>NC_069657.1:255059173-256309173 GCF_027244095.1 Hemicordylus capensis
AAAATGATTGAATATTGAATTCCTAATTTTCACACTGTGATGTCAACATTCTGAATACATCCTCTCCAACCAAGCCAGCTGCCTTTGCAAAGTTTGCAATCAGAATACAAACTCAGAAGCATAAACAGCCTCATTTTGCCATCAAAAAGAGGCCATGCCAGATTTGAAACTACCAGATTTGAAACACTCATTTTGGCTTGACAAAGAGTACATAAACTTGCCTTTGGTGCTTTGGATCCAAGTTCTGAAACAGCTAGGTTCAGATTCGAGCAGATTCAAGTCTGGTACAGGGACACTATTTGGAAAGGAAAGGGCAGCAATGGTAGCTCTTTGCCCTGTATTTCAGACTCCAGGGGCTTATGTTTTAGAAACACCTATAGGCTGCTTCAGACATTATAAAAATGCCCCTCTGTAGCTGTGTATAGCAGGGAGAAGGGAGAGGAAGTCCCACCTCTGCTGCGTCACTCACCCACATGCCCTGCCACTCATGCTTACAGCAGGGCTTGTCTGAAGAGGGCGGAGTCCTACCCATGATGGTGGGTGCTCCCGTGATTATGAGGATGGATCGATCCCCTCCCTGTAGCCGTGTACAGCTGGGCATTTTTATGACATCTGAAGAAGGCTATTCTCTCTAGTAGTTTTGAGGCATGAAAAAAATGTGTATTTGAGCAAAGCGGTGAACCAGTCATCGTAGTGAACTTCTGACTGTTGTGATTCTAGCCCTTCTCCACTGAAATCTCTCCCCACCTACACACACACACACACAGAAACTAAGGGGAGATATTCTGTGGGGAACACAAGGAGGTTTTTGTTTTTACTCTGATGCAGCCACAGAGGATCTTGAATATGATCGAAACAGCAGTGGGGTAACCCTTTCCTCACAGGCTGGTTTCCCGAGCAAAATCAGAAAACCAGTTGCATGGACATGATATCTACCGTGTGTGGGAACGTGAAGATATTATTTTGATCATAAAACTAGCTTGTGGAGACTGGGTTGCAGGGAGGGGGCAGCACTCCAAAGTAATCAACCGCAGCTACTGCTCTGATCGAATTCAAGAAATTTAAAACTCCCATGACTGCATTATTGTAAAAACAAAGACTGTCAGCAGACATTCCATACATCTCCCATTAGGGCTATGCAGAACCAATTCAAATTGAACCTGGTTTGATTTGAATCAGCCCGGTTCGACCAGTTCAAGCTCAGACTGGACTGGCCCCCCAAAAAAGGAGTGGGGCCTAGAGGAGCTGCCGCTGCACCGCTGCTGGTAAGTTGCCCTCTCGCTCACCCTCAACTGCACAAACGGAACCCCTGGCCAGTTCTAACGAGCCAGTTCGCAGGCCGACAGTTCGGTTCAAATTCAGTGTGAATTTGAACTGAACCGCCAACAATGGTTCTGTGCACACCCCTATCTCCGATGTCACATCTAGTTTCATCCTAAAAGGGTGCCCTGTGACGATCACAGCCCCTTTTTCTACTGGCATTGACCTCTATGAGAACTAGAGATGTTCAATTTCTGTGGGAAGCAGAGCATAATTCAGAAGCAGGGGTGTAGCTATAATTGAGGGGGTGGGTTCAAAGAACCTGGGGGGGGGCAGCTCCTGAGGGGGCCCCCAGCTCCATCCCTCTCTATTTTCTTCATTATCTCCCCCACTCCGAGGGGCCGCCGGGGAGACGGGGGAACATGGGCCCCCTCTCCTATGGCTACATCCCTGTTCCAAAGAATTAAATACATGAAGCTGCCTTATACTAGCCCTGCTCCTGTGAGTGAGTGAACATACTCTGTGTAATTCTCATTCTCAGTGACTGTGTAAGTGAACAGAATATCAAAGCAGCAGGCCCTGCCCCAATTGATGCACATGAATGTCTGCAGTATGTAAACATGATCTCTTAGAACCCTGAAAACCAGGTTTCCCCCTTCCAAAGAGATAAAACTATATATAGCTGCACATATATACATAGGACCAAGTTACCTTAAGGGCCACCCTAATTAACCCTATAGACCTGTCTGAGCCATGAGGTTATAATCATGAGTCTTTCTCTCCGATTTGATTTTAACTCAAATCCTACTGGCTGATGATCAGGGACAGAGCCTTTTCAGTGGTAGCACTAAGCTTATGGAATTTTTTACCCAAGGGTCTCCAACAGGCCCCCATACTGTCTGTTTATAAGCAGGTCCTTAGGACTCTTTTTATGTGGCTAGTTTTTAATCCCTGACTCAGGTAACAGTTTAGCCTATTTTAATGCTGGTTTTATTCTTTTGCATCTCTTTCTGCTTGCTTTCTCTTTTTTATGTGGATTTGTAAATTGCTGTGTGTTCATGGTTTTTCAGAAAATTGGGCTACTGAGTCATCTAGCCCAGGACTTTCTATTTGGATTGGAAGTGTGGTTCTTCAAAGATATAAACAGAGGACTTCCCCAGTCCTGATACCTGAGCTCTATTTAACTGCCAGGGAGTGAACCTGGGACCTTCTGCATGCTAAGCATCTGTTAGATAAGAGCTTAAGAACAGCCCTGCTGGATCAGGCCCAAGAATGCCCATCTAGTCCAGCATCCTGTTTTGCACAGTGGCCCACCAGATGCCGCTGGAAGCCACAGGCAGGAGTTGAGGGCATGCCCTCTCTCCTGCCGTTACTCCCCTGAAACTGGTACTCAGAGGCATCCTGCCTCCAGAGGCTGGAGTTCTGCCACCGAGCAATGGACCATAGTCCACTGATGTTTAAAAAAAATAAAATGCAGGTGCTTTCCCTCCTTTTGTTATCACAGATTAGCCATTTTATTTTTCACAGGGCATGGGTTGCATCAAAATACCTGATGTACTTAGCCAAGCAATCTCAGAAATGTGCTGTATGTAGCCAGAGGAAATATGCTTTGTTTATGTTGAGGAAAAGATACAATGTTCCCCCCCTCCCACCACCAAAATTATAAGCATCTCCTTTCTTTATTGCTAGTAAAGCTGAAACAACCATAAAAAATAATTACATCTGTGACAAAGTACAATAAAGGCCAAATCCTCAGCTACCATAAATCAGCATAAAGCCATTAGCTTTCAAGGAATTATGTTGTTGATTTACATCTGATGAGGCTCAGATACTATGGCTTTAAGGACTTATCTCCCTAATCATTAAAGACAGCTAGAAAATTATATTTAGCCACAACCAGCAAGCTAACCTTGTGTCATTGGGCTGCATTTGTAAATTTCCTGAACTCATCCATCATCAAGATTTAATTAACCTCTAATCAAAATTATATAACTTGAACTACCGCTGCCAGTCTTCCCATAGTAGATTGAAATCTCACAAGCTTGTTTGCTGGGGCTGGGAAATGACTACATGGAAAGAGATTGTGTGGTATGATAGTAGCCACTAATTAACCCATGGAACTCATGGCCATAAGAAGCTGTGGGGAGTCCAGATTCGAGGAGGAGGAGGAGGCAATCACAGGGGACTGTTCCATCAGCAGCAAAGTGAATTGTTTGTTTGTTTAGATTTATAGGGCACCCCGCCTTGAAGCTGGATGCAAATACCACCGTTTCCTTTTCTCATTCACTCTCACAAGAAAGCTGTGAAGTAGCTTGCTTTTCTTCCCATTTTGTAGAGGAAAACAAACTGCTGAAAGCCAGCAGTGAATCCACCCTTGTGCATTTATAGATGTACCTAGCTTTCTTAAATCAACCTAGAATCTCCTTTTCATGAAACTAGAGCAGGTTCATAGCTACACTGCACTCACTCTCCCACTAGCATGTTCACAGCACACTGGCTCTGTCAACGGAGGGTAACTGGCCTGCTCTGATGTCACAGAGGGAATGAGTAGCCTAGGGAGGGGCAATGGAATAATATGGAGACCGGGGGGGTGGTGTGTGTGTGTGTGTGTGTGTGTGTGTGTGTGTGTGTGTGTGTGTGTGTGAATTCCAATTTGATCATGAGCAACTTTTACTATGTTAATGATTACCTGCATGCTAGGCCACCAAATGACACCTCATGAATGCAAATTGGTTGGGTGATAATGGGGACCTTTCAGTGACACGTCAGACAGAAGATAGGTCCTGCCAATTACATGAGAGCCTTGTTCAGGGGTGTAACTACCATTAGGCAAGGGGAGGCAGTTGTCTTGGGGCCCCAGTGCCTCAAGGGACCCCCCAGAGGCACATCACATGACTCCCCACCTGCCCATGTTGCACCCCCTATGAATTATGTTGAGTCTCTTGGAGACTGGCAGGAGCAGAGAGTAAAAAAACTAGATTCAATGTGAACTAGATATTCACCATATTCATAATGGGGATGTGAGTGCACTATATATTGTGAAGTGTGTTTGTGTGTGTGCATCATCGAGGGGCCCATTTTAAAATCTTGTCTCCGGGCCCCCTCCAACCTTGCTACGCCCCTGGCCTTGTTGAATAATTAAAGGTAAAGTAAAATGTGCCATTGAGTCGGTGTTGACTCCTGGTGCCTACAGAGCCCCGTGGTTGTCTTTGGTAGAATACAGGAGGAGTTTACCACTGCCATCTCCCATGCAGTATGAAATGATGCCTTTCAGCATCTTCCTAGATCGCTGCTGCTCGATATAGGTGTTTCCCATAGTCTGGGAAACATACCAGCGGGGATTCAAACCAGCAACCTCTGGTTTGCTAGTCGTCATTTCCCTGCTGCAAAAATTAGAATCCTCGAAAGTGTAATGCTCCAAACAGTGTTTAATATCTTTATTTAAAATGACATCAGTCACAAAATAAGAATAGCAAGACTTCTACCTACCTACCAGCAACTACCAGCTCCTTCGCACTTTATTTAACCTCTGCAATGAGAAGAACGAGATGCTTTTTCAAAAATGAAATATTTTTGGAATGCAGACGTGAGTCTGGAAACTGCCCAGAAATGTGTTGGAAACGTGCTGGACACAGACTACAAGCCATACTCTGATTTATATTAAAGGAGATGTGGTAGAAGCTGAAACCGACAAGAACAAGATGGCCCTGCTTCGGAGACGTCATCTGTTAGACACAGTGAGGAGGCAGAAGACTGTGCTAGATTAGCAGACCACTGCTCAGCCCTTGGATGGCTAATCACATAAGCAGAATTGCCTGCACAAACAGGTTATCCTGCCCCAAAAGAGAGCAGCATGGGAAATCTGGGTCTGAGCCTGTTTCAGGTGCAATAAAACATATGCACAAATAAGAGCTAAGGAAGGAGCTTTATTTGGAGTTTGGGTTTTGTTTTGTTTTGTTAACATAAGCTATTGGCTGAAACACAAAGCCCCTGAGGGATATTTCCTGTGTTTTCAGTTGATAGTTCCAGTCCTCCTAACGTGTAGATAACATTGGTATGCCTCACTTTGCAATGCTCATAATAATCTAAATTGCACTTCCCCTTCGGCTAGTGTCTTCTTCTAATCTGTACTGCTTACTTCCAGGTATCAGTCATCATAATGGGGCCAATCCAACAGACGCTGAAGAAGCCAGTGGGAGTTTTTACACTGACTTCAAATGACTAGGAACAACATTGAGCTTCCAGGAGCCAGAAACCCAATAAATTGCATATGCTGTGTTTCAAAAACAAAATCTGCCACCACATCTCAGGACTTTAAAATGTTGTGCCTCTCACTGAACACCATCAGGTCTCAAGGGAAGATGCATGTCTGTCAGAGCAGAGGGACATACAGTGGACACATGCTCAAGATCCCAGTCGACAACTGGTCATGGCTCTCTGGCTCGCATCTGTTGCAGGTTTACAGACACACATCTCCCTTTCACCCCTGAAGTTATGGCGAATGCATCTGCCACGTAACGTGCAAATCAGGAGGACTCAGGAAGCATTTGGAAGTAACAATACTAAAAGCCTTCTTCAGAATCACATTTCAGAGATTGTATCAGAACCCTTCTGAACTGGTCCAGATTACTGCAGTGATATTGTTACACAAATTGTCACTGCAGATTTTAAATTTTATTATATCTTGTCCTTTAGATGTTTTGTGGATTTCTTGTTATCCGAACTAGAGTAGCCAAAACTCTTACATAACCAAATGCATTGTGTGTTTTTGAAGTAGCTCCAGGGCAGTATAACACAGAGGTGGACAACAATGAATTTTCCTGTGGACCACCAACTTCCTGCTATAGTCTTATCACTTGAAAATGAGAGGGCAGTGTATCTGAACGCCTCAGTGTCCTGAAATCCAGTTACATGAGCCTCACATTTGTTATGTGTTTGAAATGAGCCAACCATTTCTCAGTCCGTCATCTAGATTTTACACAATTTGAAACTTTGAAACTAACCATTTCAAAGCCCGTAGGCACTCCAGACAGCTAGAAAGCCCAGAGTTCAATTGAATTGGTTTAATATGAACCAATTCAAATTGAACCTGGTTTGATTTGAATCAGCCTGGTGCAACCAGTTCAAGTTCGAACTAGACCGGCCCCCCAAAAAGGTTGGGGGGAGCATCAGTGGGGCCTAGAGGAGCTGCTGCTGCACTGCTGCCCTCTCGCTCACCTGCCCTCCCACCCTTTGAAGCCCTTCTGAGTTAGGAATCCCCTTTGCTTATAAATGGGAATCCGCACCAGATTCTCCTTTACAAGCATAGCCATCCAAATTGGGCCGAACCAGTTTGACTTCGTTCAACTGCACAAACTGATCCCCTGGCCAGTTCTAACTAACCAGTTTGCAGACCGGCAGTTTGGTTCAAATTCAGTTTGAATTCGAACTGAACCGTCAACAATGTTTCCGTACAAACCCCTATCTCCTATGTCACATCTAGTTTCACCCTAAAAGGGTGCCCTGTGACGATCACAGCCTGCAACCTTGGAGAAGCCACTGCCAGTCTGAAGACAATACTGAGCTAGATAGACCAATGGTCTGGCTCAGTATATGGCAGCTTCCTATGTTCTCCAGCCCTTTTTTCTACTGACTTTGACCTCTATGAAAACTAGAGATGTTCAATTTCTGTGGAAAGCAGAACATGATGCAAAAGCATTATAGCTAGTTCCATGATTTTTTTAAAAAAAAATCTGTTTCAAAAAGCAACTAGACATTTAGATGGTGGTTTAGATTGGGGCCACAAAGCAGTGGGTGTCTAACTCTTTCCACTGAGGCCCTGCCACCTCCTGGAGTTGCCTATGAACCATGGAGGAGAAAACATACAGGGACAAAAACTGCCTGAGCTTGGAAAGACAATTAATGTCATGGAGAAAAGCATTCTTTTCCAGCCCTGTGCTATGACCCCAATATAAATTGCCCCACCCAAATGCCCTTTGAAACAGAAAACGATGCTGGGAGTTCCAGTCACAGAACACTTATGTCATACCTACACTGACTTACATACAACATAGCACCCCACTGATCCAAGAGTGGGCACGCAGGCTCATTCTAGGTCTCTCCAAACCACGTCCATGATGCTAAGAGGCCCACAGAGGACCCATGGCTACTGAAGATTGTGTCGTCGCTGCAGTGAAGAGCTTCCCATGGGGAATAATGGGAGCTTCTGCACTACAGCAATTGCTAGCAGTGATGGAGCCTCTGCAAGCTCATTAGCAGTGTGGGCGTAGTTTGGAGAGGCATGGAATAAGCAGACACGCCCCACTCTGGCGTGTGCTGGCGGTGCGCTGCACTGGATGTCAGGCACTGGACTTAGGGTGGGTTTGCCCAGGCCCTTTGTATAGGCTCTCTCACCATGGTTCTCTATCATCACATAGAGAAACACCAAAATGGACCACATGGGATGCACCATTAATGCTCAGTGGGACATTCTCCTATTATCTCTCTAGCCCATTATGGTGCATGCATGGGGCTGGATGGCATGTGCGGTCTTCTTCCTGACCTGCATGCATTTGGCTGTGTGTCGGCATAGAGGATACGTACCTACAGCTGAATGTTGTGTAGGGACATAACTATAATAGGGCAAGGGGAGACAGTTGTCTGGGGGCCCACTGCCTTGGGGGGGCCCCAGAGGCAAGTCACATGACTGACTCCCCCAGCCGCGCACCCGCCCAGGCTTCCTTAAGTTGTTTTCATCCTCCGAAATAATAATAATAATAATTATTATTATTATTATTACATTTATATCCTGCTCTTCCTCCAAGGAGCCCAGAGTGGTGTACTATATACTTAAGTTTCTCTTTCACAACAACCCTGTGAAGTAGGCTAGGCTGAGAGAGAAGTGACTGGCCCAGAGTCACCCAGCTAGTCTCATGGCTGAATGGGGATTTGAACTTGGGTCTCCCCAGTCCTAGTCCAGCACTCTAACCACTACACCACACTGGCTCTTTTTTGATGTGAGTGTTAAGACCTGGAGCTACCAGGACAGCATGTCTTTCTCTAGTACCATTAAATGTCTTGCATCGTCCACAATTTGCAAAACCTTAAAAAAAATAATTTAGGATGATGTTCTATTGCGGCACATGCTGAGCTTCACTGAGGGGGGGGCACTTTAAAATCTTGTCTCTGGGCCCACTCCAACCTTGCTACGCCTCTGATGTTGTGGGCTGCCTCCCACTGATTAGGGGCCTTGGAAAACAGTTCCCAATGACAGGGAGAGAAAGGGATGTGTAAATAACGTTTTTATGGATATTCAGCTTAATATGGAGGTTGGGAACAGGAAAGGTATGTGGATCCCACCTCCCAAATTCAACAAAATGTGCAAAAAGAGCCTTTGATTCACCACCTGGGGTGCACTTGTAAAGGATGTGCAGCTATGACAGAAATATAAGGATTTTTCACTGTGGTGACATTCATAATAACCAATCAGGTAAGCGCACCCTTCTGTATGAAGACAAAATTCATTTTGTCCTAACTCTACCACAAGAAGTGATGCTGGCCACTAGCTTACTTGGCTTTCAAAAGATATCAGACTTATTCATGGAAGATAGGTCTGTCGCTAGCTGCTAGCTAAATTTAACCTGCATAAACAGAGACACTCTCCCTCCCTCCCTCCCCCTCTGAACAGCAGATGCCAGAAAGAACGAATGACAGAAGACCACCACCTCCATGCCTTGCTGGTGAGCATCCAGAGGTATCTGGTTAACCACTGCTGGACTAGATGGCCCTGGATATGATCCAGCAAGCCAGTACTCCTGTTTGGATGCCCATTTTCAATGGCCTGAGGTTTCCCATATCCAAAGCACAACAGTTCTGTACAGACCCTGGATGCCAATTCACTGCAGTGCTCCAACTCATTCTGAATTTGCCGGTGTGACTGAAGACAAGTCACGTTACCCCAAATCTAGTGCTCAGCTTCTAGAAAAAAGGATGCTGGGGCTCAAATCTGTCTGGAAGAATTATCCACTGGTTGGAATGGAATCCCTTCTTCTTAATATCGAATCATGCATTGTTACTGACTTATTTTATTCTCTTAGGTGTATAACCTACCTCTCTTTCATGATAGAACTCATCATGGTGGGCACACACATTTCCCATGTGGTCATCCAGCCAAACACTGGCCAGACCTAGACCTGCTTAGTGCCAGCAAGGTGGCTACACCATATGCCTTCAAACTACGTCCTGGGACCACAACATTTAGGGATCACAGAATTAGATAATGCAGTTTTTTCTCATCTATTCTTACATCAGATGTCCCAGGGCTGAATCCTGGTACTAATGCAACAGGGCACCAATATTAATTCAATATAAATAAACAGCACTAACCAATTGTACAAACTCAATAATATTTTGATAATATTTTGGATGCTCTCCAAAGTCCGTTGGATAAAGGAAGCTGTGGCACATATCGTAAACTTTGACTGCCTTTTGAAGATGTGCACATAACGAGAATTATGATTTTTACATACCTCCCCATTGTACGGTGTTTTATAGTGATGTGTTTCCACTCTGCATTTTACATTAATGCATTAATATATATATTTACAATGCCTCAGTATTCAGGTATGTTCTCAAAAAGATTGTAGAAGCAGGGAATGCACATCAGTCCATATGATGGATTCCATGGTAGTGCACAGAACTGAATCCAGCAGGTCTAACAGATATAAAGGAAACATGGAGCAAATAGCTTGTTCTTCCTGAATCAGGTTTCTATTCCAATTCCTATGTCTATCCTCATTCCAAATATCACTACAGTTGACCAAAATAAGAAGGGACAAGAAGAGGAAAGGCAATAACTAATAGTTTAAGCATTAACACAAATATAAAAGGCAAAATGGAAATGATGTTATAGATCATCTCAATTTTTCTCTTTGGGGTTTATATTCTTTTCTCCCAAAATAAAATATTAAATTTTGACCAGGAATGTTAGAAGCATGTAGCATTCTCTCTTAGTCTAGCTTTGGAAGCTAAGGATCTTGTGTTTTTATTTACTCTGGCATGTGCAGTATAAACAAAAATCTCTTGCCTGGGAATGAATCCTTTGTAACGATATCTGAATGAGAACGGGAATCTTCAAAGAGAATTGAGTCTGCTGATAATCCGTTGAGATAAAGTTCACTCATACTCACTGGATTTTAAAGTTTTATTTTTTGCATAATGTCTCTGCAAAATAAAGGACATGCTGTCATTTTTCTTAGTATGCAGAGAATTGAGCGAGACCTTTGGGTACATTAACAAATGTACCCAAATAACCCTGAGCCATTTTTGGAAGGGTGGTATAGAAATCGAATTTTTTAAAAAATGTGCTAGGAACCCCACTCCAAGGCTTGATGCTCCTTCCACAACAGCTCATTTCCACCCGTGTCAGTAAAGTAAATACTGCTTTGCATTGATGGGGCTGAAAACAGAATCAGGTCTTTAGATTTTTGGCTGGCTGTCTCTAGTCAGTTAGTTAAAAGACTTGGATCCCCCCTTTCAACTGAAAACACCCAAGGAGGCTTAAAATACAAAGAATATCAAAGGACAGCTCAAAAAGACAATCCCCCCACAAAGAGAAAGGCCTTGAAAAAGATGTGGCTCATATTCTGAGAAACAGCTCAGACTCTTCTGCATTTTAGGCATAGGTGCCTCCGCTCTGACCCGGCATGTAGCTGCATTCCAGGCAACACTCCAAATCACAGCGCTCCCACTTGGTTAAAGGAGACTGAAATTCAGAACAGCCAAGCCGCCCGAAGATCTATACAGAATCTAAAGAGCTGGGCTCAGAGCAGTTTTTTCAGTGCTTCGATTTCAAGCGAGGATCGCAAAAGTGTTCCCAGAGAGGTATCATAACATTCAAAAATCCACACACCTATTCCCCACACTCTGCTCTTAGTTTGGATGCCGGCCAGTGGAATCGTATCGGAAAAGCAAAAAAACAGTGCTAGATTGTGCTTGGGAACGTAACATGGCTCACGTCTGTGATGCGTAGGATGTGTGTGTCAACAAGTCAGAATAAGTACGGTTATAGTGGGGAAATACGGTTATTTCTAGCCCTGAGACATAGACTGAGCAATGTAGTTCCTTCACCAAAAAATGTTTACCACCCATTAAAGTAAAGTAAAGGGGGTCTAGATAAAGTAAAGCATGGGGTCTGAACCTTGAGTCTTCAGGCATTGTTGAACTACAACTCCCATCATCTCCAGCCACAATGATCTTTGGCCATTGTGGTTGGGACAATGGGAATTGTGATCCAACAACTTATAGGGATTGGAGGTTGGGAAACCAACCCCGCCGCTCCCCCCCACCAGTAAAGCCTTCCTTTTCTAATCTGCTTCCTTGCTTGCCTCTCCTGTCTCTTTGATCTCTCCCTACCGTTCAACTTTATATTGTAAACTCCTAGGAGCAGGGACCTATCCTCTGTTGCCTTTGCTGAAAAGCACCATGTACATGGTGGCACTGTTTCATTCATTGACCAATTAAATAAATACTTTTGACAGACTTACATATGCAGCCATGCCTCACCAACTGCCTTTTGAGTAAATGAATAAAAATTATGCACCTTCTGAAATTATGCACAGAGAAAGAAAACAAAGTGGTGTCTGATTTTAAAAACTATGGCCTCATAAAAATAAAGAAAAAGGGCTTCAGATTGTCCACCAGATAGGTGGAGAAAGAATCTGCAGGGATCTCACCTGTTCTAATTACGGAAGAGCTTTCTTTTAACAACTCTCTCTCTCGTGCACCCCCTCCCAACCATAAGAGGATCTTTCAGCAGGTTACAAATGGACATGACCACAACCATGGCTTATAATTTTCAATGTTCTTTTGCTGCCACCTAGTGGTCATTATATAGATGATCCAATTGTGCAAAGTAAAAGAGTGGCGCTGTATTTCTGTGGTATTTGATATTCATGTCAAATGTTCCCCGTTGAAGGGACAGCCCCTGCCCGCCCCATGAGTCACCAACTTTTTAAAAGAACAGCATTTGTTTCAAAACTGTTTGCACTTATCCAGTGACAGAAAATACAAGTAATAGTTCAGGCTGTTTGAGAGGATGTAGTGTCTCCAGGATTTCAAGAAGGGGATGTTCTCAGTCCAAGGATCCTCTTGCACATAGAACAGATGCTCTACCCCTGAGCTATAGCCCAATTCACTGATGATATTATGCGAGGTGGGGCAGAGAAATGTGCTGCCCAGTGACACTGCATCATGGGTAATGTTATACTACATATTCCCAGGGAGGAAGGAACTCAGAACACTGGCATCTGCCTGACTCTTGTACTATCTAGCTCTGCCCACAGGATGATGTTTAATCCAGCTGCAGTCAGTCTCTTAAAGAGCTGAAAGACTTTTAGATGACAGTACAGCATTCACATATGATCAAGACCACCACAAAAGAGACGTATCCACCTATTTCTTTGAAGCTACTCGTGGTACTATTTTCCTCCATTCATTCATTAGCAGTGTAACTGGCAAAGGGGTGCCAGAGATCACGGCTGCGTGTTGTATCAGAGCCAACATTTATTTAAGAGAACATCTTCTTTGCCGTGGGCTTCACCGCCCATTGAGCTCATCAGGAGAGGTTGGTCTGCAGTTGCCACCAGCGCGTCTGGTGGCTTTGCAAGGACGGGCCTTCTCTGTCGTTGCTCTGAGACTCTGGAATGTGCTCCCTGCTGAAATAAGAGCCTCCCCAACTCTGACAACTTTTTAAAAGTCTCTAAAGTCTTATGTTTTCACCCAAGCTTTTTAACTTGACTGTGGTTTTAAATTGTTCTAAGGTTCGCATTTTTGTGTGTTTTATGTTGTTGTAAACTGCCCAGAGGGTTTGAAAACAAACCAAACCAACCCACATGCCCTCTGCCTGGCATTGTCTGAGGGAGTTCTTCAATGACAGGAACACAGGAAACTGCCTTATACCAAGTCAGACCAGGGGTCCGTCTAGCTCAGTCTTGTCGATGCTGCGGCTCTCCAAGGTTTTAGACAGGAGTCTTGGAGATGCTCCAGAATTTTCACTCAAGGCACCAGTGACCAGGCTCAAACTATCATACTTTGGATGCATTATGCGAAGACCTTGCTCCCTTGAGAAGTCCATAATGCTGGGGAAAGTGGAAGGAAAGAGAAGAAGAGGACGACCAGCAGCAAGGTGGATGGACTCGATTGCAACAGCAATGAATATACCACTGAGAGACCTTAAAGGCCAAGTTGAAGACAGATCATCCTGGAGAGAATCTACCTATGTGGTCGCTAAGAGTCGACACCAACTTGACGGCACTTAGTCAACCAATCTTGGCGATGCCAGGGATTGAACCTGGGGCGTTCTGCACGCCAAGCAAATGCTCTGCCACTGAGCTACTACAGCCCCATTCCTTCCAACAGCAGGGAGCCTGTAACAGTCATGCCCACATAGCTGCCGGACGTTGCTCCCACTTGCTGCCCTCTCCTCTTCCTTGTCCTCCTCCCTCTCCTCGCCACTCTCCTCTGGTTCCTCTCCCTCCCCCTACTCTACCTTGACCAGGTGGGGGCCCAGGGAGTAGGGATGTGCACGGTCCGGAGAAGTCCGGACCGGCACCGAAGGGGGGCCTTGTTTTTAGGGCGGGGAGGGCTTGCTTAGCCCTCCCGCCTCCTTGCCCCCACCAGCGCCCGTATTTAACATTATAGGGGCACTGGAAACCAGCCGCCCCCCCCGCCGCCGCCGCGGCGAAATAACCCCTAAAACCAGCCAGCCCTCCCTCCCTCCCAGCTAGCTGCCCGCCCGCCCGCCCACCCACTCACCCAGTCGCTCACCCCGGTGAGTCACCCGGTCGCTGGATAAAAAGCGAGAGGAGCTCCGGCACAGAGCTCCTCTCGCTTGGAAGGCCTCCAGCAGAATGGTGGCTTGCGCGCGCGCACATGCGCGCGCCGCAAACCACGCCGTTCTCCGGAGGCCCGGTCTACCCGCCGGGAAAGGGCCGGGTAGACCGGGCCTCCGATCGCTGGGTAGACCGGGCCTCCGATCGCCGGAGGCCCGGTCTACCCAGCGATCGGAGCCCCGGTCTACCCGGCCCTTTCCCGGCGGGTAGACCAGGCCTCCGATCGCTGGGTAGACCGGGCCTCCAGCGATCGGAGGCCCGGTCTACCCAGCGATAGGAGGCCCGGTCTACCCGGCCCTTTCCCGGCAGGTAGACCGGGCCTCCGGAGAACGGTGTGGTTTGCGGCGCGCGCATGCGCGCGCGCGCAAGCCACCATTCTGCTGGAGGCCTTCCAAGCGAGAGGAGCTCTGTGCCGGAGCTCCTCTCGCTTTTTATCCAGCGACCGGGTGACTCACCGGGGTGAGCGACTGGGTGAGTGGGTGGGCGGGCGGGCGGGCAGCTAGCTGGGAGGGAGGGAGGGCTGGCTGGTTTTAGGGGTTATTTCGCCACGGCGGCGGCGGCGGGGGGGGGCGGCTGGTTTCCAGCGCCCCTATACAGTACAATACGGGCGCTGGCGGGGGCAAGGAGGCGGGAGGGCTAAGCAAGCCCTCCCCGCCCTCAAAGACATACCCCCCACCTGGACCCGGACCAGGCAGGGCCGGACCGGTCCGGCAGTTCAGCCATTCTTTGGAATGGCTGCCGGACCGGTTCGGACACACCACTACCAGGGAGCAGGCTCAGGACTTCCTCTTTGCTCCAGAGAGAGCACCCAAGCAGCTGCCTTGTGCGGCGGCCACAAAGTTGGTGTTTGTGTGAAAGGAGCTCATGTCAGCCCACTCTGCCAGCCAGGTTTCCAGGCTCCAAAGACATGGAGGCCACCACCTTCTCAACGGACGGAGCTGTTGTGCTCCTAGACCTTGCTATTCTTTCCTATAGCAATAAATTGGGGGTGAGGGACCCAGAGTGACCAAAGGAGGCCAGTTCTTATTGGTGGCAAGTATTCCCACTTCCTCCAAATTATAGGGCTTGCCAATGTCCATAGAGAGTGCTTCCCTTACACTGACATCTGGGTCAAATTTGTAGGGGACAGGCTATGAGGAATCACCTGTATACAAAACATGGGGCTTTTTGACCCTTACCAGCACCATAGTCCTTCCCACTCACAACAGGGGGAAACCACAGGTTTACTTTGTTGTAAACCGCCCAGAGACGTAAGCTTTAGGCGGTATAAAAATATGTTATATAAATCAGAAAAACAGTCTATATGACTCATCTATATATATACCAGTCTATATGACCAATGAGAGTGATGGCAAGTCCATGAGCTGGAGATGGCTCGCTAAACCATTTTAACTGGTCCCAGTGGCCCAACTACATTTTTGGATGCCGTCATTTGGCCTGCAGCTTCATGTGCAGTTGTAGGTGTGTGAGAGAGATGGCACGTTTAGGATTGTATTTAATGCCTGGGCCAAGAACTAGCTGGAAAGCATAACAAGTGGGGTCAGGTAGTGCAGCAAAATCCCTTTCGGGTCCCCAGTCCACTGGCCTGAGTACAGATCTAACCTACTGGGGAAGGAGAATGGCATTTCAGTATATGGAAAATTCCTTGACAGACAGAACACTTTGGTTTCCATTCATCTGCTTCACGTGGGGGTTGTAATTCAGTGCTTTGCACACACCAGGTTTGATTCCTGGCATCTCCAAGAGAGGAAAGACTCCTGCCTGAAACCTTGGAGAGCTGCTGCCAGTCAGTGTAGACAATACTGAGCTACACGGGCCAATCGCCTGACTCGGTCTAAGCCAGCTTCCTCTGTTCCTACATTTCTTTGAAACAGAGTGGGTTGCAAGGACAGTTTGCAAACTTTGTGAACATATGAAACTGCCTTATACTTATGTGGCGCAGCAGGGAAATGTTTGACTAACAAGCAGAAGGTTGCCAGTTCAAATTCCCGCTGGTACCTATATCGGGCAGCAGCGATCTAGGAAGATGCTGAAAGGCATCATCTCATACTGCATGGGAGGAGGCAATGGTAAACCCCTCCTGTATTCCACCAAAATAAAACCACAGGGTTCTGCCGGTGCCAGGAGTCGAAATCAACTTGATGGCACAGTTTACCTTAGCTTTGTACTTACATGGAGGCG
Organism: Hemicordylus capensis; assembly: GCF_027244095.1. Taxonomy (NCBI): domain Eukaryota; kingdom Metazoa; phylum Chordata; class Lepidosauria; order Squamata; family Cordylidae; genus Hemicordylus; species Hemicordylus capensis. The sequence continues at coordinate 255,075,484 of NC_069657.1, forward strand.
GGGCCGCGGACACAGAGTTGCTCCTACTTTGCATTCAGAAGGTCCCAGGTTCAATCCCTAGCATCTCCAGGCAGGTTTGGGGAAGACACTCATCTGTAACCCTGAAGAGCTGCTGCTGCCAGCCAGTGCAGGTAATACTGATATAAATGGGCCCATGGTTTGGCACATATGAAGGTGTGTCTTATATTGAGGCACTGACCTACAGCAGCTCTCTTGGGTTTCAAACAGGGCTCTTTCTCAGCCATACCTGGAGATGTGCTGGGACCTTCTGCTGCCCATGTGATGCAAATAGAGGTCATTTGCCCCAACAAACTTGTGAGTGGCAACAAGATCCTTCGTTTATTTAAAGCATCTCATTGAATAGGGATGTTTCCGTGGATATATTTGGATCAGCAACCAAGGTTATTTTTGCTTTGTTTTTGACTCCACTTCTTATGCTCTATAAATTAAGGGAAGTAATTTTACAATAAAGGATCGAGAATAAACTGAGCTAATAAAGAGAGTCATGGTCCGAGAACCACTCAGAGCAGGTCATGAATAGGAACTCAGTGTTCAACCCACAATGAGGGAGTTCACTGTAAAAGTCAAAGAACAGGCTGGGATGTTCATATGCTGGAGGGAAACTGCTCTCCATGGAAATACCACATGCTCACTCCCTCTCTCTTGGGGAGGAGATTACATCAGCCCAAGGCAACACTTAAAAAAAAAAAAAAAGACTGTTTATATCCTACCTGACAATGTTCACCAGCAAGACGCCTGCATCTTTCAGCTTATAAGAAGAAAACCATGTGACTAACTCTTTCTTAATGAAACAAAAGTTATTAGTGGATAACAAAAACATGTATTCAGGCAGGATGAAAAGGTGGTGAGCAGTCACAAGCTTCAACATGTGCAGTGGGGAGGTGTTAAGAGAGCTCGGAGGGGAGATTTCTTTCTCTACCCCCAGCTGCAGCGGAAGTGCACAGGTACTGTCTGGAGACAGGGAGCTAAAGTTCCAAATAAAGGCGCTTATTTGGAATGTTAACTCCATGCCTTGCTGCTGGCTACATACAGGAAGAGGGGGGAGGAGAAGACAGAAGTCTCTTTCTCCAGGTGAGAGGATGAAACCCAAGACTATCAGTCCAGCAAAAGGGGGAGTCGAGAAAGCATAGTCAGAGAGGGATTCCTTTGCCCCCTATGTCAACCCCTAGTGGCCAATAGGGTTGCTGGTGCTAAGAGTCGATGCCTCCAGGAGCTGCACCTCCAACAAAAAGCTTGGTCTTCCAGAAATGATTTGACTAGCAAGCCTGAAGTTGCCGATTTGAACCCCCGCTGGTGTGTTTCCCAGACTATAGGAAACACCTATATTGGCCAGCAGCGATATAGGAAGATGCTGAAAGGCATCATCTCATACTGCACGGGAGGAGGCAATGGTAAACCCATCCTGTATTCTTACCAAAGACAACCACAGGGCTCTGTGGTCGTCGGGAGCCGACACCGACTCAACAGCACACTTTACCTTTACCTTACCAAAGGCCACCAGAAGTTTTATCCTTGATGGCTAAATTCTAAATAAGGCTGAGTAGTCTGCAGCCGTGAACATTTACAAAAGGAATCCATTCCTATGTCAGCACTGCACATCATGGAAACTGGAAGCTCACAAGAACCTCAGCTTTCATTTAAAGCTTCTAGTCCTCATAAGTCTGCTGAAGAAGCACAGGAATTTGGAAGTCATGACTTGGCTGCTAAAGACTACACATCTCCTCTTCCACTCCAGAATACATCCTCACTAGCGCAATCATTTTTCCGTTCCTTGTATTGCACCAGCTTTTGACTCCCCTTCCAAATCCACAACTTGCAATCAAAAGAAACTTCCAACACAGTTACTTGCATCACATAATTAAGTACAAAATGCTAGTATGATGGAAGGAAATTTTGTTTTGCTTTGAACAGATCATAATTCCATCTGTTCTGGGCTCTTATTGTACAGAAGGCTTCACCATGAATTTGGAAAATCCCCAATTCATAAATCCTTGAGATTTATAATCCACAAATATAGCTGATGGATCAATGCATCACTTGAAATTTATGGCCCGACATGTATGCTCAAGCCAAAATTTAACTGAATGGAAAATATACCAATTAAGCTGCAGTTTAACACCAGAGTCAGTTATCAAATTCCCAGAAAATGGCCCTCCTAAAATACAGAATTATTCTGAGTGCATTTCATTATCATCAATATTATTTTTCTTAATCATCGACAAAGCCATTTTAATGGGCAAGACACTTTTCAGTTTTTTCCTATAACAATTATGGGAAGCAGCAGTTATTCTAACACAGAGGCAGGCAACTGAGGCTGAGCAAATGTGTTCACTGCTATTGCCCAACCCAACTGAGCACATCATCTTAAGAATGACCCTTTAGGATTTCTGTATGAAAATATTAGCGCATGATGCAACAGGCAGTGCCAGATTCAGGCACAAGCTGAGTAACCAACAGCATAAGGCCCCACATTATGAGGGGCTTCTGAATATCAAAAAATAACTGAATTTCACATTTTACATAACTGATTGAAAAATAAGAGAGAAGGGGGGAAGACTAAAACAGACATCATTAGTCCGATAAGATAAAATATATATACTTTTATGGCTACACAGTTCTTTCTCATATCTGTCCCTGCTAACTGGGCAAAGAGGCACCTTTTAACGTGGTGATTCTCTTTAATTATTAGCAGGGGGAGAGTAACTGGCCCTATCCACCCCCAGCACAGTACTTCCAGTGACTGTTGCTGGTGTCTGTCTTATATTTCTTTTTAGATTGTGAGCCCTTTGGGGACAGGGAGCCATCTTATTTGTTTGTTATTTCTCTGTGTAAACTGCCCTGAGCCATTTTTGGAAGGGTGGTATAGAAATCGAATGAATGAATGAATGAATGAATGAATACTGAGTTAAAAATTTGTGCAGAAAGAGCTGCAAGTTACACTGAGATTCTATTAGAGCAGGGCCCAATTCAGACCAATGGCTGCCACCAATTACAAGCAGTGCTTGTCTTTTCAGACAAATGTTGCAGTAACTGTGAGCAGCATAGCGGTGGGGTGTGTGCGAGTGACACATTGGGGTAGGATTTCTGACCCGTTTTGCAATGCTATGGGGCCTCCGCATATCATAACCTGCCCCTACCAATGGAAAAATACCTTGTAACGATTCTTATTAATGTGATCTGCATCTATTACATTACAGAAACAGAAATTGTGTCAGCAGCAATGCATTTAGTCCTCTTTAGAGGTTTTTGTTGTTGTTCTAATACTGATCAGTGGAGTGATAGCCTAACCTATTTACACTGAAGTCTACAATACAGGTCTTGCATTCGGCAGTTGGGAATACTTTATGCATACGGAGTGCCGACATGCATTTGGATGTGGAAATCATAGAAAGCCATGCTGGCCCCATTAGAAAACATCCAAAAGTCACAGTCCATTGATACTTTGATTAGGACTAACCCAGGTCCGCCCGGTAAGGAGGACCTGGCTGTGGCGGCGGGGAGGTCTGGCTGGAAGTTGCTTAGTGCGGGTGGGGGTGCGGGGCAGGGCAGAGAGGAATGGAAGGGGAGGGAGGGCAAGAGAGTGTGGGGCAGGGGGGAAGGGGAAGGAGGGAAGGGGGAGGGGGACAAGAGAGGAGGAATAAATAAATAAAGAAAGAAAGAAAGAAAGAAAGAAAGAAAGAAAGAAAGAAAGAAAGTATCTTCCTTTTATAAGAGAACACTTTCTTTGTTACGAATAATTTTCTTTGTTACAAATTTCTTTGTTATGAATAATTAGGGGAGGTTCATCTGAGGGTGCCACCACCAGCTCATCCAGTGGCAACTTGGAAGTGGGCCTTCTCAGTAATTGCCCCAGAACTGTGAAATGCATTTCCAGCTGGGATTAGTGCTGCTCCATCTCTGATGGCTTTTAGGATAAAAACTGAAGACACATAGCTTCAGCCAAGCTTTTTAGTTGAAGTTTTAGCCGATGTTTTTAGTTGAATTCTCTAGGGACCGCCTAGAGACTTTGGTAGTGGGAGGTATATAAATTTGTTAAAAATAATATAAAATACATACATACATAAAAGCAGCATTTGATTTACAGCCATGCATAAACAAATGATGCTGTTCTAGAAAGCACTACGTGTTCAGAAGATTTTGCATGCTTCTGAGCCATACAGAGGTTCTTCTTCCATCAGTGATGAGAGTCCAAAGCAAGCATTAAAAGCTGCATATAGAATCTTCCAGACACCCAGAGAATCCCGATGAGTTAATCCAACAATGCCAAGGTCCACACTGTACTCCACAAACTCTGCCGTGTTGACACCCCCTGCTCCATCCCACCCAATAATGGGCTCCTACCTGGATAGTGGGGCCTGACTCCAGGATGCCATAGGCTTGCAGCTCCTAACCAAGAGCTATTGCACCTGATCATACCAGCCTCATCAACCTTCAGTGGAAGTTGTATCGTTGCGAGGCCCCGTGGTATCTCGCTCTCAGGTGCCCAAGCTTCTAGCAGGGCTTGGCTGCATGGGAAGAGCAGGTCTGAGTACAACAGAGTTGCAGCAGACACCCTTAGGAAAGAAGCAGGAGGTTTGTCATTAATGAAATGGACAGGCACCTAGTGCTGCAGGCCTTCAGTCTCTATATAATTCACAGTGATAAATGCTTGGCCATCAAATTTCGAGTGTTCAAAAGAAGCCAGCAGAAATGCACCATCGTTGCAGGCAAAGAAAATGTCCAGGAGCTTGGAGAACACAAAGATTACCCATCAGCCTCCTCTCATTGCCTAACAGCCACCTCATCACCTGCTAGCATCTGGGTGGGAAAGCTAAAGCAGAAGCCGAGACTAACTTTCCTAAGGCCGAACATGAGTACATGGTGGGGGGTGGGTGAGATTTTAACACAGGCCTCCCAGCCCCAACACACACTTGTGCAGTAGTCAGGGCAGTGCTGACATTCTCACAGAGCTGTCTGGAGCAAATTCAGGGGGGCTTCAGGTGCAGGGTGGGCGCTGCTTTGAACTGCGACATGGGAAAGAGATCTCTCAGGTAGCAGCAGATCCTGGTTCCCAGCAGATCAGCCCAACATCTCAGGCTAGCCATCTGCTGATTGAAGCTTCTCAGCAATTGGCTCTTTGGCATTTCCCCCAGGGTGCAGTATCATCTACTCCTGCACTTTTAACTAGGAGTTAGAAACATCTCAGATCACATGACGAAGGCAGGAGGATCTTTGCTTTCCTTTTCCAAGAGGAATAAAGGCTGAGGCGATGCTGCCTCATTGACAGAAAAAGATGTAATCCAAAGAAAAAATGGACAGAGTAACCTCACAGTGAACTGCAGGTCTCTCAATAATCCAAACGTCTTTTTAAATGCAGAAAACATATATATATACGCAAACATAACAATTATTAAACATGTCTCAAAATGACCCCTGAAATAGACTGGTGTCCTCCATGATTGTCAAGGCCTCATAAGATTGTATCGGTGAACAAACTGGGCTCCAAAAAACTCTAGCTTTCTACATGCACCATCCGTAAATATTTGAGCCTCCAAGAAAAAAAGAGCTGACCACTCTAGGAGAACTTAGAGCACTGAGCAAATATTAATGACTTTTTTGATAAGTGGGAACTTTGGTCCAATTGGTATCTTTGCATGCATAGCATTAAGTGGTCTACAGCTTGCTGTGAGGGGATATCTCATCATTCTGGTGTTTTCTAGGAAATGTTTGACATCATGGCTGCAGTATTCACCTTAATCAATCCAGAAATGAACCCAAATCATCCTAAAACTATTGCTACTTAAATAAATATTCCTTCCTGCAGATTGCAGTTACATCCCAGAGGAAAGCTATAGGATGAACCAAAAGTGACTGCAAGCCTTGCCCATAGGACATAATACTCAACATACCTTTCTGCAGATCATGCTATATGATTGCATGATGTCTTCCTGGATCTACATTGATCGGAAGAAACTGATGGCCTCCAAATCCATTGTGGGACGACCTCTGGGCCAAAACCCATTTGATCCACTTAGCATTCAGACGAAGGGTGGTCATGCACATTTATTCCCAGGTGCAGCATGGAATGAACATTTGGACAATACAAGTTTCCGGGTTCAGGTACCTATAATCTCCCCTTTCATTTATCAGAATCATTTTCAGAATCATTTTATTTGCGGCCATGTCTATCTCGCACTGTCTTTCCTTTCGCCGCTTGTCCTGAAGTACTACTAGGAGATAGGGGTTAAGCCTGATCCACCGAGATGAGCTGTACTATCCATATCCAAACCTCCTCCCGTTCTTTACCAACACTCATCTGTCTACTTTCAAGTTTTTGATGCAATCATGCCAATTAGCCATTGTCCAGCCTTGCAATCCCCACGCTTCTGTTTAATATGGTGTTATATGCCATCTCTTACACCTGGCTCTAGCCACACAGTTCTCAGATAGATAGATAGATAGATAGATAGATAGATAGATAGATAGATAGATAGATAGATAGATAGAGACAATGCTGTTGTAGAGTCAGTAATCATCCATCTTCAGTGTCGAGGCTTTAAAATGTCAGTTTTCCATTGGGACAGTGTTTGCTGCATCTCATGTACAGGAACATTGAGAAGGGAATCTCAGCAAATTCATTTTTCATAAGTTCAAAAAAAAACCACCCAACCCCAAACACCAACATCCATGCATAAAGAAACCTAGCCTTTGGGGAATATTGCAGAGCTACATAAAACACTGTAGGTTTTATGCATGCAAAAATAATAAAAGTTCTTTTGGCACATGCACAAAACATGCTACTGAAATGATTTGTGGTAGCAAAATCCACCTGGACAGCCTGCTGCCTGCATAATGCTCAACAGCTAGAAAACCTCTTTGGCGGCGTCCTGTCTAAACATTTAACAGGGTGTCAGTGTACCTAACAATGTTTAACTGATTATATGCCTGTAACGGCCTAGTGAAAATCAGGACTAGTGGCAAACAACAGTGCTGAAAGTAAAACGAGACCATGATCGTGTTGTAAATGTTAGGCTTAGGAGAAGTATGCCTCTGCGCAGACAGCATTGGCTTACTATCAGGGGCGTGGCAAGGTTGGAGTGGGCCCAGAGACAAGATTTTAAAATGGGCCCCTCGCTGATATACACAAACACACTTCACAATATATAATGCATTCACACTCACATCCCCATTATGAATACAGTGAATATCTAGTTCACATTGAATCTAGGTTTTTTTTACTCTCTGCTACTGCCGATCTCCAAGAGACTCAACATAATTCATAGGGGGTGCAACATGGGTGGGTGGGGAGTCATGTGATGTGCCTCTGGGGGGGCCTCGAGGCAGTGGGGCCCCAAGACAACTGTCTCCCCTTGCCTAATGGTAGTTACGCCCCTGCTTACTATAATAGGAGTGTAAACACCACTCCACATGGCTGACAGGGGCCTATGCACGTACCTGCCCATGTATATAGGCTGTCTACCCATGATCTGTATCCTCTGGATGGGGCAGTTTACAAATTTAATAAATGAATGAATGAATGAATGAATGAATGAATGAATGAATGAAATTTTTTGAAGATTACATATCACAAGTTGGGCATGTCCACATGGAGGCCCCTGGACAGATAGGAATCAGAATGCAAGTGGGGCAGGGCTAACTGGCCTGATCTTGTCCTCCACTGCCATGCACAGGAAGTGCCATCTGCCCAGAGCTCTTGTGCAAGAGTATGTGCACATTTTCTTTCACCATTAATGGTATTATGGAAGTTTAGACTAGAAGCTCTTCACAGCACAGACCTGTCATTGTTATGTTACTCTATAAAGCATGCTGCAAAGGGGTGGTACCATATCAATAGCTTAAACCACCAACGTATTTTTCTTCATTTAAGATCCCTGGGGTTAGGTCAATACACTGTGGCACCCACAGTGGAAAACAGACATGTGTTCCAAGGAAACATACAGCACGAACCATAAAAGAGTTCTCCTGTGCAAGGCTCCTCAAGATTAAACTGTGCAAGAGCACCAATACACTCTTGTTCATTTCAATGGGACTTAGGCAGAACTCCCAAGTGAATTGTGCGCCCCACCATCTGTCTCCAACTTAGCATCCAAATTCATCACCTCTGAGGGCTGCTTCACTATGCCTCATGGTAGGGGCTACCTCTTTGTAAGAATGTCTGCAAAACACTGAAGCTTGAACACTGTTAAGCTAATGATTGATCACAATCCAATGATTGATCACAATCCAACCTTGTAAGACCCAAACCCTATTTCCCCCCCGAGTGACTGAGATTTCTTCACCACTTTTCCTATCTACAAATTGCTGCTGTTCTGTTGGTCTTGAAGTGGCTAGGAATACTAGGAAAAGCTGAGAGAATTGGCATGTTGAGCCAAAAGCAATTTTTGGTTCAAAGGAGGAGGGAGAGGACAGACGGCAACACCTTTATTGTATCTAGAGAAAACAATTATTTGCATATCCACCATTCATACACAAAAGGCAGATGGACCCTGATGTTGCAAGGCATTTAAGCAGGTGTCCTTCCTCTAACTACAGAAGAATGACTAATTATAGGTGTGCATGAGACAGCCCAATTCCATGCAGGTGATATGCCACAGGAATTAACGCTGAGGTCCCTGCAGACCCAAATACAGCTATACAGGGATCATATCCCTATACTAAGCAAAACCCTTAACACAGTACAGACCTGTCATTTTACTTAGGTTGATCTGTAAAGCACTCTATATAGTATTTCAAGGTGGATCGGAGTAGTCATAAAATACATCAAAAGATTATAAAATTAGATTCTATTTGCCCCCTGTATCCAGCTAGTATAGTGCTCTTCCCAATGCAGGAGGGCTACATAAACAAGTTCAGCTGCAGAAACCAGCACTGATGACAGCATCTAATCCTAATCAAATAGTTTAGATGAGACGTAGCCACATCATGAAGTAAATCTGCAGAACAGTCATGAGAGCAATTACTCTCAATGAAGTGGAAAAGAGAAAATCTAGCATGTCCTGATTTTAAATCAACATTTAAATCTCAAAGGGGAATCGTGCTTAAAACGGCAAATTGTCCCAACGTAATTGAGGGTAAAAGTGGCACATTGCAACCGGGGACCTGAATTGACACTGGCAGACCCTTGGCGTTGTCATTTATACTAGCACAGAGGTCAGTCCAAATGGCCATTTTGTGTTTACCTAACAACCTTCGGAGCAGAGTCAGATTGAAATCAATAGGGCAAAAGAAGTACTTGGAGCGAGGTGGGGGTGATGCTCACAGCAGGACCAAGTCCTTAAATGACACTAACACAAGACTGCCTGTGTACATAAGGCTCCCAGCATCCTGAATACATCTCCGTTATTGTTTTTAAAGACATGCTTCTAGCCCTTCTGGCTACGAACACAGGCTTGAAAATGTTTGGACTAGGCCAAGTGTAATCTCAGAAACTTGGGGGTGGGGAGGAGAAAGTGTGTGAGGAGACATCATGGCCCAGATTTCCAGGGACTAAGGTTTTAGTGCTTTTCAGAGCTAGCCACTGCTTGCCACGGCTACCGGTAAGCAAATATGTACATAATTTGCTTCTTTGCAGAACTTGACCTTCATCACCTAGGTGTACAATGTTGATTTGGGCAGAACAAAATAGACACTGTCTGCCTTGTACAGCAGGGCGAGAAGACTGAGTGGCTGACATCCTTACTAAATTTACTCAAGGAAGTCCCATTGAAATCAAAAGGACAAGTAAGGTATGTCCTTTTAATTTCAATAGGACTTCCTCAAGTAAATTCAGTCAGGATGTCAACCAGTATTTGCTATGGGAGCTTAACTGATAAGGAAGGAGATAGCTTCACAAGTATATTAAGTTCCCTCCCTCCCTCAACTCCACTGTACTCCTGTATTATCCTAAAATAAATCCAAAGATCCTTTATCATATGAGAGAATGGTATTTACTAAAAATGCAGGAATAAAATTCCCAGTGATCTACAATCATTTTAGTTAAACCAGGTATTCTCAAAAGTTGATACTGTGACCCGCTAAAATATATAAAGTTACATGAGACACACACACACCCCACCACCACCCATGATTAAAGATAGTGTTCAAAAATTAGGATTAGATTCTCATCTTAACTTTTAGACACTGGTCCCAATTTCTGAATATTTAGGATTTTGTTTTTGTTTTTTTAATGCTCCTATTTTAAAATCATTCTTCCAAAGTTTGGAATTTGAGCCATGTTAGAAATGGAAAAGATTTTCAAAAATACATACCGTTTCTGTGTCACCAAAATCCATACAAAGCTAAGAGTGGGCACAGCAACAGCACTTCTTTGGCCAATGGGCTGGAAGAGAGTCCCCCTCTTGGGAGAGGAGGACTCTCTCATCAGATGAAATCTTCTTCAAGGCCGTCACCCAAAGAAGCATTGCTGCTGTGCCTGCCCTCAGCTTTGTACACAGCAGAGGAACTGGGGGTCGTTGGCTTCTGACTCCATGTCTGCTTCCAGTTGCCCAACCATCCCCACCCCACAGAGACACTGGTTAAGGCCTCTGGATCATAATAGCTCCCTCCTGGCTCCCAACCCTGTTTTAAGTTGCTCGAGACCTCCCAGGGGGTCACAACCCACACTTGGGGAACCCCTGAGTTAAACTCATATGTAACATGATTGTTTTGTACAGTATTACATTACAGTGCCAGACATTAAAGTTCAGTAGAAATAAAGTTCCTAAAGTTCAATAGGATAAACTTGCCTCTTATCTGGAGAAAAATTGTCCTAGGCAAGATTGTGGGCACTTTACCTGCACATGAAGGTATCTTCTCCTTGCCTTTATGTAACAGTACCGAGTAGCTAGAGAACTACAAAGAGTGGAATCTAGTAAATTCATACTTATTACAGATGATTCACACAAGGACACTCAACATATAAACTAACCAGGCTTCTTCACACAACTATCAGATGCCAATTGGCAGAGAAGTATGAACACTGGCAATGCAATCCCACAAAATATTTATGCTGCTGTAATTGCTCTTAAACTGGCTCGTTTATGGAAAAGCTTCTGGTTTTACAGATCAAAAGAAATCCGACAAATGCAATCCAGTTCATGGAGTCTAGGAAGTACACTAGTATATTTTACTTCATAAAAAGGCAAAAGCATGTTCAAGGTTCATTCAGAAAAAGGATTCATTTCAAGTTACTTTACTGGGAATCAGTACTGTTTTCAGAGATCTGAGCTGTCTAGAAAGGTCAAAACACACATAGTGGCATATGGGAGAAATAACAGTCTCTAGTAGTTATTTGTTATGAACTTACTTCCCTAAAATGCATTTCTATTTTAATATGAAATGTATGAAAACTTCATTAAAAATATTTCTTTTCTGTATATCAGATTACCACAAAACATGGTAATTCTAATGTATTTTCTTCTTTTTGGCTGGGATAGCAGAACCTTTCTTTGCAGACTTGTTTTGAGCTTTGGGTTCATAGAGTGCATTCCGTACAAATCTTGAAACAGCACCCTTATCCAGCTTGGCTGCTTTTTTCTTGTCTACTATCTCTTTCACTCTGTTCATATATGTTCTTATTCTCTCCTGAAAAATATGGAAATATAAATACACACTTTTCATCACAGAATAAAGAGAAGTATGAATAGGAATAATTATTCAGAAAAGCATAAACACACAATCGTTATTCATGTACATGGATGGAATTCATCTTAGCTGGATTCTGGTGTTAGTATCTTCAGCATAACAATATATTCAGTATTTCAAAATAAAACCGAGGCCTTCAAATATAAACAATGAACCAGATGACTAAATACAAAATCCATACTGTTCTTACAAAAGTGGGCCTACTATTACTTTCTAGCAAGTCCTCTTGTGGCCTCTCCGCCACCCAATACATCGAAAGGATCATAACTCTTGGGGACAGCCAGCATTCAATTAAATGTGGAATCTTCCTGTGACACTATAAGATGCATATGAACCCGAAGCCTATTCTTGATTACACCACACCCAAGGGCTGAGCATAGAGCTGCACCATCTAAACAGATTCATATTTTATTCAGCTTATCCAGACATCTTCTCAGAAGTTGCTACCTCAGTTGCGATGTACAGGCTGAACTGCTTACACATTTCATTTCAACAGAATATTTTGTCTATTGATGAGTGAAAGAATGGATCGTGTTATGGCTTATATAAAATGACACATTACAGGAATCTATGACATACTACATCTTACAAACAATGATTTGCATAACCAAAAGGGAGAAGAGCAAAACACTTATCCCAATAAGCCATGATTTGTATGAAGCTGTTCTCCCCCTGCCCCCCATTATGGACCAGAATTTTGAAGTTCTAGCCCTCCACTCCCCGCTCTGTTTCAGGCTTCTTGTAAAAGAACCTACACACAGAAAACTAGCAATTTGGGGAAATACTTGTTTTCTTATTGGTGTGTGTGTGTGTGTGTGTGTGTGTGTGTGTGTGTGTGTGTGTGTAGAGAGATAATATTCAGATCATGCGAACTCCCATGAATCTGAAATGGTACAGCTCCACCACAGGTCGATCACCTCTCTGAGAACTAGGTCCCATTTGCCAGTTTTGTTCGATCAAGACAGCTGAACCACAAGCACACACTCTGCAGGTGGACTAATTATTCACAATCTGAAATGCATTTATAAGACACTAGGAATTATAAGGGGTGTGGAAGATGGTAGAGACCTCATATCCATACTAAAAGCTAAACAACTGAAAGCTACTGTACCAAATCCAGCCCCAGATTCTAATCTACGAAGAAACGAAGAGAGGGTCATCTTTGGCAACTGGTCTTCATTAGTCAGTTACTTTTCGAAGGGTACAAGTGGTTGCTAATCAGCAATATACAGCAGTCTCAGAGGATCCTGATCTAGTGCTGAGCAGCCTAGATTCTAGGTCCTGATCTTATCTTATTAAAGGGATCTTAGTCAATCATACACATTTTAGTCATAATACATCTGCATAAGAAAACCAATAGTTTTGAAGAAGAAAAAGAGAGAGGCTTTGTTTTTAGATGATTCATGCATCCCCCACCCCCCCAGAGGAATGCATCACCTTAGAAAGCACAAGCCCAGCTCTCTCATCCAGTGTGCCTCTTAAAATGGTGCTTGTCATCTGCAGTTTGTAGAAGTGCTTGGATTAAAAAATATTTTCTTTATTTTATTTTATTTTTTAAAAATCTCCTGACCTAATCAGGAGAACCTTTTTGGTTAATCAAAATATTTTTAATCAATCTAATTAAATCAACTAAACGCTGCAGCTTTAAGTGGGAACATTAAGTGATTGGCATTTAATGAAAGACTAAAGTAAGGGCTGACAACCAATGAAATATTTTTGGTTAAGAGATAGAGGATTCATTTAAATAGGTATATGACAAAAACTTTAATATAGTTTCCTTTTTTAAAAAAATTGAAAATACAAGATAATGTAAAGAGGCAAACGTTTTTAGAAGGAAAGGGCAACTATAATTTTCTCTTAATTCCTTATTGTACTAATATGGTAACCAAAGTAGCCTCAAGCAAAAATGAAAAACCAACAAATGTGCCTTTAACTTGCAAAATAAGCTGCCAAATAAAGTTTACAGTTCTAATTTAAATGCTAGTTGAGCTTACAAGTTTACTTTTGTAACTATTAGCAGAGCACACTATAATCAAATTGACAATTAACAATCAGGGGAAAGTATGAACTTTTGTGCATGTGCATCCGTGTTTACTAATAGGGCTGCGATTTGAACAAGAGCAGAACTTTGTACATTCAGATAGTGGCATTTCCAGAAACAGATGTTCAGAAAAGAGGGATTCTACTCTGAATTATCTATGTACACACAGGGAGAGAAGTACACAATTCTGTGGCTTATTCACATATTTATCCAAGGCTGAAATCTATATTTAAAATAAGATTTCCCAAGTTATGAGCATATACTTCTCAAGATCCCATTAAAAAAATTAATTAGGTTTCAGAAAATAAAAACACGATTATAGTATGCTGTTTGATGCTCTCAGAACTGTTGAAACTTAATCAGAAAAGACAGGAAGCCTATATGTCAATGGGGGGCAGGGAAGAGAGAAACTAATTGATAATAGATGATACAGAATAAGTTCTCATATCCTGAATAAAAGTTCCATTAAACCCATCATGTATATTCTTTACAAGCAAATGCAAACCCAATCCTATGTATTAAGTTAATGATGAAAGAGCAGTTACCAATTGACTTCCTATATGCAAGATAAAGACATAGAATCAAATTTACATACACACAAGGCGGGGGGGAGCGGGTGATATACCTAGCACCTTAGTAGACAGAATCAAGATGCAAAACAATTTTGACAGGTTCAAACACGGGGCCAAATCCAACGAGAAATTCAATGGAGAGAAATGTAAGACTTTACATCTAGTTAAGAAAAATCAAAGCCACAAATATTCAATACACCCTGGTTTGGCAGTAGTGTAATGTGAAAAAGATCTAGGTGTCTATTTTTTTGGTAAACTTTTTATCTTTTCTTACTTCTTATATAAGTAGTAGGTGCACTTATCTGATATCTTTTTACAAAATAAAACCCACAAACCCCACACCCTCCCTCTTGTCCAACAACGGTCAAACAACTGTTTCCAAATTTATGTATATGCTATAGCTACCTAAAGGCTCAGCAGGGAAATGACTTGACTAGCAAGCCTGAGGTTGCCGGTTTGAATCCCCGCTGGTCTGTTTCCCAGACTATGGGAAACACCTATATCGGGCAGCAGCAATATAGGAAGATGCTGGAAGGCATCATCTCATACTGACTGTGTGGAAGCAGGCAATGCTAAACCTCTCCTGTATTCTACCAAAGGCAACCACAGGGCTCTATGGATGCCAGGAGTTGACACCGACTTGAGGGCACACTTTACTTTTTACTTTACAGAATATTCATTACAAAATAAACATGAATTTCAATCTTTCTGGCTTGTCAAAATGTTATTTCTTCTGATCTACATAATTCAGATAGGGCAACCATCCTTCTAAGAAATAATTTTTGTATGACTTGTGCAACACTGATTTTTGCAAAGAGATTTTGTCTTGAACCAAAAATGTCCATATTTTATCAAACCATACGTAAGGCTAGGGGCTTTTTAAATCTTTCCAGTGCTTCAGTATAACTCTTTGGATTGCTACCAAGAGCAATACTATCAATTCTTTAACTAAAATGTTGTTTACATCAAAGCAATGCAGAAATATGGCTTTGGCTGTTAGGGGGATTCCGACTCCTGTAATCGCATCTATAACCTGGATAACTCTTCTCCATAAGTGCTGTAGCCCTGGACATGGCTGCCACATGTGAATGTAGGAGCTTATCAAGCCACATCTCCTCCAGCATTTCAGTGAATCTGCTGAGTACATGTGTGCTAGCTGCATCGGTGTTCGATACCATATCTTCAGTGTTTTAATCGCAGACTATTTTATGTTAAGAAAAGATGATTTTAAAGAATGGGATGGCCAGATTTTATCCCAGTCCTCCTCTTGAAGTGCGGCTTATGTTCACCTCCCACTTTTTCTGCGTAAGTGTGAAGTGAGCTAAGCTGATTTAGCAAACATTTATATAACACAGAGATGATTTTAGGCACACCCTCCCCCTTGATATTCAGTTATTCTATCTTTTTTCCCCCTCTTTCCCTCAGATAACTATTCTGTTCCAGGAAATGCTGAGTCTGCAACTATTCAAGCCAGAGAATTGCACATCAAAATCTAGTTTCTAGTTCAGCCTTAGATTTACACCCTTCTTTCCCAATAATTTGGCTTACTTTAGTAATATTATGTGCTCTCCATGCCAAGCTTTGGAACTTTGTCCCAGCGTAAAAGCTCTTTGTCCTAGAAAGATAGCTGCTTTCGATCTTTTCCTGAATAGTTTGTTTCTCCATCTATCCCATATTGCTAAGGTAGAGGGCCAAAAATAAGTTTTTGGTAACATCCTGCAATCTCTCTTTTGGAGGCTGCCAGAGCATTTCCTCTAGGGATCTTTCTTCTGTAAACTGGCCTTCAATATCTAACCATGAGGTACTTTCTTTGACCTTTGGCATTTTACTAGCCTGCCTCACTTGTGCAGCCACATAGTACAAGGTAACATCTGGGACACCCAAACCTTCTTTTTCTACTCATGCTTGCAAAATTTTGTGGCTTACTCAAGCTTCTTTGCTTTTCTGTATAAAGTTATTCATCATCTTTTGCCATTTAGATAAAGTTTTGTAAGATAGGGATAGACAGAAATAAAAATAGTAACCTGAGTATAAATGTATTTATATATTGCCATTATTTTCCTAATCCGACATGTGCATACTGTTCCAACAAAGCAATTCCCTTTTTAGTCTGTTTAACACAATTGTTAAACATTTAATTGCTGAACAGTGAATCTTTTTCCAATGAAATGATCACTGCTAGAATCCTAAGAGCCCAATTTCCCACCTTGAAACCATATTGCTCAAACTGTTTTTTGCTTTCAGAACTCAAACTGAATCATCATACCTCTGACTCATTATAATTGATTTTCAGCTTGGATACCAGCCCATATTTCTGGAATATATGCAAAATAAGAAGCAATTCCACTTTGGGATTTGAGCTGAACAATGCCGTATCATCAGCAAACGCACTCGACTCACACGACTGTGCAGTCAGGCGGAAAGGCAGGGTTCTGTCTACCTTCCCCCAGATGACCGCTCCAAGCCGTCGTGCCGAGCACAGTGCACTGTGGGATTCCCCCAGGGGATGGGAGCTCTAGGCACCTGTCTGTGTCAGTGCCACCGTTCCTTCTAAGGTGTGCGCACGTGCGCTCACAAGTTTCTGGATGTCCGCTCAGTTCATTTTAGATCCCACTGAGGGTGAATCAGGAAGGCCCCATTCTGAATGCAGGTGCGCACACATTGCCTTGAAACTGCTGCCCAGAAGAAAACTCATTCCATACAAAGATGCAGGAAATTAGAGGGACCACTGGTCAGAGCAAGCTGCAAGCAGCTCGTGCTGACACACAATCCCAGGAGCCAGGTTAAGAGCACGTTTGCACCCTCGACTAACAGCGGGGTTTCAGCACTGGGTTTAGTGCCGCAGCACTGCCGGGATCCTGGCGGTTCTCACAAGCTGAGCTTGGCTGCTCATGAGAAGAGCCTCAATACATTTTTAGTTTGCCTAATTTATATTCCCATTAGGTCAACATGATCTCTGAGAACATTTGGAAGTGGGTCCAATGAAATAGCAAAATCTGCGGAGCGATGTCCATTCACCTTTGTGTGTGCCACTGAGTTTGCACATAAATCCTTAATCACCAACACGAACCTCTCCCCAAATTAGTTACAGTGGAAAGCTTCACTCAAGGCAGTCAATAGCCTTCTCCGCGTCAAGAGAGACCACTGCCAATGGTCGATTTTGCTTGTCACAATAATTGATCATGTTCCATGTCCTGCGAATGTTGTTGACTATCTGCCTGTGTGGGATAAATCCTGTTTGGTCTTTATGGACATAATGGTCAATGAATATGTTTAGTCTGGATGCAAGTAGAGCAGCAAATAGTTTAAAATCCTTGTTTAGAAGCAATATTGAGTGAAAGGACACAGGTGAAATGAGGTTTCTGCCTGGTTTAGGCAAGTCAATGATTCACACCTCTGTGCAGGATTTAGGGATTTCTCCCTTGTGCAAAATCAGATTGTATAGATGCACCAAATGTGGGGCTATTAAGTCCTTAAATTTCTTATAAAATTATCCCATAAACCCATCCCTACTTGTTGTTTTGTTTTTTACTCTGTTTATGCCTGCAGTTCTTTCCTCAACAGTAAAGGTCTGTTGAAGAGATTCATGTGTTGCTCTGATAGAGTATGTAAGTTACTGATCTATAAGAAAATTCAAAATTGATCCATTGATGGTTTCTAAGACGTATACAGCTCTTTGTAATAGGTGGCAAATTCTGCCAAAATATCTTCAGCTTCCACTGTTTCTCAATTGGAGATCAATGTAGCCGCTTTGTTAGATGAAAATTTGGTGGAAAGTTGATGCATTTTTAGCTATAATAACATTACTTTTATCTTTTGTGTTTCTAGCAGTTCTAAATATCTCCTCTCATTTTATTATTAATAATAATAATAATAATAATAGTTCGATTTCTATACCGCCCTTCCAAAAATGGCTCAGGGCGGTTTACACAGAGAAACAACAAACAAATAAGATGGCTCCCTGTCCCAAAGGGCTCACAGTCTAAATTCTTCTGTATAGCCTATAGTCTCCATGTATTTTATGTAGTCTTTCCAGTTTTTGCACTTTTATTTATAAAGTAAAAAATATATTTTGAAGAGACTTCCTTGAGTTCCCTTTGGCCTCTCGCTTTCCAGAAGAAACCCACACTGATCAGTTTGCCTCTGATCACTGCTTTCATTGTGTCCCACACTATAGCTGGGTTTTCTGATTCGATAGTTAGGTTAACACCACACTCTGTGTTATGCATGAAACAAATCCCTTATCTCTTCTGTTAAATCAGAAATCAGCTTGTCATTCAGCAGTAACCCACTGTTAAGCCTCCAGTCCGCTCCTTTGTCGTCTCTTTTTCTACGTGCCAAATGACAGGAAATCCAAGCGTGACCTGAGCAGGTGATGGGCCCTATCTCTGTTTTTATTGAAGTATTAGCTACAGATAAAGATATAGTCCAATCTAGAATGAGAATTCTGACAGTGTGAGAAAATGTGTAGTTCCTTGTTGTTGTGTGTATGTCTCCCAACAGTCAACTAGGTTCCTGTCTATGCAAAAATCAGAAACTGCTGATCCTGAATGATTCCTTGATATAGTTCCTGACCTGTCCATAGCAGGTTCCTTTGCCATATTAAAGTCCCCACTTAGTATTTGCATTCCTGCTCCCATTTGTTGCAATACTACTTGTATGCCATTCAAAAATTCTATCTGGTGGCTATTTGGAGCACAGAGAACCCACAATCATGGGCTGGCCCTTCCATGCCCCTTTGACAAATAAGTACCTTCCTCTTTGGTCTGTCACTACATTTTGGTGAGTAAATTGACATGTTTTAGATATAAGGGCAGCCACTCCTCTAGCTTTAGAAGCCCCAGGTGCTGTGAATTGCACTGGGTACCACTTGGATTTAAAGAGTGGCTTTGAGGTTTCCCCTTTATATGTTTCCTGCTACAATATACGAATACGAAGAATATTTATATACCACTTTTTAACAAAAATTCCCAAAGCGGTTCACATAGATATAAATAATAAATATCTATAATACATAAAATAAATAGATATCTGGCTTCTCTTCCTGTATAAATTTCATTACTCGTGAACTTGGGGAGGGGGGGCTGAGCCCCTTACAATTTGAGCAAAATATTTTTAAATCATGAGCCATAAGAGAATGAATAAAACTTCTTTTCTTAAATACATTATACCCTGCTGATCTAGTGTGAGCATTTTGAATTAGAAAGTCAGAAACAAAACAGCTGATGACAGGTGTAAACATTCCCTAAGAAACTGCGTCCCATCCCCATTTCCCTCCCACTTTTAGCCATCTGGCTTCAACGGCCCTCTGAAATACTTCAAGTTGATTTCTGTTCCAATCTCTTTCCCTTTTGCGGTGGGGTTTTCTGGGAAGCATCTCCGGTTCCCTCTCATAACGTTCAAATGAACTTGAACTGAAACAAACTTAGCCTTGAATTTCTTCTTCTTTACCAATGGAGTGGACAATAGGAAATAATGGTGAATGCTCAGTCCTTGCACTTTTGACACATCTTCCATTTGCTCAGATTGTCACTTCATTCCATCTCTTCTGCCTTTTTGCTGAGGTGATCTGGGACTAGGTTCAACATGGTGCAGCCCTCCTGGACACCCCATGCTAACAATAATTCTCTTTGGTATAAGATCATTAACTAAATGGGAAGCCCCATCTGTATTTATCCTCTGCTTTGGCCAGGGCCTCTGCGATATCTGAGGGCAGTTTTGTGTGTCAGGGTCTCTTGGGACAGATCCTGAGATACAGTGATGTTGCTTGCATAATAAGTAAAGGGACCCTGGCTTCAGGCTTCCTTTAGGATCTTGTCGCCTTGTTCTTCAGAGGGGAGCCCATCCTATGAGCATACTCCAACATGGGAGCAACTCCATCTTCTAATTGCAGGACACCTGCCAGCCATTCTGACAAGAAACTCTGCAAATCTGCCTCTTTGCATTGCTCTGCAAACCCCCTGAAATGCAGGGAATTTCTTCTAAGATTGTCATCCACATATCTGAGCTTCACTTGCATATTTTTCTCCTTTCTCCTAGCACCTGCCATCTCTGCATTAAGGTGTATTTGGAGAGGAGAGCTGGTCTTGTGGTAGCAAGCATGACTTGTCCCCATACCTAAGCAGGGTCTGCCCTGGTTACATCTGAATGGGAGACTTGATGTGTGAGCACTGCAAGATATTCCCCTCAGGGGATGAAGCCGCTCTGGGAAGAGCAGAAGGTTTCAAGTCCCCTCCCTGGCTTCTCCAAGATAGGGCTGACAGAGATTCCTGCCTGCAACCTTGGAGAAGCCGCTGCCAGTCTGTGAAGACAATACTGAGCTAGATAGACCAATGGTCTGACTCAGTATATGGCAGCTTCCTATACTCCTATGTGTAGGCCTAGGTCCATTGCCTCACCTGCTGTTTCAGCCACATCAGTTAGTTTCTTTGTGATTTGATCTAGTTGCTTATTTGTGGATCTCAAGAACTCTTGAAGTTTATCAGCTACTAAGTTCTGTCATTTATTTCTTTGCTTCTTCTGGGCCTCCTACGGCCTCTGTTTTAGGCATCATTTGCTCAGTGGCCCTTTGCCTGCCTTCTTCCTCCCTGTCTGTGGGGAACAGGAATTTTTTAAGATCACCTATGGTTTGTTGGGGTTTCACTTTTGAGTACTTGCCCATTTGTAGCAGAGATTGACCACAATTGGTGTTTGATTCAGGCATAAATGCTGCCAGGAACTTAGGAGCTTTCCCTTTGAGCATCCTGCATCTTCAGCAGTGATGCTCTGACTGCGCATCACCCCCTCGGACCTAGGTGTCTTAATGACCCATGCTGAGCTTGAGCCAGCAGTATGATGCAGCAGCTAAAAATCTAATCCAATCTTGAGCTACATTAACAGAGGCATCGCATCAAGATCATAAGTTGTAATAATTCCATTATATTCTGACCTCACTTGGAATGCTCACTTGGATCTCACTTGGAATACTTACTGGCTGACTTCCAGCGTACCAACCTGGGAAACCTACAGAAAAGCTGCTCTTAACTCACCGAGTCTTCCCAAGCAAAAGAGTGCATACATGGAGAAGGGGGAAACAATTGTTGCTGTTCTCCTCTACCTTTGTAAGTGTTCGTTGCTCAGGACATATTTCTGGAAGGCAACGAGCACTTACAGAGGTAGGGGAGAGCAGCAAAAAATTACTCCCCGCTCCCCCTGCTGCTTTGATTCCAGTTAAATTAAGAGCAGCCTCTCCGCCTGGGGACACAGATCCTCCGCATGCCCAGATTACTGCTCTGGATGTCAGCCACTGTGCCCAGGTCTGGGCACCATATTTTTAAAAAGAAAATATTAATGAACAGGAACTGGTTCAGAGGAAGGCAACAAACTCAGATGGTGAGGGGTGTGGAAACCAACCTAGGTGAGGGATGAGGAAGGAGCTGGATAAGTTTAGCCTGGAGAAGAGAAGACCAAGGGGAGACAAGATAGCTGTAGGGCTGTCGTAAAGGAGATGAAGTGGACTTGTTCTCAGTTGCTCCCAAGGACAGGACTAGAAGCCATGGGTTCAAATTACAAGGGAGCAGATTCCAGCTAGGTAACAGGAAGAATTTCAGAACAGCAAGAGCTGTTTGACAATGGAACAGTCTACCCTGCCCAGTGGTGAGCAGTCCTTTGCTAAAGATTTTCAGAGGCTGGATGTTCATCTGTCAGGAATGTTGTGGCAGTTTCCTACCCTGAGCACAGGGTTGGACTAGAAGACCCCCAGGATCCCTTTCAAGTCAAAGTCTATGACTCATAAGGAAGCACCATCCACCAACACTCATTTTACAGTGCATACATGAAACTAGATCGCGAACTTAAAAAGAATCTCTTTCGTCAGAGCTTTCAAGCTAGAGATACAAACAATACTACACATGCAGTGCCTGAGATTTTTGACACTAAATATATTTACTATTGGTTAGCATGACACACTTTTCATATAGATATAGCCTGGAAAGGAGTAACAATTGAATGATGATTTGAATCCGGTTAAGACAGCGAATGAATCCCATTTTTCTTTCCAGAAGACTTATTGTGAACTGAAGAGCAGCAGCATATGTATATATATCTCATCCCTATGCAATACCACCTTTATTTTGCAATTAGCACGGCCTACAATCTACTTTTATAGCTAAATGCTTTTATTGCATTAGCAATAATATATATTTTATATATATCATGCCAATTCTGATGGACAAGCACAGATTTGATCTGTAGTTTTTCTGTTCCTCAGGTTAAATCGTATGATCTGATTCCTGAAGTCAGCAGAATTTCCAAGATACCTAGCCTTATATACTGTTCTCATGCACCTAAATGGAATATAAAGACAAACCTAAAAGATTTATTATAGGCAGTAAATATGTCACTAATGCAGAATTACTGGACAGTACACATACAACTGGTGCCAAAAAAGCTTTTAGCTTTGTTGCCGAACTGGATTCTTTACTGCTGAGAAAATGAATTAATGGAGGGATTGGAGAAGGGGAAGGGGAATCTTTCCCGTCTTTGCTAGTAAATCACCCACACGATACTTTTAAAGTCATACAGGAGTAAGAAAAGGTAGCCTCCGAGATTAACGCGAGTCCAAGTATTTATAGGAAAACACACTGTACTGGAAGTTATAAATAATTATTAGACATGCAACATTTTTTTTCCATTCCCTAAGTGAAAAGCTAGTTGGCACAAAATTCAGCTCTCAAAAGGGAGAGTAAGGAGAAAGAAGGATCTTATTTTAACTTGTAACCCTTTTAGAATTTCAGTTAGACTGAAGCTTCTGCTTTCAGGAGAGAGAATATAATTCTGAACAAAAATACACCTTGGATTTCCTTCCCATAGAGGAAGGTAAGGGAATGATATAAATAAGAAGTGTGCATGCTAGGCAAACCTTTAAGAGTGCATCTCATGGTTGATCACTACAAAGTAGCTAATTCAAAACAGTTGCTCAAATGGCGGCTTTGTCACCTTCACATTAAACAAATACCGGTTGACATTCTGTACAGTCTTACAAGGGCAGAGATAGAGTTCTGTTCTCGCAAAGAGTCACTAAACTGTAGATGAGGTCTGGCTCACAGTGAAGAGGGAGGGGGAAAGCAATTTTCACTTCTCTGCCCTCCACACAACAGCCCTTTGTGTATTCAGGAATATGTCTGAGGGCTGTGCAACCCTCAAGGACATATTCCTGGCAATGAACAGAGCTTTTGTAAGGAGAGGAGAGAAGCAAAAATAGCTTCTCCCTCTGCTGCAAGCCAAACATCGCCTGTAGTTAATTTAGTGGCTTCTTGTGCAGATGGAGTTCTTGTTCTGCCCTCATAACGCTGCACAAAATATCAGCCGCCAAAATATGGCCTTAAGAGCACTAATAATAATCACTTTTCCGGTGGACAAAGTTTATAGAGATGCATCCAGTGTCCAGTGCAAGAGGCCTGCATTGCAATATTGTGCTGTACTGACCAAAGGACTGTGCCTCGCATCATAGGACTGTCGTAAGGAACAAAAATAACTGAGAAATATTTTATTATGGTTATTCTTAACATTCAGTGATCAATAATCCATCCATGAACACCCTTTTTTAAAAAAACAAAACAAAACAGGTTTAATATCATGCAAGTACAATGAAGAGGAAACTTTGCAGTGTATTTAAATAAGAGTCTTACCAGCTCTTGTTTCACTTGGTGTTCCTTTGGATTAATGCCTTGAGTGGCAAGATACACTGCAAGACAAGTTAAAAAATAGAAATGAAAATTACAACAGAATCTTTACTACATGTTTACACTGCATGCATGCACAAATACTAATATCAGGATTTGAAAAACTGCTTGGCTAAATGTAATTCCAAACTATCCAGATCACAATATAAGATGCCTAACAGCTCAGGTAAAAGGGCATTAAATATTTCTACAGGACAAAAAGGAGACCACAAAACAACGGGAATAGATTGGCTATTATTTAAAAGTTGGAAGGTTTAAATAATTCAGTTGTTTCTTTTAACATTACTTGTTAAAGTACAGTGATAGTATTTTTATTTTTTCAGAAATAGGATGGAAGAGATACCCACTTGCAGAGCTGCATATCTAAATGATGCATCTGCATATTGAAAGACTTGAGTTACTGTCATGCATTTCAGAGTGCAAACTCACCCCAAAACATTGAATTCAGTGTATAGGCAGATACCAAATCCAGTTTTGCTTGTTCAAGAGGATCCAGCTAAAAACAGAAAGATAAAAACATCATCCTATACCTTTTAATATGTTTAACTGACAGCTCACTGCAACAGGTACCAATTATAACTGCAGTATAGAGCCAATACCCACCACAGGATTCACAGCATAATAATCTCATCTGGACCCAATGTGAAATCCTATCCAGGATCCTCAGCATAAGGAATGTTAGACTGATAGAATTTAAAATTCATATAAGTGTGTTTTGCATTTGGGGCCTCAGGTGTGACACTCTGACTAAAATTAACTTGTTAAACTAATTCGGTACACTATAGTAAAAGCTCAGACATTTAAATAGAGTTTTAGGATTTATAATTATTCCAGCCAGTGTTCCCTCTAACAGGGATTCCCAGATATTGTTGACGTCCCAGCATCCCCAGCTGCAATAGCCTTTGCTTGGGGGTTATGGGAGTTGTAGTCAACAACATCTGGAAATCCCTGTTAGAGGGAACACTGATCCCAGCCAAAATATTAAGCAGCTGATAACACTTCACAGGTGCTAAAACTGCTTCAGATATTATTCTGTTGTAATTTTCACAACCACCTTGTAAGGTAGGTCACTATTATGTCCATATTGCATAAGGAGGAGAGGGACAAGGCTGAGAGATAATGGTGTACCCAAGAACAGCTAGCGAGTTCATAGCAGAAGAGAGATTTGAACTGGAAAGCCCTGTATGCTCACAGTGTTCCTTTGCTTTACAGCCAGGAATGGGAATTCCATGCCTGCATAGGTTCTGGTTGACTGCCACCAGTCATTTTGTGCACAGTGCATTCAGGATTATTAAGGCTGTATACAAAAAGGTAGAAACATTTTTTGGCTGTCAAAGCCAATCTATCAGTTTGTTCCCCTATAGGATTTCCAGGAAACTCCGATTACACGAGTGTGCAGCTTACAAGACTGAACATGGATGTTGTCAAAGGGTTGAGTTGTCAAGACTAGTTTTTGTCCATATTTATTCATGTTTGGAAGGCTTCAGGAGTGAAATTCCCTGATGTGTGAGATTTTATTTTGCCCCAAAGAAATTACAAATTGGATGTTAAATGTTAAATTAAGTTACATAGATACATGTACAAGGACCTCAGGCAGCACCTTGTGTTGTTGCTGGGTGTAGAAAGAGGGAGAAGCTAAGATTATATCTATATCTATATCTATATCTATATCTATATCTATATCTATATCTATATCTATATCCCCCTTTAGAGCTAATTGGAAGGGATAGCGTGGCTGGTGAACAACTAAAATTTATATTCCAGGACCCGTTTGCTCTAGAAGTGAGGAAAGGGGTATATTGGCTTTCTGGCCTCTAGATTAACATAGCAGTACAACAAACTGCTCAATATTTAGGAGCCTGGCCACTGGAGCTCCCAACCTCTACCACCAGTTAGACCAGGCCTGTGCAACTTAGGCCCCCCCTATCTGATTTGGACTACAACTCCCATAATACCCCGCCACAGTGGCCAATAGCCAGGGATTATGAGAGGTGTAAGCCAACATCTGCAGGAGGGCCGAAGTTGAGCAGCCCTGAGTTAGACAAACAGGCAGTAGCGGTAGTCCTTTCCTCTCACCTTCTGCAAAAGTTTGCTTCTGGGAACAGACATCATCGTTTTCAACATCTCATCGACAGAACCAAGAGATTTTTCAAAGGCTGAAAGATAATCATGAATCTCGGTTGGATACTCTTCTCCGGCAAGATCTGCCTCCGACATGTTGCTGTATAGAAAATAATCAGGACAATCTCAGAAAAGGTGCACTGCAGGATAACTTACAATACTGGAACAGGCCGACAAGCTATCTGAAATACCTGTGTTAATTTGTATGCTGGGAATCTAAGATATAGAAGGCAGCTTTCTTGATCCTTGTAATAAGGGCAACAGTATCAAACGCTCTCCTTTTGAACAGATTTCTATGGTGTGCTTATCCTGGCAACACAGCTACTGCTCTCGTGTGACCTAGGTGCTGTACACATTTTGCTTCCACTGGGACCAGCCATCAATACTGGCATGAGACACACACCTGTAATATGGAAATTGATGTGATCAGGGAGGAAGCCAGTGGGGTGTAGCAGCCATGCTACAAGGGGATCATTTGAACACAGTCTATCTCAAAAGGGAGTTCACAAGTCAGGATCACAGAAGCCTATGGAATACTTTAAAGTACAAAAGACACCAGTGGTCCCTCTAATTTTTTTCATCTCTGTGCGGAATGAGTTTTGTTCTGGGAGGCAAAACTCAGTGAATGAGTTTTGTTCTGAACGCACATGCATTCAGAGTGGGGCCTTCCTAATTCAACCTGAGCGTGATCTAAAATTAACTGCGCGGACATCAGAAAACTTGTGAGCACACGCATGTGTGCATGCCTTAGAGGGAACAGTGAAAGATACCAATGAAATAAGTGGCTGTCCCACTAATTCAACTGGCTGTTCCTCTGCAAATAGTGGTGCACAGCTACTAATTAGATAGGTGTGGATTAGTGTTACTCTTCTTCACCTTACCAACACACACTCAAAAAGCAAGCCGACAGAAGCCCAAGGAGCACCAGAGGACATCAACCATGTCTACCGATAATATATTGTCAAGAGGCTCCTACCCACATTAAGGAAGTGATTAAGAATTTTAAGTGGGGCTGCAGCATTTAGTCAACTAACTAAATGCTGCAGCCCCAAGTAACTGGTTAAATTAAGAACTTCTGGATTGATGAACCAGATGCCCCTGATGAATCAGGCACGAGAATTTTAATTCACTAACAATTCTTGCAAAAGCTGCAGGCAGCTGATTTAGAAGCAGCACACGGAATGAAAAATCTCTTGTAAGATGGTGCCTGCTATGGCACTTGTGGGAATTATCAATCAAAAAGAAAGCAAGTGTGGTTTTTCTTTGGAACCACTGTTTTCATCATACAGACTGAATAGTATATTGATTAAAACTCATAAAATTAATCGACAAAGATTTCAGATGACAGCCCTAACTTTAAACAGTTGTGACTACTAGGCCTATGCAATATCAGATTTCCAATATTAGAAATGTCCCGATATCAGTGAGATCGGAAATAATTCCGATCTTCTATTTAGAAAGCTATATCGGATTGGAATTATCTGATACGGTATCAGGGATATTGGAGGAAATATCAGCATATCGGAGCACAAAATGGGGCAGAAATACAAAAGAGAGTCCACATTTTCCCCCCGTTACTTAAAAAAATTACAATTAAAATTAATGGATAAGCTGTATTCGAAATTGAATACACAAGTGTCCTTGTGATTCTTGGGTGTGACATCACATTTGTTGTAATTCTTGGATGAGAGTACAATTTCTAGGTTACTTTTGAAAAATCAAAAATCAATGCACCGGCTGATTTATTCCAAATTAAACACACAGAGACCTGCCATCCTCCACTCTGTGCACCAAATTTCAGAGCTCTGTGCCCAGCCTTTTTTTTTTTTTTTCCCCCCATAAACTTCTATGGGGATTTTTGCTGACCGTTATCGGATTTCCAGTCCGAAATCTGATAACTATATTTTGAAGGGTCAAAAAACCTATACCATTTTCTACTGTATCATATTAGATACTATACAATATTTGTGATTGTGCACAGCCCTAGTGACCACACAAAACTTGAGTGAATAAGAGATTGTCTGCTTCCACAAAAAGCTTGGTTGCCAAGATCAGCACAGATATGGCATGTTTTGTAGCTGCAGATCAGATGTTGCCAAGAGGAAATAAGGCCACATGGATGACTCCATGTACCTACAGGCAATCCTGGACTCCCTTTTTTTATTAATCTACAAAAACAATTACTTTAAACTATACAGAGGTACTTTTTACAACAAGCAGAAACTTGATTCGTTCCTGGCTTGCTTCTTTGACATACAGCTTTGCCAAAACGGGATGACTGTTCTGTATCATAAAAACAAAACATTTATTTCCAAATCATTCCATTCAAGTGAGAGAGCACCTCCCCACCCCACCCCACACAAAAGATAGAACATTCTGGAGATCCAGGCAAGTAATGCATAACTGGGAAACTATTCTATGGATAAGTGCACCATTTGAATCAAATGTGTATTGACTAGTCCAGACAAGATGAAAGTAATCCTGGTTGGTATGGGGGAAAACTGGAAGATGTTACAGGAATAATCTAAATGCATGATCTTAAGGGGAGGTTTTTAAACTCAGAATAGCAACCTACCCAAACAGCAGATAACATGGCAAATCTGTTCTTGGACTGTACCATTCAGACTGTAAAGCAGGGATCACATGAATGAACACTCAAATAAGTTACAGTCCCTGCACATAGGAAAGCAGATGACTGAGAGATCAGTTATAGCCTTGCCTTTCTCTCTTATTCCAGACTTCTATTGGCCTTCACAGAAGACTTGGGTGAGCTCTGGAGTCATGGGTCAGACACTGCACTGAGCTTCAGACATTCTCCAAAGCAGCGAGTTCCAGGCTTTGGAACAGGACAGAATCGCATCCCTGACAAAACATTAATATCTGAAGTACAGACTTTTGAAATTACTTCCAAAGGCTTCTCAAGTTCAGCATGAAATCAGAGAAGAACCCCAGCCTATCACTCACTTTGTGCTGGGGCACTCAGACTAAAAAATATGGTCTCTACAAGCGACTCCAGTCAGGAGTCTTTCCCAGCCCTAACTGGAGATGGCAGAGGTCAGACCTGGGACCTTCCACATGCAAAGCAGAAGCTCAAACAGCTCTTCCCTTCCAGTAAAATAGTTCTACTGCTGAATTATGGCCCCATCCCATATTTGCACAGACTTGCAAATAAATGCTAGATAATAAGGCAAACTTCATAATACTAATATGATAGGAAGTGTAGTAGTGGCCAGAAAGCCAAAAGGCGAAGAAAAATGGTTCACATCTGACACAGGCTCAGTGTGTCATAGGAACACAGGAAGCTGCCATGTATTGAGTCAGACTATTGGTCTATCTAGCTCAGTATTGTCTTCACAGACTGGCAGCAGCTTCTCCAAGGTTGCAGGCAAGTATCTCCCTCAGCCCTATGGCAACATACTGTATGCTTTGGTAGTTTGTTGGTTCAATAAAAAAATCTTGTCCTATTTTTTTTTAAAAAAAATCTTGTCCTATCTTGGAGATGCCAGGAAGGGAACTTGAAACCTTCTGCTCTTCCCAGAACAGCTCCATCCAGAGGGGAGTATGTTACAGTGCTCACATTTCTAGTCTCCCATTCATATGCAACCAGGACAGACTCTGCTTAGCTAAGGGAACAAGTCATTCATGCTAGCACAAGACAAGCTCTCCTCTTGTCACTTTTGATAGGTCTCTCAGAATTAGTTCCCTTCCAGTAAAATAAACTCACCTATCTCATAGGAGTGTTGTGAGAACCAGAGAGATTTAGCACAATTGGCATTTAATTTCCAATATACTTGATAAGTGTCATGTTAACTCTTAGTGCTCAACTTTTAAATCCTCACACACATTTATGGCTTCTCGTTTACTGTCCCCGCCCCACACCAAGGTGTATTCCAGTGAATTATAAAAGCCAAAGCCAAAACATTAGATTTATCAGACACCAAACCACAGAACAGAGCTGCAAGTCTTGATTATTAAAGGATGCACAAAGAGATGCAAAGCTATCAGGCAAGATCTAAATGGCCAGAACACATTCTGCAAAAGACGAACAATTCTCACGTCTCCGTTTCAAAGAGATGCATGCAACATTTTAAATGATTAGCTTGCTGTTTGCTACACTGGCTGGATTCTCAAACTTTGCTACTCCACTCTATATAATGTTTTTAACTGTGATTGTGTTTATGGAACATCTTGCCCAAAGACAGTTTCCCTTGGAAAATTACCAATCCTGAACATCACCTTACGGGCCTACACAGACAAACATAGCTCATAGGATCATTTCTGTCCAGCTTTCATCTCACCCTTCTCCACATAATGCCTATGAATTACCATTATACAGAGGATTTAACTTACAAACAGATAAAACATATGGAAAAAGTCCTTTCCTTAATTTGTTCCATACCTTTGCCTGTTAAAACACATTTCACCATGTTAAGTATTGTGGTGAGCCATCTAATGACGCAGCGGGGAAATGACTTGACTAGCAAGCCAGAAGTCACCAGAACTTCAAATCCCTGCTGGTATCTTTCCCAGACTATGGGAAACACCTATATCAGGCAGCAGCGATATAGGAAGATGCTGAAAGGCACCATCTCATACTGTGTGGGAGATGGCAATGGTAAACCCCTCCTGTATGCTACCAAAGAAAACCACATGGTTCTGTGGTCGCCAGGAGTTGACGCCAACACCACGGCACAACTTTAAGTATTGTGGTACGAGCATTCAGAAAACTGTGGCAGCCCATTGACAGAGAAGTACAACCTCAAGACATAGAGAGTCTTGACAAATAATATTAACTACGCAAAAGCCCAATCTAAAGAGGCACAAGAATAAATTCTGGGACTTGACACAGTGACCCCTTAGGATATTGGGTTGAAGTAGAGAAAGGCCTGTCTGCCTACTCTCCTCCCCAGGGTAGACTCCCCAGGGGAGTAATGGCAGGAGAAAGGGCATGCCCTCAACTCCTGCCTGTAGGCTTCCAGCGGCATCTGGTGGGCCACTGTGCGAAACAGGATGCTGGACTAGATGGGCATTCTTGGACCCGATCCAGCAGGGCTGTTCTTATGTTCTTAGACAGAATTTCAGGAACAGCTCATGTCAGAGTCATGGATTATAAGAACAAGACTGCCCTATTAGCCATGATAACTAAGTGAAACTTCCATGTCAGGGGCAGAAAATCAGAAATAGGGAGGGGGGGAGAGAGAGAACCAGTGGGGGAAGGGTTGCTGCCTTTGTGCCCTCTTTGCAGGCTTCCCAGAAGAGGCATCAGGCTGGCCACTGCGCTGAAGACAAGAGACTGGACTGGGTGAACCTCTGGACTGAACCAGCAGGGCTTCCCTTATCCTAAAAGGCATGCCCAGCTTGCTGTTCGCTCACCACAACCGCACCACGTGCACCTGGAAGCACTTTCCCCATACACCCTAGCCTAGAGGCCTTGCTACGCATAACCCAGAGAGCTTTTTCCCTCCTCTCCTCCTTGGCTGGCTGGCTGCGATGTTTCCTCTGTGTATCGCCCAGCCGCTCCCGCGGCTGCCTACAGGGCCGAACCGGCTACTGCCCTGAACAAGCGACAACTTCCTCCCCTACAAGGCAGGCAGCATTTCCTACCTGAGGCTTGGAGCAGAGCAGCGGCGTGGCGTGCCAGGGCGGGCCTTCAGCCGGGACCCTAATGACGAAGCAGCTGGGGCGGGCTCAACTCGAGGAGTCTGCCCGGGCTGGGCGGAGCAGAGGCGAGGCAGGCAGCTGCGAGGTTGTCGCCATAATCATGTAAACTGGCTTTGCAGATGGCTGCTGTCTGCAGCCCCGCGGCACAGCTAGGGAGGTTGGAGGCTCCAAGCAGCTCCTTTGCGCCTCATCTAGCAACAGGAGTCGGGACGCGGAGCGGCTATTAGAGTGAATGGATTCGTTCCCTCTGGCCGCAGAAATTGGCCGTGTGGAGGCGCTGGAGCAAGCACGACCGGCTGTGGAGGGCAAGTCCCCCCCCCAGAAAAATGACTTGCCCGCCCCGCCCCCCATTTCTGTTTCAGAAATCTAATATGTGGGGCACACAGCTCGCCCACTGCTAAATGCACTTTTCCCCTCCTTCCACTCCCCCCCTTTTTTTTTCTTGGTGCCTCATCTGAAAGCAAGGGTGGCCTGTGGCTTAACCTTCCTTAGGGACCGTTCCCAAATAGCCAAACAAAAGAATACTACCTTTCCGAGTCTATTTCTGTGGAAGACATTCTATTTCGGGACCTCTAAGCACTGAAGCATCCCATGGTCTTGGAGCCTCTGTGTGTGCCTGAGGCTGGCACTGATTTTAAGATCTTAAGGCCTGTAATCTCTTAAAGACACCTAATTTTGCCAGGGATCAGCCTGTAAGGTTGCCCCTGCTAACTTGGCAAAGAGGCACCTTTTAACGAGGTGATTCTCTTTATTTAGCAGGGGGAGAGTAATCGGCCCTATCCACCCCAGCACAGTACCTCCAGTGACTGTTGCTGGTGTCTATCTGATGTTTCTTTTTAGATTGTGATCCCATTGGGGACAGGGAGCCATCTTATCTCATTTATTATTTATCTGTGTAATCCGCCCTGAGCCATTTTTGATGGGGCGGTATAGAAATTGGGAAAATAAATAAATAAATAAATAAAATAAGGTTGCAGTCCTAGGCACAGTTCCTACAGAGTAAAATCCAGCCCACTGAACTCAGTGGGACTAGTTACTTCCTAGTAGACATGCATAGGATTGGGCTACATGGCTGCACTACTAAACATGCTCACCTGGAAGTGAGTCTAAAGCAAACATGTTGTTATGGGATAATGCAGAATATTTGTAGACCTAGACACAGGAACATAGGCAGCTGCTGTATACTGAGTCAGGCCATTGGTCTATCTAGCTCAGTATTGTCTTCACAGACTGGCAGCGGCTTCTCCAAGGTGGCAGGCAAGAATCTTTCTCAGCTCTATCTTGGAGAAGCCAGGGAGGGGACTTGAAACCTTCTGCTCTTCCCAGAGCGGCTCCATCTCCTGAGGGGAATATCTTACATCTAAAATTGGAATGTATACTAGGTAAGGAGTCAGTTGAGATCAGGTTGAGGTTGATGCTATATTACTAAGTGGTTGGAGAGTGTTGGTGTTCTGCTTTCTCAGAGCAGATGATGGACCTTTGCATTTTTCTACAGTCAGCTATATTATATATATATTATATATATATAAAGAGCCAGCGTGTGTAGTGGTTAGAGTGCTGGACTAGGACCGGGGAGACCTGAGTTAAAATCTACATTCAGCCATGAAACTAGCTGGGTGACTCTGGGCCAGTCACTTCTCTCTCAGCCTAACCTACTTCACAGGGTTGTTGTGAAGGAGAAACTCAAGTATGTAGTACACCGCTCTGGGCTCCTTGGAGAAAGAGCAGGATATAAATGTAATAATAATAATAATAATAATAATAATAAATAATTGTTTTTGTGATAACATTTGCAATGTAGTTGTATCATTGCATGTCTAAAAACACATGGTAAACTGTGCCCACCATGGGAGCTGTGATCATGGGGGAGGCAGAATTCTTAGGCAAATTAATAGTCTAATTAATAATTAATAATTACTGGTGACTGACAAAAGCAGGACTTCTGCATTTAGAGATAATCCTCTGAAACCTGGGCCAATGTTGAAGACAGACATCGATGACTGCTTCTGTTATCTCCTGCTAGTGAACTTTCTAAGGGCTTCTCCCTGGGTAGTTTTGGAGACAAAATGCAGGATTAGGTGGACTTTTGGTCTGATCCAGCTAGGCAATAATGTTTCTTACTAGTTTTTACAGATTGCATCTACAACCATAGATAACAACCTCTGGAAATTTCTCAATCTACCTTCTCCAACTCCAGTTATTGTGAAAAGGAAACACCTACCTACATTGCTCCATTCTGACATATGTGTGAAGGTTCTGGGGCAATGACTGAGAGTGCCTATGTTACATTTTATGATGAGCAAAGTTATTGTATTAATATTTAATACAACAAAAACACCTTTAAACATTTTAGGCTTTCTGTATTTAAGCTCTAGTTGTTTCAAGTATGTGAAAGGAAAATGTCCCTTCAGAATCATTTGTGCTATCTGATTTTACACACACACCCATGTGTGATGTAGCTTGCATTCTGCTAGAGTTTTAATAAGTAGTCAGTGTTTTTAGCAAGAGATAGGGGGTGGAGTGCAATTTCTAGACTTTTCTTGCGGTACATGTGTACCCAAATTTCAGCTTTTTATCTGTTGTGGAAGTACCTTAATAACCTCATCAGACAGTCACTATTATGTATATAGAGAACATAAAGTGTGATGGACTAACACTACGTTCCTAAACTTGGAAGTCCCATGGATTTTAATGAAATTCTAGGATTAAAGCCAAGCAGTGGAGCCCATTCTAGATGAAGGCAGAAGCACAGTAAAAGGAAGGATATTAGGGAAGAGCAAAAGAAAGCAACAGAAGATAAATGGGATGGCCAATGAAAATGCCTTGAAGGCTTTTTATCATATTTTGTAGACAAGCAGCTGTATAACACTTGGACCTACAAAAGCCTCAGTGTGGAAAACTCTCTACCTAGGTGACCTTGCATTCACCTTTGAGTCGAATGTCTGTGTTTCCTCTTGCTTTAATCATATTAGAAAGATTTCCTATCTATCAGCAATCCTCCTTCCTTTACAAAAGGGTGTTTCTCATCAAAATATAAACGCAAAAGTAAACAGAACAGGAGAACAAGCATGATTTAGCTTTAGGGTTATTTTTCTCTCTCCTGAGAGTACATTGTGCTTTTTGATTAAAGCTTCTTTTTTTTAAGCAGATAGAAAAAGTGAGATTAACACTTGAGATAAATATAGCTAGTGCATATCAAAAGGGGTCTCCTGTACATCAGCTAGATTAAATTGCAGGATGTGTGGCAGCCAGGGATTGGGTCTCGGTATCCAATTTATATGAAAGAGCTTGTTTACTAAAGGAAGACATTTGTAATAGATTATTATTCTTTTATGCATCAGAAACTAATAAGATAAGAGTCACTGGAGATTGTTATGTTATGAGAGTTGGTGTAGGGTGAGAACTAAGTTGCAAGTTCATACATATATCACCCCTGGTACAAGGGCTGCAATCCTATGCATGCTTACTTTGAGGTAAGTTCTCTTGAATTCAGTGGGTATAAATGCATAGGATTGGGCTGCATATGTCTTCGCTTCTCATCAGTGACTTGGGGATAATACTGATCTACCTTACAGGGCTGTTGTGATGATTACTGAAATAATGCATGTGAAGCACATTAAATGTTTGAAATCTGCATGTAGATGATGATGATTGCCCCTCTCCCAGGGGCATCTTGAAAATAAAGGGCAACCATTATTACATTCGAATGGTTTAACTCATCTCTCTGAGATAGATTGGGCCACATAGGCCTTGAATGCTTAGCAGTGTTAGTGTTGCTGTTTTTATAAAACAGTGGCCTCTTCCTTCATTTTGTTTCATTTTACCATCCTAAAATGATAGGTAATGTTGCACCTGTTGGACGTCTGCTTGTCATACCTAAAAGTCCTGGCCTTCTGTTCCTTACAAGGAACTTAGCAGTCACTTCTGCTCACAAAGTACAAGGTTGGAAAGTTGTAAATAGCAAAGAGGCCTAGCAATTCTAAGATAAAATTAAGGAAGAGGCTGCAGAAAGAAGAAATGAAGGAAAAGCCCACTGTCACAGCTAAGGAGCCAAGGGTGATGTAATTGAGCCTGTCCCCCTATTTACCTTAGAGTCATGAGTTAAATCATTCATGTGTAATAGTTGTTGTCCTTTATTTTTATTCCCCAGCAGCAGATTTCACCAGCCTTGACAGGAGATTATTCTCAGCTGTTTCTAGGGTGAAAGACAAAAAGAGCAGGAAACAGGCACTATTCACCCCATGCTTTTCTTTGTACACTCACTCCCTTTTTCTTTTTTAAGGGGTAGAAAAGTCAAACATATTTCCTTCCAATACTGGTATGCCATGTGAGACGGCAATATTTTTTAAGAGGAAATTTTTTTGAGTTGTAGAACCAGCTCTAATATTAACCTTGGAGTCTTCACTCCTCTTATTTCCACTCCAATGATTGCCAGCAATCATTATTTCCACCCTTTGCTTGATTGCCAGCAAAGAAACTTGTGATCATGCAGGAATCTACAAATGGCCAATTTCCTGAACCTCCTTTTACAACTCCCTTTTCAGTCATTTTCAGGAATCAGTGCAAAACAAATCCACACAACTCAGTCAGTTCTCCCACACATATCAGAAGGCTGCAGGAAGATTGAGCAGTGCTGATGTCACCTCAACCAATGGGAGAGTGTTTTTCCTCTGCCAGGGAAATGTGACTCTTTAAACAAGTTTTTAAAACAACTTCATGGAGAACAAACAAACAAACAAAATCACAACACTACCTAAGGGTAAGCTGCTCAGTGGATTAATACTACTTTAA
Source organism: Hemicordylus capensis (assembly GCF_027244095.1). Classification (NCBI taxonomy): domain Eukaryota; kingdom Metazoa; phylum Chordata; class Lepidosauria; order Squamata; family Cordylidae; genus Hemicordylus; species Hemicordylus capensis. The sequence goes on from NC_069657.1 coordinate 255,112,035, forward strand.
AATGCTATATGAGATTTAGGAGACATCGCCATTGTCCTGAGCCAATGTTTCGTCTGATTAATATACCCCTTTCATTCATTTTATAGTTATCTTCATTTTAGAATAAGGATTAGCAACCGGTTGTCACTGGGCCATATGCAACCCGGGTCATCTACCCCGTCCCCTTCCCAGTTACCAGCACAGAGGAACAAGAATGGTAGCAACATTTAAAATGGCTTTGTTTCAGAAATCTTGTTCTAATGTTAACATGGTACTCAAATCTAGGCACTATAAGACTAGAAGAACCTTTAATAATCTGTATGGATCGGACACTAGGGATATGCAAATGTGTATTGTCATGCTGATGAACTTTCATTGACAATGTACTTCACAATTGTGTTAAACATTTCTTATATCTTGTGATCTAATGCAGTGGGCAGAGAGCAATCTGATAGTCCCAGTTTTAGCACTGACCACTTATACTGATGTAACTTCAATATAATTAAGTTGGGATTCTATGCGCTCCTGGAACAAGACGGGGGGTGGGGGACAAGGGCAGTAAAAGGTTTTTGAAAAAACAACCCACATACACACAGAAAGTTCAGCTCTCCTAGCTACTCCCTGGGCATCCATGACATAATTGGTATGTACTGGTCACAATGGAGCATGCCGATAACACATGGAAGGAGCCAATCTACTCATGGCAACAGGGAGATGCTCTCTGTTGCCACCACACAAAATGTACAATCTATCTGACACCAAGGTACATGGCACTGCATATTCGGCATGAGCTCCTGTGGTGCAAAGAACAAGTAGCCAGGCATGACTGCTACTTGCTGTCCCAGCAACCAGAAAGTCAAACCTGTGTTACCACGCTCTCTGGTACACACAGGCACAGCTGAGAAGATAGCTCCCTGGGGAGGGAGCAGGCATGTACAACCAACACACAGGCTTCCAGAACAGCAAGATGGACTCTTTTGCTAGGCAAGGGGACAAGCAACAAGGGGAGCCCTGTTGGAAGCTTACTGAACAGAGCTCAGGGCTGGGAGTTGGGTTCAAGCCCAACCAAGGGGATATTAGAATTAAAGCCAAACTTGCCCTTTGCATGCCTGACCAGAACACTCACATCCGAAGCAAAAGAGGGCAGCAGATAGGTCTACAGAGCAGCTCTTTAAGCACCCCGCCACATATGTGAAGGCTCGATCATGGGACATTTGTCATGTCCTGTCCCTAACCCACCCACCCAGCCATATACACTAGGAACACAGAGGCTGCAACCAGGACCCAAGCCCTCTGCAATAGCACAGGTCTCATGTAGAAGAAGTCATGTGTTCAAACCCTGGATGTCTTCTCCCCACTGGAAAGGGCAGGGAGGAATCCCAACAAATACCCAAGAAGCGAATTATCAACTCATTATGGAAGAAAAGCCAATGGAAGCTGTTCCAGGTTTCTGGCACCAGCTTACATCCTGGTTTAGGTGTGCAAGTCTGCTTTCAGGTTAGATACCAAAATTACATACCTGAACTTACAGAAAACAAATTATCAGCTCAAAGAACAATGATTAGCAAACAATCCTGATTGATTTTCTCGTGCTTGAGCAAGAAATACTGACCAAATTACCTTTAAATTAAAGCACAACCCAGATTGTTATTATTACCCACTCTCTTGATGAATCTTTTCACCATAGGCACTTCTAAGATCAGTGATTTTCAAGGAAACATTCCTGTTTCTCAGCCAGTCATTTTATCACCTACAGCCAAGACAACAGTGTTAACGAAAGCCATCAGATATGTTTCCAATTTAAAGCAAACTTTGTTTCAACAGGCAATAGACCTTGAGACGATTCTCATGATTGCCAGCAGGGGGTTGGGAGGGCGCGGTGGGGGAAGGCTGGTGTTAACCTACCTTTCCCCCAAATGACCAAGGCATCTGTCATTGCCCCCACCCACCCACACATCCACATGGGCAGCCCTGCTCTGTGCAGCTCCATAAGGCACGGAGCAGGGTGGAGGGATCCAAGCTGGAACTTGTAGTTCTGGTCTCCAAATATCCCACAATGCCACGTGTGTAATGGAGATTCCCCTGTCAGATGGGCACTCTACGCACCCATCTCTCTGGATCTCATTGGGCTGAATTAAGCCCAAAGAGACTCACGATATCCAGTAGCTGGGGTAAGGATCCAAGCTCACCCTTAGCCTCGGCTAACAGCTGGGTTCCTTAAGAGGGATAGGTGGGTGGGGAGTGGAAGGATCCATGAGGAGCCTACAGCTTCCCATGACCAGCCTAAGCCTGGCTGGGCTGCCCCAGGCTGGGTTTGGCTGGACATGAGAACAGTCTCTTTGTGTACTGACACACTATGGTTCATTTAGTATCAAATATAATATGAATACATTGCAAAGCCTACATCCAGATTCACACAATCCACTTTCATAAAAAGGGAATTGACATTTCTGCTCTATCAATGACAGAATCATGTTGGCTAACGTAGTGTCAACTGGAAATCCATAGTATCCCAGTGTTCTGTTTAACTCAAACCAGAATTTGGATCAAGCATTTCGTGATGTATTTAATTTTAGTGGCTAAAATCCTGACTAATAAAGCACTAGAGCAAGAGGAAAAGCACTGATGCTTTTGAAAAGTCTAACTAACTCAGCTCCACTGCTGGTTCCCCTTTCCCAGGAAGCACTTTGTGCCACCCAAAAACATGTCCCCTCAGGGACAACATATTTTGGGGGGACACAGAGGGCTTCCTGGGGAAAGGGAGGTAACAAATTATTCACACACACGCACTGGTGCAGCATTAGTCTGGAACGCTTCAGAAGTACCAATGGTACACCAGTGCTTCTCTCGTTGCACTGATGTTCGGATGTCAGCCAGTGACATAAAGCATCCAGTTCATGTGGCAATCTAGACTCTAGACTAGGAACAAATTCTATTTGAACATAGAGAGTACCTATTTTTAGCAAACACTTTGAGGTTGTTCTCACAAGCAGCCAAGCCTGGGCTTGGCTGCCCGTGAGAATCACCAGGATCCACACAGATCCCAGTGGAGCCACGGCACCAAACTCTGCGCCAAAGCCTGGCTGTTAGCTGAGGTTAAGGGCACAAATGCACCCATCTGCCGGGGATCGTGTGTCAGCACAGGCTGCTTGCAGCTCACACTGACACAAAGACAGGTGCCTAGAGTGCCCGTTCCCTGGGGGGAATCCCCCAGTGCACTGGGCTCGGTGTGCATGCACTGTGGGATTCCCGGAGGTCGGGACAAAATGAGTCCTGGCCTCAAAGCAATCTGTTGCACAGAGCAGGGCTGATCATGTGGGAGCGTGCTTTATGCTCCCACCAACCCAGAAAACCCCATCATCTGTGGGGGGAAGGCAAGGTTTGTGGAGCCTTCCCCCTACCTGGTAGGCCGTGTGAATGGCCCCTTGGTCTCTTGAAGGATAAACAACTATGATATTTGGATTTAAGAACTGCAGGCAAAATAATTCAGATTTCTTATTAAGACCGGGCCCTTCCTGTCAGATTGTCAATATGGACTTCTTTCAATTAGACAACTTTATTGCTATGAAGAATGCCAAGGGCATGATTTAGCACTGCTCTGCTATAAATTGTATTCACCAGTAGTCACAGAATCCATACTTGCTCCTGAATAAATTGAAAGCCTATAACTTATAGCAGGTGAAAAGAGCTTTATTGGCAAGAGGGTTAATACTGAAGTATTAAATAGCAGCAAGTAGTTCTCTTCACATCCTGTCTTCACTGCTGCCCGAATATTTAGAGGCCCAGTTGCAACTTTACCTTATTGGGACAGATCTACTCCCAACATATTTTACAGTCTTTTATTGCCTCTCACCTCTTGAAATTGCTCATAGATAGTCGATGCCAAGATGGTCTCACAGCATGTGCTCCACAATTGCGTAACAATTTTTACTAGCTCAATCAAGTGGCAACGATGAAGTAAAATGTTGGGCTTCTCTCGGCAGAGTGCAAAGGCTGAAACTGAGCTTAAAATGCAATACATGTACTTATAAGGTCAGATTGAAGCTACTACAGTTCACTACCCCCAATTCGGCTCTGAATTTCTGCCTTGTTTTATTTCACATATAGGAGATGGCTGAATGAATGTTCTGTTGATATTATCTCCCTCATTAACTAAACGGAGACGATTACTGGTAATTCTTGCTACTTTACACTCTATAGCTGCGTACCCAGTGGCTGCTGGCATCCTAACTAATGAAGTGTGTCCATAAGAAGGGGACGGCAGAGACATCACAGGGGCCAGCATGCAAGCTTCCTCAGTTACTTCATGCATGCACTGTTGCAACTTCCCAGCTCTACCTGTAAGAAATGAAACACATTGCTGACCCTCAGTGACATGGTTCTGATTACAGAGAAAGCTATAGACTGGAGCACAAGCAGCACTCAGAAGTTTTCGCCCTCTGGCACAACAGTTGCGTGCTCAGGAGAGCTGAGGGATTTGCGAGGGGAGCTCCTGGTGCATCCCCACAGAGCCTTCTGACACACACACTTTGTTAAGATGTTAGCCGCTAATCTCTGGTGAATCATACATTTGGGGTTAAGTTTGTAATTAAGCAGCATTTGAAATTTCCTGGCTTATCTCGAAAGCCTTTTGTCTTTCATGGAAAGCTCTGCTTTCTAATTGGCTTAACTTTCTGCAATGTATGCACTTTTCCACTAGAGGACAAGGTGACAACTTTGGTTGCTTCAGAGGCAAAGGATAAATTAAGCACTGGTACTGCATTGTCTGTTTATAGATGCTGCAATTACTCAGATACAATTGTTATGTTTTAAGCATTATGCTTCCTCTCAGATAAAATACGTTAATAAGAGCATTAATCTACCTAGCTAGCTAAGTAAAAAGGGATGTATTTATAGCTTTGTTAAATAGATACCATAGTCTTGACCGTATCATTTAAAAAGCTTCCAAAATATAAATTGTGCAACAATATTAATAACTCAGCAATCTAATATTGGACTTTTGACAACCTGGTCTTATTTCCTGTTGTACCTAGTTTTGATGGCAGCAACATTTCACAGTGATCAGTGTTACAGCTACAGATTACTCCTTAGGTGAGTAAATGCATTATTATTTAGATTAGAACAGTCAAGAACTAGACTAGCCTCAACTAGGAGGCAGATTAGGCCTGCTTCATAGTTTACATAGCAGCTCCCAGGCACAAATCCACTTGTGTTTAGGAATGTGCATCTGTCCCAATAGTCCTACATGCATCTTAGTATCAGCAAATCACTACCACTAGCACCTAATGAAGCTGATCAGCTTAAATCTTTAACTCCTCCTAAAGATTCTTATAAACTGCAGACTCTGCTACTCAGCTTCTTCCTCCCCCATCCCTTTTCTTTTCTTTGCCACCCAGCCTTGTGAGTTCTAGAGAAGCTCAAAGCTTTCTGCTCGCAACTGTATCATTTTGGTTGGGCCTAATAAATGTATTACCAGACTGTAATGTCTCTCCTATCCATGTGGTTTTCTTGGTAAAATACAGGAGTGGTTTGCCATTGTCTTCTCCCGCACAGTATGAAATGATGCCTTTGTTGTTATCACTGAAGTGATCGTTCACCTCCAGCACCTTCCTATATCGCTGCTGCCCAATATAGGTGCCTGCTTGCTTTAGCTGAGAAGATGGGATGATCTTTGCACTTTGTGTGACCCTACTGGGAATACTCCTCCCAGCTACTTCGCTCATCCCTCCCAGGAACACCCACCACCACCATGATGATGAGGCAGCATAGCAGGACTTAGAGTGCACCTGACACCGACTTCACACAATCAATCAATCAATCGTCTGTCTTGTTTACTACAACAAAAACACTGTAAGACCTGTTTATTGTTATGCTCAAGAGTCATCATGAGTCTTAGGCTTGCACACTCCTCTCTGCATGAGGCAAACAAAAGGGGAGGGGGGGTGAGAAAAAGGCACACAAGCATGCACACACCTTCCTTTCCTGATTTGATACAAATGGAGTTTTCTGTTATGTCTGAATGCAGGTAATGCATAATTTCCTAAGTTCAGACATAATAGGAAACTGCGGTTTGTAGCAAACCTGAAAAGGAAGTTTTCTATCTCCTTCCTTCACACTGCTGAAAGATAAGGTTTCTTTCTAAAAAATACGCTGACATGTTTAGAATTATTTACTTTTGTTATTTGTGTCAGCCTTTGTGATATACCTTCATCAAAAGTTTCCAAGTACTTTTTAAAAAAGATAAGCAGCTTTAGTGTAAGTGTATGTAGTTTCCCTACCTGGTGATATCCATGAGATCATCTTGCACAATTATCTTAAGCACACCATACTCATGTACCTTTGATATTTCAAATGTGTGTTCACTTCTGACATTGAATCAAAAGGGGGAATTTAAGTCAAATGATTTAGGTATCAGTCCTATGCACACTTACTCAGTAGTAAGCTTCACTGAACTCAGTGGGACTTACTTCTGGAGCAAACATGCATAATACTACACTGCTAATTATGTTTTTATTGTTTACAGGTTTGTATGCCATCTAAAGTTTACAGAGAATAGGGATATACACTTAGACAAAAACCTTAAATTAACAAAAAACTATTTTGAGGAAAAATAAGCATGCATACTTACTTACTTACTCTCTCACACACAGACAGCATGCATTAGTTTAAACAAATTCTGATCTCCAAATTTACTAACTTGGGCATTTCCCCCCAAAACAGTTGTACCCAGGTGGAAATGAATTCATTTGACTAACATTGTGCTGATGCACCAACATTTTCTGTCGTGTGAGGGGCGATTTCCGACAATCTTCCCTTCCCTCAGCATATGCTATGTCATGAAATGACGACCCAGAAGGTCTGAGAACCTTCAGGGACATAGTTTCACAAGACACAGGCAGCTGCACAGCCAAGGCAAGGGAAGATTGTCAAAAATCGCCCCTCCCTTGTATAATGGAGAACACTGGTGCATCAGTGCAGTGCTAGTCCGGATGTCAGTCTCTGTTACAGAGGTATATAAGACACTAAAATACAGTTATTTTATTCCTGTATCTTTATAAACTACTTTAAACAAATTGTTACAGAAAACACATTACTACAAATAGTAAACCTTTATTCCATTAAAGAGAGTTGTTACATTTTAAAATACACACTAAATGCAATCCAGGCCATATTAATAAACATATTAACACATATAATAAATTAAAAGCCCAAAATTTGCTGGCTCTGAACATATGATTGCTAAGGTCGTAAAACTACTGTACAGTCATGTGAGAACAGACAAATATAAAACACAGATAAACACACTTTAAGGAGGGACAAGACATTGATACTACTGCACGCAAAATCCATGAACATAAGGTACTTTCAACTCAAGTGGGTCAAACACAGTATGCAGACTTGAATGTGCTAAGGGAAGGCACATCTTATAGAAGTGAATCTTACATTTCTAAAATAACTTTTTAAAGCCCTCGACAATGTTCTTCCCATTTTGTTTTCATGACACAAAGTCATACAGTGGAATTGCATTGAACTTAGGGCTTGAAAGGCAAAGGAAAGTTTTTCTTTGTTACAGATCCTCTGTCAAACCCTGTTCAGTTTAGTGACAATCAGCACTCTCACAGTCTGGTCAAATGAACTACAGACGCAGAGACCACTTTTGTCAGGGCTCCAATCCAGGCTAGAAATAGGCTGCGTTGACAATGTCACATTCTGCAAAAGGCTAACTGAACCTGCGACTCCCATCTCAGTTCCTTCTGAATCCTTCTTAGAGCGCAGTGCAGGATACTCACTGGAAATAAGAACAAGCAAAACCCATCTGAGAAACACGGCATGTATGTGTTCTACATTCAATGCTATATTTTCTTCATTTGCACCCTCCCTTCCTTCCTTCAAGGAGCTTGAACTAGCTTATTTTATCATCAAACCAATCCTGAAAAGTCTGTTTGACCAAAAGATGGTGGCTGCATTCAAATGCAACACCAAACCATGGTTTGCTATTAGCCAAGTACAAGACCAAGGCCTGAGTCTTGCATGCTTCCTCCTCCCATTCGCAGTTTCTTCACACAAGGGGAGATTAGAAGCTTCTGTTCTGCTTTGTGGGAAGCCATCATTTCCTGTTTCATCAGAACTTGGCATACAGTGCCCTGGTTTGTCTAATAAAAGTAACATGCAGTGTCAATCAAGAGCCACTTGAAAAGGGCAAAGTCTCTTTGCCTTACCTGAGATCGGAAAGGCTGTGTGGGTCTAAGGTGTAGAAACGAGGCCTTTTTAAATGGCAGCTAGGCTGAGGCACAATACAGAAGAACTGCTGGAGCAGGGAGGCTCATCTATCCGTCCAGTGCACTCCTGGACTAGGAGAGCCTACCATCTTTACAGTCTCCTCCCCAATATCTCAAACGCTTCCCTTACTTATGACTGTCCAGCTTGGAATAGAGGAAAGGAACTGTGGCTAGGACTGTGATTTTACAGAAGTAAGACAGGATGAGCAGGGGGGTTAAGCAACCATCCAGGCTGCTGCCTTGAACCATATTAATAGGCATCCCATTTGTGAAATTCTTGGTCTGGGGAGGCTCACCAGACATCAACCCTGGTGTCTTTTTAGCACCTGGTGAAGACCTTTTTACTTTCCCAGACCTTTAAATCTTTGCTGAATTGTTTTAATGTTGCCTTTAACCTGATGCTCTAGTTTTGTATTGTTTAATGGGATATTTTGTTTGAATTTGCAATAGTTATATTGCTAGAAAAAGAAGGTGTATCACTAAGCATTATTTCAGGGACCTCCAGGATAGATATATGGTCAGGGAAGCCAGTCACTGTTTAATTTTAAAATGTTTTGATTTTTAAAATCACTATTTGATTTTAAGCACTTAATATATTTCCAAGGATCTGCAATAATAATGTATTTTAAGTACAAACATATTAAATGTCAAATGTATTAAGTTTGGTTTTTAGCATTCAGACAGCAAAATCTTTGAGGGGTGACTCAATTATCCTGATAAAATATTAAATGCAGACTCAGAAAAAATATTTTTCCATGAACAGATAGAAGTCCTAACAATAGAAGGAAGTCAACATTGAGATTAAGTTAGTCATACAGTGAGGGAAAGAAGTATTTGATCCCCTGCTGATTTTGTCCGTTTGCCCTCTGACACAGAAATGACCAGGCTATAATTGGAATGGTAGGTTTATTGTAGCTGTGAGAGACAGAACAACAACAAACAAACCCTCAAAAGCCCAGTGCCCAAAAGTCAGCGATGGATTTGCATTGTAGTGAGGGAAACAAGTATTCGATCCCTTCACAAAAGATGTCTTAGTACTTGGTGGCAAAACCCTTGTTGGCAATCACAGAGGTCAGACGTTTCTTGTAGTTGGCCACCAGGTTTGCACACAACCCAGGAGGGATGTTGTCCCACTCCTCTTTGCAGATCCTCTCCAAGTCAGAAAGGTTTCGAGGCTGATGTGTGGCAACCCGAATCTTCAGCTCCCTCCACAGATTTTCTATGGGATTAAGGTCTGGAGACTGGCTGGGCCACTCCAGGACCTTCATGTGCTTCTTCTTGAGCCACTCCTTTGTTGCCTTGGCTGTGTGTTTTGGGTCATACCCATCCACGACCCATTCTCAATGCCCTGGCTGAGGGAAGGAGGTGCTCACACAAGATCTGACGGTACATGGTCCCGTCCATCGTCCCTTCGATGCGGTGAAGGTGTCCTGTCCCCTTAGCAGAAAAACACCCCCAAAGCATAATGTGTCCACCTCCATGTTTGACAGTGGGGATGGTGTTCTTGGGCTCATAGGCAGCATTCCTCCTCCTCCACACACAGCGAGTTGAGTTGATGCCAAAGAGCTTGATTTTGGTCTCATCTGACCACAACACTTTCGCCCAGTTCTCCTCTGGATCATTCAGATGTGCACTGGCAAACTGCAGACGGGCCTGTACATGTGCTGCCTTGAGCAGGGGGACCTTGCGGGCACTGCAAGATTTCAGTCCTTCACGGCGTAGTGTGTTACCAATTGTTTTCTTGGTGACTATGGTTCCAGCTGCCCTGAGATCATTGACAAGTTCCCCTTGTGTAGTTCTGGGCTGCTTTGTCACCGTTCTCATGATCATTGCAACTCCACGAGGTGAGATCTTGCATGGAGCCCCAGACTGAGGGAGATTATTTTGTGTTTCTTTCATTTGCGAGTTATCGTGCCAACTGTAGTCACCTTCTCACCAAGCTGCTTGGCGATAGTCTTGTAGCCCAGTCCAGCCTTGTGCAGGTCTACAACCTTGTCCCTGACATCCTTTGACAGCTCTTTGGTCTTGGGCATGGTGGTGAGTTTGGAAGCTGACTGACTGCTTGCTTCTATGGACAGGTGTCTTTTATACAGGTACTGTAACAAGCTGGGATTAGGAGCACTCCCTTACAGAGGGTGTTCCTCATCTCAGCTCGTTACCTGCATATAGTAAAAAGACACCTGGGAGCCTGAAATCTTGCTGGTTGATAGGGGATCGAATACTTATTTCCCTCACTACAATGCAAATCCATCGCTGATTTTTGGGCACTGGGCTTTTGAGGGTTTGTTTGTTGTTATTCTGTCTCTCACAGCTACAATAAACCTACCATTCCAATTATAGCCTGGTCATTTCTGTGTCAGAGGGCAAACAGACAAAATCAGCAGGGGATCAAATACTTATTTCCCTCAGTGTAAGACCTGCTGAAATTAATGGGTCTGAAATTAACCTGTCTCATTTTATTTCAGTGGTGCTTAGATAGAACCACTAGTCTGGATGTTGCCCACTGCTGCAAAAAGTTTAAAAACTTATCCATAATCATAGCAACATAGGAAGCTGCCATATACTGAGTCAGACCATTGGTCTATCTAGCTCAGTATTGTCTTCACAGACTGGCAACAGCTTCTCCAAGGTTGCAGGCAGGAATCTCTCTGAGCTCTATCTTGGAGAAGCCAGGGAGGGAACTTGGAACCTTCTGCTCTTCCCAGAGCAGCTCCACCCCCTGAGGGGAATATCTTACAGTGCTCACACTTCCAGTCTCCCATTCATATGCAACCAGGGTGGACCCTGCTTAGCTAAGGGGACAAGTCATGCATGCTACCACAAGACCAGCTCTCCTCTCCCAGTAATATGCATTTATGTTGTAGATGCAAGCTAAGGCAGTTTTACCAGGGAAGAATTCAATTTGCAGCAGAAGGCTTTCCTACATTAGCAATAGCAATAGCAATAGCAATAGCACTTACATTTATATACCGCTCTATAGCCGAAGCTCTCTAAGCGGTTTACAATGATTTAGCATATTGCCCCCAACATTCTGGGTACTCATTTTACCGACCTCGGAAGGATGGAAGGCTGAGTCAACCTTGAGCCCCTGGTCAGGATCGAATTTGTAACCTTCTGGTTACAGGGTGGCAGTTTTACCACTGCGCCACCAGGGCATTAGAAAGAGGAAAGATTCCACTAGAGTTTTGACCACTCAGAAAATAGTAAGTCCACACACATATGCTCCAGCAACACTGATGCAAAAGCAAGACACTTACTATTTCCAAAGATGAAGGTTTCCAGCTCCTCCACTAGTCACAAAGATGTCTCTATTTTGTGGAAGGTGCCGAATTTGCCACATGGTGGATTTGTGAGCCTAACAAAGTTGTACAAAAGTCAGAAAGAGATTGGTGTAAAAATGATCCCCTCCTGAGTGTTCCACCTATCACAGAGACAAAAGGGGTCTCACTTGCTACTGGGTGGGAAAGACAGATCCTGTGCTACTCTCAAATTCTTTAGCACATGCAGATAACTTGGGGGAAAGGGGGCCAGTTTTTCATGTCAAGCTTTAGAAATATTTAAGAAACAGTGAGAATCTCTCTTAAATGTCTCTAAAGCATTATGTGAACTGCAAGATTGATCCCCTTCCCTCTGCCTCGATTCCTCGACACATCAGAAGAACTTGGGGTAAAAGTGAAGTCACAGATAATGGTTATGTAAACACTGCTGTATAGTGCCTACACACAAGGCTCTCTTCCTCCCTCCCAGACTCACTATTATGTACGGGAGAGAGAGAAGAGCAAAGAAACGAACTTCACAAAACTTGGGCTCAAGCTCGTGTACACCAGCATTGCAGAGTTCACACATGCCTGGCTTCTTTCCTCTCAAAGCATCAAGGACAGCTCAGCCTTTGAGACCTGGAGAGAGGTTACCTGTATATGCACTCTGCTGAGCACTCCCCAGAACAATACTCTAGGTCACTAATTGCCAGCCCAACTAAAAACGGTGTGCACTACTTCCAGAAGATGCTTGGGCTCTTGGAAACCACAGAGAAAGGCAACTCCACAAGTGTGAAGTAGTTATCAATCCACCATTTAAACCTGGTGTACTGCTAACCTCATAAATGGCCAGGCTTAGAGAGTGTGATGAGAGACTTGGGAGAGGGAGAGAAAAGCATTCCAAGCACAGAGGGCCACAGTCATAGTCCCAATATGTTTACTATGTCTCTTCCATGTGGCATACAGTTAAAGAGTGAAACTTCTCTCTCCATAAAAAGCATCACTCTCTTTTTATACTGTACCTTTTCTGAAACGGAAGCAAAACCTTTAGTTGGATGCTGCGTTCTCATGTCAAAAACATGAAACTTTCCTTCAAGGGATGTAGCTACCAATTTGTTCATATTTATATCTTTTCTGTCAAATTCAACACTGCAAACCTAGAAATACAAAGCAAGCATTCAACTTCAAGTGAACCATAGCACTTCACAGGTGCAATGCAATCTTACACAAGTTCCACTGAGAAAGTGTGCTTAAGATTGCAGCTGTGCACTCCAATGCTCTGCAGAGTTAGGCATGTCTAACCCATTAAAATCAAGGGCTGGGACCCAAATTGCCACTTTAGGAGCACCTGAAGGCTTAGGCATTTGCAACAGGATTTTTTATTTGTTTCTCTAATGAACAGCAGACCATCCTAGGCCAAGCCATAATCCGCTTCTCAAATATCATATAGTTCCAAAAGAGGTTTGCCAGGCGACATGGAAGCTGTTGCTATTGGGAATATCGAACCTATTGGGCATATGGAACTAGCTGCATGCACATCTGACTCTGTATAGAACTGCAGCCTTAGTTTAGTAAAGCATATTCTCTGAATATTTATATTATTTAATAAGTTTACTATTGTCTTGTAATTAAAAAGTTGCTCAATGTCTTTTCAAAAGCTTCAACTACAAGGTTTTCAGAATATTTAGAAACCGAGCAGCTGCTCTAAGCTTTCCCCATAGAGAAGCTTTGATGTAGTAGGAACAACAAAGTTAGTTGAGCTGTGTTCCTTCTCCCCCCAAATTCATCAGTTAGAAAGAAAAGGGATATAATAATTGACTAAGTCAAGTTAAGACTCAATTAGACTGAGACCACTGCCAAGGAGAGACTAAACTACATAATTTCAGTGTGAGCATAATTTTCAGACTAGAAATATCTCCATTGTACTGAGAGAGAGAAATATTAAAATTATATAACATTACCCCATTCTTAATGTTGGTTTCCCATCGCAATGCCATGTTCTTAAGGTCAAACAACTTAATATCCCCATTGTCATAGCCAGCACATACAACACGCTCTTCTTGATTATATGCATTGCCTAGTTAGAAAGGAAAAAAAACACCATTTAGATAAAGCATCGCTATGATGATGATTAGGGGTGTGCAAGGTCCGGAGTCCCTCCGGTCCGGCACGGGGGGGACAGTTACTTTAAGCGGGGTGGTGGTGGTACTTACCCCCCCGCCCCTCCCCCCTCCGGCGCTGGTCCGTTTAAACATCTTCTTGGGGCGGCAGAGTTCCTTCCTGCCGCCCCTGCCCCCGTCGTTGTTCCTTAAGGCTAAAAGAGACGGGCACATGCGCGCTGCTAGCTCTCGTCTCTTTTAGCCTTAAGGAACAACGACGGGGGCAGGGGCGGCAGGAAGGAACTCTGCCGCCCCAAGAAGATGTTTAAACGGACCAGCGCCGGAGGGGGAAGAGCGGCGGCGGGGGGGGGGGGAGTATCACCACCCCCCCGCTTAAAGTAACATGCCCCCGCCAATCTGAACCTCCGGACCGGTCCGGAGGTCTGTAACGTGTGCCCGGACCAAACCATGCACACTATTAATGATGATGATAGAATGTGACATTTTATTGCAAACTTTTAATACCACATTCTCTGCCATAGGAAAATGGCACATGAAATGGTGTTTCTGTAAAAGGCAGATGAACCTGGAGAGGATCCAAGACACACGCCAGTAACTGGACATTAGTTTCCTAGAAGTTAAGAACTACATTCCAGGTAGAATTTTTAGCCCTACACGTGTCCAAGTACCCTGGTCATTCCCATCTACTTTCAGTGGCAATTACACAAACCATCTGGCAACTCAATGTTATGTTACCTAGAGACTAAAGTGAAGGGAGCAAGACCAGTTCCATCACAGAGTGAGTGAGTGAGTGTGTAAGTGCAAGAGAGATTAAGGGGTAATAAGCTCAAGAGGGCACGTACCAAATGCCACTGTCCAGCAGTCTCTCCTGCTCTCTCCTGGTGCTGGTTCCATATTGGCAACTGGAATGTCTTTTTGTCTTGGGTCCCACACCTTCACAGTTCCTGCAGTAATTGATATTGTATTACTGATAAAATGATTTCTGGCATTTATTCTTCCACAGCTTCAGCACCTTCACTTTGCTTTAGAGAAAACACCCCTTCTATTTCCTTGGCAACTATTCCTATTCAATGTTTTGCAAGAACAGAATGGTTTGTTTCCATGTTTTCAAAATGTGATGCATATGGTCTGTTCAGTTTCATCCAAAGAATGACATAATCGACAACACTAAATACAACAGAAATCAGTTAAAAATACTAATTTCCAAGTCCTGGAAGTTACCTTCATTCAAGATACAGGACTACTAATACAACAGATTTATATATTGCATAGAGCAATTTGCAATTGTCTTGTTTTATGTTCCTCTTCTTACATCTTCACATATGTAGATATCAGTTTGCTACAGCCCCCTAATGACTTATGTGAAAACCCTGCTCCATGTGGGACTCAAAATAGAACATACAGCTTATGTAGATCTGATTGCAGTATACTTGTATCCATATCAAATGGCAGCTGAGGAACCTAGACTGGAAAAAGACTGGCCATTGCTACTGTTACCAAGTGTACATTAGCTAAGAAAAATCCATCAGGTGGCAGTGATAGACTAATTGGTAAGTGCAGGGATTTTTTAAAATTGGCATTTAGAGCTACACAATTATCCTCCTCTTGAAAATACTCCCTTCTGCTAGATTTAAAAAATGCCACTTCATTCTTCCTCATGTTCCAAAACAAGAGGTTTGGTCCTTTTTTGACATCCCTTTAAAACTCAATGCTGCTAACAGTAACAGAGCTAGAAATTATCATCAAGGAAAAGTTTATTCTTCGCTTACACATCAGCAAGCTTTAATGAATGCTCAAGCCAGAACAGCATTTTTTTAAAGTCTCCAAATATAAACAGTTAATTTTTTCTACTCTAACATCTAGGTGCAACCAAAATCCATTAAAAACAAAAGCTATTATGCCACTGACTTCAATAGGGTGTACATTGTATAATTTTTCTTATATCACCAGTTACTAGTGTATCTATATTAAAAACATGTATGAATTCAATAAATATTACTATATGTTGTTTGATATTTTTAATGATGGTGATATTTTTAATGTTAATATTGAAAATTACCTTGATATTAATTTGGTTCAAGTTGGATATAAATTCATAAACTGGAGTCACAAAATTTCTTACAGGTTGGTCTGTGGGGGCCTACACTGATTTGTGCTGCTGAGATAAAGAGGTATTTTTGCTCGCCAAGCAAGAAACGGCCATGCAGTTTTGCCTCACTTGTCATTCAGAAGACTCTCAAACCTACCTAAGTGGCATAAGACTAAAGCACAGTAGGCTCTGGGCTGCTCCAATAATTAGTAAGCTCCAATAATTAGTAAGTAAGGAGAGCTGGTCTGGAGAGGAGAGCTGGTCTTGTGGTAGCAAGCATGACTTGTCCCCATAGCTAAGCAGGGTCTGCCCTGGTTGCATCTGAATGGGAGACGATGTGTGAGCACTGCATGGTATTCCCCTCAGGGGATGAAGCTGCTCTGGGAAGAGCAAAACGTTCAAGTTCCCTCCCTGGCTTCTCCAAGATAGGGCTGAGAGATTCCTGCCTGCAACCTTGGAGAAGCCACTGCCGGTCTGTGAAGACAATACTGAGCTAGATAGACCCATGGTCTGACTCAGTATATGGCTGTTTCCTATGTTCCTCCTATATAAGGGCCTGCCATTGCTGCCACCCACCTCACTGCCTGGCCTTTATGAGAGCCAAGTAACCTCCCTGGGGTGGTTTTTTGGGTGTGTGTGTGTGTGGAGGGTATACATAGGCAACAGGCCACAACACTAGCTACCAGCAGCAGTTCTTGCTTTACTGCTGCTGCATGAATCTGGTATGCATAGTTACACTCCTGTTTAATCCTATGAGCTGCTGTGTTTGCAAACTGATTCATGGGGGAAAACTGATGTGTCAGCAGCATCAGACCACACCCCTGGAATTAAATAAGAGCATTAGCTACTACAAGTGAAGACGTGTTTTGAGCAGGGGTGAGGGCAAGGCAGAAAGGAGTTTTTCATCCTTTTGTCCTCCCCCACCCACACACACGTTCATGCACACCCACATATTCTTACTTCACGGCTTGACAACTCCCAGGTGCCAGGGAGCCCTGGGCCTAGAAATTTACCTGTAGTGCCTAGACTAGGATATGAGGAGACAGAGTTATTTAATGACACCTTTATTTGACCCAGGAGTCCTGTTTCTGTTCCAAGTATGTTACTTGTGAAGGAGATAAAGAGAAGTCCATGTACCCTCCACTTCCACAAAGTATCACTAAATCCAGTAATGTTGTCAAGTGTCCACTGTCCAACTCCTACATTTTTGGCTGGATCCTAGAGCTAAAGAAAATTGGTCAAGGCCTGTCTTACATACCCACACCTACACCCAAATCTCTCCCATTTGCTCCCTTTCACTCTGAGGTCTCCACCTCGCCACACCCACCGACTGATGGCACTGGCTGCAGCATCAAAATCTTCCTGCCCAGCTGCTCTGGAACCAGGTGCACCTCAGGGAGACCAATGCTGCACCTTCAGTGCTTTTGGTACACTGCTCCAACCTCCCTTGGATCCTCCGGCCAGGTAGCTGCAAGGGACTATCAAGCAGGAGGACCCAGACTCACACTTCTGCCCTTGATGCCCAAACCAGTGGTGCACATAGCCAACCTCAGTCCCAAGAAGAGCAGAAGGGGTCAAAACATCATACTTTCCCTTCCCTCACAACTTTTCTCTGTGACCCAGAGCTGGTGCCTGCCTGCTGGAGCTATTCCTTGGAAGCAAGAGAGAAACACATACAGTAAATCTTGCCTTTCAAGGGCTTGCAGGGGGCACAGAAGGCTTTTTAAGCCCTGCTATTTTTCTGCAAATGTAGCATCTCTCTTGCATTTCCTGCCCATCCTCACCCATACACAGGTATCCTCATTCAGAAATAGATAGATAAACTTTGCTTAATTAGTAAGAAGGCTTCTATAAAGATAACAATCTAGGTCATACCCCTTTGAATGCTTTTAGTAGTTCACTCCACTGAACCTAGCACAAGTTACTTCAAAGTCAGGGTTAAGCAATGTGTGGCTCTCAAGATGTTGCCATACTACAATCACCCCCAGCCACAAATACTACAGCTGGGGATGATGGGAGTTGTAGTTCAGCAACACCTGGAGAGCAACACGTTGCCTACCTCCATGCACAGATCTACGCAGCCTAAATTATCCAATAAGCATTAGCAAGTGTAATATGAGGGCTATTTAAATGGAAGAAATAAGTTGAGGACAACTCTTTAGGCATGTTTGGAAACACTCCCATAATATATATAATGCTCAAAGACAATATGTAAGAATCCAATTCACTTTCAGCTATCACTTGTTAGACTTCACATAATGTACTGATCAGCCACAGCATCATCTGTGTGAGAGATCCCTGTGCTCAGTCTCCAATAAAAACCTAACATTACATGCTGCAAATGCTGAAAAGGTGTCCAGATTTGACTCTGGCATTCACAGACTGGTAGGGAAGTAATTCAAGGATGACCACTTTTTCATGTGATATCTGCCATTCACAACGATTATCAGATCAAGAACAGAAGCATTCCATTAAAAAAAAAATTACCTACAGGATGAGGAAGAATCTGCACAACTCATAATGAAAACAAAATATCAGAAAAATCTTAGGAGCAGGAACAAAGATAGATAGATACACAGTAGTCTAAGTTCTAGTGAAATACCCAATGGCCCAACTGGCAACACTGTATACTTTCCTCCCAATCTGAACAAAGACATCTGAAGACTGTGTTCAGATTTTCTGTAAGCGACTGCAAGATATTTTTTAACACTGAGATGATGGAGGCAAGCCATCCTGCTTCTAATGCAGACAAGCCTTGACAGAATATCTTTGGATCTAGGATCCAGCCCCAAAATTTAGCAGCCAGACAACGGATGCCCAACAAAATTGCAAGACTACATGATGATCATTGTGTGTGGCAGGGGGGAGGATAAATCGGCTTCTCTTTATCCCCTTTACAGGTAACATACTTAGAACAGAAACAGGGCTCCCTGGGACAAATAAAGATTTTATTAAAGAAATCTACCTCTGAATATCCTAGTCTAGGCACGATTCAGTTTCTAGATGCCATGACTGCCCAGCACCTGGGATTTGTCAAGTCCTGGACTAATGTTACGCTAAACTATAGAATCAGAAGGTGGGAGAACAGCCATCATAGGTATTGGCTAGGCTTATTCTAATTCATCTCGCTTTCCTCCCAAATCAGTAGCACTGCTATAAGGTTAACTCACCATCACGACTTCCTGTCACAATTTCTGGTGCTCCTTCCCCAATTCCTAAGCCACCAACACCATCAATACTATTTATGATTTCTTTATGTCCCTTCACAGAATATACTGGGATTTCTGGAGCTTCCAAATTCCTATACAGCAGAAAAAGACAATTATTTTGTCTTCATTCATAGTTCATAGAAACATGCACCACCAGGATGTTTAGAACTAGCCCCAATTTACTCACACACAATGATGGTCATTGATATGATATGCAATGCCATTAGTGAAATTTTTGATGGGTGACCACAAATGACAAGAGGTTTTGGAGATTATGAAGAAGAGTTACCCAAGAAATGAGTCCTCACAAACATCTATACTAATAGAAAGATAATGTGATGCAACATTTACAAAAAATCGCATTATTTAATCTTCCTCTAAAAAGTGGTGAATTCCAATTTTTGAAACTCAATAAACATCCTTTACAATGCAAAATACAAAGATTCAACATTACAATTCAGCCTCAAACCTTTTAAAGCTTTGGGCTTAACATTTACCTTAAAATAAAAAATGTAGGAACTGGGGGGCAGGAAGGGAAGGACACTCTTTCTCCCAACGTTTTCTGTGGTTTATGATCAGGGCTTGGAAAAATCCCAAACTGACTACTTGTGTGAATACTGGCTTCTGGCACTGAGGAATATGAGGATTTTTTAAGTCCTGTGCAGAACAGTTAACTCCAAATGGGATGCTGGCTTCTCTGAATTTTAAATATTTTTCCATTGCAACCTATGGCTCACATGTGTCTAGTCTGTAAGCGTTCCCACATAACAAAAGAGCAAAAACTCATTCTTCTAAAACATGGACTCTCAGAAAGGAACAAAAAGAATCACTAAAACACTTCTTGTCTTGTACCTACCTTGTATGCCATGCTTATTTTATGAAACAGATGTGCAAATCCTTCTGCTTTTAGGTCTGTTTCAATTTTACCTACAAACTAGTACTTCATGATACAGTATGTCAACTTCTAGCTACACAGTGTCACTAATTCTAGATATAAACTCTTCTGCTTATCACTAGTAGAAAGAGAAAACAGCACCATTAAGAGACAAAATAAACTTCAAAAGATAAAAATGCAGAGTTTTTTTCATACATTATCTATCTATTAATTATATGGATCCAAAGAGCTGCTTTAGGCACAGCCAGTGGAATTTTTGACACACCCAACACAACAGTAGGCCACCAAGCAAGCCATCTTACACATTGCTTTGGGAAAGAGTTTGCCATGTGGCATGTGCACATGCTGCCCTGGGGGCATGGCAGAACTACTTGTGTGATTCTTTGAATCCAGGCTATAGATTATAAAACATTGGCAAGAAAACCCTACAGAAATAGAATAGCAAACTCAACCTTCTACAAAATGGAACTGCTTAAAATCCTAAAGATACTAACTTAGAAGGTTTATAAATTGATTTTTTACATTATGTATTAAATCTAAATGATCAGAGAATATAAGGATAAGACCAAAAGTAAAATACAGTTTTGCACAATATTTGTCAGCAAAGCTAGTATTCTTACCATATATTTACGTTTCCATCAAAGTCTCCTGTTGCTAGATATCTTTGTTGCAAAGAAGAAGCACTAAAGGTTCCACATTTAATAGGTTTTGACTTTTCAATCTGGAAAGGAAGAAAACAAACATTTTAGGAACAGGGCTAAATAATTCTGCATTTGTTGTCTATCCCTATCCAATAGACTCAGATCCCAAGTGCTGCAAATATAGTTTTGTTTGGTTTTTATAATTTGAATTTTGAACTGAACTTTAAAATGTGCAAGGTTTGATCACTGACAGGAAATTCAAATATGATAACACATACAACTGATATTAATAGAAATAATGATAGAACTTAGTTTGATTATTGGTTTTGAAATGACATTTGTCTGCAAGTGAATATAAAGCAGATTTGACCATAAGCCAATTTTGGCATTCTCTTTTTTTCTCCCCAATTTACTTATGAGAATTTAGAGTTTGTTGACTTGGCCATCTTCAATGGCTTACCAACACACAGCCGAGGAGTTTTTGGAGACTCTCAGAATTCTACCAGCTGAACAGGATATGTTTTCCAATTTACATCCCTTCAGAAATGGACAAATCAAGGAAATTCATGCATTACTGATCTCTACAGATTACTAGCTCTTGCCTAAGATACTAATACTGCAACTTGGCAATATCTTTTCTTTTTTTCTAAACCCACAGTTCCTATATCAGGGTACCAATCCTAAACAGGTTATTCAGAAATAAGATGATGTATGCATATTCTACAAACCAGCCCACCTAAATCTACACATATGAGAGGGATGCCACCTCATTCAAGACAACTCACATTCATGTTTGTCACAAATCTAGAGTCCAACAAATAAATAATCCTAAACACAAGTTTAACAATATATTGAGCATAAATAAAGAGAAAACTAGCTGAGCTAAATTCCTGCACATTAGTAGAAAACTTTACTGCAGCATGCTATTTCTGTAATAAGATACAAGCTGCAATGGGAATAAATGATCAGTGTCAGAGAAGAATTAGTTATGCACTAGCTTTCTCTTGCATCTTTCCCCCCATCTTCACCCCTCACCCTTTCTTATTTTAATATAGCATATATCATCAATCTATGGAAGCAAAGCAATGTCAGTTAGGTTTGGGAAAGGGGTTGTAAAACAAGATTATAGAAAATCATGATTAGACTAGCTCTGCAAATAGACAGCTAGCCACCAGAAAGTAATACCAAAATACACAGGGTTATTCTCCGGGCAGGAGAACATATTTGTTTCTTTAACAAGCTCTCATGAGTGGCTGACCAGTCATGTGAAGTCAATCTGTTTGTCAAGAAAGGCTTCCACTAAGTTCTCTGTAATGCTATATAAGGTCGATGTGTTGTGTTTTTCTGCATTGCTATAGCTACAGCAACCAACGCTCTGTGGGAAGCAAAGTGCTGAGCATACAGGCAAAGATAATGGCTATCACCATGGTGACCAGCATGGTATTCCCCATCATTATTAGTTTCTAAACAATGCTGGACTCCTGAATCCTGGCTTGCCAAGTGCTGGGTAGAACAAACATTAAAAGGTTAGAAGGCATTCATTCCAGTACAAGCATGTTTCTCTTCTTATTGCTTGCTTCTAATCTTGGATAGCCTACATGTTTGCAGTATATTGGAAATCAATCTTCTTAATTAAAGGTTACAACTGAAATTAGCCACCTTTAGAATTGTTATAATAGTTACACTCCTTTCTTCATCTCTACATGTATTTGTACAGTATAGTGTTCTCTGGAGCTGTTTAAATATGACATTTCAGGGAATACTATTGGTTATGAAACCATGCAGCACTGCATCCTACAGCACCCTTTCGTTTGTAATGTCATCTTGATTTTTTAATGGTCTATTTGATCAAGGATGTGATCCAAAGAACACTTACCAAGAAATAGGTTTACTCAAACTCACTTTTGGGTTAACAAGATCAAGCTACAAAATGCATCTGTTTCTGTGCTTTGCAGTTCTGAAGAAAAAACTTGATAAAACATCTAGCCACCTAGCATTGTCCAACTAAAGAGATAAAGAGATCTGCATTTATGAACCAAAATGGTGCCACTAGAGGTGAGCCTCAAAGCACCAAACTTCAAGACAATGAATACTGATAGCAATTTTGCCACACATCTGCACATCATGCATGATAAAATTCTCTTTACCTACTTGGCAGAATGATACAGATGGTCAAGCTAATCTAGTTGAAGTATTCATGGTACAGAGTAATCATCCAGTAAACATGCTGCACCCATACATTAGGAGCCATAATTCTTCAAGACTGGCCAAAACACTGTAACTCCCCAGATGATCTTATTCTACACTAAGAAGAACTAGAGCATCTACCTTAATTTAAATCCTATTCTTTCAAACTGATTTAGCATCACATTGAGGAGTCATCATATTGAGGAGTTAGATGTTTACCAACTAAATTATGGTCAGATTTTGTACAGAGGTAATGATAATATCCATTTCACAGAACGAGGCAAAATGAGTACAGTAATTGCAACAAATTTTGGCTGATGGAATAATGCAGATTGTCACACAAATGAGAGAAAAAAACACTAAAAGGGTCCCAAAAACTAGAGAAGTCAAGGTTACAGTCAAACAGAGCTCTAATGTTTAAGCCTGGGTTCTATGTAACATACTCTCTATGTTACAGACTCATTTTCACCAGTTAAAAGAATCATCAACATAAAGCCAGTTTGGATGATGCCCCCTCAGCCCTAGTAAATTAAAAGGGGGAGTCACCTAGTGCACACCTGTCACGACGTCTTTTGTGATGCCTTCGCCACATGTTTGTTTATTGCATGGGAGGCTGCTCATCTGAACAGCAGTTCTACATATGCTCCAGATACTAATTTAAGCTAGGATTTGGAGCTCCTGTAGAGCAACCATTCATATAACAATCCCCTCCCCACACATATGATAAAACAACACGTGGGGAGGGCACAATGAAAGATGACACAACTTGGTGCACTCCCCCACTTTTAGTTGTGTGGGTCAGGGAAGTATCATTTTGTCCATAGATTTTGAAAGAGGAGGGTTCTCCTGTGTTTGCTGGTCTCTTTTCTCAACATACACCACAAGGGAGGGATTGGGGGTATATGTTCAGTAAACCAACTGAGACCTTATGAGCAGGCTCAAAGATAGTTGTCTGTAAATTCTCTTAGTAGGCCATCCATGGATTGCTGAGAATAATGCCATCATAATCAGGCAGAAATCCAACAGGTGCATCTCTCTCTCTCTCTCTCTATCTCTCTCTCTCTCTCTCACACACACACACACACACACTGCACCTGTTGAATTTCTCCCTAAACTTTACTACAGCAGGCAGCATCGTTTCAGGGAAACATTATATCTTCTACAATAGCCTCAGGGGCAGTGTGCACCTCTAGCAAGTGACCGGGGAAGCTGCACTTGCTGAGTTTCGAAGCATCCCCTCTCCAGCCCAATAATTAGCTGGAAAGGCCAAGGCAAAGTTAGGGCCCATGGGACCAAATATGGAGAAAGTTCGCCTCATCTACATAATCTTCGCTGCGGAGAGCAAGTCAAAGTCGGCGGGACTGCCCCACTTTCGTCCGTTATTGCTTCATCCTGACATGGGGAAAGGGGGGCGGGGGCGGCCAGGCATCGCAAGGGGCGCATGGGGGTGGGGCCCCTGGTTGACCGCTGCGCCTCCTCGAGGGCCCGGCGGCGGCGAGCCCGAAGGAGCCACTCACTTCGCGGAGGAGGTTGAGGCGCCCGCCCTGCAGTTCGTAGAGCTGGATGACGCCGGTGCCCCGCGGGAAGCTGCCCAGGCAGACGAAGCGGGCGCTACACGGCACCCACTTGCAGTCGAAGACGGTGTAGGCCAGGCTCTGCTGCGTGTGCGCGATCATCTGCGGCTTCTCCAGCAAACTTCCCGCCGTCGACATGACGGTGATGACGACGCTGCCTCGCGGCGCCCCCAACCGCCGCTCCTCTCTTCCTTCCTCCTCGGTCCTAGTCAGAGGCGAGCTATCCGCTCAACTGCCCCCCCCCCTCGGCGGCTTTGCGCAAGCGCAGCCCACTCCAACAACATCCGGGGCATTGGACCATAGAGATGAAATCAGGAGAGAGACGATCGCCCCTGCCGCGCTCTCTACGCAGGAACCCTAAGCGAAATGCGGGACTGCTCATTAAACATTATGGCGGAACACGGAAAGCTGGGCTGTCTAGAACTTTCCTACATCTATGAAGACGAGAGAGAGAGAGAGAGAGAGAGAGAGAAGTATAGGGACGCGAATTACTGAGTAGAGGAAAAACATGAAAGAGCGGCTGGTGGAAGTGACGTCCAGCGACAAGTGGCGGCGAGGGATCAGCTGCTAGCTAGCCCCGCCCTTTCCTGTCGGTGCGCGTGGAGCAGGAATGGCTCAGGTGGGAAGCAGCCGCGGCGGCAGCAGCAGCGAAGACCGGCTGGCGTGGCCTCCCGCTGCGATGGAAACGCAGGCCTCGGGTGTAGTTGGGGCTGGCGGCGAAGGCTTCACCAGTGTCCGCAAGCGGAAGAGACGAGCACGGGAGGGTCCCATGGAGACAGAAGGGACCCCGCTGCCTAGGAAACGGCCCGATTTTTCTCCCCTTCGTGGGGAGGCCCTCGGGGTAAGTTATCCCACTTGCTACTGTGAAGGGGAGAACGACAGACTCCTGCTGGGACGACCGAAGGGCTGTCCCGACCCGCTCCAGCAGCCAAGCTAGGCAGGTGTTCATCATCAAGGGGAGGCAACCTTGGCTCTACAGCTGCTGCTGAACTACAACTGCCATGATCCCCAGCTGCAGTCGATTGTGGCTGGGGATGATGGGCTATAGTGAAGAAACAGCTGGAGAACCAAGATTGTCTGCCCCCACTCATAAGTAGAAGCCGCCTAAAGGCCCGGTGGGAAAATGACTTGCCGTTTCGCATCCCCGGTGTGTTCCCCAGACTATGGGATATGTTCTATGGGTTATGTCTGGTTTGTTGCCCAGACTATGGGAAACATCTATATCGGGCAGCAGCAATATAGAAAGAGGCTGAAAGGCATCATCTCACACTGCAATGGAGGAGGTAGTGTATTCTACCAAAGAAAAGCACAGGGCTCTGTGGGTGCCAGAAATCGACACCGACTCAATGGCTTGCTTTACTCGTAAGTAAGGAGCTGCTTCCCAAACTTCTTCTGGCAGTTTAGATGGCTAATTCTGTTGTGCTCAGAAGCTTGTGGATATTTAAACTCCAGGGTATTTGTAGACTGCTCTATGCATACACTTTTGCACATGTGTGTAAACGTTTTGGCTGTCCATTTAAAAGTTTTGTGGGAATGTGGCAAATGCATGCATTGCATAACTATATTGTGGACTGAAAAAGTTGACCTGTTGTATGTATCCTGTAGTTGTGCAATATCATGGAGCACTGCAGCTCCAAAACTTCTTAGGTGTGTGCAACTTTTATTATGCTAGTGCAGTGCTCCACACTATCTTTCAAGTGTAGGACACTTTGGCAAAAAAAACAACACCCACTTCAGTGTGAGGGCCATTTACATGGAGCTGTACTTTGCCTAGGATCCCTTGGTGGGATCCCTTTAAGAGAAAGAAGGTACTCTCAATCTCAAGTCTCGCACACCTTCTAGTAGGAAGGTGTGCATTGCAGCAGCAAATATTTATACACTGCTTTTCAACAAAAGTCCTCAAAGTGTTTTACATGGGAAAATAATTAAAGATGGCTCCCTGTTCCAAAGGGCTCACAATCTAGAAAGAAACATAGACACCAGCAGCAGCCACTAGAGGGATGCTTTGCTAGGGTTGAATAGGAGCAGTTGCTCTTCTTCTGCTAAATATAAGAAAATCACCACTTTAAAAGTCCTCCTTTGCTCAGTTAGCAGGGGTTGCACGGAACTAGGGTTCCCAACATTCCATTGCCTGAACAAGGGACACAAGTAAGTGTGTGTGTGTGGTGGGGGTGGGGTGGAAGCCTAAGTAGCAGTGCATTTGTAACAACAACAAAACAGCACAAGCCCCATGATTTCACAAAGCTTCTTGTTCACAAGAACCATCCCACATAAGAAAAGCCCTGCTGGATCAGGCCCAAGGCCTATCTAGTCCACCATCCTGTTTCACCAGATGCCTCTGGGAAGCCCACAGGCAAGAGCTGAGGGCATGCTCGCCTCCTACTGTTACTCACCTGCAACACTTAGATATGGAGCAAGTGCCAGGTGGAAAATCCCCCAGATTTACACGCACCCCTGCCCCTCCATCTCACCATCTGCCAGAAGTTGTGAGTCAGCAGGAGTCTGTGGGTCTATTTACATCTGACAAGTAAATGATTAGCAAGATGTAAATAAACCTAGTCAATTGACCCTGTAAGTTTGCAGAGCAACTGGGGATTCTTTGAGGAACTTTGTTTCTTTCACATTATAACATGGCTTTCACTCCGACTTCAAAGGGCTCAGTGTAAATGCATTAAGGGATGAGGGAGAGCCCCAGGCTCTTCCAATAATACCGGGAAAGCAGCAGCAAATAGTAGGGGACAAGTGATATTCGCTTGAGATACAGGACTTCCTGTATAATACGGGACTGTTGGCAACACTATATGGATCACTGGTTGAAACGACACTCCCCAATGCTCTTTGCAAGTCTTCCAAGATAGTGCTGGGCTTGAGGACTTGGTCTCCCTTAAAGAAGCCCCCTGCCACTAGGCATAGTGCAGCACTGCACAGTGGAAATGATCACCTCTGTGTAGTGCAGTGCAGTGATTTTGGTTTGGCAATTAGTTGGGGAGCCGCCACTGGTTCATGGATCCTGCAGTGAAAAACACAGCACTAGCTCAGCTCTGTTCTGGCTGTTGTCCCTTGTTGCATCCTTACTCAGAAACATAGGATTTATGATCACAGCCTTCATCCTTGGATAAATTCAGTCTACTTCTCCTCCTGCTGTCATTTTGTGGGTGGAATCCTGGCTGAAATTGCTTTTCTGAAGTCTAAAGCATAGAGTGGATGAATAATTGTCAGACTTGAATGTGGTTGAAAGCAGGGAAGTGATGGGGTTTGCCCCCTTTATCGAAGTTTAAATCACAAGGCCCTGTTTCTCAGATCCACTTTATCTTTCTGAAAAAACCCTGTTCAGGACAGAACTGTTTTGAAGTGTTTGCTATATATAATGTGTAGGATGAAACTCAAACGTCCTATTGAAAACTAGGTCTTGGCAACAACAAATGTTACTTCTAAGCTAAAAACTTTTTTTAAAGGAATGTTTTGTTGTCCTATAATGCCAAAAGGTTGATTTAATGACATTTATGTGTCCCATGCTGTCTTGAATATTTTTGATAGTAAATATTTGACTAACTTAATATTCAAATACCAAGACAGTACATAGGAACACAGTAATTTGTTTCTGATGCAAAATGACTTTTCTACTCAGGGTGGAAAAGATGAAATGAGAAAAATTCCTGTACCAGCAAACAGATATACACCTTTGAAAGAGAACTGGATGAAAATTTTTACACCTATTGTAGAACACTTGCAGCTTCAAATTAGGTTCAACTTAAAAACAAGGAATGTAGAGATAAAGGTGAGTTATACTATCTATTCTGTGAAAAAGATTGGCAACTTTTAATTTTATTTCTGTATCAGTTATTTGGTTTGGCTGGGGTGGCAGCATTAGGAATGTTCTCTGACTGAGGCCATCCAAATCATCTGAATGATGGGTATCCTATCTAGCTGATGGTCAAGGTAGTGTGCTGTTTCATTGCTTGAACAATCATTGAGGACTGTAGAGGAGTTCCCTACAAAGTGTATTAAAATTTTGTTGACTCTCTTAAATTCAAAGGGTGGACCTAACAGATGTCAGTTTAGATCAGAAGTACTTTCAGACCTGTAACTGCCTTGCCTTTTTAATTCTGGGCAGTATGGGCATTCAGAGCATTTGTAAGGGTAAACATAATGGGTAGCATCCCAACTAAATTAATTTGATTTATAGTTTTAAATTTTTTAATGTTTTTAATGCTTTTAATTATAAACTGCCCAGAGATGCAAGGTTGGGGCGGTATAGAAATATTTTAAATAAATAAACTAGTACTCGTGAAACTCTGCTAGTGTAAAAAGGGAGGGGTAACTTTCACCCCCCCTTTTTTCCCCCTTACCTCTGTCTGCAGCCCCTTGTGCTCCCTAAAAATAAGTTCCTGAGGACTGCAGGACCTTCAGAAAAAGATTTTCAGGGGATACAGGGGCTGTAGTGGGAAGGGGAGATGGGTGAAAAGTGCCCCACACACACACCCTGTGTGAGCGGAAGAGTTTTGTTTGCACAAGTACTAATCTGGATGCGGTTTAATTCAGCTATTAACATTTAAGTCAGAATATGCTTGTGCAAAAGGCAGGCACTGGCAGCAGCAACAATGCTTACAGTAGCACCTGGTGTTAATGGAAGCACAGAGGTTAGTGTTCAGTTCTAAATAGCAAGGATATAATAGAGTGGCTTATGACAGATACATGCTGATCTTGTAGGTTATTAGTATGGATGTGCCCGAAAGCGTTCCTCCGTGTTCCGGAGGCGGCGGGGGTGCTCCCTTAAGAGTGAGGGAGGGTGCACTTATCCTTCCTACTGCATTTCTCCCACTGCCGCTCCATTGTATCAAAGCCCCTCGGGGCAGAAGCGTACCTCCCTGCTGCCCCGTTGCTGTCCATGGCCGGAAGTACCGAGCACATGTCCGCCTGTCTGCTGTGCATGCAACAGGCGCATGCACACCCTGTACTAACAGCTGAGGACGGCAATGGGGCAGCAGGGAGGTACGCTGCCGCCCCATGGGGCTTTGATACAATGGAGTGCTGGCGGGGGGAAATGCAGAGGGAGGGGTAAGTGCATCCTCCCCCACCCTTAAGGAAGCACCCCTGCTGCCTCCGAAAGCTGAAATGGCCCTGGTGGCCGAAACGTTTCCGAGGCTTCCATAATGGCCTCTGAAATGTTTTGGGCACATCCTTAGTTATTAGTATGTTGAGTGAATAAGTTTCACCACCCAAATAAGACTTATTTTCTCTTGTAGACTTGTAAAGAAACCAAGGATATAGGTGCTCTGACAAAAGCAGCTGATTTTGTGAAAGCTTTTATACTTGGATTTCAAGTAGAGGTGAGTTTTCACTTGGCCTTGAATTGATCATTAATATGTAAAAAAGAGGCATGTAAGAAATCTGTGTCCGCATTTGTAGAGGCTTTTCCTTAATGACTGGGTTCACACAATCATCAAAATCAAGGTGGGAGGCAAGCTACCCTGGTTTGCATGATCATGTGAACTCACAAAAACCCTCCAGCCCAGCTTGCTCAAAGCAGGGTAACCCAGCTTTCCTACCCCACTTTTAACCAAAGAAGGAGGAGAGGAGAGCTCCTTCGTTAATTCTCTGGTCATTTGAACCCACTTGGCACTTCTACCCAGCTACTGAGACCCAGCAGGCCCTCCCTTGCATGGAAACAATAGAGAACAGTGGTTACAAGGGCTGCCATCCATGGACATGCCACTCTGCCAAGCACACTCTGTGATCCTGTAACTGGAGGCGCTTCAGCAGGGCTGATTCCATCTCCTGCTCCTTCATGGTCAGAGGGCAACTGCTGATGTTGTGAAGCTTTCCAGTGTTCTGGCAGTGCAAAGCATGCTGGGAAGACATTCAGTGCCTTGGAGAGTCCTCCAAGGTAAAGATACATGCTGATGTATCTTCCATGCTTAAAGGTAAAGTGTGCCGTCAAGTCTATTCCAACTCCTGGTGCCCACAGAGCCCTGTGGTTTTCTTTGGTAGAATACAGGAAGAGTTTACCATTGCCGCCTCCTGTGCAGTATGAGATGATGCCTTTCAGCATCTTCCTATATCGCTGCTGCCCAATATAGTAGCAGCGGGGATTTGGACCGGCAACCTTCTGCTTGTTAGTCAAGCATTTCCCCACTGTGCCACTTAAGGTGGCTTTCAGCTCCCAATTTCAACAATGCACTCCATGCCTGGTTTGTGTTTTCTTGGGTTTGCTGACCCAAATGGAGGTTCTGGTCATGTGCTGCTTATGGAGTAGGAGCTTTCCAACCCACCCACCCTCAAAAGATTGTGTGAACAGGCCTATTGTCTTCTGGATAGTTGGCTGTATGATGATCTGTCACTAAAATGCAAAATTTGACTGTATTCTAGGTTTCATAGCTTTGCATACACTGAAATGAGCACAAGTTGATGTGCAGAAATTCTGCATGTGCTAAAACATTAAATACACTAGTGTTTTGTAATATTAGCTCATGGGTAAAATTATTTTTTATTTGTAAACTAGTCTATAAAGAACTGAAGAGATATACAGATTCCTTCTGTTTCTTCAAAATGCCTTCTAATCAAATAGGAATACAGACATACTAGTGGATACTCAGCACTATGCCACAGCAGGGCCAGTGTTGACAAACAAAATGTACCATACAGAAAGTGCTAATGAATAAACTTCTTGCTTCTGGAAGTTGTATTTTTAAAAGCTATAGGATTATGTGATTGTGATTATGTTAATATATACTTTTGTTATGAAAAGGTATGACTTCCATTATCTTAACATTCTAGGATGCACTTGCTCTCATCAGATTAGATGACCTCTTCCTAGAATCTTTTGAAGTAACAGATGGTGAGTATTCCATAATCACATTTGGGCTGTCAAGTTATAAAAAATTCAGTATAGATATACATACTTTTTGGATATTGAAGTCAATATAAATGCAAAAAAACACTCTTCATTGTTAGGAATAACTTTTCCTAACACTTCATTTTTTGTTACAACAGCAGACTATAAACAAGATTACTTAAAGAAATGTATCCTTAATTTGCATTCTCACTGACTGCATGTTGCCTTTTGGATCACTGCATTAAAATCTGTCCCCTTTGACCCATCAGTTAGAACTTTGCCAAATAAAGCCAGTCTTATTTTGGAATAGGCTTTTGTTGGTATTTAAAGCTGTGAAACTTTGTTAAACAAAATAAAGATTATATACTTTTTTGTATAATCTTGTATAAAACGTATACTCAAATAACCCTTTATCATTGGGAAATCTAATCATGTGAACTGGATTTGCAGAAGATCCAATATCAAGGGCACCCAGACCATTCACTGGACCTAGAATAAGCATGTTTGGGGGTTGGCTATAAGCATATGCAGTAATATATTAAATTAATTTTTATTCTTCAGTTAAACCTTTAAAAGGAGATCATCTCTCTAGAGCAATAGGAAGAATTGCTGGGAAAGGTGGAAAAACAAAATTCACTATTGAAAATGTGACAAGGACACGGATAGTTCTTGCAGATTCGTAAGTATTTCACATTTTTGCTTGAGTGACGTAAACATTTTGGTATATTAAGATAAAGGCCAGCTTGCAATCTAACATTTTCTGGCTTTGGACAACCTTTTTAAAGTTTTTGTGCTATCTTTTTTACTACAATATAGTCTGGATTTTTCTGAACAAGTTTCTATATATTTTGGATCCTGACCTTAGAGCTCTGGAAAAGTTTTTATATTGATGATTCACCTCCATGGAATATGTCCATGTGGAAGCACTTGCATGTTCACTTTGAAAGGTTCTGTCCCAAAGCACAGAATGTTAGAAGTGACCAAAGTGAATGGAATATTGTGTTTTGGTACACCAGTGTTGTGACCTTCATAAATCAGTAACTGATTGCTGGAGACATTACAGTCTGTCACTTAATACAGATTATTTTGTGTTACAAAGCAGTGTAGGGAGGCTGGTGGCGGCCCGTGTGCAGCCGTTGCTGTGGCCCCTTGGCCCCACCCCTGATGTCAGACACAGGGGCGTGGTCTCCTTTAAGGCAGGGAGAGTCACTCTGGCCATGCAGCCAATGCAGCGAGGACCAGTTTCAGTTCCAAATGGGGTTGTGCGGCCCTGTTTGGGACCGAAATAACGCACCCCACATCTGATGTCTGATGTGAGGAGTGTGATTTGTGGCGGCATGGGTTCTCTGAACTTGTTTGCCCAACGGTAGCTCCGCCCGTTACAAACAACAGTGTGTAAATTTACAGTAAATAAATACGGCGATACATGCAACATTAGTGGGCAGCAGGTGGAGTCTATAGCTCTAATGTCAGAGTGACTGCCAATATTTCTACATGTGGCCTTGTATTTAAGTGTTTAATTGTAGAATGGCTTTTAAGCAAACAGCTGTATTCTAGTTAAGAGCAAAGCGGTACTCTATTATACAGTAGTATTTGAAGAGGTAAGTGGAAAATGTATTAGCCCCAATTTAGATGGAATCTTGAGCTACCAAATGTGCTGTGGCAAATGGCACAGGAGTTACCATGCAGTGCAGCAAAGTGGATATGCAATGAAATAGATGAGGGTACTATAGCTGCTTCTAAAGCTTGCAGTTTGTAAAGGTGTAAAACTTAGCCAGTTCCAAACAAGATACTTGGGTTCTTGGAACGGTGCTGGTTCCAGACAAGATACTTGGGTTCTTTGGCAGCTCAGTAAGAGGAAATGTTTTGATGTTTTACTGTCTTCTTAAATACCATACATTTAATGTGTAAACTTATTATTACAGGAAGGTTCATATTTTAGGGTCTTTCCAAAATATTAAAATGGCACGAACAGCAATTTGCAACCTCATCTTAGGTAAGCCTGGTTTAACAGATATTTGAATGTCAAGTGCCCTGCTCTATTTTCATGGCTGTAATGGTTTTGTTTCTTGTGATAGCTCTTGATATACTGGTATATTCTAGTAACTTGTTACTGGGAATGATCACATAAGGCTTTGAAAATGGGAGGGCTGTAAAACCAAATCAAATCATTAGAGTGACTTTTCAGATCTGGGACCGATTTAGACAAGTAGTATGGCCAAAGACCTTTGTATGGACTGTACTACTCAGCATAAAAAGGATTTCTAAATTAGTAAGTAACCCCACACTATGCAGTGGTAGAGGCTTGTTTCTCCAGCTGTTGTTGCGCTATAAGTCCCATCAACCCCAGCCTATCCCTGCTACAGGGACATGTCTGTATCAAGTCACACTTCCTTTAGACAGTTTAAGTTACAGTTAAAATGAATGGTACAACTCCACATTGCTGCTGCTGCTGCTGCTACTACTACTACTACTACTACTATATTTTTATACTGCTTGTCAGTACTGCCAAATTAATAACCTAAAAACACAACATACAATTGGGGCAGTAGAGATGTTCGCCCCTCCTTTTTTTTTTTTTGCTGCCTTACTCCGTTTCTGTGATTGCTGCTCTTGTTCAGTTGTAATTTAGCCACCTTGAGTCTGTAGGAAAAGGTGGGCTGGACATTTTTGAATTGAAGAGTCCTCCCACAGCTTTATTGATGCACATTTTGAGTACTGTGTTCAGTTCTGGTCACTATCTCAAAGGGGGCATTATAGAACTGGAAAAGGTGCAGAAGAGGACAACCAAGATGATCAGGGGCCTGAAGCACCTTCCTTATGAGGCAAGGCTACAACACCTGGGGCTCTTAGTTTGGGGAAAAGACTACCAAGGGGAGACAAGAGGTGAATAAAATCATGCATGGTATGGAATGGATAGAGGCACATTTTCTCTCAACACTTTTTTGTAGTAGAAAATGAGATCTGTATCTAACACTACATCATCCTGTGGCAGTATGTCTGAATCAAAGGTCTAGCTGTTTTTCTCGCTACAAGCGAATGTCACTATAAAATTCTATCAGTGGTACTTACTACCCTCCTATTGGGCAAAGACTTGTAACAGATAGCAAAGCTGTTGAAAGTGTTTGGGCTCCAATACTTATTCTCTACATTGGTGGTGGTGCTGTAAGGAAATCAAACTTTTTGGAAATTAGTAGTTGGTAAGAGCAGCAAAAAAAAAATTAGATAGTTGCCGACACACTAAGTTGCAGAGCAATCCCATTGAAATTAATGGGACATGTTAGTTAATATCATTTCATTGGGATTACTTTGTGGTGGAGGGCTGCAAGCATGAATTGCCCCCCCTTTGCTGATATCTTGGTTTGTATTTGATTGGGTGACTACATGTATGCACTGCTGTAAGATATTCCCCTTAGGGAATGGGGCTGTAGATCAGCAGTAGAGCATCTGCTTGCATGCAGAAGGTTGCAGGTTCAATCCCCAGAATCTCCAGGTAGGCTGGGAAAGGCTCTTGCCTGAAACCTTTGAGAGCTGCTGCCAGGCAGTGTAGAGAGTACTGAGCTAGTCCAATGGTCTCAGTATATGGCAACTTTATACGTTGTCAGCCGTTCAAAGCAGATTTTTTCTGGCCCTGTAATCCATATGCATCACAGCCAGTTCCTTCTGACAGCATAGTCATTGTAGTGTGGCAAACCTGCCATCAAAAGTAGAGTACGTGCTATTTTTTCTAGCTACTAGAACAAGCTAGAGTCACTGCTGTCTTGGTTTCTGGCATTGCAAGACCCTTGTGCTTCAACACTATATTGAGTAAGATGTTCAACAGTCATGATCAGTAACACCTAATACTAAATTTCAGTACCAACGGTACTAACCTATTGCTTTCTTCTACAGGAAGTCCTCCATCGAAGGTTTATGGCAATATTAGAGCAGTGGCCAGCAGAGCAGCTGAACGGTTTTAAGACCAAGAATTCTAATTTGGAAATCGGTTTCTACACAAGACAGAGGAAGTGACTTGTATACGGAAGCAAAGCCGCAATAATAAACTGAGAACTTTGTGCAGAGAAGAGCTTCTGTAGCAGTGTTCAGTCACGCACTGCCTGATCTTTGGGCATATTTAAGAACCTAAAATAAATAGCACATCCTGTGTTAGCTAACCTAATGTGTTTGAAATTTTGTACAGCAGAGTTCCCAACTCAGCATTGACCAATAGGTTGCCACTCACCAGAATCCCGGGCCCTCTGATCAGCAGTGTGTGTAGGACAAAATGGGTAGCAGCCAGAGTTGCACATGCAGAACTGCTCCCGCGAGGCAGGAAGGAGTGACTTCTACTAATCCTGCCCCTTTCCTCTGTAGCCTCCAGAAATTCTCCTCCTGAGGCTTCCCAGTTTTCAAACATTTTCAGGGGACTAGAGGAAAAGAGGATTAACTCCTTGTGCAAACTGAAGAATTCTACTTATATAGCTCTTAGGTCTGGATGCTATCCAACATAAGATGCCTGCCTATTAATGCAAAATCACCATCAGTAGATATCCTTCAAATGACAAACACTGCACGAGATACTATATTCCCTCCACAAAACCTCTGACTAGGATAGAGTGAGCATATGGAACTAGTTAGATACTGTAAATGCTTCCTTGCTATAGTCAAGAGTTCAATAACATTTTCAAACAAGTGTTTTACTGATTTGATATACTGCTGTGCCTGTGGGTGTTAACTGGCACATCTAAATCTCTGCTTCAGGGTTTTTCAACGTTGGGTCCCCAGATGTTATTGGACTTCAACTCCCATTATCCCCAGCAGCCTTTGGTTGGGGATTATGGGAGTTGAAATCCAATAACATCTGGGACCCAATGTTGAGAATCCCTGCTCTACTTCACTCTAGCTGTTGAGGAAGTGGTTTTCAGCCAAGGTAAACAGGCTTTGGCTTGAATTAGTTGAACTCCAACCACAGGTATTTGTTCTTATTGCTTACCTGTAAGATACTTGGAGAAGAGGAAAAAGCAACAGAATATATTGTACCACATCCGTTCATCTGTCAGCAGCAAGAGTCTTTTTCATTACTGTAGGCAGGGAATGCACAAGTTGAAAAAATGTGGGAAGCCCAGCTGCTGTATTGCTTCATAGTTCTTGAGACTTCAGTAGCCATAACTTAAATCCATGTCCTGCTTGAGAAGCTTGGATATATTATGGCTGCTACCTAATTTTACACTTTTATACAATACAGACCCTTGATAAAGAAGCTGCCACAATCATTTTGTAATAGAAACTATACTGGTTACAGCAAGGTAACATACTATAGGAGTGAGGAACATACTGGAACTAAGAAGCCAAAAAGGTAACATGAATTTATACCACTTCTACATGAATTGGAATCTTTAAGTAAAACAATTACTTTTGTTGAAGAACCACCACTGCATTATACTTTTGGGGAAATAACCAATTCAAGAGGAGAGGAGAGGAGAGCTGGTTTTGTGGTAGCAAGCATGACTTGTCCCCATAGCTAAGTAGGGTCTGCCCTGGTTGCATAGGAATGGGAGACTTGATGTGTGAGCACTGCAAGATATTCCCCTCAGGGGATGAAGCCACTCTGGGAAGAGCAGAAGGTTTCAAGTTCCATCCCTGGAAGCTTCTCCAAGATAGGGCTGAGAGAGATTCCTGCCTGCAACCTTGGAGAAGCCGCTGCCAGTCTGTGAAGACAATACTGAGCTAGATAGACCAATGGTCTGACTCTGTATATGGCAGTTTCCTATGTTCCAAAAGGGATAAGTGTTCATCTCTGCTATTTTATACTGCATTTTCTTCACTAAAAGAATATGTAGTGTTCACTCTTGTAAAAAATAACTATTGTACAACATATTGGGGGGAGTGGAACACTGCACCACCACAGTGTTGGGGTCTAAATGACTAATGCTTTGAAAAACCAAGCCACCATCATAGCTATCTGATACAGCAGTTAAGATATGTACAATATTTTATTCAGCATCTGAGTTGAAAAGGTTTTGGTTTTGAGCCAATACGGCCTTTTGGCTAAGAAAGCATTCTCTATTAAGATCTTGTATGTTAAATCTGAGTCCATCCACTAAGTAGAGCCAGTGTGGTGTAGTGGTTATAGAGTGCTGCACTAGGACCAGGGAGACCCGAATTCATATTTCCATTCAGCCATGATACTTGCTGGGTGACTCTGGGCCAGTCACTTCTCTCTCAGCCTAACCTACTTCACAGGGTTGTTGTGAAAGAGAAACTCAAGTATGTAGTACACCACTCTGGACTCCTTGGAGGAAGAGTGGGATATAAATGTAAAAATAATAAG
The DNA here is from genome assembly GCF_027244095.1 of Hemicordylus capensis. NCBI lineage: Eukaryota > Metazoa > Chordata > Lepidosauria > Squamata > Cordylidae > Hemicordylus > Hemicordylus capensis. The sequence goes on from NC_069657.1 coordinate 255,149,410, forward strand.
TATAACTCATTTGATCTCACTATTTGATAAGTAACTTGATTTTTTAGAAACTTAAGGTCAACTCCACCATGGTGCTAGATGGTCAACTTCCTATCAAAAGTTGGGTTGCTTCTTTTAATGTGCAGAAAAGAATACTATTAGGTCACTGCAAAATAAAGAAATACTGGTGTATGTACAGCATGATTGGTCAGTTTCTGCATATTAAACTGGCATCAATCATCTTTATTCTAACAAAGCAAGGGAAATAAGTTTTGAGTCTACTTGTCTATAGGAGGTCACAATACTATGGTAAAGTTCAAATATTTTATTTTTATTCATACAGTATGAAGGTTCCTATAGTTCCAACAATGTATGATGTAGCATGCAGAGGAGAAAACTAAACATTCAACATAACCCATTTTCCACACACAAACTAAAAAAGTCTCATCCCCCAATAAGAAAGTAATGTTAGCACTATTTTCTATAACGCCAGCCAGGATATGCACAAGCAATTAAGAAATAGAAAGCATTTGCTAAAATGTTTGTAACAAATACTTATGTACAAAAAAATTCACAAAAGACTCGTTCCCCCTTGAAGCAGAGCACATGGCAGTTGACACTGGAACAGATAACCACTGGCTGGCTGGGATTATAAGCCACGTACTGATCCAGAGGAAGAAAGTTACATGTAGTGGAGATTCTCTGTTTTAACATTTACCAAAGTTTGGCAACATTATCTTTTTTAAAATTATGCAAATCATGTAAACAAGAGGAACATTTTAAATCGATCTACATGCAAAACTTCATGTCATGCAAGGACACCAAGCACCTGGATTTCTCTCTCACAGACAGAGCCCATGATGTGCAGCACTCAGTTGAAGGAACAGCTGTGGCAGGCAGGCAACGGATTTAAGTTCATACATAACCTGCCTTCTCCATCGCTGATTATAAAACCTTTTAAAATAGAAAAACTGCTATACAGGAAAGGTTGTACTATCCTAAAAATCTAATGCAAGTTTTTCTTCTAGCCAATAGTACCATTGCAGAAAAGGAAAGGGATGATATAAAGTTGTAGAACATGGCTCGCTACTTTTATATCACACATATCAAGTTACTATCCATTACAAGTCATGATATGGACAAATCTAGAAAAAATTCTCCAAGTGAAGAACTGGAGAAGAACGAGAGGTATAAATTTAGATAATGTGAAGCTTTCCACCTTCCCTATGGCATAGGTTAACATTTCCCCTATAATATCCGTAATAATCCTATATACACATATATAAAATATTACCAGTTTACGTATGCAACTTGTAGTACTATACTAAATGCATAAGGGAAACCTATATGATTGGAACATAACTTAATGGCAAGAGAGGTTTTATAGTCTCATTGTGCAAAGGGAATCCTACACAATTATCTTGTTAATCCTAAATTCTTAATTAAACTATGTGCTGAGAAACAAATGCAAATGCTTTCACCTGTTTTATCTGTAATTAATGGATCACAGCTGATCTTCATGAGCGATATATTATATGTGCAACTGCACTCATTTACTAAGTGAAAAAATAAAATGGCCATAAGCATTCTGTAAATCCTATTTGCACACAAGGACTAGTTCTTGGCATTAATATTAAATTACATTTGTCATACTATTAAGTAGAGTTGTACTGAAAGCCATCCAGCAAAGATGCAGTCTCTGGTAATATATCAACAGGTATATAAACAAACTTAAGTTTCCTGTCTTACAAAAATGTAATTAAGGTAAATTAACAGGAAGCAATGCTCTCTCAGCCAGTCAATATATAAATATCTGAAATAGTCACAGGAAAAAGGAAGAGTTGACCTAACAACCATTTAAAACTTTACATTCTTCTACTATATATATATATAACTGTGTGACATAAAAGTAAAGATGTATATCCATATATTGAACTGTTAATGTTCTGCTTGGCACTTTGTACTCTAGTTTTGTTTCTTGAATCAAGTATATTAAATTAAAGCCCACCTAACTACTACATATAGAAAGCTACATATATATCTATATATAAATACACACACATATATATAGATAGATATTTCCTTGTTATAAAAGATGAGAATAAATTAAAAAGCCAACCCCCTTCCCTTTCTCCACCACACTGATATGCTCTTTCCATCTTGCTGTCCTTCAGACTTTAAAGTGCTACACTGAGTTATTGAGAGAATAAAAAGTTCAATAACACTTAGTTGGCTTCATGAGGCTCATGTTGGAAAATGTGGCTTCACAGAGAAAAATACTTCCATTTAAATACACAGAGAGCGTTGCTGGACGTCTTGAGCAGATCTTCAGAGATGGAGAAGAAAGCAAAAGTGTTGGGTGGTATCTAAGGAGTCACACATCTACCACCATCTTTTTGTGGATATCTAGGCCTCCTACAACCTGGAATATTTAAAGTAAGATTGTTATATATTAAATGAGAATTAGCAAGACAACAGAGAAGCAGCAGGCAACATTAAAATCCATTAACTTGATGGTTTGAAATGTTCCATTTCTTTTCAGAAGTAGAACTTCACCTCAACAACGCCCTAGTGTCTGAGTAATCACATTTGAATATTTATTTATCTGTTGCATTTATATACTGCCCTATAGAAAAGCTCAGGGCGGTTTACAATCCAATCAAACCAAAACCTAAAAAATCATAGAAACAGGTTAAAACTCATAAAAACCAAAAACAAAAAGCCTGATAAACGGTTGTGTTTTCAAAAGTCATTCAAAAGCAACCAGAGATGGGGAGATTCTGATTTCATTTGGGAGAGTGTTCCAGAGCCTCGGGGAAACACTAGAAAAGGCCTGTTTTGGGGTTGCTACTAAGTGAGCTGGTGGCAACCACAACTGGGCCTACCCTGATTATCTTAATAGGCAGTGGTATTCACAACAAAGAAGGCGCTCCCTTAAATACCATGGGCCCAAGCCATTCAGGCCTTTATAGATAATAACCAGCACTTCGTATTTTGCTAGGAAACTAACTTGCATCCAGTGTAGTTCTTTTAAAAATAGGAGTAATGTGGTCTCTACTAGATGGGCCAGAGGTCTGACTCAGTATATGGCAGTTATCTATGTTTCTATATAGTTTCCGAATGATGTACAAAGGCAGCTGCCAAAAGGTCACTTACAGCACAGAATTCCTCAAAGGATATTCTTCCATCACCATCTTTATCTGCATTTATTATGGTTTTGTCTACAATTTGCTGCAACTGAGTATCTTTGAGATTGTTCCCAACCATCATCTTCAGAACCTGGAAGAGCTCCCCGTTGGAGATATAGCCATCTTTGTCCATATCATAGATACGGAAAGCAACTGAAGAAAAATAAGAAAAGTTCATTAACACATATGACTGCAGTGGAAACATGTATTACCTTGTATTACCTCCCTCTCCCTCATACAGACACACACAACCAGTCCAATAGCTGGCTTCTTTTGAAGATAGCACTCCTCCTCCTCCTCCTCATTATTTTATTCGATTTCTATACCACCCTTCAAAAAATGACTCAGGGCGGTTTACACAGAAAAATAACAAATAAATAAGATGGATCCCTGTCCCCAAGAGCTCACAATCTAAAAAGAAACATAAGATAGATACCAGCAACAGTCACTAGAGGTACTGTGCTGGGGGTGGATAGGACCAGTTACTCCCCCCCTGCTAAATAAAGAGAATCACCATGTTAAAATGTGCCTCTTTGCCAAGTTAGCAGGGGTTTTTCTACATCCCTTCCTACCAACAGCCACATGTCCCTAGGCCCAGTATGCTTATAGTTTAACTTCTGAGCAGTTGAATGTTCATGAACATTCTTTATTTCAGAAGCTTAGACAACTGGGGCAGGAGTCAAGGCTGACTTCACTAACTGAAGCTAAGGGTGCTACATTCATTAATTGGTACCAATTATGATGCCTGGCTTTCTCCTCTGTCAAGTTTTTTTTGGCAGTAATAGTAGTAGTTCTTTTATTGCAGCCATAGGCCAAACAGAAGTTTTTTTGGCAGGGTGACAGGAGAAATAATTGGCAAAAAGAAAGTTTCTGCAAGTGTGTATTCTGTGCTTCAGTTTGATATCTCATTTATCTTCTATGCCTAACATCATACAAAACTAACTTCACAAATGTTTTTCCAGCTAAGATTATGTCAGATACTTACACCTCAACTTCTGTTCCTTGTCACCTTTGACACTGAATTGGGAGACTCCTTCAATAAATTCTATGGAATATAAGCAAAAGAACAATTTAAATTTGTTTACATATCCAACATCTGAAATTCAGTTAACTAATCCCTTTGTGGACTTCAGTGAGATACAACTGTTTCCCAAGAGCAAGTCCTAACACAGAATATGGTGGATCTGGGGTAGATAAAGGGTGCACTTCTGTAACGCCCACTTGAAAATACCTGTGTATGTTTAAGAATTTGTTTTTAACACAACTTTAGAGAAAAGACGTAGACAAGAGGTGGCAAGTAAGGAGTGAGCCAACACAAAAGTGTATTAGGTTGTATTCAAAGGAGAGCAAGTGGGACCTCACTCATCAATATTTTGCCTTCACATTCTCCCCATTGCAGCCCTCACTGCACCTAAAAATCTGCCCACAAGTAGGGGTCTTTTAGAACAGTGGGATGTGGAATGGATGAAAACCACAGAAGCCATCTTGCGTGACTGGAGCGTCTTTCTACCTGCATGAAGTACCTTGGGATACAACCCACTGTATTTCAACTCCTATGATTCCAAACTGCATATACAAGTTTCCCCCCAGGGTTAAGAGACGGCATTCCACAGTTTATGCAGGAGTATGTAGGACTGACAAATTCATGTTTACTAACTATATTTTGACATCAAACAATATAATGGTCAATCAGTAAAACAAGATGCTAGTTGTTACCCATATGCACCAAAACTATGCTTTAGCTGCAGCCCTCTCTTTTACACATTTCTGAAGCAGTTTAAGTGTTAAACACACCATCGTAGCCTATAATAATGTCACTGTTATTAGTGACTCACCACATACAAACACAGCATACAAGTAGCATATTAAATGTAAAAATTAATTGCATCAAACACCTGATACTAATAAAAAGATATTTCAAGGCCAAGTCAGAAGTAATAGGTAATGCTCCCCCTCACTGCATAAATAGAAGAATACCACTCACAGGACTTTTACTCTGGATGCTACTCAGTGTGGCTTAAGCAAGGTACTTTCATAGGCTGTCATCTTCATGGAATATAATAAAATACCTAATTAGAAGAGCTGAGCTCAGTTCACTAGTTGGAAGGAATCTAGATGGATACAGACTGTCCTGTGGTCAGATACGATTCCACATCTCTGTTTCAGCTGTCATTTACACCCCTCCTCCCTGCCTAGAATCGCCAGAAGGTCTCAACAAAAAAATAAAACTGTTCCTGAACCCCTTTACTTGTACTGTTGCATTTGAACCCCTGATAGTTATTCCCTTTTCCAGGGCTTGGGACATGGCAAGCAGGGTGACTGCCCCGGGCCCCGCTCTTTTAACCCCCATTATTAGAACTATTTTGGCAGATTTAGACAGATGGAAAAAGTTAAATCTTTTGTGGCTAGGAAGAATATCTTGGATAAAAATGAATATACTACCAAGGATGAATTTTCTTTTTCAGATAATTCTGAAAAAGATTAAGGATAAAACAATAAAATTGTGGCAGAGTCGGCAAAATGTGTTTATTTGGAATTACAAAAAACCTAGAATTAAATTCAAGGTTATGCAAGATTTAAAGGAGAGAGGAGGCTTGGCTGTTCCTAATTTGAGACTTTATTACTATGCCAGTTGTTTGACTTGGATTTCTGATTGGATTAAATATCCTTATGGTCGTTTCAGCAGAATGGAAAGTGCCGGTCTCTCTGTGGGCCTACATAATCTTTTATGGACTACTGGGAACAGAAAGGATCCGGTGATTCTGCAACATACCACCAGAAACAGTCATTTACACATTTGGGATAAATATAAAAAAAGGATAAGTCCTAATTTATCTCCTTTGACATCAGTTTTGAATACTTACTTTTACGAAGAAGAAATGTCTCACAGATATAATTTTTGGAGGGAGAACTCATATACCTTACAGAGTTTAATACAGGACAAGTCTAAGGTTAAATCTTTCCATAAGTTGTCAGAACAGTTCGCCCAACAACCTCCATGGTTCCAGTGTTTTCAGATTAGTTCGATTGTGTAGAAAGAGTTAAAAAGACAAGGGTGGGGGGGAACTCAGATAATTAACTGATTTCAAAGACTTAATAAACCGAAATATAGACCATATGCTGGGTGCGATATATAAGTTGTTAGTGAAGTATGAAACAGAAACTGAGCAGGTTAAAGAGTGTATGATAAAACAGATGCAGAATATTAGTAGAATGATAGATATTTCTGATTGGGAACAGCAATGGAAGAAGAATATTAAATTTACTTCAAGTAATAACTTAAGGGAAACTGGTATAAGATGTTTTTAGGTGGTATATAGCCCCATTGACTATTAATAAGATTGATAACCATTTCCCAAAGGAATGCTGGAAATGTGATCAACAAGTGGGTACATTTATCATATGTGGGGGACTTGTAATAAAGCCTAATCATTTTGGAAGCAAATTCATTCAAAAATGGAGCAGATTTTGGAAATCAAATTTCCCCTCTTGCCAGAACTTTTTCTTTTAAATATGACCGGGCCTTATATTCCTACTACTAAGTTTAATGAACTATCTTTATACATGATTACCGATGCTAGGATTCTCTATGCTACTAATTGGCGCAGCTCAATGATTCCAACTTTAGATGATTGGTTTCTCAAGTTATGCGATTATGCCTCTATTTCTAAAGTTACTGCTTACATGAATAATATCTATACAGAGTCATTTATGCTGGTTTGGGAACCCTTTATCAATTTTAATATTCAACAAGGTCATCATTTATTTCCGAGATCAGGGTTTGATTTGTAGGTTGTTCTGTATACCTATGGTTGTTATCTTTGCATTCAGACCAGCAGACGGCGTAAAATTACATCTTTTCTTTTGTATCCTCTGACTGGCTTTAAAGTTTCTACTTTGTTTCAAGAGCTGTAACAATGTTTTACCTTGTTCTTTCTTATTATGTTAATACATTTATAAAACTGTGGGGGGGGGAGGAGAGAACTAACTGGAAGGGGGCTCTGCACTGGCTGATTTGCCCCGGGCCCCACACCCCTCCAGGGCTCTCTAAAGACAGCCCTGCCTTTTCTATTAATTCAAATAAAATCATTGGTCTGGAAATTGTTATTCAGGTATGCATATGGGGAAGTGTCCACCCTACTGAGAACCAAAATTTGAGACTCAATGTGGTAGCTGAGCTCAAGCCATGATTCTGTGAAGGAAAGCGGGTAACCCCTAGACCAGGAGTAGGCAACCTTGGCTCTCCAGTTGTCGAACTACAACTCCCATCATCCCCAGCCACATGATGGGAGCTGTAGTTCAACAAAAGCTGGAGAGCCAAGGGGTTGCCTAGCCCTGTCCTAGACAGATATCCAGCTGCCTGTGATGCAGGCAGAGGAGTTTACATTAAGATCTGATAAAGTAAAGAAGGGCTTACATTTGTTGTTGTTGACAGCAAGTTACACAGACCTAGCAATTATTTTACCTGTGCATGTAACAGACAGTTTTGGGAAAATTTTGTGTTGCCATAGTAAGCACAACTATGCTTTCAAATTTCATAAAATAGTTAGTGCCAGACACAATTTTAAGGTTAGTTTTGTGCACTATTCCAATAACTAGTCTAACCAATAAGACTCAAAAGTGTATGTAAGCCACTGATTATTTCGGTAAAATTTTATATTGTTAGAGGAAAGATGATCTTGCACAATTAGTCTACGCACTTAAAACTGGAAGCCTATCACCAAGCAACTGAGCAGCAATATGAATTTCACAAACTAATACAAGAGAATACAGAAGCACTGACATGGTGAAGCTATAGCATTCAAACAATCATCACCTGTATGCATTTTATTGTAAAACTAGTATTTTGAAGCCCGTTATAATAACGGGCGCTAGCCTTTTCCTCTCCCCTTTACTGTTTTTTTTTTTAAATGCTGCCTCCGCCGCCGCCGCCGAAGTCCCACCCTCCCTCCCTCCCAACTTCCGAAACCACCTTACCCTGGCCCGTGACAGTTGAGCAAAGAAAGTCCTAAACTGAGGAGGGAGAGAGGAGCTCGCAAGCAGTGCTCCTCCCTCTGCAAAGGCTCTGCCCGAACTTTCCGCCCCAAGCGCCAGTTTGGGCAGAGCCTTTGCAGAGGGAGGAGCACTGCTTGCGAGCTCCTCTCTCCCTCCTCAATTTAGGACTTTCTTTGCTCAACTGTCACGGGCCAGGGTAAGGTGGTTTCGGAAGTTGGGAGGGAGGGAGGGTGGGACTTTGGCGGCAGCAGCATTTTTGCTTTTAGTTTTCTTCAGCCTTCGCTCGGCCCCCGGTCCCGGCCTCCGTCTCCCTGGGCCGGTCTGGACCTCCGCCGCCATTCCCCCTCCCGCCACCCACCGTGGCCCGTGTCTCTGGCCGGGCTGGCCACCCAGGGCTCCGGCGGGCCCGCCACCCACCGCCGCCGCGGCCTGCGGCTCAAGTGGGCCCGCCACCCACCGCCGCTGCCCGCAGCTCCGGCCAGGCCCTCCGCTCCCTGGGGCCTCTCCCTTGCCGCCGCGGCGTGTCCTCTGGCCAAGGCAGCGGCGGCCAGTGTCCCCCGGCGCCGCTCACCCAGCTTCTTCGGGGCGGCCGCTTCTGGCCGCCCAAGATGACCACCGGGTGCCGGCCGTCGTGTCTCCCTTGCCCTGTTCTGCGCATGCGCAGAACAGGCCAGGGAGGCACGGACACACGCTTGGTGTCCGTCCACGGACGGACACCAAGCGTTTTATTAGAGAGGATGTTTTATAGTAGTGGAGTAAGTGGATTTAGTAAGCATTTTGTTCCCAGCATACTACTGTATGCTAACTGGAAGGACTGTGCTTCACAAATTCTAGTCACAGGAACGCTACACTATAGACAAGCCATATCAACATAAGTCCACTTTTTCAAGGTCCTTTGTATAAACTACTTCTCAGGCAGGATTGTAATTATTACATGTTAAGTGTTAAAAAAAAACCCATATTAATATAGAAATGAAATAAAATAATACAAGCAGCTCCAGGTTTCCAATCCCAGATGAAAACAGACTGATTTCACAATTAAGACATTCAGAAATATCACTCATCTCATCAGAAACACTCCCTGCCCCCACTTACCTTTGAAGTCTACCTCTCCATTTCCATCTGTATCAAATATATCTATTACTCGTTGTACAAGTGGATTCTGTTGTAACTCAGGCAAAGACATGAACTCTTCCACACTCAAAGAACCAGAGTTATCTAAATCAAGTTTTTTAAATCTCTTCCCCAATCGTTTAATCTCATCTGCATCAACTACAAGGTGGGGGGGGAGGGGGGAGAGAAGAGAAGAAGAAAATGTATTCAGAAATAATTCACAACAGCATTATTTTAATACAGTAGCACACTCTTAATTCAGTAGTATTTCTTTTCAGGAACACAAGTAACTTAGAACACAAGTTACAAAATAGTAACTTAAAATACTTTTTGTATAAAAGTATAACACATAACCAATTAAATGACTTACAATTTCTCACATGATGTGCCATGACACATTTAGTAAGGATGTGCAGAACATCTGTTTTGTAACGGCTGTTTTGAATGTTCCAAGCTCAGAACAGAATGACCTTTGAATAAAGGGAAAGTTCCGAGCTCGGAACAGAACAACCTTGTCCTGATCAGAATGTTCCGATCACCATTTTAAAGGGCTATTTTCCCCTTCTTGATTTGATTTCAGGCACTGGCTTCTGATCTCCTTGCTTCCTGGCTGGCGTGTTATCATCTAAATCAAGTATTGTCATGGCCAACTGTGCTCTCATTGGCTGGGGAGAGGCAGGAGCCAAAGGAGCGATTTTCAAAATATATTTAAGGTGCTGCTTGGAGGCAGGGAATGCCATACTTTTGGTGCCTCCAGAGAGAAGGATCAGAGACAGAGACTACAGTAGCTCAGCACTGGTAGGTGGCCTGTGGCTTTTGGTCCCCCCTCCCTTTCCTTACCAATCCAATTGCTTTATTTATTTATCCATTATTATTGTTGTTATTCTACCAGCAACCCTCCGTGGCTTTAACTGGGTGCTGCTCTTTTTTTGGAGATACCCCTCTTCTGTGCATTTTTTGGAATTATTTGAATTATTTTTTCTTCTGTGGATTTCTTCTTCTTCTGCCTTGCAGCCCCCAGCAGCTTTAAGAACTGAACTGGGGTGCTATGCTGATTTTATTTTTCTTTTGCAGCCACAAGCTCCACCTTTACAGCTGCATGCTGTGTGCCTGGACTGCATTTCATTTTTTATTTTTGTAGGCTGGTGTTTTGTGACTTCTGCCTGGTGCCCAGGCTCTCTGTTACCCTGGTGTCCGCCTGCCCCCCAGCTGCTGCGTGTCTGCTTGGCCTGAGTGTCCCTCTGAGAACAACATCTGGCCAGACTCCACTCAGAGATGCTGGAAGGCCAAAGACGCCAGAAGGTAAGAGCCTCGTCACTCCACCTTGGTCAAGTTAGAGAGAACTTGGAGTTCTTTAAATAGGGCCTAGTTTGGGTAAGGGAGGGATTAGGTACAAGAAGGGCTGTAGGACAGAAGGGGTGGGTTTACGTTAGAGTTAGAGAGGCCAGAGTAATCCCCTGCCCTTTCCCTTTCCACGGACATACTCCATTGTTACTTGCTCCCCTCCAACCCCCCCCCCAACCCTTAAAGCCTGCTTCTTTAATTTCAGGGAATTTAATTTTAATAGCTTGTGTGTGCACTACAGTGCTATACATAGCACTCTGTGTGGCACACACAGCATAAATAGATCACTCCAACCCACACCCCTTTTTAAAATACCCACCTTAAAGGCGGTTGCTCTCTACCATCTGAGTGAGGACTTCAATTTTTTAAAACCCAAGATGTCCAGGAGGGTGTGATGCAGAGCCAGGATCAGGGTGGTAGGGCATGATGAGCCCAATGGCCTCTGTGTCCAGAATGGGCCAGTTCGAATCTGGTCCGGATTCGAACAGAACCTGTCTCACAGCCAGCTCGCACATCCCTACGCTTCTAACGCTTAGCCTTACAACTCAATATAAACTACTGCATGCTGACTCAAGCGTTCAAAGGACGAATAGTGCTTAATGAATTCTAATCACATGGCTGCTAGGCTACGGACAAGCCACATTAATATATGGCATGTTTGACTTAAGTGTTTTTCTCTTTGTTCAGCTAAAAATATTTGTGAAGGATTTTAAGAAAAAAAGTTAACTAGGATGCATCCAAAAATGAATTCACTGGTTTCAATTCCTTGTGATTAGGGAGAAATCAAAAGAAGTACTGTTCAGACACTAGCTTTATAGTACTAAACAGGGATTCCCAAACAGCTGACCGAACTAAGTTGACCTCATGTCTCATACTTCTGACCAGAAGATTGTTCAACATCTGGGTTGTTTTTGTAGTTGGGATATGTATTGTGTCACAATGCTATTCCTCATGTCTGAACAAGTACTGAATTACTTACATTTGCCCAGCATTTTTCCTTTTGGGAAAAACCTTTTAACAGGTTTGGGGGGGGGGGGACCACATCTGTTTTAATAGCTGCAACTGTTAAAAAGAATTAACACCTGAAAAAAATTAGCAGCACTGTAGAAGACACAATAAAAACATACGCTGATATTCTGTTAAAAGCCAGGCATTTTTTTAAACCAAAAAACCCTACTCTGAAACCCACCGTATCAGTTTGCAAAGCTGCTGGACAAAGGCTGCAGACAGTGACTGATATTGGTAAATTACATAGCTCTCTTAAAGTGAGTTCGAAGTGCATCTGTGAGTATCAAGATATTTATTCTTGAGGAGTCGAAAGCAGTACAGGGGGACTTCACTATCAGTTGCTAGTTCCCAATGACTTTTCAAATATTTAGATTAAAATCTCCCATATCCACTCAGGCTTCATAAACCCTTATAAAAACCTGAAGAACTGCATAATAATTTTTTAAAAATATTAAATGCATGTTTATATACAGGCACTCCCCAACTTACAAACAACCCATACTTACAAACAAAGCACCATAATGAAGTGCTTTGTAAGTATGAGTTTTTAAAATTAAATTAATGAAGTCCTCAACTTAAAAACAGCAACCCACACTTACGAACAAGTTGTCCCTCATAAAAACTACCCTATATGCGTTCCAAGTTATGAACATCCAACTTACAAACTTTTGGAACGCAACCTTTTGGAACACAACCAGGACTGTGTGTGTATATGTATGTGTGTGGGGTGTGTGTTTGTTTAGTGAATACATATGCACAATACAATAATTTAAAAGGTACTTCTAAAACACAAAACCTAGCCATTTTATTCTTGCCCTAATAAAAAGGCTCACATTGCTTTCAGAAGACATACAGGCATGAGCTGCAGAAGACCTCAGACTGAAGCCCTTTTGAAAGCAATTCAGAACTACCACTCCATCTAGCCCACCCCCACCTGTGTCTACATTGTTCAGACTTTTATACATGGATTTCATACTGAGTGTACCACTGCAATTTAAGTACATGAAACAGAATTCACTGGTAGTCAAAGCAGGCTACTCTGCAATGAAACAACAATCCTGTCAACTAGGGTAGTAAGAATTAACAACAAAAGAGGATGAAGTGCTCAGCTGATGTTATAGACTGTGATGGGACTTAGAAAAAGATGGTGGTGCCTTAAGCATCTTGAACCTTGGGCCAAAGTTCACAGCAAGCCAGTGTAGATGCTGGAGAAATGGTGCAATATGCTCCCAGTGACCACCCCTATCAGGCAGCAGATTACCAGCAGAGCCAGCGTGGTATAGTGGTTCGAGTGCTAGACTAGGATTGGGGAGACCTGAGTTCAAATCCCCATTCAGCCATAATACTTCCTGGGTGACTCTGGGCCAGTCTCAGACAGAGCTGTTGTGAGGAGAAACTTGTACACTGCCCTGGGCTCCTTGGAGGAAGAGCGGGATATTATTATTATTATTATTATTATTATTATACATGTTATATTCCGCTCTTCCTCCAAGGAGCCCAGAGCGGTATACTACATACGTAGGTTTTTCCTCACAACAACCCTGTGAAGTAGGTTAGGCTGAGAGAGAAGTGACTGGCCCAGAGTCACTCAGCTAGTATCATGGCTGAATGGGGATTTGAACTCTGGTCTCCTCAGTCCTAGTCCAGCACTCTAACCACTACACCACGCTGGCTCTCGATACTAAAAAATGATTAAGAAATAAATTTAAAAAATTACTGCCTATTGCCCTAGCTGAAAATCTTTAGTCAAATGACAGCCTTATGTTGAGTATTTAACAGCAACCAAGCTGGCTTGGTTAATGGTTAGTGTTGGACTAGGGCTGGGGAGGCGCGTGTTCAAATCCTCACTCAGCCATGAAACTCACTGGGTGACTCTGGGTCAGCCACTTATCTCTAAGCCTAATCTACCTCACAGGATTCTTATGAGGATAAACATAACCACATACACTGTTCTGAGTTTCTTGGAGGAAAAGCTTGATGTATGTATGCTTTCAATAAGATTACGGTAGCAATGTGTAACACAATACTAGTGCTACAATGCCGTTAAAATCGTTAGAATTTGTCAGGTTTGAACTGTACTATTATGAAAATGAATGCTGGAAAAATGCGGGGACGGAATCCAAGGAGCTAGGTCCAGACTAGGGACCCAAGAATGAAAGCCTGGCCTTTTCTGAGTTACATCTGTATTTGTTGTTCACCAAGACACTCAGAAGGGTGTATCAGTCTCACAGTCACCATGTTAGGAGGAGGAGTGGCTTGAAAGGTAGTGGCTTGATCCAGTCCCTTGCATTTGAACGCAGGGAGGGGGTTTACCAATCCCTGTTCAGAGATTTCACACTGTTTCAAAGGGTCTTCTGATGCTCTGGAGCAGCTTTGCAAAGGGGTGCAGTGAGAAGGATGACAAGAAATCCCCAGTATGTGTGTACAGAACACTACATGCAGTACTTTGAGCAACTTACTTCACAGCTGAGCACATCTGAATTTGCTTTTCCCTAGTTACTACATCACACTAGCCCTCTTCAAACGTTCCAAAAAAATGAATGCTATACTCAGGTCCCAGGTCCCAAGAGTGCTCCAGAAAGCCCCACCTCGGTGCTAACACGCTGAGAAGCCTCATGCCACAACACTTTCCACTTGCAGCATTTGTCTGAAGAAGCAAGCACTGTAAAAGTGTGGTTGAGCTCGTTTCCAAAATCAGAAGCCTGGGATGCCTTGATCACAGGAACAACCTCCATCCCGCTTACAGCACTAGCCTCTTCAGAGAAGTGTGGAGTGGGCAGTGTGTGAGGCTTCTAGGCATGTCAGGACTGGAGTGAGACTTACAGGAGCACTCTTAAGACTTTGTACTTGAGTACAGCATCCTGTTTTTCGGAATGTCTGAAGATAACAAGTACAGAAGACAAGTGAGACATAAGCTATTCATTTTCACATTTAGGATTTTAAAGAAATTGTACCATGTAAATCGATTTCCCTCCATATTTCCATAAAAAGGATGGTAGCGTTTGGGCTGTAAAGTCTTGTCAGTTCAGTAGGGCATGTTAGTCCCAACATGCCCCCTGTCAGGCATTATCAGAAGGAGGAACCTCCGACAGTAGGAACTCCAACTAAAACCCTTCCTGTCATGGCAGAACTCGGTCAGAATTTCGACATTCCTGTCAGACCAAGTTAAATTACCATTGAGTCACCCCTCTGTTGAAAGGCAACAGACTGGCCATTTAATTTTAAAATGGTCCATATAGTGCCTCTCAGCTGAGAAACAGTGCACGGGCCATTTAATTTTCAAAGGGCCGGTGCAGCATGCCAGTCAGCTAACAGAATCTAGGCTGGCCATTTAATTCTTAAATAGTCTGTGTGCTGCCTCTCACCTGAGAGGCATCCATGTCAGCCTTTTTTAAAAATTCAATGGCCAACTCTGAGTCTCTCAGACAAGAGGCATCACAGAGGCTATATAAATTGGTTATGAGAAGACTATTGGGAAATGACAGCTTTCCAATCTGACCTGACCCAACATGACAATTCTGGGGGGCCATACCGACCCTCCCAACAATTTCTGTCAGGTCAGATCCAGCATTTTTTAGGCTGTGCAAACCTAGATTGTGTTGAGGCACAGGCAAGCAAATATAGCAGCTGAGCGCCCAAACTCCATGTATGGGAATGTGTGTGGGGCCCTCAATCCAGAACTACTTCACTGAAAGCCAGAGTCGCTATTAAGAGGCGAGCCAAGGGATTTTAGTTGCCTTTTTTTTTAAACTAGCATCAAGGCTGATGCTAGTTTTTTTAAACTAGCATCAAGGATGAACTACAGTGATCAAATAATCTACATGTTAACACTGCAGGTCAGGATTCCAACAGATCTGCAACTACCAAAAGCAGTGGCTCTTTATTCCTGTTCTTTTTTTTCCCCCCAGCAGAAAGTGAAGAACTGACCCACTCAGCCTTTTGCTCTGTAGGGCTCTTATGTACATTCTCTTTGACTCATGTGGAGGGTGGATGCACTCTCAGGACTGTGGGTTCATGGGAGGTTTCTGAAAGGCTAGTTTGACACATGACATACTACAATTTAGGACAGTTGCAGCTTTTTGCAAAAAAGCAGCTTTGGTACTTGGTCAATGGTTAGTCTCTACTGTACATATTCTACTATGTACAAAGAAGCGTGTGAAAATTTAAGCAAGTTTTTGTACACACATTTTGTACACACATTGCACTGTGCTATATTTTATAAATATGAAGTAATAACGACTGTTGAAGATATTGCGGTCACCCAGTACAACACATATAAACAGAACTTAATGGGGGGGGGGTGTATCAAAAGTTTGAACTTACAGTGCGAGCACATTTCCAGAGGGTAGCTTGCCTCATTTCCCTGAAATTAGAGAAGAAAAATTCAGAACAGTAAAAAAAGAGAAAATAAAAAGGCACCTTTGCAGACTATTTTATTCCCAGGAAAAACAGAAGCAGTTAACATTCATAATAAAAAACGTTAAACCAATTCACATACAAAGTGTACCCGAGCAAGAAAGGTCAAAGTGAAAATCAAAGTATGTATCAGAATGTCACATGTATTGATTAACAGGAGACATCTCAATGCACAAAGATTTTATTACATTTATATCCCATCTTTCTTCTATCATGGAACTCAGGATTGCATAGGGTACACCAGTGATCTCTCATACAGGCACTGACTAGACTCAGACTTGCACAGACTAAGCATGGTTGCTGCTTCATGTACTTACAGTCCATCCTAAAAGTCCATTAGGATTTTACAGGAAGGACACAATGTCTCTCCTATTCTCAAATCTCCCATGTAAACTGAACTCAGGTATGACGACGACTAAAACGGAAACATACTAGGCTTGCAGAGATACTCAAGGGTCTAGCACATGTCGAGCTCCCACTCTGAAACACTCCTCTCTGAGCAGTCCACTGAGCTTCTGCAGTGCATGCAGCAGCAGGGGGAGAGGAGAAAGCCAGGCAGAACCACCAGGGGACTGTCTGGGTAAGAGGCAATGGTTGTGTGGAGCCTGTATTCTACTGGCATCACTCTATATCTGAGCAGAGAGAGAGAGAGAGAGAGACTGTAAGTATAGCGTCCTTTCTCTACTGGGCTCAGAGCAGCATGCATAGGGTTCCCAGAGTCTCCCATCTAAGAACTGACCAGGCCCTGCTTTGATTAGAAAATATAATGCATCTAGTGATGACGCACTGGTTTACAACCCAATGAAAACTGAAATGTATCATTCTAAATGCACTTATCTGCCCTGGATCTTTTCAATCACTTTGAGGACTGATGGGAATACCATCTAGACTTCCAATTCCTACAGCTCTGCTCTCACAGCATAGACCACTCCAATTTAGGGCACTGGATGTGCAGTTTCAATGCTTCCAGTCTGAGGTATCAGCATATATGCAGTGCCTCAGCAGATACTCTTCATCATCTCTCCACAAGACTGGCAGGAACTAGTGTAGGACCAGAATAGGCAGGCAGTCCACATAGCTGCTTCTTTCAGGGAGCATTTGTTTATCCTGAGAGAGAAATTCTAGCACACTTGCTGCTGTTTAGTTCTGTACTCGACCTAAATGACATTGCCATTAAGCTTTTTAGCACTGTTGATACCCATGTGGAGGAGCAACACAAGGGCCTAGCTAGTGAGTTTAATGAGCCTCAGCAATATCCTTAATGCAAACAGACAAGTTCTATGGATGCCAGATTAAACTGGCAAACTGGTTTGATTCCTCCAAGGACAAGAGTTCCTCTCAACCATAACTACTCCTTTGGAAACAGAATCTGCCTTTTTCTGATGTGAGTGAAAATGCCAGTTTATAATCTTCCATTCAGTTGTACTCCTTGTCTTTTTATGGTATCTATTCTACTGAGGCTGGCACGGTTTTTCCTACAAGCAGTTCCAATATTTATTGGCATAGCTTCCAAATGCAGCAAGACTAAGTGTAGCTCATCTTTGCTATTCCAGTACGTCTCTCTGCTTGGGAACATGTAAGGACCGTTTTTCAGGTCCCAATTATCTTGTTCAATTGATTTCATGTTCTTAATCCCATTCATTTTCTGCTACACATTTGCCATAGAATGTATGACTAGGGTGCAGAGCTCACCTTTGAACTCGCTATCATTAAAAGCTTACTGTATCTCTGTTAGAGCTATCCATTGCAACTGCATTTGTAAGCCTCTTAATTTCTCCCCAGAATACTTGATATTTAAGATTGACCTGAACTGCTTTTTTTTTTTAGTGTACATTCTGCAAAGCAGCCCAGGATCAGCACCAAGGGGGAAAAAATCTGAATTCTGCAACCTGTATTAACTTTGCAAATTTAAGAAAGTGTGCAGGTATTTGCTTATAGATAATCCTTCACTGTGCTTCTAGGAAAGTCAAAGGGCTACACTTCAGGATGCCGTCAACCTTAAGCATTTTCATGAAATCAAAATACCATCTTCAGTCTTTAAAAAAAAAAAAAAAAAGAGGTAGAGGAAGCAACAGTCCTGAAGCAACTTCTTTACATCATTTTCCACAAAGCAGCTGCTGCAGCTCTGGAGCCTAAGATCTCACCTGATACAACCTTAAATTCCAGAAGGCAAGATTCCTATTCTCTCTTCCGTTTTACCCATCTAGCCAAATGGTATTCCTTCTTTGCTATGTATTAATCCAAATTTGATATGAATTTACCCTACTTGTGGCATCTGTACAAGGCACATTTGGGAATACATAAGAGTTCCCAAATTACAATGTTCTATATCTCCATTGTCCTGAATGAGTTTTAAAAATTAAGTCAAAAGCATGTCCACAAAAAATCTATCATTAATTCCAAATATCTGCTTATCATGGTTGTCACAAAAGGGTGACAACCCCTGCTAACTGGGCAAAGAGGCACCTTTTACCATGGTGATTCTCTTTATTTAGCAGGGGGAGAGTAACTGGCCCTATCCACCCCCAGCACAGTATCTCCAGTGACTGTTGCTGGTGTGTGTCTTATGCTTCTTTTTACAATGTGAGCCCTATGGGGACAGGGAGCCATCTTATTTGTTATTTCTCTTTGTAAAGAGAAAGCCATTTTTGGAAGGGAGGTATAGAAATTGAATTATTATTATTTATTATTATTATTTCTTGTTTACACAGTCAGACAGGTGTTATTGACTGGTTTGTTTTATCCAGACATCGAGTCCTTCCCAAGGACCTGGGATGGCTGAATTTTATTGTCAGTTGTTATAGATATCGTCGCAGAATATAGGCTGTTCCCAGTAAAGCTGCTTTTTGTAATTGGCTGATGGTGATTTCTGTGGCCCCTATGGTGTTGAGGTGCTCTTCAAGGTCTTTTGGGACTGCACCCAGGGCACCAATTACCACTGGGATGATGATGATGATGATGATGATGATGATGATGATATCCTTGCAATCATTGCATGTCTGGTTTTTCAGGTGTTTTTCTCACTCATTTAAAGAGTAATTGCACAGGATCACAAGACAATAAAGATCACTCTAGGACAGACAAAACTACACCCACACATCCCACGGCACAACCTAGCTACATACAAAAATAAAAATAAAAGTGCATGAAAAAGTGACAAAAAGCAAATATTCTATGACCTATACAAATAAAATATGTAATTACAATAGACTATAATATAATGTTTTTGGTACTATGCCCATTAAGTCTTAGTTATACTGTTCTAATTTAAGAATTCTTCCAGTCCCATAGCTCAAGATTACTTCCTTGTATTCCAATGGCTTCCTGAAATCTTTGGAAAAACAAAGATCCTAAAATAGTTCACTAATGGGAAACAGAATCAAAGCCATATCTAAGACAAGAAACCACTCAGTCCAATCCTACGTCTCCCCATTACTCTCAAACCTGTAATCCCTCTGTAACATACAATGTTGCCAAGTTCTGCACAGAGGTATGCAGAAATTGTAAGGCTCTGCTCAATTATTGCTTTTACTGTCTTAGTTTATCTTTTAATAATCTACAGATTTTAGCACTGCAGCAATTTTTTAAGCTTGCAACTTCTACAGCATCTTATATATTTTAGCCCTACTGTGACTCTACAGTCCTCATGCTCTTGTTTTAGCAATTTTACAGTTCCTTTACTACTTTCTACAGTTAGTTTTACACTGCTCATAATAATTGAATAGTATCCTCAAAGTCTTTATGCTAACATGCTTAGACTATCATTTTAACTGCTTTTAATATCATCTGTTACATGCCCTTTTCCCCTTTATGCTGTAAGATTGTAATAAAGACTGATTAACAAGAAAAATCAAAATACTATTTATTATCACTTTCTTTTTTAACAAATGCTATATGAATTACTAGCCGTGAAAAAGTTAACTGAGTAAAAGAGGACTATAACTTGAGTAAAACATACCTACAATCAGATAACACATTTAAAGGCACATGCTGTAAACCTGACCATAAACTCCATTTGTTTCCACAGAACATAAATACATAATTTGTGCCTACAGAAAAACTAAATATCAGAGTTTAAAGGCACATTTGCTTGTAAAAGGCAGTTAAAATTGTCTCTTTTCTCCTAGGCTTTTCCTGTTGATTTGATTCATTTGAGGGTTTTTTTTTTTAATTTTTGAGCAAAGACAATAATTAAAGCATTGGGGACAATATGATATTTTATAAAGGTAAGAGTGCTCTGTGTAGAGTGGATTTTGAGAATAAGACACGGGATCACCCACTGAAATTACTAGCCGACCAATGACTACTTTTCATGATAGTTAAATGAAACCTCCAAATTCAGAGGCACTGTCTCTCCAAATACCAGATGTCAGTGCAAGGATGTAGCTATAACTGAATAGGGGGTGGGGGGACAAGCCCACTGCCTGGGGGACAGCTTGCTCTTTGTTCTGCCCCACATGAGGGAGAAGATGGGGGACCCAGGGATCCATTTTCACTGATCTGTGGGCTTCTCAGAGGCATCTGCTGGGCCACTGTGGGAAACAGAATGCTGGACTAGATGGGCCTTGGGCCTGATCCAGCAAGGTTGCTCTTATGTTCTTAAAGTCTGTAAGCAGTTCTTGAGGACAGGAACATAGGGAGCTGCTTTACAGAAATGTTCCTTATATTCCAAAGGAAGGTGGACCATTGGGTCCATCTAGTTCAGTATTATCTACACTGACTGGCAGTGGCTCTCCATGGTTTCAGGCAGGCCCTTTCTGGAGGAAGGACTCTGGGACCTTCTGCATGTAAAGCAGATGCTTTACCGCTGAGCTTTAGTCTCATCCCCAAGCATAGCTTTTGTATTCACTATTTCGTCGGCAAGCACTATGCTCGCATCCTTTAGGCCCAATTTAGTTATGAGCTCAGTTATGCCCAGTTTAAATATCAGCCCTGCATTTTCAGTGGGTCCCAGTCAGCAAAGAGAAAAACAGAGCACTTGTAGGCACCTGCAAATATCTGTAATGGGCAATGACAGTGTATAGATGAGGACTACAATGGGGGTGGCTACTTTCTACTTTTTGCTACTTGGGATTGCTACTTTCACACCTCCTTCCTCCTTTTAGAGCAGAACAACAACAAAGTCAAGGTTGTACAGAATCAAGGCCAGTGACCATCTCCATTGCCGTTCTCCCCAACCCACTCCTTTCACATCTGCCAGGATAACAGGTAAAACAAAGAAAATCAGATGATAAAATCCTACCAGTAATAACTTTCTCCCTTTATTTGTAGAACTTCAGCTACACTAAACTAAGTGACAAGAGAGACACAATTCAGTTCCACTGGAAAACTTAACTCTTGATTTCAATAGAACTTGAAGCACCGCATTCTCTCTCTGGATTGCACACACTGCACATTGTAATCTAAACAGTCCATCAGATCTTGTTTTCACTGCTGAGAGGAGGTTCCTAGTTGGCAGTGGAATGTCAGAATATTCAGACCTTTTCATTAATTTCAAATATGCTTTTCCAAAATTTAAATTCAGGATCAATCAATATTGCATCATGGTATACTGTTTCCTTTGATTACGTGGCTGTTTAGCTCTGAAGTATCTGAGCTATTTATAACTCATTACCTTAAGAACCACTGCCTTCTTTCTACTTGAGTCATTTTATTTTCTCCCGTATTTATAAGCTGTCATTTTGGAGAAGCCAAAAAAAGAAAGTACTCAACATCTTACAAGTCTGAGTTACAAATCGAGAAAAATGCAGGGTTAATCCATGCACATGTCAGCTTTGCTTTATTTTTCCTTTGCTTTATTTTTCTTCTCCCAATGAAGGATTTCTTGTTCATTTTGCCTCAAAAAATCTGAACAGGTTAAAGGAGACTTCAAGAGTGAAGTTTTTCTAACCTGATACTGAAAGGTTGATATTAAGATCACTGCAAACCAGAGGGCAGAAAGAGAGGTCTACAGCTGACAGACACTTAACCTGGGGAGCAGTTGTCTATGACTCACTCACTATTTATAGCCACGAAGAGGAATCAACTTAAGACCTGGCTGTAATGCACAGATCTAATACAGCAGTAGACTGCAAGCATGGAGACATTTGAATTTAAGTCATGTATGCATAATATATTTAAGCCAACTAGACATATGGAGTTCCAGTACTAACAGGTATATTGTCAGATGTAGGATGCCTCTGAATACTAGATACAGGGAAGCAACAGCAGCAGAAGGGGCATGCCTTCATCTCTTGCTTGTGGGATTTCCAGAGGCATCTGGTGGTCCAATGTGGGAAACAAGATGCTGGACTTGATAAGCCTTGGGACCAATCCAGGGACTTGGACTGAGTTGTCAGCAGTACGCAAGCGACACTCAGCTCTATCTCTCCTTGTCACCTGATCCTAGGGAGGCGGCGGATGTCCTGAATTGGGGGCTGGAGGCCGTTATGGGTTGGATGTGGGCTAATAAACTGAAATTGAATCCAGACAAGACGGAGGTAATGTTAGTCAGCAGGAGAGCCAATCAGGATGAGGAGATTTTACCGGTTCTGGATGGGGTTGCACTCTCCTTGAAGGCACAAGTACGCAGCTTGGGGGTATTACTGGACCCGGCTCTGCCTTTAGAAGCTCAGGTGAAGGCGGTGGCCAGGGGTGCCTTTGCACGGCTTCGGCTAGTGCGCCAGCTACGTCCCTTTCTCGAGAAGGAAGATCTGGTCACAGTTACCCATGCCTTAGTCACATCATGGCTGGATTACTGTAACACGCTTTATGTGGGGCTTCCCTTGAAGAATATCCGGAAACTGCAGCTAGTGCAAAATGCATGAGCTAGGGTTTTATCTGGAGCTGCCCGGTGGGAGCACATCACACCTATTTTGAAAGAGCTGCACTGGCTATCAGTTTGTTTCCGGGTCCAATTCAAGGTGCTGGTTTTGACCTTTAAAGCCCTTAATGGTTTGGGCCCAGGACCTGAGGGACCACCTGCTCCCAAGGGTTGCTACACGCTTGATGAGGTCATCTGAGGGGGCTCTACTCCAGGTGCCAACAATGAGGGAGGCTCGGATGTCGTACACACAGGACAGGCCCTTCTCTGTTGCTGCCTCGAGACTCTGGAATGCTCTCTCAGTGGCTGTTCGCTCCTCAGTCTCCATCACAGCTTTTAGAAAGCATGTTAAATCGTGGCTTTTTACCCAGGCTTTTATATGATTGTCTCTGCTGCTGCTCTTTGTACTTTGTATTGCTTTTATGCTTGTGTTTTAAATTTTTAATCAGATTTGTTTTATATTTTTAGCTTAATATTTTAATTGTGTCCTTTTTACAATCTTGTTTTTAAATTTTGCTGTGAACCGCCTTGGGATTGTTTTAATGAAAGTCGGTATATAAATTTAACAATCAAGCAAGCAAGCAAGCAAGCGAGGCTCTTCTTATGTTTAGGTAATTTCTCTTTGAACTGCTTTCTTCCATTTCAAGAAAACAACTGCTGAGACCTAAACATCACTAGTGCAGCATGAGCTAGCACCGACACATTAAAAAGTGGAGGATTCAGAATCCTATGTTCCTTTTAAGGGGATAGGAAGGGAAGAAAAAAAAGTGATGAAAACATCCCAATGGAGTCTGAAAACAATGCAACCATCTAGTCATTTACTAACTTGAGTCTTACTTAGAAAATAGAATAAACTGGGTGGCTATTGCAATAAACACAATTATCTCCTAGGCCAACCTTTAGTGCAGGGGTGGGGAACCTTGGCCCTCCAGCTGTGTAGTTCAACAACAGCTGGAGGGCCAAGGTTCCCCACCCCTGCTTTAGTGGTAAGACTTTTGCAAGCATGTGGATGAACGCCAAGTTTACTTTTCAGCGAACTAATAAGTAATTGGGTGGGAGGCAATATGGGTTGCCTTCCTGAAGAAACTATTGTATGGTTGTGTGTTGGTACCAACAGCCCATAAGGCTGGAGTGAGACAATATAGCCAAGGAACTCTTCATGAGGCAAAGACACACTTCAGCCTTAAAAATGAAGGAATTGTCCTCTCACACTATAACTGAAGATAAATTAAATGGTTACTGTTCCTCGTATCTGAGACTGAATAACAAGAGGAAGTTGCAAGCTCAGATTTTGCTTGAGAAAAAAGCCATTACTCCACACGCTCAAGCAAAAGTGAAACATGGGGTTCTCTGAAGCTAATGGAATAGTGGGGGGGGGGAATGCAACACTGGATATAAAGGGATAGCCTACATATACAGTTAGCAAGTTGTGCTGCCCACCCCCACCCCCCACGCATACACCAGGCAGTGCAGCCAGCAAGATGGTTGGCAGTAGGCTTGACAAATCTGGCTGTTACTGTGGAGATACATCACTGAAAGTTCACCTTCACGTTTGCTAATATAATGACTATCGTTTTCTTCAGCCCGACTAGACACTCATGATTTCCAATTAAGACTAGACAGGTTCAAATAACTGCTGACTTTTGTATGTTCAAATGAGATCAGCCATTGCTTCAGTATGCTTTGGTGTAGCCTGCAATCTTCTGCAGTGAGCACAAATACAGTGTACATTTAGTCCACAAACAGCATATTGAATGCCCTCAAGATTACAGGAATACAAGAATTCTGATGGATCAGACTAAAGATCCACCTAGTCAAGCATCCTGTTTCTCACAGGTACCAGTCAGATGCTCTCAAGAACTCTACAACCAGGGCATGAAGGCAAAAGCCCTCCACAACAAATGGTATTCATTGGCATACCGCCTCTGAATCTGGAGGTCCCATATAGCCATTAACAGATTTCTTCTCCATGAATTTGTCTAACCCTTCCTTTTAGAGCAGGCCTGTACAACATAAGACCTGGGGGCCAGATCCAGACCATGGGGACCTTCTTGCAGCCATCAGGTAGGAATATTCTGCAGCAACAGAAGCCATTAAGAACTCAGAATGCCCTGCTGACAAGCAGTAGCAGCTCAATGCAGTTGATATGTATTGCATAAAATAGTATCTACCTTTTGAATGTACTCTTTCTTGTCTTAAATATACTACCAATACATTTTACTGGATGATCCAAAATTCTAGTATTATAAGGAGAAAAAAATTCCAATATCCACTTTCTCCATACTATTAATCATTTTATAATCATGTAACTTTTTTCTAAATGAAAAAGCTCCTAAATCTTGAAGCATTTCATCATAGTGAAGGTGCTCTATTATTCTGACTGCCATTCTACCATTTCTTCTAACCAATTTTCCAATCTCCTCTGCACCCCCCTCCCCCCACCACCTTTTTCTTAAATCAATCCCAAGGAAAATTCTGTAAAATGTAAACCCTGGCTCACCATTTTATTAGAACCACCTAAAAACCATTATGGTATTGCTCCCACGCATTTTTTTCTAATGGTCACCTGCATATTATTTGGGGGGTTTTCCAATGAGCAACCATAGAGGCAGGAAAGAAAACTATGAGATAACAGGAGTGTGGAAAGATTATATATACTTACTAGAGAAGAGTGTGTTAATTTGTAGGTATACGAGAGATCAATTTATAGGATAAAAATGTGGAATAGGTTTGAAAACCTGATAAATTAAATTAAGACAATCAGCTTTGAAATGCAAGTCATATAATACATGGAATATTTGACACCAGCACACCTCTTTCTCTTGACCAAGTCTTGAGCACAAATAGAAAAAAATTATTGAAATTAGGGGAAATTAATTTAAGAGAGCCTGTATAAGTTACAGTATTGTTGGTATATGACTCCTTTATCTGAAATGTATTTATCATCTAATAGATGACCACAGCTGGAAGTGTCAGTCTACTGGTACAGATGTTTGTTTGTATATATACATACACGCGCACACACACATATATACACGCCATGCCTACCTATTAAAAACTCTTTGAAAGATGTAGTATCAACAATTAATGAAATGACAGGCTATGATTTAACTAATGATCAAGAGGTAGTTCTTTTTGGCTATATAAGAGAAGTATTGCAAACAGATGTAAAATGATCACTTATCTATTAACAGCAGCAAGAATCTGTATTGCAAAAGCATGGGGAAAAGCAACTCCAACAAGACTTAATTGGTAAAAATATATCCGAAACATGACTTTTGTTAAAACATATGTATTATAAACATTCCAGGGATGAGGATATATAGATGGATATTGTTTGTCCAATACAGGAATAAGAAAGTACAAGATTCTGTATACTCAAATGAACTGTTTTTGATGCTGTGATTTGTGAACTGGATGTTTTTGATATTTCAAATTTTAAAAAAACCTGGAAATTGGGGCAAAATAGTGCCAATGCTAATTTTATAGCAGAGGATGCAGGAGACCCCTGGTTTTCAGGAGCATGCTGGGTGAGTTTCCACAAAAGGGATGGTATTGGCACACATAAGACCCCTGCTAACTTGGCAAAGAGGCACTTTTTAATTTGGTGATTCTCTTTATTTAGCAGGGGGAGAGTAACTGGCCCTATCCACCCCAAGCACAGTACCTCCAGTGACTGTTGCTGGTGTCTGTCTTATGGTTCTTCTTAGATTGTGAGCCCTTTGGGGACAGGGTTCCATCTTATTTGTTTATTTCTCTGTGTAAACCGCCCTGAGCCATTTTTGGAAGGGCGGTATAGAAATCGAATGAATGAATGAATGAATGAATGAATGAATAAAAAGCTCAAACATCCTCTCTCCTACCACCAGCAAAATGAAGTGTTACAGAAAAACTACTTCATATTTTCTCTTCTTGTACTTGAGGCTTGGTCAAAAGAAAGGAAGATGAAGTGGTAACAAAAATCCTACACCAGAAGGATGCAAGATTAAAGTTTTGCTCAAATTTTAATAAACAGTGTTTTACCTTAACATTACAAGGCCGGAAAGGGAACGTGCTACTGGGGACGTGCTATCGCCCTACGGATCAAAATGCCGACAGTGACTGGGAGTTGCAGGAGGAAATCAGGGAGGCATCAAGGAGAGGCAGAGCTGTAATTATGGGTGATTTCAACTACCCACACATAGATTGGGTAAATTCACATTCAAGTCAGGACAAAGAGGTCAAATTTCTAGATACGCTAAATGACTGTGCCCTAGAACAGTTGGTCATGGAACTGACCAGAGAGAAGGAGACCTTGGATCTAATTCTGAGTGACACCCAGGACCTGGTGCGTGATGTCAGTGTCATCGACCCTTTAGGGAACAGTGACCACAGTGCCATCAAATTCAGCATACATGTGGGGAGAGAATCACCAAGGATGTCTAACACAGACATTTTGAATTTCAGAAGAGGAAACTTCTCCAAAATGAGGAGTATGGTGAAAAGAAACCTGAGGGGGGAAATCAGGAGAGTCACTTCGCTCCAGAGTGCAAGGAGTTTACTCAAAACCACAATACTAGAAGCCCAGTTAGATTGCATACCCAAAAGGAGGAAAGGTACCACTAAGTCCAGGAGGATGCCAGCATGGCTAACGGGTACCGTCAAGGAAGTCATAAAAGGGAAGGAGACTTCCTTCCGAAATTGGAAGGCCTGTCCAAACAAAGAGAACAGAAAGGAACACAAACTCTGGCAAAAGAAATGCAAGGTGACAATAAGGGAGGCAAAAAGAGAGTCTGAGGAACAATTAGCCAAAAGTATCAAAGGGAATAACAAAAACTTATTTAAATACATCAGAAGCAGGAAACCTGCCAGGGAGGCAGTTGGACCATTAGACAATGAGGGAGCGAAAGGGATTATTAAGGAGGATATGGAGGTTGCAGAGAAGCTGAATGAGTTCTTTGCATCTGTCTTCACGGCAGAGGATACTAAGCATATACCTGTTCCTGAACCAGGCTTTTTGGGGATGGAGGCTAGAGAGCTGAGTCAGATAGAAGTGACAAGGGATGATATGCTAAACTGTCTGGAAAAACTGAAAACTAACAAATCACCAGGGCCGGATGGCATCCATCCAAGAGTCCTCAAAGAACTCAAATGTGAAATTGCCGATCTCCTTGCTAAAATATTTAACTTATCCCTGCATTCGGGCTCTGTACCAGAGGACTGGAGAGTAGCAAATGTAACACCGATTTTCAAAAAGGGATCCAGGGGCGATCCAGGAAATTACAGGCCAGTTAGCCTAACGTCCGTTCCAGGCAAATTGATGGAAAGCATCCTCAAGGATAAAATTGTAAAGCACCTAGAAGAACAGGCCCTGCTGGGAGTCAGCCAGCATGGTTTCCACAAAGGTAAATCTTGCCTCACCAACCTTTTGGACTTCTTTGAGAGTGTCAACGAGTGTGTGGATCAAGGTGATCCAGTTGACATAGTCTACCTGGACTTCCAAAAAGCTTTTGACAAAGTTCCTCATCAAAGACTCCTGAGGAAACCTAGCTGTCATGGGATAAAGGGACAAGTACATGTGTGGATTGCTAACTGGTTGAAAGACAGTTTTCACAATGGAGGAAAGTAAAAAGTGGGGTCCCCCAGGGATCTGTACTGGGACCGGTGCTTTTTAATTTATTCATAAATGATCTAGAAGTAGGGGTAAGCAGTGAGATGGTCAGATTTGCAGATGATACCAAACTCTTCCGGGTAGTGAAATCCAAAACGGATTGTGAGCAGCTCCAAAAGGATCTCTCCAAACTGGGGGAGTGGGCAACAAAATGGCAAATGCGGTTCAATGTTAGCAAGTGTAAAGTGATGCACATTGGGACGAAAAACCCCAACTTAAAGTATATGCTGATGGGATCCGAGCTGTCGGTGACGGACCAGGAGAGGGATCTTGGGGTTGTGGTGGACAGCTTGTTGAAAGTGTCGACTCAATGTGTGGCAGCTGTGAAAAAGGCAAATTCCATATGCTAGGGATCATTAGAAAGGAGATTGAAAATAAAACAGCTAACATTATAATATCCTTATACAAAACTATGGTGCGACCACACTTGGAGTACTGCGTACAATTCTAGTCACCACATCTTAAAAAGGACCTTGTTGAACTGGAGAAGGTACAGAAGAAGAGGGCAACCAAGATGATCAGGGGCCTAGAGCACCTTTCTTATGAGGCAAGACTACAGCACCTGGGGCTTTTTAGTTTAGAAAAAAGACGACTGCGGGTGACATGATAGAGGTCTATAAAATCATGCATGGTGTGGAGAAAGTGGAGAGAGAGAAATTATTTTCCCTCTCACACAACACTAGAACCAGGGGTCACTCCATGAAATTGATTGCCAGGAGGTCTAGGACCAACAAACGGAAGTACTTTTTCACACAACGCGTGATCCACTTGTGGAACTCTCTGCCACAGGATGTGGTGACAGCCAACAACCTGGATGGCTTTAAGAGGGGTTTGGATGACTTCATGGAGAAAAGGTCTACAAATGGCTACTAGTTGGAGGGCTGTGGGCCACCTCCAGCCTCAAAGGCAGGATGCCTCTGAGTACCAGTTGCAGGTGAGTAATGGCAGGAGAGGGCAAGCCCTCAACTCCTGTCTGTGGCTTCCAGTGGCATCTGGTGGGCCACTGTGAGAAACAGGATGCTGGACTAGATGGGCCTTGGGCCTGATCCAGCAGGGCTGTTCTTATGTTCTTATTTAACTTGAGTGTGCATATCCTGTTAATTCCAGATTTAATTTCTAAGATTTGTGTGTTAGCGGGGGGGGGGGACCATTTTCACCCACCATTTAAACATGTAATTTAGCACTCCCAGTTTGTCAAGGCAGAAAGTAATGGTTAACATGCAAACTGCAGTTGGGGGCACCAAACAACATTTTGCATGTCCAGAGGACTGAAATGTCCAAAAGCAGCAAAGATTACTGGCTGACATCCAGGCTAACATCACATGCAACAAACTGTGTGTGCGCACAACAGGGAGGGATGAATTTCACACCAAAAAAACCTCCATTGTGCTTTATGAAAATATGTCCCCTGCTAACTGGGTAAAGAGGCACTTTTTAATTTGGTGATTCTTTTTATATAGCAAGGGGAGAGTAACTGGCCTTATCCACTGCCAGGACAGTACCTCCAGTGACCGTTGCTGGTATCTGTCTTGTTTCTTTTTAGTTTTGAGCTCTTTGGGGACAGGGAGCCATCTTTTTTATTTATTATTTCTCTATGTAAACCGCTTTGGAAACTTTTGTTGAAAAGCAGTATATAAATATTTATTGTTGTCATCCCTAAGAGTTGCAGGCCTGTTGGGAACATATTTTCAGGAAGCAGAAAGGGAAATTGGTAAATCCCGCCATGTTGTGCACAAAAAAAGTTACTTGCTGTGTACAACCTTGCCTGGATGTCAGCCAGTAGTCATTTTGGGACATTCCAATTCAAAGTAAAAAGCTTTAAGAGGTCCCGCTCTTGGAGGAAGAGCGGGATATAAATGATGCAAGGCAAGAGTTTCACCCATTTTCCAAGTGACCTTGTAATGCCAGGTATGATAATTAGGAGGTGGGGTTGACTTTTCTGTGCTCTGAATACTTCTAGCTGGGTCAACATGAAAAAGGTTAAACTCATATACAGAAAAGAACAAAAGAAGATAAATCTGTAATGTTCTGCCCGATTTTTTTCTTTCCAATAGGGATAGCCATGTTGAAACCACTACAAATGTTTAAGGTGCCTTGTGGCACCTTCAAGTTGCTTTGATAACTTTTCTTGGTTGAAACGTTTATAAACATTTTCATTAACGATAACACTGAGGGATGACATCTGGTGAGGTCGACTGTCGTTGATGAAAGCTTATGTTATTTTACATCTAATTAAAAAAAATATTTTTATTTAATAAGAAAAAGAAAAATAACATGGTTACATTATCATCTCTTGAGCTTCCAAAAGTTACAGTTGTTAATTTTTAATTTTAAGTGCTACAAGACTTTGTTCCATTTACAGCAAGTTCTTCTGCTCAGATTCAGAATTAGCATTCATACATGCTAATAGTATATTAGCATGCATGGGTGCTATTCACTGTGGTCGTTCTATCAGCATGCAAGAATACTATTCAGTGTGGTCCCAGTTTGAATGATACTGTGCCTACCCAGGGGATGCACCAGGAGATGTACCAAAAGCAGACATCCCAATGCTCTCCCAGTGCATCCCTTTACGGCGGGGTTTTTTTCCATCCAAATGGCCCCTCCCCTCACACCATATAGTATTGTCCCAGGAAGATGCACCCCCTTCCTAAACACATGGGTCATATGAACAGACCCAGTGTGAATTTGCTCATTCTATGAAGAGTTCCCTTGAACTCTACTGTTCTAAGTGGTATACTGGTGCAATAGCCAATAGTCTGATCTGCCAGGCCATCAGCACTCATTCACTAGGTGACAAGAGACACCTCCCCTGAAAATTGGTGAAGATCAGTTGAATAATGGCTTAGATAGAACAGTTTAAAGTTTTTTTCTCTTGAACAGTTTAAAGGGTTGGCAACATTTTTTCAGATGGAGGAAGTGCTAGCTAAATGATTTTATAGTCCATTCACATAGTTTCAGCCTTTAGACTGCATGCCAGAAAAGTGCCTTTTGTATGACAGATAAGTGATCTTTTACTCTTTGCCTTAGTGTTATTGTGCCGTTCTATATGGCACTTTACAGAACAAACAAAAGACAGATCTGTGAAAAATTTAGCATGCAACATTGAACACTGGACAAAAATGGGTAGAAAAACATCCTTTCTAGTTTTATTCAATTTCCCTGCTCTGTCCAGAGTTCCTGACAGTAGTTGATTGGCTTTTACTATAGTTTGGACCAAACTAGCCACAGAAAAGCAACTGTTGTATGCAACAGTTGCATATGGCCCCAAATCCTGTGCTTCAGGGTGGAACAGCGATGTGGGGCTGATGCTTTCTTCAAAATAGCTCTTGGTATGAGCCCATATAGGGCTGTTCTAAAAGAGTATGGAAAAGTAACAGCAAAATGACTGCTCATGTGCATGTCACCAATTACTGTTTCAGTTCTTAACAGCCTTGTATTTGCATAGAAAAGCACTGATCAGAAAAAGTTGGTTCCAGAGTGAATAGTGAGCCTTCTTGAGCTAAAAAAACCCCAGAAATCTCAAGTGCTATGAGGACTCCCAATCATTCCTGGCAAATGTCAGCTATTTTAGGTATGTTGTTACTATTTTAGTGGAAGAAATATGTAGCTGTTCTTATTTTATGAAATGTGCTATAATCAGTACCAGTGATTTTTAGTATAGTTGTGAAATGCAAGAGTTCCTGAATGCTGTAACAGCTTTAACCTGACCTGATCCTGGCTATAATCCTAAATCCTGAAATCCCCTTTGCCGTGGTTCATTATCTCTGATGTCTACACTTTCAAATGCTCTGTTCAGGAGGTATTAATCTTCCTTTGAATTCCTTCAGTACTGAAGGTCACTTAACTAAAGGTTTCATTGAAGGAAATCATAACTAGTAAATTTTGAATTGTCATTTTTAATGTTAAGTCTTCACATGTCAAGTTCACTACAATTTATTATACTTCAAAAGCATAATTTTTTCCCAGAAACACATTTCTTCAGTTCATTTGATCTTAAAAACTGTAGGCTTGAGTCTCCACACACAGCTGTCCTTTTTTCCTGTTTAGTGTTAACTGTGGCTTTTTATGTTTGAAATTATGCAAATTGAGTTCTTGCCCACCAAACTAGAACCAGAAATCATCATTTTCAGTTCTGGTTTGCAGAACAAGCACCAACCATATTTTGCTGACAAACTATAGTTAGTGTTAAAACCTGAGGTCATTCACAGAATCAAAAACTGTGTTCTACTCAGGTGTGGGAGCTGTGTGTGCTTTGAATTTTCAGTTGTGTGGAGATAAGATAGGAGGAAAACCTGGGCAGAAGTGATTGTGTGGAAGAAAGGTAGGAGTGACATGCTTGTAAACCTCTTACATCTTCAACCAGAAAATAGGTGGGGGGGGAAGGGGGAGTGTGTTGAATCCAGTGATTGGAAACGTCCTCTCTCCTAACAAATTTATTAGGAGATAAGTTCCCAAGTAATAAGAACAATGGCAAATATTTATATACTGCTTTTCAACCAAGTTCTCACAGCAGTTTACATAGAACAATAATAAATAAAGTAGTTCCTTGTCCCCAAAGGGCTCACATTCTAAAAAGAAACAGGCAACAGTAACAGCCACTGGAAAGATGGCATGATAGGAGTTGATGGGGACAGTTGCTAAATAGACGAGAATCGCTACTTTAAAAGGTGTCTTTTTGCTTATTTAACAGAGGTTAATGCAAATAAATAGTGCAAAGTCAGCACAGCATTTACTGATGGCTATTCAGAATATGGGAGGTAATAGTTTCAGGTTGCAAAAGGAAATAGGAATATATCTTCATTACTTTCTGTGCATACAGATGACTTTTATACTATTTTGTATCTTAGACTTGAACTCATAGGCCCAAATTATTTGTATTTATTTTTCAAACTTCTATTTTGGAAAGGCTTTGGAATGTGCGCCCTAGTGAAATAAGAGCCTCCCCATCTCTGACAAGTTTTTAAAAGTCTTTAAAGACGCACCTGTTCACCCAGGCTTTTAACTGATACTGTTTTGATTGTTTTTAATGTTTTAGAATATTGTTTTTAAGAATTTAAATTGTCATTATTTTAAATTTCTTGTTTTTGTTTTTAACTAATGTTTTAATGTTTTTTTAATTTTGTTGTAAACCGTCCAGAGATGTAGACTTTGGGCGGTATAAACATTTGTTAAATAAAATGAATGAATGAATGAATGAATGAATGAATAAAATCGTACTTTTGGGGGGGGGGTGTCAAATAAATAAATAAAATAAGCCCTCAAAATGGCTTACAATAAAATCAGAAAAAAATGTAACCAAAACAGCAAACCATAGCATACACAAAACTGAAAAAGTATCAACACATTTTGATGTATGGAGGATTACACAAAGTTAAATGCACTGACGACAAAAGGTGTCCAGAGCACAATTTAAAGCGGAATGAATCTGCATGGTACACTTTTGGTACCTCATAAAAGGACCTCATATTCTCCCACAAAATTGATAGTAACATATACATTAAAGTATTATTCTACTAATCAGTACTGATTAGGCTGTAGCTGGAATCTTGCCAGATTTTTGGTCACGATAAATTTTTACAGTAGTACACAAACACGTGACAGCACAACCTTTCCTTTCCACAAACCCCTGCTAACTGGGCAAAGAGGCACCTTTTCAAGTGGTAATTCACTTATATTAGTAGGAGAGCAAGTGTCACTATCCATCCCCAGCACAGCATCTGAGGTAGCTGTTGCTAGTGTCTACCTTATGTTTCTTTTTAGCTTGTGAGCCCCTTTGGGATAGATAACTGCCTTGTTTTATTTATTTATTTATTCTATGTAAACAACTTTGAAAACTTTTGTTGAAAAGCTGCATATAAACATTCATAATAGTAGTAGCTAAGTTATAGCTAGACCAGAGAGCAACAGAGACACACTTCTTTTAACCGCAGAAGGCTTGTAAAGTTGCTTTTTAGGCCTTCCTCATCTCTCTCCCTACCCCACCACCCCTGATTAAATTTTTGGATCTGTTCAGTGGCTTGTGATGTAATTAGGTCGCTATCTTTTTTCTGGCAGAATTCTTATGTCTTTTTGAAGACATAAGAAATGGAACAGCTGAGCCTATTCCCACTGCTGCATATCCACATAAGGAAAGGTTTCACCTGCTGAAATCCCGACTGTGATGTAGGTATTAAAAGGAACATGAGCTGTGTCAAGAAAAAAAGGCAGCCTGAGATGTAATGCTTAAAACACTACAAAGAACTGAGGATGAAAAAGCTCCTGAAAGTAGTAAAGCATTCTCCTTCAGCTGGTTAATCAGAGCCTAAAAGTATGATAGATAGTGCTCAGACTTAAATTAAAAAGATCATGTGATGGTTTAATGTTGCATAAGCTTTAGTGGGTAACAACCCATTTTGTCAGATGCTGGATTGGTACTGGAGAAACATAGTGAAGCAAGCAGTTGAAAGCAAAGTATGGAAATGTGTTCCAAAATCAGGATAGTGCCTGCCTCTCAGGAGTACAAGTTAAAAACCTTCTGAGTGTTCACTCCAAATAGAAATTTGACTGGCTTGATTCTTGTCTGTGATGTATTGTATAGTGCTGATAACTTTATTTCCTCTTGGAATGAGAATAGGGATTTCTGGCTTTTGGCTCCAACATAGTTGAATAGCCAGTTGCCAAGTAATTTAAAACAAATTATGAAAACAGGAATTCTAGGATCTCTGTGATTTAAGACAACTAAATTGTATTTTTTTGAAATAAGTAATCCAAAAACCTTTGGTTTAAAATGATAGTTAAGCTGCTTTACATTTTCACTTATGCTCTAAATAGAATGGAAATTGCAAGTTAATGTGCCCATCTTGTACCATATAAGCTGGAAAAACTTTGTACAGTATGGTAATGATGGCTTTAGAAATGAGGCTCCATGTACCCACACTTTGTCTTGGTCTTTCAGTTGGATATTGGGCTGGGGAGGGATGTATCCAGGCAGAAATTTAACAGGTACAGTTTCCCTAATCGCTTCCTAGAGATGCCCCTGATGAATTCTGCCTGAATTCTCATCAAGGCAAAGTGTGGGTACATGGAGCCTCATTTCTAAAGCCATCATCATATACCAGACTGTACTAAGTCTTTACAACTTATATGGCGCAGAAGTTAAGATGGGCACCTTAACTTGCAATTTCCATTCTTTTTAGAGCACATGTGAAAATGTAAAGCAGCTTAACTATCATTTTAAACCAAAGGTTTTTGGATTAATGAATTTACAGGTGTTTTAAAAAGGAAAATATAATTATAAACTATGGGGAAGAATTTACCCAAACCACAAGGTAAAACTTCCTGTTGTTGAACACCTAGTTCCTGTTGTTGAACACAACTTTGTAAAACCTTCAACTAAAATAAAGTCACACACACAAACACACTCAAAAAAACTAAGATTAAACTAGTGGATTCAGTAATAGCGACAGTGTGATCCCACCTCATGATTATTCAGCAGTGAATAAGGACCCAAGCAGGTAATGTGTTCACTTTAAATCTGTACAGTTGTTCATTTTCTTAAAAACATACAAACGATTTAAAAACAAATTCTTTAACAACCGTGTCCAAAACTACAGATTATCTTGCCAGAAATTTCCCATAAGCCTCACAATTTTCTTGCTGGTTTTAAGTTGCTTCAGGATGGTGTGATCAGCAATAGTGTAAATGTTGTACACAAGTGCATTTCCTCCCATCACTGGGTGTGCAGGGAAGAAAGAGGAAGCCTAATGCATATGACTGCATAGGTGGTGCTCATAAGTCAGCCACTTGCTTCTATGAAACATACCCTATGAATGTGGCCATAGCTTAGTGGTAAAAAATCTGCTTTGCATACAGAACCTCCCAGGTTTGATCTCCAGGTAGGGTTGGGAAAGACTCCTGTCTGAAAAATCAGGAGAGCCGCTACCAGTCAGACAATACTGAGCTAGATGTACCAAAAGTCTGACCCAGTATAAAGAAGCTTCACATGTTCCTATGAAACTGGGCCCAAATCTAAGCTCATGGAGCAAAACTCTAGTTTTCAGCTAGAAAATTAATCTGGTCAAACCCACAAGGGGTACAACTGGATGTCTACACAAAGTAATGCTCAAATAATTCAGGTCTCTCAAAGCAACAATGGCATCAATATAACACATCAATTTCACCAAGAATGGCAGTCTAGCAAGTAGAGCTGCATTCACTTAGGAAGGCAAACAAAGTGCAACTGAATAGCTGCATTAATTCTCTCCACACCCCTGCTATAAGATAGCCTTGGGGTCAAACACCACCAACCTAAAACTGTAAGCTGAGTGACTAGGAAGGAGAAACAGTTGCCATTAGCACTGTACTATAGAAACGAGCACAGTGCCAATGGTAGCTGTTCATCCCAGTACACTCCCTTTCTTCCGGAAATATGTGGGGGGGGGGCAGGGTGAGGACTGAAGTAAGAGCCCTGTGGTTGTCTTTGGTAGAATACAGGAGGGTTTACCATTGCCTTCTCCTGCACAGTATGAGATGATGCCTTTCAGCATCTTCCTATATCGCTGCTGCCTGATATAGGTACATAGGAAGCTGCCATATACTGAGTCAGACCATTGGTCTATCTAGCTCAGTATAGTCTTCACAGACTGGCAACAGCTTCTCCAAAGTTGCAGGCAAGAATCTCTCTCAGCCCTAACTTGGAGAAGCAAGGGAGGGAACTTGAAACCCTCTGCTCTTCCCAGAGCGGCTTCATCCCCTGAGGGAAATAACTTGCAGTGCTCACACATCAAGTTTCCCATTCAGATGCAACCAGGGCAGACCCTGCTTAGCTATGGAGACAAATCATGCTTGCTACCACAAGACCAGCTCTCCTCGCCAAGGAGGGGGAGGGAGTCCCAGCAGGGATTTGAACCGGCAATCTCAGGCTTGCTAGGCAAACCATTTCCTCCTGCGCCATTAGGTGGCTTACTGAAGTATTAAGGCATGTAAATCAAGGAGAGCTGGTCTTGTGGTAGCAAGCATGACTTGTCCCCTTAGCTAAGCAGGGCCCACCCTGGTTGCATATGAATGGGAGACTAGAAGTGTGAGCACTGCAAGATATTCCCCTCAGGCGATGGAGCCACTTTGGGAAGAGCAGAAGGTTCCAAGCTCCCTCCCTGGCATCTCCAAGATAACGCTGAGAGATTCCTGCCTACAGCCTTGGAGAAGCCGCTGCCAGTCTGTGAAGACAATACTGAGTTAGACTAATGGTCTCACTCAGTATATGGCAGTTTCCTATGTTCCTAAAATAAGAGTTTTTAAGAGCAATGGTTACCAAAATAGTAGGGTAGAAATGGGTGGAATGGATTAAAAAAACAGGAGCCCTCAGTTTGTTTCTCGTTTAGGAGATCACTGCTCATAAAAAGTGAGCCAAACAGCCATCCGAGGATACACACACTTCCACACACACTAATTCGCTAACGTATGCAGATGTCTTCCACTGTTCCCAGAAGACCTTGTATGTTGAAAGATACAGAAGACCTGAAAACATACACTCAACAATCCATCACCTCCTCATACTTTAATCACACATCCCCAATGTTAAAAAGCCTTTTCATCCTTCCAAGACAAAATCAGAATGGAGAGAGAAAAACCTCATCTCTTTCCTCTGTTCCTCAACCTACCTTGTAGCGTTTTCTATTTTGAAGTGAGTGCTGATTAGCAAAGGGTGGCATGAGTACTTGCATCAGGAAGATGCAGATCCTCTCTCAAAATGGAGAACAGGCTAAGTCTGGAAGAGTGACATTCCCACTTCACATGATTGTGGAGAAGGTAATATTGGGTAACCCCATGTATGCTACCATGAGCTCCTTGGAAGACAGTTAAAAAAACCCACTGAATAAATATCAGAGGCAGCTATGGGATCAGATGAGCTCCACTCCAACAAAATCTAGAAGCAGCACTGAAACCAATCCAGCACACACTAGTTAGGCCACACACACAGCTGGCCTGCTCTTGGCCTCTCAATTTGTTAAAAATTAGATGGAACAGCATACACCGATTGATATTTGCAGACCAATCTCCTGGCCATAATGCAACAGGGAATTGTAGACCTAATTAGTGCTTGTATGAGAGATCACTGGATAGCCCATGGAAATTGCTCAAAGCTTTCCAGGAGAACAGGAAAAACATTTTAAGATAAATAAGAAGAAGCAAATTGCAAGGAACTAGATACAGGGGATATGTTTCCCAAGCTTGCAGTTCCCACTCTCCGATAATTCATCATAGTAACTTCAGATACAGCTGCCAGGCAAAGGAAGGCTAAATCAGAAAGAAAAATGGCAAAAAGTTAATCCATATTCTTGTTACAGTGTTAACTACCATTTCTCATCGCCATAATAAAATATGACTTTTAAATGCTCAGTTTAACATTAACTGTTTTGCAGCTTAATTGAAGACAATTAGGTCTCTTACTATTCGCCAATTTTCCTAGGACATAGACACTTAGAAAGTGCTATTCAGTTTCATTACAAATTCACAATTTCTCATTCTCCTCCCAACTGTTTTATACTAGATGGAAATACTGATAAATTATGTTGCTTCATTGACAAAATGGCTTCAAAGTTTAAACCAACTTTCAACATACTCCCACACAGTTCCTTTTGCTAAATATTGTGCTTTCCAAACAAAATGTTCTAGTAGATAGTATTGGTGCAATACTGAACTACAAAAAGAATAGGACTAGCAGCTGGCTGTCAAATACATATGTTTTAACTGAAAGATCATGCAACGTATTTACTTCACACTGGAAGCATTAATAAGTTGGTATAACCTTATGGGCTCTTCCATGTGGAAAATACTAATGTGGCTTTGAGCTTTTGGATTTCTACATCAATGTAACTGCATCAAAAAATGAAGTGCGAGATGTCTCAAACGCTTTGGTATACATCAGAGTATACAATGTTGCAGAAGTGCAAGTTGCCTTTCTACCCCCTTCTCCCTACTGAAGTGTCCAGAGTCCCCTAAAAAGCTGTTGCTGAGGGTTGGAGGACGTTCAGCAACAGAATGTGATGTACTGTGAGAGGCTGCAAGTGAAGGGGCACCTGGAAACTGCAAGAGGAACATCTAGTGAAGGCACCACTCCACTAGCGATTTCCAGGTATTCCCCCTGGAAAGTGCATTATATTGGCACAAGTCACACCAGTGTTACTCTGGATGTTATCCTATATTTTATTACATTTCTACACCACTCAATCCAAAGGCTCTGGGAAGTTTACAAAGTAAAAACAAAATCTAATCATTCAAAAATCAAATGTAAAACCATAAAATCTCAAAAATTAACACAGTTTAAAGCCATTAAAACAATTTTTAATTGTTTAACTACGCTGGATGTTATCCTTTGAAGTTTGCTCCCTTCTAAACTCTACCTTCTACCCTACCAGCTAGAATGCCCTAATATTTATTTCAGCCTTGATTTATAATCACTTTAAATGTTGGACATTATACTGGATGGATGTAGTCAATTTTTTTTAAAATGTAGTGTCATACTTGCAGTTCACAATCAAAATTTATTTTATTCTCTGATGATGCTCCATAATGCAACACCACAGTCCCAAAGATTGTATTAATTTACCATTCCAGTGTTATCCACACTGC
This sequence comes from Hemicordylus capensis, assembly GCF_027244095.1. Lineage (NCBI taxonomy): Eukaryota > Metazoa > Chordata > Lepidosauria > Squamata > Cordylidae > Hemicordylus > Hemicordylus capensis. The sequence goes on from NC_069657.1 coordinate 255,189,518, forward strand.
TATGATTTGAGTGCCAGCATGTCCAGTGAAAAGACCTGGACTTAAATCTGTAAGAACTAGGTTTAAGTTCCATTGTAGGACTCACTGTGCAGCACAGAGACTTTTGGCTTAAGTGCCCATATGTAAAATGGGAGCAATGGTAATCTTCCTCCTAACAGAGCTGCTTAGAACATATACAATATGATATACATCGAGAAAACTTAAGGAATACACTACTTTCAGTTCTAATAAACTCACTGAATAACGGAGTGGTGGCTTGATGCTGCTGAACCTGCCTGGGACTGGGACTGGACCTGCCTGGCGCTGCCGCTGCAGATGTAACAATAAAATGTTTACACTTTTTTCTCTTTATAAAAATGAGCCATGTGTTCATACAAAAATTCTCAACTTAAAACAAAACCCCAAGGCTACACACACACACTTACACTATGGTGTGAGCTTTCTTAAGGAACAATACTTCATCAGTTATCCCAATATCATTTACAATTAAAGGATGGATGGATGTTGTCCAACATCTAAAGTTAATAAGTGCAAATTAATGGATCCCTCCCATCCTCCCCCCCGCCGCCCCCGCCCCCAAAAGATTTGCTCTAATTAGTTAAAACCCATTTTATTCATTATGAAAGTAGCTGATCTGGATTGTGATCCTTTGCATTCATAATGAATGGGTTCTGTGCCTGCACAAGGACCTTGTGGGAAGATTGACTAACTCCTTGTGATGCCCACTCTACCCTGCACGTGTTCCGTGCTTCCGTTGAAATTGGCAGTTGGGGGCACCATTCTCTTAGTTTCTATTTGACTGCCAAAGCGTCAACACCTCATTGCTCGCTCCTCGGTTCATCTAGATTTGTTTAACTGAAAGAAAAAAGAAATTTGTGACTTTGGACTGTATTAGACTATTCTTACGTGTAATGGACTGGTTTAGGTATTTTTGGAACTTTATTCAGTTTTCACTCTGAGGCTGCAGCCTTTAACGGCAATGGATATCAAGACGACATGTAAGCATTGTGTGGATTGCCAGGCAGAATTGCCATTGGCTGACTATCATGATTCGTGGTTGCTCTGCTTAGGAGAGCAGCATAACCCAGTGTCATGCAAGATATGCTGTTCTTTCTCAGAGCAAACTAAAATAAAAATAAAAATCAGGCATTGCTGTTACGGGCAGCACTTAACAATGAGGTGCTCAGTCCACCAACACCAAGACCAAACTACCCCTCAACATCAGAGTCAAGACTGATGTCGACAACAACATCAACCACACAGGGATCTGCTGCATATGCAGTCCAAAACTGCTGCAGAGGATACAGAACCAATGTTTAAAAGACCGAGGAAGGTCTCAAAATCAGCACATCAGAATAAGGATAAAAAGAGAAAGCCCTCTGATAAGGAAACGGATTCTCCACCAAGAAAGAAGCATTGTACCAAATAAAAAATGAAGGGCAGTACACCGTCTCCAACAGCATTGCAAACCTACAACCTGGCTATGGCATTAGCTTCAATATTGATATCAACAGTGGAGCCATCGACCTCGATTCCGTCAACCTCGAGGAGCATCCCTCAAAGTTGATGTCGATGGAGCAAATACAAGAAATATCAGAATCCAGGTCGCCTTCAATATCGGTGGCTTCCACAACAAAAATTTCAGCATCAACATCCATGTTGAAAGACTTACTGCACACAAGCTGTGCAGCCCAAGTGAGTCCTCCTATTGTCCCTGGCTCATACACCAGTACAATCCCCATCAACTCCCGTGCAGCAGCAATTGAGAGATAGAGGAGACTTCATTGATTACACCACAGAGGATGATGTCTCCTTGAATCTAAACACTGCTACCACTTTACTTGCTGTGCTTGATTCATCAAATAGTGCCCCTTCGGGATAGACTTTCCAGGGATTTTTGAGCAGTGGTCTCGACATCGACTAGGATGTCGAGGAAGTTCCAGTGCCGGTGCCAAGAACACCATCAATGTCACCTTTGCGGATTGCAGCACCAGCGCCAACAGTGCCTATATGTGCTCCACATCCTGCAGTAACAAGATCTTCTGAGCTCTATCCTCGAACATCTGCAATGTCAACGTTTTCAACAGTGCCATGGAAATCACTGATGCAGTACGTGGGCACTCAGGGGCTTCTTCAGCAGAGCATGTTAAGCCAACAGGGTCACAAACCCAAACACACATTCCTGCAGGTTTCAACACACTCCAATGACTATCTATGATGCCTGAAGAGTATACCAAATTCCAGATATTGAAGGCCCAATGTGCTTTGCAATGCCCGTTGTTAGTGGCCACAGGTGGACAAATGGGCTTACAACAATCGAATGCTGGCAGTGTTCCTTCATCAAAGACTACCACTACTGTGTCCACCGCTTGCCAAACAGCAGTGGAGGAGACTCCTTACCCAGTACAACCAACACAGCCCCTTACACCAGTGCAGGCACCTGTGCTGCAGCCACCAACAGTGCCTAAAAAGAAAAAGAGGCCACCACCGATTGTGCCCCCAACAGAGGATGATGGTCATGGCTATTCATCTGCAACTTCAGACAGAGCTTGTCAACCCTCTGATCCTGATCCACCACTGGATTTACTGCCAAAGACGTCTACTTTGCCCTTTGAGGAACTAAAGGCCTATCATACCCACATCAGAGAAATGGTGGAGGCGTTGGGATTAGATTCAAAGCAACCAGAAGGAGATTTGAAGGACCCAGTCTACAACATGATGGCAGCCTCCAAAACTGCTCATCCAGTAGCGCTCCCAATGCTGCCTGTGATTACAAAGGCAGCGCAGTCAGCATCGGAGGTGATACAAACCTCCATACTGACATCAAAGTGCCTAGAAGGCTTATAAAGAATACAGGACGAAGAGAATGCATCTCTTGTGACACCCAGTGCCAAATTCATTGGTTATTGGTTGTGCATCAGCAACGAAGTCAGGCCACCGCCATACTATACCTTCTGATAAGGAAGGAAGGAAAATGGACATAATGGGAAGGAAACTACCCGATTATCAGTTACAGATGAGCAACCTGTTTATCTTTGGCTAGCTCAGATAATTATTTCAAAGTAGTTATTCTTAGCAATTTGCACAAGAACTGAATGGTCAGGGCTAAGTTTGAACAAGGCAGGCCTGCACAACTTTGGCCCTTCAGCTGTTGACCTACAACCCCCATCATCCCCAGCCACAGTGGCCAATAATAACAGATAATGGGAGCTGTAGTTCAACAGCTGGAGGGCCAAAGTTGTGCATTCCCAAACTAAGGGCTCCATTCCAAACCTCTGAGTGTCTGAGAATGTGTATAGTAACTTCTTCACCCACAGGAACATCTAGCCTGTACACATCTGGTATTGTAATTGGAAGGAGCTTCCATATTAGAATACTGAGATGGTAATGTATAATGGCTTGGGGGGGGGGCCTAGTTGAATTAACCTTCATCCTTGCACTGAAATGAGGTTTACAAACTTTAGAAGCTTTTTAAAAAATTGTTCCTGATCTAATCTCACTTGATTTTCAAACTCAACAGGCAAGTTGAGGAGAGGAGAGCTGGTCTTGTGGTAGCAAGTATGACTTGTCCCCATAGCTAAGCAGGGTCTGCCCTGGTTGCATAGGAATGGGAGACTTGATGTGTGAGCACTGCAAGATATTCCCCTCAGGGGATGGAGCTGCTCTGGGAAGAGCATCTAGGCTCCAAGTTCCCTCCCTGGCTTCTCCAAGACAGGGCTGAGAGAGATTCCTGCCTGCAACCTTGGAGAAGCCGCTGCCAGTCTGTGAAGACAATACTGAGCTAGATAGACCAAGGGTCTGACTCAGTATATGGCAGTTTCCTGTGTTCCTAAGTATGTAATGCACTTTTATTGGTAGATCAGACACTACTGAAGATACAAGCCTGCTTCAAAGGATACTGCAGCAGGCTGGAGAGTATCCATGCCGCCAATAGCTTGCCAGTTGGGAGCCACTGTTGGTTTTAGAACATTCAAGAGACCAGCAAGTCAATGTGGCCAAAAGGAAGGGTAAGAGCTAGGCATGCTTAAATTCACTCTCCCCCATGTCATAAAAAGTCAATAACTTTACACTGCATATATTAAAGCACATTTGACATGTAAGATTCTTATCCCCTTGAGCAGTACAAGGAACAATGCCTTATAATACAGTTTCATTTGCTGTAGCCTTTATTAAAGTTTAAGGCTACATGATTCTCCTTCTACAACAAACCATTTCAAGGACAGAATATATGCATTATTATTTAGATTAAGGGACTAACAATACAGCCCTCATGCATTTTCATCTTGAACATTTCTCAGCTGGAAAATAAACCATATTTTGAAACCCATAGAGCAAGGTAATAAAAATGAAAAGCCAGCCTCCTAAAGCATTTTACTCAATTATAAAAACTGCCTGCAACACATTGACCTAAACAGGTTTGTAACTTTAGATATGTTGACAAAAATTTGTCAGATGCCTCCTCAAAAATCACCTTGAATGCTTAGTAATAGGGCTATGTTTGATTAACTAGTGAAATTAGTAGATTAAAAACCATTAATTAATTTAAATACAAGAAACTTTGGTGGCAGGCACCATCTTGATAGGAAATACCTCTAAGATGGTACTTGCTGAAACATAAGAATGCATCCAGAATGCATCCAGGGATTCCCAGATGTTGTTGACTAAAGGTAAAAGGTAAAGTGTGCTGTCGAGTCAACTCCTGGTGACCACAGAGCCCTGTGGTTGTCTTTGGTAGACTACAGGAGGGGTTTGCCACTGCCATCCCCCATGCAGTATGAGATGATGCCTTTCAGCATCTTCCTATATCACTGCTTCCCAATACATGTATTTCCCATAGTCTGGGAAACGTACCAGCAGGGATTCGAACTGGCAACCTCTGGCTTGGTATTCAAGCCATTTCCCCGCTGTGCCATTAGGCGGAACTCCCATAATCCCCAAGGAAAAGCCATTGTAGCTGGGGATTCTGGGAGTTGTAGGTAACAACATCTGGGAATCCCTGTTAGAGGGAACACCAAATGTATCTATAAGAAAAGAATACTTTCCAGAAGCATTTGCCTCTGCAAGATTATTCAGCCAGCATTAAACACTCAGAAAGCACATTTATTAAGATAGGCTGAAACATGTGGTACACCAAAATTTGAAGTCAATTCCAAGACTGAGGAGACTATCACAAAAGTTGATTTTAAAAGTCAAGGGGGGGGGGGAATCAAAGCTAGAACTTTCTTCAGAAAACCGAACACCTACGTCAAACTGTACTAAAAGTGCTATTTTAAAAATTAATATTTTATTACTTTTAGAAAAAATACAAACATTGAGTTAATTCAAGAACTTTCAATAATTTCCTTCTGAAAGGAAATTAAACATATCTAGATGTAATACTACAAATATAATGTAGTATGTAGATATACTATGAAGTCCTAAATAATTCCAAATAACAATAAGCTACCATACCGTAATTGTTAAAGGCTTGAGATAAGCATAGATGGGATTTCTCTGATTAGATCTCCTGTAGTTTTAGGAGTTTATTTCAAAGCAGCTGTGGTCAACCGCAACTGTATCAGATGAGTGGTACTGACGAAGTCCGTGTCATTTTCCTGATCTAAATCAACCCCTGATCCACAGCAGCTATTTGCCCTTCAAGGGGGAAACAATGCAAGTACTGGACTGTGAGCTAATTAGTGCCTTCCATACATGCGTAATGTGGCAGCATCAGCAGTGTTCCCTCTAAGTCGTGCACATGCTCACACATTTCTTATCTCCGCTCAGTTAATTTTAGATCTCGCTCAGGTTGAATCAGGAAGACCCTACTCTGAATATACGTTCACACATACTGCTGCCCAGAACAAAACTCTTTGTGCATACAGATGAAAAAAACAGAGAGAACCCTGAGCATCAGGCAGCATCATAGACTGGTAAACGTGGGAGCTGAGTTGGTAGGCCTTTGTGAGATCATCACTCCAACATTAGTGTTTGCTTCTAATGTATTCCTATGCTTTACATGTTGCTGCTGGGAGATCATATAATTGCAACTATGATACTAATGCAAATACTGGCAGAGTGGTGGCCAGTGCAGTGGGACAGTAAAATCAGCCTTCTTGAGGGCTAACCTGCTTTACAGAGTAAGCTAACCAAGTCCAAATTTAGCATGATGCTCCAGAGTCTAGCCCACTTTGCAACTGCAAGGACACCATAAAACAAAATTCAAGATTTCTCTACTCAAATCTAACTTGTCACTGATATAACAAGTGATATGCCCAACAGCCATGCCCAAATATGTAAATGTGGCAGTACTCAATGAAGAAGAAATGTTTAATGGTAAATGGATCAGGATTTTTTTGGTCCTCCACTCTCACATCTATATAATTCAGTTAGGCTAGAACTATTATTATTATTTATTATTATGTTACACTTTATATCCCGCTCTTCCTCCAAGGAGCCCAGAGCGGTTTCTCCTCACAACAACCCTGTGAAGTAGGTTAGGCTGAGAGAGAAGTGACTGGCCCAGAGTCACACAGCAAGTATCATAGCTGAATGAGGATTTGAACTCTGGTCTCCCCGGGCCTAGTCCAGCACTCTAACCACTACACCACGCCAGAACTATCACCCCACCACCAACTAGATTCCAATACCAGGTTTGATGGTCCTATCAAGAATTGGCACCTCTCTAAACCTTTACAAAGGATGTTTTAATGGGACTTTTCATGCTTTCAGTATAAAATCCGAGAAGGAATCTTCCTGCAGCCAGACATATGAGCTATCTGGTATCGTGCACTTACAGCAGGGGAGAAGCACACCTTCCATATCTGATCAAAAGCACAAAAAGCACAATGAAAGCATCCACTTTCGTTAAGGGGTCTTCATAAGTAAGTGGTCTGATGAAAGCAAGCAATTAAACAAAACATCTTGGTATTAAACTAACAGAACTCTTATAGCATGTAGCATAATTCTGGATTCCAGAAATGAACTCTAAAGAAAATACTTATTGCCACACTCCTTCTGTAGATGGCCAAAAGTAGCAGGCTGCATCTGCTTGGTGGTAAACAGAAAATTAAATGCCCTAACTTAACTATCACTACAAACATTTAGTTAAATCGCTTTAATAAAATGCCAGTTTGGATTATTCTTTCCTATGACTCCATTTGTCTTCTAAACACATATATCAAATTCCTACACATTCTTCGTTTGAAGATTATTTGATATTTAGACCACTTTTCTACTGAAGTATTTTCTACCACCCACATAAAAGGGTATCACTGACACTACCAAACCCATTTTTTAAAAAGGTATTCTAGGGACAGATTAAGAGACCTCTAGAACTTTCTTGACATCTGGGCTACTTGTTAGTTTCCATGCTGTTGATTATACCGTATACTATAAGACAATAGCACGTTTTGGAGCACATATTTGTGAAGACAGCAGCACAGAAAATGGAAGCCCAAGTCCCAAACCAACTTCTGTATTAGGATTAAGCTATACAACCACCAGTACCCAGTGTATAAGATTTCACGGAAATGTGTTTATCACTATATGAAACTAGGCAAGATTCCACATAAACTAGTTACCAGAAATGATGTAACCATTGCTCTAGAGTGAACTGGCTGATAATGAGGCTCAGGCAAACTTTAAAATTTACTCTTGCTTGGCACAAATGCTAAATAAGCAGAAAGCTGGCCAATGCAATCTAGAATTGTGGGAAGGGGGCCACCAAGGAGCTTATCTTTGCTAATCAGAACAAGCAGGGATTCTAGACTAAAACAAAAGAAAAGGAGAGGGCATGCCCTGGCTGCACACCAGAACACCAAGGGTGGAGGCGGGGGAGAGACAAGGGCAAGTAAAGACTGAGCTGTAGCTTTCTCTCCTTTTCTTTGTCAGAGCTCCTAGGCTAGAATAGGTTATATTTGGGCTTTATGTAAGTTACATAATTATACTTGCAGCAAGGAAAGATAAGCCTTAATAATTAGAAATGAAAAACAGTCAAAAACCATGAAATCATAGATTTACAGTACAAAAAACTGTATGTGTTCATTAATCTAGATAAAATCCAAGTCAATATACATATATAACTCAGTTTGATTAAACTGCTATCTATTTTTAAAATGCTGTTAATATTGCTGAAGCAGAACAGTGGGAATAGATCTAAGCTTGGGAGGCAGATGGTGGGCACATGTTTGAGGGACAGTTTGGGTTGGGGTGTGTTTGTGTGTGAGAGAGAGGGGGGAGGGGGGAGTCTGTTGAGGGACTGTTTGATGAACATATGTATGGAGTGAGGGGGTTGAAGTAACAGGTCGATGCCTGGCTTGAAAAGGAAGCAGGTATCTACGGACCCTTGTCTTGTATATAAAACAAGTGCGCAGCTTGGGGGTATTGTTGGACCCAGCTCAGCTTTTGGATGCTCAGGTGGAGGTGATGGCTGGGTGTCTTTGCTCAGCTCTGGCAAGTACATCCTCTCTCTAGAAACCAGATCTGGCCAGAGTTACCCATGCCACATCTGGATTATTGTAATTTGCTCTATGTGGGGCTGCCCTTGAATAACATTCAGAAATTACAGCTAGTGCAAAATGCAGCAGCTAGGATTTCATCGGTAGCTGTCCACTGGGACCATATTAATATTATGCCCATTCTGAAAGAGCTACATACATACGGTACATAAAATAGAAGCTATTACCACTGCTCTAATGTATTAGAAACAGCAATCAAATCCAAAGTGTGAATACTACTTTCATACAAATGGAATAAGTCATCATTACATAGAGGAATCGAACAGAGCAAATTCTTTACTACATCTGTATTTTGGAAGCTGAAGTTCCTCACCTACCTACAGAATTCCAGAAGAAGCCATCACAGAAAGCCACATTTAAACAGATGTGGAAACAGACAATCAAAAACATCAGCTTCACCGGATGTTAAGATCAGCAAAATGATATTTTGCATCGGACTGTCCTAAGTAAACTCTCCTAAAACAGTTCACTTGCCTGTTGAAGAGACAAGTGACTTTTAGGACAGTTTGCCTCTTTAGCATCACAAATGGCTTCAATGAAAAATTCAAACCAACATATGTCTGCCTGGTTCTCCTTGTTTACTTGTATATCTTCCTCAGATTGTAGTCCCAGTGAGAGCACTGCATAGCTAAGGATGCTTAAAGAGTTGCACACCACAATCATATAAACCACTACAAAAATCATGCCTTGTCACTACACACAACCTTCCCCACCTGTGTCATCTACGTTTTCTCCTTAGCACTATGCCAGAAAGACAGTTCCTTGGCTCCACCAGCCAAACTTATGTTCCTGCTATCTCTGCAGATAGCTCAAAATCCTCAGGTTAACAAATATCACAACTGCTATTGTGATTCCCTTGAAGGTTCAAAGAAAGGGGAAAAAGAGGCAAGTATCTCTGTTGCATCTCTATGTGTATACAGGTTTTCAACAAAAAATAAAACAAAGTGGTTTACAGAGCAGAGGGAAAAATGAGGATTACACCAATGTAGATATTCACAGGTGACAAGAGAACAGATAGATACTTTACAGTGAGTTTGTGGCCAAATTCAGACGTAATGTCAAACCATGGTCAAACATACCCAAGGTCAACATTTCTTACCAACCACTGTTTCGTAAGTGGCTTGAAATCACAATTTGAAACCTCAGTTTCAAGTTGGTTAGGTTACTGCAACTGTGGGTCCACTGGTCCCATTGTGTCATTCGAATCCCATGCCTGCTGTAACCTGAGGATTGTGCTGAAGCTCCTCCCACAATCATAAAGAGGGAGGCTCAGAGCAGTTCCAAAATGCATCAGCTTCATTTGTTTATTTGTCTATTTATTTATTCATTCATTCATTCATTCATTCATTCGACTGCTATACTACCCTTCCAAAAATGGCTCAGGGCGGTTTACACAGAGAAATAATAAATAAATGGATCCCCATACCCAAAGGGCTCACAATCTAAAAAGAAACTTAAGATAGATACCAGCCACTGGAAGTACTGTGCTGGGGGTGGATAGGGACAGTTACTCTCTCCCTGCTAAATAAAAAGAATAACCACTTTAAAAGGTGCCTCTTTGCCAAGTTAGCAGGAGATCTAATTCTCCCTCTAGGCAGACTGTGTCCCCTGCTGGCTGTTTCTCGGAGCGAATGTTCCACTTTCCTTTGCCTAGCAACTCATCATCTCACCCCTCTTCATGCCACAGTCCTAGATTTTCCTCATTTAAAGGCATAGAACTACAAATAGGCATGTGGGTATGGTGTGTGTGTCACGGGGCACCAATAAGCTAAGAAAAACCACAACACTGAACACACAACATAAAAGGATCCCCACCCCCCGAAACATAGTGAAGCATTCATGTTTGAATATGAACCAATGTGTTTATCTGGGTTCTATTTTTTTAATCAGTATGTTTGAGGGTAGCTGGCCAGGCCACCCCCTCTGCCCATAAAAATTCATTCTGGAGCAGTTATTCTGTTTCGAGGGCAACTGTTTCACTCTAGAACAAGATAGTCCCGCAAGAAGAAGCAAGTCATTTTTAGAAGCAATACACTGAACCTGACAGAAGAACCCTCCCGGCTGTCTGCAACAGTATTCTAGCAACAGTGGTGCATCAGCTGGTAACCTCCAGGCTCGACTATTGCAATGCGCTCTATGCGAGGCTGCCTTTGTATGTAGTTTGGAAACTTCAATTAATCAAAAATGCGGCAGCCAGATTGGTCTCTGGGGTAACCCGGAGCAACCATATTATGCCTGTCTTAAAACAGCTGCACTAGCTGCCAATATGTTTCCAGGTGAAATACAAAGTGCTGGTTATTACCTTTAAAGCTCTGAACGGCTTGGGTCTGGGTTACCTTAGAGAGCATCTTCCTCGGTATGATCCCCATCGCTCATTGAGGTCATCTGGAGAGGTCCGTCTCCGGTTGCCACTGGTACGTCTGGTGGCGACTCGGAACCGGGCCTTTTCTGCAGCTGCTCCTGGTCTATGGAATGCACTCCCGGCAGATATCCGCAGTTTAGGCTTGCTGTCAGCCTTTAAGAGAGCCCTAAAAACCTATTTATTTGGCCTGGCCTTCCAAGGCTTATAAGTGCTGTTTTTAAAAGTATTTTAATTGGTTTTAAATAGTTTTAATTATTTTTGAATTGTTTTTATATTGTTTTTAGCATTGTGTTTGATTATGTGAGTTTTATGTCTTTTTAAAAAGTTGTTGTACACCGCCCAGAGCCTCTGGATGGGGCGGTTTATAAATGTAATAAATAAATAAAATATTCTAAAGTATAGGAGGTTGTGCCTCTTCACCTGCTAGATGTGAATTTTACAGCACAATACTGGAAAAAGACTCCTGATCAAGTCCAGTCTTGCTACTCATGAGTAAGACAGCACAAAGAACAGACCCTGTGGTCCCAGGATGCCACAGTATTCAGATTTGCCCACAACCACTCTTTTTAGAAAACGGCCACTACACACACACACAGAGCACCCTTTCAGTTTCCAGCTTAATACACAGGGGGAACCATTTCAGACCTTCAGCAGAGTTGTGTGATGGTTGGAAGGAAAAGGTTAATTTGCCTTTGCCATGCCGAAGACCAACATTGGATGACAAGAAAAAAGAGTGGGTCTGAGCACGATGGTCACGTCCCCGCTCGCATCGTAGCCAACAGTTACCAGGTGAGTGATGTGCTGATGCCATGCCTACAGTCTGGAAACGCAAGCAGCATCATGAATGTTGGGATTGAGCCTGGGAGGACTAGGAAGAGGGCAGAGGTTAACTCTAGCCAGCAGGTGGAGGTAATGAAACCTCCGTTACTGGATTGTGTGGCATGATTCTCAGCTTCAACACTTAACTTACACCTACCTGCCATTTGGCCTTATGTCTGAATTGTGCCCAAGAATGACCTGCAGGCTGAACCCAGATGAATGCAAGTCTACAGACGGAATTTCCATGTCTTCAAGGAATACAAGAGGCTCAAGACCCCCCAAAGTTAGAGGAAGCTGCCATAAAGGCAATTTTTAAAGAAACTACAAGACAGAAGCATTCTTAATGGGGGAGGGGGGGACCTCTAATAGTCGCACGCCAGCCACACATACAGACTGAAGTTAACATTTCTGAACAGGAGTAGAAAAAAACCTTGTGTTGAGGTTTTGAAATCTTATGTTGCATGAAAAAACCCACTATGCCTTCAAGTCAAGACTAGATGACAATGAGCCATAGGCGTGAAGGAAGTCCAGCCTTGGATACTACTCAAAGATAAAGCTAGTGAGACTATTAGAAATTAATGCACTAAATAATTCCTAAAGAAATACTGCCTTCTCCCTAACATTTCAAATATCAACATTCTTTTAACCAATACAAACTTTTATCCAACTTTTAATTTATGAGCAATAAAATGCTAAGTTCTCCTGTATTACACTATAATGATTGACATTGCAATTTGATTTCTTAACTCAAAATGCATTCCTTGTAAAAACTGCACTCACTTTATTGCAGAAGTACAAGTTGCTTTGAGCCCCTGGTGGCGCAGTGGTAAAACTGCCGCCCTGTAACCAGAAGGTTACAAGTTCTATCCTGACCAGGGGCTCAAGGTTGACTCAGCCTTCCATCCTTCCGAGGTCAGTAAAATGAGTACCCAGAATGTTGGGGGCAATATGCTAAAATCATTGTAAACCACTTAGAGAACTCCGGCTATAGAGCGGTATATAAATGTAAGTGCTATTGAGTATAATACTTTAAACAATCCACATAATGCAAAAAAAAAATAAATTCATTCTCTTAAAACCTAATAGCTGCTCTTAGGTAACAAACTCTACACCATGCACGCTGAACTCTGAAATCTATCTGAATTATACACACAAATCAGCATTTATTTTCAGAATTTATTCTGTTTGTGCTTGTCATGGGATAGGGCAAACAGCAGTGCCAGAGCATTTAAGCCCCAGCACCAATCGTTGGCATGGTCCAAAGAACAGCACACTAGACCCACACTCCCAAGAGAACTTTGGATGGATTTAATCAACAGTAGCCCTTCATGCCAAATGGCAAACCTCTTTTGAAACTGAAGGCCATTTCAAAACTATTTTGATAAGTTAAAATCCCACTTGGGATCCATGCCAAATCTTTGGGTGCACTTAAAAGTAGCTCTTTTGCTTGCACAACTGGAAATCCTGCTAAAATGTATTTCTGATTTCAGAATGTTTAATAGGAATCCTCCAAACTTTTACTTGTAAAACAGCTGTAAATGTGCTTTTACAAGAAGCTTCGTTTTAGGATTCTGAATTCTCTATTCTTCCTAAATACCATCTTTTCTGTAGTTGCACACAACAGAATACAACAAAGCCCTGCATATCATACTTTCCTGCTGCTTGAATAAGAATCACCTCCAGATGGCCAAACGGGGAATCTTTTGCCAACTGAAATGGTCGTGTGTGTTTTCTTTTCAAGACATGGATGCACCAAAAATTACTAACATAGGTAGGTTAGGGCTTAGATAGGCATGTACAGGCAGGTCTGTAAAACCTTGAGTTCTTAAACTACTGACTTGTTTCCAAAGCTGCCAACAAGGGGTATAACACAAAGGTGAACATGAATCTTTATGGAAGTTATTATGCATACACACAGTTGGGTCAAAATCCTAAAATCTGTATGTTCTGCCATGGCCTTGAGAAGAGCTGAGAATGTTTTTCTACAGACACTATCTGTATGCCAAATTAGAATATCAAGGACACACAAGAAGGCATTCTCAGTTGTAGTTCCCAAGTTATAGTATGGTCCCCACTCAGATGCACGTTCAAGTCCAATGCTAAACTCTTTCCTTGTAGTGGCCAATAATACCGAGCAAGTTCATTATGCTCTTTGTTTTTGTCGTACACTGGTATTATTGTGATACTTAATGATCTGTTTTATAGAGCTATCGAACAGAGTTGTGCTTTGTACATTGCCCTGATCACTAGTATATAAATCCAAACAAAAACTTTCAAGTACAGGAAAGCCTTAATTTTCAAAACTAATGGAAGAGGGAGAGAGGTGGTCAGTCCAGATCAGCCAACTGTGTGGGGCATTGAGGTTTCTCTGTACAGTACAATAGCCTGGTGCCTATCTCCATCTCAGACAAGTGGCTGAAGGGAAGCCCTTCACCACTATTGTTGCCACCACTACACCCGAGGTGCTGGTGAGACCTTATGTCCACCCTGGGCAAGAAAGGTCTGCTGATGCTCACCCAGCCCTGCCTGCTCCACACTGAGCCTGGACGTTACCTTCATCAGCCTCCTATTGATGTATGGTGGTGGCAGCTACAGACAAGGCAGCTACCTAGTCCTGCACTTCCTAGTGCGGGCAGGCTGGACAGCAGGCACGGGGAAGAGGAGAAGCCTGAAGCTGCTGCCATCAACCAACAGGAAGCAGCTTCTCCTCTTCCTCCTCCCTACTGCCCAGCCCACCCACATCAAGCAACACGGGGCTAAGCAGCCACCTCCATGCATTGGCATGGAGGTGACTTCTTTTGCTGATGCACAGTGGCAGCTGTGGGCATAGCCCTGTGCTTCCTGGCATGGCTGGGCAACGAGGTGGGGGGGTGGGGAGAGAAGCTTCCTCCTGCACCATGGCTGCAGGTGGGCTGCGTGGTGAGAGAGAAGCTGCCTTTGCCAATGAATGGTAGCCCTGTGCTTTTGGCACAGGCAGGAAGGCTGGACGGCAGGTTGGGGGAGAGAAGACAGCTCCTGCTGATGCATAATGGCAGCAGCTACATAGCCTGCACTTCCTTCTATGAACCCGAGCTTAAGCTGTCTAGAACAGGGATTCTCAACGCTGAGTCTCGAGATGTTATTGGACTTCAACTCCCATAATCCCCAGCCCTAGTGGCTTTTGATTGGGGATTATGGGAGTTGAAGTCCAGTAACATCAGGGGACCCAACATTGAGAATTCCTGGTCTAGAAAACCTGAATCCAGAAAATTTGGATTTCTCTGCAGCTTTAAATCCTGAACTTCAGTAGGCTTTGATACACTGAACTCTGTCTATAATTCATTCAATATAGCACAAAATATTTAATACTGAATCCAGTTATTTGGGAAACTAGGATATAGGTGATAAAATTGAAGTTTGAATATGGCATGTTTTCATTTTTGAGCATTTGGTAAGAAAAGAATTTCTTATAAAATTGCTTATTTCTAATAAATTATTCTTATATAGGTACTTCTCTTACATTATTAGTTTTCCAATTCTGATTCTACTCAGAAATAAATATTCTTGATGTCAGCAGGACTTTTCCTAAAAAGTATTCTTATTTTAGCTTCAGTATTCTACAAGTGTTGATACTGTCTGACCATCTCCAATATTTATACCTGCATAACGTAAGTGACCTGCGCCTTCTAACATTCAAAACTGTAGCGAGTTATATAAAGATTTCTAGATTAAAATGTACACAAACTTCTGGTCTTTAAATTTTCTCCAATTGCAGGAATTTCCTCTATAGCAGTGGTTCTTAATTTGGGGTGTACCAGATGTTGCTGACCACAACTCCCAACATCCCCAGCCACAATAAATTGTGGCTGAGGACAGTGTTCTATTTTCCCCCCCCATCTGTGCACGGAATGAGTTTTGTTCTGGGTGGCAGCATCAAGTCAGTGTGTGCGCACATAGAATACTGAAGCTAAAATAAGAATAACTAGCCGACCCCACACAGCGCAGCTGTGCGCTCTTTGGGGCCGGCAGTTACCTCTTCCCCCTCCACCTTCTGCCCCAGTCTCCGCTTCCAGGCCCAGCTGCCTCTCCTCCCCACCGCCACTTCTGCCCCCTCACTTTCTTTCCCCCCTCCTGGGCCTTGCCTCCATGGCTGGGCCAGGCCCGCCGCCGCCTCTGGCCTCTGCGGACAGGCACTGCCATGGCGACCAATCCTCCTGGGTGCACCTCAGCCAATCAGGTGCGTCCGCTGCCCAGCCAATCAGCTCGGAGCCAGGATGCACATTCCATGGCACACCCACGAGAATTAATATAATAGATGTGCATTCAGAGTGGGACCTTAGATCCTGAGTGGGATCTAAAATTGACTGGGAAGCAGTGTTTCCTCTAACAGGAAACAGACAAAATGCTAAATGCTAAACAGACAAAAGTGTGATTGTGCACACACATGCACGCCTTAGAAGGAACACTGGCTGGGGATGCTGGGAGCTGTAGTTCAGCAACATCTGGCACACTCCATGTTAAGAACCACTGTTCTATAGCCTTTTAAAAATTATCAGTAAAGTTAACTGAAGTATGGACAGAAGGTATGGTGTCCTAATTAGCACCGACACTAATAATATTTTCACAATAGTTTACGACGTTTGCCAAACAAGCAATTTCTTAGATTTTAAAAAAATAAAAGATCAAAAAATGCTTATCATGATGAAGTTTCCATTGTATATACAAACAATACAGCTACTAATTGTCTCATCACTTCATTCCTTCAAACTGACTCCCACAGACTGAAATGTATCTCTTTGTGTTACAGTTTTATGTACCAATTGTCTAATAAACCTGACACAATCTTGTGGGTTTGTTTTTAAAAAAAAAAACAATTTGGCTGTAAGAGTAGCATAACACTCTTATAAAGCTCCATAACTCGATCCATAGAAGGTGCTTTTTTCAGGGGTTCTCAAGTTTAGGTCCCCAGAGGTTGTTAAGACTACAACTCCCATATCCCCAGGTGCAGTGGCCAAGATATGGATACTCCAACAACATCAGGGGACCTAAATTTGAGAACCTCTGGCTTATGGCTTTGTTTCCGGAAAATCCCCCTTCTCATTGCAACTCCTTACACCATATCCTATCCCATTATTGAGGATCCTTGATCTCCAAAAGCAGCTTTTCAGGAAGGAGGGGCAGCAAAGATAGATAACAAGAGTGCCATTGCACTTATTTACTCAATTTATATTCTGCCTTTCCTAACGTGGCTCAGGGTGGTTTACATTAAAATCAAACACACATAATATAACAATTAATATCAGATCACCAGATTAAAACTCTTAAAATTCAAATTCAAACTAGATAACATTAAAAGCCAGGCAAAAAAGATAGGTCTTTAAGGCCTATCCAAGGAAGGCCTCCAAGGAAGATAATCCTCTTACATCCACAGGGAGAACATTCCACAACCTAGGGCAACAACTGAGAAGGCCGACCCCAGGTCACCACCAGATTAACTGGTGGCACCCAAAGACGGACCCCTCCTGATGATTTCAATGATTGGTGGAGATCGTGTAGAAAAAGGCGGTCTCTCAGATAACCTAAGCCATTCAGGGCTTTAAAGATAATAACCAGTACTTCTTGCCTGGAAACATAATTGGCAGCCAGTGAAACTCGTTAAGAACAGGCATAATGTGGACTCTCAGGGATAGTGCAGAGACCAATCTGGCTGCCGCATTTTGAACTAACTGAAGTTTCATAACTATATACAGAGGTAGCCCTACATACAGTGCATTGTAGCAGTCCAACTTGAAGATCACTGTTTTCAGGTCATTCTCCTCAAGGAATGGGCAGAGTTCTCAGAACAGTTATAGCTGGTAAAAAGCCCTCCTGGCCACAGCCTCAACTTGACACACCAAAGTGAGGGCTGAGTCCAAGAGCACTTCCAAGCTACGAACCTCTTATTTCGAGGGGAGTGTAACTTCATCCAGATCTGGAAGATGTATCTCATCTGCGGATTACGATCCCCAACAATAAGCACTTCCGTCTTGCTTGGATTTAGCTTCAGTTTATTCTCCCTCATTCAACCCATTACTGTCTGCAGGCAGGCATTTAAGGGGGCTAATGCCATTTCCTGATATTGATAAGGAGAAATAGATGTGAGTGTCATTAGTATATTGATAAGCACCAAATCCCCCAATGACCTCAGCCAGCAGTTTCATGTAGTTGTTAAAAAGCATTAATGCCAGAATGAAGCCCTGATAGATTCCATATAGTAGCTTCCGTTTTCAAGAGCCACTGTCACCAAGCGCCCCTATCTGAAATCTTACCTTAGACATAGGAGTGGAACCACTGTAAAACAGTGTCTCCTATGTCCAAATCTCTCAGGCAATCCAAAAGGATACCATGGTCGATTGTATCGAAAGCCACTGAGAGATCCAGAGCAAAGGTCATCTATCAGACTGACCAAGGCCATCTCAACCCCATAGACCACCCTAAAGCCAGTTTGAAATGGGTCTAGATAATCAGTTTCCTCCAAGACCACTTGGAGCTTGTCAGCCACCACTCTCTCAATCATCTTACCCAACCATGGGAGGATGGAGACTGCCCTACAATTATGCATCACCAGGGGATCCAGAGTGGGCTTCTTAAGAATGGGTCTAACCACTGCCTCCTTCAAACAAGGTGGCATCCTGCCCTCCCTCAGTGAGGTAGTCATTATATCAATAAAGTCAGCTCTGAAAACCTCCCTGCAAGATGAAATCGACCGTGTTGAGCTAAGATTAAAAAAAACAGATTGTAGGCTGTACTGCGCCAAGCAGCTTGTTCACATCATCAAGAGTCACAAACTGAAACTGATCCAATCTAATCTCACAAGAGGGGTTGCTGGACATCTCCCTAACTGGCCCTGTAGAAATATTGGAGTCCAGATCAGCCCAAATGCGAGAGATTTTATCTGCAAAAAACTCACTGAATGTGTCACACTGAGGGCATTGTTTCCAGAAACAGAAGGGTGTTGAGTTAAACCCCTAACAATCCATAACAGCTCTGCTGGATGAGAACTTGCAGATAGTAAACAAAATAAAATTGCTTCCTTGCTGCATGTATTACCACAGCATAAGCCTTCAAATGGGCTCTATAGTGCACCTTATTGAATTCAAGATGAGTCTATTTAGCTCCAGTTGTCTACCTTGCCACTTCAGCTCCCATAGCTCTTCTGTATACTATGAAGCTGATTTCGAAGCAGGTCGGAGAGGACACTTAGGAGCAATCGTGTCTATTGCCCTGGTAAGTTCCATGTTCCAGGTATCAACCAGGGCATTCACAGAATAATCAGTAGAATAAACTCCAATAACCTTCCAAGGCCCTTTGGAATCCTACTGGATCCAACAGCCTTCTCAGGTGGATCATTCTAATAGATCCACCATATAGCAAATTGTGGGTAGCGGAAATTTCCTTTCCTGGTGACAGCCAGTTCTCAACATGAGGGAGACAGTGCTGAGCCCTCCCTTTTGTGTACTTTGAGAAGCAGACTGGTGTTTAATTTTTAACTTTCCAAGCCCAGAAAGCCAAGAAAAAGATTTTGGTAGGTTAGTGCTGCCACCAGATCTCTCTAAAAGGCTACTCTGAATGGGAACTGGACTGATCAAAGATCCCAGTTCCCCTTTTCTCCTTCTCACTCATAGGCAAGAATAAAATCAATTGTTCTCCCAGGCATCTGTCTGCACGTGGAGTAAACATGAATTGACCAAGCTCTCTTTGAGATGCATTTTGTACCAGACATCCCCCTTCTGCCCCCACTTTCTCCTTCTGGGTTAATAACCAACCCTTGGAGGCTTGTAAGAAGTAAAGAACAGATAAAACAGACCTTTTTATTAAAATTACTACAGACTATTTCTGTCTGAAGCTTTTGGCTTTTTTAGATACACTTAAAAATATTTAGTTGGTTACAAGAATACTTCAAAAGCGGCGAGATAGCTCTGGGGTGGCACACATCAAAATCTTATTCAGTTGGAAAGAACAGATATTTAGGAAAATCACACATAGATAAATATAAATTCTTGATGCAAAGTCTGATTAAACACTCTTTCCCCATACATTTATTTATTTGATTTCTATACCACCCTTCCAAAAAAATGGCTCAGGGAGGTTTACACAAAATAATAAATAAATAAATAAGATGGATCCCTGTCCCCAAAAGGCTCACAATCTAAAATGAAACACAAGATAGACACCAGCAGCAGTCACTGGAGGTACTGTACTGGGGGTGGATAGGGCCAGTTCTCCCCCCGCCCCGCTAAATAAAAGAGAATCACCACGTTAAACGGTGCCTCTTTCCCAAGTTAGCAGGGGTTATCCAGAAGCCGAAGCCCTGGCTTCTTGTTCTTGAACTCACCAAACTCCTGATGAGACTCAATCTTGTCTTACAAGGATCTACAGTCATCCTGCTGCAGCAAACTCCATTGTTGTTAAGTCCTCCATGTTCTCAGCACATACTTCCTTTCTTCTTCCCAGAATTCCCACTGCAGCTCTCATGTCTCACTCACCTGTTCGACTAATTGAGCGAGCCCTGGAGTTCACCAGCCTGCCAGTCAAGACAAGGGTTCACTTCCTGTTAATTCTTTAGAGCAGGCCTGCTCAACTTCGGCCCTCCTGCAGATGTTGGCCTACAATTCCCATAATCCCTGGCTATTGGCTGCTGTGGCTGAGAATTATGGGAGTTGTAGTCCAAAAACAGCTGGGGGGCCTAAGTTGAGCAGGCCTGCTTTAGAGGGTGGGGAGAATGGTCACTACACACCACCCCTGAAGGGGTCAGATGAGACTGCGAGACCAACCATAACCAGAAAGTGGCCCATCCATGACAGTGGGGAAACCACAGGAGACCCCACCCACAGAACAACCCCCCAATCCAAGCAAAAGACCAAATCCAGTGTGTGGCCAGCAACATGCATAGGTCAACATGCATAGGTCAAAGGACTAATTGGACTAGGCCCATAGTTGTCATGGCCAGTATAAACTCCTGAGCAGCACCAGACAAGCCAGTCCCAAAGTAGATGTTGAAATCACCAAGCAGCAAAAGCCTGGGTGACTCCAGAGCCAACTCAGCAATCAGCTCTGTCAGCTCAGTTAAGGAGTCTGTTAGGCAATAGAGTGGACTGTACACCAACAGAATCCCCAATATATCTCGAGTCCCCAACCTAAAGTACACATGTTCAATATGTCAATTATCTCAGAGGGATCCTGGTAAGGGAAATGGACCACAGCCACTAAACCCACCCACCCACACCACCCCCTTCCCTGCTCAACAACAGAGTACCCTGGGTGAATATGTTTGGCCCACAGAGGACCACTAGCCTCGAGCATGGTTAGGTTTAGTGGGGAGTTGGAACTACTCCCTGAGGCCTGAGAGCTGACAGGCAGCCAGAAAGGGAACATAAGAACAGCCCAGCTGGATCAGGCCCAAGGCCCATCTAGTCCAGCTTCCTGTTTCGCACAGTGGCCCACCAGATGCCACTGGAAGCCTACAGGCACAAATTGAGGGCATGCCCTCTCTCCTGCTATTACTCCCCTGTAACTGGTACTCAGAGGCATCCTGCCTTTGAGGCTGGAGGTGTCCTATAGCCCTCTGACTAGTAGCCGTTGATAGACTTCTCCTCCATGAAGTTATCCAAACCCCTTTTAAAGCCATCCAGATTGCTGGCTGTCACCACATCTTGTGACAAAGAATTCCATAAGTTGATTATGCGTTGTGTGAAAAAGTACCTCCTTTTGCTAGTCCTAGATTTCCTGGCAATCAATTTCATTGGATGACTCCTGGCTCCAGTGTTATGTGAGAGGGAGAAGAATTTATCTCTATCCACTTTCTCCACACTATGCATGATTTTATAGACCTCTATCATGTCTCTCCACATTCTTCTTTTCTAAACTAAATAGCCCCAGGTGTTGTAGCCTTGTCTCATAAGAAAGGTGCTCTGTCTAGGCCCCTGATCATCTTGGTTGCCCTCTTCTGCACCTTTTCTACAATGTCCT
The DNA here is from genome assembly GCF_027244095.1 of Hemicordylus capensis. Taxonomy (NCBI): domain Eukaryota; kingdom Metazoa; phylum Chordata; class Lepidosauria; order Squamata; family Cordylidae; genus Hemicordylus; species Hemicordylus capensis. Next base: position 255,211,184 of record NC_069657.1, read on the forward strand.
TTCTTAGATGTGGTAACCAGAATTGTACGCACTAGTCCAGGTGTGGCCGCACCATAATTTTGTATAAGGGCATTATAATATTAGCTGTTTTATTGTCAATCCCCTTCCTAATGATCCCTAGCATGGAATTGGCCTTTTTCACAGCGGCCACATTGAGTCGACACAACGAGCTGTCCACCATGACCCCAAGATCCCTCTCCTGGTCAGTCACCGTTGCTGGTCGAATGACTGTAACAATAAAGATTTGATTTGATCAGTCACCGACAGCTCAGATCCCATCAATGTATACTTGAAGTTTGGGATTTTCGTCCCAATGTGCATCACTTTACATTTGCCAACATTCAACCACATTTGCAATTACGTTGCCCACTCACGCAGTTTGCAGAGATCCTTTCAGAGCTCCTCACAATCCGTTTTGGATTTCACTACCTGAAAGAGTTTGGTATCATCGGCAAATCTGGCCTCCTCGCTGCTTACCCCTACAGTAATTAAGTTACCGGACTCCCTTCCCCTGTAATGGCCTGCCAGCCTGCCAACACCTGATCCTCTGTTCCCCACCACTACTGAAATAGTCACCCCCAATCTAATCAAATGTGTCCCCTGCTCCATCCTTGTGTTACTTTGGATACAACCCACTGTATTTTACTGTCACTTTCTTAAATATAAGGAGATAAATCACACAGTAATGCTAACTGAGGGAAAATCTGGACAAGGCAATGCAGGAAACCTTGGCAAAGGATAAAGAATTCACTGTTTAAAACCTCAAATCTTCTCACATCAGCACTACATTGGTGTGAAGACAAAACCTACTACAGAGATTTGATTGCTACCTCAATCATGTACAAGACTGTCCTGTTTCTAGTACATTTATATGCCACAACTAGAACCATATTGTTTATACAAACCGTAGTTCTCCATATATTTCTTAACACTGCTGCAAAGCTGATCTCTAAAAGATGTGAATGCGAGACTCAATAGAGCATTTACTCTATTAGGATGGTAGGTTTAGGCAGTTTTTATAGATAATTTTTATTAATAACGAAAATAATACATAACACCAATTTTGTAATGTAATGGATACCTTTATTTATTACCTCCGTCAAGTTACAGAGGCAATGGCAGTACATTAGGAATAGCAAGAAATAAATCACACACAAAAATATTATTATTGCATTTATATACCGCTCTTCCTCCAAGGAGCCCAGAGCAGTGTACTACATACTTAAGTTTCTCTTTCACAACAACCCTGTGAACTAGGCTAGGCTGAGAGAGAAGTGACTGGCCCAGAGTCACCCAGCTAGTATCATAGCTGAATGGAGATTTTAACTCGGGTCTCCCCGGTCCTAGTCCAGCACTCTAACCACTACACCACGCTGGCTCTTCTTTTTCTTAAATAACCTTAAATGTTACATAAATGCTCAACATTTGCAATTGCAGCAATCTCCCGAGTTGCATAAACAGTCCTTAAAACTCTTAATTTGTTTTAATATTACTTTCTATTCTGCCTCCTTTATTGAATCTCTACTTTAACTGTCTTGGTCCAACCCCATCTCAAACAACAATCCTACTATCAAACCTGTGTATATGTACATAAGATTTTAGTCTGCTTAGAAACAGATATTAAAAGCCCAGAAACTTCCAGAAGTGATCGCTGGTAGTTGCTGACAGTGCTAGGTAAACTAAAGTCATTTTCCTGAGATGAAGCTGAAATTAATGCCCATGTTTGATTGGTAGTTAACTTGTGTGTGAGAGAGAGACATTAATTTATTTTTAAGTAACTGGTGCAGCACTTTTGAGCTAACATTTATTATGTTATTTTTAAAAAGAATTTATTTTTTAAGAATTTAAAAATCAAATTTAAAGAGTGTTTGGTTATCTAGTTTCCTGTCTCCCTCTCACACAGTGGCCTAACTAGTACAACCTATTTGCCAGTCAAAATCTTAGCTATTTATTGAGCTTGGCATATTTAAATTTTACTTAAAACATTTCCTAACTGTTTTTCCTCAGAGCAGCTTAATTCACGCAGAGCATCTGTGTGCTAGTACTTGATTGCTCCCATCACTCCCTGCCACATGTCTCTGAAGCTGGAGGTGGCCTATAGCCCTCAGACCAGTAACCATTGATAGTCTTCTCTGTGAATTTGTCTAAGCCCTCTTAAAGCCATCTAGACAGGTGGCTGCTACCACATATTGTGGCAGAGAATTCCATAGGTTAATTATGCATCATGTGAAAAAGTACTTCCTTTTGTTTGTCCTAAATTTCTTGGCAACTATTTGCATGGAGTGACTGATGGTTCTAGTGTTATGCAAGAGGGAGAAACTTTTCTCTCTATCCACTCTCCACACTATGCTTAATTTTATAGATCTCTATAATGTCACCCCTCTGTCTTTTTTCTAAACTAAAAAGCTGGGTTCAAACGCCAGTTTCCAGACCAGTTCAGCGTTCTAGGAATAGAGCGCCGAACCGGTTCATGCACATCCCTATCAGCAACAACTTTTCAAAGGGCTCAGGGAAGTTCAGTAGGGAAGATGGGTGAGGAAGATGCCTTACATTATTACAAATGCAATGTGTGCCATTCTGAATGCTACCAATGGATTTCAGGTAAGATCGATAAAAAAAGCTTTGTGAGGTTGCATTGATCCACTGCTATAAAGAGCTGTTAAATATCAATTATTCAGAGGTGATTTAATTGAACAGAATAAATTTTTATTTAGAAATACTATTTTTCTTTTCCTCAAGCAGAATTAAGATGGGTAGTCACACTAAAGGCTAGTTTAACTAGCCCTGGTATATTATAATTTAACATATGGAAAAAATCTACTTCAACCTGTCTCCAGGACAGGAGTCTTTACAGAAGGAAAGCATAAGACCAATATGGAAATCGAATACATCAAAAAACCTCAAGTCTATGCAAGAACTCACTTTATTAACTCCAAATGGGCTTTCTAAAACATTTCCAAAGTTACCTGCTTAAACTACTCTGACTTCACATCTGAACAAAGAACAAGATTAAAATTTTGCAGTTTGGAAATGCTGCTGGACCCAGTGATGTACTTGAATTACCATGGCCAAGAGAGCCTTTTACCAGCTTCAACTAGTACACCAGATGCAACTATCTGGAAAGGGAGGACCTAGCTTCATTAAAGTGCTCATGTTAGCATCTGAAGTCCTAAATAATCTGTGATTAGCTACCTTAAGGACCACCTTCTTCCATAAGTGTCTGCCCACCCTTGAGATTGGCTTTGGAAGCCCTGCTTTTTAGCCCATCAGATTTTGGTTGATGGACATCAAAGAGAGGACCTTCTTTGTAGTAATATTGTGCCTGTGAAACTTCATGCTCAGGGAAAGCTTGTTGGCTAGCTCACTTGTTTTAGAAGGTGGGTTTAAACCTTCCTTTTTCAGATTGAGACTTGATATTACAAGACTCTTCCCATGGAGGCTTGATGTTACAGCAATTGCTTTCTGTGCAGCTATGTATTTTATTCAAGGTAGTAGTTTTGTTTTAAGCTGTTTTATGGTTGACTATAAAGACATTTTGCTATTACATTATGAAAAACAGGGTATAAAAATTAACAAAGGCTCTACTCTCTCAAAGTTCTATTTCATGCATGTTCTTTTTATTGGACCAAGAAGCTCTCATCCTGCCTTATTTATGTCCCGAAAGACATCTTTAAAGTCTAAACAAAGCACATTTGTAAACTGAAACACTTAAGTGAAGTGAAGAGTTATGGACACCACTCATATGCAAGATATGGCTTGGTTACCAGTCCTCATTTATCACAAGATATGAATTATCCTTGAATCTGAATATTTTGATCCCATACTTATCCTAACAATATTCCTCTACAGCACCTTGGTAAGGAAAATTGAACAAAAAGTTGTAACCGGGAAAACTAAAAAAGTTGGAAATGACACTGCATGGACAGGTAAATACTTCAGTTTGTGCAAAGCTTTAGAAATATTGAATTTCATTCCACACATTATACAAAAGTGCAGATTGTTTAAGAATTAATTTTTTAAGTTCTCCACCAGTCACCTTTTACATTCTAAAATATTAAAGCAATGTTTGTTGTAAACTGCCCAGCGATGTGAGTTTTGGGCAGTATAAAAATATATGTTAAATAAAAAATAAATAAAAAGCAACTCATCCTATGGGATTAGATTGGATCATTTTCAGTTTGTGACTCCTGAGGAAGTGGACAAACTGTTTTGGACTGTGGGCCCTACAACCTGTTCTCTTGACCCCTGCCCAGCTTGGCTTATCTCATCTGATAACCATATTATTAGAGAGGGTCTGGTAAATATTATAAATGCTTCTCTGAAGGAGGGCAGGATGCCTCCTTGTCTTGAGGATATTAGACCACTTTTAAAAGAACCTGCATTGGATCCCTCAGAGTTAGCTAATTACAGACCTGTTTCCAGTCTTCCATGGTTGAGCAAGGTGACTGAGTGTGTGGCAGCCTCTCAGCTCCAGGAAGTTTGGGATGATGCAGATTATCTAAACCAATTCCAAACTGGCTTCTCTGTGGGCTATGGGGTTGAGACTGCCATGGCCAGCCTGATGGATGATCTCCAACTGGCTATCGACAGAGGGAGTGTGACTCTGCTGATCCTTTCGGATCTCTCTGCAGCATCTATCTATATATCATATTTCTATCATGCCTGATATGTACATCTCTTTTTATACCATCGACCATGGTATCCTTATGGACCACCTCAGGGAGGTGGGATTGGGTGGCACTGTTTTACAGTGGTTCCATTCCTACCTCTCTGGCAGATTACAGATGGTGTTGCTTGGAGACTGCTGTTCTGGAGACTGCTTCTTATTCACAATTGTGATAACCAATATAAAATGGACAAAATTATAGTTACACTAGATTCCTCCTCAATTCTTAACCATGTGTTAGGGATGTGCATGAAGCGTTTTGTGCAGCCATGGTGGGCAGGGAAGGCAGGGGGGCACAGAGAGGTAGCCTTAGGAGGCACACAGGTCTTTCCTGCTCCTCCACTGCAGTGCTGTTGGTTCTAAAAAGCCATGCCGCTACTGTGCTACTTCCAGCAAGCCTGCGCAAGGCACTGGCACACACATGGCCACCATGCATGCGCGGCAGCCATGTGCATGCTGATGCCATGCATAGGCTAGCCGGGAACAGCACAGTGCAGCAGAGCAGGTAAGACCTGTGTGCCTCCTTTTAAAGCTACCAATCCCCCCTCTATCAAAATGATTGGGCTGTGGCAACTCCAATCATTTCGGCACCTCTGTAATAAAGCAGCAAAACAATTTGGGCACATTCCTACTATGTGTTCTCTGTTTCACTAGATTTTATAGGCTTCCCATGAGCTAGACTTACAAGTACTCTTTGCTTGCTCTTTTTTTTAATTTCACACCACATTATTAAGCTACAAAATACTACCTATACCTGCATTTTCAAGCTCATCTAGAAGTTATAAAACACAAAAGCTTATTTATTTTACATTTACATTTATATTCCGCTCTTCCTCTAAGGAGCCCAGAGCAGGGTACATAGTTCTGTTTCTCCTCACAACAACCCTGTGAGGTAGGTTGTGCCTGTGTGTCCACCACTGCTCTCTCCACAGGCTGCTACTCCAGCTGGGACTGCCCCCATCCCCTCAAGGCCAGCAGAACCACAAACTGTTGCGTGAGCGAGAGAAGGCGCATCAGCAATCATCAAGGGGCGGGAGAAGCCCCTTGTTTCCACTGTTTTATTTGTTGTTTTTAATCAGTTTTATGTGATGTGGCCCCCAAGCTTGTCAGCTGAACAGAAGGACAGACCAACATTTATTCATCTAGAAGACTTATTTATTTAGCACATTTTTATACCGCCCTAACCCAAGGTCTCAGGGCAGTTCCCCTGAGGAATAACCTGCCTTTGTGCAAAATCTTATAACCTGCCTTTGTGCAAAACCAATGTGGCCAACAGTATAAATATTTAGCTGGATTCAGACTAGTGTTCTCTCTAATTTTTCTCATCTCTGTGTGGAATGATTTTTGTTCTGGGTGGCAGTATCAAGGCAGTGTGTGCACACATGTATTCCGAATGGGGCCTGCCTGATTCAACCTGAGCTGGATCTAAAATTAACTGAGCGGACATCAAAAAACGTGTGAACATGGGCACACACACACACGCCTTCGAGAGAACACTGATCCAGACTTATGCTTGTGCAAGCGATCTCCCCACCCTCTCATCTCTCCCACAGCCCCCCAAAAGCTACTCCTGAAGGTTGGGTTGTGCTACTGTGGGAGACAGCATGGGCGGGTGGTGGGGGAGATCGCCAGAAACTGGACAAGCATCTTCCACAAGTACTCACCACTTGAAGGCTTCTGGGAATTTCCACCTCCTACGCTGTATCCCACACGGCTTCCAAGGATCCTGACATTTTAGATTGCTGCAGTGGGGAAGAGCAGGCTGGAACCAGGGACCCACCAATGTAGGCGTCGCTCACTAGCCAGCCATTATTTATGGCTCCCTTCTCTTCCCTCAGATCCTTTTCTGGTACAAATGCAGAAGTCTTAAGAGAAGCAGTCTTGTCATTTCAAGGTGGCAAGAAACAGTAGAAGCCCTCTCCTACTGCTCAGAAATGATTCCCGTTTCCTACCTTCTCAAAAATGGCAGTGGAAATGAGAGCTCTGGGGAGATCTGTGTGGTGCTAGATGCCCTGCTTGCCAGAGGACTGCAAGCACGTGCCACTGACAAGCAGATTTGTAGATGCCTGGCTAGAGCATCCCCAGTGAAAGCATTGCATCATTGCATAAGTACGAGTCTAGAAACAATTACTTGAAATGGAAAACATGACTGAGGCTTGCATTGAGAGCCCAAGGACTGCAAAAGGTAACTGAAGAGGAACACCCCGCAGATGGAACTACAGCTGCTGAGAAGACTACTAAAGAGAAATGGCTGCTCAAAGATGCTAAAACTCAAGCCCTGTTAGCTGTTTCTGTGAGTAAAAATTATCTTTTTAGCAGAGTTGCACAGCAGAAGCATGCTGGGCCCATAACCTGTTGGGAATTCTCTCTGGTAAGAAAATCCCTCTGGAACCCACACAGCAAGAAAACAAGAACTTGATTAAAACGCTTAGCCAGCTCAAATAAGAGCCAGCGTGGTGTAGTGGTTAGAGTGCTGGACTAGGACCGGGGAGACCCGAGTTCAAATCCCCATTCAGCCATGAGACTTGCTGGGTGACTCTGAGTCAGTCACTTCTCTCTCAGCCTAACCTACTTCACAGGGTTGTTGTGAGGAGAAACTCAAGTATGTAGTACACCACTCTGGGCTCCTTGGAGGAAGAGCGGGATACAGAACGGAAATTAAAAAATAAAAAAGTCACCAGCAGAGTAAAATTATATAAGAACCTTCTTAACGAAAACATTGATAAAGCCAACAAGAAACAGAAGGCAGAATCCAAACACACTTCATACAGGTGTGACAAAAACTTGAGGAACCGAAAAAGATTTCTCCTTTTTCTCTGGCAATAGCTCCTTATGCTGCAATGGAGAATATTTATGAAGGTGCCACAAGTTTCAGTTTAGCAAATAGCTTGGAAAGAGAAGATTCAGAAGGATGGAATCCCCTTATTCAAACTTCCTTCCATTCATACAAAGGTCTGGATCCAACCCATCACTTGGTTATTTTCAAACTCTAATTTACAAGTTCTAATTTAGAAATCTTATCTTGAAAAGTTAAACTTGTCAACATGACCACTAAACTCTATTCTTCAGCCATGCATACTTATTCTAGTACTTGCAAGATACACCAAAAACAGCAATCACACTATTATTTCAAGGTTAATCAACCACAGGCTCTCATCACTTTAACTAGCTAAGGGCAAATGCCTGGTGAAAAAGAAATGTCTTCAATAGGGATTTAAAGGCTGAAAGGGAGAAGGCACACTGAATCTTGGGAGGGGGGGGAGCAGAAGTGTATCTAGGGAAAACAGCACCTAGGGCAAGCACTGAAATTGCGCCCCTGTCCAAACATCTGACACCCATCTTTCAGATAACTTTACCATAATATCAGCTCAAAAATACAAGTTCAGACACTTTCAGAAGAAACAGGTTGTAAGCAACACACACATGCATGCACACACACATACAACCACGCATGTGGCACATATATGCCAGTCGCCTTCTCAAGAAACGCAGCACATCCATATGCTGGGCATGCCTCCATAGAGCTAAGCAGTGAAAACTCTCTTTAGCAAATGCTCTGCCACCTCAGCACACCTCACTACAGGTTGCTGCCTCCAAGAAATTCAGGGATGGGTTTTTTCTGACCAAACAGCCTTTGCCTTAAAGGGAGATAGACGGCTGCAATGGGAAATCCTAGGGGCCACAAACAATCTGAAATTATCCAGCAGCTTACAATAGGCTTGGATCCAGCAGCCTGATCAGGAAGAAGGTGGAAGTTGCAACTAGCCACAGAATAGCAAAACAGTGTGATATTCAGTTTGGGGTTGTTGTTTTTAAAGCACCACACAAGTTAAAGGCAGGCACTTTCCAAGTTTGAAATCTCACAAAGCTTATAATCAGATTGCTTGACAAATATGCAGATAGAGCTTTATATAGAGAATTAAACAGCATGCGAGTGAATATTTCTATTTTATTCCTCGCCTCTCCCCTCCACCCTTCAGTTTTGCCAGCTTACAAGGTATTAAACCAACACTGTCTTTTAAAGGGATGTTTTGTCCACTTACTTTTGTGCCATTTATATCTGTTTTTTAAATGCTCTGGTCCCTTGCCATCAACTTTGCATTCTTCTGACTCCCTAGATCAAGGAAAAATTTAGATTTGGGTCTCGCAGAGGCCATTTGAGCATGTGCAGTGGCCATTTTTGTTTTCAGCAGCTTTATTTATTTTAAAAAATGGCCGCCGCACATGCTCAAATGGTCCGTGAGGTCCTATGCCTTGCCAGGCCTCGCAGAGGCCTTTTGAGCATGTGAGGCGACCTCCAAATGGCTACCACACTGATTTTTGAAGGCCTGAACAGGCTTGAAAATCAGCCTGGGAGAGGCTGCGGCAGTGATCTAGGAGGCCGGCGGCAGGAGGGGGAAGCTTTGCAGACACACACACACCCCACGCGGCCCTTAAGAAGCCCCTTGAAGGGACTACGGGTTAAAAAATTTTTAAAAAAATTTTTTTAAAAAATAAATCTGTGAGTTGGGGAGGAGGTGGGGGGCAGCATGGCACTGCCCCCCAGTGGCACCTAGGGCACATGCCCTGGCTGCCACACCCTAGTTTCGCCTATGGGGGAGAAGAGTTCCAGATTGAAGGGGCAGCAACAGAGGAAGCTCTTCCACGGGCCCTAGTACTATGGACCTCTCTAAGACCAGGGACCAAAAGAAGGGCAACCTGAGAAGATCTCACAGGGTGGGACAGGCCTAGCTGGGAAAGGTGGTCCTGAAGATAAACAGGTGCTAAGCCCTGAAGGCGGGCTGCCGCATTCTGGACCAAGTGAAGCTTCTGGGTTGTCTTCAAAGGCAACCCCAGGTAGAAAGCATTACAGTAATCCAAATGAGAGATGTCGAGGGCATGAGTTACCACGGCCAGGGCAGGACAACGGATGTGATTAATCAAGCATCTTTAAATCTAAACCCCCTCTTCTGCCCCCCCACCCCCAAGGCAGACTTTCAGAAGCCTAACACACAAGGCAATTTTAGGTTAAATAAAGCATTCAATTATTTGTGACCATCCTTATGCCACTTACCACCTACAAAGATAATAGTGGGCGAATCCCAACTACCTATAAAAAGATATTGCTAGTAAACTTCCAAAACATCCATGTTTTCACCAATTATTGACATGTTCAGGAGCACAATTCTCCAAAAGTTAAATTTTAACATTTTTCCATCTTTAGTGGAAGAATGCTACCACTGCTTCACAAAATGACTGTTGACTAGTCTGTGTGTGTGTACACACACATATGAACGGATGGATATCTATATCTAGAGAGAGCGCGACTAGTTGAGGGGGACTGATTTATCCCCCACTCAAACAAATTTCTATATTTCCCCATGCAAGTACTTATGAATATATTAGGGCTTGACAAATCCCAGGCACCAGGGAGCAGTGACACCTAGAAATTTAACCATGGCACCTAGGTTAAGATATTCAGAAGTGGAGTTATTTAATAAAATCTGTATTTGTCCCAGGCAATCCTGTTTATATTTTAAATATGTTACTTGTAAAGGGAATAAAGATAAGCCCATTCACCCTCCCCATCCACTATGTCTATCACTTAGTCCAGTAATTTTGTCAAGTGTCCACTGTCTGGCTCTTCAACATTTGGACTAGCTCCTAGATCGAAAGAAAATTTCTCAGGGCCTAGAATATGATACCTTATGTAGTCAAGTAAGCATGGCACTAAAAGGGCCAGGATTAACACTATTTTATCTGTACACAGCTTACTTATTCCTAAGCAATAGTTTAGAATAAGTGGCTGACATCCAGCATGCACAACAGGAAAAGGGTAATTTTTGGCCATCTGCTCTTCAGCTCACTGTGCTTCCCAAAAATATGTTCCCAGGGGTTGCAGGGTTAATTTTTAATCTTAAAAATTAAGATTTTTCAAATTGGAAAACATCTGTGGAAGATGATGGTTGCTGTTCAACATTAGTTACATCACAGAAAGCCTCCAATAGGTGACACTCCAGCCACACTATAAGATAATCATCATAGATATGAGCGCACTATCCACGAGGAGAAGAAAGTTGTTCCATATACAAAACCCTGCAGTTTGAGTGATGAAAAAAATAGGTCTTCTAGCAACAGAAATGATTTTTAGAGAGGATTGCACAATAAATGCATATTATCTCCACATAGAAAACGGTTGTGTGGAAAAGCCCTAAATGATCCAGTGTACAAAATACATTATACCAACAAAGATCAGAAAATATGCTTTAGTATTTAGTACAATAGCTTCCAAAATATGGGCCAGGTCCATCAGCTGGCCTTTTTTATCCAGGTTGCTAGGCCTGCATGCACTTGTGAGTACTCGAGATAGCTGTGACAGCCAAGGAAATCACAATGCTCGCTTGGCAGTACTTGCATTTCTCAAATAGGAGCTCTCCACAGGAAACAATTTATTAAGTTTGTGATATTGCAAGCTATGGCTATTTCTTTTGGGGAAAGTACCAAAATTCTTGTTGGGTGGGCAAACCCCTCAATGCACTTAGTATCTGGCCTAAGGCCTATTGGGATGTGCAAGTAGGGTTTGAAAACTGAACTCTAGCGGTGGACCTATGGACACTAAAAGCTTTAGAGCAGAGCTGGACAACTTCAGCTCTGCTGCAGATGCTGGACTATAACTCCTAAGATCCCTGACTACTGGCCACTGGGACTGGGAATTAATGCAAGTTGTAGTCCAAAAGCAGCAGGGGAGGCTGCTTTAGAGCCAGTATTTAGCGTCAACCACTAAACTCTTGCCCAGATTAATCTGCATAAAATTATGTAAGCTGCATAAAATTAAAGAAACTGAAATTTAGCTGCCTATGAAAAAAATGCTATTCGATGCTACACAAGAATGATCTTGTGATACAAATATTTCCCGATACAGTTTTCACAAAATGAAAGTTTATGCTGAAAAATTTACTTAAGGTGACATGCTGTCCTCAGATTCATTTAAACATTCAATGCAGTTCTGTTTATTGAAAAACCATGCTTTAGGGGTTGTTTTGAAATGTAACAGCCCTATCTTAAATAAATTTACTCCAAAATATACCTGACGGCAATGCAACTTACTTCCAAGCATGTATGCTTAGTACAAAACACAATGCACACTACTGAACCTCATCATGGAGCATAGGCCATAACTATTTTGAATTACTCTAAGTTTATGCCTCTCCTTTTAAGACATAGTTCAAACAAAACAAGCCTTTAAACAGCCAGTTTGTACAACACACAACTACCATTTTCAGTCCCTCCCATAGCTTTGGCTCTATATAATGAGTTTTCCCATTGATGGGAAACCTATAGTAAAAAGGCTCTCTCAGTCCTGCCCTCCCCCAACACACACAAAAGCAAAGTTTTGTTACAAAAGGAAAGGCAATAGGTAATTTAGGCTATCAAACGTTTGTGGAAAAGGGCGTTGATTCTTGGCACAAGCAGGAAGCAGGAGACACCCCTAGTGTTGACATAATATACTACAGCAGTAGATATCACTGGATTAATTTTATAGCAGTGAAAGCCAAATTTTAATCGCCATGATTTTAAATCGGCAGCCCTTTTTACACCTCATCTTCCTTCTCCATTTAAATATCATAATCAATCCTGGATTACCCAACATCTGTTTTAGAGATAAGATTACCTAATTTTAAAAACAAAACATTTTAAGCTATGTCTTCTGAAAAGGGCTATGTGCACTGTAGCATTTTTGTTTAAATATATGAAGATCAAATACTGCTGCACCACCGCAAAGAACACTTATAAGTCTGCATAACGAGAATGCTGCAAGTACATATTTTTTTAAAACTACCTTTTACATGTGGGGGGAAAGCCTATTAAACAACATTTAAATCTCACTGGAAAAGGTTGCCTTTGGGAGAAGGGAAGGTGCAAGAGCATGAAGGGAAGCAAGTACACATGTTTCTGTGGTGAAGAAAGGATGGCTCAAGCATTAAAAAGGAGGAAACATGGCTGATTGGCACCTAGCACAAGATTAGTGAAGAGAAAAGGAAAGGTTTCCTTGTGTCTTAGTGTTCAAGTAACAAGAGAACAGTGAGAGGTGATGTTTTAGCATTGCTGCATACAAGGTGACTATGGTATTGGGAGAACTCTGACTAGAGGTAAGAGATTAGCCTAAATAAAGGAAAAGTGGAGGAAGGAACAACAGGATACTCCAATGCAAGTTACATTGAAAAGGCAATCAAATATGACAGGCTCATTTTTCTGGAGAAGGATTGAAGGTTTTAGATGCAATTACGATAACTTTATTGATGGTATAGGATGGAAAGTCAAAGCAAAAGAAAACAAGTGAACCACAGATAGCTAAAAAAGGGAGAGAACATGAACAGAAAGTAATCTGATGGGACACCAAGAGACACTGTGGAGAAAGTCTGGAAGCAGAGAGCTCTGGAAAGAAAGATTATGAATACAGCCACATTAACATATGGATTCAAAATAACTTTCGCTATGTGGGAATTCAGGCAGAGAAATTGGAGGAAAACTAGCAGATACAGGCATATCATACCGAGGATAGCTAAAGCAAGATAATTACTGAGAATGGCAAGAGCCTGCTGAAATTCTATGTACAGTACAACTACTTAGAAGCCCCACTGAACATAATGGCACTCACTTTCAAGTCAAGTTTATAGGACCAGGCTGTATACATACATAATCAAAATCACTTAATGCAGATTAGTTACCCATTAACCATCCAATCAGGGTACTTAAAAAGGCTGCCCACCCCCAAAGTTATTCTAGGTACTCTAAAGCATGCTTATGGGTGAAATAAAGGATTCTAATCTGCAATGGCAATTCTCAATAGCCACTCGGAATGACTATTATTCCATATTAGTTAACACAGAGTATGGAGATATGATCTTGTTTTGAGAATACAGTAATAGAGATGGAGAAAGAGCAGAAAAGGAAAAACAAATAGTAGGAAAAATGGAACTACACAAGATAGAAAAGGTTGAGGGGGTTGCTGCTGTAGGAAGCAATGTGAATACGCAAGAGAAGCTGCGTAGGACGAAGAGAATTTTCAGGATTTTTTTCATATGGAGATGTGGAGGAGTTGAGAATAGAAAGAAGGGTGTTTGCTAAGGGGGGCGGCAAAAAATCAAATGCGTGAAAAGGGACTATTGAGAAGACGGTTCTTTGCTAGGGGTGGGGCACTGCAGGGAAGAGGTCACCGCTGGGTGAAGGCAACTACCGGAAAAGCAGGGAAGCCACTGCAACAGAGGAAAAGCGAAATGCATGCGGTGTGGGGGTGGGAAGAGGGAGAGCGCGGCTCTGAAGGCACCGGGGAGGATGCAAGAGGACGTCACGGAGCGCGGGGGGGGTGGACTATGTGGGGGGGGAGGTCTGCTGGGGGAGCCCTTTCGCAGAGGGTCTCTGCGCTCTAAGAAGGCCTGACTTGAAAACGGAGAAGGGCGGGCAGAAAGAAGAATTACGTCTTTAGTTTCTACTGACATTAAAACGGAGGCGGCTTATTTGCCTTTTAAAACACCCGCACCCAGCAATTCACTTTCTCCTCCCCCAGTCTCTCCCGGGGGGGGTGGGGAAGTGAGCCTTCGCCGCCGCCCCTACCCCAAAACCAGGTCTGGAACGTTCCGCCAGGGCCTGCAGGTGTGTGAGCGCGAGTGTGCACGGGAGGACGGGGAGAACAGCCATTCCTCACCATGGTGGCGGGTGGGTGTCGAGATCCTCCCCGCAGCTGAATCCACCGCCAAGTGCCGGCCTCCTCGCCGCCGCTGCTGCCGCCGCTTCTCCTCCTCCTCCCGCCGCCGCCTCTTCCTCGGCTGTTCTCCGCAACGCGCGCGCACGCCTGCCTGCCTCCTTCCTTCCTTCCTTGCAACAACGCTGCCTCAGCCCAGTTGCACCCGGGCTTGCACTCGAGTGTTATTTACTACGGGCTGGAGCGGGTGGTGGTGGTTGCTGACGGTTTCACTGCAGTGGTGGCTCGCACTGCCCCGCAACCTCACGAAAAGGGAGGTGGGAGGAAGGAGGAGGAGAAGCAACCAGGCGAAGCGAATACAGACGATCGACAGCAAAGGGGAGGTGCTTCCAACATCCGGGCCACTACAACTCCCCTCCTTCCCCGACCACTCAAACCAGACGCCATATTTGCATACGCAGAGGGAACGGAAGGGAATGTGCGTGTGACGTCACCAGGGGGTGGGGGGAGCAAATGAAGAGAAGGGGGGAGTCGAGGGGAAAGAGCGCGTATAAAATGGAGGAGGCTGCTCAGTGTTTTTGTTGTGAGTGATGAAGAGAGACTATAATAACTTCTCTGTTAATTGCTGAAAAGGCGCCACTCTTTTTCTGTCCTGCTTTAGAATACATTGGTAGCAAACCCGGATACTGTGGTTTTAAGATCATGAGGAAGCCGGAAAATGTGAGGCTGACATCTTTTTTTTTTTTTTTAAGCAAACATCAAATGGTTGTCAGAGAAGGATGTCACCTGTAGTTCTCCATCTGAGCATTGTTTCGTAGACCTAAACCACCCCTGGGGCGAACGAGGTAGCTCCCCCCAGGGTGTAGCTGCAGATGTAAACACTCTTCTGGTACTTTCCTAGATAATTAAATGCCCCTGGAGAATAGGGACGTTTCTCTGAACAACACACTAAAACAGGTACAGTGCCTGTTTTACCGGTGGTTGTAAATCATTTTAAAACACAGCCAAAAATTGTTTGGTGTAGCATTAACATTTGGTGGCTGATGTTGCTATTTTATGAGTGAGATTGATTCTTTCCTCAAAGATCAAAAACTACAGCAAGATAACCTTGCTTCTGAACTTACCTTGAAAGAAGAAGCTACCCTAATAATAATTACAGGTTTTTTCCGGGTCTGGAAATGAATTAATAGAAAAAGCTTCACCTGCTGAAATGCTAAAAAATAATGTACACGCTCCAACATAAATCCCAACTGGAAAACATTCTTTTTTGTTTAACACCAACCTACCATGCAGAAATTTAGTAGGCATCTTAGTATTTTAGGTACCCCTTCTCTTTATTCTATTTTACAATATAATTTTGTTTCTCTCCTCCACCACTCCATTGCTTTACAAAGGCTGCTGTTCAAAACACAGAGAAGCAAGCTAAGTAAAGCTAATAACTCTGTGTTGGGAGATAGAGCAGGGGTGTAACTATAATAGGGCAAGGGGAGACAGTTGTCTGGGGGCCCACTGCCTTGGGGAGCACCCCAGAGGCAAGTCACATGACTGACTCCCCCCAGCTGCTGACCCACCCGGGCTTCCTTCAGTTGTATTCATCCTCCAAAATTGATGTGAGTGTTAAGACCTGGAGCTACCAGAACAGCATGTCTTTCTCTAGTACCATTAAATGACTTGCATCATCCCCAATTAAAACATAATTTAGGATGATGTTCTGTTGTGGCACATAGCAGATATATAGATATACTTTTTGTTACCACTATTCAGCCTCATTTAAGATTTCTTTACTTCATGAGCTGAGCTTCAGGGGGGGGGCATTTTAAAATCTTGTCTCTGGGCCCACTCCAACCTTGCAAGCCCCTGAGATAGAGTCTACTGTATATGCCACCAACAACTTGGGAAGAGAAGACCTGCAGAGGGAGACAGAAGAAGGCCATGTAAAATTATGTGCTTCACCAATAAAGTAAAAAAAATTGTATGGATGCTAGATTGACATCGACTAGAACAGGTAAATCAAATAAAATATTTGGGGGTAATTTTTCAACAAAATGCTGGGAAATCAGCACATATAAGTATGGTCACAGAGTCGGCAAAACGTAGCACAGCAGCAATCTTAAGATTTTTTAGAACTCAGGGTGCAGGCTTCATTCCAGCTGTTTTAAAACTCTATACTGCAAAGGTCATTCCGTGATTATTGTATGGTATTCAGTTAGGTCCATACTCAAGGTTTGACATTCTGGAAAGAAGCCAATCAGGGTTCTTGAGGAACTTATTTGGCACTCCAAAATGTACAGCGAATGTGACTTTAAGGACAGAGGCTGGCTTTATAAAAATTGAATCTCGGGCCTGGCTTCTAATTATCTATTTTTGGTTGAAAATACATCTGCGACCAGTTGGTTTAATTCCTGAGTTTCTCTCAGCTAGTCTCCAGGCACTATGGTGTGCTACAGTAATTAATAAACTCACCTTTCTAGTTTTAGATCCAGCTCAATTGCTGGAACTGGGTCTAGCGAATGCGAAAAGAGTAGTGAGACAACGCCTTGTTGATATTGAGATCCAAGAAAACTGGGCTGTACTTCCAGAGTTTTATAGAGTAATAAGAACTCAGATGGACCTTTCCCCTGCAAAATATCTGTCGACAATCACTTTCTCTAAGTTTCGATGGATATTTACAAGAGTAAGGGTTAACTCCTTTCCATCTGCACTTCTCGCTGGGAGGTTTCAGGGTGTGCCTTTAAAAGAATGACACTGTAGTTGTGGGTCAGGAGATACAGAAACTGTTGCACACATTCTTCTCCATTGTAAATTCCATTTATATCCTAGGGAACGTCTTATTGCTCCTTTAATATGTAAACTGGTAGATCAATCCGATGATAATCTTGTAGAACATCTGCTCTCAGATAAAGATGCTTCAATCTCTATTTCTGTAGCTAAGTTTAGTTATATTGCTTTTAAGAGGTATAATGGGACATCATCCTAATTCTAAACTGTGTGTGTATGTGTGTGTGTGTATATATATATATATATATATATATATATATATATATATATATATACACACACACACACACACACACATATACACATTTTAATGTGTATTAGTTTTTACTCTCTGTTTGGTCAATGACTGTAAATAAAATTACAATTACAGAAGGCCATGTCTCATCCAATTCTTTTCAGAAAACTGTATTTAGTTGTGTCAATATCAGGTTTTCCTGTCTTTGCTTTGTGGTTCTGTTTGTGTTTAATGAATAAGTATAAGATGTAAAAACTATTAGCAATGCTAGGGAATTCATGATTTCACTAGGGAAATCTAGACAAACATTTAACATTAAACTAGCTAGCTGAACCTGCTCTGTGCACTAGGACTTTATTGCTCTCCTTGCCCCCCCCCCACAACAGCTCCTGCTTTATTGCTCAGTGTCAGCTGCCCCCCTCCCCGCCGCGCCCTCGCCCCCTCCCTGCCCCCTCCCCACCGCCCCCTCGCCCCCCTCCCCACCACCCCCTTGCCCCCCTCCCCACTGCCCCCTCCCTGCCTCCCCACCCCCCCTCGCCCACTCCCTTCTCGCTCTCCCACTCACCCCCTCTCCATCACTTGCTCACTCACTGCCTTCCCTTCACTTGTTCCCTCCCTGCTGTTCGCTTTCTCATTCATCCCCTGCCCACCACTAGCTCACCCTACCCACTTCTCTTCTCTATCTGCATATGGAATCCCCACTGCCCAATCACCACAGTGCTTCTACTCTGCTACCTCCAATTGGTAAAGC
Organism: Hemicordylus capensis; assembly: GCF_027244095.1. NCBI lineage: Eukaryota > Metazoa > Chordata > Lepidosauria > Squamata > Cordylidae > Hemicordylus > Hemicordylus capensis. The sequence continues at coordinate 255,229,296 of NC_069657.1, forward strand.
ACTGTGTGGGCGGGGCTTGCCACGTAAGTCCTTAAAGGTAACATTGCGCCATGGAATTAGTGTTGACTCCTGACAACCACAGATCCCTATGGTTGTCTTTAGTAGAATACAGGAGGGGTTTACCATTGCCTTCTCCCTCATAGTATGTGATGATGCCTTTCAGTATCTTCCTGTATCGCTGCTGCCTGATATAGGTGTTTCCCATAGTCTGGGAAACATACCAGTTGGGATTTGAATTAAATCAGCAACCACTTGCTCACTAGGCAAGTTATTTCCCCGCTGCACCATTAGGTGGCTCATTAAGTACGACCTTAGTGTATTATATAGATAGATTCTTGTGAAAATGTACTTTTTAAAGGAACTTATTTAGGTATAGATCCACTTCAGCTGTGGGTTAACTCAGCATGGAGTTGTTCTATCTGCTGTAAATTTCCATCACATTTTGCTTTATACTTCATATTAAAGAAAATTGGGGTTTTATATTACATAGAATCATGGCATAGGAAAGAGCACTTATAAATCTTCTAGTTCTGCTTCCTGTAACTGCAGAGTTCTGTAGACTTAATACTGTATTTTTGCACATATAACCTGCAGATCATACTCCCCCCCCCGCACAATAGGATGTGGGAAATAAGAGCTTTATTTTCCACTTATTTCCCCATGTACATAAATATTTTTAATTATTTTTCCTTTGGAGGTGGGAATTGCCTAGCTGAGCTATCCTGAGCACCTCAGCCTTCCCTCCTGGAGAATAGTGCCATCCACAACCCTTCACACTTGCCTCTCTACTGCAACTTCCCTATCCCAAGAGCAACAGCCACTTAAATTCCAGAGCCCACACTCTTTCTCCACCTTCCTGTCCACTAGGAGCCACCAGTCCTATCCTATGCCATCCTGCCCTGCTGGCCTTCATGCATCCCCAGCACCTGAATCCCTGGCGTCCATTATCTCCTTTGCCTTGCATTCTGCTGACCACTCTGCCACTAAATTGGCTCCCTCCCATGAGGGAGGAGGACCCTAGCTGCCTGCACAACTTTAGGTCGGGGGGGGGGGGAGCAGATCCAGCCAGTGGGGACCTTTTTGCTGTGTTACAAGAACGAAAGTCCAGCAACAGCAGCAGTGTTGGCCTGTCCAGTAACAAGCAGCAGCTCCATGCATTTGTTCTTTTGATACCAGATGTTCATCCAGGGGCGTAACTACTATTAGGCAAGGGGAGGTGGCTGCCTGGGGGCCCCCACGCGTTGAGGGCCCCCCCCAGAGGCAAGTCACATGACTATATATTGTGAAGTGTGTGTGTATCAGCGAGGGGCCCATTTTAAAATTTTGTCTCTGGGCCCACTCCAGCCTTGTTACGCCCCTGTGTTCATCACCTGCCTGGCTAGTCCTGCCCCTGGGCTGGAGGCCACTAACACCATCCCTCTTAACTCTTGCCTTTCCTCCTCCAACCCTCTGCCTCCTCACTTTCATTACTTTTAAAAATAATTAATTTTCATGTAATAATGTGCTGAAAATTGACCTCAGCCCCTGCACACCAAGTCATGGTTGGTTCCAGTCCACTATTTGAGTTGTGCACCTCTAGCAGAATGGAAATATGTGAATATCATATTTCTGCATAGATAGATTGATTGATTAAGTGCCATCAAGTTGGTGTCGACTCTTAGCGACCACACAGATAGATTCTCTCCAGGATGACCTGTCTTCAACTTGGCCTTTAAGGTCTCTCAGGGGTGCATTCATTGCTGTCGTAATCGAGTCCATCCATCTTGCAGCTGGTCGTCCTCTTCTTCTCTTTCCTTCAACTTTCCCCAGCATTATGGACTTCTCAAGGAAGCTGGGTTACCAGTGGGTAATACACAGGTGAGGGCAATACAGATTTTTGTTTTGTTTTGTTTTGTTTTACGGGGCTGACAGCTGCAGGTTATACTCATGTGAGGGTTATATTTGGGGGGGGGGGTACTTTTATTCAGTTTTAAAGTTCCACTACTTATTTCATTGCCTGATATACTCTCTCTCTGTGTGTGTGTATACACACACACACACACACACACAGTGTATATATATATGTGTGTGTGTGTGGATAGATAGATAGATAGCTTAATGTTCAACCTAAAATCTCTGTGTTGCCACTTAATAAATAAGTGTAACTAGCTGACCTGGTGCAGAGCATCTGCACCCCTAGTTCTCCTTGTCTCTCCTCCCCATCTTCATTTCTTTCTAACCCCCAGTCCCATTTTGTTCTCCCCCCACCCCCGCCTGTTCTCTCTTGGCCGCCAGGCTGCTTCTCCTCTGCAGCCACCCACCCCTTCTCCTCAGTGGCTGCCTGCCAGCCCGGCGGCAGCCACTTTCCCTGTACGGCCAGCCACCCTGGTGTGCTGCCTCTTCTCCCATCCCCATTGCTAATTGGCAGCCCTCTCGCAAGAGCTGCCACGCATGGGATTAGCAATGGGTATGTTTAAGAGAATTAAATCAGTTGGTCTTTCAGCTAGCACAGAGAAGAGAACATTGGGGTTTTATTACTATAAATGAACCTTGCCTTTATTTGTTCGTCATGCTCAAGCTACTGAACCAGTACATATTTCCAAGCCCAGGACAGCTTTTCCTGCAAAATGCCATTTGTTCTGTGCTGTTGCCACTGATCCAAATGAGGCCGTTGTGTCCCTGCCATCATGCACATAGCAATGGGACTGTGATAGCAAACAGTGTCCTTACATGGATGAAGTGTAAAATAGGAAAAGGAGTGTGTTAGGCCAGCCCACACAAGGCAGCAAACAAGATCCGGGCTGCATCACATATGTACTACCCTAGTTTTTTGGCCATTGTTGCATCAGCTGGATCAGTATACCTAAAATATGATTGCAATTGGCTCCTCAGGCTTTTTGTCTCCTGTGTAGTGCTGCAGCACTGAACTGGCTCATTTGCTTCACACAGAATGCTGCACGTAACTGCATTAATTGGTCTGTGTGCCCACAGCAAAGAGCCATTGAATTGGGGTGTTCTACAAAGTGCATTATCTGTTCCCTTCACCTAGTTTATTTCTGGCATAAGTGTGGGTGGAAGTTGCACTAAGAGAGATTCTTCATTGTTTGGTCACTTATTTATCACAGTAATAGTTCCTCTTGATTTACCAAATAAAATAAAATGATTGGAGTAGAATAAATGCAAAATAGAGTAAGATATTATGTATAACCATATTATTGTATGACACACAAGGCCAGATTTTAGGATAAGTGGCTGTAATCCTATGAACGCCTTGTTTGAAGTAAGTCTCATTGAAGAAAGTGGAATTGATTTCTGAGTAAATGTGCATAGGACAGGATGCAAAACTACTGTGAGTAAGAAGGAAAGACTGACCTTTGGGGAATTGCTAATTGATGTTGTAAGGTGGGAACTGAGTCAGTTGTAGCTTTAAAGAAAAAGCTTTTGTGTGTAGATCAATGTCAAGGAAGCAAGTATTATTTTTATTCTTTCTGCTATTTTAAACAAATCTTTAGATGACTTAAAAGAATGTTTATAGCAACATAGGTAATGATGAATACAGACCATAATGAAGTTTATTAGATGTTTTCATGCTAGAGAGCATGTCACTTTGCAGAAATTTGATCTTGGCCTCTTAATCTAAGTAGCTTCCAATTCAGGGAATGTCCTTCAGAAGATAGTAGTCTAGAGTATAATACACCTATATTTGGGTGTAAGTACAGCTGAAGTGTTTCTGAAGTAAACATATATAAGAACAGACTGTAAAAAGGGAACAGAGAATCAGTTCTTTGCCACAAGAGACTATTCGTGTAGCTAGGGGCTTTTCAAAGCATGGGAATTGGCATGCTTACACTGGTATGGAATCAATGCTAGTTTTTACATACAGGTTAACACTTTGAAAAATGTGGTGTTAGAAAGACAGTATGTATTCAGAACTAAAACTATTCAAATTCTGCTCCAAGAAAAGCTGGATTTATCACTTGTTTTTAAAAAGTGCAGATTTGCATAATTTTATCAGTTGCCATTTTGCATAACATTTTACTTTGTGTTGTGGGGAGAGCCAAGGACCTGTAGCGAGTACAGAACTGTTGCCCCTGACCACAGGAAATCCTGTTCAGTAATACCTCTGGTCAATGAAATTTCAAACATTTCCAGCACACTTGCAAGCATGCTAATGCAACCCAAGGAGCTAGAAACATGCACCACTTAACCATAAAAACTTGAGTTTCTCAGGAAGCTAGTTTCTGCATCCAGTACCACATTCTGCATTTGTCGTGCATTTGGCATGGAATCTCAGCATTCGTGTAGCCATTTTATTAGTTCATCCACTTAGAGATTCATTTCTTTTGTCTGTACTTCCCTCTTTCTGATTAGATTAGAAAGGTATTCTGTGTTACTAGGGAAGCATGGGTATGGAGAGGTTTCTAATACCTTTTCAAAGTGTGTAAGAAAACATGCTTTCACAACTAAGGGTCATAACTTAAAAAGATGCCAGTTATTTCTCATAGTTAAAGACTATTAAGGCTTATTTTCTAAACCGGGAAAAGGAATCAGGAAAGCAGGGCAGGAGATGACTTGTCATCACACCCTGGTATAAGAAGCAGAGTTGTGGGAAGCAGAAAAAATGTCAGTGTTTTGTTGTTGTTATACCATTGCAATATTCTGCACAGTTATCACTGCACCAGATGTTTTCCCCTTCTAACTAGACAAAGAGGCACCTTTGGAAAGTGGTGCTTCTCCTATATTTAACAGATGAAGAGAACTGTCCTCATTCAACCCAGCATGGCATCTAGGTATGTGCTCAAACCGGTCCGGAGGCCATTTTAGAGGCCTCTGAACCGGTTCGGACATGGCTTGGTCCACTGGTTCGGCGCCGGAACCACTGTCTGTTTTTTGTAGGAAAACAGAGCGCCGGAGGGGGAAAAGCAGCAGGAGGGGTAAATACAACCCCTCCCCCGCCCTTAAAGCGAGACACACACCCCGACGCTGAACCACGCCTCCGCGGTTCCGTGCACATCCCTAATAGCATCCCTCTCAGTTGCCGTTGCTGGTGTCTTCCTTGTACCCTTTTTAGACTGCAGTCCATTTTGGAATGGGGAACCATTTTCTCATTATTTTCTTTTGCAGCATAAACTATTCTTATGCTGCAAAAAGCTGTATATAAACATTCCTGATTATGATGAGGGTGTCCACATTTGTATCCCCTAGTAGCTGCAGCAATCATACAGAAGTAAATATTAAATAACATTGTTGTTTCGGGTTAACTTCTTTCTGGTTTCTTGTACCATTATGGTTAACATCAGGAGTTTGGTGGAGCTTACAGAATATTTATTTATTTATTTATTTATTTATTTATTTATTTATTTCTAAATTTATACACTGCCTTTCATTAAAGCAATCCCAAGGCGGTTTACAGCAAAAAATTTAAACACAAGATGGTAAAAAAGACACAATTAAAATATTAAGTAAAAAAAATATTAAACAAATCTGATTAAAAATGTTTTTTTTTAAAGGCATAAAAGCAGTACAGACTATAAAGAGCAGCAGCAAAGAATCAAATAAATGCCTGGGCAAAAAGCCAAGATTTTACACTTTTTCTAAAAGCTGTGATGGAGACCGAGGAGCAAATAGCCACCGGGAGAGCATTCCAGAGTCTGGGGGCAGCAACAGAGAAGGCCCTGTCCCGCGTGCACGACAACCGAGCCTCCCTCATTGTCGGTACCCAGAGCAGAGCCCCCTCAGATGACCTCATCAAGCGGGCTGCAACCCTTGGAAGCAGGCAGTCCCTCAGGTATCCCGGGCCCAAACCGTTAAGGGCTTTAAAGGTCAAAACCAGCACCTTGAATTGGACCCGGAAACAAACTGACAGCCAGTGCAGCTCTTTCAAAATGGGTGTGATGTGCTCCCACTGGGCAGCTCCAGATAAAACCCTAGCCGCCGCATTTTGCACTAGCTGCAGTTTCCGGATATTCTTCAAGGGCAGCCCCATGTAGAGCGCGTTACAGTAATCCAGCCTTGACGTGACTAAGGCATCGGTAACTGTGGCCAGATCTGCCTTCTCGAGAAAGGGACGCAGCTGGCGCACTAGCCAAAGCCATGCAAAGGTACATCTGGCCACCGCCTCCACCTGAGCTTCCAAAAGCAGAGCCGGGTCCAGTAATACCCCCAAGCTGCGTACTTGCTCCTTCAAGGGGAGTGCAACCCCATCCAGAACCGGTAAACTCTCCTCATCCCGATTGGCTCTCCTACTGACCAACATTACCTCCGTCTTATCCGGATTCAATTTCAGCCCCACATCCAACCCATCACGGCCTCCAGCCCCCGATTCAGGACATCCACCTCCTCCATAGGATCAGGTGACAAGGAGAGACAGAGCTGAGTGTCATCCGCATATTGCTGACAACTCAGTCCAAGTCCCCGGATGACCTCTCCCTGTGGTTTCATGTAGATGTTAAACAGCATGGGAGACAAGACCAAACCCTGCGGGACCCCACAGGCCAATGGCTATGGAGCTGAGTAGTAGTCCTCCAGCACCACTTTCTGGACCCTCCCTCCAAGGAAAGACTGGAACCACTGCAACGCAGTACCTCCGATTCCCATACTCGAGAGATCTATATATCTGTATAGATTAGGAATCATCCACAGCTAGATGAGTTATGTTTATAAATAAGGTTTATAAATAATTATAAATAAAGTTTGAGTGCTTCAGAGTGTTGGCCTTAAGAAATGTTCCTTCTGAGAAAGTTCTTCCATAGTTGTCCACTGGTCTTTTGTCTACATTTGAACTTATTTTGAAATTAAATGTGGGTAACAGAGATAAGATGGTAGAAAGTACGTGTTTGATGTAACCCATCAATTTCATAGCAGTGATATAATGTTATTCAAAATATGGTTTTGAATAATCATGTCTTACAATTTAAATCTTGGTGTTGATTTTACTCAAAATTTATTAATTTTAATTAATGGATGGGGTTACACTCACCCAGAAGGAACAGGTACATAGTTTGGGAGTGTTGTTGGATCAAAGCCTCACCCCAGGGGCGTAACAAGGCTGGAGTGGGCCCAGAGACAAAATTTTAAAATGGGCCCCTCGCTGATACACACACACTTCACATGTGACTTGCCTCTAGGGGGCCCCTTGAGGTGTGGGGGCCCCCAGGCAGCCACCTCCCCTTGCCTAATAGTAGTTATGCCCCTGCCTCACCCTGGTATTTCAGGTGGAGGCTATGTCCAGGATCACTTTCCATCAGCTTTGGCTGATTCATCAGCTGTGTCCATTCCTTGAAGAGAATGATCTCAGAACAGTGATGCATCATTTGGTAACCTCCAGATTGACTATTGCTATGCGCTCTATTTGGGACTGCCTTTATACGTAGTTCAGAAACTTCAGTTAGTCCAAAAATGTGGTAGCCAGATTGGTCTCCGGGATAACCCAGAGAGACCATATTCTACCTGTACTTAAACAGTTGCTACTGATATGTTTCTGGGCAAAATACCTTTATTACCTTTAAAGCCCTGAACAGCTTAGGTCCGGGTTACTTTAGAGATTATGTTCTTCTCCAGTTTTTCTCCATGTTAAGGTAATCTGGAGAGGTCTGTCTCCAATTACCATCAGTATGTCTGTTGGCAACTTGGAACCGGGCCTTCTCTGTAGCTGCTCCTGGACTGTGGAATGTACTCCCAGCAGAAATCCATGGTTTAGAAACATTACTAGCCTTTAAGAGAGCCCTTAAAACTTATTTGTTTGGTCTGACCTTCTAAGGTTTTTAAATTGTTCTTACATGTTTTAAACTGTTTTAAAATCTGTTTTTAAATCTTGTTTTCAGCCGATTGTTTTAGATGATTGTCAGTTAATTTTATGTTTTTTGTTGTGCACCAGAGCCTCTGATTGGGGCCGTATAAAAATATAATAAATCAAGAATGAATTTTTTTCTGTGAATTAATCACTTAGCAATGTTCTTTCCTTTTTGAATTGATCTTGATTGGCCTGAGCATGAAAACCAGGGAATGGACTAACCAAACATTTCTCAAGTGGAATGAACAATGTTTGGAGGGCAAACCTTTATTACATAGGTTTCTGTAGTTGGCTTAGCTCTGAGAAGGCCTCTGGAGTCAAATAAAATATTTGATTTTTCTCAAAATGGTTTTTGCTTATCTAAAATAGCAGTGCATTTAATGTAATGTACCCATGGTATTATATTTTTCACAATATTGCTTGTCAGACTTTGCCTTCTGCTTAATACTTGTAATGTGCTTTACATAAATTATCTGTTTTCATTAGAGTAACAAAGTTCATTGCAATTGCTGAATATACTGGATTAATATATCATGTTGTTCTTCCACATTGTCTTCTAGGCTCTTGCCCTTTACAGTTTCTTCACACATCTTTCACTAGCTGCCTCTCAACTGCAGGATTCACTTGTACAGTAAGTTAACTCAGGGCCTGGGACTCCATCTAATTAACTAATCTTCTCTTCTGACCCTTAAAAGGCCATAAGCAGCTTTTCCCAGCAAAGCGGGTGAACCTTTGGGCATTTGCAGTTACATTCTAAATGTCTGTCTTTTTAAAACTGCACACACACACAAATCTTCATGGCTGTTGTACAGACTTGCATTTATTTTTAGTAAGGGTTGCTATGTATCTTTTTAATGTTTTGAGAAATTGTCATGTTATTACATACTGTCTACTTGTTAAAATGCAAGTTAGCACTTTTCTAAGCTCAAAGAAGAAAGGTACTTAAAGCAAGAAAAATGTCTCATGTAACGATTTCTAAGATGTGTAAGCTTTTGTATTAGTTGTTGCTTAGCATTTTTAAGGGTGTTCTGTGAACTCAAGAAACTGACAAGTTTATCATGCTATTTTGAAAGCTGATGAACATCACTTACTAATAGATGCACCAGGCTAATGAAAGAGAAAGCAAAAGGTTTCTTATTAACCCTCATCTGGAGTCATGATTTTTTACACATAGGTAGGACTTCCTACTCACAAATAGTCCTATTGGTTACAGTGGATGCCCCCCAACCTTTTCAGGTCACAGAACCCTCAATAATTAACATTTCACTCCAAAGAGAGTAGAGGTGACCTCCCTCTCCCCATTCCAAGCATGGCACCCTGTGTGACTGCATGATTCATTGAGAATCATGGAAAGAAATCATGAGGATTTCAAAAATGAATATTTCAAACCCCACACTAATGCAGATGCATATTTCAGCATCTTAGTTCTCAGCATTTCAGCTGAACGGTCACACTGTGACTGAGTTAAAGGCAATCTGGGAGCTGGTCAAGTGCATTCTACAGGGCAGTCACCCACAATCATCACATTTTTTGCTTGGTTTCTTGTCGGCTGTCCTGGGCGCACACAGTACCAACATCGTCTGTCCATCCAAGCCAAACACAAATTTATTTATTTACTACATTTTTTACACCGCCTTTCTGACTTGACAAAGGCACCCAAAGCGGTTTACAATATTAAAAGAAGCAAATTACAGAAGATTAATAAACATTGTCTCAGGCTGTTGGTCTTTTCAGGAGCTGAGGACAAGAGCTCCCTGGCCTGGGTGCATCCTTTCTTGCCTTCCTTTCAGGGCACACTGGTCTTTCAGTACTCCTGGGAATGAGCAGGGGGTGGGGGCTGTCCCAACAGTGCTTCCCTTTGGGAATATGGTTGCATCTCTGGGGGTGTGTCTGGCTTGTTGTGTCTCATAATGCCTACGCAGATCAACCCCTTGCTCAGGAGAACCTTTGCCATCTATACACTAGGGAAAGGTTATCCCTCACCACAGTCCTCTGTGGGCAGGTTCAGATGAACATTGTCCTGCAAACGCAAGAACATCAAGTCTGTGGCAAGGATGCACAGGCCCTGATGTCACTGGTGGATGAGCCGATGCTCTTCTGGCACATCCTTTAATCACATCAGAGGGATGCTCATCTGAATTGCCCCTCTGCACACACTCCAACAAGGTTTGGAGAGCATGTAGAGGGGTGATTCACCTGAAATAGCCCCAGGTTTTGTTCCATGGCTGTACACTTTGTTGCACAATTTGCAGACATGCTTGTCTTTGTTGCAGTCCTCCAGCTTGCTTCCCAAAGTAAACATTCCCTGTCAGTGGGTAGGATGTCTTTCCATCACAGCACCATCATATTTTCAAACGGCGATTCTTTGACTTCTGAGAGGTCAGATGCTTTCAAATGCTTTGCTTGTTCCAAACACTAGATCTGACACTGTGAGAGGGGCTGGCTTCATCTACTCTAACTCGGGAACACAGAACTATGGAGTGCCTCAGACTGGTTTTCAGACACTGCCATAAGAACAGCCCTTCTAGATCAGGCTCAAGGCCTATCTAGTCCAGCATCCTGTTTCACACAGTAGCCCACCAGATGCCTCTGAGAAGCTCACAGGCGAGAGGTGAGGGCATGCCCTTTCTCTTGCTGTTGCTCCCCTGCTGCAACTGTTATTTAGAGCCATCTTGCCTCTGAGGCAGGAGGTGGCCTATAACCACCAGACTGGTAGCCATTGATAGACTTGACCTCCATGAATTTGTCTAAACCCCATCCAAGCTAGTGGCCATCAACACATACCGTGGTAGAGAATTCCATAGATTAATTATATGCTATGTGAAAAAGTACTTCCTTTTGTTGGTCCTAAATTTCCTGGCCTTCAGTTTCATGGGATGACCCCTACTTCTAGTGTTGTGAGAAAGGGAGAAAGTTTTCTCTATGTCCTCTCTGGTAAATTTTAGCTCTGGTAACCTCTCACTTAGATTACAGCAATGTGTTGTATGTGGGGCTGCCTTTGAAAATGGTCTGGAAACTGCAGCTGGTACAAAACAGAGCTGCAAGTTTATTAACTAAGATTTGATGTTTTGATCATATTACACCAGTGCTTAGTCAGCTGTACTGGCTCCCAGCCCATTTCCAAGCACAATTCAAAGTGCTAGTTTTAACCTTAAAGCCCTAAATGGCTTGGGACCAGGTTACCTGAGAGAGTGCCTTGCCCCATATGTCCCTACCTGTTCCTTAAGATCTTCAGAGGCCCTCCTCTGGATGCCGCTGTCAAATGAGGTGAGGCAGGTGGCTATCAGGGAGAGGGCCTTTTCCTGGTTGCACCCCATTTATGGAATAGCCTCCCCAGTGAAATTGGCCTGGCTTCATCACTTTGTTATTTTAGACGCCAGGTAAAGACCTTTTTGTTCACACAGACCTTTAAATTTGGGTTTTCAGATTTGTTTTGATTTTTAAGTGATTTCAAAATGAGTTTTCAAGGTGTTTAGTATTGTATTTTCTTTTAATCTTTTTTTTTTTTGTCTATGATAATTTAATGTGTTACGTGTTTTTGTATGTTTTAATCCTTTGCTGTGAGCTTCCCAGAGAACAATTTTTTATGGGGCGGCTAACAAATAAAGTTGTTGTTGTTGTTTACACAGTCAGACAAGTGTTATTGACTGGTTTGTGTTATCCAGACATCGAGTCCTTCCCAAGGACCTGGGATGGCTGAATTTTATTGTCAATGTTGTTGCTGTTATTATTATAGGATATTGTCACAGAATATAGGCTGTTCCGAGTAGAGTTGCTGTTTGTAACTGGCTGATGGTGATTCCTGTGGCCCCTATGGTGTTGAGGTGCTCTTCAAGGTCTTTTGGAATTGCACCTAGGGCACCAATTACCACTGGGATTATTTGGGTCTTCTTCTGCCACAGCCTTCCAATTTCAATTTGTAGACCTTTGTATTTTGTGATTTTTTCTATTTTTCTTCTATTCTGCTATCCCCTGGTATTGCTATGTCAATTATTTTAACTGGTTTTTCTTTCTTCTCGACTACAGTTATATCTGGTGTATTGTGTGGCAGATGTTTGTCTGTTTGTAGCTGGAAGCCCCATAATATTTTTGCATCTTCATTTTCTACAACCTTTTCAATGTTATAGTCCCACCAATTTTTGGCTACAGGTAGCTTGTATTTTTTGCAGACGTTCCAGTGTATCATCCTTGCTACCTTGTCATACCTTTGTTTGTAGTCAGTTTGTGCGATCTTTTTACAATAGCAGATTAGGTGGTCCACTGTTTCATCTGCTTATTTACAAAGGTGGCACTTGCTGTTTGTTGTGGATTTTTCTACTTTTGCTCTTATTGCATTTGTTCTTAGTGCCTGTTCTTGTGCAGCCAGTATTAAACCCTCTGTTTCTTTCTCCAAGTTGCCATTCTTAAGCCATTGCCAGGTCTTGGTGATGTTTGATTTTCCAGTTATATTGTGCAAATATTGACCATGCAGTGGCTTATTTTTCCATTTTTCTGCTCAGTTCTTGACTTGTTCTTTCTTGTAGGCCTGCTTTCTTTCATTGGTGTTGAATAGTTTCTCATTATTGATCAACTTAAGTGCATCTTCTTCACTGTCCTTTATATATTCTTCAAGGCCTCTTTTTTCCTCCTCTTTGATGGACTTGCAGCATTCCTCTTCCACCTGAGCTGCGAGGGAGGTATAGCCTATCTACAAAACTGCGGGGTTGCAGAGCATGATTGATGGTCATTATTTTCCTGGTCTTACGATCTAGCATCTCTAGCTCTGCCTGGGTCCAGTCTATTATTCCTGCACTTTATCTGATAATAGGTATAGCCCAGATGTTTATGGCTTGTATGGTGTTCCCACCATTGAGTTTGGACTTGAGGATTTTTCTAACTCTCCTGATGTATTCACTTCTAATTTTTCTTTTAACTTCAGTGTGTGCAATGTTATCAGCCTGGAGAATGCCCAAGTATTTGTAATGTTCTTTCTCTTCCAGGTTCTTGATGTTGCTTCCATCCTCCTCCTCCTCCTCCTCCTCCTCCTCCTCCTCCTCCTTAATGTAAATCTCTAGGCCGTGTACAAATTTTAATATTAAATAACACCTGTCTGACTGTGTAAACAACAACAACAACAACAACAATATGATTATGATTTTTAATATTATTTCTTGTTTACACAGTCAGGCAGGTATTATTGACTGGTTTGTTTTATCCAGACATCTAGTCCTTCCCAAGGAACTGGGATGGCTGAATTTTATTATCAGTGTTCTTGCTGTTATTATTATAGCTGTCGTCACAGAATATAGGCTGTTCCCAGTAATGTTGCTTTTTGTAATTAGCTGATGGTGATTTCTGTGGCCCCTATGGTGTTGAGGTGCTCTTCAAGGTCTTTTGGAATTGCACCTAGGGCACCAATTACTACTGGGATTATTTTGGTGGTCTTCTGCCACAGCCTTTCAATTTCAATTTGTAGATCTTTGTATTTTTTTTTTTCTATTTCTTTTTCTTCTATTCTGCTATCATCTGGTATTACTATGTCAATTATTTTACTTGTTTTTATTTTCTAATCTAATCTTCCATTTAGGTGATGTACTACTTTTTTTTTTTACAGATCCACTGATCTTATATCTGAGCTCTTGTGTTGTTATTGTTGCTGCACTGTACATTAGTTAGTTTGTTTCTTGCAAATTATTGGTTGTTATTTCTGCAAGTGCAGCATTGACATCTTTTAATGCCTGAGCAAGTTGTTTTTTGGCAACTGTTTTTAGAGCTGGAAGTCGAACCCTGGTGGTTGTTTGGTTCATGTGCTCAGTTATTTTTTGCTTTAGTTCTTGTTGCTTTTCTGTTAAACGGCATTCAGGTTTTTGAGGTGAAGGGAAAGGGGAGGTTGCCTGGTTTTGATTTTGAAACAGTTCAGCAACAGTGGCATCCTCTATTTCCGACACCTCCTCCATCTGTGCCTGAGCAACTTCTTCAGTTGGTGGTAATTCTTCTTCCATATCTTGAGCCTGTGTTGCTCTTTGCAGTTCTTCCAGCTCAACTCCTGTGAATACTTTATTTCTTATTATGAATCTTCTCTGGTCTGCTAGCCTTTGTTCTGTTATTTCTGTATCTGGATGCTTCTCTTTCCAAATTTGGTACATTCTTTTAAAATAACCTCTTCTAGTTGGACTAGACTTGTAGTAGCAGATCATTATTTCCTTCTTGGCATTTTTTGTATATTTTTTCCGGTTAAGCAACGTTTCTTCCAGTAACCTTGCAGTTTCCGGCCCTGGTTGCTCAATTGAAGATCCTGAGTCCTGTAGCCCACTTGCCACCAGATGTCCAGGGACTCCAGCACCTGGCGTGGTCCTTGTTGACCAGGGCAATGACCGATCCGGTATAGATTTATTAAAGTTATGTCTCACCATATTGTTGATGGAAGACACACTCTTTGTCTGGCTCCTCTGATGAGACCTGTCCAGTATGGTTGGACCTCTGGCATAGCTCTCACCTTCCTCAGAGCACACAAGCCCCACAACCACGCCAAGGTAGTGTCTCACTGGGGGTATTATTTATTATTATTATTATTATTATTATTATTATTATTATTATTATTATTTATATCATATCTCCCTGTAATAACCTCTTTTCCAAACTAAGAACCCCCAGATGCTGTCCAGGCCCCTCATCATATTGGCTTCTCTCTTTCCCTGGCTGGGGAAAGCTCGGCAATCTTTCCAGCCGGGAGGAAGGGGTGGCAGGAGTAGCAGAGACTGTGTGCCTGCCAGAATCTTCTGCACGGTTGGCTGGGATTTGATGTGAACACCCACACCTTAGAGGGAACAGTGTTGGCCGCACCATAGATTTGTATAAGTGCATTATAATTTTCCCCCAGTCCCCTTCCTAATGATGCTTAGCATGAAATTGGCCTTTTTCACAGCTGCCACACACTGAGTTGGCAGTTTTCCACCATCATCATCAGGGGAAACAAAACTGAAGTTTCCAAAGAGAAATAGGGTGTTCTTCCCCATTCCAAATGGCTTAAGATGGGCATGGGATATAAACCACCCCACCATAAGGATTTCCTTCATTTCTTGAGTGGTTTTTCTCCCAGCATACTTATAATGGGAATGGGATAGTCTCTTTCCACTATAGAAAGCCCATTCTTTTGGGGGTGGTTTTCTACGCTGTATCATTTTTATTAACAACATAAATATTGTAACTGGTGGGGGGGGCATACTGTGGATGTATCATATACCAGAGTGCAGGTAAGAATTTGACAACAAGAGCATAGCTGGTGGGGGGGCCATACTGTGGATGTATCATATACCAGAGTGCAGGTAATAATTTGACAACAAGAGCATAGCTGGTATTGCAGTGGTTTGCTTATTTACACACCTGGGGTTGGAAATCTATCCCAAAATCTGAATGAGGGTTAAATCGTTTGAATAGTGGTTTTATTTTTTATAGAAGGAGGAAACAAATATAATATCACTCTAATACCGAATTGCTTTGAAATGCCTCAGGATTCCTTAAACTAAATCTAGCACAACAGCAAACAAGCAAAATTGGAACAAGTGGAGAATTACTATTCACGGTGACACATAGACAATGGACCAGTGTCGTGCCTTCGCATGTAGGGCAGGTGCACAGCTGCCAGGAAGGAGTATTGCAAGACCTCTGTTGCCAGTCAAGAATAAAGGGGAAAGAGACCTCCCCTGCCAGGTCTCCAATAGTGACAGGAATTCAGCAGTACTGCTCTCCTGCATGAACTACACTTACACAGTTCAGAATACTGGAATGTAGGCATGGTGAATCTGTTCCTGCTCCAGGCAGGAGTAAGCTGCATGTGAGGACCCAGAGGTCCCAGACTACTGAATGCCTCAGTTTCGAGAGAGTGGATATGGTAGGAGAGAGGTGTTTGAGGTTGGAGGCACCTGCTGTGCTTTCACGCAAGAGCTGGACTAGAGCAAATAAACATGTCTCCTTGTCCTGGTTCCAGTGTGCATGGGTAGACATGGCATGTCACAAAGTTACCCTTGTGCAATTCACAAGGGTGAGATCATGCTGATCTCTTTTTGAATTTTATTCTGATCTCTTTTTGAATGATCTCACACAAGTCTCTTTTTGAATTTTATGAACTAGTGTGATAGTGGTTAAGCAGTCACTAAAATAAAAATGCATTCTGTGTTTGCTACTTGGCTAGATTTTAGAATAAGAGAGAGACTGTACCTATATTCTGTGGAATGATGGGAACAAGTTCTTCCTGATCCCACATCAGTATAAATGCTGGAAAACAAGAAACCCTAAAGCTATGCACTTGCTCAAAAGAGCAAGTAAGCCAGTGTATTTAATAGTAAAGTTTCATGATGTGCATTGTACCACCATAGATGCTTGACATTACAACTGTAAATATTGGGACCAGGCTATAAAATCTATATATTAAAAAGAAGTTGGAGTAACAACACAATTTCACCATAATTTAGTATGGTGAATAATACTGAATAATTTAGTATTCAGAAAGGTTCATGCTGTATATGAGGGAAAAGGTTTATGATGACTATAGGTAGGAACTAGGATGTGCTCAATAGTTCTAATGTTCATGGATCTTTCATTTGGAATATATAAATGAATTCTCACAGTATCAGAATTTATATTATTTTTACAGAAGACCCAGGAACTCTGTAAAAATCTGGCCGATAGACTATTTCAGGGCAGTGGTGGCTCTTACCTGAGGGCAGAGTGGGCAGCGCCTACCTGAAAATATGTCAGCCATTTTACCTCTTCTTTATGTCTTCTGTAACCATTTCTCTGACTGCTTCTCTGTTTGTACCTCTTCCCTACCTGCAGCCTGGCCTCACTGTTTATCTAGGGTGGGCTACGGTACCAGAATGCTGGAAACACCAATAGGAACACACAGAGTTGTTCAAATTTGAATATTAATAAGGCAGGAACCAATTACAAGGCTTGCCTTTGTTTTCAGAAGGTGGGCAGAGCTTACAAAGCCCTGAGCACCAATCAGAAGGCATCATACTGATTGATTCCTCAGACAGCCAATCAGAGTGCCCAGAGGGCGGGGAAGTCTTTTTCTTCTAACTACTTGTATTCTATTCAGTAATCTTTTGTTTGGATGTCCAAGGAGGATCCAGTAGAGACTGTGGGGGAGGAGTCAAGAGGAAAAGGGAAGGAGAAAATGGATTTGTTGCCAAATAAACTTTTAGTTACTTAAGATTTCCTTGTGCGTATGAAGGAAGCAGCTATAAAAAACTACTCAGAAGAATCCAATCACCATTTTGATTAGAGAGCAGGCAGGCAGGCTTGCTAGCTGTCTACTATTGCTAAGTCTGATCTTTTGCTGGCTTCTTTTTGTGTGTTTAGAAGGAAGGAATGTAACCTCTGCTTCTTCTTCCTTGCTCTCTGACCTGTATGCAAAGCGTTATAGCCCATTCCAAAAATGACATGCCATAAAGCATTGGAAGGAACAGCAAACTGTAAGACTGAACTAATTAGATTCGAAATTGGCAAAATAAGCAAGAAAGTTCTTTTAAGACATATGCATGGATTTCTGAGACCAAACTGCTTTTCAAATAATTGCAGAAGTGGCTTTCCATGTGGATGTGGTATATGTTAGAGAAGGAATGGATTCTGTTGGAAGGAAATAATTATTTATTTATTTATTTATTTATTTACACAGTCAGACAGGTGTTATTGACTGGTTTGTTTTATCGAGACATCGAGTCCTTCCCAAGGACCTGGGATGGCTGAATTTTATTGTCAATGTTGTTGCTGTTGTTATAGATATCATCGCAGAATATAGGCTGTTGTTGTTGTTATTATTATATGCTATGCAGAGAGCTAACCGGATTTTTCTCTGTATTGTGGCCAGTATCTGTAACATTAATATGTCCACTGTGTTTGGCCTATGGCTGCAATAAAAGAACTACTAATAATAATATGTCCACTGGCAGTGTGGTTCATTAGGCACGGATCGAGGAAGTGATCTCTATAAAAAACATTTGTTGCTTGCTCGGATGGGCACCCAAGGCACTCAGCTGTTCAGCAGGCATGGAGTACGGAGAGGATGTCCCTGTGCATCTTTGCTTCCCATGGTGTCCTTAAGTTACAAAAGATGATTCATAGCTGCATCAAGCATCATTGAAAAGCCTGTGGTCATCTCAGTCAGTTCAACAATGTTTGTTTTGTTTATTTATTTATACATTTATATCCTGCTCTTCCTCCAAGGACTCCAAAGCAGTGTACATTGTTATATTTATCCCCACAGTTAGTGGATGCAGACATGCACTAGTGACAGTCACCCAAGCAGATATCCACTAAGTGACTGTCCCAAATTCACTCCATGAGGCTGTTCACATGAGCAGCCCTATCCAGGCTTGGCAGCTCTACCTGGGTAGGGCTGATCATGTGAAGCATTGGAATTGAAGCCAATCCCGGGGCTGCCTCACCCAGGAATATTACGCTAGTTCGGGGTCATGTGAATGCTTGGGCTGCACCTAGCCCAAGCAGACACAGAGCTGGGCGTCTAGAGTGCCGGACTCATGGAGGAATCCCTCAATGCACTATGCTTGTCGCACAGCAGCGCTGGTCTTGTGGATGTGCAAGCCACACTGCAGGAAGTGCCACGGGATCATATGGAGAGAAGGTAGGTGCTCTCCTGCCTTCCCC
This sequence comes from Hemicordylus capensis, assembly GCF_027244095.1. Lineage (NCBI taxonomy): Eukaryota > Metazoa > Chordata > Lepidosauria > Squamata > Cordylidae > Hemicordylus > Hemicordylus capensis. Next base: position 255,247,714 of record NC_069657.1, read on the forward strand.
ACGCCTGACCTCCTCAGCCCAGCAAAAGGTCGAGTTTCATGGCTGAATGGAGCTCTGAACTTGGATCTACCTGGTCTTAGTCTAGCACTAACCAGGACTCCACACTGGCTCTCAGTTTGACTCCTTTGTGACAGCTAATACATATCCTGGAGGCTTTTCACACAGGGCTTTTATTGCGAATCCACACCTGATTGGAATGTGCCAGTCTGCATAATTGCTGGATTTACCTTGACCTCCTTGCAAGCTATCAGGGACCAGGACAGACAGGACTTTGATTTCCCCGAATGGAGGCTGCGAATTCTGGCTTAGCCCTAAGTATGTCCAGCTTTTAAAAAATCCTCTTGTTTCAGAGGCTTTTGAAAAATAACCTGGAGCTTGTGTTATACCCCGCAATTTCCCCTGTTATGTTTGGAGTGGTCATGCCAGTAAATCGGTTAAAAAAAAAAAATTCAATGAAGGGGAGTTTGACAGCTGTTTGGGGTATGGTCTGCTCTAAGTGATTTGCAATTGCAAGTGTTGGGTGTGTGTGTGTGTTGTTGATTGGTGTTACTCTGTTGAGGGAGGGGGAGGGAGAAATTCCTGAGAATTCCACAAGCACAGACTGCATAATGTGTGTCTTGCTATATTTTACATAGGCTTTAGATATGCAGAATGGATGTAACCTTTAGCCCTTTGTTGTCTAGGCTGATTCCATTAAGTGTGTGTGTGGTGGGTGATGGTGGTAAACATTATATGATGAAGGCAGTCACTCACAGAGGCAAGGCTTAAGCATCCTACTGTTTGATCCAGCTGTTTGACAACTCGTTCTTGCTCCTAACTATTTAAAAAAGAAGCTCTCTCACCTCTTCCTCTGCGTTGGAGGGAAAACCTGGAACAGGTACATGCAAACGCAGAGGAAAAAGATTTGCCAGGGAGTGCGTGGCCGACAGCTATGTGAACTGTCAAACTAATCCCCCGAAGTAAACATATTGTGAATCTGCTGCGAAGCAGATTCGCTCTTCAGATACCCCGAGGCATAAAGCCATGTGTGAAAAACCTCCTTGTGGTTTCAGGGAATTGGCCATCTTCTTTTTTTGTGTAAAACTATAGCGATCCTCCCTGCAAACTGTCACCTTTCTTATCTGCTCAGATTGAAGAGAGAGATATATATTTATCTTCAGCCATTGTCCAGCCAGACTGGATACAGGAAACAAATAAGAGGCAGGTAAATATATTGGGCTATATCCTGAGGAGGTTGGGATTCTTAAACCTCATTGGAATTAATGAGATTTAAGTTAGTCACTTAAACAGTCTAATTTATTCCATTACTGATTTTCTTAGTATACAACCTTTGTGTGTAGGAGAGCGCATCTGTGTGATTTTTCTTCTTAACTTGTTTGGAGGTTCTTAACCAGCTTGCAACTTGGGGCCCTAAACTGGAATTTAAAACTTCAAAGCTGTCACAATTAACTAGGGAATTGTTTATTTCTGCTATTCTCCCCCGCCTGCCTGAAGCACTTGTGTGGGTTTAGCATCTCAAGAATAGATACATATTTAAATTCCATAAATATCAAAGGGGGCAATTCTTGGAAGAATTTGTAGATGTTGAGATTGCATTTCTTATGGTGCATTGTTTTGAATCCTAATAGACGAACAATTAAAAGTTTGTGGATTGCCTTTGAAAATCAGCCAATTTTCATAACAGATTGCCTGCTTCTCCCCTCACCCCACTCCCATCTTATAGGGATGTGCAAACAGATTCAACCCCGAACCAGTTCGATGGTTCAGGGTCAAACCGAACACTCCCCACCCGGTTCGTCCGACCTTGGACCGAAACCCCCCAAATGGTTTGGGGGGTTCGCAAATTTATTTATTTATTTATTTATTTATTTATTTATTTATTTGGGGGAATTAAATACCTTTCCCCCCTTCAGGGGAGTTCCTTGGGGCAGTGTGTGTGTGTGGGGGGGTCTGCATAGGTTCCCCCTCCCCCTGTCAGCCTCTGTTATCACCCCCTCCAGCCCGTTTGGCCATTTCTTCGACCCATTCGGACCTCCATAGTTCAGCACGTTGCCCAAAATGGCTTCATGTGCTATGCTAGGCCTCACAGAGACCATTTGCGCGGCAGCCACCATTTTGGGCAACACACCAATCTACGGAGACCTGAATGGGCCGAAGAACCGGCCAAACAGGCTGGAGGGGGTGATAACGGAGGCTGGCAGGGGGAGGGGGAACCTCCACGGACCACCCTGCCACCTCAAGGAACACCCCCAAAGGGGGAAAAGGTATTTAATCCCCCCCCAATAAAATAAAATTCGCAAACCAGCCCTCCAGACTGAACTGAACTGGGGTGGGGGGTTCAAGAGGTGCCGGACCAAACTGGTCCAGTTAGGTTCAAGTCCGGTCCAGACTCGAACCAAACCGGGCCAGCCAGTTCTGTGCACATCCCTGCTATCTTATTGGGGACTAGCGGCTTGCCACAGGAGCACAGCCTGCTGTAGAATTTGGTATCAGCCCAAGAGGGGGAGTAAAATCAGGTAGCCATGAGTAGCAGGAGCTTAACCAGTGGAAAACCCACCTGGAAGTGGGAGGCTCCCCCACTGCTGAGCTAACTTCAGTCCCAGGGGAAGCCCAAGTTCTGATGGACAAATAAACATGCCTCTCAAAGCTCTGGCAGGAGCATGGTCTGGGGACACCATTTTCTAAGCTAGACACCTCATGGGAGTCCCGTGGTTCATGCTGCTAAGTTAGCAGTGCTAACTACTACATCATAACAGCCATGATGGATCAGGACCAACTACCCAGCACCCTATTTCACACAGTAGCCCATCAGATGCCCCTGGGAAGCCCACAGGCAAGAGCTGAGGACACGGCCTCTCTCCTACTGTTACTTGCCCACAACTGGTTTTTAGAGGTATCCTGGACCAGAAGCTTTTGCCCAGCCAAGGGCCTGTTTTGTTCTTAACCCTTCCCTTTGATCTGAAATCACGAGGTTGATGAGCCCCAGTTGGAACACTGGATCGTAGGTTCCAGAATTACTTGAAGTCTCTAGATTTGACCATGCCTTGAGTGGGACACTTGGTGGACGGCCCTGACCAACAAGAGTCCTTAAGAAAACTCTCAGTATTGGGCTTCCATAAGATTATTCTTATGTTCCGACTGCCTTACAGTTCCAGGATCCCCTGAGCAGAAAACTCCAAGGGAACTCTGTTGAGGCCGTCTCTCCCAAAGCAGGCTTTCCATGACCTAAACACTCATGCCTGGCTGCCTGGGAATCTCAGCACTCCCCCGGATTGTTGTGAGCTTGTGTAGAGCGACAGTCTTAGATACTGCACTTGCACTCCAGCAGCTCCTTGTCCTCTGCCAGGAAGACCTACTAAGGGACCTCGGCTCCCTCTCCACAGGTGAGGAGCATTCCTTGGCATCGCCACATGACAGCAGAATTTGAAGGCAGGTGAACAGAAATTTATCTCTGCTTCTAATTCCATATTCTCTTCTCTGGCCCTCTGGCCCCTGCCCATTCAGCTGTCTTTCCTTTGCTATCCTTTCCTTTTTATGCTTAGCCATTTTTGTTGTATTATTGCCAGCACGATCAGTATGCTGATGAGACCCAGCTCTACAGCATCATCCACATTATGCCATCTCCTGATTACACCATGTCAACATCATCAGGAGCTGGCATATCCTCCCTAAATGCCTGTCTGGAAGCAGTAATGGGCTGAATGAGGCCAAATAAACTGAGACTGAATCCAGATAAGACGGAGGTACTTATTGTGTGAGGTCAGAACTCTAGAGACCATTTTGATCTGCTTGTTCTAGATGGAGTCACACTTTCCCAAAAGGAGTAGGTACACAGTCTGGAGTACTTCTGGATCCAAATCTTTCCCTGGTATCTCAGGTTGAGGCAATGGCCAAAGGGCCTTTCTATCAGCTTTGGCTGATACAACAGCTGCATCCATTTCTTGAGATGAACAACCTCACTGGTACATATGCTGGTAACCTCCAGACTTGACTTCTGCAATGCACTCTATGTGTGTGTTTAGGGCTTTAACTTTGGCCCTTTGTAATGCCATGAATACAGCTGTGTTGCAGGGGAGATTCCAAAATATTCCTTATCATTGTCGTGTTTGTCCATGTGGATCGGGAGAAGTTGAGACGATGGCTCATGTCCTTTCGTATTGCCAAATTTATAGTGACATTAGGAAGAAATATATTTCTCCTCAACTTATCCTGAGGATTAACTGAAATTGACTATTTAAATTTAATTTTTAAAGGATTGTAAAGAGGAGAATTTATTCAATGTTGCTAAAGTTTGTTATATTTGTGGTGTTATTCGGAATGAAGTTGTTAAATCTAAATGATTTTATTATTGTAATTCTGGCAATTGGCTGTACTAATAAAGACTGAACACTCTATGTGGGGCTGCCTTTGTACATAGTCTGGAAACTCCAGTTGGTACAGAATGAGGTAGCCAGGTTGGTCTCTGGGTCATCTCGGAGATACCACATTACTCCTTTACTGATAGAACTACACTGACTGCCGGTAGTTTTCCAGGTAAAATACAAAGCGCTGGTTATAACGTATGAAGCCCTAAACCAGGGTTTCTTAACCTTGGGCCCCCAGATGTTGTTGGACTACAACTCCCAGAATCCCCAGACATGGCCTTTGTGGCTGGGGATTCTGGGAGTTGTAGTCCAACAACATCTGGGGGCCCAAGGTTAAGAAACTCTGCCCTAAACGGCTCGGGCCGTGGGTATTTAAGAGAATGTCTTCTTCATTATGAGCCCCACCACCCACTGAGGTTGTCTGGAGAGGTCCATCTCCAGTTGCCACCAGCTCGGCTAGTGGCCGCATGGGGATGGGCCTCCTTGGTTGCTGCCCCAAGATTGTGGAATGCACTCCCTACTGAAATACAATCCTCCTAATCTCTGACAACTTTTTAAAAGCATTTGAAAATCCACCTCTTTACCAAAACTTTTTCAGTTTTTTAAATTTTTAGGTTTTACTCTGTTTGATTTTAAATAATCTAAATTGTTAAGTTTTTGTGTATGTTTTTAACTAGTTTTTATGTTAAGTGCCCAGAGACAAAAGTTTGGGGTGGTGTACAAATCTGATAGATAGATAGATAGATAGATAGATAGATAGATAGATAGATAGATAGATAGATAGATAGATAATCTCAGAGAATTGTGTCTCTTCTTGGCATTGCCAAGGTTGCCAAATACTCCTATGTTGCATTGTGCTTCTGTTCAATGAATTTCATTTATTGTTTCACAATCCTAGTTTTTGCTCCTCTAGGAGTACCCTAACATTGATATTTGCCTGTGCCCAGACTCTGCTCCTTTGTTATTGCACATTTGCAAATTTGGTTTCAGAGCTATTTTTCCCCAACTCAAGCAAAAGCATAGCAACCAAGACACATCCCTGATCAAGCAACAAACCATCTGCCTTGGGGACAATATAAAAAATCATGGGTTACCAGTATATCTCTGAGGCATTTTACAGTATATTGTATTACCTTAGTTAGAGCAAATTTATATTTACCATTTTGGTAAGATAGTATACATCATGATGTGCTTTGAAGCCTATTTGGTTCTTATTTACCTACAGTGTGTGTGGCTTCATCTGTGCATTTGACTACAGTGGTGGCCATAAATCAAACACCAGACATAACTTGAATCAATTTGCATCTTCTCAAATGCAATGCATTTTAATGGAAGCTGTTTATACATTCACTTGTAAGTAAACACAGATGAAAGTACATAATTCATTGGGGGTTGTGGCAAGGTAGATGGCTAGAGCACAGGGGAGAAAAACTTGGCTCAAATCCAACAAATTACAACACACAGCACATTTGAAGAACTATGCTCTGGCAGTGCGTGCAACAAAGGAGGAGTATTTTTCTGTTCACATTGCTTTTACAAGCTCACATCCAGCAGAGTTGCCTAGTGTTGTGAGAGGGCTAGTACATGCCCTCTTCCCTTAAATGAGAATTTGGATCTATCAGTTACCTGCTGTGATGTTTTAAATGAATTTTTTTGCAGAGAAAATCTCTTGTATTTGGACTGGACTGGACTCTACAGTTACTGCAGAGTCTACTGTGGAGGTGTCCAGCAGCTTCCCTTTTATAGTTAAATTGGATCTATTTTAATTTATGACTCCCAAGGATGTGGATAAGCTGCTTGGGATACTTCATCTTACTACCTGTCCTGATCCTTGCCTGACATGGCTTATATGATCTAGCAGGGAGGTTATTGGAGAGGGTCTTGTTAGGATCATTAATGCTTTTGAGGGCGCGCAGGATGCCTTCTTGTCTCAAGGAGGCAATTATTAAGCCACTGTTGAAGAAACCTGCACTGGACCTTTCAGAGTTAGGCAATTAAAGGCCTGTCTCCAACCTCCCATGGTTGGGCAAAGTGAGTGAGAGGATGGTGGTTTCTCAATTCCAGGCAGTCTTGGAAGAAACAGATTATCTGGACCCATTTCAAACTGGCTTTCGGGCAGGCTATGGGGTTGATACAGCCTTGGTTGGCCTGATGGATAATCTCCAGTTAGGAATTGACAGGGGAAATATGACTGTTGGTCCTTTTAAATCTCTCAGCAGCTTTCAATACCATCAACCATGGTATCTTCTTGGAGCACCTGAAGTGGTTGAGAGTGGGAGGCACTGCTTTGCAGTGGTTCCATTCCTACCTCTTGAGTATATTCCAGATGGTGTCACTTGGAGATTGTTGCTCTTCGAAACGAGAGTTATTGTATGGGGTCCAGCAGGGCTCCAAGCTATCTCCAATGCTTAACATCTACATGAAACCACTGGGAAAGATCATCAGGGGATTTGGTGCAGCATGTTATCACTATGCGGATGACACCAAGATCTGTTTCTCCATATCAGCTTCAAAAGGAAAAGGCCTAACTTCCCTAAATTCCTGCCTGGAGGCAGTAATGGGCTGGATGAGGGAGAACAAACTGAGACTGAATCTAAACAAGATGGAGGTACTCATTGTGGGAAGTTGGAATTTAGGAAGTGGCTTAAATCGATCTGTTCTGGATGCGGTTACACTCCTCTGGAAAGAGCAGGTATGTGGTCTTGAATACTTCTGGACCCAAACCTATCCCTGATTTCTCAGATTGAGGCAGTGGCCAGGAATGCTTTCTATCAGCTTTGGCTGATACACCATTTCTGGAGATAAACAACCTTAAAACAATGATGTATATGCTGGTAACATTCTGACATGACTACTGCAATGCACTCTACATTGGGTTGCCATTGTACATAGTCTGGAAACCACAACTTGTGCAGACTGCAGCAACTGTGTTGGTCTCCGGGGTTACCTGAAGAGATCATATTACACCTATTTTAAAAGAACTACACTGGCTTCCAATAAGTTTCCTGGTGAAATACAAATCGCCGGATCTGGAAGTGATCCGTTGTCATAATGAGAAATAGGTTACTGCGCCTGCTCAGGGACCTTCCAGATGGCTTAATTAGCTCCTCTCTGGCACCCCTCCCTGCCATGCATGTGCTCCGTGCCTTTCTTTTCCCGGCAGTCAGGTGCCATTTTGTTTCAGTTTCTTTTCTACCGCTGATGCGTTGACACCTGTGGTTTATTGTTCCTCAGTTTGTAGAAAAGAAAATGTTATTTCGGAAAGGTATTGAAGTATTTTGGACTTTGGACTGTGAGTTGACTACTTTTAAGGTTTTTGGACATTGGACTTTGTTGTTAAGGTTACACGGCTTTGCCGTTGGAGGGGACATGGCTGAGAGGAAAAAGACTACTTTTAAACGTTGCTCTCAGTGTAGAGCCAAGCTACCCTCGACTGATGAACATGATTGTGTTTGCTGTGCCTCGGTGAACAACATGTCACAGCTTCTCGTAGGATTTGTAGAACCTTTTCAAAGCACACTTTGGTTGCTGCACTTCAGGGCGGCATTTTATGGAGATGCGCTGTGTCTGCCTACGCCAAGGCTGGACACCAATCTCAGGGTTGACACCAGGGTCAACACCAACAGTTTCGGTGTCAGACCCAGGGTCTGTGCATGCCCAGTATCAAACCCTGAGGGATAATCTTGAGGAAATTGTCTTCAAAAAGCCCAAGTCTACCAATACTGGGCATAAGAAGTGTAAGTGACATTGTGCTTCATCGGACAGTGAATCACCACCTCAAAAAAAGCACAGGTCAAAGACGCTCCACTCGTTGAGATCGAGGATGCCTTCACCATCAACGACAGTCCAGTATCGACCACCTTTATTGTCAATGACTCTTCAATACTGCTCCCCCCAGGCAGCAGATCACCGGCGGTGGCGTGCGGCGGCGATGTGGCGGGCCACGGTGGCGGCGGTGATGTGGCGGGCGGTGGCGATGTGGCGGGCTGTGGCGGCGGCTCAACGGCGGCGTCCCAACTGCACAGGCGCACCAGGCACGCCTGCGCAGAAGCGACACCGGGCCAGAAGGCAGGCTCAGTGTCGCTGCCTGCACTCCGCGCCGCCGCTCGGCCGCTACACTGAGGAGGCCATCCCATCGCCGCCAGGCCAGCCACCACTGCACTCGGCGCGGCGGGTGACCTGCCGCCGCCACTCGGTGGACGACCCACCGCCGAATTGCTGCCCGCATTCCCGCCGCCACACTCGGCAGGCGATCCGGGGGGGGGAGCAGGGGGAGCCACTTTCTGGCACCCCCCACGTGACCCCTGGGGTGGCGCCCGGGGCACGTGCCCCCCTGCCCCCCCATAGTTATGCCCCTGACTGTCATTATTATCGTGATATCTGACATTAGCTCATTGCCTTAGATATTAGTTCATATCCAGGCTGTACTGATTCCTTTTAACCTGAATTCACTCTTATAAGATCAGAATGACTTTAGGTCTTATAATGTGGCTAAGTTCTGTTGCATAGCTAGCAAAATTCGTTCAGAGCTCATTAAGGACTAATATTCTATGAGTTTTAACACCACTCTGTATTAATTACATAATTTTGCTGTCTCACTACCTTTATAATCAGGCATTCTGTTATTAGTCTTGTTTAACCTTTACTGTATATATAGTTTTATTTTCATGGTTTTAACTTTTAGCGTCTTCTACTTACACTAAGTAATTTTACAGACACTTTTATTTTGTAGGTGTAGATTGTTTGAACCGTTTTTCTCTATTTTGGTGCTGTGCTGGTCAAAGACCGAAACGAAGACTATGACTATGAGTTCAGGGTCTCTGGACAGTACAGCAACAAAAAATGCACATCAGTTTTTTAGAATTAATGGCGGCTTACCTGGCACTGAAGTCTTTTTGCGTCCTTGCTTCAAGACACTATTGTGCAGTTACAAATGGACAATACCACGGCGATTGTCTGTGTAAACTGACAGGGCGGCACAGTGTCACGCTCTCTGTGTGCTCTGAGCACCCAGCTGTGGAACTGGTGCATATCCAAGAATGTTTACCTCGTTGTCATCCATATCAAGGGATTGGAGAATGTCTTGGCAGATGACATGAGCAGGACTTTCACGAACCGGCAAAATCATTAGTGGGAATTGAAACAAACGTGTCTAGATTGTTTGACAGAAAGATGGGGTGTTTCTCAGATTGATATGTTTGCTCGGCCACAAAAAAGAAATTTCCATGGTTTTGTTCCAGAGAGGGCATTGGGCAAGGGTCCCTGGGTTGTTGCCTCTCTGATGGAAGCCCCATTTGAGCCGCTTCATGAAGTGAGCTTACATTATTTGACACACAAGACTGCATTTCTTATCATTATCACTACTGTCCGTCGTGTAAGTGAGCTACCCGCTTTAAGAGCGGACACACTGTATATGCAATTTTATCCTAACAAAGTAATTATCTGTACTGACCTCGAATTCTTACCAAAGGTAGTAACTGACTTCCAATTGAATCAGAACATTTCTCATGATGACTACGGATCACTTCCAAATAAACAGGTTGCTTACTTGTAACTTATGATCTGGAAGTGATCCGTTGTCAGTCATGAGACCTACCCATATCTCCCCGCTGCAGCATTTTAAAGACCGAGACTGACTTAACTATTGGGTCACTGGACTGCACAAGGTGTGGATCGTCTGAACATCAGGCAGATCTGAAGGGGCGTAACTATAATAGGGCAAGGGGAGACAGTTGTCTGGGGGCCCACTGCCTTGGGCCCCCCCAGAGGCAAGTCACATGACTGACTCCCCCAGCTGCACACCCGCCCGGGATTCGTTCAGTTGTATTCAACCTCCGAAATTGAGCTACCAGAACAACATGTCTTTCTCTGGTACCATTAAATGACTTGCATCGTCCACAATTTACAAAACCTTTTAAAAAATAATTTAGGATATTGTTCTATTGTGGCACATAGGTTATATTTTACTATGCTTTTTGTTACCCTTATTCAGCCTCATTTAAGATTTCTTCACTTCATGAGCTGAGCTTCAGTGAGGAGGGGGGGCCAGTTTAAAATCTTGTCTCTGGGCCCACTCCAACCTTGCTACGCCCCTGCGGATCTGCAAGAAACTGAAACTAAATGGTGCCTGACTGCTGGGAAAAGAAAGGCATGGAGCATGTGCATGGCAGGGAGGGGTGCCAGAGAGGAGCTAATTAATCCATCCGGAAGGTCCCTGCACAGGCGCAGTAACCCATTTCTCATGACCAACAATGGATCACCTCCAGATCATAAGTTACAGGTAAGCCACCTGTTTTTATTATCTCTAAAAGCCTTGAATGACTTGGGTCCAAGGTATTTAAGAGAATGCCTTCTTTTTCATGAACCTCATAGCCTAGTAAGATAATCAGGGCAGGTTTTGTTGCAGTTGCCACTGGCTCAATTGATGTCCAGTATTATAGGTTCAACTTTTGATATGGTAATTAAATAGGAGACCTGCTCATTGCCATGAATTGCCTCTTGCTATTCAGTAATCCAACACCTTGAACTATTGCTTCTTTTGTCTGCAGAAGAGCAAGCCTATTGACCTAAAATTCTGCTTGGATTGTTTGCTATCACTTTCTGAATTCCCTGATTCTATAGTTCCAATCTCCAAAGAAATAAAACAGTGAAGGAAAAGGGACATCCAGAGCAGTTCCAAGGATGCACCTGGAGGTTGCATCCCCACAGGGAGAGTCTTACTGAGCAGCAGAGCACATGCTTAGGGGAAGGTGGGGAGTGATTTGTGCTGGTCTCCCTTGCCCTTATGCATGCTCTTTGCCTTCCAGAAATACGCCCCTGAGGGTCACACATTCCTCAGGGACATATTCCTGGAAGGCAAAGAACATGCATAAAGGCAGGGGAGATGAGTGAAAATTGCTCACCCCTTGTGTGTGCTCTGCAGCTCAGCAAGACTTAGGCTGAGTTAGGATAAGCCTCTCCTTGCAAGGATGCAGCTCCTATTGTGTCCTCAGAATACCACTCTGTCAGCAACAGTCTCCAGAAAGCTTTTCATACAGGGCTTTTGAAGCCCTTTAATTCGCATCTTCTCCAGAATGGAGGAGGTGCGTTCACATATCGGATAGATTTACTCCGAAGTCCCTGCAAGTTACTGGGGAGCAGTTCACACACAATTCAGGTTTTTCACTGCATGTTAGAGTGCGACCTGATTTATATCCAGGGTAAAAAAAAATCCACTATTTGCAGCGTTTTTTTTGGGACAACTTGGTGTTTGCAATAAAAACTGCTGTGCGTAAAAGTCCCAGATTACACTATATGAGGATATCTCCATTTTGAAATTCACTCTTGTCTAGTAATTGCCAAGGCTAGATTCAAGGTGCTGGTCTTGATCTTTAAATCCCTACACAGTTTGGGGCCGTTGTACCTATCAGACATCCATACAAACCTGCCAGGGCCCTCCATTCAGCATCTCATGTTCCCACCACTAACAGACATCCAGTTGGTGGGGACTAGAAAACATAAGAAAAATAGAGCCTTTTCAGTTGTGGGCCCTAGGCTTTGGAATGCCCTTCCAGAAGAAGCTTTCTCATGCTCCCTCCCTTGGTGTTTAAAAAAACAACCACCACCCCCAAAATTAGCATCTGATGTTTCATCTAATAAAATAAAATAAAAAAATCAGGAGCCTCACAGGACAAGCAAAAACAAAATTTTACCAAATTAAGATCTTCCTCTGCGAGAGCAAACTAAATTTGCAACTAAGAATCAGAATGATGAAATGCTACATCTGATCTCTTCTCCTGTGTGGATGTGAAACCTGGACCATCAAGAAAGAAGCACGTAAGAAACTGGAAGCCCTTGCAATGTGGTGTCTCAGAAGAATACTCAAGATTAAATGGACCAGTAGAACAACAAATGAAGTACTTCAAAAAGCAAAAACACATAAACAAATTATACAGACAATCAAAAGATGTAAACTAGCGTATTGTGGACATATCCACAGCAAAGTAAATTATCTAATACCGCAACTTAGTAGTGTGCATGGTTTCGGTCCGGCGCAATGGAAAAGCCCTCCGGACCGGTTTGGAAGTCCGGAGGTTCGGATGGGCGGGGGACTGTTACTTTAAGCGGGGGGGTGGTAGTACTTACCCCCCCCGCCACTCTTCCCCCTCCGGCGCTGGTCCTTTGAAAAATCTTCTTGGGGCGGCAGAGTTCCTCCCTGCTGCCCCTGCCCCCGTCGTTGTTCCTTAAGGGTTAAAGATACTAGAGCTAGCGGCGTGCATGCGCCCTGCGCGGCACGCACACTTGTCTCTGACACTGCCGCGCGTGCCGCATACGTCACTATGCGGCGCGCACGGCAGTGTCAGAGATGAGCGCAGGCCGCGCAGGGTGCATAAGCGCCGCTAGCTCTAGTCTCTTTAACCCTTAAGGAACAACGACGGAGGCAGGGGCGGCAGGGAGGAACTCTACCGCCCCAAGAAGATTTTTCAAAGGACCAGCGCTGGAGGGGGAAGAGTGGCGGGGGGGTAAGTACTACCACCGTCCTGCTTAAAGTAACAGTCCCCCCCATGCCAGATGGGGGGGGGACTCTGGAACGTGCACACCCCTACCGCAACTAACACTAGAAGAAAGGCTAGCAGGTAAAAGATAAAGATGAAGAAGGGATGGATGGATGACCTGAAGAATGGCTAGGAAAGGGCACAGAAGATATTGTCCATGATTCTAGGGGCCGCGATCTATTGTTTCTGCTGGCTGCCAACCCCCCAATTGGAGAAGGCACATGAAGAGAGAGAGAGATTAATAACTTAATTTGAAACTTTTAAAATTTGTAATTGTAAATGTTGTTTTAGCTTGGTCATTTAACTTGTTGAATTTTATTACCGTAATTTCTTAACTTATATTGTATCTATTTTATTAATTTTGTGAGCCACCCCAAGCAGTAGTGTTCTGGAAAGGGAATAAATGTTGTTGTTGTTATTAATTATTATTTTTATTATTATTGTTTACACAGTCAGACAGTTGTTATTGACTGGTTTGTTTCATCCAGACATCGAGTCCTTCCCAAGGACCTGGGATGGCTGAATTTTATTATCAATGTTGTTGCTGTTGTTATAGATATTGTTGCAGAATATAGGCTGTTCCCAGTAAAGTTGCTTTTTGTAATTGGCTGATGGTGATTTCTGTGGCCCCTATGGTGTTGAGGTGCTCTTCAAGTTGTTTTGGAATTGCACCTAGGGCACCAGTTACCACTGGGATTATTTTGTTCTTCTTCTGCCACAGCCTTTCAATTTCAGTTTGTAGATCGTTGTATTTTTTTTTTCTATTTCTTTTTCTTCTATTTTGCTATCCCCTGGTATTGCTCATTTGATTATTTTAACTTGTTTTTCTTTCTTCTTGACTACAGTGATATCTGGTGTATTGTGTGGCAGATGTTTGTCTGTTTGCAGTCAGAAGTCCCATAATATTTTTGCATCTTCATTTTCTATCACTTTTTCAATTTTATGGTCCCACCAATGTTTGGCTACAGGTAGCTTGTATTTTTTGCAGATGTTCCAGTGTATCATCCCTGCCACCTTGTCATGCCTTTGTTTGTAGTCAGTCTGTGCGATCTTTTTACAAAAGCTGATGAGGTGGTCCACGGTTTCATCTGCTTCATTACAAATGTGGCACTTGCTGTTTGTTATTGATTTTTCTACTTTTGCTCTTATTGCATTTGTTCTTAGTGCCTGTTCTTGTGCAGCCAGTATTAAACCCTCTGTTTCTTTCTCCAAGTTGCCATTCTTAAGCCATTGCCAGGTCTTGGTGATGTCTGACTTTCCATGTATATTGTGCAAATATTGACCATGCAGGGGCTTATTTTTCCATTTTTCTGCTCGGTTCTTCACTTGCTCTTTCTTGTAGGCCTGCTTTCTTTCATTGGTGTTGAATAGTTTCTCGTTCTTGACCATTTGAAGTGCATCTTCTTCACTGTCCTTTATATATTCTTCAAGGCCTCTTTTCTCCTCCTTTACTGTTTGATGGACTTGCGGCATTCCTCTTCCACCTGAGCTGCGAGGGAGGTATAGCCTATCTACATCACTGCGGAGGGTGCAGAGCATGATTGATGGTCATTATTTTCCTGGTCTTACGATCTAGCGTCTCTAGCTCTGCCTGGATCCAGTCTATTATTCTTGCACTGTATCTGATAATAGGTATAGCCCAGATGTTTATGGCTTGTATGGTGTTCCCGCCATTGAGTTTGGACTTGAGGATTTTTCTAACTCTCCTGATGTATTCATTTCCAATTTTTCTTTTAACTTCAGTGTGTGCAATGTTATCAGCCTGGAGAATGCCCAAGTATTTGTAATGTTCTTTCTCTTCCAGGTTCTTGATCTTGCTTCCATTGGGCAGTTCTATTCCTTCTGTTTTTGTTATTTTTCCTCTGTTCATTATTAATGCAGCACACTTGTCTAGTCCAAACTCCATTTCTATATCGCTACTGAATATACGGACAGTGTTTAGCAGTGATTTGATTTCTGACTAATAAGTGTTGCATTACTTCACCTGCTATTATTCCAGTTAATAATTTGAACATGGTTGGCAGGCAGGTTATCGGTCTATAATTACTTGGAACTGCACCTTTTGCTGGGTCTTTCATGGTGAGATGAGTTTTCCCAGTTGTTAGCCATTGTTCAATATCACCTCCTTGCAAAATGTGATTGAACTGTTTTGATAGTTGTTTATGAAGGCTTGTTAGGTGTTTAAGCCAAAAGCCATGCAGTTCATCGTCACCTGGTGCAGTCCAATTTTTAATTTTCTTTGCTCTTTCACTTATTAATTCTGGTGTTATTATTAGATCTTGCTTTTGTTGGTTACATTTTTCAACCTCTTTTACCCAGCCTGCTTTTTTATTATAATCTATAGGATATTATAATCTATAGGATAGTCCCATAATTTCGGCCAGAATTGCACTGTTTCTTCTTTATTTGGTGTTTCTATGTTTCTTGCAGTTTCTCCTTCTATGCTTTGGTAGAGACATCTCTGATTCGACTGGAATTGGAGATTCTGCTGGTGTTGTGTAATTCTGGCTTCGTATCTGCTAATCTTCTTTGACACTGCTGTTATTTGCTGCTTTATTATTTCCAGGACTTCTCTAATTTTCCTTTAATCTAGACAGTATTTTTGGATCAGATACTGTTTGGTGTTTTCATTCGTCAGCTTCTTGTCTTTCATATCTTTCAATTTACTAGCATCTGATCTAAGCCTGGAGATTTTATTTTCTAATCTAATCTTCTATTTAGGTGATGTACTACTTTCTTTTTTGACAGGTCCACTGATCTTATGGCCGAGCTCTTGTGTTGTTGTTGTTGCTGCACTGTACATGAGTTGGTTTGTTTCTTGCAAATGATTGGTTGTTATTTCTGCAAGTGATTGACATCTTTTAATGCCTGAGCAAGTTGTTTTTTGGCAACTGTTTTTAGAGCTGGAAGTCGAACCCTGGTGGTTGTTTGGTTCATGTGCTCAGTTATTTTTTGCTTTAGTTCTTGTTGCTTTTCTGTTAAACGGCATTCAGGTTTTTGAGGTGAAGGGAAAGGGGAGGTTGCCTGGTTTTGATTTTGAAACAGTTCAGCAACAGTGGCATCCTCTATTTCCCACACCTCCTCCACCTGCGCCTGAGCAACTTCTTCAGTTGGTGATAATTCTTCTTCCATATCTTGAGCCTGTTTTGCTCTTTGCAGTTCTTTCAGCTCAACTTCTGTGAATACTTTATTTCTTATTATGAATCTTCTCTGGTCTGCTAGCCTTTGTTCTGTTATTTCTGTATCTGGATGCTTCTCTTTCCAAATTTGGTACATTCTTTTTAAATAAACTCTTCTAGTTGGACTAGACTTGTAATAGCAGATCATTATTTCCTTCTTGGCATTTTTCGTATATGTTTTTTCGGTTAAGCGACGTTTCTTGCAGTTTCCGGCCCTGGTTGCTCAACTGAAGATCCTGAGTCCTGTAGCCCACTTGCCACCAGATGTCCAGGGACTCCAGCACCTTGCACAGTCCTTGTTGACCCAGGCGACGACCGATCCGGTATAGATTTATTAAAGTCACGTCTCACCATATTGTTGATGGGAAAAGCACTGGCTCCTCTGATGAGACCTGTCCAGTATGGTTGGACCTCTGGCATAGCTCTCACCTTCCTCAGAGCATGCGAGCCCCACAACCACTCCAAGGTTGTGCCTCACTGGAGGAGGATGATGATGATGATGATTAATTCGATTTCTATACCACCCTTCCAAAAATGGCTCAGGGCGGTTTACACAGAGAAATAACAAACAAATAAGATGGATCCCTGTCCCCAGAGGGCTCACATTCTAAAAAGAAACATGATAGACACCAGCAACAGTCATTGGACGTACTGTGCTGTGGGTGGATAGGGCCAGTTACTCTCCCCCTGCTAAAAAAGGAGAATCACCACAGTAAAAGGTGCCTCTTTGCCCAGTTAGTAGGAGTAATAGTACCATTTGTACATTCCTTACACAGATGACACAACAACGTTCTGGATCCTGAAGAGAAAAGTTTGTTTTCTTTAGTACTTATTTTCCCTTTTCTTAGCTTCTTTCCTCAGCTTGATCTATATTAATAATAATATTATAATAATAATTTAAAAGGTGTTTTTCTGTCTTACAACTACATTATTATATCTGTTTACATTTGAGATGAACATTGGGAAGAGTCACGCATATTGGGGGCATCTTTAGTTTATGTTCTTGGCATTTCATGTTTCAAAGAGGTCCCATAGCACTGGATGAGGGTCCGTAGTTCATATCTTAGGTTTTAAAGAATAATTAAATGAGACAATTTAGTGCTATGTAAACAGGTTTTCAGCATAATTAAAGATTGCATGTCAACTCTATGTAGCCTTAATTCATGATTTATGGATGTAGAGTACAGTATGTGTAGAGAACTCCATCTTGTACTTGGCAAAGTACACTGGTTCTTAGCAAATATATAAAAGCCACTCTATTTGGTCCAGTAGACTTAATGCTGAATTTGGACTTGGACCTATATTCAGATCCTACCTTAAACATAATGTTTCTGGGTGGTTTTGCCTTGCTCTCTGCTCTTGTTACCCAAATGTAAAATGTGTATTGCACCCCCAGCCCCCAATGAAAACAGGACATGCTTAGCTGGAGTAAATAAGGGCCACTTTTATTATTGTACAGAGGTAATGACTCTTGCAGTGGGGTCCCAATTAACTAGAGTGCGGGTACTCCTCTCGCGTGGTGGCCCTTCCTAGTGAAGGGCACCTCACTCCAGGGCAAAGGGCCGGGTCCTGATTTGGTCAGGCTCCAAGTCCTGGCCTCCTCTCACCGTGGGGCTCCACCCCGCCAAGGGCGGTGGGTGGTCCGACACCCCCCTCAACCCAAGCTGTCAAAGCTCTGAGCCAGTGAGTCACTCCCACCCCCGAGTGGGGGCTATTCCCAACCTTAGGGCCGTCAAAGACCTGAAAGGCTGTTCCTTGATCCCCCTCACCCAACTGGCCCTCCAGCCAAACACCAATCCCTGAATCTACCTACCCAACACCCACACTCTCCTGCCACAGAAGTGGGGCAAACCTCTGTTTACCCCCTCTTTCCCCACTCCACTAGTACCTCTTGGAGACTGCGTTGCAAGTCCCGGAGGAACACCTCCTCATTCCCCTGGTCAGAGAGATGCACTCTGTTCCCTCTATACAGGGCCGCATCCTGCACTCGTATGTCAGGGTGCTGTATTACTGTCCCCCCTAAGGTGGTGATCGCTCTTCCAACCACTTTATTTACTTTTTTAACGTGCCCTATTGAAGCACAGGGGGCCCCCTTGGCTCCTCCAGCATATCCTTGGGAGCAGGTTAGACCAGACCAACCACATCTCAGGCCATCGGGCCACCAGGCCCTGAAAATCCTTGATTGCCTGCAGGCTCAGGGCCCTGCCTTGCAACAAACCCAAGTTCTTGGCTCTCAGATGTACGACCAAGATGTGCAGTGCCCCCTTTGCGGTGATGTACTCATCTAGAAGTGGAAGGAAAAGTTCCCACAGCATTCCTCGGCACCCCATCCACTCCACTTCCGCCGCTCCTGCCAGACCCAACTGGGTACCCAAGCTGGTCTGCCAAGCTCGCCAACTAGCCCAAAACACATAGCCGTGCCCATAGATGAGTATCCGCAAAGGGAAAGGAGGTGCCTGACCATCTGTAAGACAAAATTGGGTGTTACTTCTGTGGGCCATCACTTCGGCAGCGGGCATATGTAGCGGCGACATGCGGACGAACGCCACCTCCCTAAGTCCCAGATGCGGTTTTCAGGCAGCCTCGCCGCTGTTGCTGAAGGTGCTGCCCCTATCCAAAAGGAGTGGGTGCCATAAACCCGCGGGTCTAGACCTGCTCTCCTCAAAGTCTCCTTAACCATAGCCCAGAACTGGAAGCGCATCAAGGGCATAGCGTCCACATGATGGAACAACTGGCTTTCTCCCTCCCCATGCACCTCCATGTAATCCTTCATGGCCCGCACTGGGCAATGGCCCTCATCAGTCCCCTCTGCCAGGGTGATGGTGGCTCCCTTGCCCTTCTGGTCAGTCCTAGCCCGCCTCAGGTGCAACACCACCTTGTCCCTCTCCACCCGGGCATCCCCGTACTGCAGGGCCCGCGCCGACATATCAGACCTGGAGGAGGCAACCAGCTCTGATTCATAGCGCACCGAAGAAGGCCACAAGGCAGGAAGCCCTAAGCAACAGTACCTCAAAGTTGGAAAAACAAATATCATTATAAAGTGGGAGCACCTGTTGCAGGGTTGTTGGCACCAGCGGGACCCTCGTATCTGGTCAAGGGGGGTGTTCTCGCACCCTTCCCTCGAGCATTCTGTGCACCCGGAAGTCAGCCATGGAGTCCGCAAACCCCTTCATTTTTGCCTGGAAAGCAAGTGCTGCCAACCTGCCCCCAATGGACCCCGTGGCCAAGCCCCTCCCATGTAAATGTGTGCTATAGCACATTATGTGCTCAACTGGGATGGGCCATAGGTCCTCCAGCCCTGTATCAATCCTAAATGCATGGAACTCACGGACAGCCGACACATAGTGCACTCTTGTGCTAGGTGCTAGGGATAGGCAAATGGCCTTCTCTGCCTCTAGAATCCAAGGTTCCATAGGTGGAGTGGAAACAATTCGGGAAGCTCCCTGGCTGCTGGGGCGAGAGTTCGAAAGCGCTCTTCCTGCATCCAAGAGAGCGCATCCACAATGCTGTTATCCAGCCCCAGCACGTGCCGTGCGGCGAAAAGAATGTTGTGGTGCAGGCACTGCAGCGTGAAGCAGTGAACCAAGTGCATCACCCGAGGACTCTTGGAAGTTCCTGAGTTGATCACCTGCACTGTGGCCATGTTATCACACCAGAACTGGACAGCCCTGTCTTCAAAATCCCTAGCCCAGATGTGCACCGAGACCACTATCGGGAAGAACTCAAGGAACGTCATATCTTGTGTCACTCCCCTTTCTTCCCAGTCTGGGGGCCACCTGGATGCGCACCACCGCCCCCGGAATAAAAGCCACAAACTGTGCGCCCCCCCCCCTGCATCGGACTGGACTTGGAGCTCTGCTTCTAGCAGGAATTTGGACTACCACAGGGAAATGCCATTGAAGCTCCTCAGGAACTCCACCCACATCCTGGCGTCCTCTCTAAGCTCATGTGTCACACACACACGGTGATGTGGGGCCCTAAGCCCCTTAGTGGCATCACAGAGCCTCCGAAGGAAGGCGCGGCCAGGTGCAATCAACCTGCATGCGAAGTTCAAGTGTCCCACTATAACCTGTAAGTCCCTCAAGGTGATCTTTCTGGCGTCAAGCAGCTGTCCCAGGTGCCGCTCAAGAACAAGGACCTTCTCTGATGGCAAGCGGCAGCACTGAGCTACTGTATCTATTTCAATTCCGAGGAAGGCCAGCCGGGTGGCTGGACCCTCAGTTTTTTCTGGTGCCAATGGTACACCCAGTTCCTTTGCCAGCTCATGAAATGTGTCCATTAGATACTTGCAGGTCGATAAAGGCCCTGGGCCAGAAAAAAGAAAGTCATTTAGATAATGCACCACTGAGGCAAGCCCCGCCCTCTCCCGGACTGTCCATTCCAGAAAGGAACCGAAACACTCAAAGGCAGAACAAGAGATGGAACAGCCCATGGGCAGGGCCCTATCGATATAGTAGCCACCCCCAAAAGCAAAACCCAAGAGGTCGGAGTCATCTGGATGGACTGGAAGGAGCCTGAAGGCTGACCTGATATTGCACTTCCCCATCAATGCACCCCTCCCCTGCTCTCGAACCATCTCCACTGCCGCCTCAAAAGTCATGTACCCGCCCTTCCTTTACTTCTTTATCAATTTTTGCCCTTAAAATCTGCTCCAACCCCTTAACTGAACGTTTTCTGCCCAGGAACTAACCCTGGGACCCTGATAAGGGATCCGGAAACCCCTTTGAAACCCTTCCCCCAGATAGCCCCTATCTCACACTACCGGGTACTGCTGCAGAAGCTGCAACAGCGGACCCAGTCTTATGGGGCTAGGTCCCTTTTGCCGGAGCGGGGCTACCCCCTTTTCTGGTGGCAGGCCCATCTCTGGGGCTGGGCCGGGGCCAGCGGCCCTTCGGACAGAAGTTGAATGAGTGAGCGCCTCCGCAAATAGTGCATGCGTGCCGAAAACAACACGGGCGACACAAGCAAGTCCCTGCTGATGCAAATTCCCAGCAAGGCTGACGAAACTGGCCCGCAGCACCAGGCATCTGGCCCTTGGTGGGTGTGGCAGCAGATTTTACTATGAAGTGTCCACTGTCAGAGAATTCCCCACCCCGTGGCTGGTTGGGTCCCATGATCCTCATCCAGAGTTGTTGGTGTTGACAATCCCACGGGGGCTCCGGGTTCATGGCTGAGTGTCGCCTAAAGGCCTCATCGTAGCGAGCCCAAGCGGGCCCACTGTACTCCGAAAAAGTGTGATATATGATGTCCAAATGCTTCACCATAGATGCTCCCCACGCTGGCTGTTTCTGTAACACCACCCCCATGTATACCATGTAACCAACCAGCCAGTTGGACCAGTTACAGTCAACTGTTTTGTATCTGATTCTTTCTCTGTCCCTCCAGTCCCCCTTTTCCCCCTCTCTGGGTTCTGTTTCCCGAAACAATAATGAGAACATGTCAACAAATTCGTTCCTCCATATCTTTTCTTTGGTGGCGAGCAACAAGTGATCGCCCAGGGGGAGGGACAACTCCCCCTGGGGGTAGTGCTCAATCTTATCATTTGTGGCTGCTGTTTCCTTGCCCTAGGCCACCTGCCCTGGGTCTGCACTGGCCACCTTACCGCTCTGTCACTTTTGCTCCCATGGTGTGAGCTGCTGCTGTCGTGCAGCTGGTTCTGGTTCTGCCTTCTTTTCAGGCGCCCCAGCAGTCCCTGAAACTGGGGGGGGGGCAAGTAACCTAGTGCTACCAGCCATGCTTGCATCTCCCCCACATGCTGGCCAGGTGCCCCGCCCAAGATGGATAGCACCATCCCCAATCGGACTCACCAAAGGACCCGACATCAGCATCCAAGGTGTTCCGGCTGGCATTCTCCGTTGATTCAGTTGCCTCCCCTTCACCACTCTCCAGTGTGTCCAGCCTCACCTCAATGGACTGTAAAAGTTGCAGCTGCTTATTAGGTTGGTTCCCCACCTTCCTTGCCCCCTGTTTCCCAACTGCCTTGGACCCTTCCCCCCCGAGTGGCCTTCTTCCTGGACTCCAACGCATCTAAGAGAGACAAGATCCTCGCCATTACCAGCTGCCCTTCATCCTCTGATCCAGAGGAGTGGTCGGGTTCCCTGGGCCATGCTGGAGGCTGCTTAGGGGTGGGGGCCTTCTCCTTGCCCTTCTCCTTGCCAGGCCCTTTCCTTGTTGGCCTGACTCAGCAGGCCTGGCAGAACCCCTTAAAGAGGCTGCAACTGATGCCCAACCCGGCTACATGGCCAAATGCAGGAACAAGAACAAGGGGGCTGGCCATGAGATAGCTGTAATTTATTTGTTTGTTTGTTGTTGTTGTTGTTATCAATTCGATTTCTACACTGCCCCTCCACAATTGGCTCAGGGCAGTTGAAACTCAAACAAAAAGAAATAAGCAATTAAGGCCTCTCCTTTTTATTTTATTTTATTTTAATTTAATGGGAGCAAATATAGCACAACTGAAGGACCATTAAAAGGAAAAAACCCTGCCTTGGAGTGCTCACATGTAGTCACCCATTCAAATACAAACCAGGGAAGACCCTGCTTAGCAAAGGGGGCAATTCATGCTTGCTGCCACAAGACCAGCTCTTCTAAATGTTCAACTGGCTTAGAATGCCTCACGCCGCTCTGGGAAATTGTGGGCCAGGCTCCCTAAACTGGATAGCCTTCTGCTTGTTAGCCAAGCTTTACTACTTCAGTCCTTCTGCAAGGTACTCATCACTCAGCTCCCCAGTTAATCAATCCAATATAATAATGCTCCCACATCAACTCCCTCAACACTCCCCAAGCAATGAAATGACCTCAAAAAGAGCATTTCGCCATGAAAGAAGCCCCCTTCCACGTTCCCCAAGCAATGAAAAGAAAAAAGAAAAAGCCCCGTACATCACCCTAGGCCCCTGAGAAAGGTCTTTGTCTGCTTGGTCCCTCGGTGCTCTGACTGCTGCAAAGCACAGCTGCTCCCTTCCTGCTGCAGCGTGTGCGAAGGCCGTTGATCCCTTCCTGCTGTAAGCGTGTAGCTGGTGCCTTATGAGTCAGGAGTTTGGGGGGGGGGGTGTCTCATGATCGGCCTGCGCACGTGTCCAATCGCCACCGCTGTCCCCAGCGCTTTCCTGCTCCCCTGCGCCGGCAAGCCTCGGCGAGAGGTGCCAGGTCGTGATCGGCCTGTGCTGTGGCCGATTGCAGCTGCCGCTCTCACTACCGGCCAAGAGCCCTGATCGCGACCAGCGTGCACATGGCTGATCTCTTCTTCCTCCCTGGCCGACCGTCCCTAGGAGCAAAGAGTGATCACTCCTCTTCCTTGCCCGGCAGCAGAGAGACTGCTCATGAGATGGCTGCCGGACTAAGATGTTCCCCCAGCCCCCTCTCCTGAGTGGCCAGGCCCTGGCCACGTGGAGGGGGCCAAGATGGCACTGCCGTGCCTGCTTCTTCAGGCCGGGTGCACAACCCCACCCCCCCACCCCACCGCTCGGGTGCGGAGGCGGGAAGCGGCATAAGAGTTACAAACCTCATAGGGTGGTTGTAAAATAATGGTTAGTATCCAGAGCAGTGCTTGTGCTTGAGCTCCTTCTGTGAAGTTCCACTCACACAATACAACTTGTGTGAGCCTTCTACTCATGGACCCCTTGAAATCAGAGGCAAAAAGGCTAAAGTTGGCACTATGTCTTTAATGAGAGATTCCAATGGATTTAATAGTAAAATTAATTCTTCAGCTCCTCAGATCATACTACAGTATTTAGAATTAATTTTCTGGAGTACAAATATGAATACGCCAAATATGTTGGAAGTTAAAGGACTTTGCGCTGTCTCTTGTCTCAGACAGTGGAGGACAGACTAGTAAGTCAGAGGCCTAGAGGGTCAAGACATTGGTCACCCCTTCTCTACTGCTCTGACACTATCCCTTTGGATTGTAGATTGCTAATCTTAGGGATTAACTTCCTTCCTCTCTCTCTCTTCCCTACCTGCCCTTCTACCTTGCAACATGGCAAGCCTCTCCCTGCACCATGTGTGCAGAGAAGATGCAGAATCTATCTGCATCCAGCTAGCTAGATAGATTAGAGATCCTAACTCCTCACTTTCCTATCTAGAATGGAGTTCCTTAATAAATGCCTTTTATATTGATTTGAAACTATGAATTGGCTCCAAGTTACTTTACTCTCAGCATACATGCATGCCTAACTAAATTCCACTGTGTTGTGCCTCTGTGCACTCTGCTATAATGAGAAAGGGATTCTCTCACCACAGAGAACTTCCAACAGAATACACACACACACACTGCTTTTCAACTAAAGTTCCCGAAGCAGTTTACATAGATATATATGAATAAAGTGGCTCCCTGTCCCCAAAGGGCTCACAATCTAAAAAAGAAACATAAGATAGACACCAGCAACAGCCACTGGAGGGATGCTGTGCTGAGGAGGGATAGGGCCAGTTGCTCTCCTACTGCTAAATAAAGAGAATCGCCACGTTTAAAAGGTGCCCCCTTGCTCAGTAAGCAGGGGACAGTTCTTCAACAATCTACTAGAATATAGTCATTAAATTGTTTGGGGGTATTTTCATTGATTTTAAATGGTTTTGAATTGTTTTAAAATTGTTTTTATATTGTTTAAAGTAGTGTGTTTTAGATTGTGTTTGTTTTCTTGATTACTAGTCCAGAGGTTGCTGGTTTGAATCTCCGCTGGTATGTTTCTCAGACTATGGGAAACACCTACATTAGTCAGCAGCAATCAATATAGGAAGATGCTGGGAGGCATCATCTCATACTGTGCAGGAGATGTCAATGGTTAACCTCTCCTGTATTCTACCAAAGACAACCACAGGGTTCTGTGGTCGCCAGGAGTTGACACCAACTTGATGGCACACTTTACCTTTACCTTGTTTTATGTATTTTTAAACTTCTTGTGCACCACCCAGAACCTTTGGATAGGGCAGTCTATAAATGTAATAAACAATAATAGTTAATAATAATTCAAAGTTATTTGCTTAATCTTCTGTCAGCAGTGGTTTGTTTGTGCTTCACTGAATTAAGTGGAGTTGTACAGATTTAGGCCAACTAATGAGCCAGTCTGGAATCGTAAAACATTTACATCTAAGAATGCAATGCTGCCACAAGCTGCATTGAACGAAACTAAGAATTAGGCAGTTGATACTGGCCAGTTTTCAAATGTATCACTTTGGTTATGACTATAAATAGTAATTTGCATATGGAAGAGTGCATGGATTGTGCATCTTTATGTAACACCATCTTAAAAATGTCTGCAGTATAAATTCATTTCTAGATATTTCATGTACAAATGTCTCAGGAGGTGTATATTTCCATCCCCTAATGCCTCTGTTTGATGTCAAGTACTTTGAATGTCAACTCCTGTTATTCAAACTGAAAATTCATTGGTCATGATGATGAGCCAAAATAGTTAGCCATCTATTGGTTATGTCCTATAACAACAAAAGACTCCAGCTGGTATTTAATGGATAATATAGCAATGGGCTTTTTAGCTGCATATTTCAAATGCATTCTATGTTTTATAACCTTCTTCCTCTGCATTATCAGTGGGAAGTCAAATATATCCAAATCAGAAGTGACTAGACTAGCTCCACATCTCATTTCAGCTCTTCAGCAGTGATAATATGTGAAGGAGAGAAGGGTTGTTATGAGCAGAGAAGACAATTTGAATGGATTTTTACTAATCCTGATCTATAAATTTGTATTGATATCATCTCATTGGAAGAATCTCATCGGGCAGCATCCAGACTAATTTCTATTTCAATTAATGGGAGTTAATCATAACTAACTTGTGTCACTGATTGCCTAAGTTTCTTGGCAATTGGTTTCATGGGATGACCCCTGGTTCTAGTGTTCTCCACACCATGCATGATTTTATAGACCTCTATCATTTCTCCCCCCAGTAGTCTTCTTTTTTAGCCTTCAACTATTCGTGTTTTCCAGGCTAGAGTGCTCCTTCCATTATTATATGGCTCACAGATGTGTGATTTTTGGAAGTAGTGCAATCTCAGTTCCTTAGATCAACTTTGGCAGTTCTGAGATGCACACCCAATACTGTTGTGCAGCTAGAAGTAGGATTACCAAGTGCTGAAACTCTTGAATAATTAGTGTAATTTGGATTGATTAAAAATTATCATTAGAAAACTCATGACATATGGACTCTCTGTGGAATTCCTAATTTCAATAGGCCATGATAATGCGAGAGCTTTATTGAGGCAGAACATTCTGGATATGGAAAGGCAGAGGGATTTAAGCTCTGTTCCTAAATATGCTAGATTAGGTGAGAATAGGCTTATTTATAAAACAGCTAATGATTATCTTGCCGTATAACTAGGGGTATATCCGGAACCGATTCTGGCAGTTCAGTTTGAATTCAAACCGGACTGTGGGTCCATGAGCTGGTTCAAGTTGAACCAGCCACTGGTTTGATTCAAAGGTTAAACCATGCCAAACTGAGTCGGAACTGGTTCAATTTGGTTTGAGGGATATGCTTGTAAAGGGGAATCGGGTGTCAGATTCCCCTTTCAAGGGGAATGCTTATAAAGGGGAATTGTCATGCAAATGGCCTCAATGCATGTGCAGAGGCTGGTCTGGGCCAGACTTTAGAGAAGGTGCCGGTGGTGAGGTGCCCTCTCACACCACCGCCCTGCAGCCATTAGAAGAAATATTTTAAAGGCAAGGTTCTCACCTTTGCTTGTAAAGGGGAAACCCCCCAAATGCCCCTTTATAAGCATACCCTGAACCAGTTCCATTAGAACCTGGTTCAGTTTGAATTTGGACCGGCACACCTTGGGGGGGGGGGCGCTCTGTGCCCTATGTGCCTACGTATATATCATACATGCCTACAGACTGCATGTAATTGGCAAGCTCTCTTCGATACCTGAACATCAGTTGTTTTAAACCTTGAAAGTTGCCTCACAAAAGTATGAAAACTTGAATTCCATTGATTTCACGGTTAAGGACAAGCTTCAGAATAGATACTGGAGATGGCCCATTTACCCTGAAGGAGTATGGTGGATTACATGAAGGAAGGTTCTTTTCCTCGGTGGGCAAGAAAAGATGGTAGTTGTCTGATGGGCATTTCTTGTCTTGCCAGCTCCATGCATGCATGCTTTGTCCTGTCAGCTGGGGCACAGAGATTGAGCTCTGGTCTCTAGAATGACTCGTTAAATTTATGGCATTTTATGTGACCTATAGCACTTAACATCTGAATCTGTGTATTTATTAGAATACTATTTATGTTCCTTGTTATATGCACGGATTTATGTTTTGTTTTCCTTGGTACCTCTGCTTTTTCTTTAGCCAAGTTCTTTATATGTGCTGGGTTTTCAAAGCCCTTGCCATCCAGACTCCTCCTAACTACTCAAAGCACATTATTCTTTGCATGTAGCAAAGAAGGTTAAACAGAAGAGTGAACACACATGGGGAAACAAAAAATAAGCAGACTTAAAACACTTGACTGGATGTGGTGTCAGGGGAACCCTAACGTGCCCAGGAATAAGGATGGCAGCTATTGTTTGTTAAGCCCCACATTGAACGACTTTGTCATAATATTTTGGAATGACAAAAGAGATGGGGGAATGGGTTTCTTACTGTTGTTTTTCCCCCTATTGTTGTTTTCCCCCTATGAGGTGTGGAGGTTAAGAGTAGCTTACAGGAAATCCTCAATGCTAATTTTAAATGATTAAATTAACATAGCATTACTGCTGTCTAAATGTCAGTGTAGTTCCTATTTGTATGTCTTTTCAGACCATACCACCCTCAGAAGCTATTCTCACGTGCAGCGAAAACCGGGCTTGAGCGACCGTCAAACTCCATGCAGACCTCCTTTCAGCACTTCACACTGCTCCTGTGAAGCACCTCTCAGTATATTTTTCTACTTCAGTTTGCTTCATGGCAAAAATAAATAATATAACCAGAGAACAAAAACTGCAAATACTACTGTTCAACAACTAGCAGGAAAGGGGGTCTGGCATTGCTGAACTGTCTTGCATTATCAAGCATGCTTACTTAGACAAGTCCTTAGTTTCATCAACCAGCCCTTCAGTAAACAAGGGGTTGCTATGGGGAATGCTACCACACTGAAGTATCCCTGAAAGTAATAATGTGTCTACCACTTAAAGCTTGTCTAGCAGTTGTTGATAGCAACCCATTTTCAAATACTGTGTTGAGTGTGGAATTATTGTAAGAAGCTCCTGGCTGCAGGCCTTTCTCTGATACCAGCCCATCTTTGGTATTGGGCAGTTTTATAAACATTTTCTTCTATGGTTTTGCAACTCCTGTAGTCTTTTTTAAAAATTTAATTGAAGCTGATTACAAGCTGCAACTTGCAGCAATGTACTGATTGGCAACCTAAATTAGGAAAGGTGAAATGTAACTGGTATCAATATTGACAGCATGGGTAATGTAGTGTATTGTGATTCTTTTTCAACTACTGCCAGGGCAGTCAGTAAACTTTGCTCTTCTCCATCACAGTGTTATTTTCAGATACATCCATCTTTGTAATGTAGAACATGTTAATAACTGAGCTTCTTGCTATATTGTTTAGTGGCTACAAACTTTAGAACAAACTTTTTTCCTTCTCATATAATAGACTAAGAAATTAATGACAGCCTGAGAACAGCAACTGGGCAAAACAATAGATGCAATCTTATAATTCTTGGTATTTCTAATGCTTGACACTTTTTGTAAGTTTCACTGAAAGCTGTGATTGCCACTTTCTTTTTTTCTTTCTTTTTTAAACTGTTTTACTCTGGTTTTAAATTATATTGGGTTGGATTCTGAGGAGGGTTTGCATGAACAGAAGAGCACTTCCACTAATGCAAAGAGAAGCATGATTTCCACCAACTCTCTCCTCCATTAACACCCTGCATTATTCCTGAGCAGTGTTCCGTGTAAGAGGGAATCCCAGATGTGGTTGATTACAGCTCCTAGAATCCCTAGCTACAGTGGGCTTTGGCTAAGGATGCTGGGAGTTGTAGTCAACAGCATCTGGGATTTTCTGTTAGAGGAAACACTGTTCCGGAGGGTTTCCTGAATCAGGTTTTCTGGAGGCTGCAGGACAGAGGAGCAGGAAGGAAAGCCGCATTTTGCAAGCAAAACATGGTTCATGGTTGTCTGAATCCAGCCCATCAGTTGTATATAATCGGTTAAAGGAGAAAAGCAGGATGTATATTTAATATTTGATGTCCGACTTATCTCACTTCATATGGTACCATAAACCATAGAATTTGAAAGACGTATATGTATCCATCAAGCAACACCCTTCTCTCTACTCTGCCCTTCCAGTTTTGCATAGATAAAAAATAATATGACTGCACATCACAAGCTAGTGTTCATTGCCAAACCAGAATTCAAGATTGAGAAACATCATCACTAAACTCTCACCAGATTGCACATGTTCCTGTAATAAAACATTCAGGTATGGTTAAATTAAAAAGTATCTTAACAAGTCCTGAGTATAACAAAAGAGCAGTGAGTTGGTTTTGGTGATGTGTTTGGAGGCTGGCTAGTGTAAAAAACACTCTCACAAGAGTTTACATGCCTGATATCAACAGTATAGCAGGAGAGCTGCAAACTCACATTAAATTATGGCTCTTCTGTGGTCTATAGTTCATAGAGGGGAACAGACTGCCTTGCATGATTTTATTGCTCCTGTGAATAGGCTATTCACACAAGCAGGATTTCTGTTTTGCACTAGTTGACTTTTGATGTATCGTTACTACCAACTCTAAGTTCCTCAATCTCCTTCTCCCATATTTTTGCGGGGAGGGGGAGGTCGTGTTCATCAGAGTCAATTTAGACTACTATATTTAAACTATTTAGTTATCGCATACCACTCATTCGTGGGACTGTACTAGTATTGTGCTTTGAGTATTGCATGGCTGATTCAACAATGTGCTAAAAATGACAAGGCATTCCATCTAGTTTAGTAAATCTTCTCTTTATGACTTGCACCTACATCACAGCAGCATCATTTTCTATTTTAAGACTGTCTACACTTTAAATTCCTCTCTAATCCACATTTCCTTTACTTGCCACCTTTTCCAACAGTGTTAGATTTTCAAGCAGAGTAGGAGCTGAATAATTTGGACTCCTATGCCTAATGTTTTACAGACTACAATTAACTGGCAATGGCAGTGGATCAAAGAAAGACAGTAGAACTGTTCTTTTGCCATTTTAGTCACATATCTGAAAGTAGTACTGGATTATACAAATGACTACAAAGTTTAAATGCCCTGGAAAGTCTCACTGTATGAGCCATTCTAGAAATTTCACAAATATTAGAATGTTTATTATAATTCTGTGCTTACTGTGCACGTCAACCAGCACAAAGACATTAACATTCTTTGGAGTTGGCAAAGCAAGTCTTGGACCTGGAATAACTGGTGCTCGTGAAGTAGCTTGACTGTTCAGTCATCACTGTTTTAGAGAAGATCCTTGGGATGGATCCTGGACTCTTAATATATTGCTACAGGATTGGGTAATGGCTCCCTGCTAGCTAACTCTTTTCTAAGGCAGCTCACTGGCTGATAGTCCAGATGCCAGTGCATGTCCCTGAATGGAAGCCAGTGAACTCTCCCCTACAGAAAGCTAGAATCTGGTGCTAGACCAGACCATTTCCTGCTGTGGTGGTAATATGTTTACCTAAGAAACAAGGTGTATATACATAACATTAACAATGGCAAGTCTCTGCCCAGAGTCTTAAAATCTATATAAGACAGATGCATAAGTCAAAGGAAGGGGGAATAAAGAAATGCAATGGAGGAAGAGAGGTACTCGATTATCCCCTGATAATTGAACAAAGAGGCACCTTTTTAAAGTGGCAATTCTCTTTACTGAGTGGGGGAGAGCAACTGGCCCTATCCATCCCCAGCACAACATCCCTCCAGTGGCTGGAGGAATGTAGAGCTCTGGGAGGAGTTTAAAGATAAAGAGGACAGATGATAAAGACGACAGGGTATAAGATTATTATACTCTATAATATAATAGTATTAAAATTATTTTTTAAAATTTTAAAATTAGACACAGTAAGAGGGAGGAAGACAGTTCAAGAAGAAAAGGAAGAATGAAGTGTCAGTTTTCCTTGAAGGTAGCTAAGTAGGGGTGTGAGTGTGCGCATGCGGCACAGTTCGTTGAACATTTACAAATGTAATCTGCCCCTTGTAGTCTAGATTGGTTCAGTCCATTCTTCTGCCTCAGAATTTTACCACCTCATTCTCTGTAAACTAGACTTTTTAAAAACAAGTTGGCACATTTCTGAATTGTGCCCATCCATGAGGGTTGTTCCCAAAGCCAACCTATGGAAACTGGCCCTAAATCAGGACTGGAACTTAGACTTGCTCTTTTAAAAAGTGCCTCATCTAATCCATACAAGACCATTGGAATGGCCACTAGGATGACAATGCAGCCCAGCATTAGGCAAGTTTAAGCCCCATTGATTTCAGTGGGACTTAAATGCTCAAACAGTGCAATAGATTGTAGCTTAAAGTTGCAATCCTATATACAATGTTTGAAGTACATTCCACTGAACATGGATGGACTGTTAATATTCCTAAATGCTGACTTGGTTTCTAAAACTATCTGAAACAATTCCACAAAATCTGCTTCCTTGTCTTTTTAAACAGAAAACAATATTAGTTTGTTCCTGCAGGTGCAGCTATTAACAGAGGCCAGAAGTTAAATAGAAACACTAACATAATGTTCCTTTTTAATAATTTTGGTTAACATGGGACACACAGTATCAATTTATTGAATTAACTAAGCTGCCCTAGGACTCAAAGTTCTGCCTTAGAGCACAAGCTCTTCCATATTCATAAGGCTGCCCTGATGATATTTCCCTGCTACAGTTCATTCTATTTCTGTGAAATATTTCTAGTTAGGTAAACAGTTATTCAGTGACTTTGCTAATGGATACTTTACCACCATGCTTCCTACCATTTATATATTGTACCACCTGTCAACAAAGGTGCTCAAAGCAGTTTGTGCAGAAAAATAATGTATAAGATGATTCTCTGTCGCAAATGGGCTCACAATCTAAAAAGAAACATAAGGTAGACACCAGCAACCACCACTGGAGGAATGTTGTGCTGGGTCTGGATGGGGACAGTTGTACTCTCCCTGTTAAATAAAAGAGAATGTCCACTTGTGTCTCTGCTCAGTTAGCAGGGGACATTTGGTGTTGCTTTTTTCTGATCAATGCGTGGATGAAACTGAAGATGGCTAACAGAGATATGCAATCAGAATAGGAGGAAAGGAGACCATACATTATTATTTGTATTTTTATTAATTGTATTTAATTTATATACCGCCTGACTCCAAAGGCTCTAGGTTCACAAAGAGGAAATACAATACAAACAAAATAAAACAAATTGTTAAAACAATTTAAAACCAGGGGCGTAAATAGGGGAGAGGGGGCCCGTGTTCATCCCTCTTTCTGGCGGCCCCCCCAGAGTGAGGGAGATAATGAAGAAAATAGGGAGGGACATGGAGCTGGGGGCCCCCTCAGGAGCTGGGGGTCCGTGTTCTTTGAACCCTTTCACTCAATTATAGCTACGCTCCTGTTTAAAACATTCAGAGAGGTCATTCACACAATCAAAAAATAAGTTCTACCTGGGTTTGGGAGCTGTGTGTGCTCCCAATTTCCGGTTGTGTGGAAGCAAGGTCAGAGGAAAACCTGGGTAGAAGTGATTGTGTTGAAGCAAGGTAGAAGGAAAAACTACCCAGGTTTCCCTCTAAATGTGCTTCCACGTAACCGAAAATTGGGAGCACACACAGCTCCCAAACCCAGGCAGAACACAGTTTTGGATTGTGTGAATGACCTCAGAGATTACTAAGCCAGGCTAGAAAATTGCATCTTAAAGGCTTTTTAAAAGGTCAATAAAGATGTTAAGTCACGAATGTCGGAGCGCATTCCACAGCCCAGAAGCAACTACAGAGAAGACTTGCTCTCATGTTGCCACCAGAGGAGCTGGTGGGATCCGGAGACTCTCTCAATGGCCTTAATGTGCTGTGGGGATCACGCAGAAGAAGGTGCTCTCCCAGGTAACCCACTCCTAAGCCATTTAGGGCTTTAAAGGTAATTACCAGTGCTTTGTATTTTGCCCAGAAACCTATTGGCAACCAATGCAGTTGTTTTAACACAGGCATAATCTAGTCTCTCTGATAAACCCCAGAGATCAATCTAGCTGTTAAATTTTGGACCAATTGAAGTTTCCAAACTACATACAAAGGCAGCCCACGCAGAGTGCATATATAAGATAATTATAAGCAGATAATATAATAATAATATAATTATAAGCAGATCCCTTTAGGAAGGACTGTGACTGTTGACCTGGAAGCTACTCTGTATAAAGCAACACAGTGCTTCCTGTCCCCCACCTGTTAGAATACTATAGGGCATTTGCCGCTTGAACTGCTGCCATGCTGTCAGCCTTGAACACTCATGTGAAAACTGAGCTAGCAAGAATATGCCTCTTCAGAG
The DNA here is from genome assembly GCF_027244095.1 of Hemicordylus capensis. Taxonomy (NCBI): domain Eukaryota; kingdom Metazoa; phylum Chordata; class Lepidosauria; order Squamata; family Cordylidae; genus Hemicordylus; species Hemicordylus capensis. The sequence goes on from NC_069657.1 coordinate 255,281,271, forward strand.
TGTTGAATGAGTGATACTTCCCTCTAATAATCATTCACACGAGTTGCCATAAAGTATCTCTAAAATAGTACCAATGCTAGTGTGCATTAAGAAAAGAAAGAAAAATGTATTAGCCACCTGAAACAGATTCAAATCAAACTATGATCCTGGTGACATAGAATTTGGGGTCAAGATGTTGCCTTCAGTTGTCTTTCATTGTAACTTTTCCTTGTTATGAGATTACATTTATTGTACAGCCCTAGCCAAAGGCCTTCAGTAATCAGGGTGGATTTGATTTAAATCAAATCGATTTAAATCACAAGTCAGTAAGACTAGATTTAAATCATGGTTTTTTGCATAAAGACTCATTCTTGCTGGCATAATCTTAATATTTACAACCAGATGAAGGTTTCATTTTTGGTCCTCTTCTAGATAGAAAAATTGCCCAAAATAATCCTCCCGAAACCTCTGGAAGAGCATGACATTGTGAATGGATTAATGGAATTCATTTACCAAAAAAATCTAAACATTGCATATATACAGCCTCATGCTACATAATTAAAAACTAATCCTTATTTCATGAGAATAACCTTTGAACTATAATGTATTTTAAATAGAAAACTATCTTTAGATAGATTTTTTGCCTCAAAAAGCATTTTATTTTTAAAAATCTGATTTAAATTTTAAAAAATCATTGATTTTTATCCACCCTGTCAGTAATACAGATGCAGTTGTACAAACCTAGCATATAGAGGCTTGTGAATAACCAAAATGGATGTCTGTAGAATCCCTGGATATTTTCAGCCCATAAAACATGACTGGCAAGTAAATACAGAGGAGGAGGAGGAGAAAAGAAACCAAGCCTTACACAGCTGTCCCTGCTCCCATTGGGGCCCATTAAATACTATACAAACAAGCCGTCTCTTATTTAGGATGCTTTATTCTGCCTGGTATGCTTCTTTGGTTTGGGTTTTTTCCCCCTCATACCATTTCAGAATGCCATAAATTGTTTTCAAGCTGTGTCATCATGGCCTTGCAACCTGAACTTGCTGTGTTGTGGAGAATGGTGGGGTGCTTGATAACAACTCTGATACACGTTTACATAATTTGTATAGCTAAACTATACCTTGAAAATAGATTGCAGTTGTTTCCTGTCTGCAGCCACACAAAATGTGTTTTGTTTGTGTTGTATTTATTTCCAAAAAAAGAAAAAAGTATATCAGACTTTTCTTATAGATAGTATGCACTCTGTGTGGGGCTGCCTTTGTATGTAGTCCGGAAACTACATTTTGGTGCAGAATGTGGCAGCCAGACTGGTCTCTGGGATAACCTCAAGAAACCATATAACACCAATCTTAAAAGAACTGCACTGGCTGCAAATATGTTTCTGAGCAAAATACAAAGTGCTGGTTATTACCTATAAAGCCCTGAATGGCTTGGGTCCAGGGCATTTCAGAGAGTGCCACCTTCCTCATTAATCCTCCTGCCTATTAAGATCATCTGGGGAGGTCTGGCAATGGCCAACCACCGTCTACTGGCTCATGTAGTGGCTACTCTGGCCCAGGCCTTCTCTGTAGCTGTCCTAGGGCTCTGGAATACACTCCCTGTTAAAATACGGGTTTCTCCATCTCTGGCTGGTTTTAAAAAGACTCTTAAGTCTCACTTGTTTTCTCAGGCTTTTAATTAATTTTACATCATAATTGTTTAAATCATTTTATCCTGTTTTTATATTGTATTTTAACTTATGTACACTACCTAGGGATGCACGTCAGGCAGTATATGAATATGATTAAATAAATAAATTTCAAGCAGCTAACAAAAATGGTTAAACACCAAACACATACAATAAAATCAGGTCAAATACATACAGCAGAACAGATGAAAAAACTATAGCTATAAACAATATGGGGAAAATAGCCCATACAAAAAAGAGTCCGAGTCATTTGAGCCTAAAGAGAGTTTATTATTAATATAATTTGTATTGCGGTCTTAAACCAGCAATAGAATCAAGAACAATTACAATGCAGATTATAAATGTGAAACAATTTGCAAGACCTTAATGAAGATGCAGGCGTTTGTGAGATGTCTAAAAGTGTTGGGACAAGTACAGAGGGTCTTCTACAGTTGTTTGCAGGTGTGAAGCAGCTGGTCTCAAAACATCTTCCTAAGCAGACTTGGCTTTTCTACCTCTGTTATGGGAAACAGATATATCAGGCAGCAGCAATATAGGAAGATGCTGAAAGGCATCTAACCTTTTATGGACCTAATGGCCTACTTTTAATGTCATCTGCTGTATTTTTCCTACCGTCTAAGTACTGACAGGCAACCAACCACCTAACATGATTTCTGAAACCTAATGTAGGCCTCAATATTTACTTTCTTAACCTATTTTACTTTAAAAAAAAAAACACATATCTGAGGCAGTTACACAGTGCATGGTTGCATAGAATACATCTGCACTCAGTGGTACTACTTCACAACCTGTTGTGTGTAATATGGGCTTTTCTATGTCACAATGGCCTTTGTCCAAGCTGCTACTCTGCTACCATTGGTTTAATGCACCATCTATATTCCAGAGTTGTTATCTCTTTTCTAGCCGATTACATACTTTTTGACAGTAGCATGATGGATTGTGTACCGGACAAGAAAGTAAATTTGAATTATTTGCATTACTGTCCAGGGGTGCAGACAGAAGGAAAGCTTGAGGAGCAACTCCTCACTTAAATTTGGGGAGGGGGGGAGAGAGATTTTTCGGTGGGAGATGTGCATTATTAATGTATGATTTGGTTTGGTGAGGAGAGAATATAAAATGAGGAAAGAACTCCTCAAATGTTTAGGGGTGAATATGTACCCCTGTTGTTGCTTATGGTTACTGGTTCTGTGAGGGCCAAATTAGACAATAATAGAAGCCATGTTTTTTCACCATGTGTTTGCATTGATTACATATAAAATAGGGTAAAGGAAGGGCTACTTTTTACTATAAAAAGTATACACAGCAGAGGGGTGTTGAACCCCCTCCTACTTCAGTGCCAGCACTAGTTGATTCAGGTACACTTGTCCAGCCCAATCTAAGGGCAGGCATGAGCAAGACCAAGGACAACATTGCCTGAAGTGATGGAGAGTTCTGGGGGAGGGTTTAAGCACCCCTTTTGTTGTTAAAAAAAAAAGTTTCAGTCCCACTCAGCTCTGCTTTGGATGTGAATGGGCAGACACATGAACGAACAAACATGTCCATCTCCATCACTTCTAGTTTGATCCTGAATACAGTTGTCATGTGGAAAATTATTCTGTTATTGGACAACACATGCAGTACTGCAAGAACAAATTCTCAGTGTTTAATATGAAAATATATCCACCTTACAAGCACAGTTTGTTTGGAACTCCTGACATTTGAAGGGCAAACCGTTCTTCATGGTAATTATATCAGTGGTCAAATGGAAATGAGTTCTGCCTTTAGTTATGTCTTTGTAATTTGTTGTTTTATAGCTCACAAAAAACCCCCAGGGTTTTCTTCAAATGGATCAACACACAGAGTTCCCTATGTGAGTGTCTCCTTCTCATTCACCTCCAGACCAGGAAGTTCTACTTTAGCACAGGGATGGAGCTGCCAGTGCTCCAAGGGATCCTTGGAACATGGGCCGCCTCACCCCTCATCTCCTCCTCTTACCAGCCAGCCGGCTGCTACTGTGCCTGCCTGCCTCTGCTGCCCCAGGCCACTTGGCTGTAATGGAGAGTGCCGCAGAGGTGACAGGAGCAGCGATGGCTGGCGCTATCACCACCAAAGCTGAGCACAGATGATTTGAGTTTGGGTGGGGGTGGCGATGCCAGTGTAGGGGCAAACACAGCCCACCCCCTCTGCCCTAGCCACACCACTCCTTTAGCACGAGCGAGAGAATCTTTCTTTGTTGAAATCTCCTGTGCCCCATGAGTGGGGCTAGCATATAACCAGAGTGCAGCACCCTCTCAGTTCAGACACCAATAAAATAGTTATTAACCTGGCCAGACTAAGACTCCTAGTAGAGAGGAGGAATGGATGTGAGATTAGGGCCTCTCAAGAAGAACAGGAAGGGGGGGGGAATCATAGCATTGGTCCATAAATCCACTGTAGGTAAAGCACACATATGAGAGAGAGAGAGAGAGAGAGAGAGAGAACTTTAGCCAGAGCCCCCTCAAATCTGGAATTGGCCCTGGGTCCATTCAGGGTGTGTGAGTGTGTCTGACTTGCCTCTGACTTGTGGTGCGCAGCTGACTTGCCTCTGGGCCCCCCCCCAAGGCAGTGGGCCCCCAAACAACTGTCTCCCCTTGCCCTATTATAGTTACGCCCCTGCTGACAACAGTTGGGTAGGAGTCCAGATCTCTCCTCCCTCTCACAAGTGCTCCTCCTCAGCATCTGAAGTAACTTGTAATTTGTTGTAAACTTGAAGGAATAAATGATAACTAGCCGGCCCCGCACAGAGCATCTGTGCGCTCTTTGGGGCTGTCGGTTACCTCTCCCACACACATCTTCTGCCCCAGTCTCCACTTCCTAACCATGTCCGGCCATGCCGGGCCCAGCAACCTCTCCTCCTCACCGCCACTTCTGCCCCTGCACTTTCTTTCTCCCCTCCTGGGCCTTGCCTCTGTGGCTGGGCTGGCCCACCACCACCGCTTGCCTGCCTCCACGGCCAGGCCGGACCCGCCACCACCTCTGGCCTCTGTGGCTGGGCCTGCAACCGCCGCGGCGACTAATCCTCCTGGGTGCGCCTCAGCCAATCAGGTGCCTCCGCCACCCAGCCAATCAGCTTGGCACCAGGACGCACATTCCAAGGCACACCCAGGAGAATTAAATATATAGATGTACAGTGGTGGGCTGATGCGCCCATTTAAAAAATGAAAGTTGGGGTTATCCTTCCATGAGGCAAGGTGAGGCAGTCGCCCCAGGCAGTGGATTATTGGGGCATCAGCAAGACAGCAAAATACTCACCGCCACCATCGGAGCAGCTCTTTGGGACCAATCTAAGCCTGGCAAGGAGCACCTCCCCTCACACGCCTTACAAAGCCTGCGAGATGCATGAGGAGAGGAGAGGCTGCTGGCAACCACCCCTTCTTCCTGCCCCCCACACCACTTTTAAAAACTCACATGGGTTGGTTTTGAAAAGAGGGTGGCCCCTACCAGGGGTGTGGGGCTGGGCAGCATTTGGCTCCTCACGACAGGCACTGTAATACCTTGCCCCCCCACCCCATGAAAGCCTCTTATAAATTCATGAGCAAGTACCTTTAAAAAGTCTGCATCCAGCTGCATAAGATCTAAAAGGGCTGATGTAACTGGAAAGGTTGGAACATAATACAGGTAAGTGCATATAAGCATACCTCTCAGGGAGGTGGGTAGACGTCTGGCTTCCAAGGTTTACTTAGTGTTACACTACGGCCCCAAGGTTCAGATGTAAAGTCGTGCCTCACGGAGACAGACATAGAATTCAGGAAAAGGATGCCTCTGAGCACATGCTCGGCCTATGCATTCTCTTTCAGTACCAAAACTCAGCTCACAGTCCTTTCACACAAGAATCTATACCTGTCATTGCCACAAGCTTTATTCCTTTCAGCACCCTAATTTAGGAGAGGGAAATTTGTTTGTCTGCTATTATTAAACCACTGAGAGTAAGAAATCCTTGCGGCAATTCAACCAGGAATGTTGCAGTAGATCCTGATCTACTTCTGCTCACTTCTGGTAGAACATACACACCAGGTACAGTATATGTGGCAGCCATTCAAGTGCTCAGCACAGCAGTTGAGTTCTGTGCTGCATACTCAAATGGCCTCCAGATGTATGTGGGGGGCAGCTGAGCAGCAGGGGTGGGGTGGCCTCCCTGCAGGATCTTGTTGGCCTCCCAGGCTTGCGGCAGGATCCTGGGTACCAGCAGTAGCGATGTTCACTTTTTTTTGCAGGTACATTCATCCCTCTCCAACCGCTAGGGTTCCGTTCTGGCAAAACCTAGCCGTTAGCAAATTCGTGGTTGATGAGGCATGAAAGGCTATGGGAAATGGGGTTAGGGGAACCGTGGCCACAAAAAGACCTAAAAATAAAGGAAAAAATAGGAAAAATTGCTAAAAATCACCAAAAACCCTATAACATTGCCAAGAGTCACCAAGAAGAATGAGCAGACTGAACCTCTGAAACCGCCCCCCATCACTAAAAAACCTCGCCAACTGCATATACTTGAATTGCGATTGGCAAGACCTGTCACAATTTCCCATTCACAAATACTCAAAACGACAGTTGGTGAGGGATGACTGTATTTCCCTCAGTCCTTTCCACCCCCTGAAACTGCTGTCACTATATGACTCTACTAGTTTGTTCCTATGTCTATGAGGTCCATTCCCCATGTTTTCCAATGGAAGAGTTCTTCTGCATTTTTCAGGACATTAATGAAGTTTTTCCAGGATTTGAAATTTTTTAGTAGTCTGTGTGAGGTTGTGGTTTGATCTGAAAGTCCCATGCCTGTCTGTCAGTCAGTCAGTGAGGCCCAAGTAGCTTTATATTACAGATAAATAATTTATTTATTTGATTTCTATACTGCCCTTCCAAAAATGGGTCAGGGTGGTTTACACAGAGAAATAATAAATAAATAAGATGGATCCCTGTCCCCAAAGTGCTCACAATCTAAAAGAAACATAAGACAGACAGACACCAGCAGCAGTCACTGGAGGTGCTGTGCTGGGGGTGGATAGGGCCAGTTACTCTCCCCCTGCTAAATAAAGAGAATCACCACGTTAAAAAGGTGTCTCTTTGCCAAGTTGGCAGGGCTAATAATACTTTTTATACATTCCTTCCACAGATGATACAACAACATTTTGAATCCTGAAGAGAAAATTTTGTTTTCTTTAGTACTTATTTTTCCTTTTCTTAGCTTCTTTCCTCAACTTTATCTATATTAAACAATTAAGCGATCTTCACTGTTTTTCAAGTAGGGAGGACTTTGGCCCCCAAACAAACAAAAAACCAAACAGTGTGAGAGCCATTTCCTATTACACTGACCTCTGTGCAGTGCTACACTTTCCCTAGGGCCAGGGGTGCCCTTTGAGAGAAATGGAGCCTTGTTGAGTCCCATCATCATCTTGATATGTGTGCATAGAGCATTGCGAAATGCAGTTATTTTCAGCTTGGCTGGCCATCGGCTGTAATAAAAATGGATAGTTGTTTTCAGCACCTTCCCCATAGGATTCTATGGGGAAAATGCTGGGGAGGACGACACTTCCTTGTGCTCTGTTTGTGCCTTCCAAGATGGCATGAGGGCTCTGTTTTCCTTAAAGAAGCCCCACCAGTGCTGGGCAAAGTGCACAACTGCACAGTGGGGAATGGTTGCTTCTGTGCAGTGCCAGGTGGGGGGGGGGAATCTGTGTAGGGTGTTCAGCTTTGGCCAAAGCTTAACAGAGGCTTAATAAACAATTAATTAGGGAGCTGCACTTAGAGTCACCACTGGTTCTTGGGCCTTGCAGTGAAGAACACTGAAAAAATGTATACTATTTATCTCTATACTATTTACCAATCTGTCCGGGGCCGCTCAGGAGTGGCCATGACAACTATGGGCCTATTCCAAGTGGTCTCTGGACCGATGCATATTGCAGGTCACACGCTTGATTTGGTATTTTACTCTGATCAGGGTGGTGTTCCATGGGTGGGGACTCCTGTGATTTCCCCATTGTCATGGACGGACCACCATGTAGTTAAGGTTGGACTCACAATCACTTCCCACCTCTGCAGGGGCAAGGGGCCCATTAGAATGGTCCACCTGAAGAGGTTATTGGATCCAGTAAGATTCCAAGAAGCCTTGGAGGGATTCAATGTTGGCTTTGCCGGTGATCCTGTTGATGCCCTGGTTGAGAATTGAAACAACTTGCTCACCAGGGCAGTACACACGATTGTTCCCAAGCATCCCCTCCAACCTGCCTCAAATTTGGCCCCTTGATATACGGAAGACCTACGGGGGCTGAAGCGGCAAGGTAGGTGACTGGAGCGCAGGTGGAAGAAGATTTGACTTGAATCTGACAGACTGCAACATAGAGCACATCTTAAGATCTATGCTGAGGCAATACAAGCGGCAAAGAGGCGGTTCTTTTCTGCCCGTATTGCCTCTGCGAGTTCACGTCCAGCGGAGTTGTTCAGGGTTGTGAGGGGACTAGTATCTCTCCCCACCTTGAGCCAGAATTTGGAGTCATCAGTTACCTGCTGTGATGTGTTTAAAGAGTTCTTTGCAGATAAAATCTCTTGGATTCGAGCCGACCTAGACGGAGACTCCACAATTAATTTGATATCTGAACTGGAGGTGCCCAACGACTCCTCTTATGTGATTCAACTGGATCGGTTTCAGTCTGTGACTCCTGAGGATGTGGACAAGCTGCTTGGAGTGGTGAGGCCTACCACTTGTTCTCTTGACCCTTGTCCAACATGGCTTGTTTGATCTAGTAGGGAGGTTGTTGTAGACAGCCTGGTGGAAATCATAAATGCTTCCTTGAGGGAGGGCAGGATGCCTCCTTGTCTCAAGGAGGCAATCATTAGACCTCTTCTAAAGAAGCCTGCATTAGATCTTTCAGAGTTGAGCAACTATAGGCCAGTTTCCAACCTCCCATGGCTTGGCAAGGTAATTGAGAGGGTGGTGGCCTCTCAGCTCCAGGCGGTCTTGGAGGAAACTGATTATCTAGACCCATTTCAAACTGGTTTTCGGGCGGGCTATGGGGTGGAGACTGCCTTGGTCGGCCTGATGGATGATCTCCACTTGGCAGTTGACAGAGGAAGTGTGACTCTGTTGGTCCTTTTGGATCTGTTTTAAAACAGGCACTGTTTTACAGTGGTTCCGCTCCTACCTCTCGGACAGGTTCCAGATGGTGTCGATTGGAGATTGTTGCTCTTCAAAATCTGAGCGTAAGTACGGTGTCCCTCAAGGCTCTGTACTTTCTCCAATGCTTTTTAACATCTACATGAAACCGCTGGGAGAGATCATCAGGGGATTTGGAGCTGGGTGTTACCAGTATGCTGATGATGCCCAGATCTACTTCTCTATGTCAACTTCTTCAGGAGCTGGCATATCCTCCCTAAATGCCTGCCTGGAAGCAGTAATGGGCTGGATAAGGGAGAATAAACTGAAGCTGAATCCAGATTAGATGGAGGTACTTATTGTGCGGGGTCAGAACTCTAGAGACGATTTTGACCTACCTGTTCTAGATGTGGTCACACTTCCCCAAAAGGAACAGGTCCGCAGTCTGGGAATACTTCTGGATTCACACCTCTCCCTAGTTTCTCAGGTTGAGGCGGTGGCCAGGGGCGCTTTCTATCAGCTCCGGCTGATATGCCAGCTGCGCCCGTTTCTCGAGATCAACAACCTCAAAACAGTGGTACATCTGTTGGTAACCTCCAGACTTGACTTCTGTAATGCGCTGTACGTGGGTCTGCCTTTGTACGTAGTCTAGAAACTTCAGTTGGTTCAGAACGCAGCAGTCAGGTTGGTCTCTGGGTCATCTCGGAGAGACCATGTTACTCCTTTACTGATGGAGTTACACTGGCTGTCAATAGGTTTCCGGACAAAATACAAAGTGCTAGTTATAACTTACAAAGCCCTAAACGGCTTAGGCCCTGGGTATCTAGGAGAGTGTCTTCTTCAATACAAGCCCCACCGCCCATTGAGATCATCTGAGGAGGTCTGTCTCCAGTTACTGCCAACTCGTTTAGTGGCTACACAGAGACGGGCCTTCTTGGTCGCTGCCCCGAGATTGTGGAATGCTCTCCCTACTGAGATACGGTCCTCCCCCATCTCTGGCAATTTTCAAAAAACACCTGAAAACCCATTTTTCTGCCCAAGCTTTCTCAGCTTCCTAATATTTTGGGGTTTTAATTTCTGGTTATTTTTAAACTGTTAAATTGTTTTTAAGTTTTTGTATATGTTTTTAACTGGTTTTATGTTATTGTAAACCGCCCAGAGATGAACGTTTGGGGTGGTATACAAATCTGATAGATAAATAAATAAATAAATCTCCCCCCCCCATATACTCTCTCTGTGTGTGTGTGTACGTGTGTGTACACAAACACACATGTATGCACACATGCATATTATGATACTCAGCTTATTTAGATTGACCTATTCTCTCTCTCTTTGCTTTTTGGTGCCTTGTTCTCTAGACTCTTCTTGCTGCATTTTTTAAAGCTCCACTTGTAGGTTAATGACGCACAGCATTTTAGTGCAGACAAAACCTTTACTAATGTTATGTTTTTTAAGGGGAAATAACATCGGTCCCAGTCGGCTGAGAACTCATATGCACAGTCTTCGCTGTCAGTGTTCTGAGGCGACATGAGTGGTGATGTACTTGTACAGCTCTTTGCCCCAGTAGGTAGGGTGGGGGGGGTGGGGATGGTCATTTAAAAAACAGCAACAAAAAACATTTCCTTCTAGCAGCCTGGCCATTTTGGTGCCCAGGACACCTGCATATCACCTGCCCACTTTATTAATAGAGGAGATGGCGTTGAAAAGCTAAATGCAATAGTATTGAACTCTTCCCCCACCCCACCCCATTTATTTTGGTAGTACAAGGGTAAAGCCAAAAAGGCATAGGGAACAGCAAACCTGCGTGCAATGCCTGTGTCATGTTTTTTCAGTATATAAACAGGGGAAGAGAGACTAATGCTGTGGTATAATGAATTCCCATGCAAAATATGTTTACTCAGGTATTGTGTCATTACTATTGCAGAAAATCTCAGGTGTGCAGTCTCCCCAGTTGTGTAATTCCCATTAGTGAAACGTTAAGCACATGTATCAAGAGGAGTGCATAATAGAAACTAGACCAAAGGGAATGGGAAAACCTCTAGTTAACAGAAGATTGGGAGGAGGGAGGTTTAGGTTTTATTCTCCCATGGCTTTACATCATTAAGCTTTGCAATACAGGTTTACCTTCAGAGACAGCACTCAAAGCAGCTGCTATGAATATTTCTACTACAGAAGTTGATCCAGTGTTCTAATTAAGCAAATGGTAGTATTGGCAGATACATGTCAAGCTGAGCATGCATACACAACCATTAGCCCAACTCAAAGCTAAGCTCCATTTGTGAAGATCCTTGCTAGTGAAAGGAAGCTTTTCCTTCCAGCGAGTGGGAGAGCCACAGATCTGGCTAGATTAAATTAATATGTGAAATTCAAGCAAGATCTAATTTTCAAGCTATTATAACAGTTCCCATTTAGTGATCCTTTACAGCCTTCTCTATGCCTTACAAGTTACAAATTAAGAATCTGTAATCAGATATTTCCCTCAAGAAATAACCATCTCTTCAGAGTTATGCAACATTCTTCCTTTAAGAGAAGGGAGTGCTTTCTTGAAGAAGTACAAATGAGATACCCTCTTAGCCTCAACCCATTTTTTGCTCATTTCAGTAGGAGAAAGTGGAGAGAGAGAAATTCTTTTCCCTCTCACACAACATTAGAACCAGGGGTCACTCCATGAAATTGATTGTCAGGAGGTCTAGGACCAACAAACAGAAGTATTGTTTCACACAACGCGTGATCTACTTGTGGAACTCTCTGCCACAAGATGCTGTGACAGCCAACAACCTGGATGGCTTTAAGAGGAGTCTGGATAACTTCATGGAGGAGAGGTCTATCAATGGCTACTAGTCGGAGGGCTACAGACCACTTCCAGCCTCAGAGCAGGATGCCTCTGAGTACCAGTTGCAGGGGAGTAACAGCAGGAGAGAGGGCATGCCCTCAACTCCTGCCTGTGGCTCCCAGTGGCATCTGGTGGGCCACTGTGCGAAACAGGATGCTGGACTAGATTGACCTTGGGCCTGATCCAGCAGGGCTGTTCTTATGTTCTTATGACTCGGGTATCTGCTAATTTGGGCATACACAATGTCCTCAGAACTGAAATTTGGGATCCTGTTACAAGATAAACAGTCTGACCTATAGAGCGAGATGCGGTTATAAGTCCTTGGACTGACATTGAACATGTTCACTGGATCCCCTTTTAGGGCAAAACTGTGTGATACCAAAGAATGGCATGAGCTGCATAGGTGTGCATGAAAGATGGCAAGGGTTATAGATAGGCTTATCAACTAACATAATTGCAGAGTATGAGTCCATACATTTGTAATTTCTGCATGTTGTTGTGGTCCAGGAGTGCATATGTACTTGAAAACCCTGCATTTAGTTTTTAAAGCAATCCAGTGCAATTTCCATATTCTTTCATCAACCTTGTGGGTCTTATCTTTTTCTATCCGAGCCATCGCTAAAGCATCTCCTCTCTCTATATCTATATCTATATCTATATCTATATCTATATCTATATCTATATCTATATATCCCATTCAGTGAATACGGATTATTCCAAAAGGAGTGCTGTGAGAGAGAGGCTGCAAATAGGAATGCTCACAGCACCACCAAATGATCACAGTTTACAGAGTGATTTGATTAAGTGGCCTGAGAATTCTAACTGGACTACATAACAATCGTATTGCCTTTGCAGTAGTAAGACTCCCTCTGGTGGACATTTTCTTCAGCAATTGTGTGCTGGACATTTTTTTTGCAGATCTGAAGTGGCTTGTGTACTAAAAAGTGTGATTCATTTGTGTATTACAAGTAACTGTAAGTGTACAAGTGTGAAGTGATTTGTGTATTGCAGTTTTGAACAACAGACACAAAATCATCACTTGAAAATAAGGTCCACCAATTGGAATTTATTTCTATGTAACTGTGCTTGGTAATGCAGCCTCAGTAATATTCACATTTATGTGCTGCCTGATATGTGTATCTCTAGGCGGTGTATCAAGTTCACTCTGAAACTGACAGAACATGCAAGCAAGATGTACTGCTGGTATTTGGAGACTGGAATGCCAAAGTTGAAAATGGTAAGGAGAAACACACAGTTGGCCTATATGGCCTAGGAAACAGAAATGAAGCAGGAAAACGATTAATTAGTTTCTGCCAAGTCAATGATATCTTCATTGCTAACACATTCTTCAAACAACCAAAGTGGCGCCTATACACATGGACATCACCAGGTGGAGTACATAGAAATCAAATTGGTTAAATTATTGGTGCAAGGAGGTGGAAGAGCTCAGTTATAACAGCAAAGACGTGGCCGGGGACTGATTGTGGAACAGATCAAGAACTGCTCATGTGCAAGCTCCAAGTCAAGCTAAAGCGGAAAAACAAAGCTATCCAGTTTCCATGATATGAACTTGAGGATGCACCCACCATTGTCAAGGAGAACATCAGGAACTGCTTTGAAGTTCTGAACCTCATTGATAGGGAGCCAGAGGAACTGTGGAATGAAATCAAAGAAGTTGTTAAGGACAAGTGTGAAAAGAGACTGCTAAAGACCAAGAAGCAGAAGAAAGCAAGACTGATGTCTGAGCAGATGGTGGGAGTAGCAAAGAAGAGGAGAGAAGCCAAAGTCAAGAAAGACAAAGACTCCATGAAGGAACTTAATAGGGAATTTCAGAAAGCTGTTAGAAAAGACAAGGAGCAGTACTACAATGACATCTGTAAAGACCTTGAGGATGGAAATGGACACAGAAAAATGAAAGTTTTCCAAAAGATCTCTGAATTCAGGAGGTTCCAACCTCGAATTGGTATGTTAAGGGATGCCAAAGGACAGATAGTAACTGACTCGGAGAAAATCAAACAGAGATAGAAGGAATATACTGAAAATCTGTACAGCAGGAACATCAACATCCAAGTTACTCTAGAAGATATTTCCTACTTGCAAGAACATCTAGTATGGGAAGATGACATTAGAACAGCATTGTGGCCATTACCAAGTCGGAAGGCTACAGGAATTGATGGAATAGCTACAGAAATATGAAGAAGAATCAGTCAACCAAACTATGCCAGCAAATTTGGAGAATGACACTGTGGCCAATAGATTGGAAGAGGTCAGTCTGCATATCCATACCAAAGATTTCTTCATCCAATCTGCATTGGATGATCCTGGGCATTATTTTGTTAGCATGTAAAATTAATATTGTGCGATGGTTTGCTCAATCTGTTAAGTCTTATTTAACAGATTGAGCAAACCATCGCATAATATCCTTAATTTCACATGCTAGCAAAATAATGCTCAGGATCATCCAATGCAGATTAGTGCCCTACGTGGAAAGGGAAATGCCAGATGTTCAAACTGGTTTCAGAAAAAGCTGAGGAACAAGAAACATCATTGCTGATGCATGCTGGACAATTGAGAAAGCCAAAGATTACCAAAAAGAAGCCAATATGTGCTTTGGCTACAAAAAAGCCTTCAATTGTGTTGACCATGCCAAGTTGTGGAATATCTTTAGGAAAATGGGAGTCCCAGAACATCTCATTATTTTCATGAGAAACCTATACACAGGACAGGAAGCCACAGTCCAGACAGAACATGGTGAAACAGACTGGTTCCAGATCAGCAAAGGAATAAGACAAGGCTGTATACTTTCTCCTTATTTATTCAGCTTATATGCTGAATATATACTGAGAGAGAAGCTGGATTGGAAGATGAGTGTGATTTTGAAGCTGGAGAAAGAAACATCAATAACCTGTGCTACACTGATGACACTATGATATTTGAGAATGCAGGTGCTCTGCAAGCTTAGTAATGAAAGTAAAAAAGCACAGTGAAAAAATGGGCAATGTAAATGTAAAGAAGACTAAACTAATGACAATGGGTATAGCAACCAGCCTTAGAATTGATAATGAAGACTTTGAAGTGGTGGATAGCTTCTATATTTTAGGATCAACCATCAACAGTAAAGGATCTAGCAGTCAAGGAATACACCACAGACTAGCACTTGGTAGGGTTGCAATGAAGGCCTTGGAAAGGATATTTAGATGCTGTGACGTGTCTATATCTACAAAGATTAGAATTGTTTGGACAATGGTTTTCCCCATGATGCTCTTTGAATGCAAAAGTTGGACTTTGAAGAAGCAAGACAGAAAAGGTATTGATGCTTTTGAAAGCTGGTTCTGGAGAAGACTTGAGGATACCATGGACAGCCAGGAAAACAAACAAATGGATCCTAGAACATATCAATCCAGAATTTTCACTCAAGGCACAAAATGATCAGGCTCAAACTATCATACTTCTGACACATTATGTGAAAACCCAGCTCCCTTGAGAAGTCCATAATGCTGGGGAAAGTTGAAGGAAAGAGAAGACGAGGACGACCAACAGCAAGATGGATAGACTTGATTGCGACAGCAATGAATGCACCACTGAGAGACCTTAAAGGCCAAGTTGAAGACAGATCATCCTGGAGAGAATCTATCTATGTAGTCGCTAAGAATCAACACCGACTTCATGGCATTAATCAGATGGTGTACACAATCCAAAGCAACACATGTAAAAGAGTAAACAAAACAATTTCACAGGATAAAAACAAGTAAACAGTTTTTAAAATTAATTTCAGTTAAAAGCCTGAGAAAACAGCTGTGTCTTGAGGCTCTTTCTAAAAGCAATCAGAGTTGGAGATGCTCCTATTCTGACAGGGAGCATATTCCAAAGTCCCAGGGCAGCCACAGAGAAGGCCCAGTCCAAAGTCACCGCCGCCATTGGCAGCCATAACCAGACCTCCCCAGATTATCTTAATAGGTGGCAGGGTTCATGACAAAGAAGGTGCTCTCTTAAGTATCCTGGACCCAAACCATTCAGGGCTTTATAAGTAACTAGTATTTTTAAGCTTGTTAAAATAACGGGCGCTAGAACCTTTTGTTGTTGTTGTTGTTGTTTCCTTTATTCCTTCTCCCTCTCTCTTTCTCCCTCCTCTCTTTTTTTCTTTCTCTCTCTCTCTCTTTCACTCCTTCCTTTTCTCTCCCTCTTCCTCTGTTTCCTTTCCTTCCTTCCTTTCTTTTCTCTCTCTCTCTCTCTCTCCTTTCCTTCCTTTCTTCCACCTCTTCTCACTCCCATCATTCTTTTTTATTTCTCTTTTCCTCTTTTCTTTCTTTTACGGGCTTGCTCTTTGCGGTTGGCTGCACCTCCCTTTTTAATGTCTGTTTTTTGTCCTTTCCCCTTCATTCATTTCTTCTTTTTCTTTCTTTTCCCTTCCTTTCTTACTTCTTTGTTTCCTACTTTCCCTCCCTCCCTCCTTGTTTCTTTTGTCCTTTTCCTTCCTTTCTCTCTCTTTTGTCTCCTTCCTTCTTTCCTTCTTTCTATCTTTCTATTGTCCTCTCTCTCTCTCTCTCTCTCTCTCTCTCTCTCTCTGCCTTCCTCCCTCTGTCCCTGGCTCATGTTAGCTAGTAGACCTTTGGTTCCGTCTATTTCCGCTTCCTCTGGCTGCACCTCCTCCTCCTCCTTTTGGCTGGGCCCTGTGCCTTTTCTGGTCTGGATTTGGGTTTTCTTTCTGATTGCTTTCCTCTACTCTCTCTCCCTGTCTTTTGACCCACACTTGTGTATCTGTTTTCCTTCCTCCCACCCCACCCTCTTGTTTTCTACCCTTTCCTCTCCCCCACTTTCTTCTTTCCTTTCCCCTCTCCCCAGGCCCCCCCCTTTCCCCCCCTCTCCCCTCTGTCCCGCTTTCTTTCGAGACCTATTGCGTCCTTTGCGTCCATAGTGCCAGTTCGGGCAGAGCCTTTGCACAGAGAGGAGCTCTGTTTGCGAGCTCCTCTCTCCCTCTTAAATTAAGGACTTTGTTCATCCAACTGACATGGGCCAGGGTAAGGAGGTCTCGGCAGTTGGGAGGGAGGGTGGGCGGCGGCGGCGGCGACCGCAGCAGCAATTTTTTAAAAAAATTTTTTTACGGCCTCCGCTCCGCCCCCGGTCCCAGTCTCCGTCTCCTCTGGCCGAACGACCAATTTCCCCCACTGCCTCTTCCCCGGCTTCACGGCGGCTGCTTCTGGCCTTTCCGCGGCCGGGTGAAGCGACCAAGATGGCTGCCTGGTGCCTGTCTCCGTTTCTGCTTCGGCCGTTCTGGGCATGCGCTCTGCGCATGCCCAGAATGGCCCAGGGAGGCACGGACACATGCCTTGGTGTCCACAGACGGACACCAAGGTTTTTATTAGAGAGGATAACCAGCACTTTGTTTTTCTCTCAGAAACATATCAGCAGCTATTGCAATTATTTTAAAATTGGTGTAATATGGTCCCTTTGGGTTGTCCCAGAAACCAGTCTGGCTGCCGCATTCTGTACCAATTGTAGTTTCTGGACTATGTATGATGACATCCCCATGTAGAGTTCATTACAGTAGTCGAGCATGGAGATTACCAAACACATGTATTACAGTTTTAAGGTCATTTACTTCCAGAAATGGGAGCAGCTGATGTATGAGCCTAAGCTGATATTAAAAAGCACTCCTGGCCCCTGCCTTAACCTGAGAAACCAGAGAGAGTTTTGGATCCAAGAGCACTCCTACTAAGTAAAGTGTGCCATCAAGTCGATGTCGACTCCTGGCGCCCACAGAGCCCTGTGGTTGTCTTTGGTAGAATACAGAAGGGACTTACCATTGCCTCCTCCCGCGCAGTGTGAGATGATGCCTTTCAGCATCATCCTATATCACTGCTGCCCGATATAGGTATTTCCATAGTCTGGGAAACTAGTTTGAATCCATAGTGGGGATTCAAACCGGCAACCTTTTGCTCTCTAGGCAAGACACTTTCCTGCTGCGCCATTATAAGCATGTGTCTACTGAAATTCATACACAAAAGAGCACTGAAGCATATGTGTAATTAAAAGTCTTCAAAGCTAACTACATGCAGTAGTAGAGTTTTATCTCACCTGAAATGAGACTGATGCCAGAGAGTTATCCAGACATGGCTTCATGCTGCAGGATATCCAAAGAGCGAATCTGCTTTGCAGCAGATTCGCAGCTGTTTAGTTTGGGTAATTAGATACTCCAATACTCAATACTCCTTCCCGTATTGAAGGAGTTACACTGGCTGCCGATATGTTTCCGGGCAAAATACAAGATTCTGGTTATAACCTATAAAGCCCTAAACAGCTTGGGCTCTGGGTATTTAAGAGAACGTCTTCTTCACTATGAACCACACCGCCCATTGAGATCATCAGGAGAGGTCCGTCTGCATTTGCCACCGGCTCGTCTGGTGGCTACTCAGGGACGGGCCTTCTCTGTTGCTGCCCCAAGGCTTTGGAATGCGCTCCCTAGTGAAATAGGAGCATCCCCATCTCTGACAATTTTTAAAAAGTCTTTAAAGACACATCTGTTCGCCCAGGCTTTTAACTGATACTGTTTGATTGGTTTTAATGTTTTAAATTTTTTGTTTTTGTTTTTAACTAATGTTTTAATGTTTTTATTGAAGGAGCAAGTACGCAGCTTGGGGGTATTACTGGACCCGGCTCTGCTTTTGGAAGCTCAGGTGGAGGCGGTGGCCAGATGTACCTTTGCACGGCTTCGGCTAGTGCGCCAGCTGTGTCCCTTTCTCGAGAAGGCAGATCTGGCAACAGTTACCCATGCCTTAGTCACGTCAAGGCTGGATTACTATAATGCGCTCTACGTGGGGCTGCCCTTGAAGAATATCCGGAAACTGCAGCTAGTGCAAAATGCAGCAGCTAGGGTTTTATCTGGAGCTGCCCAGTGGGAGCACATCACACCCATTTTGAAAGAGCTGCACTGGCTGCCAGTTTGTTTCCGGGTCCAATTCAAGGTGCTGGTTTTGACCTTTAAAGCCCTTCACGGTTTGGGCCCAGGATACCTGAGGGACCGCCTGCTTCCAAGGGTTGAGGCCCGCTTGATGAGGTCATCTGAAGGGTCTCTGCTCTGGGTACCGACAATGAGGGAGGCTCGGTTGTCATGCATGTGGGACAGGGCCTTCTCTGTTGCTGCCCCCAGACTCTGGAATGCTCTCCCGGTGGCTATTTGCTCCTCGGTCTCCATCACAGCTTTTAGAAAAAGTGTAAAATCTTGGCTTTTTGCCCAGGCATTTATTTGATTCTTTGCTGCTGCTCTTTATAGTCTGTATTGCTTTTATGCTTTTATTTTAAATTTTTAATCAGATTTGTTTAATATTTTTTCACTTAATATTTTAATTGTGTCTTTTTCCCCATCTTATGTTTAAATTTTTTGCTGTAAACCACCTTGGGATTGCTTTAATGAAAGGCGGTATATAAATTTAACAATAAATAAAACCAGCCAGCTGGCACAGCTAGAGAGACTGCCACCGCCACCAACCCTGCATGCCTGCTATAGCAAGCAGTGACACACCAGTTGGAGGCAAGCAGGCAGGCCTCACAGCAGCAGGTCTTCCTAGGAGTGTGAATGCCACTGAAAATAGTTTTGCATGCCACTTTTAGCATCTGTGCCATTTGATTGCCTACACCTGTACTGGAGAATAAGGACCATCCTCTTCTCCCATCCTAGGCTCATTTCTTTTAATTAGCGCTAGTTTTAATTTTAATTATTGTATTGATGCCATTCACTCAGCCAGCCTGCGTCGGCTGGCAGCTGCCCTGTGCTCCACCAATTTCCTCCGCTGCCACCAATTTTAGTTTCATTTTGTGGAACACAACAGTGGCAGCTAAATAAAAGCCCAGGGATCCGGCTTGGAAAAAAGAGTCAGCACTAGTGTTGAACAAAAGTCCATCACTGTTACAGACAAAAGTTTCCTTTTTAACACCCCTGTACTTGTGTGCGAGTGTGGTGCTAGCCCTGGGTCAGTTTTCACCTAGGAATTAACACTACCAATAGGCACACCAAATAAGGACTGTCTGAACTGGTCATATTAAGATGCCTAATTAAGAGGAGATCTGCCACTTAATGGCACAGCGGGGAAGTAACTTGCCTAGGGAGCAAGAGGTTGCTGGTTCAAATCCCTGCTGGTATGTTTCCCAGACTATGGGAAACACCTATATTGGACAGTAGCGATATAGGAAGATGCTGAAAGGCATCATCTCATACTGCACGGGAGATGGCAATGGTAAACCCCTCCTGTATTCTACCAAAGACAACCACAGGGCCATGTGGCACACTTTAAGTAAGAGGAGACTGTTCTGGTAACATGCTTTTATCACACAGACCAAGCTTACAGTAGCTTCAGCAATTTAAAGGGCAAAGTCTGGACTGTGATAATAGTTAATGGAATTATCTACTTAGTCATGTTAATGGTTCATCCTGCTGTCACAGTGCTTTTTTTAGTCAATAGCATTGAAAACTGCCTTTCCCCTGAAGTTAGAAGCAAAATAGCTCTTGACTGGTGCAAGTGAAACCTACTCATGGAAGTGGTCATTAGTGACCCTTTTTGCTTCCAATGGCATAAGACAAAAATGCTAGTTATAGTATACGACACAGTTTTTATAGTAGTAATCTCATCTGTTCACAGAGTTGTCTTTTAGGTAGTGAGTCCAAATGTTTTTGTGCTTGGAGGAAGAGTATAATCCAAAGATTTGCAAGTCTATAATTAATTTAATAATGAAAGAGTTGGCTTGATAGGCAGGATCCAGACTTCTTGGTCATAGCTAAGCACCACCAGGGGCGTATCTATGGTAGGGCAGGCAGGGCACATGCCCCGGGCACCACTTGAAGGGGGGGCCATTTTAAAAATTAAAAAAAATTAAAAATGGCCACCAAAATCAAAATGGCCTCTGTGAGGCCCTAGGCCATGTCAGGCCTCGCAGAGGCCATTTGAGCATGCACGGCAGCCATTTTGTTTTCAGCTGCCATTTTGGAATATATAAATAAAATGGCCACCACACATGCTCAAATGGTCCCTGCAAAGCCCTAGAGACCATTGAGGGGAGGGGGAACCTTTGCAGACCCACCCCACAGCCTTTAGCAAGCCCCCGGAGGGGCTACAGGTATTTTTTTTAAAAAAATAATATAATATAAGTCACTGTACACATATTCAGTTTGGCACTATGTACAGAGAATCAGGGCTTGTGAATACTCAGCTGAAGCTTATGAGCTAGGATTGTATTCATTTGCTCTTACTTTGCTTCTTGTGATAAATGAGTTAAATGTGTCTTTCTAAAATACTACAATATATTCCAAGCAGTGACACAGTTTACTCTGCATATCCTTTAATTATTTTCAGAGTATCTGGGAAAAGGCAAATTCTCCATTTATTTTTAAAACTTATGTAATAGTGATGCTACAATGCATAGTAGAGAATTAGACATTAGTTTTCCAAGTACACCACCACATAGTATTTGGGTATTTCATGAGCCCCAGCATACTGAAATTTGTAGTTTTCCAGCATTTTTTGGTCTGGCTACGTCCACTGCTAAATAGTTTTTGAAATATTAAAAGATTAACGAGCTTGACTTGTATTTTTCAGCTGATAATATGGTAAAGTTATCTGAAAGATGGGTGTCAGATGTTTGGACAGGGGGCGCAATTTCAGTGCTTGCCCTAGGCACTATTTTCCCTAGATACACCTCTGAGCACTACTGAAATCAATGAGAAGTTAATCATGCAACTTTAAGTCCCATTAATTTCAGAGAGGCATCATCTGGATCCTGCCCATGGTACCCAAGCTCATGAATATGATCAGTAGATATTAAACAAAGTCCTTCATATTCTATGCCTTTAGGGAACACTTTTTATGAAGTACACAGATAGCAAGTCGCCTATCCTGATTTCTACAGAAGTTAAAATTTGGGTGTATTCTCCTGAACTGAACTTGTGGTATTTCTGCATCACCATAGCCCTATTCACATGTTCTGTTACTCATGTGCAATCTGTGTACACTGTATGCCCATAGTTGTCCATACATTATGTTCAATGCATGTACGTTACATTTCTTATCTGTATCCTGTATTTAGAGGGGCCTGTCCCCAGGCTCACTTTTATAATGAACAGTCATTCACACACAACCATGTATTGTTGTATAGAAACAACATAATGGGCTGGTTAAATAATGCTTCATCCACCCAGCCTACCACATGTGACAAGCATATGCATGCACTGTGAGCATGTGTGTCCTTCCCCCTGCCATGCTGGGTAGCTTTCCCCAATTGTGTGTGTGCAGGAGATTTGATAAACTTCTCCCTCATGCAATTCGAGAGATGCCAGGGCAAACTGGGAAGGAAGAAGGATGTTGTATGCTCATGATCCATGCACAACATTATAGCATATGGTGGACTGGATGGACAGAGTATTGTCCAAGCTGACCCAGTATCTAGATAGGCTAATATGGAGATACGTTTCCAAGGACAAGTCAATCTGAAGAATTACTGGAATTTCTCATTACAAGAGGGTTTTGGGTTGTTTTTTTTTAAGGGATACTTTAAATAATGTGTGTCCATCTTTAAATTGTGGAAAAGGAAAATGATATCCCAGAAATTTCACTGATTAGGGCAGTTTGTTTCCCCTGACTCCAAGGTCACTTATGTATTCACTGCTAACCTATATCTCCCTTTCTTGCATCCCCCCCGCACATGCTTTTATTTATTTAATTAATTTATATACTGCCTGACTCTGAGCCTCTAGGGGGTTAACAGTAAATAAATACAATAAAACCAACTATTAAAACAGCAATGA
This sequence comes from Hemicordylus capensis, assembly GCF_027244095.1. Taxonomy (NCBI): domain Eukaryota; kingdom Metazoa; phylum Chordata; class Lepidosauria; order Squamata; family Cordylidae; genus Hemicordylus; species Hemicordylus capensis. Next base: position 255,303,667 of record NC_069657.1, read on the forward strand.
ATTAACAAAGTTTAAAACATTCAAAGGTTACTAAAAGCCATGCTAAAAAGTATTTAAGGGCTCCTATGGCTATTTTTTGGGGGGGGAGGGAGTGGATGAAGTCATATTGGAGCAATGCAACTGTTTAAATAGATCAGGTAGTTCTCCATGACTATAAACCAAATGATTTTCTCCTCTTTTCATCCTAACTAGCAGGGGTAAAAAGAGATGGAAATGCCTTAAAATGGAAAAGACTTCTGAGATACAAACCCCATCAACCTTAATTGGAACAATTCCTAGGAAGAGGCCACCATGCCTTATAGTCACTGTTTCCATTGCTCTTTTCTTGACACCGACATACTGTGTGTGTAACAGTCAAATATTTACCAAGCACAACTCTTCCACACATGGAAATAAGTGGCAGGGAAAAGATGCCTCTGGTCTTTTTATGCAGTTGTTAAAAGTGGCAACTGTACTCCTTATCTGCTACAAGTGAAGCTGTCTTGTAGAACACAGGATAGCCCAGGAGGAAACGTATGTGTAATGTATGCTCAGTACTTGGAGCTGCTACCCCAACAGGGTCAAGTGGGTGGTATATTTGGGACAAAGTTTGCCCAGCACATGCTAACTTTCCAGTCACCACCAATTCACCACTGAAGACCTCAACCCCAACTCATTGTTGAGGCAATCTTCTTCTTCTGACCTGAGACAATTTTATTTCAGTTTGCCCTTAAGGAGATATCAATTTCCCACAATGGCATAACACCATTCACTCAGTACATTGATTAGCTTCCGAATGTGTTTCATCCCCAGAAGCTGGAGAGTAGTTTGCTTCTGAAGCCAATATGTACCATAGGATGGACAGAACTAAGAATGGTGAAAGGGTGGGGCAGTGACACTTGTCCCAGATCAGCAGGACCATGAAGTACTTAAAGTGCTCAGTTTCTTTGCATACAAGAAGAAATGGTGGTACTACCAGAGATGGGGCAAGCCAGGTTCCTGTAACAGCTCTGTGATGATGAGCATGAAGGGAAGTAGTAATATTTCCTCTATGAATCTATGCTAGGGAAGGACAACAATGAAAAGTGTGTGTGTGTGTGTGTGTGGCGCTTTTCAACCAAAATTCTCGAAGTGGTTTGCATAGAAATAAATACTGAAGTTTTGCCTGTCATGTAGCTTTTGAAGGCAAAGTAGACCATCTCAAAAGGCAGTACTAATAAGCATCTAAAGGTGGTTTTTTTAAATAATGGCTCACAAATGACACTCAGTTCCTCCTCCCGCTGCCACAAATTGTTATGAATAGTTAAGCAGAATTGTTCACAAGAGCATGTGTGTTCAGCAGCAGACAAGACTTCAAGTAAAATGGTACTGGAGATCTTGGGGTGTAAATCATCCAGGAATCTTGCTCTGTCTCAGGATCATAGTACCCTACTAGATAATTAGAACAGCAATGCAGCACATTAAAATGGTGTTCCAGATCCCAGAATAAAGTACATGTAACTTTGAATTTGTTTTCCAGGTGATCTCATAAAGGTAAAGTGTGCCATTGAGTCGGTTTCGACTCCTGGCACCCACAGAGCCATGTGGTTGTCTTAAGAACATAAGAACAGCCCTGCTGGATCAGGCCCAAGGCCCATCTAGTCCAGCATCCTGTTTTGCACAGTGGCCCACCAGATGCTGCTGGAAGCCACAGGCAGGAGTTAAGGGCATGCCCTCTCTCCTGCCATTACTCCCCTGCAACTGGTTCTCAGAGCCATCCTGCCTTTGAGACTGGAGGTGGCCCACAGCCCTCTGACTAGTAGCCACTGATGGGCCTCTCCTCCATGAAGTTATCCAAACCCCTCTTAAAGTCATCCAGGTTGTTGGCTGTCACCACATCCTGTGGCAGAGAGTTCCACAAGTGGATCATGCGTTGTGTGAAAAAGTAATTCCGTTTGTTGGTCCTAGACCTCCTGGCAATAGTGACCCCTGGTTCTAGTGTTGTGTGAGAGGGAAAAGAATTTCTCTCTCTCCACTTTCTCCAAACCGTGCATGATTCTATAGACCTCTTATCATGTCTCCCCGCAGTCATCTTTTTTCTAAACTAAAAAGCCCCAGGTGTTGTAGTTTTGCCTCATAAGAAAGGTGCTCTAGGCCCCTGATCATCTTGGTTGCCCTCTTCTGCACCTTTTCCAGTTCAACAGTGTCCTTTTTAAGATGTGGTGACCAGAATTGTTCGCAGTACTCCAAGTGTGGTCGCACCATAGTTTTGGATAAGGGCATTATAATATTAGCCGTTTTATTTTCAATCCTCTTCCTAATGATCCCTAGCATGGAATTTGCCTTTTTCACAGCTGCCACACATTGAGTCTACACTTTCAACGAGCTCTTTGGTAGGAGGGGTTTACCATTGCCATCTCACATGCAGTATGAGATGATGCTTTTCAGCATCTTCCTATATCACTGCTGCCCGATATAGGTCTGGGAAACATACCAGCGGGGATTCAAACTGGCAACCCCTGGCTTGATAATCAAGTCATTTCCCCGCTGCACTTTTAGGTGACTGGTAAGTGATCTCATAGCCAGACACAAAAGTAGCAAATAAGGCAAGATTACCATTGGCTTCCCCCAACAGGAACCTCTCATGTGCTGAAAATGATTTGGCTATCCTAAATTATACAACATATAACCTTATGCCATTTTATTCAAACACTCCTTTGGGGTGAGGTGAGGCCAAGTCACTTACTCAAGGCTACAGAGTATGCATCATGACTAAGGCAGGAATTAAAATATGAGTATCCCACGCTGTCCACCATACCACCACTCTTGAGCCAGAATGGGCCACCTGTTGTGATTTAAATACAACTGTTCTCCAAACCCTTTAGGTCCATACACAGAATATGCCATACCTCAGACGGGACCTCTTGGTCGATTCTCAGCTTGCAAGGTGTGCCTCTTTGAGCACTCTTGATTCATACAGATCCCTCCTGTGTTATGTTTCCATTTCTGTTCTTCTGTCAGGCTTTTGATTAGGCCAGGAGGTGAAATATTCATCTAAAAAATGATGGCCAGGATTACCTCTTTGAACAATCAAGTAATTATTGGCACCACTTTGGAATTAAGACAGAACATAATCTATCCATGTAAAATCTCACTGTACTCCAGATTATGCACTCTCTCATTTGGAGCTTCAACCTGGCTCCATATCCTAGTGTAGTATTTCAAGTAGCTGGGAGCAAGGTTTTGGTCCTCACAACCTACCCCTTAAGTCTTATAGTAAGTAAAGTTGCACTATTGAGTCAATTTCAACTCCTGGCACCCACAGAGCCCTGTGGTTGTCTTTGGTAGAATACAAGAGGAGTTTACCATTGCCTCCTCCTGCGCAGTATAAGATGCCTTTCAGCATCTTGCTATATTGCTGCCAGATATAGTAGCAGCAGGGATTCGAACTGGTAACCTTCTGCTTGTGAGTCAGGCATTTCCCTACTGTGCCACTTAAGGTGGTAAGTCTTAGAGGCAACTTATTCCAGAACTCAATCCAATAAGTGTCCTTATACTGCCCTATCTCAAAGACTTGGGGTAGGTTAGAATATTAAGGATATCTTCAGTCATAACACTAACTAAAGGAACAGTTCACCCCTTTGCCACCCAGGGCAAAACATATATCCCATCGACCCAAGATTTCAAGCTCCCTTCCCAATTTATATGCATGCAAAATTCTACTATCTTCCACTGAATCTTTCCACATGAAGTCAAAGGGACTTCATGAGGTGTCTAAACAGGCACATAAATATCCTCAACTTCATACATCCTGAAGTATTGGCACGAGTGTTAACCATTTAATTAGACGATTCAAAACTCTTAAGGGGAAGGTATTGGTTTCCAAGTACTTTATTACAAAGGTCAAAAGTTTGGTAATGGTTTACAGATTATTGACATGAAGGAACAGCTGATATGCAAGATAATGCAGACACATGACCACCTTAATCCAGTAGAGCTTGAGGAAAGCAACATTTCCGCTCTTTTAGAAATAGAATGTGCTTTAAGTTTGACACAGTTGTAAACAGTTTCCAGAGGACTTAGCACCCGGGTTCAGAGTCCTGTACAAACCTATGCAAAAAGATATGCTTCCCCTTTTAGGCCTGTTGCAGCCATGTTTAACCTGAAAGGCTTTTTAGTGCAACAGCAATTGCAGCTCAAAAGATTCCCAGCAGCCAAGCTATTTCACTTCACATGTAAACAAACCACTGCTTACAAGTATTAGCATTATTCACACACATTTAAAACCATAGATGTATTGCTTTGCCACTCTTGTGTCTATGTCAATATTCCATCACTGCAGTAGGTCAGGGTCATTTTGGAGACTGGGAAAGTCAACACAAGTCTCACAGAATGGGAAAGCCAGTCAGATTTTACAACCTTTGATGATCGAAAACTGGAAATCTCCCCTACAGCAGTAGGAAAAACTAAGCAGGTGCAACTTGAATAGGGCTGTGGATTTTGCTTGGCCAGATATGCAGTCATCTGGTATTTGCAATGTTGTATCACTACAGATCTTACTGGCATGAAGGAACACTAACAAAAATATGAATACCAAAGCCACCATCAGCATGTCACAACGAATCTTAAGACAACCATTCAGAATCACATCCTAGTAGTATTACATAGTGGGTCTCCCAGTGGGGGGACTGCAATATTTGCATGTGCCATGTTCACTACAGTGAAGGTGTGGGGGGTTAACACTCATTTTATGCACATAATCTCAAGCACAAGCACTTGGAAACAAATCCCACCAATTTGGAAGGCAACTTATTCCCAAGTCAGTGCCCTTTGGGCTGCAGTCTGTGTCAAGCACAGAAGCATCTATACAGAGTGCCTGTGTTAAGGCGTCGCACTGGTTTGAAGATAGGCTCTTTTACCAAGAGATTGTCCAGCCACATCAGCCTCGTTGTGCTTCAGAAGAAGGTTTCTTTGTTTACCCACATGAGGCTGCGCGTCTCATTGGGTTTGCATTCATATTCGATGCATCCAAAGCTGTTTCCCCACTGGCAATGATCTCGCTTGTGGTAGTTGTAGAACTTGACTTGCCAGACTGTTTCAAAAGCACCAATGTCATTGAGCTGAAGAGAGAAGAATAACCCCATTAAATTCTTTAGAGCCATGAAGTATGAGCAGTACAAATATAAGTGGTCCCACAAACATCTGTATCCAGATGAGCTGAGCAACTTCATTGCATGTTTATCAAGAGCAAGAGGGTTCCTGAAATATGTATTGCAGGCCAGAGCCCACTTAAGTTTAGTGAGCCATAAGTGGTCTCTGGCACACAAAAGCTTTCTTCTGTATTAACGTTCAGTGTCTGCCACAGGGCAATTTCTTTCTCTGCCACTGGCAAACATAGCTGCCACTCTGGAGACTGATAGTTTGTCTACAGACAGTGTGGGTACCAGATAACATAATAATCAACATTGGCCTATAATCCAAGACCGTACTCCATGCTGAAGATTCTGCACCCAGGCAATCAAAATTCTGTAATCTATACAAAGTTACATATTCTTGCAAAGAAATTTTGTAAAGTTAGTTATTGAACAGACAGTGCGCCATTTTTGGTGCTTAAACCTCATCTGACACTTGTTTCACTTCTCACCCCTGTTGGCTTTTGATATTTCAGCAAGGATTACCCCAACATCTTCAAGTATTGTGGAATCTCTGCAAGCCTTGCTTTTTAAAAACACCACTCAGGAAGCAGAATTCTGTGCTCATACTACATTTTGCAAAGTTGTGGAACACGCATAACCCTGCCCCAGTTCTTCTGAATTGCTCTAGGAACTTGCACTTCTTCACCATAGTGCTTTCTTCAATAACCAAGTGTCTTTTGTTAACTCATTTAGCTGCATGACCTAACCAACTAGCTGTACATTAAAATAGCAGCAATAACTATTTCCATCAACTGAAGTAAAGATTTCCACTGAGTGCATATAAAGCACATTTGACCGATCTGTTGCAGCCACATCCAATTTGCATTTGAGAGGTAGCTTTTTTGAACAACATCCAAAATTAAAGAGTTTGCTTTTTAAATTCTGTTATTAATGACCACTTTTTTTTTGTCTTGAAGTCCCATCCCATGCTCAGTCAGGATCTCAACTTTGCTCATCTCTATATTAAGACTTTCCAAAGCCGTGATTGTGGAATCTCTTTCCAGGATGACTTTTCAGCTCTGTCAGAATCAGGAGCCTCAGTCTCTCATAAGAGCCTGCTTATGAGTCTATAGAATGCCATCAGTGTACAGGGCACTTTTCAGAGTAACATTAAGACAGATCTGTCCAGAAGAACTTACAACTGATTTTCTAATCATAGAGGGCAGAGACAAAAGTGGTAACAAGTGATGAATGTGTGTAAACAGTTACATATACTTGGGCTCCATCCCCAAACAATGTAACAATCAAGCTAGACTTGGAGCCCTTTTTCACGAGCAGTGAGGAAGTGCAAGAGGGCTAGTGGGGAGAAAGCCTTAAAAAGTTTACCTCCCTGTAGATGACCGAGGGCTCCCACTTCAGCAGGCGGATCACTCGCCTAGACGATTACTGGCTGCTGCCAGTAGCTTGGAGCGTCAGGGTGCCAGAACACATTGCCTCACCCCCTGGAGCTCCCATAATGCACTGCATGAGTGTGTGGTGCATTATGGGGATCAACCCTCCCCGAAGCTGGCCAGGAGCCCTGCAGTCTGCCAGCCCTGGCTGCAAGCAGCCACGGCTGGCAGATGATCACAAGCCACAGTTAGGAGATGATCTCGCTCTCCTAACCTTGTTTTAGAGGGTGGCTATGGAGGCGGGTTTGCTGCTGAGGCACCGCCAGGATCGGTCCCAATCCTGGTGGTACACATGCGCAGTCAAAACCAGTTTTGCCTGCGCATGTGAATATCATCTTGATGTTTTTGTCTCATTCCTGCATGAGGCAGAGACTCCAATTTCCTTTAACAAGTACATGCAAACAAGGCAAGATAAACTCCCCCTGCCTCCCTGCACTCTTGCTTCAGGCTCTTCTCAGCCCCTCAAGTTGCCAGCAGGCAGCTTTAGGGGTTACTAAGTGACTATAGTTTAGTAGTACAGTGCATGGAAGAAGTCCCACGTTCAATCCCTGGCATCTCCAATTGAAGGCAGATATCTCCACATAGGTCCCTGGAGACCTGTGGCAGTTATGAACTAGGTAAACAAATGGCCCAACTTTGTATAGGATGCAAGGTTAAGGTAGGGGATAAATCAGCTCCCGTTACCTACATGTCCCCGTCCAAGAAAGAACCCCTGCTTTATATGGAAATGGACATGGCTCCCCCAGGGGTTTCTTAAAATATATCCAGAGGCCTAGCTCCTGGTATCCTCCCCTTCAGAGGTTAGGCAGGCGACTTCTCCACAGCAGCATCTCCATTGTGGAATATTCATCCTGGAAGTGAGTGCTCCTGTTTGGCCTTCCATGACACTTGAGAAGTCATGTTTATCTGAACCTATTGGGCCAGCTTTGGATTTTGATAGTGATATTCTTTGCGGCCAATGATCAATTTGAACTGTGGTTGTGTGTGATTTTATTGGCAGTAGTTTTAAGTTGTGAGCCACCTTGAGGTGACATGATTGACTGAATGGGGAGATATTTTTCAGTGCTTTGTACTGGCATTGTCATTTCTAGGCCGGCATAACCATGATAAAGCAGCGCCTAACTAATGGAATATGAATAGCTTAAGGCATTGCTGATGTCAGCAGTACCTTAAGCTATTCACTGGAGGGGCCTGAATGAAGAAGAATTGCTTAGTAGTGCCAGAGATTTTGAAGGTCTGCTCCATCCTCAGTCCTCAACCAAGTGCTGCTTGAACATCTGTTCACTGCGGGATTTTCAGAGAGCTTACATAATAGCTAAGCATCCTGCTCCATGTAAAACTCCGTGGTTAAAAGTTATGCAACTGTTGTTAAAGGCTCCTCATGGAATGGCTGCCACTGAAAAGAACACAGTTCCAGAAACCTGACTCCACTGCTAGTCCCAACCTTACCAAAGGTCAGTCATTGTTCTATGGACATGTCTGTAGAAGTGCTTCCTGTAGCTTTAGCACTGGACAGCAAGAAAGCACTGTTAAGGAAGATGTGCCAGTCCCAGGTAAGATGCACTGCAACATGCATTTTGCCCACGTGCACTGCACCACTCAGGGCGATCTTGCAGTTCTTAGTTTACTATGCAGACTACTTAGATCTGCAGGGATGCATAAGTAACCATGTACCTTGCAGTTGTTTGGAGGTACCAGGTTAGACCTTAATTTAACAGGGAATATTCCTTCAGCTTCTTTCTACTTTTCAATCAAGGTTGGTGTTAATCTGAACATACTCTGAGGCTCTACACACGATCAAGGTGTAGAGCCTCAAGGGGATTGGCGGGCAGAGCAAACTTAACCTGCTCTCCCCGCACATGAGCAGTCGCTCATTGCTGGGTGGCTGGATTGGCTGCCCAGACAAGCAGCAGCTTTGGTTGAGTGCTCCCACACCTGGCTGCAGCTTGCTAGGGAGCTCCGGGGGAAGGGCAGCGCCAATGCATGGCGCCCTGGCCCCTGGAAGGCATGGCACGAGTGCACAGTGCCTTCCTGGGGTCCCCCCCAGCCTTTCCTCCCCACCCTGTCAGCTGTGGCAGCAAGCAGCCATGGCTGACAGATTATCAAAGAAACAAGGTTAACAGAGCACTCTGTTAACCTCGTTTAGCGGGAGGGGTTCTGACGATCATTAGGAACCAGGCTGGGCTCTAGGGGTGTACACGGAACTGGCTGGCCCAGTTCAGTTCGAGTCCGAACCTGACTCGAACCAGACCAGGCCAGTTCGGTCCGGCACCCCTTCAAACCCCTCCCCAGTTCGGGGTGTGTGTGTCACATGCCTTTTGCAGAATGGAACTGAAGTGAACCTTTTATTTTATTTTTTTTAAAAAATTAAAAAATTACCTTACCCCCTTCGGGGCAGTTGTTGGAGGCGGCGGGGAGATCCATGGAGGTTCCCCACTGGCCTCCCTTGCAGCCCAAACCTGTCCATTCAGACTTTCCCCTTCCAGCGTGGTGGCCATTTTGGAGGACACCGCGCCTGCTCAATTGGCTTCTGCATGACCCAGGCCATGCAGAGTAGGCATGTGCCCGAAACGTTTCGGAGGCCATTGTAAAGGCCTCCGAAACATTTCGGCGCTGGGGCAGTATTTGGTGTTTTGGCACCGGCAGGGGTAGTACTTTAAGGGCAGGGGAGGGTGTACTCACCCCCCGCCGCATTTCCCCCACCGACGCTCTGTAAACTTCAAGCCCCTTGGGGCAGCAGCATTCCACCCTGCCGCCCCATTCCCCCCGTTGGCCGGAAGCTGCGATCATGCGTGCGCAGGCAGACAGGCGCATGCACGCACGTACAACAGGCACACGCGCGCTCACAGCTTCCAGCCACTTCCGGCCGACGGGGGGAACGGGGCAGCAGGGAGGAACGCCGCCGCCCCGAGGGGCTTGAAGTTTACAGAGCGCCGGCGAGGAGTGAGTACACCCTCCCCCGCCCTTAAAGTACTACCCCTGCTGGTGCCGAAGTCTTTTCGTGCACATCCCTAATGCAGAGGCCAATTGCACAGGTGTGGTAGCCTCCAAAATGGCTGCCGCGCCAGAAGCAGAAGGCCCGAATGGGCCAAAGAGCCGGTCGAACGAGCTGGTTTGGGCTGCAAGAGAGGCCAGCGGGGTGGGGGGAAGGGGAACCTCTGCAGACCCCCCCACTCTGCCGCCTCCAACAACTCCCCCGGAGGACATAAGGTTAAATTTTTTTTTAAAAAAAAAAAAGGTCCGCAAACCCCCAAACTGTTGGGGGTGTTCGGTCCGGGGTCAGACCAAACAGGAGATGGTTGGGTTCAACCCCGAACCTTCGAACTGAACAGGTTCAACACTGAACACGTTGAACGTTGAACCTGTTCACACCTCCCTACTGGACTCCCTTAGCCCAGTTTCTTGTGGTCGTGGGAACAGCTTCTCTGAATACTCTTTTCTTCTAGCCCCAAAGCAGTATAGCCAAGTTATCTGTCTGCCTGCATCCCACAGCAAGACAAAGCAGCAATGTATAAGCTATATAAAATGAGGAGCAGAAAATATTTACAACCGTAATAAAAACCTGGCTGCAGTTAACATCTCCTGGTAGCTGTTTTCACAGGAACCACTTATGCCAGACTTACTGAAACTTAAGAGACACAGCCACAGCCAGAGCATACTACCTTTGTTTCTAATTGGTTCGTAACTGATTTGAGAGGCCTCAGCCCCCAAACCAGTATACTAGTCACTCAGATTGGACTGTACAATCTTAAGCATATTTACTCATGCCACTGCTGTCAAGTTCAATGGGATTCACCCCCAAGCAAGTGTAGCCAGGATTACAGTCTAAATATGAGCTCTAGTCAGACATTTTCTGTGCAGAAATAACTAATTTATATTGAAACTTTATTAGCCCAGGGTTCTGCTTAGACCAACTTCTGCCATCATGGTAACAGGCAGTGTTCATCTCTTCAGATGAATGCTACTGTAACCATGAGCAGCATGGTGGTGGTGTGGGCAGAGGTGAGCGACACACTGAGGCAGGACTTCCAACCCATTCTATAATGTTATGGGGGCTCTGAAGCTTGACACAACATAGGGCCTTGGCGTGTCCTAATCCAGCCCAGCCCCACCCTCTCTATCATGCTTGGTAGGAGAAGCAACTCATACGTTCCTGAATGACTCTTGCTTCAGTTAAAAAAAATGGTGAAAGACATACAGAAGTACTAACATTGTAGGTGTTAACTTGTACTCCGTGTTCTCCTCTGTTAAAGGACATACATGCTTAGGCTAATGGTGTGTATGTACTGTAAATATCCAGTATTTATATCAGACATGATACAATAAATTAATATCTACCTGCAAAATACATATAGAGAGTTACATAGACACTGTAAAAATACAATATTTTTCAGTTTATACAAGTTTTAATTTACACAATTTAATTTTTCAAAGCTCTGTGCATTATCAATAAGAATAACTTCTAGTCCTCCCTAGTTTCTATAGTCCTAGCAGAGAGTATAAGGCTCGGACTTACATAGGACATGAGGCCTGGGGCCTATGAAGCATTTAGAGGATAGATGCAAGACATTTCCTTGCATACAATGAGGCTCTTCACACAAGCAGTGTGAAGAGCCTAAAGGGGGTTTGCAGGGAGAGTGGGTTTCACCTGCTCTCCCTGCAGACGAGCACTCAGTCATCCCTGGGTGGCCGGATCAGCTGCCCAAATTATTACCCGTTCCGTCACAGAACCGGTGTGAGCTGCGGGGTTTGGGGGCCCCCTTAAATCCCTGAAAGCACCGTGTGACTGCACAATGCCTTCTGGGGAACCTCCTGACGCCACAAGGCTTGTGGCAGCCTCCCCGTTGGGGGGGGGTACTCATGAGTCAGTGCAACGTGAAGCCATGCCACAACAACACACAATCACTTAACCGACTTTTTGGGTGTCCTCGTGCCTGAAACCCGAGTTAAGGGGTGGCCTACCCAGGAGGGTTTGCCGCCGGGAGCCGCATGGCTCCCACATCTGGTTTCCTAGCCCAGTTTTTAGCTGCACATGAGAATAGCTTCAATGTCTGCTCTAGCCTAGGTTCCAGATTAGAAAACTGGAAACAATGCTTAGCTTGAGTGCTTACAAATTTGTGAGTCATGCAGCTTTCCAGTCAGGCTGATGTTCATGCATGGCCTACAGCACTGAAAAACCCATGCGAAAGGGCCACACAGGCTCTTAACAGGGGGAGAGTAACTGGCCCCCTCCACCCCCAGCACAGTTCCTCCAGTGACTGTTGCTGGTGTCTATCTTATGTTTCTTTTTAGATCGTGAGCCCTTTGGGGACAGGGAGCCATCTTATTTGTTATTTCTCTGTGTAAACCGCCCTGAGCCATTTTTGGAAGGGGGTTACAGAAATCAAAATAATAATAATAATAATAATAATATCCCATTTCAATTCAGTTGCCCTCGGCCAATAATGATCGCCTCTCTGGAAAAAGCTGGTGGTCACATGAAAGGCACAGCTCATGGCATTCTACTTCCTCTCCACATTTTATTTGCTTATTTAGTACATTTATATACCGCCCCATACGAAAAGGTCCCTGGGCGGTTCACATGATGGATGTCCAAGAATTATACTCAGTTGAAGTGGAGTTTACCAGAGTGTTTACTGCCTTGGAAAGACCTAGCTTCTGCAAACACCAGGAAACTAGTCTTATAAATATCTAGTTCAGTTCCCTTTTCAAATCCTAATGGCTTCATTTACATGTTGCATATACAACTTGCAACAGATTATATGGCAAGTTTTAGTTTTGCTTTTAGAGAGAACACGAAAGATATTTATGGTTTCAAAATAAGACAAACCATGGACAAAGACTTTTAGCTTAATATTTTGCCATTCTGGTATTCCCCTCACCACAGGAGGGCCTGATTCACAAGTGCATGTATGTAGTTTGATTTTACGACATGCCATTACTGAACACTCAAACTTCCTTGAAAAGCACTGCATTTCAACTAAGTAGGAGAGTTCCATGATGGTCCATCCACATATATAAGCGGAGTGATGAACATGCACTAGCCAGCCCAATGCTACACAAAAATGCTAATTTTCATTTCAAGATCAAAGTGAAACATAAACAGCAGCACTATAACAATGCATTCCTATGCCTAGGCAAGTTTTGGCACGTGCATGCACATACAGACGAACACCTACTTCCACATTCCGTTCAAGGCATATGCAGTCACACATAGTCAACAACAGTACACTTCCTATCTGAATCCTTTTTTTTTTTTTTTAAGGGGGCTTATCCAGGTTCACTTTTTAAAATCATGTACCATCATTCTCATGAGGCTGTATACTAGGGATGTGCACGGAACTGGTACAGAGGCCCTTTATGGGCCTCCGAACCGGTTCAAATAACCAGCGGTTCTGTCGGTTCGATGGCAGTGGGGCTGCCTCCTTAAGAGTGGGGGAGGGTGCACTTACCCCTCCCGCTGCTTTCCCTCCACCAGTGTCCTTTTTTGGGGGAAAGCTAATCAGGGCAGCAGCTTACCTCCCTGCCACCCCTTGCCCCCGTTGGCCAGTTATGGCCAAATAGCCAACGGGGCGGCAGGGAGATACACTGCCGCCCTGATTAGCTTTCCAAAAAAAGGACACTGGTGGGGGAAAGCAGCAGGAGGGATAAGATCACCCTCCACCGCTCTTAAAGCGGCACCCCGCCGCCTTCAAGCCTCCCCGCCACAGTTCCGTGCACATCCTGACTGTATACATGTATATAGACATATGTGTATATACAGTAATGCCTGAATAGGGCCACCCCAACATAGGCATCACAGCAAGATATGTTGTGTGGACCTTTAAGGTATTAATATTCAGGCAAGAACTGGGTCAGTACAGCCTAATGCCCTTCTCCCCCTCCAGCAATATTCCCTGGATGGATGTTCTTTGTTAGGTTGCAGGCATGAGGGCAGTCAGAGGTTGCAGTGGTCACCACTGCTTATACACTGCGTTCGTCAACATCTAATACTGTTTGAGGTGGTAACCGTTTCTCTGGGCTATACTACTACAGACTACAGGTGGAGGATTCACATGAGCAAACGCTCCTTCGCATAAAAATATTTTCCTGCACATCGGAAGCTGGATGTCAGGGAAAGATTAAGCACACACCATTTTTTAAGTACAGGAAGCATTTTGTAGCAAGTAGTCAATCAAGCACACCTACACACACCAAATATAGTTTTCCCACCTCTATGGGAACTAGGAATCTGAACATCTCTGCAAAATAGTTAACAAGCCAAACGTGTCCAGCTATTGCATACAGAAGGAACCATATTTTTTTTTAAAAAAAGAAATTTAACGTATGTGTATACTGCCCGCCACTACCAAAGTCTCTAGGCGGTTTACAGCAATAAACACAAACCAAGAAATGTTAACAATTAAAACATATTAAAAAATCAGATTAAAATACCCATACAAACTACCAGACCGCTAAAAAGCTTGGCTGAAGAGATGCATTTCAATACACCAATCACCACATTTCAATACCCCAGTCTTAGATGCCCATTTTGTGCCATCTTCTAACCCAATATTACACACATGTAGTTTGATTTGTTTGCTATTGAAGGTTTAATGGCAGCTGAGCTGTATTTATGCTTCAGCTGAGCTGTATTTATGCTTCTAGAACTATTCAGTGTTCAATTCTGCTCCTAAAGATAGATACGAAACTACTAATTTGCAGTGAGATTTTAGAGCCAATTAAATGCTGTGTCAGCAGCAAGAATTTGCCTAGTCAGGGATGACCTTGTGCAACTCCTGGATCCTCTGCTAACTAGAGCAGTGAGTGTGTCAGCCAAGGTCATGAGCTCTGCAAAGTAATGGTCAGTCACACTTGGAGTTTTAAGCTGCCAGAGATACTTAAAGGCAAAGACCCATAGTAAAGGGCAAATACTATCAATAGTTTTTTGCTTTCAAGTGTGGTGCTTTTTCAGCAAAAAGTGTATTTTGTGAACAGAATCCTTTTAACATAAGTTTGAACAATCCCTTACATTCTGAAAGAAGAAGAAAGGTCCCCTTGCCCGCCCTGCCCCCCAGCAAAGGACTATCCACTTCACAGAAACAAAGTTGCATCTAAAGAGATCACCCTGTGATCAGGGTGCATACAATTTCAACAGTTTAGAATTCTGTCCCCACTCTTTAAACAGTAGACCACAAATCTACGTCATTAGCCTGATTTATCCTGATCTGCCCACACTTCAGCCCTCATTTGTGACAGTTTACTTCAGATCACAACACACCATTTATTCCCGCTGCCCATTTTGCAATACTGTTGCATACACCAGTACCTGCATGTTCACTTGAATAGGCTGCCTCTCCCCACTTTTGGTGTGAGCAACTCCTTCTGTATCATAGATTCCAGTATAAACAACAGTCTGGGGCTCTCTTGATGTCTCTTCCAAGGGTACAGTCACTCCCCCTAGACCCATAGTCCTGAAAATGGAGAAGTTGAGAGTTTATAGTCATTATTTGCAATCCAGCCCCAAATTTGGAGCAGAAAGAAAGAGGGCAACTGTTTATCACAGCTCCCCCCCACCCATCTTCTATCATCCAAAATATGATGAAGTACGGTAACCAACATTCATCTGTTTTACCCTCCTTTCATGCCATTTGACTTAATTCAAGAACTGTTTGGAAAACTAAAGCACTACTGCCATTTAGACCGCTGGAAGAAAAGAAAAAATAGAGGGCAGGTTCTCCCAAGGAGCAAGGAAGAGTTTTCATTTCTACTGCCCTCCTTTTAGAGGGAAAGTGCACAGCGTGTTGTAGTGGCTAGAGTGCTGGACTAGGACTGGGGAGACCTGAGTTCAAACCCAGGCCAGTCACTTCTCTCTCAGCCTAACCTACTTCACAGGGGTGTTGTGAGGAGAAATTTAAGTATGTAGTACACCGCTCTGGGCTCCTTGGAAGAAGAGCGGAATATAAATGTAAAATCATCATCATCATCATCATCATCATCACACACACACACAGGTTATACTGGTGCTCGCCCTTTGAAAGGCAGCTTGTGTGAGTGTGCTGCTGACTGTAGATAATTATGTGGCTATGTTCTTGCTCAGATACGTTAGACTCGATCCACGCTTCATGAAGAAGTAAACTCTGAACTGAGAATGACAGTGCAACTCTCCGAACAGAGGTGGGTTCTAAGAGATCTAATGCAAGGATTTGGTTTTAGACTTCCATTTTGTAGCCCAGAAGAGAGAGCTGGGAGATACTACATGGGTTGCCCCAAGGGTGCCTAGGGATAGCCATTTCAAAGCGGAATCAATGGTATTTGCTGGGTGGTAGCTAGGACAAGTAAAAAAAGAAAAGGCGATTTGCTCACCTTGGCGTTTAAGGTCCACCCATTATGTTTAAGCCCGGCGTCGAGAAAGGCGGCGGCGGGGGGGGGTGCCACCTTGTTATTTAGCATCGGCTAACATGGGAGTGTTGCGTCTTTCTACCACGGTTTATTGATGACGGCTCCTTCAGCCGCCCAAGAAAGAATATGCGCGCACGACACGAACGAATAATTATATAACGAGAGAGAGAGCCTGTTTGTGGCTGGCGTGGCGATGCAGAGACTCGCAAGCAACCAGACGGTCCAAATCCATGCCACATTTTCGCGGCTCCATTCTGCACACGCCCTTCCCAAGCCTCCCTTCCCTGCGGCTGGATTAATAGACGCCTGCTAAAAACGCTGCAAGGCCTCTGGGTTCCCGTTCCCCCGGACCCAACGCGAGCGCTCCTCCTCCCACTGCGCCTGGATTTCTCCGAGCAGCTTTAGATTCCTCGGCGTGGTAGAAGGAGCGCAACAGAGATTGGAGCGTCTGTCCCCTTGGTAAGGGGGCGGTCTGCAATACCCGAGATCAGTGGCGGCAGGCGAATCCAAGCAAATGGAGACTCCAATCCGGAAAGGAATAAAAAATGGAAGCTCTTGCCTGTCCACTTGCCAGGAAAGCAATCTCCGCTCTCTAAAAATAAGAGCGCCTGGCCCTGGGGAGGGAGAGAAGGCAAGC
Organism: Hemicordylus capensis; assembly: GCF_027244095.1. Classification (NCBI taxonomy): domain Eukaryota; kingdom Metazoa; phylum Chordata; class Lepidosauria; order Squamata; family Cordylidae; genus Hemicordylus; species Hemicordylus capensis. Next base: position 255,320,229 of record NC_069657.1, read on the forward strand.
GGGCAGGCTAGCTGCGAGACTCAGAAGCAGCGGCGGGGGAGGGATGCGATGGGCTTCGACTTACGTGGCGTGGACGGTCCCCGGCTTCAAGGCTACCTCCACCTTGTACTTGGCCCCCGTGAGTAACTTAATGGTCCTGTTCTGGCCAAACCTCTGGCCGTCCACTTTGAAGTAGACGGGCCCGTCGTTTGGCTGGATTTTGAGGGAGACCTTGATCTTGACCAGGGGGGGCACTTCTGCCATGACTTTCCCGGCGAGGCGCAGGCAAGAGAGGATGGAGGAGGAGGAGGGCCGGGGGGAAGGACCGCTCTCAGACCCCAGCGAGATGACGAGCGAAGCTTGTTAGTCCCCGCTCCAATCCGGATTGGAAGGAAGGAAGATGAACAGCATACACCGGCCCCATTTGTAGCGGCTTGCATTTGCACCCGCCGAAGCTAATCCGGGCCTGATCACACAGCAGTCATCCAATCCACTGACGGTCTGACTGAGGGAGGGGCCCCCGCGGTCTCTCCTGGACCCACACGGCCGCCGCAGAAACAAGAAGGAAGGAGAAAAGTCTCCTGTTTTATCGTTCCTTTAAAGAAAAGATGGACCTGGCTCGAATCGAATGATTAAACAAACCAACCAACCAACAACACTTCCCTGTCATCATTTAAATGCACCTAGCATCTTTCTTCTCCGATTGCACCATGAAAATCAGAGCTGCCGTGTACCCCGTCATGAAAAACCAAGATAGCATGACTCACTGTTTCTCTTCGCCGCCTAACCCTAGCCAAATCCACCATCCGAAACTGTAATCCTAAACGCATTTACTGGGGAGAAAGTCCCATTGGAGTGAATGGCACTTCCTTCGGAGTAAACCTGCTCAAGCTTGTACTGCAACCCCCCCCCCCCGCTCCCGCAACACATACACCCTCAAACACTGATTGATTGATTAAGTACCGTCAAGTCGGTGTCGACTCTTAGTGACCACACAGGAGCATCCATTGCTGCTGTAATCGAGTCCATCCACCTTGCTGCTGGTCGTCCTCTTCTTGTCTTTCCTTCAACTTTTCCCAGCATTATGGACTTCTCAAGGGAGCTGGGTCTTCGCATAATGTGTCCAAAGTATTATAGTTTGAGCCTGGTCATTTGTGTCTCGAGGGGAAATTCTGGATTGATTTGTTCTATGATCCATTGGTTTGTGTTCCTGGCTGTCCATGGTATCCTCAAAAGTCTTCTCCAACACCAAAGTTCAAAAGTGTCAATGCTTTTTCTATCTTGCTTCTTCAATGTCAAAGGTTAGAGTGTAGCCCGATTTATATCCAGAGTAAAAGAAATCCACTTTTTGCATCAGTTTTGGGGGACAACTTCGAGTTTGCAATAAAGCCTTGTAGAAAAGCCTGCTGTGTGAAGAACTCTGCAAAATTGCAATCAAGACAGTTTCAGACTTCAAACCTAGCCTGAATAGGTTTAGGTAACCTGGTTCATCCAAATGTGTCTGCAGTCTTTCAAGAGAACAAATGAAAGAGTAGCTGGGGTATGTGGTGGGTGGGGGAGAGGAGGTGTTGATCACCCACGGCTGCAAATATTGTGTGGCACTGTCAATATAGATGTGTATTCTCATCATTTCATGCTAAAAGTAATGGGAACGATAAAAGGTGAATGCTTTCAAAAATCTAAAGTGAAAGGTATTGTGGCTCTGGGAAATTAAAAGACTAGGATTAGGAAAAGAGTTGGACATGCTTTCAACCAAGCCCTCACAAAACACAGAGAAGGAACGAAATGGTCTTGCCCTAAAACTGGATATTCTATAGTATTTCTGTCAGATGCCTGTTTAGAAAATTTCAAAAGAAAACCCACAGTTTTCCCAGGCAGCTGATCGGGAGACGGGAGTCAAAGCCATTGCCAAAATAAACCTGAACCTTAGATAGTCTGAATACAATTCCAATGTCAACTATTGCACATAGAAAGGAAAACTGAGTGAATGTCTGTTTTCTAGGAATCTGGGATTCCCGGTAGGTGCATGCTCCCATGGAGCGTGTTCTGGGCTGAAAAAGCAGCACACCAACCGACGTTTAACCAGGATCTGTTGATGTAGTTCAAATATCTGATAACTGATCTTGGTTAACCAACCGTTTGGTGTGCTACCAATCTGGGATTGGGAGGTTGTTTTGTAGCCCACATGAGATCGTTGGTGATCATGTGAACTAGCCCATATAATGAAAGCAAACCTGTATTTCAAGCACAAATCTTGTTCTATCTTTATGATTTTCTTGCTACCTTCCTTCCAAATCCATTAGTGACTGATTACATCCACACACTCTTAACTGCACCACAGAGACTGTAATTCAGCATGTCTTGACACTATAGCAACTAATCCCGCCAGATCCAAATGCACTTATTCCAAGCCCTCAAAAACCTCCTTGTACATACTCTTACCTCTGCTATCAGGTTGAAACTGCAGGTGCTCATAGGTCATAAACTATGAATGCTGCCCAGTGATGCATTCCTTTAGTGATATTAAAAGACAGGACCAACCACCCTACATAATCCACTGGAATGGCCATGGGAACACAGGATTCAACCCAACCATAGACGGGTCCATAAATGCACACTCCAAGATATTTTATTGCTGTGATGAAAAGAGATTTGTAATCAATTACATGTTTTTGCAGAGTGATCAGAATGTGAAGCTCATTTATTTGTTCTTTTACTGTGTGTTCTATGTTTATGGCCTGCATGTTTAGCACATGGGTCTTGAGCCGTTTACAAGGTGATGCAAAACTCTCCCCCCACAACTACTTTTAAAAATTATTGATCAGTTACAAACAGCTAAAAGCAAAACAGTTAAAACTGTGTAAAGATATCACACCACCTAATCCCGCAGTCTGAAAGACTTCCTAAAAATGAAGGTCTTGACTACCCCCCCCCCCGCCCCCAATTGGCAAAGGGGCCAGCCAGATGTCTCTCTCTAGAGAGGAATTTCAGAGAGAAGACATTCCCACACAACTTCCCACTGCTGAACACTGGTCTGCCTAAGGCAAGTATTGTTTACACTTATTGGCAGCAACTCTGCAGGATTTCAAACAAGGGTCTTTCCTGGCCCAGTCTGTAGATGCTAGGAAATGAACCTGGGAGGATCCTCTGCATGCAAAGCATGTGCTCTATCACTGACAGCCATATCCTCATCCTTTTTCCACAGAGAAGGCCAGTGGTTGAGAAGGCTTCCTGAAGGGAAGGAACCATGAGCAGGGACGTGTTAGCTTATTTTAATGCAAGGAGAGAAATATATTGGAGAAGGCATTCCATTAAATAATCTAAGCCCAGGCCATTTCAGACTAAAGGTAACAACCAGCACTTCGAATTGGGCCTGGACACGAACTGGCAATCAATTGAGAGGTTTGAGCATTTGTCTTGCTGCCACATTTTAAGCCAGTTGGCTTCCAAACACTCTCCACTGGCAGTCCCATGTGGAGTGCATTGTAGTAGTCTAATTTTGAGGGTGCGATGGCATGTGTCTTGGTGGCCAAATTCTTGTACAGCTCATGCATCAGATGGAGCTGGGAAAAGGCACTTATGGCCTAGAGATGTGAAGGTCTGGGGCGGGGGGAACAGGGGAAAGTGTTTTTCCCATTTTTTCCTGGGAAAAGGTCATTTTTCCAGGGGGAAAGGCTCCCCCTCCAGTTCTTCCCAGGCCTTCACTCACATCTCTGTTCTGGCCACAGTCTCTATGTGTCCCTTCAGTAACAAAGCTGGGTCCAGGAGCACCTCCAAGATGCAAATCAGCTGCTACAAGAGGAGTGTAACTGTGTCCCAAACAGTTGAACACTTCATCCTAGATCCGCCTCTTTGTTTCCCACGAATAACTCTGTTTGCCTGGACTGAGCTTCAGTCCACTAGCACTTGTTTGACCCAGCAGACTGCATGGACACTCATTTAAGGACTTCACTTGCTTTCTTCTCCTGTAATCCTCCAGGGACAAGGAGGATTTTTGCTTGCATGTAGTCCACATGGAAGTCCTCTTTCTTCTGATTATGCAACTTCTGGAGTATGTGGCCAATGAATACATTGATATCAAGAGGCAGGGTCAGCCAGTGCAGTCCTGCCCCCATCATGTTCAGTCAATGTGTGGGGAATTATGAGATGAGGCTTTGTATCTCACTGGGATCTGAGAACAAGGAGAGGTATAATTGGGTCTCACTGGCATACTGCTGGCACCCAACTCCAAAACCTCTCCCAGCCTCTCCAACATGCTTTGTGTAGAAGTGACACAGCATGGAGAATAAGCAAAGGCCCTGTAATACTCTGCAGGATAGCTTCTGTGGGTGGAACAGAGCCAGCATGGTGTAGTGCTGGACTAGGAGCGGGGAGACCCGAGTTCAAATCCCCATTCAGCCATGAGACTTGCTGGGTGACTCTGGGCCAGTCACTTCTTTCTCGGCCTGACCTACTTCACAGGGTTTTTGGGCTCCTTGGAGCTCCTTGGAGGAAGAGCGAGATATAAAAATGTCAAAATAATAAAAATAAATAACAGTGACCCCCCTAGCACTACTTGCTGCACCCTTTCTGGCACTGCACTGCAGCATCCCCCAGTCCTGCCAGGCACTGCAGGAGGATCTTTGACTGGTGGCATCAAAGGTCAGTGAGAGTACTGGTGAACCAAAAGAGGAGTGAACCAAAATATCATGGATATTTTTGCTCCTTTGAAACACTCCTTCTTTTCAAAGTAGAAGAGTTAACAAGGGGGCAGATATCAGGAGAAGAGGGAATGTGTTCCCATTGCAGAGGCTCAATCAACCTTAAGTGCATCTCCCTGACTCATTGTATTGGACCTGTGTGAAGCTCCAGCCAGAGCTGACTACTCTGCACAATCCCTCAGGCATCATGCAGAGAGGGCCATTCTTGCTGTGCCTTGTGTTTTGCTCAGCACTGGCGTGGAGTGGGGGTGCCTTTAAGGGAAACGGAGCCTTCTTGAGCACCTGCACCATCTTGGAAGGCGTGCACAAAGTGCTCTGGAGCATAGCCCTTCCCAGCACTTTCCTCCTAGAGCTCTTAAGAGAGAGCGCTCACTCTCACACACTTAAAAAGCCCTCCCAGCAAAGTACAGTACTGTGTGGAGGTTGGGACATGTAAGAAAAGGCTTTCGCATTGAAGTTGTCTTGTCAAACTGGCCCCCACTTGAAAAATAGTGAAGATCATGGATCAACACCATTTCCCTCAATTCAGAGTGAAGGCAATGGGAGGGTTTTGTTTGTTCCCAGTGACATCACCGTGTGACCAAATCTAACTGGTTATATGGTGCTGTGACATCATCCTGTTCACTACGTGATCCCTGATTGACTGGGATCATCATAGTGTGAATAATCTCAAGAGAAGGAAAGAATCTTTGTGTGCAAAGGAGTGGAAAGTAGGACTTCTTTCACTTATCCTTTTGGTGTGTCCTCGCCCCTCAAAACAGCCATTTTCTCACAAAAAATTGAGTCTTATTAAAATTAGGCACAGCATTAACTGCAAAGCCCAGGAGAATCAACAGGGTCACACTCCTCCTCTCCATCTCCCTGGGTGTTTTTAAGGCCCTTTAGCTAACATCTCCAGAATGGAGGGTGTGCGTTCACATGCAGCTCTGAGATACACTATATTAACTTTAAAAAAAACAACAGTTGAGTGCAAAAATGAATTACATTCTCATTGAACTGTGAATGTAATTCTCCACTTTTGCACTCAGTTGCTTGATACATTCCCAGTTTTACCCAAAATCTCTGTTGATGGGCATATGCGAAAACAAAACTAGTCATTTACTCTTAAGTTCTTACATCTAATGGATTCCAGCCTGTTTGTTTGTTTGTTTGTTTGTTTATCATATTTTTATACCGCCTGATATGTACATCCCTAGGCATTGTACAAAATTTAAAATATTTAAAAGTTATTAAAACACAACACAATAAAAACAATAGAATAAAATAGTTATTAAAACAAGTTTTAAAAATTATTAAAATTAATTCTAATTAAAAGCCCATGAAAACAGGAGAGACTTGAGGTTCTTCCTGAAAACAATCAAAGAAGGAGATGCTCTTATTTCAGCAGGGAGCATATCTCTGTTAATCACGAGGAGCTGAATTATACAACTTCATATCATTTGCTGGTGGTGGTGGTGGTTGGGAGACAACATTCATATATTTTGGGTGCATTCATTTTATTTGCCAGTATTCTGTCATTAAGACAGACACTTAAATGTAAAGAATAGGGGAATGGGCCCTTTTACCATGCCAGAATTACCCTAATCATTTAGGCAAATGCTGTGCTAAGAGTCGATTGTTATGTGATTAGCAGTCCAAATAACACTTGCACAGTTGCTGGTGGAATGTTGCTATGTCATACTGGCTTGATGAACAGGCTCCTCATGAAGTTAGCCATGGTTAACAAGGAAAGCTGATATGGTAATGTATAAAAGATACACGAAGAGCCACAAGCATAGGGAGCAAAGAGATGCAAGCTGTAAGGGAGGCAACCACAGCAATCGTACTTGGCACAGTTAATAGGCATGTGGGAAGGGGACAAGGGTTAGAAAATGATGGCATCCTTTCCAGTGTGTAATGTTTAACCAAGCCCTAAGCATGCCCTTGCTGGTGTAAATCATTGCCATGGGATGGAACATTGCCCTTCAGTTGTTTCAGCACCATAGTTGTGGACAGTTACTAAGAAAGGAGCTGGTTTGCACTGCAGTAGCCTACCCTAAGAGTGCATTGCTTCAACAAGTCATATTTGAATTCCTGCAGAGCCAAATCTTGTGACTTTGAGCTGATTTCACTTTCTGTTTCTTTTGTGAGACACTGGTCAATCTTTTTTGTTTAATTTGAATGACAAAAATAAGAAAATAACTTGGAAAATGAGTATATATGTATAACGTTTGCTTAATAAGGAAGAGTTTTGTGACACCCTAAAGACTAACTCATTTATTGTAGCACAAGCTTTCATGGATTGGAGTCCACTTCATCAGATGAATGAAGTGAAATCCTTAGGCAGAATCACACACACACACATTAAAACAATGGAATATAATGAGAAAGGCTTAGTCTCATGACAAGGTTAAAGAATACAAGATAAGTGTGACAGTTCACAATTGGTGATAGCAGGTGCCTCACAGTGTTAAGTTAATGAACGCTGTTGTGTGGTTTTAAAAAACCCCTTTTTCTAGACTGAGGCCTGCCATGATGATGTCAAGTCTCATTATAAATTCTAATTCAGATGATTCATGCTCTAATCTTCCCTAAAAAAAAAAATCTGTTGAAGAATTTATCATGATAAGGTCTGCTGAAGAATGTCCTTACAGATTAAAATATTCTCCCACAGGTGTTTGCATGTTGCTTTTTCATGTTGTTGGTGTCCCTTCCCCCCTCCCTTTTTGCATAGAGACTAACCTGTTTGCTTTATGTAGAAAGTGGAAGGACACTGTTGGCAGATAATAGCATGGATCACTCTGGAGGATAAACAAGTGATGAGCCCCTGATACTGTAGCTGGCATTATTGGGTCCTATCATGGTGTTATCTGAGTTGATATAGGGACAGAGTTGGCATTGGGGGTTGCAGCACAGTCTGGTTTCTGTGTCTGTGTCTCTGTTATATAGTCTGTTGCTGCTGGTGAGTAGCCTTTTAAGATTAGGACAGGCCTTGCTTGCGGGCCAAGGCCAGTGAAAGAGAAGTGTCATTGTTCAGGATGGGAGCTATAGGTGATACAACTGAATGGTTTTAGCTGGGAGCTGTAGTTGACAAGCAACTGTATTCTATCATTTACTAGGTCTGTCCTGTAGTATGTCCTGAAGGTTGTTCCGAGGTACCAGTCTAGTCCTGTCAATTTGTTCTTTCACTTTGTTGGGTAACTACTACTGTAGTTTTAGGAATGCCTATGGTAAATCATTCAAGTGTGAATCTCTGGTTGTTGTGCTGTAACAAATGTGGTTCTATGAAGGGACTGCTGGTAGATAATGGATCATGTGGTGTGTTCTGTGTAAAAGCTGGAAGTGTATAGGTATGTGTAAGAATGAGTGGGTATCTGGTATAGGGTGCCACACCTGTATTATCTACCATGTGTTGTTGCATGGTAGTATCCAGAAAGTGACCCTGCTCCATGGAATGATTTAGACTCAGGTTGATGGTGGCACTGAAGATGCTGTATGTGGTCTTGAAGTTTGCTCTCGGTGTCATGGGCATGCTGGAAGATTCCGAGGAGGAGTTGGAGGTGGAGACAGAGCTGACAGCAGTGGAGGGTGGGCAAGGACCAGAAGTTGCAAAGGAGAGTGGGTCCGATGCACAAGGAGTTGAAGATGAGTTAGAGCCAGGTGAGGCAGCTCTTGTGGAGGAGGCACTTCCGGTCTCAGCTGTGGAGAGGCGCCAGTCCAAGAGACAGCAAGAGTTAAGGAGCCACATGCGTAGAACAACAGGCAAAGCTTCTGACTCAACAACTCTTAATTAACAGCACCGAGGGTCAGCCTATTTAAGACACCTGTAACACAGCTACCCTGCTGATGGCAACAACAGATTCCTGTGAGCTAATTGGCTGTGTTTGTGTATTACCTTGACCGTGTTTGGACCCTGGACTGTGTTGACCTTGTCTGTGGATTTCGCTTTGGACTCTGTTGGATTTATTGGATTGACTTGGACTGGACCTGGTTTGGAGAATTTATTCCTGTTAGATTTTGCTGTTCTGCTTCTGCCTCTGTTGCGCATCATCTGGCTAGCCTGACAGACACTCAGCCTCATGTATGCAGTCCAGCTTACTCATTGGTGACAACCATTCCTTCTTTGTCAGCCTCTTTAATTATGATGTCAGAATTGTTTCTGAGGCTGTGGATGGCATGGTTGAATATTATTAGTATTTATCTACCATGTTTCAACCAAAAAGTCTTCAAAGGAGTTTACACAGAAAAAGGGGATAGACAGTTTGTGGGTGGGGCTATAACTCAATCGTAGAGCATCTGCTTTGTGTGCAGCAGGTCCCAGGATCAATCCCTGCCATTCCCAAGAGGGGCTGGGAAATTATCCTGCCCGGACCCTTGGAGAGCCACTGTCAGTCAGTGTAGACAATGGTCCCATTCACATGTAACACCAAACTGCAGTTAAATGGGGCAGAGGTTGGAATTCCTGTATGTCCAAATGCATGAAACCGTGGTTTTGCACCCAAAGCGACCTGTGGTTTCCCTTGCCAAACTCCAGTTTTAATCTTTGGTTTGTTGTGAGTTTCATCGCCCCAACCTGAGGTTTGGAGGCGGCAGCATTACGTCCAAAGGCAGATGCTGCCATAACCACAGTTTCATGCTGTTTCTGGAACTGAAATAATAGAAACAGCCCAGTCCCACCCAGGCATGGGCGGCTCTCAATGGCCACCTCTCCGAGAATTTACCCAGCTCCCTGTCTCTGAACTACTGAAGCTGTTGCCCAGTAACACGGATGCCGCCACATCCCATCCCAAGCTTCTAAGCCAGTTAAAAGGGAAAGTAGCATGCAGGGATGCCCTCTTTCCACTGTGTCCCTTATTCCCCCCTTCTGGCAATCAGAAGAGAAAGGGGACGGGATGGCAAGACAGGTACTGTTTTGCTCTCTGAAAACGAATCAGTAAAGAACTATGTTCACAAGCACATGCAGTCACAGTGGTGCCATAAACCATGCAACCCCATTAGATAGCAGCAAAGATAACTTATGGCAGGGCAGCGATACCCTGGCTCGGGTTTAAAAGGCAGCCCCATCCAGGAAAAGGGCAGAGAGTCAAAATGTCCTGGATGTTCAAAGTGAATTACAGTCACATGGAAAACATGGCTGTATGACTCCATCTTTACATGGGCATGAAGCAACAGATGGGAGGGAGCTTGAACTCTGGACTGCACCAGCAGTCAATTAAAACTCTCACTAGAGTGGGGCATATCATGCCTTGGTAAATTGTGTGAAGCTGAAAGTATCGATCTTGAATTGGCTTCCTTCCTAACTGATGGGTCAGATCTATAATGAGTTTAGTTCAGTGCCTGCCTTTTATAGTTATTCCATTTGAATGGACAGCTGGTTGCAGACCAAGGAAGGCAGCAATTCTTGCCCTAGCACTCTCTGCCATTCCGTTAACTTCTTCAACAGGGAATCTGCCCCAGGGTTGAGAGCATTATCTTGTACCCACAAGACTTCTGTTTTCCTTCTAGTTAATTAAATGCAGGTCATGTTCTATCAGTGCTGAGTCACATTTAATGGACCTCATCATCATGCTTTACTGAAGTAAATTTGCCATTCAGAGTTTGAAGGTCTAATCCAGGGATTCTCAACGTTGGGTCCCCAGATGTTTTTGGACTTCAACTCCCATAATCCCCATCCAAAGACCACTGGGGCTGGGAATTATGGGAGTTGAAGTCCAATAACGTCTGGGGACCCAACGTTGAGAATCCCTGGTCTAATCTCTTTGAGCACCTTGCTACTTAAAGATGGTTTTGAAAGGGTGTGTCTGTGTCTGTGTCTGTGTCTGTGTCTTCTACAATTAAGTGTCAGAGATGTCTGCTGTTCCCCATCCCCAGTTTACTCTGTGGCTGTTTGACCCTTGCTCCTTTGGAGTGATCTGTGCTGTAACTCTAACCCGCCTTGCCAATCTGCACCCTCATAGTCTGAATATGGGTTCTACTCAAGGTCTCTGAACACAGCACACCGTCCTTCAAGGCAGGAAACAGAACCCACCACATTTGCCTCAAAGCAAAACCCAGAAGCTCTGTTACGTAGTGCCTGGTTGTGCAGCCCAATGTGTGGTAATGCAGACCGTACATAAACACAGCTCTTCGGCTTGGCCCTGTGGCATATTCTCCCCCTCCCCTGCCGCCCCCACTCCCAGCTTCCTGCTTTCCCCAGCCAAATCTGCATGCGAGAGTCACTGAAAACAGGTCAAAAACTGGTAAACATTTTTGTTGTGTGCATTTGTTTGTAATCAGTAAGGTTGGGAAGTCTGCACACTGCTTTGATTTCTGGGGTTTGCAGGGGTTTGCATTAGTGAGAATGAAGCTGAAAAATCGCATCCTCTCCAAAAATAGCCCTCTGTGAAATTCATGCTGCAGGCTGTGAGCTCTGCTGTGAATGGTACTTGCTGTTACATTTGCCAGCTGGGCACATACCTTTGGGAGTCTTCTGCTCCCCGTTTGAGGTAACAAGAGCTATGTTTAATGACTGAAAGAGTAATAGTTTCTATTAGGATCAACGGAATTGGTGGATAATGATTGGTTTCCCTCGATATAATAATTGGGGGCGGGGGGAGCTTTTGATGTGTTCTTCTCCACTCTCTTGACCAAGCACACTTGATCTGGGCTGTTGATGCCAAATAGAATCTTCTGGCTCTGCTACTGACTGCATTAGGTGTATGATTTATGCCAGGTCCTGCAATGAAGCAGTTAAAAGTTCATGCAGGCAGCACTGTCCTGATGTACTAAGTACCAGCTACATCTACCTCTCCTGACAATGCAACACACACACACACACACACACACACACACACACACACACACACACACCAGCAGTTGTGCTCAAGCAAAATAAGGCCTTGAACTGCAATGCAGCAAAGATCCCAGATCTATGAGTTGCTAGGACATGAAAGCGTAGGGCATGGGTGTGGTGTTCACTCTGACAGACTACCTGGCACTGCACCACTGTCGCAAGCTGTCTTCGGATATTGTAACAGAGCAAGAACAATATGGGTCAAGGGTCATGCATGGATAAACAGCCACCATTATCAGATACAGTCTGGTCACAATGCACAGGGGGTGAAACAGGTTCAGAATACGAAAAGAAAAATTCACGATTCATCTGACAGGAAGTTGAACAGGAAGGACATGCCTCATATCAGACGCCGCTGCTGCTACGTCAGTATAATCCATTGAGTCATCTCAGCTGCTCATATTCATAGAATAGGAATGCAAATCTTTCAACATATGTGAATCATCTAAGGTTATGAAGGAGAATCCAGAGATTTCCAATCACATGTTCTTGGCCCATCTTTGGACGCAAGTATGACTTCCTAGAAGGCAAAAGCATGGTCCTTAAGCGACAGTTTGGGCCTCAATAATACCCAGGCCTGGTCCAAGCCCCACTGGTGCCTGAGGTGGCTTGCTGAGCTCCTGCCCCCATCCTCATATTCATGGCATGTAAAGAGCCCCACATAGAGAGTAATTTCACTCACTCACCCACATGGACCATTCTCTTCCTCCCCTTCTACCCACTCACCCACCCACCCACCCACCCTTGCAATCTGGACCTTTCCCCTCACCTCCCCAACACAAAGCTCCTCTTCTCTTTCCTATCTCCCCACCAAGGCCTTTCTCCTCAATATTCAATTCCCCTCCTTCTTACTTTGCAGCGGCAGTGGTGAAAAAGGCACCACCATCAAAAGTCAGTTAGGACAAGAGGTTTTGTGGCAGCAAGGCAGGCAGGCTGATGGGAGGCACAGTCAGGTGGTGGCTTCTGGGTTTTGCCTCCACCACATCCGGTCAACCACCTGGAGCTGCCACCACACTGCAACTCACTGATAGGCCAGCCCTGAACACCTGGTCCTGAGAACATAAACCCAGCAGCATTTGGTTCCACCTAATGCAGTGATCTTCACTATTTTTCAAGCAGGGACCACTTGGGCAAAAAAATCATTCACTACAAGACCTGTTCCCCACTATGCTGACCTCCACACTGTCCTGTGCTTTTTTCAGTGATGGGAGGCCTTTTAAGAGAGACAGAACCTCTCTCTTAATCTTAAAGATCTCTCCAGTGGCTGTTGCTGGGGTCTAAAAGTAAAGGTAAAGTGTGCGGTCGAGTCGGTATTGACTCCTGGCAACCACAGAGCCCTGTGGTTGTCTTTGGTAGAAGACAGGAGGGGTTTACCCTACCTTATGTTTATTTCAAATAGTGAGTCTTTTGGGGACAAGGAATCAACTCAGGAGTGACAGCGGCCATGGGACAAGCTTGACCAATGGCCCCATGCGCCTGTGGTAATTTGCATGTGCTGGCCACACCCACTGCATATGATACCATACACAAGGAGGGCGTGGTCACCTTCAGCAAAACGGGTGAGATGCCTGTCTGCCTGCTGTGCATGGTGCCTTGTTAGCACGCTGTTGCTGTCGGGAGGGGTATGTTCTTTCTCTGCCTGACTAAACTCCAGTGGCATTTGAATGAAGCCCAGTGCAGCATGCACGGTGCGGGGCAGATGAGTGACTCCAGAAGCCCTCCAAAGCTGGAGGGGGGAGTGGGGGGAGCCCCTGGGGGTCCCCAGAAGTGCTCAGGGCTGTGGCAGCTGGGGGATGTTCATCTTCCCATGCTAAATGGTGGCCACACTCCCTGGACCAATTGATATTTTTCTATGTAAATTGCTTTGAGAACTTTTTGGTTGAAAAGCAGTATGTAAATATTCATAGTAGTATATGAATAATATTTATAATATATGAATAATAGTCATCATTGTGGTAGTAGCTGTAGTAGCAGTATATAAGTTCTTTATGGGAAGAGCACTGGGAGGAGCTACATTTCCCTGCACTCTGTGCACACTTTTCAAAATTATTATTGTTGTTGTTTTATTATTTTACATTTTATATCCCGCTCTTCCTCCAAGGAGCCCAGAGCAGTGTACTACATACTTAGGTTTCTCTTTACAACAACTCTGTGAAGTAGGTTAGGCTGAGAGAGAAGTGACTATGATTATTTCAGAATTTCTGCTTTAACCCCCCCCTCCTATATGTGTGTGTGTGTGTGTGTGTGTGTGTGTGTGTGTGTGTGTGTACCCAAGCTTATTTCAGTATAAAAAATGGTGCATTCAGGTAATTTAAGTGGCAGGATTAAATTTGCTCCACAGCGAAAAGAGCAAAGAGGCACCTTTTAAAAGTGGTGATTCTCTTTATTTAGCAGGGGGGGAGCTACTGGCCCTATCTCTCCCCAGCACAGCATCCCTCCAGTGGCTGTTGTGGGTGTATATCTTACGTTACTTCTCCCCCACCCCTTATGTTTCTTATGTGAGCCCTTTGGGGACAGGGAGCTATTTTATTTATTTATATCTTTGTAAACTGCTTTGGAAACTTTGGTTGAAAAGCAGTATAAAATATTGGTTGTATTCATATTGGGCTCTAAGGAGCACTACGGCCATCCACCTGGATGTATTTCTGTGACGCAGCTGGTTGTAAATGTGAAATCTGTGAGAAAAAGCTGTCTTTGGAATTGCTGAGAGAAATACACTTTTTGGTCAAGGGTTGTAATAATGCTGTAATAAGTGAAGTTCACCATATGAACACACATCATGGTGGGGAAGGGGATGTTGCCTCATCAATGAAGCCATCAGCAGCTACTATCATCCACAAAAAGGAGCTTCCTCTTCTGGGTTGGAGAACCTAACCTTACACATAAGACATTCCCTACCCTATTTGCATGAACTGAAAAACAGGCCAATAGGAAGCTGTGGAAGTCAATTGTGAGTCCATCTCTAAGTATGTAGTAGACATGTGGCTGTCTTTCTTTATCCAAGCCTCTTTATCAGAGGCTTGGACCAAAGGGACCTCATAGCAAGCAAACATATAGTAATCATTCTACCCCCCACCCCCACAAGTTTTGAATCCTGGCCCGTACCATGTACAACTCATGTCTGCAAAGTTTCCAGCTACACTCCCACAAGGCTGTGGACACCCTGAAAGGAGAACATTATGCACAACTGGAGGTGTTTCTTCTACAAACTTGATTTCCATGGCTGAGTAGACAAGCTGGTGTACAGCTGAAAAGCAGCTTGCCTATTCAGTCATATGAGCAGCTGCAGTAAAAAAAACATACCTTCCCCCCAGATAATGGTGTGCCTACTCTTCAGGCATGCTACTGCATGCCCACACAACCCATGTTGCTTAAAGCAGCGCGGATCTCTGGAGGCTGGGATGCTGCGTCCCAGCCTCCAGGTATCCCATAATGTACCACATAACATGCACAATGCATTGGGTGATACCCCCATGAGACAGGCACTCTAGGCATCTGTCTCTGTGTGCACTCGGGCTGCAAGCACATAATCCCAGCAGCCAAGTTAAGGGAGCACTCGCTAGGACCTCTGAAAAGTATACAGTGTACTGTGCTTGATTGGCCAGCAAACTCGCCTGACCTGACCCCATAGAGAATCTATGGGGCATTGCCAAGAGAAGGATGAGAGACATGAGAACAAACAATGCAGAAGAGCTGAAGGCCGCTAATGAAGCATCCTGGTCTTCCATAACACCTCATCAGTGCCACAGGCTGATAGCATCCATGCCACGCCGCATTGAGGCAGTAATTGCTGCAAAAGGGGCCCAAACCAAGTACTGAATACATATGCATGCTTATACTTTTCAGAGGTCCGATATTGTTCTATTCTTCAATCCTTGTCTTCTTGGTTCCATGTAATATTCTAATTTTCTGGGATTGTGGATTTGGGGTTTTCATGAGCTGTACGCCATGATCATCACAATTATAACAAATTAAGGCTTGACTTATCTCGCTTTGCATGTAATGCGTCTGTCTCATATATCAGTTTCACCTTTTAATTTGCATTACTGAAATTAATGGACTTTTGCACGATATTCTAATTTTCCGAGTTTCACCTGTACTGCTTGTACTGCTGCCAAGGGAAACAGCAACAGCTATATCTTCTCCCCACATAATAGAAGGGGGTAGCCTCTTCAGAGTGTGGTAAGAGACAAGCTGTGTGTGCTCTCTCTCTTTTTATAGGTTAGATATCAGTTTCAGTATGTGTATGTGAATCTTCTGAACCGCAAGTCAGGAAGTACCTAATCTGAATAAAGTCTCTGCCCTCAACTCACTAGGCAGTTTCAGGTAGCCCCCTTTCTCTCAGCTCTAGCAACCCCTATGTCAAATACAGGGTTCATAATGCTGATTTACTTTACAGGGTTACTGTAAAGGTCACCACAAAATAATGTATATGAAGTGCTTTGAGCCCTCTAAAGAGAGCCCCTGGTGGTGCAGTGGTAAAACTGCCGCCCTGTAACCAGAAGGTCGGGATCCTGACCAGGGGCTCAAGGTTGACTCAGCCTTCCATCCTTCCGAGGTCGGTAAAATGAGTACCCAGAATGTTGGGGGCAATATGCTAAAAATCATTGTAAACCGCTTAGAGAGCTTCCAGCTATAGAGCGGTATATAAATGTAAGTGCTGTTGCTATTGCTAAAAGGACTATATAAATGCTAGACATTAAGACATTGTTTGAAAATTAAACAAATCCTGCTAAAGAAAGAAATCATTACTGGTGTTAATTTCTTTTTTTTAAAAAAGGTAGCATGGGCACTCCTGTGCTTAAATGAGACAATGGTGTAGCAATTCAGGCTCTAAAGCAGTAATAGTATTTTCTTTTAAAATGTGACGGTCACAAAATAGTGTGGTCATGAGAGAGGAGAGTTGTCACAAGACACAATCCAAGAGGGGGCCTATGACAGAAATTGCAGAGTCTCATATTACAATGGACTCCTAGTGAATGTGCTAGCCAAGATTTGGGTCCAACAGATCTGGCCTGTGACAAAAATCACACAGCTAAGGTGTAGGTGGGGCATTCCTATGTTCCCAGGTACAAAATATGGGACACTGGACAGGACCCTCATCATACTATTCGAATTGGTAATCAGGCATCAAAATCCTTACCACCAGAATGAAAAAGTGGGGTGGGGGAATGAAGCATCATCTGAACATTCCTGTCTACTCCAGTACTTCTTGACATAGACCAGGAGTTCTCAAGCTCAAGTACCCAGATGTCATTGGACTAAAACTCCCATCATCCCAGCTTCGTTCATTGTCTAGGGATGATGGGAGTTGTAGTTCAACATCTGGGCACTCAAGTTTGAGAACACCTGCCATAGAAAAACCTGTGAAATGACCCTGTTGTAACAAGACAATTGTGAGGTTGATTAATAAGACCCCTTAGCTATGCTTTCAAGTCTTGCTTAGGTCAAATCTCCTTCAGAGGGCTGCAACTCCACAAGGGCACTTCTTAAAACGTATGCTACCTCCACACACACCATCCATTACTTTAACAAGATAATCTTCTTTGTGAGCTCTGGAGCAATCATTAAAATTAATAGAAATGTACCTTAGTCCCAAGGGCTTAAGGTAATTTTTACACACACACACACACACACACACACACACACACACACACACACACACACCCTGTTGTTGACCAGGGAAAGTCATTTTGTGTAGATTACATTTATAGGAAAGTTCAAGAAATTAAATATATATAATAGAAGTTTTTATTAATGTGCTTGCAAAGGGGAACAAAAAGAACAGTTTTGAATTTGTAGGATTTCAACTACAAACATTATTCCTTTTATTGAATAATGACCCATACATAGTAAATTTGAATCACAGCCCATTTTAATCTGAGAAAGATCTTCTGCTTCTCTTGAGCATGATGTCATTTTAAAATTAAAATCTGATTACTTGAGTGTAAAAGAAAGTTGAGAACAATAACATTTAAGATATGATTATTCTATTCTGAATTTTTTCTAAAGAAAAAAAATGTTTTTGAAGCTTTGCCCATCATATTCCGGTGTAAAAAATAGTACATTCAGCTAATTTAAGTGGCAGGATATTTGATTTAATTAATTAATTAATTAATTAATTAATTAAAATCTTCACCCAGCATATTTTGGTGTATCCACAAACAATCCACAAACTCATACACTCACACACAGTATCTTTGATGCTAGAACTTGGGAGTCATCTTAAATTCTGGGTCCTCTTCCTATTGGGTAAATAGTACAACCTGTAAAGGTAAAGTGTGCTGTCAAGTCGATGTGGACTCCTGGCGACCATAGAGCCCTGTGGATGTCTTTGGTAGAATACAGGAGGAGTTTACCATTGCCATCTCCCGCGCAGTATGAGATGATGCCTTTCAGCATCTTCCTGTATCGCTGCTGCCCGATATAGGTATTTCCCATAGTCTGGGAAACATATCAGCAGGGATTTGAACCTGCAACCTCTGGCTTGCTAGTCAAATAATTTCCCCGCTGTGCCATTAGGTGGCTTTTTAGTATAACCTGTATTTAACCATATTATTGAAGGGGATTGTTTTAAACTCAGGGTTCTCTTCTATTTGGGTAAGTACGGTATCCACAAACACTCTCTCTCTCTCTCTCTCTCTCTCTCTCTCTCTCTCTCTCTCTATATATATATATATATATATATATCTTAATGTACACATACGCTTTTGCATTTCCTTCTTCCGGAAATGGAAATGGGCATGCTTTGATGTGATTAACAAGCGGAGGAACTTGTGAAAGTGACAGCAACTGTATAAAAGCAGTTCACAAAGCCTTGGGTTCTCAGATGTGTTTGAATTCTGCTGGCTCTGAAAAAAACACTGTAAGAATGGCACAAGAACCTGAGAGAGAACCTAGGCGAATAAGAGAGGGGTACCTCGTGAAGAAGGTATGTGTGGACCATTCTGGCTAAATCTTGGGGGAAAATACTTATTTGACCAAACTGGAAAGCTAAGCTCATTTAGCTGAGCTTGTGAAACCGAAAGCTTAGATCTCAATCAGGGGAATAGCTCATTGAGATGGAACATACCGCTTTAATCACTGTGATGCTTTAGAACCTTTGACATATATATTTGTATTTATGAGCATACAAATACAAGCTATGAAAAATACAAGCTATCAGGCTTAAAGCTATCAAAATCTAAGCCTGTGGATATAAATGTGGGATTAGGTATACTAATATTATTTCTGTCCCGTTCTTCTTCATGACTACCATCACTCAAAATATCACATAGCACACTTTCTCTCCCTCTCCCTCCCTCTCTCCTCCTGTAGTATTATTTACTTTGCCACTGATAACTCCAGGATGACTCTGCTAGTGGCTCCTTCTTTCTAAGTGCCAACATATATGTGTAGAGAGTAGCTATCAAGTGAAAACTAGGAGCAATGAATGGTGTGTTATCCCTGGGAGGAGGTTTTGTTACTATTCTTGGGATGACAAGTAAAGTAACAATAAGAAGAAAGGAACAATTAAAACCTGACTAAAAGGAGACACAGTGGTCACCCCCAGATATTCTCCTTATATTAGCCAGGTTTAGGTTTAATATAGACATTGTGTTCCCTGTGGACAGGACTTCAAAGGGAAGAGGACATACCTTATTCTGAATACAATGGAAAATGTGGGAAGGTTTTTCAGGAAGGAATGGAATGGAATGGAGATGTTTCTGTTGGTCTCAGAGTTGTGGTTAGGATGCAGGGTCGGGTTTTGACTTTTCTACACTCCATCTTCATCTCCATCTTCATCTGGAAGAAGCCAAAACCAGACCCTGCATCCTAGCTACAACTCTAAGATCAACACAGAGATCTTCACCTGGAAGAAGAACTACCTCCTTGGTTAATCTGGTCAGCCATCATTTGCAGCTGCTGTGTGTATAAGAGAGAGAGAGAGAGATCTGGAGGAGAGAGGAGACAAGGCAGGGCTGAGCAACAAAAGACTATTGCTGTCATGCAACAACTTCAGTCTGCACACACAGAGCCATATGTGCACAAGGTTTCTCCCTTATTTTATTCCTTAGAGGAGATCACTAGTCATAACAATAAAACATTCCCTTGTGTGACTTGTATGCAGCTTTTTTGTTATCAAAGGAAAAGGGGAGGCCTGGCGGGAGGGGATCCAGAGGACTGGATCGTGGCCAGTTTTACTACAATGGGCAGTGAAAAATTGCTGCCCCTCCTAAAGAGCCAAAGTGATTTTTAAGTCAGTAAGATCAACTGAATGTTTGAGTAGCAAAGATTTCAAAGGGAGCCCAGGAAGTGCCCAAACCACAAGAGAAACTGAATAAGGCACAGGAGGAACCAAAAGAGGCTTCTCATACACTAACAGCCAAAGCAGAAGTGTTTCAATGGGTGAATTCTGAGTGCATTCTCAGCAAAAATGTTGCATTCACATTCCCACCCCCCATTTCCTTTCTTGATGGTTTTTATTTGGCCATGCTGGGCATGGGCTTGATTTACCAACAGATAGGGCTGCTGAGGGAAGTCATCATTTTGAGCATGCGGTGTAACAGACTCATCGGAAAGGAGAAGTAATATTTTAAGGAAGTTGCATGAAGGCTGCTTAAAAAAAAAGTTTTCTATTCCACCCATGCCTCGCTCTGCTCCAGAGTGTTATCCATCTGGCAAGGAGATTCAGGGCATGTCTGTCTTGCCTCTGCTCTTGGACTGGGTGAAAGAATTTGCTTTGACCTCAAGTGAGACTTCATCAGAAATGGTTGGAGTCCACCAACTTGAGTATTTCCATCAATGGAAATGCAGCACTGTTGTCCGTTTGCTGACTGAAGAATAAAACTTTCTGATTTCAAGAGGATGATTTATTATATCATGGAGCAAGGGTGGGAGTCCATGGTTCTTCATAACTGTTTCTTACGAAATGTACCCAGACTGCTGTCTGGAGCAACTATGTGCCCCTTCTCCCTTGAATCAGAATCTGGAACCATCGATTACCTGCTGTGATGTGTTTAATGAATTCTTTGTGGGGGAAATCTCTCGTATTCGGGCCAACTTAGATTCCATCTCCACAATTACTTCAGTGTCTGATGTGGAGGTGTCCAGCGATTCCTCCTGTGTAGTTCAGTTGGATCAGTTCCAGTTTGTGACTCCTGAGGATGTGGACGAGCTGATTGGAATGGTGTGACCTACCACGTGTTCTCTTGACCCTTGCCCGACATGGCTTATACTATCTGGCGGGGGTGGGGGTGTTGTAGAAGGCCTGGTAGAGATTATAAATGCATCTCTGCGGGAAGGCAGGATGCCTCCTTATCTTAAGGAGGCAATTATTAGACCAGTTTTGAAGAAGCCTACCTTGGATCCCTCAGAGTTGAGCAACTACAGGCCTGTTTCCAACCTTTCATGGCTGGGCAAGGTAATTGAGATGGTGGTGGCCTCCCAGCTTCAGACAATCTTGGAGGAAACTGATTATCTTGACTCATGTCAAACTGGCTTTCGGGCTGGCTATGGGGTGGAGACTGCCTTGGTCAGCCTAATGGTTGATCTCCAATTGGGAATTGATAGAGGAAGTGTGACTCTGTTGGTCCTTTTGGACTTCTTGGTGGCTTTCGATACTATCGACCATAGTATTCTTCTGAAGCATCTGAGGGGGTTGGGAGTGAGGGACACTGCTTTGTGGTGGTTCTGCTCCTACCTCTTGGGCAGGTTCCAGATGATGTCCCTTGGAGACTGTTGTTCTTCAAAATTTGAACTTTTGTATGGTGTCCCTCAGGGCTCAGTATTGTCTTTGATGTTGTTTAACATCTACATGAAACCGCTAGGAGAGATCATCAGGAGATTTGGTGCAGGTGCTATCAATATGCTAATGGCACCCAAATCTACTTCCCCATGACAACATCATTGGGAGGGGACATAACCTCCTTAAATGCCTGTCTGGAGTAGGTAATGGGCTGGATGAGGGATAACAAACTGAGACTGAATCCAGATGAGACTGAATCCAGATAAGACGGAGATATTCATTGTGTGGGGTCAAAACTCAGCGGATGGGATTGATCTGCCTGTTCTGGATGGGGTCAGACTTCCCTGGAAGGAACAGGTACGCAGTCTGGGCATGCTTCTGGATCTGAGCCTCTCCCTGGTCTCCCAGGTTGAGGCGATGTCCAGAAGTGCCTTCTATCAGCTTCGGATGATACACCAGCTGAGTCCATTTCTTGAGATAAACAACCTCAGAACAGTGGTACATATGCTGGTAACCTCCAGACTGGATTACTGTAATGCACTCTATATCGGGCTGCCCTTGTGTGTAGTCCGGAAACTACAGCCAGATCAGAATGCGGCAGCCAGGTTGGTGTCTGGGTGGTCTCGGAGAGACCATATTATTCCTGTATTGAAAGATCTACACTGGCTGCCAATAAGTTTCTGGGCAAAATACAAGGTGCTGTTTATAACCTATAAAGCCCTAAATGGCTTGGGCCCTGGGTATTTAAGAGAATGTCTTCTTCGTTATGAACCCCACCACACATTGAGATCATCAGGAGAGGTCTGCCTGCAGTTGCCACTGGCTTGTCTGGTGGCTACTCAGGGATGGGCCTTCTCCGCTGCTGCCCCAGAACTTTGGAACATGCTCCTTGTTGAAATAAGAGCTTCCCCATCTCTGACAACTTTTAAAAAGTCTTTAAAGATGCATCTATTCACCCAGGCTTCTAATTAAATATTGTTTGTACAGTTTCAGCATCGTTTAAAAATGTTGTTTTAAAAACTTAGATTGTAGTGTTTTAACTTTTACTATGTCATTTATTTTGTTTTAACTACTGTTTTAGCTTTTTGTTTGGTTGTTGTAAACCACCCAGAGACCTGAGTTTTGGGCAGTATAGTGGTGGCCATCTAACTCCACACGGCCCCGTTCAGGAGCTAGATTGAGGCCAGTGCTGCATTCGCAGCGCGGCCAGAAGCGGCTCTCCCTGCCTTTAAGGAAGGGAAGATCCACTCCTGGCCATGCTGTGAATGCAGTGATGGCCATTTAACTCCCAAATGGGGCCACGGGGCCCCCCTCAAGAGCTAAACCAGCCCCCCGTATCTGATGTCAGAGATGCGGGTGTTTGTGTGTGTCAGGGCTGCGGCCTGGGTTCTTCGCCCAATGGTGGCTATGCCCCTGAATGAAGGGATGTCTTCATGCTTAAATTCTGCTCCTATTTATTTCCCTTTAGTACAGTGAGCCAGATTCATTCTTGCCTTTTGCACATATATAATGCAAAGCTACTATTAAGACTGGAAGGGAAGTTTCCATCGGTTCCAAAGCATGAAAGACTGTTTAATGTCACTTGTGGTTTGGGTCTTACACGCTTCCCTCCCCAAGCCTGGCAGATGTACAATCCGATCTTATATATGTTGCCTCTGAAGAAGGTTTCCCTGAGTTGAATGGGACTTACTTTCAAGGAAGTTTGCACAATATTGAGGTCCATGTGGCCTGAAGACATAGGATAGACTAGAGATACATTATAGGTTTGTTTTTTTCTCCTGAGAGCTAACGGTAGTTTGAAAGGATTGTTGCTCAGAGCTTGTCTCACCCCACTTCTGTTTCTGATAAAACAGGTTTTTTTGCATTGCATTTACACCTTTCAAAGACTTGCAAAAATAAACATGTTTGACCAGATGCAACAGTGGAACAAAAGAAATTTGGGTGTACCCCAAGGGCTGCCACTTTCTGTCTGAGCTTGTCAGAACCTTAAAATAGGCCTTGACAAATTTTCTTTGGGTCTGGAAACCAGCCTCCAAATTATGAATCAAAGGACCCTTACTGGAAGCGGAGGGTAAATTGGCTTCCCTTTATCTCCTTTACATAGCACTTAGAACAGAAACAGGGTTGCCCGGGGACAGGTAATGTTTTTCTTGAGTAACTGCACCTCTGAATGTCCTAGTCTAGACACCATAGTTAAATTTCTAGGTCCCATGACTTCCTGGTGTTTGGGATTTGTCAAGCCCTGCCTTAATATCTGCCTCAGAGGCCCTGTTCCTGATGCCATTTTCATGAGATATTTCTTGGTAGCTATGTGAGCCAGAGCCTTTTAGGCTGTGCAACAGCTTTAGAACAATCTTCTGAGGGAGATTGCCCAAGCCCCTTCCCTGCCTGCCTTCATGCAGGCAGTAAACAGATTTATTTTCTGCAAAGCTTTTAGTGATGTATTGTTTTAACCAGTTAGATGGGGACTAGTTGGCTATGTGCAAGTGTTGCTTGTTTTATTTATTTTATCATTGTTCTATTGATTTGACTGTTGCACTGTTTTTAATGCATTTGGAACTTCTTGTTGTTAGCTGCCATAGACTATATGAAAAGCCACAATATAAATTCTGATAATAAAAAAAATACATCCATCATGAGGCTCACACCAGCTCCGGAGGCTGGGATGTAGAGAACTATCAGCTTCCTTAAAAATGGTTTGTCTCAGGCCACATGCACTCATTCAGGGAAGAAAACGCTTACATATTTGACTTAGGGGTGTGCAATTTGATTCACCATCAAATCATTTCAGGTCAAATCAGGGGTGAATAGCAAATTCAACTCTGAATTGAATTGCCCTCAAAATAGAGGGCCCGATTCAAGGTCAAGGAGAACAACCCCCTGTTCCACCCGAATCAATTCAGGCAATTTGAATGCCATTTTGAGGTCTGCTTACAATAGATTGGAGTAGTAGTAGTAGTAATAAAAGTAATTAATAATAAATAGAAGAAGAAAGCAAGCTCATGCCTACATAGCTTGGCAGCCATTGGCCCTCTGGCTGGTGGTAGAGGTCAGGAGGCTCCTCCCTTTCTCTGATCCTGGACAACCCGTAGTTATAGTAGAGAGTTGTTTTCCAGCTGGGAGGGGAAAGCAGGTTCTCTGCAGCTGTTCCTTCTTTGGCCTATGAATGGGGACAGGCTGGCCATATCCTTACCTTACTGGGAGGCATGGAGTCCAACCTCCCAGTGGTCCTTTGGCTGATGGCAGAGGCCAGAGTCTGCTTCCCTTTACTTCTGCCACCCCCAAATAAAAGCAGCAAGAAGTAGTTCATAATAGAGTTAATGCCTGTCATGATTAAATATTGCTGTAAAAGAATAACTGAAAAGGAATGCATAGTAGCTAGCCATACAAGCACACATTTTAATCATCATCACAGGGGCTGTACCTTGTGGTTTCTCTTCGCTTGTGCTAAGTTTGTAAGAAGTGAAGTATCAGGGTAACCACCGCCTAAGCTTGTGGGAAATCATGACATTTGCCTTGAAAGGTCTACTTCTTAACCTCAAATGTGTGAGCACAGCTGTGGGTAGTCAGTGGTGAAGGCAAGGCATGATACATGCTCAGAGGCACTTAGGATTTTGCATATTTCAGGACTCACACAGGTACTGAAAACACATTCTGGGCCTGGCCTACTGTAATGAACATGAGCATTCATTAAATCCTGTTTTCCCCTTAAGCTAAAGCACACAGGTCTGGACATTTCACCCTAAGCTGCATTCTTATGTACATGATAGATCTTTCAAGAATGCCTGGTTTCTTTTGGCAGCACCTAAGCCAATTGCTAGGCTGGTTTGTACAACCATTAAAATCAGGGTAGGAGGTGAGCTATCCAGATTTGCATTATCATCAAAACTCACACATTTCCCTCCAGGAGCTTTCTCAAACAGGGGCTTTACCCCAAATCTCCTTCAGAAGGGAGGGTGTTTGTTCTCACTGAAGCTGGATTCCCGCCAAGGTCAGTTCGATGTCTTTGGAAGCACTCCACACACAAATTGGGCTTTTTCTTCTGGATTTCACTTCATCCTGATTTACGTGCGAGTTTTAAAAATCCTGTTTTATCTCAAGAGTTTTTAGAGATCACTTGAACAGATCTCACAGGGCTGTTGTGAGGATAAACAACCATAAGCACCGCTCTGGGCTCCTTGGAGGAAGAGTGGGATATAAATATGAAAATACATCCATCCGTAAATAACTACATAAATCAAATACATGCTTTTCCTCCCTTCCCTAGAACTTCCTTGCACTGGGCAGGCAAAAGCTCAGATGGGTACACAACCTTTTGCTACCCACATGGCTCTCTGAACTGGAGCTATGATGTGCTCAAAAAACCCAACCCATTATTTAATTAAATAGTTTAAGAACCTTAATTGGAATGACAATTAATTCAAACGTTATGAGGCTGGATTTAGAGATGTCTGTTCCTTTTAACTGCAATGTGTCACAGTGCTATCATGCTGGCCAGTGCCTAGAGGAACAGGGTACACCAAGAGCACATCAGAAGAGCCCTACTGGATCAGACTAAAGGTCCATCTCATCCTCCAGCATCTCTGGTTGCCCACAGTGGCCAGATAGCTCTGGGAAACCCAGAAATGTGACCTGTAGGCAAATAGGCTTCTCCCATTCTTGCTTTCTAGCAATTAGAATTGAGAAGCAGAGCTGAAGCAGAGCTGTCATCAGAGGCGGCCGGTGATGGTGGCGCTGGGGGCATTTACCTTTAAAGGTAATTACCTTTGGTGCTGATTGCATCTGGAAAGCCTCCACGTAGGGTGCCGGGTAGGGCACCGCTGCCCCACCTACAGCACTCACCTGGCTTCTGCGTATGCGTGGAGGCCCATTTGCATGATCAGCATAGTGGGGCAGCCTCCATGTGGTACCAAAGGCAATGACTTTTAAAGGTACCTCTTGCCACTCACATGCCCCCCAGCACCACCCTCACCGGGTGCCTCTGACTATCATGACAAGTAGCCACTGATAGACTTGTTCTCCATAAACGTTCCTAATCCCCCTTCTAAAGCCATCTAAATATAAAAACCACCACCACATTGTGTGGCAGTTAATTCCATAAATTAATTATGAGCTGTGTGAAGAAGTCCTTTTATTTTGTTTAGTAAAATATACGTTCTTCCTTTTTTGTGTCTCATATGCCCATCGACTTCATTGGATGACTCCAGGTTCTAGTGTTATGCACGAGGGAGAGAGAAGTCTTTCTCCATACTGTGCATAATTTTATCAACCTCTATGATGTTCCCTGTTTAGCATCTCTTTTTTCAAAAACTAAAAAGTTTCAGAAGTGTAAACCTTTCCTCGTAGGAGAGATGCTCCAGGCCCTCAATTATTTAAATTTCTCTTTTCTACACCTGTTCCAGCTCTGCTGTAGCCTTTTTGAGATGCGGTAACCAAAACTATACACAGTAATACTGTGGCTACAACACAGGTGTGTCAGAAGGGCATTATGATGTTAGCAGTTTTATGTTTGATCTCTTTCCTACCAATCCCTAGCACATCTGTGTTGTCATCTTTACTTAACCTAATAACAAACAGTTATTCCATTCTGCTGAAACGGCCTACCGTTTAGCATTCCTATCATCTTCTAATACAGCCCTATGCATTTTCCTGTGCTTCAAGAGCCAGAGCAAGAAGTTAAGCAACAAAGCCAGTTGCTTCACACTGTATACAGAACTGTGGAATTGCAAGTCACCTCGAATACAATTCTAATCTAGCTGCTGTTTCACCATACCCAACACTCTTTCCTGCCTCCCGCCTCTCCTTTCCTTCTGCTGATCTTCCTATGATTGCATGGATAATTGACATGCATTGGATACAAAAAAATATTGTTCCACTGTTGTGTGGCCCCCAAATTCTTCTCCTAATTCTAGGAATAGGCAATACATTATAAAGGCGAGGGTTTTCTTGCCACTTTTCTGGGCACCTAGAAAAGGTGGGGTGCACAGCACATTATATGAAGAATTTGGCTCTTCAAAGTGCCAATTGATTTTATCTTATTATTTACTTATTGCATCTATAGCCCACCTTACTTCTATGATGGAACTCAGGGAGGTATACAGGGGGTTTCCAGGAGGTCTCCCATCTAGGTACTGTCTGGACCTATACCAGTTAAGCTTCAGTGAAGGGGCTGTATCATATGCCCTAAGACCATGCTATGGGACCTTGTTTCCTAACAGTTGCAGAAAAAAAATCAATAAAACAGCAAAGTTTAAAAAAAAAACATGTACAGAAAGATGTATGGTGGTCTCAGGGGCGTAGCTATAATAGGGCAAGGGGAGACAGTTGTCTGGGGCCCCAGTGCCTTGGGGGGCCCTACAGATGCAAGTCACATGACTGACTCCCCCAGCCACGCACCTGCCCAGGCTTCCTTCAGTTATATTTGTCCTCCGAAATTTAAGATTTTTTAAATTTATGAGCTAAGCTTCAGTGAGGGGGGGCATTTTAAAATCTTGTCTCTGGGCCCACTCCAACCTTGCTATGCCCCTGGGTGGTCTTGGCTGAATTTCTATCCCTTGGCATCAAAATAAAAATGATTTTCCTCATAGGCGTGTTGTGAGACTAAACAACATAAAGACGTAAGTAATTTTATACATTCAAAGTGTTAGATGAAGCAAATTGAAGCAGTTTGTCCAGACAAGGTGAAAGAACTATTGGTTGGGGGATTAACTGCTCAAGGATGAGGTCGACAGCATGTTTTAGATGAGGTTGCCCTCCCCCTTAAAAACCAGGCCCTCAATTTGGGGAAATTCTTGATCCGGAGCTGCTCCTACCTGTCCGGGTGCTGATGTGCCTATTACTGGCTTTATCCAAGAGTGCCTTTTACTGGCCTAGGCTGCTGCTGCTGCTCCTACTACTACTATGAATATTTATATACCACATTTTAGTTTACATAGAAAAACAAACAAATAAGATGGCTCCCCGTCCCTAAAAGGCTCACAGTCTAAAAAAGAATTAGAAGACAGACACCAGCAACAGCTACTGGAGGGATGCTGTGCTGGGGATGCATAGGGCCAGCTGCTCTCCCCCTGCTCAATATTGGAAATTATGATTTTAAAAGATGTCTCTTTGCCCTTTGTGGAGCAGTAAAAACAGGTCTATTTGTGAAGACCTTTGGGACAGGTTAATGTGATGCTGTGGCTATGTCTAGAAAGCATTTGAACATGGCACGTGTTCTTTTTCATACTGCTGTTTCTATGTTGTATTGTTGTTTAATGTTGTATTGTTGCTCTGTTTTTGTAGTTGTTTTAATGTTGTATTTTATATTGTTCCTTGTTTGTAAGCCACCCAGACACCCTTTTTTGGATCTAAAAGTAGAGGATGAAATAATAAATGTATATAAAATGCTTCCTTCTATACAGTTAGAGGATGTGTTGACAATATGTTGTTTTTGTTGGTCTGATTACAGGGTAGCGTGTTTAACACTTGGAAGCCAATGTGGGTAGTGCTCTTAGAAGATGGAATTGAATTCTTTAAGAAAAAGACTGACAACAGTCCTAAAGGGATGATTCCTCTAAAGGGAAGCAGCCTTACAAGTCCCTGTCAGGATTTTGGTAAAAGAATGGTGAGTAATATGCTACTGCTTGTTGTATCAGGAAACAATAATAAAACAATAATTGTCAGAAAACAAATGGTTAATCCTTATGTTATGTTTTATGTCATGTTAGATTTATGTATTATTCTGGTGGTGGGTGGGTAGTCTTAGTATTATTATTATTTATTTACACAGTCAGACAGGTGTTATTGACTGGTTTGTTTTATCCAGACATTGAGTCCTTCCCAAGGACCTGGGATGGCTGAATTTTATTATCAATGTTGTTGCTGTTATTATAGATATCGTCACAGAATATAGGCTGTTCCCAGTAAAGTTGCTTTTTTGTAATTGGTTGATGGTGATTATTATTAATTATTATACGGTATTGGAGTATTTAAAGTTATACTGCCCGTAACTGTAATTGCTGGCTGGTCATGGACAATAATGATGATGATGCTTGGATACTTTCTGAAGTACACTGAAGAAACCAGACAGAAAGGTGAGATGCTCCCTTGAGCTATTAGACATGTTCACTGTAGTTATAATTCTGCCAGCTCTATGCTCAAATCAAATCAAATCTTGATTGTTGTGGTCATTTGACCAGAAAAACACAAAGTACAAAAGCTTTACATAAAAGCAAACTTAGTCAAATAAAATAATAAACTGTTGAAACATAAAACAGAACCATATCATCAGAGTTCATCCATTACATAAAACAGAGGGCTCCATGCATTATAATAATCTAAAATTTAATTCAATCCAACCCCATATCTTGCTTCTCAGCATTTCTTATCCTAGTCTTATTAGCCAGAAAACAATACTTCACCACGTTATAAAATACTACATCCCAACGATCTGTCAAAAGTAATTCCAGACAGAACTGCTCAGAACAACTGGGGTATGCTGTTAAAAAAGGACTTGTATATCTCTCCCGCAAAGTTCGATAAAACTGACAATTCACGATAACATGGGCTGTTGACTCCACTTCCCCAGAACCACAAGGGCAGACACGCTCCTTATAGGGGATCTTACAGTATCTCCCCTCCCGGACAGCTGTTTCTAAGGCATTACACCGGGCCAGCGTCAGAGCCCTCCGGAAACTAGGTACTAATATTTTATTAAGGTATCTTGCTGGGCCAGACAGTGATGTTTGATTACCTAAATAGGTGTCAACTCCTATCTGGCTTCTGTCCATCTGTTTCTCCATATCTATAATGCGTTGGCGCAGGCATGATCTCACTCTCCCATAGCCCAAGACAACCAAAGCATCGCTGGAGAAGCCATAGTAATTCAACCCCTTCTCCACATAATATTTCCACCTAGACCTATATGTATCATTCAACACTAAGGGTGCTAGTCCTACTGGCTGAAAAATAAACTTCAGCCAATATTCAAATATTACCAGCCAAACACTTGCCTCCACCCGAATCCAGCCTGCTTCCAATTGTAGAAATGCATTGGGGACACCCCGGGGTAGTTGGAGCACACTTCTCAAAAACTTTGATTGGATTGCCACCAGCCTGGCAAGGTTGGAATAGATACCTAGTTGCGCTCCGTAAAGTAGTAAAGGCTGGACTTAGACCGAAAAAAGTTTAAGGGCAGCCAGAACAAACTGTGCACCTTGCCTCCTATGAAAGGAGTTAATAGCTGCTGCTGCCCTTGAGGCATTTTGCATTATATATTCCTTGTGTGCATTCCTCCTAGTATTAGTCTGGAAGACTATACCCAAATACTTAAAACTGTGATACCTGTTCAAGTCTATGTCCATTCAACATCCAACACCGCTTCTTAGGTTTGTTGACAAAGCCATCACCTTGGTCTTTTCATAATTTATGGTGATCACCTGTGAATCACAGTAGGACACCAAAGCATTAAGGGCTCTCTTGAGGCCAATTGGGGTCTATGATAAAATCACTGTGTCATCCGCATATAGGAGTATATTCAGGTGTCTATTGGCCAGCTTGGGTGTGTGTGAAAATCCTGGTTATTCATCTGAGTAACTAATTTATTAATATAGAAATGGAATAACATTGGGGCCAAAATACACCCCTACCTAACCCCTCTACTCATTCTGATTTAATTTGTAAGATGCCCTTTGTTACTGCAACGCACCCTTATTCTTGAATTTTCATGCATCTTGATTATTAAGAGTAACAACTGCATATCAATGGATGATCTTACCAATTTTCCCCACAGTATTGCCCTTGAGATTAAATCAAATGAATATTTAAAATCTACGAATGCAGCGTATAATGTAGAATTTGACTTTCCTGTATATTTCTTGGCTAAATGTTGAAGTACCAAGGCTGGGTCCGCTACCGAGTGATGTGCCCTGAAACCATTTTGCTTCTCTGCTAGGATCTTTTCTATGACAAGCCAATCTACCAGACGATTATACAAATGTCTAGTGTACAGCTCTATGCTGATTTTTAACTGTTCTGGTGCTCTGATACCATGAGGGAAAATATAGTCAAGGAAAACTCTGGGAAAACAATGCTGTGTAGTAGGTTTTTGTTGTTGTTTACCAATAGAGTCACTTGAGAATTTTTCTAAGGGTCACATTTTCACAGAGATCTATGTGGAACAGATTGTTGTTAAGTTTGAACATGCATAGTAGCTGTCTTCTGACAATCCCATTCCTCATAGATCATTGCAGGAAGCATGCAAAGCAAGAACTGGGGACTATCTATCTATGAGACAGCATTTCCATTTCCAAAATGTTTGACATTTGTGTAGTTTGCATTAATGACAGGCTAAATTATTAACTACTGTTGGCTGGTCCACCTGTTCTTTAATTAGGAGGAAGAACAGCAGGCTAAAAATGTAATTGTTGCAGAACTATGTGAATGCTGTATGGGATGGACATATTTTGGACAAACAGAAAAGAGAATATACTCGCTCTCAGAGGTCCTAAATACTGTCATTTGATTTGGCTTGCTATTCCTGACATCTAGTGTATTAGGGCATATGGAAATGATGCTTTCTGAGTGGCAAGGAAGAATCTTGGGTCATGTTTAGCACAGATGCAATGGCACAGCACTCTACACATTTTTCTCCCAAGCAGATGGCGAAAATCCCACAATGCTACTTGAAAATCAGCGGACATCAATTTCAGACTGCACCTCCTGTTCAAACATGTTTAATACAAATGCTACCACTCCTCACAAAAAGATAAAATGCTTCAGGATAAATGTTCAATATGAAATAATGTATTATTCTTTAAAAGAACTAGAAAAACAAGCAGCTTACAATAGAAGAGTCTCCTTTCTGGCTACAGTAGCCCCAACAGCAACAATATTGAACAATTAATTGAAGATATTACATGGGCTATCCCTTCACCATGGCTAAGGAGTCAGAAATAAGTTGCAGAATCACACTCCCCCCTGCTTCTCCAACACAAATTTCCATCTCCAGCCTTAACTGTAATTAAGAGTTATATCAACTTTGGTTAATGCTAAAGTGAGGCCACATTCACACAAAATGGCAATCGGGGTGATGAACGGTTTCCCAAAATGGCAAACGGGGGGATGATGAAATGGGTAAATGAACCTGAGATTAATTTCTGTAAAAGTGAATTGCTTCGCAGATGTTCACCCAACCAGAGCCCATAAACCTTCGGTTTCTGGGCAGGGTAACAACTCCCTCTTCCTGGTCTGCTGATGCTGCGTTCCAGCAAGCTCTGTAGTGCTCACATTGCCAGACTGTGGGCAAGGTGTGTGAGAATGCCTCTAGGGTGGTAGCCATTGGCCACGATCTTCAAGAGTGCTTGTTGAGCACAATCATGCTTTTTCAGAATGGACCATGCTCCCTTGTCAGGGAAAGGGCATTTACACCCCTTTAAATGGCATTTAACCGTGGCCCCCTTCTCTCCAGGCAACCCTATCATATTTCTAAGGAGTAGGAGAAGCACTGGGATCAGGGATAGATCATCCAAAAACTCTCATCCAAATTTCCTGGGTTTGGGTGTTCTGGTGTATGCAGATCAGCCGCTGTGGGGAATCGATTATCAGCAATCCAAGGAAAGTAGGGTGGCTGTACTGGGCAAAACCAAACATGGATATGTTCCAATGGACGACTGGGCTGGCAGAGCGACTGCTTGGACTGCTTCTTCACGGCAGTTGCCACAATGGGGAAAGGTGTTGCCAGGGTACCCGTCCCTGCAGCTTGCTTGTCTCAAGCAACCAGGCTGGGCGACAGCTGCTGTCTGGCTCACATGCATGTCTCCATGGCCTTTCACTCTCATGAGAGAGTGGTCCGCACTGGGGCAGCATCTGTTATCACACAGGAGGAATCTCCTGCTGGATGTTTCTTCTTATGAGTAATGCCAGAGACAAGTATACTATGTCAACTGGATCACCTTTATCTACACGCCTGTTTACAGTCTCAAAGAACTCTAAAAGGTTGGTGAGGCAAGATTTACCTTTACAGAAGCCATGCTGGTTCTCCTTCAGCAGGGCCTCTTCTTCTATATGCTTAACAATTTTATTTTTGAGAATACTTTGCATCAATTTGCTGGAACAGATGTTAAGCTAACCGGCCTGTGATTTCCCAAATCCCCCCTGGATCCCTTTTTGAAAAATGGTGTTACATTGGCTACTTTCCAGTCCTCTGGTATGGAGCCTGATTGTAGGGCTAAGTTATATATTTTTTCAAGGTTGACA
Organism: Hemicordylus capensis; assembly: GCF_027244095.1. Taxonomy (NCBI): domain Eukaryota; kingdom Metazoa; phylum Chordata; class Lepidosauria; order Squamata; family Cordylidae; genus Hemicordylus; species Hemicordylus capensis. The sequence goes on from NC_069657.1 coordinate 255,353,680, forward strand.
ATTTCACATTTGAATTCTTTAACTACTCTCGGGTGAATGTCATCTGACCTTGGCGATTTGTCAATTTTTTTATTTTTCCAGATAATTTAGAATGTCATCTCTCATCACCTCTATCCAACTCAGTTCTTTAACCTCTGTCCCTGAGAAGCTTGGTTCAGGCACAAGTATGTGCTTGGTATCTTATGCAAAGAACTTGCTTCTCTGCAATCTCCATATCCTCATTAATAATCCCTTTCACTCCCTTATCATCTAACAGTCCAGCTGCTTCTGTGGTAGGTTTCCTGCTTCTGATGTATTTAAATAAGTCTTGGTTATTTCCATTGATGCTTTTAGCTAAATGTTCCTCAAAATCTCTTTTCACATCCCTTATTGTTTCCTTGCATTTCTTTTGCCAGAGTTTCTGTTCCTTTCTCTTCTCCTCATTTGGGCAGGCCTTCCAATTTCAGAAGCAAGTCTTTCTCCTCTTTATGGCTTCCTTGACTTTACTTGTTAGCCACGCTGGCAACCTCCCAGACTTGGTGGTACCTCCTCTTTTTGGCATACATTCTAACTGGGCTACCATTATTGTGGTTTTAAATAAACTCAATGCATTCTGGAGTGAAGTGACTCTCCTGATTTCTAGTTTTCTTTTCATCAAACTCCTCATTTTAGAGAAGTTTCCTCTTCTAAAATTCAAAGTGTCTGTGTTAGACTTCCTTGGTGATTCTCTCCTTGCATGTATGCTGAATTTGATCACACTATGGTCACTGTTCCCTAAATGTTCCACAATGGTGACATCTCGCACCAGGTCCTGGGTTTAAGTCCAAGGTTGCCTTATCTCTGATTGGTTCCAAAACCAACTGTTCTAGGGCACAGTAATTCAGCATATCTAGAAATTTAACTTCTTTGTCATTACTTGACTGTGAATTTACCCAGTCTATGTGTGGGTAATTGAAGTCACCCAGTATTACTGCCCTGCCTCTCCTTGACACCTCCCTGATTTCCTCTTGCAACTCCCAGTCACTGTCAGCATTTTGTTCCAGAGGGCGATAGCACATCCCCAGTAGCATATTTCCTTTCAGGCCTTGTATAGTCACCCACAGGGTTTCTGTGGAGGACTCCAGTCTTCCTAGGTTTTCTAGCTTGTTAGATTCTATCCCTTCTTTAACATACAGTGCTATTCCACCCCCAATTTGCTCCTCCCTGGCCTGTTATATCCAAGAAAAACAGCATCTCGCTGGTTCTCACTGTTCCACCATGTCTCCGTCACACTTGTGTTTTCATTAGCAATCGAACACTCCAGCTCTCCCATCTTGGCTTGGAGGCTTCTGGCACTGGCATATAAGCACCTATACACGGAATCTCTTTCCTGGTGTGTGTGTGTGCTATCTTTCTTATGGCCATTTGCTCTCTTTGACCAGCTATCCTTCTGTCTGCTCTTTACCTGGTTCTTCTCTGTCCCCTTCTGGTTTATCTGAAGCATTTACACCCTTGCACCTTAAGGAATGGCATTTTCTGAATGGGATACTGCCCAGCTCCTGTTGGCTAATGGCTATCCCCCAGGCATCATTTTAAAAGCTGCTCAGTGAACCTTTTGATTTTAAGCACCAGCTTAAATTCCATCTTGGTTGAAGGGGAGCCTGTCCCTTTTATACAGGCTTCACTTGCCCCAAAATGTATCCCAATGCCTAACAAATCTGAACTCCTCCTCCCGGCTCCATTCTTTTGTTTAATCTCTACTAAATGTTTTGTTTAGTCCCTACTCTTCAAATACTTTGCTCTCACGTTAGTGTTTTGTAATAATTTTATTTAGTCACTATCTCAGGAGCATCCCATAAGCCACTAAAACACAATTACTCCAATTGTTTTTTACTTTTTATTAAAAAAAAATAGGAAAAATCTCAGTCTAAAATCTGTAAACCATTTAATAATGTAAAAAATCCTTATCAGGGAAAAAGAGGAGCTAAAAAGGAAAGAAATGGTTAGGATGACCCAACAGCTGTATAGAACATCCCAGCAGAGGACGTCCTAACTACCAAAGTGCATGTGTAAAAAGGGACTTTGGGGATGTGAATGGGGCCTGTGGACAAATCCCCTAGTCCCCTGGGTTCACTGTTCTGCAAGCAGGTGAAACATCCTCACGTTGCCCACTCTCCAGAAGCAATCTAGAAGAGAAGAAACATGTTGCTGAGGGTCAGCAACATGTTCCAGATTGCTTCTGGAATATGGGCAGTGTGTCAACTTTTCACCAGCTTGCACAACAATGCATGTGTAGAGGGACAGGGGGAGTTGCACGTGAGTTCCAGTCATGTCTCTGCAGTCCCTCTGTACACATGTGCTCCAGTAGTTAGTATATCGGCCATTGAACATTGCTGATGATTAAGGCCTGTAGTGATTTAAGTCATTCATGGTTCAGGCTAGTAGGTGAACAGGGTGAAGGGGGAGATAATTTGTGCATGGGAGGGGAATTCTGAGGATCTGTGGTCTGCTCTCAAACTCTTAACTGTGGTTCAGAGATCAGGATGTTGTCTGCAGAAATGAAACTTTGTGTTACCAGGACATGGGTCACTGTGACAAGGTTAGCCTGAAATTAAAAATGGCACAGCTGAGAGAATCACCCTTGAGCCACATCCAGTACATAAGTTTTCCTAGAAAGCATGTGGTCAAGTATAGCATCCATATGCTTTACTCAACTAATTACTCCATAATTACCTCCAATTACTTCTGCTAACTGGGCAAAGAGGCACCATGTTGATTCTCTTTATTTAGCAGGGGGAGAGTAACTGGCCTTATTTACCCCCAGCACAGTATCTTTCCAGTGACTGTTGCTCGTTTCTATCTTATGTTTCTTTTTAGATTGTGAATGCTTTGGGGACATTTGGGCTGATTTTTAAGTGATTTTTGAAGTTTACGCGACTGTAAGGTTTTTCTCCATAAAGAAGCATGGAGGTGTCAACAAATGTATAGCTTCATGTCGGGGGGGGAGGGGTGTCCAAGAGCAGAGTGTGGTGGGTGGTAGTGTGCAAGGGGGGGCCAGTTAGCTATCAGAATTATTTGAAAGGAATTGGGCAAAGGGCTGATTTTTAAGTGATTTTTGAAGTTTATGTGTCTTTAAGGTTAGCAATGAGAGTGGATTCATAGTTTGTCATTGAAAATCTTATATGCTACCAAAGAATCTACACTCAGAACACTTCAGAAACAACAAAACCCAGTACCCCATGGGTTAGCAACCCATGGTGGTGGTTGGCACCCTCGCTCTGGGCCACCCCAGCACCCCGCAAGTGCAGTTATGGGGCTGCTGAAACCTGCATTCTTCCCTATGGAGAAAAACCTTAAAGCCACTTGTGGGGTGCTGGGGTGGCCCAGAGTGAGTGGTGGTCTAGTGCAAAGAGGGTGCCAACCACCCCCATGTGTTGCTAACCCATGGGGTTCTGGGTTTTGTTGTTTCTGAAGTGTTCTGAGTGTAGATTCTTTGGTAGCATATAAGATTTTCAATGGTTCTGGTCCTATTATACTCTATGAGAAAAATAATTAAAAATATTTCAAATATTCATAAAACATCGTAGGACTGTCCGATTGCTTCAGGGTTTGGGTGGTTGTTGGCACCCATGGGTGCTCCACAATAAGGTATAATGGCCTGGTTCGAGTCCCATTATACCCTATGAGAAAAAATAAAAATAATTTTCAAAAATTCATAAAAAAATTGTACGAGTGTCCGGTTGCTTTGGGGTTTGGGTGGCAATACCCCTGGGTGCCAGCTACCATCCTACCAATTTTTGGATGTCTGAACCAGTTCTAACCAGTTTGAATCGAACCACCCCCTGGTTCAGTTCGAATTCGAACCTGCAGCTCGAACCTGATGGCTGGTTCGGTTCGAATCCGAAACTTCGAACTACCCTGGTTTGAATTTGAACTGGTTCGAATTTGAACCAGTTCACACATCCCTATAAGGCATTATGTAAGAATAGTGTTGCCCACACAATTCACAAGTGCTATGTCTGGAATAGGAATTTCCTTTGTTCATAAATAATACGAGGCAAATATTACTTCCTTAGTTCTTCTATAACTTGAAATGGAAAACAAAACTCCCCATATATATTCCTAGAATCAGTTTAAAGTTAAATCTATGTTTAGTCCAAGTCCTGTCCACAAAAGAGTGAAGGAGAGGGAAAGATTTTGAAGGAATCTACTATAACTGCTACAAATTTTTATATACCACTTTTCAAGTTCTCAAAGCAGTTCTCAGATTCTAGGAACAGGCAGGAAAGTTCCCAAACCTTTAAAAACCTCCCTCTTTCCCTCCCTCCTCCCTCCCTCCATTCTTTCCTTCATGCTGTTGTGTCCAGGACTTGGACTAAACATATACAGGTCTTTAACCCAATATAATGTATCATAAGCAACATTATAAGCTACTTGTGAACTCTTGGGGGTGAAGTGGTGGTGGGGAGTTAGCCTTCTCCACCAATATTTGTAATAGGGTGAGCCCTTGTCCAAATTGTGCTCATGTCAGTTTGCCCATTACTAGTTAAGACATCACAGCCACAAAGGCTCTGGACAACTGCAACTTTTCAGGAAGTGGGTAGAATATTCAATTATTATTATTTATTTACACAGTCAGACAGGTATTGACTGGTTTGTTTTATCCAGACATCAAGTCCTTTCCAAGGACCTGGGATGGCTGAATTTTATTGTCAGTTGTAATAGATATCGTCGCAGAATATAGGCTGTTCCCAGTAAAGTTGCTTTTTGTAATTGGCTGGTGGTGATTTCTGTGGCCCCTATGGTGTTGAGGTGCTCTTCAAGGTCTTTTGGAACTGCACCCAGGGTGCCAATTACCACTGGGATTATTTTGGTCTTTTTCTGCCACAGCCTTTCAATTTAAATTTGTAGATCTTTGTATTTGGTGATTTTTTTCTATTTCTTTTTCTTCTATTCTGCTATCCCCTGGTATTGCTATGTCAATTATTTTAACTTGTTTTCCTTTCTTCTCGACTACAGTTATATCTGGTGTATTGTGTGGCAGATGTTTGTCTGTTTGTAGTCGGAAGTCCCATAATATTTTTACATCTTCATTTTCTTCAACGTTTTCAATTGTATGGTCCCACCAATGTTTGGCTACAGGTAGCTTGTATTTTTTGCAGATGTTACAGTGTATCATCCCTGCTACCTTGTCATGCCTTTGTTTGTAGTCAGTCTGTGCGATCTTTTTACAACAGCTGATTAGGTGCTCCACTGTTTCATCTGCTTCTTTACAAAGGCGGCACTTGCTGTTTGTGGTTGATTTTTCGACTTTTGCTCTTATTGCATTTGTTCTTAGTGCCTGTTCTTGTGCAGCCAGTATTAAAACTCTCTGTTTCTTTCTTCAAGTTGCCATTCTTAAGCCATTGCCAGGTCTTGGTGATGTCTGATTTTTCCACTTATATTGTGCAAATATTGACCATGTAGTGGCTTTCCCCCCCATTGTTCTGCTTGGTTTTTAACTTGTTTGTTCTTGTAGGCCTGCTTTGTTTCATTGGTGTTGAATAGTTTCTTGTTATTGACCATTTTAAGTGCATCTTCTTCACTGTCCTTGATATATTCTTCAAGGCCTCTTTTCTACTCCTCTACTTTTAATATTATTATTATTATTATTTTTATTATTCATTCGATTTCTATACCACCCTTCCAAAAATGGTTCCGGGTGGTTTACACAGAGAAATAATAAATAAATAAGACGGATCCCTGTCCCCAAAGAGCTCACAATCTAAAAAGAAACATAAGATAAACACCAGCAACAGTCATGGGAGGTACTGTGCTGCAGGTGGACAGGGCCAGTTACTCTCTCCCTGGTAAATAAAAGAGAATCACCATGTTAGAAGGTGCCTCTTTGCCAAGTTAGCAGGGGAGTCTGTTTCTGTTTCTCTGTTTCTGTTTCTGTAATCTGTTTCTCCTGGAAGATATGGTTGTGAAATAACTCTAATCATATCAAATCAATTCAGTACAAATGTCACAATTTTCGTGGGTAATACTGTTCTGTGAATTGTGTGCTGTTCTGTGGATTGTGCCATAATGCAATCACTACTTGGGGAATGGCAGCCCTAACCTAAGGGTCTTGGATACTCAGCTTCTACTACAAATCTAGTCCTCATGCATGAATAATAAACTAACATTAATATGTTCCGGTAATTTAAATATTACGTGTTTTAAATGTATATTATTATCTGTTCAGTACTGTACTACTTGGCAGTTTCTGCCAAGCATGCCTGGTTTAGCTATTTATAGCAGATACCACATTTAGTTCCCTTGGTACTTAAGCTGATTTACAAATGGTATCCATAATCATGCAAAGAATCAGGCCATTATTTAACCATTATGAACTCTATTACTCTTCTAGTATGTCTTCAAGCTCACTACTGGCAAACTGCAGGATCACTTCTTTCAAGCCTCCCATCTTGAAGAGAGAGATGCTTGGGTGAGAGACATCAAGAAGGCCATTAAGTGCATTGTGGGAGGTCAACGATTCTCCAGGAAATCTACCAGGAAGTCTATCAAGCTTCCTTCGGAAATCAATCTAAGGTCTGTTAAACTTTAATTTTCATTAATTTCAGCAGAAGTAGGGATTTAGGCTGTACTTAACTATGCTCTAACATCTTGAAATGAACCCAGTGAGTTTCATGGTGGAATGGGAATTTGAACTCGGGTCTTCCCAGGCCTAGTCCAACACTCTGCGCTATGCTGTCTTTCTGTCTGTCTGTCTGTCTTTCTGGCTGGCTGTCTTTCTAGAAAAGCAACTTCAAATGTAAGGGGTGAAGTGATGGGGAGGGTGGAGGGTCCTTAATCCTTCCCTCACTCAAATTATTTCTTCTAAGATTCTTGTCTTCCCATTGGGTTGTATTCTCATTGGGTTCAAAATGCATGTTGAAAATGGTAAAGTGCCCCCCGCCCCGAAACTGCTTCTCTGCTCCAAATTCCCATCTCCTGAACTGCTTCTCTCTCTCTCTCTCTCTCTCTCTCACACACACACACACACAATATATGTTGGGGCTATCTTATTCATATTGGCTCTTAAGCAGTAATTTAGCCCCTCATTTGTTTGTTTGACTGTGGCTGCCACTCTGAAGCAGATTGGTCATTCAGATCAATGTCCCTGTACTGCCTACTTTTACTGATAGCCTTTCCCAAAAATATCAGGCAGAGATCTTTGCCAGCCCTGTTACCTGAGATTTATCACTTGGAGGTGGCAGATATTTCTTATTACATACAAATGATGTGCTCTGCTAAATGAGCTATGGCCCTAAATGATCGAGAATCAGTAGTCTTTGAAGCAGCCATCTTGGAATGTACCATGTTGCTGCTGCTGCATGATGTACTCTTGTTGGTTCGTTGAACTGCATGTACGTTCTTCCAAAACATAGAACTGAGATGTGTCAACCAGTAGACCCTTCAGCACTGGAATTGACCGGAAGGGATTTTTTAAGGCGATTAGACCTCGAAGTTCCAAAAGAAAGCCAGCTCCTGTAGCTAATGGGGCAGATGAATAACAAGCCTTATTACTAATTATATTCCATCGTAACATGGTTTCCTAATTATTCTCACTTCTTTCATTGCACAGTGCTTTGTATCTCTCAATGAGAGACCCTGACAAAGGGATACGAGAAATGAAGCTAGAAAAAGACAAGAAAATTTACAATCACTGCTTTACAGGTAGAGAGAACATTTACTTTTTCCTTTTAAAAACATTCAGCAGGTTACACTGTGACTGTCATTCAGGTCAGCAGTTAGATCATTTGTGGGACCAAAATGATTTGTGTGGGCTGAAACTATATCAAACCATGAGAAGCAAAACTGGAGGGGAGATTCAATAACCTTTACAGAAGAGTTACATGTGTTGGCTCCTAATTGTTGGGATTTTCCCATGGACATTGACTCAGTTATTTGTGTCTTGAATGTGTCTGTGTACTGGCTTGGAGGGATGGAGAGACTGTGTTTCTTTGTCTCCTCCTTACTTGCTGTCCTGAACTCAAACTGAGAGATTCAACTTCTCTCTACATAAGAGACTGTTAGTCTGTTTATCATTTTTTTAGCCTGTGTTTTAGCTAGTGATAAATATCAAACAGACCAGCGGCGGCTCGTGTCCAGCCATTGTGATGGCCCCGCTCGCCCCACCACCTACGTCTAATGTCATATGTCAGGTTACCCATGCCCCCACGTCTAACGTCAGATGTGGGGAGGTCGTGGTCTGGCTCCCAGACGGGGCCATTCGGGAGTTAGATCCAGGCCAGCACTGTGTTTCCAGCACGACCAGGAGTGGCTCTCCCTGCCTTAAAGGCCGGCCCCGTTCGGGAGTTAAACTAGCCCCCACCGCATAGGACATCAGACATGGGGTGTGTGTGTCAGGGCCGCGAGGCATGGCCTCTGAGGGGTGGCAGCCCAGGTTCTTTGAACCCGGTCACCCAACGGTGGCTACACCCTTGATATCAAACTCTTGTTTCTCAGTTAAAGTTGACTTCTTGATCAGTTACTTATAGAGGATAAGTAATTCCTCTGCAACACTAATAAGGCTTCAAAAATATCCTATCAGAACCAAGTATAATATGGTTATAAAAGGGAAATAACAAAAATGACCAGAGAGCGAGGAAATAGAACGGCATGCCATAAAGGAATAATGTGAAGTATTCCAGTGGCACAACTATCCTGTGAACCTATGGCATTCCCAACTTTTTCTAAAGGATACACATTACCAAACTGCTTTTCCTATGGCTTGGCATTTGCCCAATATTGACTAATTTCCGGAAGTTATTACCTGGAATGTCTTACCTGCTAACCCCAGATACCTTTTTTATTTTTCGCATTTATATACTGCTCCATATTCAAATCTCTGGACAGTTTACAGATTAGAACATAAACGATCATTAAAAACAGATCATTTAAAACAATGTAAAATAGCTATCAATAAAACTTTAAAACATTATGAACAGAAAGCCTGATAAAATAGGTCTGTTTTCAGAAGAAAACAGCCAAAGATGGGAAGGTTCTGGTTTTGTCTGGGAGTGTCTTTGAGAGCCCGGGGATACATGGGAACTAGCAGTGGTTGCTGAAGACAAGGCACACTGTATATGCTTAAAATGTTCCCTTCAAGTTAGACAATTTTGTGCCCAGAGCTGTTTTTCCTGACACCTCCCCCTCCTCCTGCCCTTAGTGCCACCTGAAAATATGAAGGCTGAGGGCTCTCAGGGACATACTTCAGGGCAGTCAAGGGAAGGGAAGATCTGGGAATATCATTTCATGCATGAAAATTTTGCAGCTATGCATTTCATGCATGAACAATGTTGCTGCTCAATATATCCCTTTTTTATTTACTAGGGTTGCAGTACTCAGTTGATGAAAATATTTTAATAGACTAACAAAGTACTCCTGATTAGTAATTAGAACTTTAAAAATATTATTTATGTACTTACACTGCAGCTGACAAGCACCTTGGAAGAAGCATTCCCTGCTGTTTGAAAGAGTTAGATTATCTTCTAAAATAATGCCTGTTTTTGTGCATAATGCCTATTATCATAATTGCATAATCTGAAAACAAAATATGATCTCCCCCTCTAGAACTATTGCTTTTCTCATACGCATATTGATATAGATTTAATTGATTAATCAGCTAAAACAAACAATTATGTTTTTATTAATCAGGTGACAACCCTAATATTTCCACAGAACCATAAATAGTAATTATTATCATTCACATGTCCTTTGACATTTAGAACAGATTGTAGTGAGTCCTGGCATAAAGGAAGCCCAGATATGAATCCAACTGTTCATCAGGAATGTTACAGTTCTGAACTGTCATCACAAATGGAATCCAGTTCTCTTAGTTTCTCTGACTTTCTCTTAGTTTCAGCTTACTAGAGTAGGCTTCTTCCATTTGCCTAGGGATTGCAGTCTGAAATCCTTATTTTTCTGCTACTCACACTCTCTGGTTAATTTCTTTGGTTTCCTAGGTAGTTGTGTGATTGACTGGCTATTGTCAAACAGCTCCATCCGGAATCGTCAAGAGGGTCTAATGCTAGCAGCTGCCCTGTTGAACGAAGGTTATTTTCAGCCTGCTGGAGATACATCCAAGAATGCAGCAGAAGGCCTGTCAGAAACTTCCTTCCTTGACTGTGATGATGCTTATTATTACTTCGTAAGTGTGTGCTTCTTTACATGATTACCAGAAAATATTCATGAGAGAAAGAAAATTTAACTTTCTCACTGGGTGCAGGATGGTATTACTGCAGTTCTTATAAACCGTTCTTCTAAAGAAGCATGACCTGGCATTCCTGTACTGCATGTAATTATAGGATCAGGACAAGCCAATGTCTCCAGGAAAGCTGTGAGTGGCTATGAGTCACTTACACATGGAACTGGTCGTGGTTAGCTCTTATTACACCGGAAAAGGTCTTGTGATAATCTATTCATGTATTCTGCTCACATTTTGCTGTTTTATTTTATTTCCTGGCTCTAAATGGATAACCACATAGGAGCCCAATACCTTACAACCTCCTTGGAATGCAGATTAGAACACCAGACCTCAGGCCTTGATTCATCCACTCTATAGACATACTTACACCAGTGTGCTTCAGACTGAGATCTTCATGGCTCTGTGTACATAACATAGATCAAGTGCACATACCAAAGGGATTGATCCTGGCACAATCCAGTCTAAAATACAAATCCATCTACAGCCATAGCTGGCAACTAATTTTTAATGTGAGTCATAAATTGGCTTGGCTGACTGACTTGCTCCTGAATGACCGGTGGCAAAGATAAACCCCTTTATTATGCCCCTGAGCTGCTTTCTTCTTCATAAAATGGAGGGCACAGATGAAGAGTCCTAACTCCCTTCTCCTCAGCTCCCCAAAGCTGCGAACACCAGCAGCTTGGGCAGAGACCTTTCCTTGTTCTACACAGAGGCGGATTAATCTTTTGGCTGTCCATAGGCAGCCAAAGATTTGCCACCCCAGGGACACGAGTAAGGAGGCTTGAGGGGGAGGGGAGGGAAACCTAACTCTGTTTTTTTACTTTGAAAAATACTGCTATGTAGCAGCGGAGGCTCTTCCCACCTCCTACCATCACAGGAGATGAGGTCGGGCACTGGAGGAGGGCAGTGAAAGAGGTCCTCCCTCAAGCCTGGCTTACTCACAAATGACACAGAGCGGGCAATTTTGGGCCTCTGTATGCACATGCACAGATGCCCCAAATCGCCCGCTCTGTGTCCTTTGCGAGTAAGCCGGGCTTGAGGGAGGACCTCTTTCACCACTGTCCTCCAGTGCCCTACCTCATCTCCTGTGATGGTTACGAGGTGGGTGGAGCCTTCATCGCTACACAGTGGCATTTTTAAGGTAGAAAAAAAGAATTAAGTTTCCTTCCAGATGCTGCTCCCCAAGATTTGCTGCCATAGGCAGCTGTCTATATTGCCTACGCCAGGGGTTCTCAACGTTGGGTCCCCAGATGTTTTTGGACTTCAACTCCCATAATCCCCAGCCCCAGTGGCCTTTGGTTGGGGATTATGGGAGTTGAAGTCCAATAACATCTGGGGACCCAACGTTGAGAATCCCTGGCCTATGCAGTAATCCGCTATTGGTTCTATACTTCAGCTACTAGCTCCCATTTGCCTGGGTCTTGGCTTGTAGGAGAGACAAGACTGGCCTAATAATGTAGTAACCAGAGGTGGTTGTCCCAGGTGGTGGATTCTCAGAGGGTGGGGGCAGTGCAGTGGCCTACAGCCCTGCCTGCCTCCACATCCACCTCACCAGCTCTCCTCCTCCTCCTCCTCTGGGCCACCACCTCTGCCTGCCTTGGTGGCAATGCACAACAAGTCACTCTGTTTTCCTCTGGTGCTTACTGCATTTGAAAAGGAAGGGGATGAGGCAGAAGAAGTGTGTAGGAGTGGAGAGTTGTATGAGCTACAGCATCTCTCTAGCATTCTTTCCTACAAAGGAGAAGCATACACTTCCTCTTCCACTCTTTCCTTTTTTCAAATGCAGCGATTAATGGAGGACAGAATGGCTCTTCCCATACTACTACCAAGCCAAGTGTGGCAGCCAATGTGGAGGAGGAGGGCTGCAGGTGAGGCAGGACAGCAGGGCGTGGGAAGCATTTGGCATTCCACTTGAACAGACACTGAGGTGCATAGCAAGAGGAGAGTGCTGCCAAAGCCAATGTTCACATTGGAGAGGAGTCTTTTGCCCACGTGTCCTGTCTATGAAGGAAAAAACAACTAGTGCATAAAAAAGGGAAGTGCTTTGTGCCATCTTTCTAAGTGGAAAAGAGCAGCCAAGATATATTATAAAGTGAGCCTGTGGGGCTAGGGCTTATGCATGTAGGGAGGACAGTTTGGCCCCACAGACTGCTGCCAGTTTCTTATCTATACTCTGCAGCAATTCAGCAGACTAAAAATGTGTCACTTTGGAATTGCTAACAGATATTGTACTTGTCAGTCCAGACAGAGTGGCAGGTGGAGCTCTTTCAGGAGGCATTTAACAAGGTGGTTTCTTGTAATTTGCTAAAACAGGCAGACAGTGGGTTCTTTTGCGAAGGAAATTCCAGTGATGATGATGCAGTCTTCAAAGAAGAATTTAGAGGCACAGTGGTCAAACAGGGATGTCTACTGAAGCAGGTCAGTATCCTCTTTGCCACTTGTGTTGGAACCGGAAGGAAATCAACGTAGTACAGTAGTAAAAACCTTTCTAGAGCCTTCTCAGGAGTCCAAACCATCTGTTAATTTCCCTGTACATATGAGAATAGGCATTATGTTGCTACATGACAATCAGACAAAAATCGGAATCAACCTTTATCACCCAATCCAGCCCACAGCCTTTATCTTGGCTGTTTCTGCAGAATGCTATGCACCCCACACAAAACCTGAGTGGGCACAGGAGCCTCATTGGGGAGGCAAAAGGATCCTTAGCATGCAGAGCCAGAAAGATATAGTAGATGGGAGTGCTGGGTTAGGTTGTGGGAGGTCCAGATTGATTCAAATCCCTACAGAGTCAATGAGGTGGGGCAGCTTTCCAGTTGTACAACTCAATACGAAGGGTGTATTAGAAAGAAACCTAAAATAGGACAGAAACATCAGAAGGAGATAGATCTCTCTGTGGTGTTTCAGGGCTATCTCTTCTGCTCTTTCTGCTCCATGAACCTGAACATGCTCCAGATGTCCAGTGGTAGCATGGCAATGGATTTTTGTTTTGTGCAATTCCAACAGAATTGCAACACTGGCATCATGTCCAGGTCATATGAAGTGCTTGAAAGCATGTGACTCATAGACATTATCACTTCCAGTCTATCCTGTCAAGAAGTTGCAACACTCTTATACAGAGTGTATACAGTATAAGAAGAAAGTATACAGATTATTTCAATGAGGAAAGTTAGGCAGTTGCTGCTTATGCCTAAGGGTCCCTCTCCACCCCAGGAAGAAATTAACAGCCTTTCAAAGTGCAGATTTATAAGGAACAGCTAACATCCAGACTAATGTAGTGCTAGCACTATTGGGACACCATTTTTGCCTATCTCCCCTTCCCTCTGAAGTGCACTGTGCCTCCTGAAAATATGCCTCACCCCCAGGGACACATTTTTAGGAGACACAGTGCACTTCAGAGGGAAGGGGAGATAGGCAAAAATCACCTGCCCCCCCTTAGTGCCAGTGCTGCATTAGTCTGAATGCCAGTCAATGACTTTTGGAGTTCAGTTGTAGGGTCCAGGGTGAGTAATAGCAGCCAGAGCGATCTTGAGTATAGTGTAGCTTCACTAAACCCAGAGGAAACCTTGCTATTTATTTTAACAGGATGTGGATAACTCAACAAAGTTGCTCAACGATGAGGGTATTATTGGGCTAAATTTATGCATCTATTCCTGCCAAACAGAACATTAGAACTACTCATTCATTAAATGTATTTAGGGACACCGGAGAAAAAACTGGAAAGTACGAAAGTTTGTGCTGCGGGAGGACCCTGCTTATATCCACTACTATGATCCTGCTGGGGTAAGCTCATCCATTGGGATTTTGCTAGAGCATCTTTTGAAAGGCCACTTGGGGAGGAAACCAGCTTCAGAAAACATTTTTAGTGTCATAATGGGAGTTGGGTTTAGTTGGCACGTGTCTTCTGGATAAGAAGCAAGACTGTGTATTCAGGTATATTTTCTGCATTAATTCAACCTATGGTTAAGTTCCAACAAGAAGGGCAGGAGACAGATTAGGCTTTTCGTGGCATTGAAGGTAGTATGGTAGCGGCATAATTGTTTGTGTTATACATGCCTTGTTTTATTTATTTATATAAAATATGTATACCCTACTGTTTGGTTCCAAATGGATCAAACACCAAGGTGGCATTCTGATAATTTAAAAATGAATGCAAAAACAATACAATCAGCCTAAAAAACAACAAACCAGAGCCAGGAGCCAGCAAATAAAAGACTGAGTCAGAACATAACATTACCACAGAAGGGCAGAACAAATAACCAAGAATACAACAAAATAGAACAGTCTTAACTATTCACCTAAATGCAAACAGTGAGGGGGCCAGCCGGGCTTCTCTGAGGAGGGAGTTCCAGAGCCTGGGCACTGCCACAGAAAAGGTCCCATCCTACATTCTAGCCAACTCTGCCTTTGATGGCGATGTGACATAGAGCAAGGCTTCATTTCACAGTCATCTTTGTTCATGGTTCTGCACATTTATGTAATGCCTATAATTTTTTACAGCCTGTTTGGCCAGAGATTTCAGTGGGACGAAAGAAATGAGTGTGTGCACTATGAGTAATAATGCCTTTGTCATATAAACATTGACTCCCCACCCCACCCCCCACAAATAAAAAATACCAAAACAGTTTATATTCAACTCAGTAGCATTGGGGTTCTGTCTGAAATCTGATTAAAACCAGAACTCCAGCTAGTTCAGTTTCCCTTGATACTCAGAAGTGTATCCTCATTGTTCATCCTCAAGTCACTCGTGGTCATAAGGACTTGCCTCCATAGCTAGAAAACTGTCTGGCAACTTACTGAAACTTGACAAGGCAGACCCAAAGCACTGCCTAAAGCACCCAGTTGAAGGGGAATCACTCAGTGCACAGCGCTCCTCACACGGTGCATTTAGGGATATCTGGAGGCTGGGCTGCATTCCCCCGGCCTTCGGAATGCCGCTCTGCTGGGAGTAGCGTGCCCTGTGTGGGTGTGCGAGCCGCGCATCCCACAGCAGTACACAGATAATCGGGGGCGAGGGAGGTAAGATGCCTCCTGCCCCACCCTCGTGCCCTCCCCACTGTGCTGTGAAGTCGTGAGAACAACCTTTCTGAATTTGAATACTGTATGTCAGATATGGGGGGGGGGGAATCCATTCATTTTCTCCACAGTTTATAATTGTATAAACTTCAGTCAAACATTGAGGCCGTTCACACAATCAAAAACTGTGTTCTACCTGGGTTTGGGAGCTTTGTGTGCTCCCAATTTTTGGTTGTGTGGAATGAACAGGTAGAACACAGTTTCTGATTGTGTGAATGACCTCAGTGAGGCTATTCTCACGATGGGGAAAACTGGGAAGCCCAGCCCGGTTTTTCCCCATTGTGAGAACCAGCGGGCTTGAAGGTGAGCCCAGTGGTTCTCTGGTGGCTAGGCCACTAAAGTAGCCCTCCCCTTAGCCCAGGTTAGCGGAGTGAGCGCTTTGCTAACCCGGGTTTTCTGATTGTGAGCCACCACGGCGTGGCTCCGCACCATGGTGGCACATGAGGAGACCCCTGCTGGGAGGCTGCAAGCTCAGGGGTCTCTCCAGGATGCCCCGTGTGCTTGCGTGGGGCATCCTGGAACTTCTGGGGGCAGCACAGACCCTGATCCCCTCAGCCCCCGCCAGCTCTGTGACGGAGCTGGCAGTCGTATGGGCGGCCGATCCAGCCATCCAAGGCTGCTGTTTGATCATCTGTGGGGAGAGCGGGCTAAGCCCGCTCTCCCCACAGAACCCCCTCCAGCACTTCACACCAATCGTGTGCAGCGTCTCAGTAGCTCCTTTCCTCTTCTAAACTGCAGTTTACCCCAAACTCATAATTTTTTCTGCATGGAATTCCTCACAGCCTGCATCAATGCAAAGCACACGCGCACAGCCACCATCACTTCTATCCAGCTGGTTCCACTCCAGCTCAAAGCTGAACATATTTTTTTTTTAAATGAGTTTTTAACCAAGGTAAAGATTTATTTTGTCTGAAACTCCTTTCAGGGAGAAGAGCCACTTGGAGCCATTCACTTGAGGGGTTGTGTGGTGACTGCAGTTGAAGACACAGCAGATGGTAAGCAAGAGCATACAAGGCTTATTCACACGTTATCTTCCACACATATAATCTGTGTACAGTGTGAAAATGTACAGATCTGTACACATGTAGTTATTCATATGTTAGGTTTAACAGACATAAGGTAGTAGACTTCCTATCTGTACCCTGAATATGAGTCAGCCTGTACCCAAGTTGACTTAAAATGAACACACATACATGAGAACCTCATTACTCGTGAGGGTTCTGTTCCTTACCTGCTGCTGTGAGTAATGGAACCGTGGGTAATGAGGCATTAAGGCTATGGGGAAAGCGGGGTTAAGTTCTAGGGTGGAGGGGGAAACATTATTTTAGTGGCATAACAGCCTCCAAACAACCGAAGACTCACTGTGGTGTGCTCTGTGCATCCCCTGATCCCCCCAAAGAGCAAAATGCCCTGAAACCTGCAAAAAAATCACAGGAAAAAGTATTTTTTTAAAAAACTGAGTCATAAAGTGGCTCCTCCTGGGCTCCGTGAAACAAAATGGCGGCTGGAAGTAACTTCCGGCCCTCTAGGAACTGCAGACACTTGGGTTTTAACCCCTTCATATCCACAGATACTGGAAAAAGGGTGTCAATGAGATTCCCCATGGATACACGGAACTGCAAATAGTGGTTCAGTGAATAACGAGGTTCTCCTGTATAGTAATTTATGCAAAAATGCATACACCTGTACACACATACAGTGTATAGGGTGAGAGTCACACTCTCAATGCACATATTACAGGTTTGAGAACAAACAATCATACTCACCATTTTGTTGACACCAGAACTTGGGCTTCCAAGGCTATGTCAGGGGGAAGGGAGGGCTGGGCTCGGGGGTGGGGTGAGGGATGGAGAACTGGGAAAGCCATTGTAAAATACAATTTTTTTCTTAATATGGTAACTTATTAAACCGCCTAGAGATATTTGTTAAGCGATATGTTTAACTAAATGTAATAAATAAATAAATAAACTTTAAAACTGTTTGCCCCATCCACAGATATAAATGTTTTTGAAGACATTCATTCTCAAAACTAGCTGAGGTTTGGCTAAGTAGAAGGTATAGATGGAAAGCAGTGGACTTCTCTGAGTCTAAGACTGGAGACAGTTTCCCCCCCAGAAAGATGAAGGCAATTTGAAAGAGGGCTTGCCGCTTGTGATGTGTACTCTAAAACGTTGTTCACAAGACTGCTAGGACTGGGGAGGGCTGCGGGAAGACAGGATCATACCCACCTACCTACCCGCCCCCGTCCCAGATTGGCAACTCTGCAGCCTGTGCTTCCAGATGAGCAGCTCCGGGTGCACCGCTGGAGCAATAGCAAGTGGAAGGGGGAAGGAAGCCTGAGTAGCATGGTAGATTGTGAAAGTCCCTGCTGCCAGGTAGCTCCTTTCCCGGCCTCTATTATTTTAATGGCTGCTGGCAACCTGAAAGGAGCTGCTGACAGCCCACTTGCCCATACTACCAGGAAGTGAGGTAGGAGGCATGTGCACATCCTCCTACCTGACTTTTAGCCCAAGGTTCAAACCCAGGCTACCTGGCAGAGGAGCACCAGGATTGGGAGCAATCCCAGCAGTTCTCACCACCAGCCCTACCCAGGCTAGCAGTGCCCTACTCTGGTAGGGCTGGTCATGTGAATGTGCTTTTAATTCTACTGTCACCCTATTTTAAACAAGTGCTGCCAGGGGTGACTGACCCAGCATTGGCTAGGAGAAGGGTCAAAGAAGGGACAAGGGAGAGGGGAGTTTGAAGGAGGGATTTTCAAATGTACTTCAGGAGGCAGCCAGCCAGCCTTCCTGTCTCGTGGGAGAAGAGAGAGAGAGCCAGAGGAGCTTTGCTTTGCCTTACCTGCCTGGAGCGGATTTTCTGCTTTTTGTTCCTGCTTTCCTGATTGAGGAAAAGAGAAGAGTTTTTTCAACCCCTTCCTGCTGTTGAGAGAATCACTGCCTGAGCCTGCTGTCTGTGCAAATTGATTCGGGTACAAAATGATTTGTATCCGAATCTACCTATTTCAGATGATTTGTGGACAAAACAAATCACCCCTGTACTAGCTGGCCAGATTCAGACCCAAAACAAATTGGGGGTGATTCGATCTGGGTACAAATCCAATCAAAAAAATTGATTCGTGCACATCCCTAGCCTGAACCTCTTTGATTTGCAAATGACCAGACTGATTCCAAGCTGACATTCTGAGCCTCATCAGGACCTCCTCTCCAGTGATCCAGGGGAACCTTAAGTTATACTCTTGGGATAAAATCCTGCCATTGTTTTAACATTTTGCCCTTTCCCCTCCTCCATCACCTTGGCTTCTGGAAAAGGTTGCTTTGGGAGTTTGAGACCTACACTGTTCTGATACTGGCATCTATTACTCCCAAATTCAACTGAAGGAGGGGTGTGTGTGTGTGTGTGTGTGTGTGTGTGTGTTTATCCAGATGGAAGGGGAAGAGTCTTTCCACCTTAGTTCATAACAGACATGTAAACATGAAAAGGAAGAGCTAGAACAAGTCCCCAAGTCTTTGACTCACTCCCTCATGGTCTTCTTTCCCTCACAATTAGGCAAGAAAAGTGGCATTGAGGGGAACCTGTTTGAAATCATTGCTGCAAATGAAATTCACTACGTCCTGCAAGCAGCCACCTCTGCAGAACGTACAGAATGGATCAAGGCCATTCAGATCGTTTCCAGGACTGGAAAGTGAAGAACCATCAACTTTAGCAAAGAAAAGTGGCTCTTGTTGGAAAGGAATGTGTGTAGCATGCTTCTGTACCATTGTCTTTCTATGCCTATTTTCCAACTTAGAACCATTTGATAGAACCAATATGTTATATAAACATTTCTCATATACCACTAAGTAAAGTAGAGCTACTAAGGTATGAATAAGTGCTAAGAGATAATATCTGTATATTATAGTACTGGAAAACCAGTTTATTTGTAAAAAGATGTTTTGCATAAAGTGCCCTGATTTCCAGCCACTTCATACATATGTATTGAAGTCCCAAGTGAAGTATACAGAGTTTTGTTTGTAAGAAACAGAAGTTTGGGGCAGTCTACAAATCTGAAAAATAAAAATAAATAAATTTAAATAAACAGAGAATGTGCAAAGATCAGCACCAGGACTAATGTTGCTGCAGAAATATACATTTGGGGGTGGGGGAAGAGTTAAAAAAGACTTGTCTCTTTTACCAGAGTCTATTTTTTGATGAGCCAATGACAGGGAGAAAGGTGACTCATGTTTTTAAAATATGGTTTTCTTAGCCAATATACGATGGTTGCTAAAATAGACGACAAGTCTCAGAAAGCTTAATTTAGTGTTTGAATTACTGGGAGCGGGGGGTGGTAATAAGGGCCCATCCAACAGCCTTACTTTTTGTGACTGACTCCTAGTTACTGTTTCTAGAAGACTAGAGAAGGCATGATTTGGCTACAATGGGGGTGGGAAGACAGGACTGCTAGATTTCTCAGTGCTTTCCTCATAACCAAAAGAAGAATCAAGAAGAATGACCATGTTTGCAGAGGATACCAAATTATTCAGGATGGTGAAAACCCAAATGCTGTTCTACAAATTGGAATACTCTGTACAGTTCTGGGTGCCCCATATAAAAGACGACATTGTAGATTTGGAAAAGGTGCAGGAAAGGGCAATAAAATTAGCTGAGACTGGAGCACCTTCCTTAGGATGAAATGTTAAAGCATTTGCAGGCTCTGTTATTTAGAAAAAAAGCTGACATAAGACTTGTGTGTTTATATTGGTGTAAATTATGCATGGTGTAGAGAAAGTGAATAGAGGAGAAGCATCTCTCCTTTTCTCGTAACACTGGAAACTGAAATCATCCCCTGAAATTGACTGGCAGCAAATTTCAGGATAGACAACAGACAGTATGTATCCAGTTCTGGCAATACTGCGCTCATGGGGGAGTTTGCAGTAGGCAAGGCTGTGTTGCCACAAGGGCATCAGGGGTTTAGATTGCATGCTGTGGTACAGACTGATACTAGAGGACTGACAAGCTGGGACTATGGATTCACTCAGTGTTCAGAGCAAGAATCTGAACCACAACTCAGGGCTAGTAAGACACAGGACTTTATGCTGAACACAGGAAAAGATGACATGTTCCAAGAAGGGTGACCTGTTGCTTTTCTACTCACTGGCCTGACTTCCTCTCCCAAGTCTCACCCCTCTGCCAAGGAATTGAAAAATTAAAAAGTCAGTAGTCTGGCAGCTGCATTTTGCAGCAGTTGCAGTTTCCAAACACTCTTCAAGTGCAGCCTCACATTGTCCATGTGGCAATTGTTTAATTGGGATGTAAGCAAGGCATGTTCACTGAGTTCATCCCCAAGCTATAAGTCTTATCATTCAGAGGGAGTACTACCCCATCTAGAACAGGCTGCATTATGAATCCCGGATTGCCTTACCTAGAGACCAGATGTTCTTATGTTTTGTCTTGATTTAGTCTCTATTTGTTTGCTCACATGCAGCCCAGATATTGATTCAGGATTGCCATAGAATTGGATGGAAATGAGAAATAGGCTTGATATTGGTCATCCTTGTACCAGTGAAACTAAAGGCTGCATGAAAGTTGAGTGAGTTAAATAGTCAAGACCTCATTTCTCCCAGTTTGATTTCCACAACTTCATGGTTTGGCCACACCAACCAGAAATGAATGGTTGAGCAGGGAGCGGGGAGGGGTGGAGGCAAGAAAGAAACGGACTTCTGCCTTATGAACTTGAGGAAAGGATGACAGGGATTTGTTTTAAATTAGAATCTGCCTGTGCAAAAGCTGATTCTTGGAACTCTCCATCAATGATTCAAATAAGTTGTACAGAAATTGTGACTAGTCTTTTACTGAATCCACTTTTCCTGCCCTCATCTTCAGCATTAACCCCTGGAGGATAAGAAGATGCCTTTCAGCATCTAGTCTCGCAGTGCCTGTGAAAGCTTCCCTTGGTGACATGGCTGGCAGGCAGACCCTGACTAGAAATACTGCTTCAGGTTCTACCATTAGGGCTTGTTTGAATGAGCTCTTCAAACTGATACAGCTTATACATGATGGGGGAGCAGGATTGTGCCTGCTTGTCCTATTTATGGATCTACATATTAGATATGCATTTTGCATAGGTTCTACAGGCATAAATTCCACTATGTCTAGGCCAAAGCACCATTGTTATCTGTACAGGGATGTAGCAAGGTTGGAGTGGGCCCAGAGACAAGATTTTAAAATGGCGCCCCCTCCCTGAAGCTCAGCTCATGAAATAAAGAAATCTTAAATGAGGCTGAATAATGGTAACAAAAAGCATAGTAAAATCTATCTATCTATCTATCTATCTATCTATCTATCTATCTATCTATCTATCTATCTATCACAATAGAATACCATCCTAAATTATTTTTTTAAGGTTTTTGTAAATTGTGGACGATGCAAGTCATTTAATGGTACCAGAGAAAGACATGCTGTTCTGGTAGCTCCAGGTCTTAACACTCACATCAATTTCGGAGGATGAATACAACTGAAGGAAGCCCGGGTAGGTGTGCGACTGGGGGAATCAGTCATGTGACTTGCCTCTGGACACCCCCCCCCCAAGGCAGTGGGCCCTCAGACAACTGTCTCCCCTTGCCCTATTATAGTTACGCCCCTGTATCTGTATTGTCCTGTATATAGATTCAAAGCAATAATTTCCTGGATTTGGTGTAGTTTAGTATCCACCAGGGGCATACTAGGGGAGAGGGAGCTTGTACCCTTCTCTCGGGAAGCCCTGTGGAGTGAGGAAAATAATGAAGAAAATAGGGAAGGGTGGAGCTGAGGGGCCCTTAGGAGCTTGGGGGCCTGGGTTCTTTGAACCCATTTGCTCAATTATAGCTACACCACTAGCATCCACAAAGTTTACAGAGACACATGTTTGGATTTATGCAGAACAACATGTGGATGTCAGATGGACCTAGATGTAGAACAGGCATGCCCATTGAGGGGTGGGATCTTGTTTTCCCATTGTGCATAGGCTACGGCTTGTCCAAACAAGCCAATAGTTTACAAGTGTAGGTAGTACTAGCCTATTTCAAATGTTCAAAGTGCTTAACATACATCATTTCAGGAATTCTGGATGAAAAATATTATATTTAACAACATATCACAGGTAGGGGCTGATGCTGTGAGAAGTGGCTGACTTGGCTTCTAGAATTTGATGCTGAGGAGTCACTTCAACCTGCGCCTGTCCAGTTCACAGCTCCATTTGTGTGTGTGTGCGCGTGCGCTATATCAGCTTTTTGATGAAAGTAGGCAAATCATCTTAAATGGATTACAGCTGCACGTCCACACTCTTGTGTGGAAGTAAACCTCATTGTACTCAGTGGAACTTACTTCCTGGTAGACATACATAGGATTGCACTATAAGTAACTAAATTGGGTTTTCCTTAGTGCAAGGCAGCTATCCTGATTAATGAGTAACTCTTCAACTTAAAATGCCAATATCCTACCAATATTTTTGACCTGAGCTGAATAAGATGGCCCTAGATTACACAGAGTCAACAACTGTTTTTGTTTGTGCAAAAACATTTGCATTTTTCCTTTGGAGTGGTGAGGATTTACAGAGATATAGTGCTGGATCAACCATTTAGCCATTCTAAATTAGAATTTATTAAAAGATTTGATTCAATTGATTCAGGCTTAAATCAAGACAGTGGTCACATTACAGGGTTATTTAACAAAGCAAATGGGGGTTGCTGTCAGTATTTACTGCTGTTGTGAACTGTCATTGTGCTTATCTTATATACATTTAAGCTTTACGTAGAATTGTCACATAAAATGTTGTTGCATTTCATGGCCATTTGGCTCCAGATTTTTAGTCAAAACATTTCTCTATACGTTTTTTTCTGTATATGTGTGCCTGCCAACTGAGGATAACAATTCATGCATCTGATGAAGTTGATTACAGTCCAGAAAAGCTTAGAGCACAATAAATGTGGTAGCTTTTAAAGTGTCACAAGACTCATTGTTGTTTTTGGCCAACCAATTAATGCATTTGTGGAATTTAAAGTTAAAGGAATACTACATCATTGCATTTCCATGCTGTGCAGATAGGAATAATGCATTTTAGATGCAATGGGACTGCATGTGATGGTAGTGAGCTGTGAATACACACTAAAGGACAGGTGGAATACGTCATAATTTCACAGGAGCCTAGAAAACCCACAGAGTGTGGTCCTGAGGATCTCAGTTTTCACACTTCAAAGTGAACGTTTCTAGTCATTATGATTGCAAAGGGATGCTTGCAAACATATGTGCAAGAAGACCTGATGAAATAGCAGAAGTTGGTGGGTAGGAGTGCAACGGTCTTCAAGGGTTGGGTTTCCATTATCTGCATAGCTCCCACCCCCCCACCCCCGACTACCAAAATTAGGATAAATTATGCAGAGTGGTAATGCAGAATGATGCAAATGAAGCAAATGTGCATTGGTTATACAGGTCACAGAATCCAGTGGGTTTTTAAAAATCACATAATATGGATTACCATCATTGAGAACTTAAAAAAAAAATCAGTTGACACACAGTCCTGTTAAGGAAACATCACAATGCGTAGAGAGAGCAACTGGAACCAAGATCTGTTGGAGTCTTTCTTTCTTTTATTTATATACCTCTCAATTGGTCAATGCCCTAGAAGCAGTATAGAAGCTGTATCAATATAAAGTGTTGCATTTCACTCCTTACAAAGTGGGGCAAGACTCAATTTGCCTAGTGTTCCTTTCACAACCTCATCCTAATTCTGTAGCATCTTTCCCTTCCCTTTTCAAATGTATTGTTTCATAATGGTCTTTCAGTAGAAACTAGGAAAAGGACTTTTCTAGGAAAAGTCCCCATGATGGTCACACCCACACTGCAGCCCTTGCCCACGTGTGCATCTTTCCATCGCTACCCATGAGTTTCAAAAGTTCATGTTGCTTGGAAATCTGCTCACAGCAACTCCTTCCTGTCATTCGTCAGTGCTGACAGAGTGGCTGTTTCAGTCTTTTCACAGCTAAAAGGGAAACCAGAACACAAAGATAAAAACTTGCACATTTCACTCTTGCCTTCTTGATAATTGCTGTGTGGTTGTTGCCAGCTAGGCCCCATATCTAAAAATATGCTGGACTGTTGCAATCCAAGTAAACAGGAACGCATCCTATTCTTTACTGCTATGTGAAGCCTCTGAGAGAACTCCAAAGGGTTATCAGGGACAAGGCTAGAATAGATACTGTACAGATTTTGATCACTGCCTGCACTTGTGTTTTCAAGATGAATCCATTACTTCCAGGTTAGTTGCTTCAGTTGAAATACACTCATTCATAAAAGTGATGATTTCGTGTGTGTGCCCAGGATAGGCTCAATGTGAGTATTATAACAGCATACATATCCTTTGAATTGTATCTAGGGTTGTCAGGTCCAGATGGTGAAAAAAGTCGATATCCATCACCAAAAAAGTGGAAACAAAGGACGCTTTTCACACAAAAAAAAAGTCTCCAAGAAGTCTCCACTTCGCATAAAATTTGCATATGTTTATTGATATTATATATGTGTATTTTGATTTTAAAAACTGATAGATCGAGAATAAATGCAGCTCACCCCTGTGAAGCTGATGACCAGGTGAGGGGTATGTCTGCTTGGTCTGCTGTCTAGGTGCAGAGTTCTCAAGGCCCCTGCTGCTTAACCCCTGTCAGTTCATCTCCTGGTTAGGTTTACCACACACACACAGTCCTCTGCCCTCCTCCCCCAGGGGTCACCCAGCCTGCTCTCCCCAGCCAGGCCAGCAGCTTCACCTCTTGGCTGGAGGCAGGGCAGCCAGCTAGCGACCGAGCCAGCCTCTTTGCATGCTCGTGCAGTGGTGCATGCATGGCCTCCCACTCGCTTGCTGTTCTCTATGACTATAAACATTCATATATGGCTTTTCAAAAGAAGATTTCACAGTGGCTTTCAAAGAAAAACAAATAACAATAAGATGCTCCCTTAGATTGTAAAGGCCTCACAATCTAAAAAGAAATACAAGCTAATGGCAGCACCAACCTCTGAAGGAATGCTGTGCTGGGATTGGATAGGGTCAGTTGCTCTCCCCACGATAAACAGAAGAGATTTACCACTTGCCTTTTTACTCGGCAGGGGGAGCTGCTAACTGAGTAAAGTTAGTCAGCTAACTGCTAAGTGAGTAAAGTTAGTTCGCAAACTGTTAACTTCTCACTACTACAACCAACACATGAAGGCAGCAAGCTCCAGCTGCCGGGCCCACCCATCTTCACTCCTGCATGACGTGGCTCTACAACCTGCCAGTGAAGCAGAACCTCCCCTCTGGCTTCCCCATTGGACGGATGGTCAGTAGGAAGAAGAAGAAGACAGAGGAAGAGAAGCTTTTCATGAGAGCAAAGTGTTCTCAGTGAACAAAATGTTGCAATTGCTCCCCAGAACTTCGGACACCAAAACACATGCAAAATAAGTTGTTTGGTCCCCCAAATACTCCCTCCTTATGCAAAAAAATCACCTGGTCCCCCAAATAGTCACATGCCCTCTATTCAAGTTTTTAGTTGGCAACCTTTTCACCTCCTCTTTTAGAACCAAATCAGGTGAGTTTAATACTTAGGAAAGACCCCTTGTCAATCACAGAACTCTTGAGCTTTGTGAGATCCATGAAACCAGTGTGTTGAAGTGTACCTATCACTCTGTTAATTGTAGCCATGGATTCCTTTATTAATGCCAGGCCTGTCTTTTCAACATTTTGATATGTGACATCTTAGGGTGTGGAGTCTATATAGAGGAGAAACACCTACATTTCAGATGCAATGGCCTATGCAGCTCCCTAAAGCTTATGAAACAAGACCAATTCCTTGCAAGGAATCATTAGGAAGGGGATTGAAAATAAAACTGCTAATATTATCATGCCCTTATACAAATCTATGGTGTGGCCACACTTGAAGTACTGTATACAGTTGTGGTCACCGTAACTTAAGAAGGACATTGTAGAACTGGAAATAGTGCAGAAGACGGCAACCAAGATGATCAGGGGCCTGGAGCACCTTCCTTATGAGGCAGGGCTACAGCATCTGGGAATCTTTAGTTTAGAAAAAAGATGACTGAGAAGAGACATGACAGAGGTCTATAAAAGCATGTATGGTGTGGAGAAAGTTAATGGAGAGAAAATTTTCTTCCTCTCTCATTACACTAGAACCAGGGGAAACTGATTGCCAAGAAATTTAGGACTGACAAAAGGAAGTACTTTTTCACAAAACACATAATTAACCTATGGAGTTTTCTGCCACAAGATGTGGTGACAGCCAACAGCCTGGATGGCTTTAAGAGGGGTTTAAATTCATGGAGGAGAGGTCTGTCAATGGCTACTAGTCTGAGGGCAATAGGTCACTTCTAGCCTCAGAGACAAGATGTCTCTAAATACCAGTTGCAAGGGAGTAACAGCAGGAGAGAGGGCATGCCCTCAGCTCTTGCCTGTGGTCTTCTCAGAGGCATCTGGTGGGTCACTGTGTGAAACAAGATGCTGGACTAGATAGGTCTTGGGCCTGATCCAGCAGGGCTGTTCTTATGTTCTTAAGACCCTCTCTGCATGATTTCTTTTACTTAAGGTGATTAGGACTCCCAAAGGGATGAAATAGCCATTCTCATTTGCAATTGTTAACTTAAATATATGCACATTCAGAACAGCCCAGAGTCTAGCCCTGAGACAAATCTAAGAAGCAAATGATAATAAGCAAACACAAGGTCAATTAGTTCAGAGTCATTTTGGCACCTTGCACATTTTGGCATCAACATTATCCTTCTAGCAGGTATGCAGATCCCCCGGAAGCATTTGAGGAGTGCCCCCCCCTAATTTTACTGAATTCCCTCATACCAAACCTAAAAACCTTTATCCTTCCCCTGCCCCCAAATTGTGCAGAGTTGCTCCTTAATCATTCCCTCTGTCTGCACCCCTGCTTCATAGTTAGGGATGTGCACCAAGCAAGTTTCATGCATGGTTTAGCACTGAACCGATGCAAGCAAGGTGCCGCTGGGGGCCGCAGCACTGAGCAGCACCTCTGAACGGGAGTATAGCAGGTCCTTACCTGCTCTCCGCCACTCCATGCAGCTTCCTGCTACAGCAGTGCACTCAACAGCCTGTGCGCAGCGGTGGTGGTGTGACCCTGGCTTGCATGAGGCCTCTGTGCATGTATGGACACCATTTGCATGGTCAGCAACACCATGCTGACCAAGGTAATGTGTGGTCAGTAACACCATGCTGACCACTTAAGGGCCAAGTGGGCACCTTAAGGATCATGTTCTTCTGCATGTACCTCCTCATGCGCTCCATTCAACATCTGAGTCCCTGCTGCATCTGCTCCCAGCAGCTGCATTTCAATGGGTAGCTCTTAGGAGTAGGACATTTTCAGTAGTGTTCTAATGAAAGAGAACATTATCAGTGTTGTTCTCTGTAGGAAGCTTCAACTTTGGGGGGCACCTGGCTGCAGCACTGAGTGCCTTCAGGTGTCAGGCAAACACCTGTATTTTTAGAAGGCCTTTGGGGTTGTCTGATTTTTGCTCTCCACATATGAGTTGTTCTTCCTGTTCTGTTGAATATTCTTGACTGGCTAAAATGATCCTATCCATCTCTTCTGTTTGATTTTAATTTTATTGTGTCAGTTTGATATGCATTGCTTTTAATAATGTTGCTGCTAACTGCTTTGAATGATTCATATGAAAAATGGGATATGACATTTTAAAAGGAATGAATGGTATGTGGGAAATATTTTACAGAGCTGCAAGGTGTAAGAGAATGTCATTAGGGCCTAATTCTGTAAAAAAAAAAAAGAGCTACTTGGGTTCAAGGTCATAGCCTCTGACTTTGCATCTCATCCAACCCAGCTTTATGTCTCTTTTATGCATTTGATAGCATGTATGCATTCAGTGAAGCATTTGACTAAGCAAGAGTGCATCAGATTGCAGGCTTAATAATCCCATATGCATAGAAGCCAATTATATTAATTCAATGCAGAGCTACACGTACTTTATACCCCTACACATATAGGGCCTCTCAGAGGCCCTATATTAGAATTAGAATCGAACCAAGTGGGAGGCTCAGCAGCAGAGCAGGCAGTGACAGGGGGCACCTTCTAGGCTGGAATTAAAAATCCCAGCCCAGAGCATGCCCCCTCACCAGTGCCTATTGCTTGATCCAAAAAAGGTTGGTGGTGGGGAAGGGCAGGTAGGGAAGAGGTTAAGGGCACCATCCTAGCCAAACATTTGGGGCATGCGCGTTTTGTGCCCAGTGTTATGCCAATGGTTACATCTCTTTCCTTGTACCATGGTCTGGGACCTCCCATGGTTATGATATTTTTTTAAAATGGCAGAATTGCAAAGAAACATTTAAAATTTATGGGGGTTGACCATGAGCTACGCTGAACGCAATGGAGCATGATTTAAATAGGATGACAATGTAGGTAGAATCAGTGTATATGGAGGGAGGGGATTTATTCCTGCTGACCTCACCCTGACCTCCACTCATGGATCATAACTTGTCCGCTGGTCAGTGGTTACTATACTTTATGTGTAGGTATTCCATGTTGTGCAAGCTAATGTAACCTGTATAGGTGTGTTACTTTTTTTTTTTTAACATACTGTGTCTTACTTGCTTAGAAGTGCTACTTAATAGAGCTTTAAGTAACGATATCAACAGCCCTCTATAGCTTGTTAAAAATGTATCCAGCTGAACCTTGTTCAAAAGTCTCCTCTCCTGCTTTATCACTCCAAGAGTCCTTTCTCACGAGCAGTGAGAAAGGGCTACCGGGCTTGCAGGGAGAAAGCCCTAAAATGCTTACCTCCCCGCAGACAATTGTTCTGCTGTCCCTGGGCAGGCAGATCACCCGCACAGACGAGCATTGGCTGCTGCCGGCAGCTCTGAGGGTTGGGGTTCTGGGACACGTTGCCTCGCCCCCGGAGCTCAAGTAATGCACCGCGCAAGCGTGCGGTGCATTATGGGGAACCCCCCTCCCCGAGCGCCAGCCGTGGCTGCTTGGAGCCTCAGCTGACACACGAGCAAAAGAATCAGGGTGAAGAGAGCGCACGCACTCCTAACCTCATTTAGAAGGGTGGCTCCGTACATGGGTTTGCTGCCATGGTGCTGCCAGGATCGAGCCTGATCCCAGTGGTTCACACATGTATGCAAAACTGGGCTGGACTTCCTTAGCCCGGTTTTGCATGCATGTGTGAATAGCCTCAAAATGTCCTTGGATCAGGCGGGAGTAGGATGCAGTTACTTCCATAACGCCAGCTTTCTACCTTCCTTCACTGTCCCACCCCCCACCCCACCCCGCTGAAGATCCCTGGCTTGAGCTGAAGAGCTCTTCTTCGTCACCGATAACATCAGGCCCTCTGTCATTTTAAATATTTCTCAAGAGAGCTGCCTTGGTATGCAGCTCTATGCACACTTGCCTTGGGAGCAAGTCCCATTGACTTCAGGTTAACCTGCATAGGTTCAGGCAGCCTAGCAGTAAGGCAGGACCAGTTCTGCTCCTAGCCCAAACTAACCCTATTCTGACCATTTCTTCTGCCATGCCTATCAAACAGTTTCCCATCTGTAGAAAACTTGATCTCAAATAAGTTCCATACTCAAAAGAGGGAAATACTATCATCTTCTCTCCTCAGGACTATTTTCCCTCTTAGTTATCCTGCCTTTACGAGGCTTAGATAATTGCTTACGCTCTGAATTACATGACAGATGCTTTCTGCTTCCAGTTAACATACAAAAGCATGCACTGTAGCACATGTTGCAAATACTTTCACACCAAAGTATGCACTTTTGGACCTGTGACCTAAGAAACCACAGGAAACATAGATGTTAACACAGACACCATATTAACTCAACCACAGAGAGTCATTCATATAGTATTCTTAGCAACTAGCTTGCTGGGTGTTTTTTTACACAGGGCTTTTAGCTTGCATCTTTTCCGGAATGGAGGGTGTGTGTTGACATATTGGCCAAATTTACCCCAAACTATCGGGGAGCACTTCACACACGGAGGCTATTCTCACGAGCGTGCAAAGGATCCCAGCCCTGTTTTGCATGCTTGTGAGAACCACCGGGCTCAAGGGCAAGCTCAGTGGCTCCACGGCGGCAAGCCTGCCTAAACAGCCACCCTCTTAAACCAGGTTAAGGGCAATTATTTGATTGTGTGTCGGCTGTGGCTGCTTGCAGCCATGGCAGGCACACTGGGGGGGGGGGATCCCGATAATGCCCTGTGTACTCATGCAGTGCATTATTTGGGCTCTGTGGGGCAGTGCGCCATGCAGCGGCACTTCCCTGCACCCGACCCCCAGAGTGGCGGAGCGAGGCACAGGAGCGCCACAGGGAAGCCACCACTCATCTGGGCAGGCTCTTCTGCCTATCCAGGAACCTACAGAGGATCATCTACGGGGAAGGGAAGGTTAACTCCTGCAGTTAGCCCCAAAGCTCTTCTCACTGATTGTGAGAAGAGCTTCATGATTTTGATTTTTCATTGCATGTTAGAGTGTAGCCTGATCTATATCCAAGTTTTTAAAAAATCAGCTTTTTTTGTGTCAGTTTTTTGGGGCAACTTCAAATTCCCAGTTAAACCTTGCAGTAAACTCACGGTAAAGCCCATTGTGTGAAATCTGCCCTGGTTCTGACTGGTTGTTTTTCCTGCCTTGCAATCCTGTTCTGCAAATTCCAAATGCCTAGTCAGGGACTTGAGTCCTCTGTGAAAGTGAAAAACACTGATGCCTAGGGATGTGCACAAACCGCTTCAGCGTGCTATTCCTAGAACACCGAACCAGTTCGGAAACCCTGTGTCTGAACCAGTTGGAACGTGGTAGGGGGCAGCTTTAAGGCACAGGGAAGATGCCCTTATCTCCCCCACCATGCTTCCCCTTCTGGTGCTGCTTCAGAAACCGCTGGCACGGAGCAGCTGTACGGGGCTCTTGCCTAGGGTAAGACAGGGCTGCACGGGGCTCTTGCTGCCCAGGTCAGCGTAAAACTGGAAGTGGTGGTTGCACATATGCACATCATGCATACACATGCCACTTCTGGTTTTACCCTGACTGGGTCGTCAAGAGGGTATACAGTCGCTCCACGCCAGCAGTTTCTGAAGCAGCAGCGGAGGGGGAAGCACGGTGGGGGAGATAAAGGCACCCTCCCCATGCCTTAAAGGGACTCCCTGCCTCTCGGGTGTGCACAGAGCCGGTTCTGTGAACACCCCTACTAATGCCCAGCCCGGGTTAAGCTGCGTATGAGAACCACCGGGATCATGCCCGATACCAGCAGGACAGTGCCACCTAGCCCCACTGTTCACCCCAGCTGTTAGCCGAAGTTAAGGGAGCAAATGCTCCCTTACCCCAGGTTAACTGCTCATGTGTTTGCTGGGGCTGTGTTTAGAGGCAATGTGTGTCACACTGTAGCAGTTTAAAACCTTTGTCTCAGAGCAAGCTCACATGAGGGGAAGCAAAATGCTGAATCAGCCCTGCTGAGCTTTCCGGTTCAGGCTTCTCCAAAAATTTTCCTATAATTTTTGGTAGGTTCTAAAGGCTGCCGCCACCATATCGACAGAGCTTAAACACCCCACCCTGGGCTTGGGATGGAAATCCCTGGGAAACTCTCTTTCTCTTGCTGTTGGAAAGTACACAAACATCCTCCACATGCAAGCCTATCCTCGTAGTGCTTATTGAAGTGGCCTAGGCTGTGGCACTTCAAACTGTAATTGAGGGCTCATATTACAGTTAACGAGGGGTGCTTTGGTTGCTGAAGCATTTTATTAATCCCTCCATTGTATACAATGTTTTTATATAGCTTAACTTTGATATAGATTTAGAACATTAGGAGAAACTTCTTAATGGAAAGAATGAGCCAGCGTGGTGTAGTGGTTAGAGTGCTGGACAAGGACTGAGGAGACCCAAGTTCAAATCCCCATTCAGCCATGAAACTAGCTGGGTGACTCTGGGCCAGTCACTTCTCTCTCAGCCTAGCCTACTTCACAGGGTTGTTGTGAGGAGAAACTTAAGTATGTAGTATGCCGCTCTGGGCTCCTTGGAGGAAGAGCGGGATATTAAATGTAAAAAATAAAAAAGTAAAAGAGCAACCTGACAATGGAACAACTGTCAGTAACAATGGAACAATCAAGGACACTTCCTTATTGGAGGACTTAAAATAGAGGGTAGACAGTCATCTGTTGGGAGTGTCTATAGCTATGTATTTCCTGCACTGAGCGAGGAATGGTCTAAGATGGCTTACAAGGTTCCCAGCAGCTAGCTCCCACATCCATACCCGGTATTTGTAAGTGCTAGTGCTATTGCTATTTCTCCTTTCATGAAACCAATGACCACAAAGCCACATCAGTGAAAGA
This sequence comes from Hemicordylus capensis, assembly GCF_027244095.1. NCBI lineage: Eukaryota > Metazoa > Chordata > Lepidosauria > Squamata > Cordylidae > Hemicordylus > Hemicordylus capensis. Next base: position 255,386,293 of record NC_069657.1, read on the forward strand.
AACATTTACTAATGGCCTTTACTGACAGAAGTGGAGAAGCTGCAGACAGGAAGCTGGATGAACATTGTGTGGCTCCTCCCTCACCTTTAACAGGCTTTGCGCTTGTACCTTAAGCAGCAGCTGGGCCACCCAGACTCACAATGGATCCTCTTCTGCCTTTTAAAACCCAATTGCAGCTGCAGGGTCCTCTAGTCCAGACTGGGACCATGCTGTGGGGAGGGAGGCTTAATCACTGCTTTTAAAGGCATATGAGCAAGGCCCATAAAAATGGGCAATACTAGATGAAAATGAAGTTAGTGCTTAGAAAGAATTAGACCCATAGTACACAAGAGTAGAGTTGTCAGATGTGGCTGGCAGTGCCAGTAATTATGATACTGATTAAAGACTGGTATGACTTTTTACTGGTCCAGTAAAAATGATAGCATGAACTGGTTGCACTAAAAAATAACAGGCAATCCTTCCTATATCAGCAAAATATGCATGCTCTTGTCTCTCTCATTTCAAAATCCAAAGGCCTTCTGTGGACTTCTTTTTCTTTCCTTTTTCACCTTCATGATCATGCCATTTAGCTCCTGTTAGGAGAAGCTTAAGAAAAACCAAACACGTTTTCCAAAGTATTTGTTATTATTTGTAAAGTGTTTTTTGAGAGAATCCATGAACAACTGTATTTAACAATACAGTAGACTGGAAAGACATACACATCATCTCAATATTTACAATACACAATTTAAATAACAGCAATTCTTAAAGTGCAAAACAGAAAGGCCAACGTCCTGTGCGCATGCAGCCGAGGGAAGCACATGTGCAGCAGCTGCATTCCTGCTTCAGCAGTGTGGGTGCTTGCAGGGGCAATTTTAGCTGATCTCCACTTCCACTGTAAGCGCTCTTTGAAACCTGCAAATATGTCCCTGAGGGTTGCTCAGGGACATATTTGCCGGGTGCACAACACAATCTACGAGAAGGAGGGAGCCGCAAAAATCACCCCTGCAAGTACTGTAGCTACACTGCTGAAACACAAATGCAGCCACTGCATCTGTACTTCCTTCAGCTGAATGTGCTATGTTAGGTTGTTTGTCATTGGCAACAACTTATAAAGCTGTCACATGCAAATGTTAATGATTACATCCAGTTCAAGATTTGCATTGATCCATTCAGCTCTAGTTCCTAGAGTAGGGATATGCACGAACCATGGTTTGAGCTTATTTAAGGAGTGGGGCCCAGGAGCTTTAAGAAAGAGGAGAGCAGGTCCTTACCTGCTCTCCACTGACCCATGCAACTTCCTGCTGTGGTGACATGCATTCCAAGAAGCCCCACATAGCATCAGCTTGCATATGGTGTCTGTGCATGCATAGGCACCATTTGCGTGGTCAGCAGCACCATGCTGACCAAGCGAGTGGCACCCCTGCATGCGCGGACACCATGTGTGTGCTCATGCCATGAGGGGCTTTTTTGGGATGCACATCACCCCAGCAGGAAGCTGCATGAGATGTCGGAGAGCAGGGAAGGACCTGCTCTCCTCTTTCTTAAAGCTCCTGCGCCCCACTCCTTAAATAAGCTCAAACCATGGTTCGTGCATATCCCTATCCTAGGTGCACCTCGGTAATTTTGGAGCCTGGACCTAAAGGCCTTTGGGGGGTGTCTCACCACCCCCTCCCTGCCACCTCTGCAATATAAGCTACAATGCACTATTTTTTTACACCAGAACATGCTCAGGGAAAGCTGGAAAATTTTTATTTTTATTTTTAGAAGAAGTTATGAATAAGTCACCCATAGCCACTCTCAGCATTGCACACTTGGCTGCCCAGCACAAGTCAGCGGCATGGCCCCCATGGCCCCGGGTGGGACATTTGGGGGGCCCCTGCCCAGCGTAGAGGACTGGACTGCCACCCAGAAGTCTGGTCGAAAGGGCACCTCTGCTAGTTCCTTCTGCACAACATGCACATTGGGGCCTCTTATCTCTCCAGTTCTGCTTCCAGGATTTCTCCCCAGGTGTCAACATCCATAGGATACATACTTTTGTCTGGCAAGCCATTGCAAGAATGAATGTTGCTGTATTTTCCACTTAGCCACTCATTCTTCACTTTGCTTTTCCAGTAGTTTCGCAGCAATGTGACCTGATGGAAGTAAATGGGGGAAGGATGGGAAAAGGAGGACAATATGAAAGGGCCGATGCAAAGACTCCTTAATGACCACAGTAGTCAGAGTTTGCAAGTCATTTCTTATGTACCCTGCCTTTTCATATAAAAGCTTTCATAAGAACAGCCCTGCTGGATCAGGCCCAAGGCCCATCTAGTCCAGCATCCTGTTTCACACAATGGCCCACCGACCAGATGCTGCTGGAAGCCTATAGGCAGGGGCTGAGGGCGTGCCCTCTCTCTGCCCTGCCCTTGGGGGCATAAGATTTCAAGACAACTTATTCCTATTGTCACATGTGGGACACATTGAAGCTTGTCAGAGACTAATTGTACCATGTGAACATTTTAATGCACACAAAGGAGTTGAAAGATACATTGAATTTACATTTTAGCCAATACAGGTTTAACATACGCAATGTACAGTATATCATTTTAAGCCTCATATGAATACTGCCTAAAACTGGGCATATTTTCCTCCAGTATATAGAACTTAGGGTGGGCTCATTTTAAACAAGATCTAGATGTACTACTGCCCACTAGTGGACTTGTGGAAACTTTTACGCTGTCATGTCATATGTACAGTTAAGTGCTAAACAAAGCTGCTTTGGGAAGACATGATTCAGACTGGAAAGGGGGTGGTTGCCGTCTGCCCCAGATTTCTAGATATTTCCTGGATTTTAAGCATGTTCCTGGTGCTTGGTTAGCCTATTCTCATGTCCGGATTCCCAGCTTTCATTTTATATTTCATTAAAAATTAAAAATTAAAATTAAAAGCAAAGCTCTAGTCCTTGAGAAAGTGGCGTTAAGGAGAAAAATGTTCAGTCACTATTCTGTTCAACTGCTGGACTTAGAGAAAGACAGGTGAAGCACAAGAGGCTGGCTGGGAGAGGTTCACAATAAGTAATCTCCCGGAGGAATGTTCCCTTTGGTTTTTTGGCAGCAGGGGATCTCTATAGGGCAGCTGAGAGGATATCTTGATTTTGATGTAAATCGCTGCCTACCTGTGTACAGTATTGTAATGTTTAATGTTTTTATAGTGCAATCCATTCTGTGCGTACCTACTTAGAAGTAAGTATCATTAGTTTCAATAAGATTTTCTCCCAAGTAAGTATGGATAGGATTGCAGCCTTAACTGAAAAGCTGTGTATTTTTTGTTCTATTGCTGCTATTAATATCTCAAACTTAATTCTGTTTGAAAATTCAGTTTTTTCCTATAGATATTATTTTGGTTTGGGGTGTGTTTTAAATTTAGCTTTAAGCAGCCATGAATTCTCCCTGCCCCCTGCTCTTTTCCAGCCTATACTAGTATTCTAAATCAAAAGGAGTCATTTTGATGTTTTTAATGTATTTAACTCATGTTGTTGTTAGCTGCCCAGAGACGTAAGTTTGAGCTGGGTATAAATTTAATAAAATGAATGAATGAATGAATGAATAAAGTTATGTACTTCTCTCAAGTTGTGAATGGTGATTGAGACAAAGCTCAGGGATGAAAGCTTTAATCCCTACCACGAGTTTTGTAGGGTTAATTGTAGAATTTAGTGGTGATAAAAATGCGCTCAGTGGTGCATTCAGTGGTGATAAAAATGCACTCAGCACTAGGGATGTGCACCAAATTGCTTCAGTGCACATCCACGGGTGGGGAGGGGCTCCCTTAAGAGCAGGTGGGCAGGTCCTCCAAGTGCCCACTGAACTGCCATGGCACTGACTCAACAGAAATACTTCTGTGCTTGTGCCACTTGCCCCTCTAAAATGCTGCACTGCGTCGACACCATTTACATGACGCTGCGTCATGGATGCCAGGGATGCATACCATCGCTGCGGTGCAGCATTTTAGAGGCACAAGTGGCACAAACTGCCGCTTGCATGGAGTATTTCCGTTGAGACAGCTCTGCGACAAGCTGGCAGGGGCTTGGAGGATGGGCAGGTAGGACCTGCCCACCTCCTCTTAATGGAACCCCTCACCCCATGCCGAAATTCTTTGGCGCCAGGGAGCCGTAGTGTTTTGGTGCCTCTCCAAAGCCTCTCAAAATGCTTCAGGCTTATCCCTACTCAGCACTGCTCCTCAGCGTGAGCTTTGATTTAGTATCTTCAGCAATCTTATTAGGTATCTTCAACTTCACCAATAAATAGCATATTTAAATTAGCATAATTAAACTAATAAATAGCATATTTATTCACCAATAAAAAGCATATTCATGTATTGGAAAACGGAGTGGGGTAGTAGTCTGCAGTTGGTGAAGAATCCATGGCAGCACTACACACAGCTAATTAGACAAAGTTAAACACTGAACTTGTGTATTAGAAAGTGCTGGGATATAAAGTCTGGGTGTTTAATGCTCAGGTAAATAGTCAGGTAAAGAGATCCTCCCCAACTATTGCTGATAGATGAACAGAGCAAATACAAGTCAACTGGACAGACAGTGCACAGTTAATGTGCATAATTTGCATTATATGTCGGCCTTTAAGAGAGCCCTAAAAACCTATTTGTTTGGCCTGGCCTTCCAAGGCTTGTGAAGTGCTGTTTTTTAAAAAGTATTTTAATTGGTTTTAAATGGTTTTAATCATTTTTGCATTGTTTTTATATTGTTTTTAGCATTGTGTTTGAATTGTGGGTTTTATGTCTTTTTAAAAAGTTGCTGTACACCGCCCAGAGCCTCTAGATGGGGCGGTTTATAAATGAAATAAATAAATGAATAAATAATATGGTGCCCAGATTTTGAGAGCTTGAATATGGCAAAGACACAGTGGGGAAATGACTTGTTTATCAAGCCAGAGGTTGCTGGTTCGAATCCCTGCTGGTATGTTTCCCAGACTATGGGAAACACCTATATTGGGTATCAGCAATATAGGAAGATGCTGATAGGCATCATCTCATACTGTGCGGGAGACGGCAATGGTAAACTCCTCCTGTATTCTACCAAAGACAACCACAGGGCTCTGTGGGCGCCAGGAGTCAAAACTGACTCGATGGCACAATTTACCTTTAGAGAGGGAGTGGGAGATGAAAACTTTTCACACTAGTAAATTCTTTGCTCCTAACTACTCCCTCCTAAAACATATCTCTCTCTCTCTTATTTCCCCCTTTAAAACACTTGTCAGAGTTTTGTTTACACACATTAACATGTAACATGTAGTTAGGCTCCAGGTTTGTATTGTAACATGTAGTTAGGCTCTGAGAAGCATTTTAACATATGTCGTCTAAAATGGCTCTTGCTGTATTGCAAATACAAAACCTTGATTGGCCAGAGTGTTTATTCCCATGACAAATGCTTCTCTTTCACTTTATCTGCTTCATTAACAGATGTTCACATATATAGTGTAAGAAAGTGAAAGATGATTTTAAGCACTGTATGTAACAACACTCTTTGTGTCAGTACTATTTCATTTCTCTTCCCCATCCTTTCAGTATGCTTTCCGGTGTAATGTGCTGCATGTTGTTCGAGCAACCTCCACTATGGTGACTGCTCTGCCTACAGCTGGGAAAAGGTCCCTATGCAACACAGAAGCACCATAACAGCTTCAGACAGGCAGCAGTACTCTTATCTTCCAGAGCTGTGAGAAGATTCCCATCCACTGAATGGGGATGAGAGAGCAATTTGTGTCAGCAAAAAGGAGGAGTTTGAGGGTGGGGGTTTGTGGGGGGTGGGGTGGACACATACAAGGCATGTATGTGCCTTGTACAGCAGGCCTTGGCAACTTCTCTTTGGATCTAGGAGCCAGCCCCAAAATTTAGGAGACAGACAATGGTCACTTGACAAAACTACTGGACTTAGTAATGGACATTATGGGGAGAGGGTAAAAAGGCTTCTTTTTATCTCCTTTGCAAGTAGCATATTTAGAGAGTTGCTTGGGACAAAAAAGATGTTATTAATCAACTCTGCCTCTGAATGTCCTAGTCTAAGTGCCACAGTTAGATTTCTAGGTGCCATGGCTCCCTGATGCCTGGGATCTGTCAAGTGCTGTTGCATAGGACACTCAGCTGTCACTGTTATAAAATGCAAGCTGGTCATAAGATCAAACTGTGAATTAGCACATGCCTGAATTAGGGAAGGGAACTGAATAGCAGGTAGCATTTCATTCTTTCAGAGCTTCTGCCTCCTGTTCCTACATTTCTACATCTGCCAGAACTGTGCCCATTTTGATGTTAATACTCTGGGGACACGTCATACAGTTAGGAAAGGTCACAGAACACACTGTCCTGAGATTCAGAGGCGTGTTGGTCTTACGGACCCACAGCTAAAAATGTATAGTGCTACAATACTTTTAGGGCCAAACCAGATGTTATAAAGGAAATGTGGGGTTATCAGCACTGTTTCTTCCCTGTAACTTCATTTCAAAGGCTGGAAGGCATTGCAGGGAAGAATTAGTGGATGCAGAGGGTGCCTTACCCCCACCCCCACCCCGACACACACACCTTACCCCCTCACACACTGAAATCAGGTGAGCCTAGATGAGGGGGGATTCACACGAGCAGCGGAAACTGGGCTAAGGGAGCCCAGCTGGGCTTCTGCTGCTCGTGTACAGCAACGGGAGCAGTGCAGCTCCCAGTGGCAAGCCCTCCTAAATGCTCCCTGCCCTTAAATGAGGTTAGTGGAGTGCTCCGCTAACACCATTTTTTTTGTTTGTGTGTCTGCTGCAGCTGCAGGACCCTAGGAATGCAGTTGTGTGGTGCATTACTGGGGCTGTAGGGGTTGGGGCGCCACACGGCAGCGCTTCCCTGTGCCTGGCACCTGGAGCCACGGCCGGTGCAGGAGGGAAGCCGCTGTTTGTCTGGGCGGGCAATCTGCCTGCTCAGCAATGAGCTGGTGCTCATCTGTGGGGAGAGAGGGTCAAACCCGCTCTCCCTGCGAACCCCCTTACAGCTCTTCACACCATTCATGTGAAGAGCCTCATTATCTCAGCAAACATAAAATCTCACAGGCATATTTGGTGAGGTAATGGGAAATGCATGGACATTGATATTTGTGGGGGAGAATCAGTGGGTGCTGATAAGTTAAATCGTCCCATGTATTTGACACTCATCCTCAGCATTTTGGTTAATTTTTGCAGTTATGGGGCTGAGATGTTTGCTGAAATAATCTATATGTATAATTCTCTAAGGCATACCCGCGGCTAATCCTGTGCATGGCAGTTATTGCAAGAGTTCTTGAGCAGAAGCACCGTGGGGATTGGGCAGTGGGGATTCCATATGCAGATAGGGAGGAGGAGCCTCTGACGGTTAAGGTCAGTTGGAATGCAACTGTTACTGGTTGGAAGATGTTCTTGATGGTAGAGGAGAGGAATCTATATATAAAAAAGGATAATGGGCAGGGGTCTGCGAAGAGAGGGGTGATGAGGGAGGAAAGAGCCCTTCAGGAGAAGGAGGCTGCCGTTTTGTGAATTAGTTGATCTGTTAACTAACCTACTTCACAGGGTTGTTGTGAGGAGAAACTTAAGTATGTACTACACCGCTCTGGACTCCTTGGAGGAAGAGCGGGATATAAAATGCAAGATAAATAAATAAATAAATAAATAAATAACTCAGGAAGGGAGAGGGAGAGAGAGAGAGAGAGAGAGAAGAAGAGCAAGTGGAGGACAGAGAGAGAGAGAGAGAAAGAAGGGAGGGAAAGAGAGAAAGAAGGAAGGGTGAGGGACAGACCTGAGCCTGTCAGTGACCTGAGGGGAACAAGCAGCCATGGCGGCACCCATTGGCAGCAAGGATAGGCCCAGTCAACCAGTGCTACTGTTTGGGACTACAGAGGCCATTGGCGGAGGGACGGAGGGAGGGAGGCAGGGAAGGGATGGGCCCAGGCCTGTCAGCGACCTGAGGGGAATGAGCGGCCATGGCGGCAGCAAGGAAGTGCCCGGTCAACCACTGCTGCTCCTCTGGGAAGAAGGAGTGGGGTGAGAGTGAGGCTGGGGAGATCTCTGGGGACAGGGGGCTGCAGCTTGGCCAATAGGCACCAGCAACGGTGCAGCTACAACCAAAAGGGGTGAGGGGGGTGGAGTAAAGGGATGGAGGAGTGACCAAGAGGGACGAGGGGGATGGAAGCAACGGGATGGAGGAGGAAGAGGAGGAGTGCGGCTCAGGTGAGGGTGGAGAGATGTCTGTGGTGAGGGGGGCTGTTGCAGGGGGTGATGGGAGCAATCAAGTACTAGTGCGGGTTAAGATAGTATCTCCTGAGGAACATAGGGCGCTGCCATATACTGAGTCAGATCATTGGTCCATCTAGCTCAGTATTGTCTTCACAGACTGGCAGCAGCTTCTACAAGGTTGCAGGCAGGAATCTCTCTCTCAGCCCTATCTTGGAGAAGCCAGGGAGCGAACTTGGAACCTTCTGCTCTTTCCAGAGTAGCTCTATCCCCTGAGGGGAATATCTTACAGTGCTCACACTTCTAGTCGCCCATTCAAATGCAGCCAGGGTGGACCCTGCTTAGCTAGGGGGATGTCCTTAGCAGCAGGAGAAGTCTTTAAACTGTTTTTGGTGATATGTGAATGCAGTAGAGGAGACTGATAAAGGCTTGACTGATATTATGTTTCTGAAAAATCTGGGATAGTTCTAAATGCTTTTGTTCCAGAAAGACAGGCTAGGTGGGATTGATACACAGTTTCTATTCTGCATATTTCTCTCACCAGTTGGAAGCAGGAGAAGCTGTGCTAGATCATATGAAACAATGTTAAACTTCTCTGTTTTCTCAACCATCCAATGTGTATTTCTACTTCTATTGGGAGGAGCAGCCTATTCCTAACCTCGTATTAGGAGGCAAGCAGAGCACAACTGCTGGACCGCTTCACTTTGCTTACTTTTGAAAGCTAGGGGAGAACCAGTTGCTAAATTCTCAGCAGTTGTAATGTTAAGCCAGGACTAAAAACAAACACACCAAATATGGCCCACTCTCTGGGCTTTGTGGTGAGGATCAAAGAATGTATGGTAGCTCTATCATCTTCCACCCTAAAAGAATGACGTCTCAGCCAGGAAAGCAAAGAATTGTTTCTTGGAATAGGTGCTGAGAGCCCTGAACTGTTCCTTGCCTTTGATTAGGATAATCACATCAAGTTCCTAGAACAGACATTTTCAAGAGTCCTGAAAATCTATAGTTTTATCTCTTTTGCTTGTCATGTCCATTGGTAAAAATAGGTCTAGGCAACATTTTTCTCATGAGACAAACTGAATGCTATTTGAGATGTCTTGAGACTGCCAGAAGGATGCAAGAAGGGGCCACCTAGGCTCTTAAGATGAGAATCAGAGGCATAACTATAAGGGGGGCAGGGGGGGCACGTGCCCCGGGCGCCATCTTTCTGGTCACGTGGGGGGCGCCAGCATGACAATTTTTTTTTAATTTTTTTTTTAAAAATTTGTTAATACAAATGTTTCCTGCTCAGTGCAGCAGTGCTGCAGCAGTCAAGGGAGCGTGTCGGCGCCCCCTCCCCCATGAGCAGTCCCTTCCGTGCCACCCGCCCCCCCCATTGCTTTGCTGGCGCCTGGCGGCCAGTCAGTGGCCTGGCTTGGTGGCGGCGGTGGGAGCTTGTGAGGAAAAACCTAAGTATAATGTAGTATGTGGGGGGGGGGCGGGGGGCACCATTTCAGTGCTTGCCCCAGGCGCCGTTTTCCCTAGTTACGCCTCTGATGAGAATCAAACCTCTTTGGACTCACCTTCCATGAATACCCATTTCCTCTGTCACAATCAATCTCTCGCTGACAGATGGCCCTTACACTTAAACAATGATGTTTCCATAAATAATCACAGTTCTCAATGGTGCAGTTCCAGGTCTTGCATGTCATTGCAGCATTGCATAAGCTCTGAATGTCAAGTTCACTAAAAATCTTTAAACTGACTTCTAGTGGAAGCAGCTGTACAAAATCCTCTTGACTTTTTTTCTTCTGCTTGGAAGAATGGATGGACAATTTTTTGAAGGTAACAACAGTCTGCTTATGTCTTCTGGAAGTTGTCTGCTTAGAGCTTTTCTGCATAGTTCAGATCTTCGTCAAACACCATCCACCCTCCCTAAAAAAGTAAAATTGCCTGTAAAATTTGTGTAAATGGAAATGGAATAACTTCAAATTTACTTGGAAATACATGCAGATATTTTGTGGTATTATAACAATGACTAGCTGGAGAGGTCCTTATGCTACCTTACTACATATAACAGTATTTGTATGGACTATGCAGTAGCAGAAATGGGAGTATCTCTTGATACTGGCATTTTAATCTTTCCATGATATTTAACTTAACTTGCTTAATCAAGAATTGCAGTGTGCAGCTATCTTTTTACTACCCTTACAGTTAAAGTAGGGGAGCATCTGCTGAAATAAAACAATAGTCTGTCTTGGCAAACAGAAAAATATGAACTGTGATCCAGTTTGTAGCTAAGTCAAGGAAATTAGTTGCTCTTAAAGTGTGCTGTCAAGTTGATTTCAACTCCTGGCACCCACAGAATCCTGTGGTTGTCTTTGGTAGAATACAGGAGGGGTTTACCATTGCCATCTCCCATGCAATATGAGGTGATGCCTTTCAGCATCTTCCTATATCACTGCTGCCCGATATAGGTGTTCCCCATAGTCTGGCAATATGTTCCCTGTATTCTGGGAAACATACCAGTGGGGATTCGAACCGGCAACCTTCTGCTTGTTAGTCAAGCCTTTCCCCGCTGTGTCACTTACATATAGGATAAGGAACTATTTATTTATTTATTACATTTTTCTACTGCCAAAATGGATGTCTTGTGGTGGTTTACATTAAAAAAACAAACCTAAAATAACAGTTAAAACCAAAATGTCAGAAAGAACAGTTTCTCTTAATATCAATTACTTGTTTTCTAATTTAAAATTGCCCACTGCCTAGAACAGAGACTGAATTCTTGTGCAACTGCTTTATCATTGGCTGGTTTGAAATCCTAAAAGCAATGAAGAGATTGTTCAAGATGTTGTGGGTGATGATTGGTGCTTGTGCATGATATGTAACTGATTCATGGGTGACTGAATGGTAGTTGTGGTGCTCTAATCAAGAAAAAACTTTATAGCATTAAGGTGCATGTCTTGTTTGTTATGGAGAAACATACGGAAGGTTGTCATATAATAATCAAATCTCTGTAATTTGGGGGACATGTCATATTTGATTTCACTTTTTCAAAAACTGAGCCACCATTCCTTACTAGATTTGTGACATCCATTGCAGTATCATTTGGGGGGTTTCCAATGTTGACTTCAAAAATACTGATCCACTGTGGTAGGGTCAAATCAGAATCTAGCAAGGGAAGAGCCATGACCAAACTGGTGAGTCATTAGCAGAACTTGGTGGAATCTGGTTGTCAGAGTCCAGTCAAGGAAAAATCTGACAAATCAGAGTCAAAATCTGGTGGGTTGAAGGTGGAGCCTGCTAGAATATGGTGAATCATGGAAATAGCCTGGCATAATCTGGAGTTTACTGCTACAATTATTTGACAAATACTGTTTTACTGGTTGAACTAGTAAATATTGGCTAGCTGGCAATCCTAATGGGCTTAACCTTCTCAAATGCTAAGCCATCTTTTCATGCACCCCACATACTGATATGTTACACAATGGGGCTATTCTGACGATTGCAAAAATCGGGCTAGGAAAGCCTAGCCTGATTTTTGTTGATCGTCAGAATCACCGGGCTTGGCTGCGAGCACGGTGGTTCTAGAGCGGGTTATCTGCTCAAGAACCCCTGCCCTTAGCCCGGGTTTCTGGAGCGAGCACTCCACAAACCTGGGCTATTTGCTTGTAAGTAGACGCGGTGCAGCTCCGCAACGCGGCTACTCGTGAGTAGACCCCCGACCGGGAGGCGAAAAGCTGCCTCCTGGCTCCGGGGGTCTCCCCAGTATGTCCCGTGTGCTCGGGGCTTCCAGGGGCTGCGTGGCCCCCAAGCTCCCCAGCCCCTGCCGGCTCTGTCACAGAGCCGGCAATCGTGTGGGCGGCCAATCCGGACGCCCAGGGCTCCCTCCCCACTCACCGCCCCAAACTGGGTCTCACAGATCATGAGACCTGGCTCAATATGTTCCAATACCAATTCTAATGTAGCCTGTCAAAGTATGGAAATGTGAAGACCCTGGGCTACAGGAACTCTTAACAGATGCTTTTAATGGTACTATGTCATTCCAGCTGTGCCAACAAAAGGGGAGCTTTCCCACCCCTGGCCCAGAAACCATATTACATCTGATGTTCTTCTTGGCACAGTTAATGAGATGCCCCACAGGAATGCAAGTGGCTTATTTGCCCCAGATGTAAATAATGTTCCATAACAGTAAGGAGCAAATATTGTACTGGTGAGGACTGGGTTTTTTGTTTGTTTGTTTTACATTTTATATCCCGCTCTTCCTCCAAGGAGCCCAGAGTGGTGTACTACATACTTTGGTTTCTCCTCACAACAACCCTGTGAAGAAGGTTAGGCTGAGAGAGAAGTGACTGGCCCAGAGTCACCCAGCAAGTCTCATGGCTAAATGGGGATTTGAACTCGGGTCTCCTCGGTCCAAGTCCAGCAGTCTAACCACTACACCACGCTGGCTCTACATCACGCTGACGGTTGGATCGGGACTGAGGAACCATACTGCAGAATTCCATTACAAGGCAAAGTGAGTGTAGGGGAAAGAAGGCTGAACCAGTGTAGGGAGAAAAATAATGTGTGGGAACTAAAGCATGGCAAGGAGTTGAACTATTTAATGACCAGATAAAAGACAAGAGCTAGATAAGGTCCAAACAAAGGTTCGTGCAAGTGTGGCCTAAAACAGAATTAATTTAATATGGCTCTTGTAGTCTTCAAAGTGTGCAACAGTTACCAACAGAGACACTTGGTATTATGTGCAATGTGAGAAAAAATAGAAGTAAAGAAAGACAGTAAGGAACTAGGAACTGCTGGTTATCTTTCTAGGATTTCATCCTGGATGTTTTAATAATAGACCTGTGTTTGTTTTTGAGCAGGAGGCAGTCTGCCTCAGTGCACTTCAATGGGTAATTAAAAGGTTCATAATTTTAAACTAATAGTGTAATTCTATTAGTAAGTAAAACTTTATTTCAGTCGTAGACCAGCAATACAACAGTATAAAATGTAATTCTATTCATGCACTTGCAAGAAAATCCCATTGAGTTCCACTCGGCTTACTCCAAGTAGCTGTGCACAGGATGGCAGGCTAACAACACACTATATAATAATAATATAAGGGAACAATGCCATCCCTCCCCCATGAAAGATGCAGTGACACAACAAGGGTTATTATTATTGCTAGCATATTGTGTATACTCAAGATGACAATAAAAATTAGACGCATATTTTTTTTGTTCCCACAGTTGGAGAGTGGAAAGTCTGTTATGTCTGCAGCAGCAGGCGCGTAACAATGATAGGGCAAGGGGAGACAGTTGTCTGGGGGCCCCACTGCCTGGAGGAGCACCCCAGAGGCACCTCATGTGACTCCCCATTGCCCCCTGCCCAGCCCCATAGCCTCTCAGCCACTTGCCCTCTTCACCGTCTCTCCTGCTTGTTCTGCTGGCCCGCAATCGAAGCAGCAGACAAGCTGCAAAGAGCTCCTTTTCTCCCGCCTCTCAGCTGATCGGCGGGTGGGCGGGGCTTCCACGGAGGCCTCCGTGTAGGCCGCAGTGAAGCCTGAACTCGAGTAGGGCCCAAGCAAGCCAGGAAGGAGGAGGCAGCCAGAGTGTTCTCTGCAGCAGAAGACCCCTTGCTGCCCTGCTTAACCCAGACCAGCATTTGCCAGGTAGAGTGTGAACTCCTTTTTGTGGTTACCTTTCCCGCCCCCCCCCCCCCCATATATAGGGATCTGCTTGCCATAGGGCTTGGATATGGTGGGGGGGAGGGACCGAGAAGTCTCTGAATATTTATTTTGAAACAGCTTGGAAAATTTGCTGACTTAAAAAAAACTATCTAAAAAGTCCTATAAGTGGCTTGATTCATGGCAGAAAATTGCAAAAACTTCTGGAACAGTATTTTATTAATTTTATTTATTCATTCATTCATTTATAAATGCACTTATGTTCAAGTTGTTTTGCAACCCAGAAGGTCTGAGTGAGAACTGTGAAGCATGTGTGGTGCTTTTATTTTATTTTTCTTGTGTGTGAACTGCTCCCCAATAACTTGCAGGGACTTCAGGGTAAATCTGGCCAACATGTGAATGCAGCACCTCCATTCCAGAGGAGATGTGTGTTAAAGGGCTTTAAAAGCCTCCTGTGAAAAACCTCCTGCAATCAAACTTGACTGAATTTGTTCAGAATTCTGAGAAAACAAACATAGGTTCACCCTGCATGGTTGAAAGTCTCCTTTGCTAATCTGCAGCGAGGGGCCCATTTTAATCATTCATCTTTCTAGTGTGTTCTAGGCATTAAAAGTAAAACAAATGTATAGTACTCAATGTATATCACTATATATTGTGACGTGTGTGTGTGTATTCAGTGAAATGTATTTGCAGGCAGCATACTTATTTTGGAATATCAGACTTAAATCCTTGGGGGCCTGGGGTGTGCGGAGGCCCTGGACTTTGGGGGGGGGGCCCATTTTAAAATCTTGTCTCTGGGCCCACTCCAACCTTGCTACACCCCTGTGCAGCAGTTTTAGCCTACACGAACTGTGACCACACACGAGGGTCACAGTTATTTGGATCAATTCATCAAACACAGAGAGAGGAAAATATTGTGAGAGGAAGTGAGTTTTTTCTCTCTTCTTTGTATTGCAGCGCTTTGCCTAGGGTACGTGCGTTTTTCTCACCTGCTCAGCCTATAAGGTGAGAGAGCCGATAGTGAATTGATCTGACCACCCTTTTGGGCCACTCTTGCCCGCCCCTGTCATGCAACCTGCGGCTTGGCGGCGCCCCCTCCCCTGAGCCCCGCCTTGTTCCAGGATTGGCTGGCTCAGCGCTCGCGACACCAGCTCGCCATCATCCCGGGAAGCTGCTCGAGCGCAATAAACGCCGGTCACTCACCGGCCGTCTGACAGCTCAGTTTCCGTTGGCGGTTTGAACGTCTCCTCCATTCGAACGTGTTTGTTTACTCGCTTCCCTGTCTCTCCGTTCCCCATCACGTAATCACAGACTTTCGAAATCGCAGCCCTTGCGTTCTCGATGGGCATCCTGGGAGTTGTAGTTTGGTAACCCAGGCAGGCTTCTCTTTCTTGTCGTTTTAAATCGGCCGATGCTTAAAAGGCGGGCCGTGGGACGCGTCGGAACTTTCTAACTCAGTCCGACGGATAGGAGGTGTAAGAGAGCAGGGATGGAAGGACGGTACGTCGGTGTTTCCTGTCCCCCATGCGAAACTCCGCGAAGGCCAGTGTTACCATGTCAGGGTTTAAGTTGGTGCCGGCGGACGGAGGGGGTTGCCCTGTGGCTCTGCCGCCGGGGGAGACAGTGCTAGGACGAGGCCCCCTGCTGGGAGTAAGTGCTCCAAAGGGGAGTGGGAAAGGCTGCGAGTGCGAATGGAAATGGTGCCGCGAGCAAGAAGGGGATGGAGATCATCAGTAGGGATGATCCACCGTAACGAATGCACACGAAGCTGCCTTTTGACCTATCGGACTACTGGGCTATCCAGCCCTGTACAGTCTCTAAACCTTTATTTATTTTGGGGTTTTTTTTCTTCTGAATTAAATGTCTAAGGCTGTAAACTTGTGCAACTTTAAGCCCCATTGAACAAAAAGTAGGATTTACTTCCATGTAAAACAGGCATAGGACCAGGCTGCAGTAAGCATCCAGCACTTTCCAGAACTAAAGCATGGTACTTACTGGACAGAACTAGTAGTTTTTTGTAAAATAGAAACTGCATGTCCATGCAGTTTGGCTGGTTGTCATAAATATTCACAAGTAAATAATTGAAAGCATTGCAAGGCTTGAGTACTTGGAGATTGTAAAGGAAGAGCTGTTCCATCTGGGTTCTATGGGTGATGCTGGCAAGATACAGGATCATCCTAGCACCTATGATGATTTGCTCGTCCTTTGTCCAGTAAGAAGCTTACAATAATAAATGTATCATTAGTGACACGGTGGGGTGATTAATTAAAGTGGTGATGTTTGAAAATGCAAGCAGTTCTGCTTAAAGTAAGTTTTTTTGTATAACATTTCCTTGTCTTTTCTCTCTTTAATAAGCTTATCGGCCACTGCTACTGGCAATAGTCAGCACCAGTGTTCCCTCTAAAGCATGCACTCAATTTTTTTTTAATGGCTGCTCACTTAATTTTAGATCCCACTCTGGTTGAATTGAGAGGGTCCTACTCTGAATGCACGTGTGCATGCACTGCCTTTGATACTGCTGCCCAGAACAAAACTCCTTCTACACATAGATGAAAAATTAGAGGGAACACTGGTCACGACTAGCATGGAGGAAGTGCTTGTGCATAACTCTCATTAGGGGAGGATTTGTAGGGACGTGGCTCCTTAATTGGTGTTTGCACTTATGTATAGAGGTGTCTGACATACTTTCATTCTGGACTTTTCATACTGTGGATTTCTATGCTTTTCAATTTTCTGAAGATTGATTGACACAGTATTTTAAACACTTTAAAAAAGTGTAAGCAGAGCTGGCCCTAGGATTTTTGGTGGGTTTTGGTCAAATATGACTTTGGTGCCCACCCCTTCAATTAAAATTATATCCTGCAGCATACATAACTTAATTTTTATGGGATATGGGGAGGGGTGCCAAAGTCACACTTGGCAGGGGGCAGTGCCAAAGGATATTGCTCCTTTTAAAAATCTGTAAAAATTAAAAATCTGCACACCTTGAGCTCTGTTGGTGCCCCACTTCGCTGCCCAGTTCCCTGCAGAGTCTGCACCCACCGTGAGCCCTGCCCGTTCTGCTCACTTGTACAGTACCTATGCTCAGTGGTCAGGTGAGCAGTGGAGACAGGGAGCATAGTGGATGCAGACTCTGTGTGGATAGTGGATGCAGCAATGTGGTGTGGTATTGGTGGTTTTATGGATTTTTAAAGGTATAATCTTCTTCCTCACCACCCCCTGCATCAGCCATAACTGTTCCAGCTGTCGTGCAGGGGGTGGTATTCACAATGGGGACAGAGGTGATCATGTCTGCCCCATACCCCGTAAGAATTCATACCATATGTGATAAGCTAGTGGATGGGCTAGCCTTGCAATGTAAAACACTTAAAAAACCACTGTTTGCTCTTACCTATCTTCTATTCCATAATCCCCACTGTTTAGTTAGTGCCTTATGTTTTAGTTGTTATGTACAGTGTGCAGATTATATAGTGCCTGCCTTCAGTTTTTGTTTAAGAAAGAGTGTGTGTGTGTGTGTGTGTGTGTGTATGTGTATATGTATATGTATATATATATATATATATATATATATATATATATATATAACATGACTTTTTTGTGTGAGCTGTGTATTTGATTAGCTGCAGTAACTGTGTTAGTGCACTAGAGGTCACAATTTACTAATACTGAGAATAGATTCCCCACCCACCCACCCCCAAGCAAATTTCTTGAAGCCTGTATGTTATGTTATACTTACCAGTTAGGAAGTAATGAGCAAATGTTATTGGAGAAACTCCTCTTCAGAGTTTAATCACTGTAATTACTCTTCCTATTTGTTCATTTCATTAATTTTGCTTTTCTCTAGTTGTAATTTCTTATTTTTTACTAACATTTTCTTTGTAGTTCAGATGGAATTGTTAATGTAATCCATACAGGATTTATCCACAAAAGGGTGAATTTGGAGATGAAGTATGTTAAATGAGGCATATTTATTACTGGATGAAAAGTCTTTTTCTTTTTGCCTTGGTCATGATTTTGTAAACAGGGCATGGATAACCCAAGCTGACAGGTCTAGATCAGGGGTTCCCAACAGGGGGTACTAATACCCTTAGGAATACTTGAAGGGCTCCCTGAGGGTACTCATAGTCCTCCTGCCTTCCCATGCTGCAATCACACTATTCATTCCCCCTCTGAGGATCATCAGCTTGTGACGCATCCTAATCAATTTGTCTATTGCAGAAATCAGCCCTCTGCTCCTGATTACTAGCTATGGGCTGAAGCTCAGCAAACCCCTTACTGACAGGCTTCAGAAAATTAGCACCAAGTGCCCACCTTAAGTGTTGCTGCGGGGAAATGCTTGACTAACAAGCAGAAGGTTGCCGGTTTGAATCCCCGGGGGTATGTTTCCCAGACTATGGGAAACACCTATATCAGGCAGCAGTGATATAGGAAGAAGCTGAAAGGCATCATCTCATACTGCGTGGGAGGAGGTAACTGTAAATCCCTCCTGTATTTTACCAAAGAAAACCACATGGCTCTGTGGGCACCAGAAGTAAGAGTCGACTCAATGGCACACCTTTACTCCCATTGCAATCAGCAAGGCAAGTAAACATGTCTCACAAACCCTCAAAATCTCTATGGGTACCTAAGATGAAGGTTTGTGACAGAAGGGACATGCTTGTTAGAAAGGTTTGGGAACCCTGGTCTAGGTAATTCACAGCAAGCAAAGAAAGATGAAGACAGGCATAATATAAAAAGAGACTTTATAGTCGAATCGGTAGATGGCCATTCCAGCAAATCAAAGGCTGATTTAAGCTGTCAGTGTTGCCCTCACCCATCAGTTTCTCCATAGTCCTCTTTTTCCTCCCCTGCAGTGTGCTGCAGTTGAGTGTCTGAATTGGAAAGCTTCCTGTTTGAGTCGTCTACTTGCTGGGCACTCTATGAAAGGTGCTTCCAGACAAGAGGGCTTTGTGGTGTTTATTTCCATGCATTCCCGCATTGAATCACATCCACAATGGCATCACTTGAGTGAGAATAGCTCTTTTTTGGTTCTGATTTATATTTACTATTTTGCATCTGTAGTAGTTAAGTAACAGGTAGAGAGTCACCTTTAGTGGCGCAGCAGGGAAATGCTTGACTAATAAACAGAAGGTTGCTGGTTCAAATCCCCGCTGGTACTATATTGGGCAGCAGTGATATAGGAAGATGCTGAAAGGCATCATCTCACACTGTGCAGGAGGAGGCAATGGTAAACCACTCCTGTATTCTACCAAAGAAAACTACAGGGCTCTGTGGGCACCAGGAGTCGAAATCAACTTGACAGCACACTTTACAGAGAGTGCTACCTTGTGGAGTTTAATTGTTCTCTCTTTCTCTCTCTCTCTGTGCTTGTCTTGTAGAATAAATGCTCTTCTGGTTTATCACCCCTCTGGGTGAAGTCCTTATTGGACTTCTGTAGCATCACAAATGCAGTCCTCTATTTACATGTAAAAGACATTAACATCATTAAAGGGAGTTATTTAAAAATGCTATACTCATCCTCCCCACCCTCACTTGGAGATGTGGTTTGCTGGAAATTTCCCTATGTAAAATTCCCCCCATTTGCCTTAATTTTTTCCTCAAATTACTGTACAAATTTTCCTGATGCCATATAGCATTATCTGATTTGACATATTATTTGACCTACTTATACAGTTAAAAAAAACACACCACCCCTGCCATATTAATTTTCCCTCATTGTATCTCAAAGATTTTTCAAGTAGAAACTTTTGAAATGTCTCTGTTCTGACCTTGCATTAAAAACCAAAATGAGAATGAGTGTTTGTAAGGGAGAGCTACATTTACAAAACATGAGGAGATCAGAATGGGAAAAGGGACACCACGGGGTGGGGGAGGAGAGGGTGTACATGTGCACAGTTAACAGATTTCCCCCCATGAACCTGGCTGTTCTCATGCAGCCAGAGGAACTGTTCATTTTTTTTTGAAAAGAGGATATTATTATGACCTCTCACTAATCAACATTTAAATAATAAAAATAAATACAATCCTCTGCTTTATAATAGGTTTTAGTTGTCTTCACTTTATGGCACGTTTTAGCATGTAATTGTGAACAGGAAGGACAATGTTTAATATTTATAATAAATTGAGCACTCCTTTTGCTCAGTGCATACATTGTATGGTGATTTTCTGATCATAAAGATTATTATTAATGTGCAAATTATGTGTCATTGTCTGTTGACAGCAATCTTCCTTTTTGCATTTCTAGATTACAGACAAGAGAGTATCCAGGAAACATGCTATTCTGAAAGTATCTGGAGACCAACTTAGTATCAAACCGGTAACAGGCTATTTCATATCTCTTTTTAGTATAATAACTTAAAAAAACAACAACCCTAAGTGGTGGTGTTCTAGCGCTTGTTGTAATGCTAGATAGCCGTACTTGCATCTTTAAAGCTTCAAGGAGGGGCATAAGCAAAAATGATGGAAGATTAGTGTCTTTTTTTTTTTTTTAATGTTGGAACAGTCAGACCAGATGAAGCAGGTCCTCAGGTTGTGTGTTAGAGTTGCATCTTGTCATTCTGACAGCACAAAGACTTGCAAGCTTAAGAAGTAATAATAAGTAGAGCAGGGATTCTCAAACTTGGGTCCTCAGGTGTTATTGGACTTCAACTCCCATAATCCCCAGCCTCAGTGGCCTTTGGTTGGGGATTATGGGAGTTGAAGTCCAATAACACCTGAGGACCCAAGTTTGAGAATCACTGAAGTAGAGAAACAGAACCTAATCTTAGGCCTGGTTTGGCTGTGGTGCACAAGTTTGTACATGTTTCCTCTTCTCCTTGGGCATTCCTGATACTGTGGGTGATGCTGTGGGCTTCTCCTGACAGCCCCTTGGGTATTGTATGTGGTGAATGGATTCAGAGTAGGAGCACATCAGTGTGTCAATCCTGCTGTTACCATGTGTTGATCAGTGCCTTCTGTGGTGACAACAGAATTGTCCAGGGATGCTGTGGGAGTGGCTGTAAGTTTTGTTACATTCTATCTTGTTTTTATAGATATTGTTTTCTTTTCCTCTCTGCTTCTGATAACTGCATGGGCAATTTAATCCTCTGTTGCATAGTGATTCTCAACTGGGCCCACTCGCAACTGCTACCCTCACTTCAGAAACAAATACACAAGATCAGGTTCCATCTTTAAAGTCATTTCTATGTCATGGGCAGTTCCATAAAAACAGGAACATAGAGGTGGAAAACTAAAAATAGCATAAACTGTCTAAAGTTGGTGTCATTTAGTAGAGAAACTTTTGAATATCAGTAATTCGTGCATGTTTGACCTGTGGCTTGGACATATTATTGGCCAAGAAATCTAAAACATCTAACAAAAATGCAGTGTTAGTTGACAACAAGAACCAACTTCTTAAAATATGAATAGTAGAATAAGTAAGTTACACTAGAGTAAGTAAGTTAGTTACACTAGATATAGTGTTTCTTTAAAAAGTCACAAGGCTTTATTTTTCTTCAATTAGCAAGCCTGTAAATAAACGAATAATGATGGGTGAGCTTTGTGTACTCTGTAAATAACTAATAGGGATTCCTTTACCATAAAAAGGGCCTAATTATTTTTTTTAGAAGAACCAGTGCAAAGACAATTCCACATCATTGGAACCAAGGACAGATATTTTTAATGCCTCTCCAAAATACATGATAAGCCAGTGCAGCCGGTTGCTGCACTGCTGTTAAAGAAAAGCTAGTTGTATGACATAATTGAAAACAGTTGCACAAAGGAAGATGATGTAGAAAACTGCCACCCATAAATTCCTTGTTCTGGAATCCTGTTTAGGACACTAAGTTTGGGATATATTGCTATGGAGAAGTGTAACTTCCTCTAATGTTTTGAGAGAAGAAAGGAATGAGACTAGCGTTCCACATAACTTTCTCACCTTCCTAATAAATGTTTGCAAAAGTGTATTTCATGGTCAAGGTTATGATACCTACCTACAAACTTGTATATGTCTGGACAACTAATGTCAAAGCTGCTAGCTTATGTATAAACTAAATAAATTCTGTTCATGTATACCTTTTTTGTTGTTGTTAGTGTACAGCACAGTTGCTTTCACATGGCTACTACTGTGGGCCAAATGTTGTGCCTTAAGCATCTGGACTGTAAAAGAATGGGCTATTATCCAAGATGCCACTTGATGCTTTTCAGTTTATCTCCTTATCACAGGAGTGGTATTTTTCCTTCAACATCTCTATTGCTTCAAAGGTCTGCATTCAGTGAACTGTAATAGGCTTTGCCTGACAGGAATTTTTGTTGTGAAAGATCACTTCTAAAAGCAAGGGTTACTATAGTGGGACTATAGTGGGTCTTGATAGTTTACAGCTCTTGCACTTGAGAATATAAATATCATTTGAATAGCTGATTTTGCTAGCAGTAAAAAACTATTGTGGTCCTGGTGGAAGAACAGGGAGATGAAATTAAAAAGAACCAAGCTCATAAATGGCTTAGGACTTGTTTTCACCTTGGAGCAGGTTTGTAAAGTAAACTGGAAGTTTGATAGTTAACATGGATATGATAGATTTGATGGCTTTTGTTGAGTGGTGCATTCTTAATTTCATACATGAAAGACAGTGAGGCTGTTCACACGAGCAGCCCTAACCGGGTAGGGCTGCTTGTGTGGAGCACTGGAGTCGGGGCCGATCTGGGTACCTCCTCGCCAGGTAGCCTGAGGATTTTTCTTTGGACTATTACCCAGGTACCCAGTTGTGTGTACCCTAGAGGTACCCTAGAGCGCCTGGCTTGCGGGGGAATTCCCCAGTGCATTGTGCTCCCAGCAGAGTGCATTGTGCTATTTCTGGAGGCCGTGCTGTGTTCTCTTGGCAACGCCGCTTGTGTGGGCACATGAGTGGCACTGCTGGGAGACCTACATGGATCATTTGGGCAGGGAGCAGAGATGCACCTAGGTAATTTGGGAGCCTGGACCTAAAGGCCTTTGGAGGCACCCCCCACTGCAAGTTAAGCATCATTCCTCTCCACACAAACACATCATTGCACTCGCAATATTTTTAACACGTGGGTTCTTGAGGGCACAAACAGCAGCTGAACTCACAAGAATGTAAGAATATAAAACTGGTATATTTATGCAAATATCCACTAGCAGAAACATTTCAATACATAACTTCACATATTCCCACCCCACATACTACTTTCCTCACTCCCCCCTCTGTCTCTAAAGCACCTGGCACAGGTCACAATCACACTTGGTTGCCTGGCATAGTTCGGGCCAGCAGTGACCACACTCTCCAGAACAGACTAAAGAGGATTTGGGGTCCCCAAGAGGTGGGGAGGTCCTGGACTTGGGCCCAAAGTCTACGAGTAAGAGTGCAATTGGTGCAGGGTGTGTGTAAGATTGCTCCGGCTTTCCCATTTGTGCCTGCCCCACCCCGCTCACAGGTTGTGAGAACAACCGTAGTGGTTGACATTCTACTGCATGCTCATAAAAGTGTTCACGCAGTTGTACAAGAGTGCTCTTATGCAAAAACTGGAATTGAACAAATGTAGTTGTGTGGTGTACAGCCATTGGAAATAATGGTCATACGCCATTCAGCTGCATTTGTGCAATTCCAGCTTTTATGTATGAGCACGCTTGTGCAACTGCAGGAACACTTTTTTTAATGAGCAAACAGCAGCTCCATGGTGCTAATAATGCCTGCGAGGCACTGTGCAGAATATCAGCCAGTATCTTGGTTTTAATTTAACGGGGATTTTTTTTGTATTTGAATATTTGCCATTTCCCCCACTTGCAAATTAAGTTATATGCATCATTTTAATACTAATGAAAGCTGCTGGGGAACGGAGTCATCAGCATATCTGTAGAAGTTTCCTTTAAATTCCTAGAACTGTGATTGTGCTCTTGGGCACTCTCAACAATATAGTGACTTTTAACTGTGCCTAGCTTGGCTTTGGTACGAATATTACAAATATTTATATACCACTTTTCAACAAAAGTTCCCAAAGCAGTTTACATAGATATAAGTAAATAAATATAATGGCTCCCTGTCCCCAAATGGCTTACAATCTCAAAAAGAAACATAAGATATACACCAGCAACAGTCACTGGAGGGATGCTGCGTTGGGAATGGATAGGGCCTGTTGCTCTCCCCCTGCTAAATAAAGATAATCACCACTTTTAAAAGGAGCCTCTTTGCTCAATTTGCAGGCTTTTTTGGTACCTCAAAAACCTTAATGCCTTTCTTATGGCTGTCCTCATACCACTTGTATGAGCAATGTAAATTAATCAGGAAATGCTGGCTTGCTATCTTTGATAGCAAAATGATGCACTGCACAGCAATATGGAGGAACAGAATAGTTGGAGTTTTATGGCTCATGGGACTGGAGCCATACAGTCAAAATTGGAAAACGAATCTACTGCTCCTCATCAAATTTCCTCAAAGTTCCTCATCAAAGACTCCTGAGGAAACTTAGCTGTCATGGAATAAAGGGACAAGTACATGTGTGGATTGCTAACTGGTTGAAAGACAGAAAACAGAGGGTAGGTATAAATGGAGAGTTTTCACAATGGAGGGAAGTAAGAAGTGGGGTCCCCCAGGGATCTGTACTGTGACCGGTGCTTTTTAATTTATTCATAAATGATCTAGAAGCAGGGGTAAGCAGCGAGGTGGCCAAATTTTCAGATGATACCAAACTCTTCCGCGTAGTGAAATCCCAAACGGATTGTGAGCAACTCCAAAAGGATCTCTCCAAACTGGGGGAGTGGGCGACAAAATGGCAAATGCGGTTCAGTGTTAGCAAGTTTAAAGTGATGCACATTGGGACGAAAAACCCCAACTTCAAGTATATGCTGATGGGATCTGAGCTGTCGGTGACGGACCAGGAAAGGGATCTTGGGGTTGTGGTTGACAGCTCGTTGAAAGTGTCTATTCAATGTGCGGCAGCTGTGAAAAAGGCAAATTCCATGCTAGGGATCATTAGAAAGGGGATTGAAAATAAAACGGCTAACATTATAATGCCCTTATACAAAACTATGGTGCGACCACACTTGGAGTACTGCGTACAATTCTGGTCACCACATCTTAAAAAGGACATTGTTGAACTGGAGAAGGTACAGAAGAGGGCAACCAAGATGATCAGGGGCCTAGAGCACCTTTCTTACGAGGCAAGACTACAACACCTGGGGCTTTTTAGTTTAGAAAAAAGACGACTGCGGGGAGACATGATAGAGGTCTATAAAATCATGCATGGCGTGGAGAAAGTGGAGAGAGAGAGATTCTTTTCCCTCTCACACAACACTAGAACCAGGGGTCACTCCATGAAATTGATTGCCAGGAGGTCTAGGACCAACAAACGGAAGTACTTTTTCACACAACGCGTGATCCACTTGTGGAACTCTCTGCCACAGGATGTGGTGACAGCCAACAACCTGGATGGCTTTAAGAGGGGTTTGGATGACCTCATGGAGGAGAGGTCTATCAATGGCTACTAGTCAGAGGGCTGTGGGCCACCTCCAGCCTCAAGGGTGTGCCTCTGAGTACCAGTTGCAGGGGAGCAATGGCAGGAGAGAGGGCACGCCCTCAACTCCTGCCTGTGGCTTCCAGCGGCATCTGGTGGGCCACTGTGCGAAACAGGATGCTGGACTAGATGGGCCTTGAACCTGATCCAGCAGGGCTGTTCTTAGGTTCTTATGTTCCTAGTTACAAAAAGTATAGCAGGACATTAGTTTAGGCAGTTGTTGTTTTAAACCTGCTTTGCTTTTTTACTTTCTGTCAGTGTGGGGGTGTTGATTTCACTAGTGCTGTAGACTGAGTCCTTATGCTATATAGCATGAGACCAAGAGACTTGGAGATAGAACTTTAGTTCCAATGGCTTATTCTGTTGGCCCTTAAACTTTCTACTGAGAGGCTGAGGTAAAATTCCAGTTTTGTGTTCTGGCATGTTCATAAAAAAAACAAGCTGGCCTTTACTGGGTTCAGATGCCATAGCAAATGTTGGTTTGTTCTAAATCAGGGTCGGGAGTTGAAATATTCCTCAGATGAGAGTGGTCACCCAGCCTGAGGCTTGGGAACATCATGTAGAACCATGATTAAATCTTAGTTCTGCATGACATTTGAACCAGTTCCTAGTCAAAAACGTTGAACACTTTCCCCTGATAAACGTTATCTAGTTGCATTGCAATGGAATTGGGGTGATGATGAAGCTCACGACATGCTGCAAAGACTTGTCACTCTTCTGGCATAGTATCTTTACTGAGGCTCCTCTTCTTCATTGCCAGGTCCATGTAAACCCTTGCTTTTATCGGCCATCTGAAAATAGCCCGTTGTCTCCATTGGATACAGATCAATGGCACCAGCTGAGCCCAGGTGACCATTTTTCCCTGTTGGTAGACAAATATTTCTTCAGCGTTCTCTTTGTTGCTTCAGATGTGGAAAGCCTGCCAAGGTAATAAGAGCTGATGTGAAAATATAGCAGTAACGTTGCTTGTACTGTAATGCGTAACTGTCAAACTGCATCTCTTTCTGTACAGTTTGTTATACAGTTTTATACAATACTAGCTGAACCCGCACAGAGCATCTGTGCGGTAGTTCACTTCCTTTTTGGGTTTAGTTGGGAGAATTCGTTTGGCTGGTCCTCCCACAGCTCTCTCGCTCGCCCTGTCCCCCCCCCACAGCGCCTCTCTCGCTCGCCCTGTCCCCCCCCACAGCGCCTCTCTCGCTCGCCCTGTCCCCCCCCACAGCGCCTCTCTCGCTCGCCCTGTCCCCCCCCACAGCGCCTCTCTCGCTCGCCCTGTCCCCCCCCCACAGCGCCTCTCTCGCTCGCCCTGTCCCCCCCCCACAGCGCCTCTCTCGCTCGCCCTGTCCCCCCCACAGCGCCTCTCTCGCTCGCCCTGTCCCCCCCCCACAGCGCCTCTCTCGCTCGCCCTGTCCCCCCCCCACAGCGCCTCTCTCGCTCGCCCTGTCCCCCCCCCACAGCGCCTCTCTCGCTCGCCCTGTCCCCCCCCCCACAGCGCCTCTCTCGCTCGCCCTGTCCCCCCCCCCACAGCGCCTCTCTCGCTCGCCCTGTCCCCCCCCCACAGCGCCTCTCTCGCTCGCCCTGTCCCCCCCCACAGCGCCTCTCTCGCTCGCCCTGTCCCCCCCCCACAGCGCCTCTCTCGCTCGCCCTGTCCCCCCCCCACAGCGCCTCTCTCGCTCGCCCTGTCCCCCCCCCACAGCGCCTCTCTCGCTCGCCCTGTCCCCCCCCCACAGCGCCTCTCTCGCTCGCCCTGTCCCCCCCCCACAGCGCCTCTCTCGCTCGCCCTGTCCCCCCCCCACAGCGCCTCTCTCGCTCGCCCTGTCCCCCCCCCACAGCGCCTCTCTCGCTCGCCCTGTCCCCCCCCCACAGCGCCTCTCTCGCTCGCCCTGTCCCCCCCCCACAGCGCCTCTCTCGCTCGCCCTGTCCCCCCCCACAGCGCCTCTCTCGCTCGCCCTGTCCCCCCCCCACAGCGCCTCTCTCGCTCGCCCTGTCCCCCCCCCACAGCGCCTCTCTCGCTCGCCCTGTCCCCCCCCACAGCGCCTCTCTCGCTCGCCCTGTCCCCCCCCACAGCGCCTCTCTCGCTCGCCCTGTCCCCCCCCACAGCGCCTCTCTCGCTCGCCCTGTCCCCCCCCACAGCGCCTCTCTCGCTCGCCCTGTCCCCCCCCACAGCGCCTCTCTCGCTCGCCCTGTCCCCCCCCACAGCGCCTCTCTCGCTCGCCCTGTCCCCCCCCACAGCGCCTCTCTCGCTCGCCCTCTCCCCCCCCACAGCGCCTCTCTCGCTCGCCCTCTCCCCCCCCACAGCGCCTCTCTCGCTCGCCCTCTCCCCCCCCACAGCGCCTCTCTCGCTCGCCCTCTCCCCCCCCACAGCGCCTCTCTCGCTCGCCCTCTCCCTCGCTCTGTACACTCCCCCCACCTTCTGCCCTACTCTCCTCCCCCCAAGCCTTCTACCCCAGTCCCCTTCCCCCCAAGCCTTCTGCCCCAGCTTGCTTCCTCCTCTGTTTCCCCCTCTTTCTTTCTCTCTTTTTCTCTCTCTCATTCGTTCTACCCCCCCACGCTTTTTAGCCTGCTTGTGTTTTCCCCGCTGGCCATTGCTGCCTCCTCCTTCCTCCAGTCCCCAGTGTCGGACTCGGGCTGCCAAGCGTTCAGCCGCCTCCTTCCTGCATGGCCCTCCCTCTAGGGAGCATCTTCCGAAGCGGCCAGCCAATCTGGCGTCTCCACCTCCCAGCCAATCTGCTGGTTTGCCGGGATGCATACCCACAGAGGCACGTCTACGAGAATTAATATAATAGATGCTGAACAGATCAAATTATATTTCTGTCAGGATTACAACCACTAGCCAAGTACATTATCCATCCAGCCAGCCATCCTGTGGATTATCTGTTAATAACTGTTGATTCTGGACCCTGTGCTTCCATTCACAAAGTTAGGGATGTTGATGTAATTGTGCTACATACACAGCATGTTATTAGGAGACTTACAGTATAGATATACTGATATAGATGCAGCTATACCTTTACATCTCTATTCCTTCTTGAATCTGATTGAAAAATGGACACTTCTTACAAACCCCCTCTTTCTTCAACTGGAAAACAGCATATTATTATTATTATTTTACATTTATGTCCCGCTCTTCCTCCAAGGAGCCCAGAGCAGTGTACTACATACTTGAGTTTCTCTTTCACAACAACCCTGTGAAGTAGGTTGGGCTGAGAGAGAAGTGACTGGCCCAAAGTCACCCAGCTAGTTTCATGGCTGAATGGGGATTTGAACTCGGTTCTCCCCGGTCCTAGTCCAGCACTCTAACCACTACACCACGCTGGCTCTATATTGAGAATGGCTGTGCCAGACATTTAAGTGGGAAAGTGCTAGTGTGCTTTTCTCTGTAGAATCTGGGAGCCAAGAAAACTTCTCTTTTATCAAGTGTTGTGATAAATGGAATGAAGTAGCATTGTTGGTTCTGGTAAAGTAGGCATGAGATAAACGTTGCTTTCAGTAGTGCAATTAATGTAATGTATTAATGTAACATGAAAAGAAACTCGCATTTTCACTTCTATGTACTGTGTTTATCTCCCCTTCTTAAAATACAGCAGAAGAATTACAGTTGACTCACTGTATTAGGCTATTATGGTAAATCATATAAAATCCGGTCAGAACAGTAACTGTGTTACTGGGAAATGTGTGTCCTATAATAAATGGGACTAGGAACAGACTAGACTGTGCTTTAAGAAAAACTGATTTTCAACAATTTAATAGGCCCTTGATAACATTCCTTAGCATTTTAGTGAACATGAAGTTTGCGTAGCATATTAGATTCTTTATTGTACACATAATTTGACTGACACATTCCTGTGACTTTGAAGATACAGGATCCAACCAGGAAGTTGCGAGAGGTAGCAAAAAACTGACTACTTAGTTTTTATTAACATGATTTTAAGATATTTTTGATGTTTCTATTTCCTGAAAAATACCAGCAGAACTGTTTTCAACATCTGAGTGTACATGCATTTTTTTCAAAACAGGAAACTAATTAATGATGTATTTGTATGGGTATATGAATGTATTTAAATTCATATAAAATAACCTACCATTATTTTAGACTTCTGAAGCAGGGCCTGGTGAAGATGGGGGCAAAGTAGGAATATTGGGGCTTATACAGAAGCATGTATCAATACTGATAGCCAATTTGGCAGCTCAACCATTATGAAAATGTAGTAGATGTTCTTCATTAGAGGTTAAGAACTATTTACCTCCTCTATTCTAGATCAGGGGTCCCCAACCCCCTCCAGTTGTTGCTGAACTACAGTTCCCATCGTCCCAGCCTCAATAAGTTCTATAACATCTCTCTGTTTTAAGTTTGCCTTAGGCTATCCATTAGAAATGATCATCTGCCTTATGATAAGGACAATGGGAATATTGGAATATTAAAGTGCAATTTTCAATTTATTCATGCTAACTTCTGTTTGAGTGATTGCAAGCAGACAGCACTGCAAATGGCATCAGTAATAGCAAACATTCTTAATAAATGTAGTTTGCTTTGGCCGTAAATAAAGTATCTATCTATCTAATAAATGTAGTTCATCAAGGCTATTGTGGAGCCACAATAAGTTGTAGCTGGAGATGATGGGAATTGTAGTTCAGCAACATCTGGAGGGCTGCTGGTTGGGGACCCCTGTTCTAGATATTAACCTAGCATTTTGCATCTTGCTGCTTTCAGTTGCAAAAGTAAGCTATGGTCATGTTCCGTTCAAAGTTAGCTATATTTGAATTTCATTTATTTTAATGGAAGAAAATTAAACGCATGTTTGACTGTCCCATTGATATTAGTGTTTGGCTGGGATTATCAAGTGTTTGGTTGAATTGTTCCTTTTTATTTCCATTCTACTGTGCATTTACTAGCTTTAATTAATGTTTCAGTATTTCAACTTCTTTCCATTAAGAGATTTGTTAATATGCAACAGGCTCGATCACAACGTCAGTACAGAAGACATACCAAATCAAGCTCCCTCAGCAATTCAGACAACCGAGATGCTTCACCGGCAGTCTTCTCTACAGCAAACAGTGTCTTCTGGCACAAGCAAGCTTTTGGAAACACATTCACTATTAGAAAAAGTAGTTGAAAGCCCCCAGAAGGTAACTCTCAAAACAGTAGGTGGCATAGCAGAGCTAACTAGATTGGGTATATGTTAATAGAATTTTATGGGACAGCTGCTGTGACACACATCAAGGATAGTGTTGCAGAGTTGTCCACTTCAAAGAGGCTGCTTTTGAGTGAAATTGTCAGATTTCAAGACAAACAGCTCTGTTTTATTTTTAAGGCTTGTTTTCCTAATTACATGACTGATAGAAACTGCATTAAACAGTATTGGTTGAGGCTGAAAGGTGGTATAACAGGTAGCCAAGCGACCTAAAACACAATTACTCCAGATTCACGTTCATTACAGTACTTATCACCACCACGCATTTCTTCATTTTCATTGGGCATTTCACTGGGGACATGGTGTACTGTTGACTACTGTGCTAAGCAATTGTTTTGTTTTTCTGTATTGATGATTACCAATTTCACTTTTAACCAGCCTTGTTGTTAAGCCCACAAAATGTACCTGCCGACAAAAACTTCTACTTGCCTGTCTCAGGGGTCGGCTGGGCAGGAGGGGCAGCAGTGTTCTCTCTAACAGGGATTCCCAGATGTTGTTGACTGCAACTCCCATAATCTCCAAGCAAAGGCTATTGTTTGTTT
The DNA here is from genome assembly GCF_027244095.1 of Hemicordylus capensis. Classification (NCBI taxonomy): domain Eukaryota; kingdom Metazoa; phylum Chordata; class Lepidosauria; order Squamata; family Cordylidae; genus Hemicordylus; species Hemicordylus capensis. Next base: position 255,417,389 of record NC_069657.1, read on the forward strand.
GTTTGTTCGATTTCTATACCGCCCTTCCAAAAAATGGCTCAGGGCGGTTTACACAGAGAAATAATAAATAAATAAGATGGATCCCTGTCCCCAAAGGGCGCACAATCTAAAAAGAAACATAGCATAGACACCAGCAACAGTCACTGGAGGTACTGTGCTGGGGTTGGATAGGGCCAGTTACTCTCCCCCTGCTAAATAAAGAGAATCACCACGTTAAAAAGGTGCCTCTTTGCCAAGTTAGCAGGGGTGCAGGTTAACTCTGCCAAGTTAGCAGGTTATTGAAGCTGGGGATGCTGGGAGTTGTAGTCAACGACATCTGGGAATACCTGTTAGAGGGAACACTGGGTGGAGCTCCCTTTTAAAAATATTTTTTTTTCATTGCACCTCTGCAGGCAGTGGCTTCAGTGATGCTTGGAGTACTGTTTCCCCCGCTCTAGGATGCAAGTGAGGGTCACTTTTTGACACAATTTGGGGGGGGGCAGGGGATGTGGTCAGACGTCGTCCATCAGGAAAGTTGTTAGCACTTCAAGTGTTGCTGAAGCTGCTGCCTATAGCAAAAAGGGTTGTTGTTTTTTTAAAAAATGTTTCTCTTACTACTCACCTGGTAATGACAATGGTGAGTTCTTAAAGACAAATGGTGATCACATGGGTGCTTAAAGATGGGACTGATTTTAACAAGGTTGCCATATTTGACTGAGAAAACTGTTGACCAAATATTTATGAGCAATAGATGTGGGAAAAGTCAGAATCAAATAGGTTTTTCCATTTTCAATACATTGTGGATGGTATTGTTCTTCTGCATATGGCAGCAAGCTGGGGAGAATAGAGAAAATGGATGCCACCAGTTCCATAGTTGGAGAGGAGAGCCTGCTACTTGGCATGGATTGTCTGTCAGCTTTGACTAAAGCTATGCCTAACCAGGGTATCACAATTGTATTGACACAGCTGCATAAATCCATGGAAGCACAGCACTGTGGAATAGTGGGAGATGGATATCCTTGAATCTCCTGCTTTATATTTCGTGCCTTGTTGCTCCTGAAGGGAAAACATATAGCGGGGCATTAATTTGTAAAGTCTCTTTCAGCTGTCTGCTAGTAATACTGAAAATGAAAATTCAAGAACTGCTCAGAGGAAAAGAGTGCTTCCGTCATGGATGGTGCAAGGTCCATCAGCCTCGATCCCTGGAAAAGGTTTGTGCACAACACATTTCTTCCATAATACCTGTTGTGGAAATCTTTGCCACTCTCTGCATTGATTTATCTTTGTAGCATAATGATTGAAGCTACAAGTTATGTTTGTATGTTGTTTGATATTACTGCAGTGTGTCAGTCATGAAGCTGGGGAAATGCAATGCATGGTGAGAGTCTGGGATTGATCGCTGCCATCTACATGCAGTTGATGTCACATGTAAATGGTTGATATGTATGTAGATTCCTATGTACAACTGCTCTACAAGGCTACAGCCGGGGAAAGCTCCCCCATGAGGCAATTGCCACAAGCACACCCTTGTGTGGCCTCTTAGGGTGGTAGAATGAGCCCCTGCCTTTCCCCAGCAGAAGCCCACTAGCCCGCTGCTGCCTCCATGTGCCCTACCAGCCCTGCCCCCACTTCCCATGTTCAAGCGCCAGCCTCAGTAGCTGAGGTGTGCCTGATACAGGAAGCAGCTTGAAACTGCAGTTACCTGGGCTTTCTCTGGCTGTCTCTCCTTCCTGTCAGTACCATGCTGAAGGGAAGAAGGGAGAGGTGGGTTCAGCTTCTCCTATTCACTAGCATAGCAATGGAGTTGTGAAGAGAAGTTGGAACCAGTTCTCTGGGTCTCAGCATGGGGCATGCTCCAGCTGGCGAGGGTGGGTCCAGTGAGTGGGGTAGGGTGGCATTTTTTGCCTTGCCTTAGGCTCCCTGAGGTCTTGAGCCATCCCGACGACAACCTTACAGCCAGAGTGTGAGAAGATAACTAAACCTAGACCTTTGCTGATATGAATGGTGTACTGACCAGCATTCCCAAAACTCTAAACTTCCTCTCTTCATTGTGTTGCCTACTTTGAAGTTTGTATGGATGGTGACTAATCTAAGCAAATATTAAGTTGTCATAAAAATGCATGTTAAAACTATTTTTAGTTTGGCTTATTGGCTGATTTGGTGGAATATCAAGGTAAACCCACCTCTTCACCCAAGCTTTTTCAGATCTTTAAAATTTTAAGGTTTTAATTTGTGGATGATTTTTAAATTGTTACATTGTTTTAAGTTTTTGTATATATTTTAACTTGTTTTATGCTATTGTTAACCTCCCAGAGACGAAAGTTTGGGGCAGTGTACAGATCTGATTCATACATACATAATAAATTAATAAATAGGGTAACATGTCCACACGTTTTGACAGGAGTTGAGTCTTGAGATTTAGGCTTCCCCCTGCAAACTCCTCAAGACTTAATACTCTTCTCCATTCTGCTGCCACCACCCCAGAATGAAACCAGAAATCTTTGGCTAAGTGATGAAATGGATGCTGCAAATCAGCTAACTGATATTCTCAGTCAAAGCTGGCATTGCCTATTGTCACTTGATCTGAAATTGAGAAAAAATTGTAACTGAGCAAGCACAAAAATAATGGGTAAAATTCAACCAGCAGTCTCTAGCCATCCTTATTTATCATAGAATAGGATGGGGGACATCTTACTTTTAAGATTGCTTGCTTAGCATTAACAGACAAAGTACAATACAAAATGAACTCTATGAACTGGAATTCCACCAAAGTAAATTGCTACTAGATGATATAAACTCTTTTACTAGGTTTCAGAATGCCAGTTAAAAGCATGAGCCCAGAGCATATAGAACATGGACAATTCCCCCCCCCCCAAGTGTGTATTTACATTTAAAATTAGTAATTAAGTTTTACAGCACCATATTTAATCTTGTTTACCTAATGATAATAAACATCATGGGATAAAAGAGCCAAAGATAGAATAGTGATGTATTTTCTTAGTTAAACACGTGGACAAATATACACGTGGACAAATTTGTTGGTACCCTTACAGCTTATTGAAAAAGTATTTTATGCCTCCTGAAAAGCGATTAAATGAAAAGCAATTGTCCCGTGTATACCTGCATGCCTTTGATATGTCATTGAGCAAAGCAAAGCAAGTGTGAAAAGAGATAAAGTATTGCTTATTCTACAAAGATATTCTAAAGTGGCCTGGACACATTTTTTGGTACCCCTAGAAAAGATCATAAATAATTGGATTAGAGTGATTTTTCAGATTAGCTGTTTTCTTTAATTATTATCACACATGTCTCCAATCGTGCAATCAGTCATTCAGTCTATTTAAATGGAGAAAAGTAGTTACTCTGCTGTTTGGTATCATTGTGTGTCCCACAATGAACATGGACCAGAGAAAGCAAAGGAAAGAGTTGTCTGAGGAGATCAGAATACAGAATGAGACAACTCTCCTTCCTATACTATATAGACCCTTAAAATCAGGGGCAAGTCTTCTCTACTTCCCCATACTTGTCCACTATCACCTTTTCTAAGTTTCGTTGGGCCTCTTCTCGAGTTCGTTTTAATGCCTTGCCATCTGCTTTACTGTATGGAAGATTTCACCAGTGACCGATAGAGGCGCGACTATGTCTCTGTAATGCTAATGAGATCGAGACGGTTGATCATGTGTTACTTTATTGTGAATTTTATCAAGATGTCAGGAAGCGTTTAATTGCACCCTTGCTGGTTCGGTATTCTGATGGCCCTGGGTGATTTTGTATATCGAACAATCTGTTAGTGAACTTCTTACTTGAAGAGACACTCTAGTGTCTCTTATTCAGTGGTGAAATTCTGCTACACTGCTAGTAGAACTCTGGTGCATGGTGGGACTGGTGGGATTGTTTGAATGTATTTTCTGATTGTGTTGCTGTTTTATTAATTTGTTTTGCTGGTTAATTGACCGAATAAAGATAAAAGTAAAGATGATCTGAAAGAATTTATAGACAAGCAAGTTAAAGGCAAAGGCTATAAGACCATCTCCAAGCAGTTTGATATTCCTGTGACAACAGTTAAGAATTATTATTATTATTAAGAATTTCAAGGTCCATGGGACTGTAGTCAACCTCCCTGGATGTGACTGCAAGAGGAAAATCGACCCCAGAATGGGCAGAAGGATAGTGAGAATAGTAGACAAAAAATCAAGGACAACTTCTAAAGAGATACAAGCTGAACTCAAGGTCAAGGGGCATCTGTGTCTGATTGTACCATCCGTCGCTTTTTGAGTGACAGTGGGCTCAACGGAAGAAGACACAGGAGGAATCCACAGTTGAGAGAAAAACAAAAAAGCCAGACTGGAATTTGCTAAAATGCATATTGACAAGCCACAATGCTTCTGGGAGAATGTCCTTTGGACAGATGAGACAAAACTGGAGCTTTTTGGCAAGTCACATCAGCTCTATGTCCACAGATGAAAAAGTTGAAGTTTTCAAAGAAAAGAACATCATACCTACTGTGAAACATGGAGGAGGCTCGGTTATGTTTTGGGACTGCTTTGCTGCATCTGGCAAGGGGTGCCTTGAGTCTGTGCAGGGAACAATGAAATTTCCAGACTAGCAAGACATTCTGGAGCGAATCGTACTGCCCAGTGTCAGAAAGCTCTGTCTCAGTCGCAGGTCATGGATCCTCCAACAGGATAATGACCCCAAACACACAGCTAAAAGCACCCAAGAATGGCTAAGAACAAAACATTGGACTAGTCTGAGGTGGCCTTCTATAAGCCCTGATTTGAATCCTATCAAACATCTATGGAAAGAACTGAAACATGCAGTCTGGAGAAGGCACCCTTCAAACCTGACACAGCTGGAGCAGTTTGCTCAGGAAGAGTGGGCCAAATTACCAGTTGACTGGTGCAGAAGTCTCATTGAGAACTACAGGAATCGCTTGTTTACAGTGATTGCCTCTAAAGGTTGTGCAACAAAATATTAGGTTAAGGATCCCATCATTTTTGTCCATGCCATTTTCATTTGTGTTATTATTTGAAATATTCTGTTCTATCAAAACTCTAAGGCAAGGTCTGATTTTTGTTAAGTGTGGGATAAACAATGATGGGTGCCAATTACTTTTATCAGTTTCAAGTTATTTCAGAGGTAATTGTGGGTTCTTCTTTTTTCATGGAGGGGTACCAACACGATTGTCCACGTGTGTAAATATAGCACTAACCATTCTATTTCCATGTTACCTGCATTTGTTCAGTAGCTTTGTTTTCTCATTGGTCTCACATGCCCAAACAAGAAATATAGCTACTTACTCTGGTTTAAATGATATCCATTGAGATAAAGATGACCTTTTTTGGTATATTGGCAATAATATGGATGGTTTAAAAGTATGAATAGTTCTTATACATCTCTCTGTTTTAAGTTTGCCTTAGGCTATCCATTAGAAATGAACATCTGCCTTATGATAAAGACAGTGGGAATATTGGAATATTAAAGTGCAATTATAAACTTATTCATGCTAGCTTCTGTTTGAGTGATTACAAGCAGACATAACTGCAAATGGCATCGGTAATAGCAAACATTCCTAATAAATGTAGTTCATCAAGGCTATTGTGGAGTTAAAAAAATCATTCAGCATCACAAAGCATCCAGGATTTGTTTTGTAAGATAACTAAAAGTTCATTCTAAAAAGATATTTGCAGACATCCAGCACAGCAAAACTCAGGCAGTATCGACCCACCCATGCTGCTGCGAACTTGCAGTGACATCAGAAATAAATATGTGCTGGTAGTCTTGCACTTTTGCACAAATACTTCAAATAATGCATCTGCACTCTAGAAGCACTAGAGTTTGGAAGTATGTTGCTAATGGTCAAGTGACATGTTCTGATCTATTTTTTGGTTCTGTATTCAGAGTTGTTGCAGTCTGCAGTATAGGGAAGTTTTGTTTTGCTCTAGTTCTTAGTCCCAGCTCATCCATCCATTCTTGAGTTATACTACGTGACGATATGGAGTTTCCTCCCTGAGGAAGGGATCACACAGTAGTAATCTCTCTAGCGTCTCCAAAGGTCCTTCTAGGGTTGTGTCTCATTTTCAGTTCCCATGTAATAAAACTGTATCAGCAGTGAGGCTCCATCCTGTGGTATATGTACTACTGGGTATAACTTCTTCGGTGCTATCTCCTACTAGAGGTTAGCCATCATTAAGGCTATTCTGACTTTGGATGTTGCTGCTCAAAAAAGACATCCTTACGTGCATCCAAACCATTCCTTCAAATTTTTCAGCCTGGATGTTCTTCATCTTCAGACAGTACTTCTTTCTTTAATCTTTCATTGCATGATTAACTGCAGTAAGGAATATTTTCCCCCTCTAACAACATGGCCAAGATATTCAAGTTTTCATCTCTTTATGATGTTAGTTAGCTCTCTCTCTTTTTGCCATTCTTCTCAAAACTTCCTCGTTGGTAATTCTGTCTGCCCATAATATTCTTAATATATATTGATATATCCAGAGCTTGGAAGATTCTAGTTTGTTCATATTCTGTTTAAATGTTCAAGCTTCCATTCCATAAAGCAAGACTGAATAGATCTAATACCTCACCATATGCATTTTCAGTTTTATACAGAGTTTTATTTTATTCAGTTTTTTACAGAGCAGAAGTTTCATTTTTACAAAACCCGCTCTCTTGCCATTTCAATCCTGGTGTCTATTTCTTGTGTACTGTCATTGTGTTCATTTAACCATGTTCACAAGTATTTATAATGTGAAACTCTTTCAATTTGAGTGGTGTTGATAGGCTTGTTGCAATGGGACGTCATTTGCTGATGACCATGTACTTAGTTTTTCTCAAATTCATTCTCAACCCATATTGTACCCTGACTTCATTTATGCATTCCAAAAGATTTGGCAGATTGGTTATGTTTGCTAGCACGACAGTATCGTCTGCATAACAAATATTATTTACCACTTTGCCATTGATAATAATACCATCTTGCTGTTCAAAAAGTGCTTTGGTAAATATTGCTTCAGAATACATATTGAATAATGCAGGTGGTAGAACACATCCCTGTCTCACTCCCTTTGAATGTTGATCTCTTCTGTCAGTTAAGAACATAAGAACAGCCCTGCTGGACCAGGCCCATGGCCCATCTAGTCCAGCATCCTGTTTCACATAGTGGCGCACCAGATGCCACTGGGAGCCTACAGGCAGGAGTTGAGGGCATGCCCTCTCTCCTGCTTTTACTCCCCTACAACTGGTACTCAGAGGCATCCTGCCTTTGAGGCTGGAGGTGGCATATAGCCCTCCGACTAGTAGCCATTGATGGGCCTCTCCTCCATGAAGTTATCCAAACCCCTCTTAAAGCCATTCAGGTTGTTGGCTGTCACCACAACTCATTGCAGAGAATTCCACAAGTTTATTATGTGTTGTGTGAAAAAGTACTTCCGTTTGTTGGTCCTAAATTTCATGGCAATCAATTTCATGGGATGACCCCTGGTTCTAGTGTTATGTGAGAGGGACAAAAAATTCTCTCTATCCACTTTCTCCACACCATGCATGATTTTATAGACCTCTGTCATGTCTCCCCGCAATTGCCTTTTTTTATTAACTAAAAAGCCCCAGATGTTGTAGTCTTGCCTCATAAGAAAGGTACTGTAGGCCCCTGATAATCTTGGTTGCCCTCTTCTGCACCTTTTCCAGATCTACAATGTCCTTTTTTTAGATGTGGTGACCAGAATTGTATGCAGTACTCCAAGTGTGGCCTCACCATAATTTTGTATAACCCTTCCTAATGATCCCTAGTATGGAATTGGCCTTTTTCACAGCTGCCGCACATTGAGTTGACGTTTTCAACAAACTGTCCACCATGACCCCAAGATCCCTCTCCTTGTCAGTCTCTGACAGCTCAGATCCCATCAACATATACTTGAAGTTGGAGTTTTTCGTCCCAATGCGCATCACTTTACACTTGCCAACATTGAATCGCATTTGCCATTTTGTCACCCACTCCCCCAGTGTGGAGAAATCCTTCTGGAGCTCCTCACAATCCGTTTTGGATTTCACTACCCAAAAGAGTTCGGTATCATCTGCAAATTTGGCCACTTCATTGCTTACTCAAGTTCTCCATCAATGCGGACTACAGATTTTTGATGCCAATATAGGTTTCCTATTATACAAATGTCTGTGTCATCAATGTTTTGAAGAACTACATATTTCAATGAGTCATTTGTGGCACACTTTATCAAAGGCCTTTTAATAATCTATGAAACATATATAGATGTCTATGTTCATATCAAGGCATCTTTTGTTCCCATTCCATTTCTGAACCCAAACTGGATCTCACTTATATCCAGTCCCAAGCTTCTTGTTAATTCTGCTGTGGATAATCTTCAGGGATATTTTTAATGTGTGCGTTGTGAGGCTTATGGTCTTGTACTTGGAACAATCCTTTGTGTTTTTCTCTTAGGTAAGCATAAAACGTCAATTTCAGCCATTCACATGGCATTACTGGGTATAACTAACCACCCATATTTTCTTTTCTTTTCTTTGCATGCAGGAGAAAGGTAGTGCTTGTAAACAGTCTTGTGGTGTTTTTTGTACAACATACACACAGATTGCATTGCCACTGATCTTGCAGAATTGTAGCATATATATTTGTATAGTGTATGGTGAAAGACATGCATGTGCTTAGCAAAAAAATCCAGCTGTTTTGAGACCATGAAATCATTAAGCTGTAATTCAGTTGAGAAGGCTAAGACCAAATCTATATATATGAGCAGACATGTTGACTAAAGTGTATGATTGTGTAGCAGATTAAAGCCTTTGTTTCAGAGCAAGCTCATGTGAGGGAAAGAAGTGCTGAATCATCCCTGCTGAGCTGCCTGGCTAGGTTTCTCCTAAAACTATTCTGTATTATCAGTAGGTTCACAATGCTGCCACCACCCCTCTTGCCAACAGAGCTTGAACCTCCCTGGGCTTGGGGTGGAATCCCAGAGAATATTCTCTTTATTGTGCTATTGGATAAGTACAAAAATCTTCCATGTGCAAGCTACACGTGATGAGAAAACTGATAGCGTTTGAGGATGTGTTTGCACCAGAGGAATCTCCCTTTGACCCCCTCTTTTCCTGAGTTAAAAAGCAACTCAGCAAGACTTGTAAAAAATAAAGAACTAAAAAACCAGTTCTATTCAATTACTACAGACTGTTTCCGTTAAGGCTTTCTCAGTTTTTAGGTACAGTTAAGAATACTTAGTAGGATTACAAAAATAGGTTCCCTTAATGCACGCTTAAATGTTTATAGTCTTTTGCAATGCCCTAGGTAGGATGGGCGTAGGCTAGTGGTTTTTTTAATTATGTTAAAGGTAAACAATAATCTAAGCATATCAGGAATATGGAAAAGCACACACCAAAGAAACATAAATTCTAATGCAAACACTTACTAAACCACTTTCTCTTGCCCTAAGCTTCTGAAGCCACTAGCCTTGGCTTCCTTTCCCCCTTGAATTCACCAAACTTCTGTTGGGAATATAAGCTTCCTGTCTTTCAAGGATCTGTAGAGTTATTCTGTAGCCAACCAACATGGCCACATGTCCTCCTGTGAACCTCCAGCCTAGCTTCTCTCAAAAAAGGACTCGCTTCTTCCTGGCAACAGCTCTCTAGGTCCCACCCACCTGGTGTGCTGATTGGCTGAGCCCTAGAGTTCACTAGCCTGTCAGTCAAGATAGGGTTCACTTACGGTTAACTCTTTAGCAGGAGGGGAGTCTGATCACTACAGATTTCTGTGTTTGTTCTTCGTTCTGATGCCTCATTGATGCATGGCATGTTAGGTTGAGCAAGACTTTCTAAGGTCATCCGCCCACCCAGCACCCCCGGGCTCTTCTAGAAGGTTTCCTATGTTACATAACTTATTTTATTTATGTTTGTAATTTTAGGCTGCCTTTTGTCACATAGACCCCAGGGTGGCTAAACTTAAGCTCTTCTTTAATTTCTTCCCTTTCCCAAAATTTATTTATATATTTTTACATTTATATTTTGCTCTTGCTTCAAGTCACTACTCATACTTGCATTGATACAAATGGCATCATTGCATACACTGCTCAGCCAGACTAACTCTGCCAATACTTTGAGAAACTTTGAAACATTAGCCTTGGTAGTCGCTGCAGGATCAGCAACTCCAGGAACCACAACAACTACATAGGTGAACAAGTCATGTCCACTCGAGCAGCATATTACACAATGCCATAAGAAAATGACATCACACCAAACTGTCATGGAATTAGTGACATAGATTTCTGAGGTGGAGAGCAGGATATTCAACATGCCACCTGCATGTAACATGCCTAACAAACTAACATGAAACATAACATGAAAAGGCAAAACTTCATGAAGTCGGTGAAGTGTCTAGATTGGGACTTGTATGTTAGAATAAGATGCTTCTTGATTGTCAGTGGACTTCTTATAGGTTAGAAGAATGTTTAAGAAACATGGATCTTAGTTGTGATCTGGTATTGTTCACAACATGGGCTTTGTGCCTGTGAAATAGTCCCCACAGAATAATTCCAAGCTCCTCAAGGCACTCTGAAGCTCTGCCCTTCATGTGCAGAGTACGCCCAGTATCCTCGGCGGCAGAGTGCTTTCTAGCTCAGTTCCTTTTCAACCTCTGTCTCAACCCCTCATTTTATTAGATCTCAGACCATTTTTCTGACTATTATTTGTCTCAACCCTTCTACTTTGGCTGCTTATGGACTCTAAAAAGACTTTCAAATGCTGCTCTTCCTGTCTCAGGATCCTCCCCTCTTTGGACAAACATGACCAATGTCTACTCTGCTTGGGGGAGCACCATAACACCCACACATGTAAAATTTGCTGCTTGTTGTCAAAAGAAACATAGAAAAGCAGAAAACTCCATCTGAGAGCAGCGCTGTACAAGCAAGCCCTAAGACTGCCGACACACATTTCATGTTCACTAATAGCTGACACCCTCAACATTGACCACATTGAAGTCAGGCTTAATCCTTTCCACCTCTTCTGTCATAGCCATGCAAGCAACTTTTAAAAAGCCTTGTGATGTGTTGAAGGATGAACATCACAAAAGCAGAAGCATAGGGAATCGGAATCCACCTCTTATCCCAAGCACTGCAAAACCTCACCATTGAGGTCGACACAGAAAGGTCCATCGGATCTTTCAATGCCTCCTCCAATGGCAGCACAATTGTCAACCTCGATGACAGATATGATCTTGAGCTGCCTTTTGCCATTGGCGGGTGTCCACAATGACTCATCTGTATTGATGTTGAGCACCTGCCAAATGCCATACCCGACTGTTGTTCAGGCTGTTCATTCACATTCCTTGTCCACTTCGCTGGCCATTGTAGAAGAGGCTTCCACATCTCCATCACTGCTCCCTCCAATGGTATTTACAATGGCATCGACATCACTTCCGACACTGCATCTTACTGCAGCCCTGTCTTCTTTGGCTTCGCTGACCTTACCAGCCTCGTCACACATCATTCTCCCAATGTTTGTGCCTGCTGCTTTATCCACTCTTTTGACACCGGACTTCAGAGGGAGTTTCCGATGAATGCTCAGGACATTGACTCTATCTTGAATTTTGCCATTGATGATGCTATTGGGGCCAACCTTTAAGGGTTTCTCTCTCCATGGCCATGACATTGATGACAAGAGTTCTAGAGCAATGGAGATTCTGCCAGACTCCCCCATGACAGCAACCTCTCACAGCTCTCCCTCTCATTTCCCACCCCAACATTGGAAAGAGAGGCTGCATTATTCATTACTGACATACTCACCTTATCACACATGCCTAGACTACTGGAGTTACCCTGGATCTCTAGACTCCGGCTATGTGAGGAAGCTGGGCAGGTTCAAAAGCCTTACACACCTGGCTTCACCATCCCTGCTGCACAATTATGAAAAATTTCAACTGTGGAAGCTCTCAAAGCTTGTCATTGGCTACGCCTCCAGGCCCTGTGTGCCAATCTCCTGCAGATTATTCCTTTAAATGCCTGCTAGACCCACCCCTGGTGCCATTGCCACCAACACAACTGGCTACACCTCTACTCGTGCAGCCTGGACGTCAATCTTCTTCCATTACTGCTCCCACTCCTTCTACAGACCCTGTGGGCATTACTCCCATTCCTGTACGACCTGATTCTAATGATGAATACACATCCTCTTCAGATTCTGATGAGTCAACGCATACTAAAAATCTGTCCAGCCCCTTGGTGGACGAGAATGTATAGAACAACCCATCAAATTCTCTGACTGAGGAAACCAAATTATATCTCATTCAAGTGGCCAAGTTGGATAAAGTTCTAGGCCTTGAACCTAAATCCCCGGTCCAAAGGATTAAGGGCCCAGTCTATGATTTTTGTGGCTTCTGCATCCGCTTCCCACCCGGTGGCTCTACCCATGCTCCCAGTGCTGATAAATTCAGCCAAAATAGCCTGGGATGCCCCCTCTTCAACAACATTAACTTCCAAATGTCTAGAAAAACTCTATAGGGTCCAAGAGAATGAGTATAAATTCTTATTCAAGCCCCCCACCCGCCCTGAACTCATTAGTTGTGGACTGTACTTTAGGGAATAAATCTGGTCACAAATACTGATAAAGAGAGGCATAAATTTGACTCTTTAGGATGGAAGATCTCCTCCTGCTCCTTGTCACTGAAAACTGCTATTTGGCATGTATGTCCAAGTCTCATAATGCTATCTGGGAAGGGCTTAAGGATGATTTACAGAAGGCTTCTGACCCTGTCCAAGCCAAATTCAAAGAACTCTTCTCTAAGTCAGCAGACATCACAGACTCTAAGTACAATGAAAATTATCATGGAAACCAAATCTCGTACCCTGGCCAGCACTGTCTCCTTGTGTCAGCATGCTTGGTTGCACTCCTCTCCTCTCTGATATGAGAGATAAAACTGAGGACTAACCTTTTGATGAGAAGGTCTTTTTAGTTCTCAGATGAGACTATAGAATGCCCTAAAAATCAAGGTTTTGATTTTTAGGTTGAGACTTTCCCAACCTAATCTCAGTATTTCAAACATTATGACAAACCATGATATCATTACAGTCATTCTGACCATAGAGATGACAAAAGGTTTTTCCAGTTTTCACAAAAATGCTCCTTCCACCAAAAGGGTAAACAACTTGCACAAGAGCAAACACCAGGACCAGACCAAGCAGGGCTCCAGGCCCTATTGGACAACAGCACTGCCATCACTTGCATCAGCTGCCAGGGTGGAACGGTCTCCTGGTCCCTTTGCAACTCGTTTATCCAAGTCTTGGACTTGTGCATAAAACATCATTTACCCTTCATCACATCTTTATTTTATTTATTTATTCATGCCTTTGATGTGTCCTTCACATCAAGGGCACTGACAATATACTGGCAGACAGTCTCAGCAGGGAAACAGATTTGTCCTGCTAGCACAAGTGGGAGCTCAACGATGGCATCCTTTTCAGTCTCTTCCATCAGTGTGAAATTCTCCAAGTGGACCTCTTTGCAACTCACATCAACAAAAAGTGTCCCCTCTTGTGTTCAAGGGCAGTGGTGGGAAGGGGGAGACACCTTCCAGATTTCATGGGACTCACACCTGTATTACCTCTTCCCACCATTCCCTCTCCTGTCACTTGTTGTTAGCAAAATCCTACAACAGAAAACAAGATGTATAATATGACATGGTGGCCGAGACAGCCATGGTTCCTCCTCTTTCTCCTGTCCCAGGGGCTCCATCACCATCTGTGTCCAGACTTCCTCTCGCAGAACAGTAGAAAGGTTCTTCACCACAACCTATGCATGTTGAACATGACAGCCTGGAGGGTGAACTTCTAGACTAAATTTTTGCTCTATGAGAGAAAGGCTTCTACCAGGCATAACTACTCCTGTAAATGGAAAATATTTGTCAGCTATGTGCAGTCTAAAGGCTTTAATCCATGGCCTCCATATGCCAGGTCCTTCTGTTCTTGATCTGCTTGAAGGACTCTAGCCTTTCTAATTCCTCCATTAGAGTCTACAGTATATGTCCGCCCTTTCCACAGTACACTCCAGATGGGACTCTTTAGGCATTGTTCTCCCATCCTGACTACAAAAGGTTTCTAAAGGGTTTGAACAATCTTTTTCCACCAGTAAGAAAGCTGTTTGGACCCTGGAGCCACTCTTAAACTACTCTGCTGAAAACAGCCTTTCTAATTGCAATTACTGCTGCTAGGAGAGTTAGTGAACTGCGCTTTAAGAGCTGATGTTCCTCTTTACTACCTTTCCCCCCAATAAGGTTGTCATGCAAACTGATCCTGCATTCCTTCCCAAAATTTTCACAGACTTTCATATCTACCAGGACATTGTCCTCCCTACATTCTACATGAACCCTATGTCGTCCTTGTATTCCCTCGATGTTTGCACTGCTCTCCTCTTTTACTTGGATAGTACTAAAGATTTCAGGAAGTTCAATAGGCTTTTTGATGCCTTTGGCACCAGCAAGGGACAACTTATCTCCCGACAAAGAGTCTCAGAATGGATGGTCCAGCTAATCTACATGTTATGACAAGCAAGGCATAAAGCCCCCTGACAGTGTAAAAGCCCATTCTGCTAGGGCCATGGCCACCTCTGCTGCTCATCTCTCTGGTATTGGCTTTTCTGATATAAGAAAACGCTACCTGGTCATCAGACTTCCCTTTCGTTCAACGTTATGGCTTAGAAATTGGATTTGCAGCTGAGACCACCTTTTGGTGGGCCACTTTTTGGTGGGAACTAAAAGTTCTCTAAATACGCATCCTCAAGCCCACCCCCTCTCGAGGAGAGCTTGCTAATTGCCCACATTGTGAAGGATACTGGATTACTATTAAGGTAAACAGGCTGTTCACCTGTATCATTCACAACACCTACCCTGGCTCACCGCTCTTTGGATGTACTTACCTTTCTTACCTTAACGACTTGACCAGGTCCTCCTTCAAACAACCGCTGTTCAGGAACTGAGCTAGGAAGTGCTCTGCTGCCGGAGTAACTGAGCATGCTCTGCATGCGAAGGGCGTAGCTTCAGAGCACTTTGAGGAGCTTGGAATCCTTCTGGGACTATTGCACAGGTGCAAAGCCCACACTGTGAATGATATCAGATCATCGAAAGATCAAAAGTTACAGGTGAGCAACCTGTTTCTCTTCCTCCATGCCCATTCCTATTGCATATCCATCTGCAACATTCAGATATATTACTTTGGGATATAGTGGCAGAATTGGTGATGACCAACCCTATATCACTTATATGGTTACTCTATTTGCTATGGCTGCAAAGATTAAAAAATAAAAATTCCAGGATGTTTTATCAACCATTTAAATAATTTTAAAAGATACCTTAGTATTGGAAATCATTTATTTATTTTAAATGGATATTTGTATTCTGAGGTTTTTTTATTAATTGCAGTGGCCTACGTCTAACCGTAATAAAGAGAGAGTCTTTAAAGTCTCATTTTTTAAGATTAGGTATCAAAAGTGATGGTGTTCAGTGTCCTTTGCATTTTCAATAGGGAATAGTGAAGAAACAATAAAGGAATCAAGAAAAAAACGAAGAACTACTGAAAGTGATGATGTTATCCTTTCAAAACAGGTATTTGTTTCAGTTTTGTTTTTCTCTTTCATTATTCCAAACTAGATTATAATTCTAAAATAAAAGGGGAACAGATTGTGAGGGCCATGATGTGCAGTGCTGTTTTATGCACAGAGGGGTTCCAGACGTCACCACGTGAGCTCAGTGTGTGTGTGGAGGGGCTAGCTGATAAATCTCAAGGCTGAGAGGAAGATTTTGTCCCTGTTCCAACTGTGTCCCTAAGCACACTCTCTGAAGCTATTCACATGCACAACCAAAATCAGGCCAAGGAAGCCCAGCCTGGTATTGGTTTCGCTTGTGTACCTCCAGGAGCCGTGATGGCAAACCCACTTAGGGAGCCCACTGCGTAGTCCAAGTTTGGGGTGCAAGGAAGCCCAGAAAGCGGGCTAAATGATTGTGTGTCAGTGTTGCACAGCTTCACATGGCACTTATGCACAAGTAGTCTCCTGGCCTGCATCAGGAGGCTCCCCATAATGCACTCCACACTTGCATGGTGCATTATGGGAGTTCCCGGGGTCTTCCTGCCCCCAGACTTCCCAGCTGCCAGTAGCACCCTGCGACCATCTGGGCAAGCGATTCACTCACCCAGCCAGAAGGAACTGAACGTCTTCAGGGGAGGTAAACATTTCGTGCACAGCAGTGTTTCCTCCCCTTGCCCCTTCAGAGCCCATTCTCTGATCATGAGAAAGGGCTTTCTGTTTCTTTCTCGCATGAACATGTGAGACAGAACTTGGGAGAAGGGAACCACTGTAACTGATAACTCAACAGGCAAGAGCCAAGTTTTGCCCATGTTTGATGGCATCCCAGAGTAAAGCTGCTGCTTCTGAGATAGAAGTCAATGGCTGCCTTTTTCTTTAGTGGGGAGAAAGCAAAGCACTACATCAGGGACATAACTGGATGTGGACAAAACTTGCTCCTCTGTTCCTGATACTGGTTGTCCATGGTAGGAAGGGCAGGAGGGCAAGTGCTGGGTGCACAACAGTGTGTTTGAGAACAGCAGTTCACTGTATCCCAGAACTTGTCAGTTCTGTTGACAAGTTGACAGTTGTCATCCATTGCAATAGGAAAAACAAATCAGGCTGTCTGTGTGAACAATGCTGTGTATATGACTATGCCCTTTAAAACAATGGTGTGTGTATACTACAGAAGGCATGCATGGTTTGAAGTTACATGAATTAGCCCTGGGGACCCTCAGCTCATGTGCTTCCTCCTCCCCTTGTGTGCAATGAATCCCTACTTCTGATCCTTGTTTCTGTTGGAGCTAGGACCCTGGCAGCATCGGCTCTCAGCTGCAATGTCTCATAGTGACCACTGGGGGGAGGGTTTAGGGTCATGGATAAATATGCTGGACTCCTCCCCTATTGGTTCTTTTAGTGTTCCATTTTGTCTCTCCAGAGAAGGCTGTTTGTTTTGTCTCTCTCCCCTTTCAGCCTTAAGCTGCAGGCTTTTTTCACATATCCTTTTGTAACTTCTAAATAAATCCTTGTTGTTCTTCAAACTTAAAGAACTGTCTCCAGACCTCTTGCTTGGCTGAATTCTCCCCAAACTGGCTCTGCTCTGCTAATGGGAGTTGAACTGCCATTCTTCTCCTACAGTTTCCAACCAATCTTATTTGGCCTGTTTGGATAAAATGCCAGTTGGCAGTTTTCTACAAACAAGCATTTGAAGCAAGCAACTGTTGTGCATGAAAAAGAGGACCGTGTGAGCCTGAGGGTCCATGCAGCTTATTCATGTAGGGCTAGATCTAAATGGATCCTCTCTCTGTTGCAAGGGTTGAGAGATGGGGGTGGATGGATGGGGCTGTGTGTGTGTGTGTGTGTGTGTGAGAGAGAGAGAGAGAGAGAGAGAGAGAGAGAGAGAGAGAGAGAGAGAGAATGAACTCTAGTCTGAACTAGCAGCTCTACCAGATCCCACAACACAGAAGCATAGTATTAACTTGGCTGTGCTTGGCAGGAAAAGTCTTTCTAGCCCAGTGTCATTTTGCAATAGAGGGTAGCATCCAGACTATGTTAATAATGGTGAAGATCTGTTGAAATTAATAGGAGTTAAGTTAGTCATGACAAAACTGTCTTCTCAACTTCAGTGGTGTTTAGCTGTGACTAACTAGACTGGATATTGCCTGGGGCTTCACTTCTGAGAATCACACACTTCTCCAGAAGTCAAGCTGACTAGCTGATTTTAAATCGTTGGGAGACATCAGTGGAGTTTGGCAGCCTGTGTAATCAAACTACCATTCTGGGAATAGAGCTGTTTTGCAGTAAGCCAATTACCAGGAAAGACAGAGAATTCCTTCCTGATAAATGGTTTGTTAGCCCTCGTTGGTCAAATAGCTTTATGAGGCATAGGCCTGCTTGGCTGGGCAGATAATTGTTGTGGGTTTGATGCCTTAAGGCTGGAGTAGAACCACACAGCCTGACTCTGACCACATTTACTTGAAGTACATCGCATTGATTTCAATGGGATTTATTTCTGGGTAAACTTTCATAGGATTTCAGTCAGTGGCATTTTTGTGAAAGCAACAGAAGTGACAGCTTCTGGTTGGAAGAAATATCTGGGATCAAAACAAAATATTAATATTTGGGATCAAAACAAACAAACAAAATTCAGTACTATAGGGAGAATCTGGGAACTGCAGAACTCTTAATATGGTCCTGCCAACCAATATTTCTGTGGCTTAACCAAGAGAGATTTTCATGGATGAATGAAATGTTTTTCATTTATTATCAATCAACAGTTAGGCACAAGAGAGTACTTCAGATTCTAATATTCCCACTTCTATCATGAAGATGTATGTGTAGTGCCAGTAAATTTTTACCTCACAATATTTTGCTTAGCACAGTAGAGTACATCATTCTCAGAATTTTTCCACAGATTGCTAATTAGACATGATGCAGGCAAGAGTGTTACAGGGTACAATAGGGACTGTCTCTGATAATGCAGGTGGAAAACAAGCTACATTATCCAGAGAGCCACTTGGGATTGCTTTCCACTGCGTGTTGTCCCTATTTAGTATCACAAGCACTGAGGCATGCATAATTTCTTGAATGCTGTTTCACAGTCAATTTCAATTTTCCCATTTGATTTTCTTAATCTGGGAATGCTGCTTCACTGTTCAGTCTAACTTCTCTTCACCTTTGTGAGCACTTGACATATTTGTTAACAGCTTGTTTTCTTTAAAAGATCACTTAAAGAAGTTCGACCAAAACTTGCTTCCTATATTGGAGCATTTATAAACAGCATGTGAACCGTTCTATTTGCATGCAACTCATCAAACGTTTGTACAGAAATTTGACATTATGAGTGTTAAAGTACATGCTTCCAGAAGGCAGCATACTATATACACGTATTTAATTAGTTCATGCTTTGATAACCTATTTGTTGTGGTTGAAATCCTGACTAAGTCTGCATACTTGCTATTTGAGATGAACCCATTCAGTAGAAAGCTTCCTGGCTAACACTGGTGCGTCTGGTGTGTGCCATTTTCATCCATCTCCCCATCCCTCCTGAATTGCCTTGTGCCACTAGGAATTCAGGACACCTCAGGGACATATTTTCAAGTGTCACAGGGCGCTTCAAAGAGAAAGGGGAGATTGGTGAAAATGCCTCCCTCCTCCAACATAGGGAGCTGCCGTATACTGAGTCAGACAATAGGTCCATCTAGCTCATTATTGTCTTCACAGACTGGCAGCGGCTTCTCCAAAGTTGTAGGCAGGAATCTCTCTCAGCCCTATCTTGGAGATGCCACAGAGGGAACTTGGAACCTTCTGCTCTTCCCAGAGTGGTGGCTCCATCCCCTGAGGGGAATATCTTACAGTGCTCACACATCAAGTCTCCCATTCAGATGCAACCAGGGTGGACCCTGCTTACCTAAGGGGACAAGTCATGCTTGCTGCCACAAGACCAGCTCTCCTCTCCTTGAGCACCAGTGCCACGCTAGTCAGGAAGCTGCCTTCTATGTGGGTGCATCTCACATAGTGTGTGCACAGCTTTGGAAGGTCCATATTTTTAACCTAAATAATAGTATAAATGTTCACCTTATTATTTTCTTTTTTATGTAACCTTTACCTTAAACCCTTAGTTTTCTCCTCCAAGTCTCTCCTCCTCTTTATTTTCTTTCTCACTGTTATAAATTTCTAAGCTCCTTGGGCTAGGTATCTGTTTTGTTTATGAAGCTCTTCAAACTGTGATGACAATGCCCCCAAAGTAGGCTCTATTCCAGGGCTGCTCAACTTCGACCTTCTTGCAGATGTTGGCTTACAACTCCCATAATCCCTGGCTATTGGCTGCTGTGGCTAGGGATTATTTGAGTTGCAGTCCAAGAGCAGCTGGGGGCCTGGATAAAAATGCTGGATAAAAGTTGAGCAGGCCTGCTTCTATTCTGATGCAAAGTAGAGCTACAAACTAAAATTGTTTCATTAAGCACTTCATACTAATTTCCACAGGATACCCAGAGAAAACCTACTGAACCGGTTGCAAGAAAAACGGAAAAGACTGATGACAAAATTGCAACTCAGATAGCGGAAAGTTCTGTTGAGCAGTGTAACCGGCAGCTTCAGAATGAAGAGTTGGAACTCAACCCAGATACAATAAATAAAAGGGAAAACAGGCTAGAAAATGTTGGCTCTAAAACTGAGCAAGTTAATCAAGATGAGGCACTGCAAGATCCAGTTCAGAAGGGTGAGACTCAAGAGCTTGCTCCAGATCAGACTACTGAAACAGAAACTTCTAATCTAAGTGAAAACCAAGATGCACCACTGAGCTCTAACATAACTGAACCTAAAAGAACACCTTGTGTGTATGGGAGAACCTGCTACAGGTAAAATCGAACAGCAACTCTTTCAGATAGATTCAAATTCCTGCTGATATAGTGATGTTGTCTGGGGACAATGGGAACCATATTTCCTACTCATGTGATAAGAGCATGCTTTAATTAAACTAGTGTAAACAAATAATACCTTTTTTGAAGCAAATCAAGGAAATGTTATTGAGCTAGATTTCCCAATAATGTGTGATGTGTTATGATATGCAACATGCCACGCAGGTGAATTAAAACAGCCTTTCCTGGCAATGCAAACATCTTATGAGGAAGGATTAGCCTTATACATTGTGCTATTAATAGACAGTTTAATGATATCTTTGTATTTGCATTTAAATGATTTTACTTGCTTTTATTTTCAATATAGTATTTGGGTTAATATTCTCTTCTGCCCTTTAGAAACAAATTAACAGTGTGAATCTAGGCCCATTTACTCAAAATTTATTATTTTGAGTTTGGACTGAATAGCACATCTACACTTAAGAATGCAGCTGAAATGTGAAAAGGTTGGTGTTTGAACAACAAGTAAAATGAGCATCAGAACAGGGCATATTCGTTCTGCACTGTGGTGTACTGTTTGCTTAGTTCTCTTCACTATCATGGACACATAATATGTGCCAGGGGACTGCTGCTGTTTTGCAGTATTTTTTATTAATAGAGTAAAATGATGTTGGGAAAGGGTTTTGTTTTTTTTTTAAAAATTGAAATAGACAGAGGCATATTGAGGCTCAGGTTTTGTAATAATGGGTAATACGTATGTTCTACATTAATAATATACTACTACTACTACTAGGGAAATTAATATACTACTCTTCAACCAAAGCTCTCAAAGTGTTTCAGTCCCGGCAGTCTTCCATTTAAGCTGCATGCACAAAGCCCACCCCCTCCTCCTGCAGTGATCACAAACAGCTGCTCACTTCAGTCTCACACTCGCTGCCACTGGGAAGTCCCCCCCCCACAACGTACACACACTGCTCTTTTGCTGCCGCAAATGTTCCTCTGCCTAGTCCTCCCAGTGTTGCTTCCTCTGTGGCTGCTGCTCCTGAGTCTGCCCTTTTAGCCGCTGCCACTGCCCCCCTGCCACCGCTCCCCCTTCTCTGCAGCTGCTGCTCCCATCCCGAGTCCTCCCCACACCTTTCCCTCCAACGCCACATAGGTTCTTGCCGCGGCAAGATCAGGGGAATATCTCCTTCTGCTGCGGCAGAGCCCACAGTTGTGGTAGTGGTGGTGGGTGCATTTTTGAGCAGAGGACCAGAGAGGAGGTATTCCCACGATCTTGCTGCAGCAGGAGCCCACGTGGCGATGGGGGAAGTGGGGGAGGGGGGGCTCAAGACAGGAGCAGCAGCTGGTGGCAGAAAAAGGCCAGGCTTGGGAGCAGCAGCAGAGGAGCCAGTACAGGGAGGACCGGGGAACTTAAAGAGCAAGATTGGTCCCCAACTTGGGAAGGAAAGCAGTGTAGCTAGAGGTGGACTGTGTATAGTGTTAGAAGGACATGTGTGGGGTGGGGATGGAAAGGACTGTAGTTAGAGGGACTGTGTGGGGTGGGGGAGGTAAAAAAATTGTTTATTGTGCTTTGCACGGCACATTGATTATTTCCTGGTATGTTGTGGTTGTGTGTGTGTGCGCGTGTGTGTGCGTGCATTCGAGAGAGAGAGTTATGTGCACACACTATCTTGATACTGCTGCCCAGAACAAAACTTTCTCCACTCACTGATGCTAAAAATTAGAGGGAACACTGGTCCCCTGTCCCCAAAGGGTTCACAGACTAAAGAGAAACAAACATAAGGCAGATACCAGCTCTGGACGGATGCTGTGCTGGAGTTGGATAGGGCCAGTTGCTCTCCCCCTGCTAAATATAAGAGCATCACCACTTTAAAAGGTGTGTCTCTGCTCAATATGACCTTCTGTAATTAGTGGTGAAAGGAAATTGATTCCGAATGGTATAAACTCCAGCGACACAAGAGAACAAGAAGGGATGGCGTGCTGAAGCATTACTGAAAGAGAATAACACTGTTCTGCAGGGTTTGTAAATCCAACAGGTTGGATTGAGCTCCATTTGCAGATGCGGTGACAACTCGGCAAAGGGAAGTCTATAGAATGAAGTAGACCGAGATGAGGGGCATAGGATTCTACTTATAACTCTTAAAAATATTGTAGCCAATTTTATTTTCTCAACCTGTATTCATCAATAAATTTAGACTATATTGTAATATCGGAGTTGGCTTATATTATTCTAGTGCTGGCAAAGAATTCAACCATCACTAATCATATACTGTATGTGTGTATCGATCTAGAGATGGAGATAAGAGATATAATATAAAATTTACCTACAGGTGGTAACTGTAAGCTTTCTATGCATCTTGGCTGGGGAGAGCCCTCCACTATGCTGGAGAATCCTCCTAGCACTAAATGAGAGGGGTGACTCAAAGGTATCTGTGACAACACAAGCTAATGGGCATCCTTTCACTTAGTGCTGAGAGGAGACCGGTGAGTTAGAAGCAAAGCATAAGTGACACTCATGTGACTTTGCCATAGCTCTTCTCAGGCTTCCCTCCCAATGTGTAGATGCGTCTTCCAGCACTAAAAGAGGATGTCCCAGAGGCCTCTGCAGAATCCTATCATTTTGCACTGCATGACTTTTGGGTTGCAGACAGTGTCTTACACACTACTTCTGACACCCCTGCACAAATAAAAAGATTCCTCATGGGCTTTTGTGATAATGTAGAGGCCTCTGGGTCATTCCATTTGGCACTGGGAGTGTTGCCAGCCAGACTGGTAGCTTGGCCTGATCAGCAATACTCCCTAAGTGAAGTTGCTTGAAAAGCAGTGTTGGCTTCCTGCCTGGGGTACAAGATGTAAAAGATCAGCAAGGATGCCAGACTGAACCAGAGACTGCTGACTGGTCATTGCTGCCCTAGTAAAGGTGACTAACTTATCTTTGCTTAGAATCTCCTTTCTCAAGTGACTTATAATGAGCATATCACTTCTCTTGACTAATAACTTATAAACGAAACCCCATGGTATGTTTTATCCAGCGGAGCTGTAAAAACTAGATGCGCTGGCTTGAGCATTTTCAGAGGGCCAAACGAGACATGACATTTATCTCCTCATTGGCCCTTGCATGTATACTTTTTAAACTGGAAATAGCTATGGGGGGATGGGGCAGGATTCGGGATGGGTGCCAATGACAGTTTCACTCCTGAGGCAAATAGCAGCTATGAGAAAGTGCCATTCTTGTGGGCAGAGGGGGTTGCCATGGTGTGTGGGTAAATGGTTTCCCTGCCCCTCTAAGCAGCAAAACTGAGAGAGATCTTTATAGCGCAGTCCTCAGGGGCAGTGTTTCTCAATGTTTTTGGAGTCATGGGCCAGCACATTCTTCGTGCTCAGTTTCCCAGACGAGCAGTTAGTAAAGGAGTTGTCTCCTTCACCCTGGCCCCCAACCTCAGACAACCCCCCAAAACCAATTTTGGGCTGGTGGGAGTCGCTGCTGCATGGAGCTCTCTGGAGCGAATTTCCAGATCCACAGAGCCCGGGTGAGCTCTCTGGAGCTCATTTCTAGGCAGGCAGCCTTCGCTGCTGGATAGTGTTCATTTTGCTTCCTCGAAATGAACATTATCCAGCAGCGAGGGCTGCCTGCCTAAAAATAAGCTCCAGAGAGCTCCTGGTGGGAGCCCCTGCCAGCCTGAATTTTTTTTTGAGGGGAGGGGTGTTAAATTCCTCACAGACCGCCACTGGTTTGCAGATTGGCAGGTGACAAACACTGCTCAAGGGCATATTTTGGGGTGATAGTATTTCCAGAGGCAATGCAAATCATCATTTGCTTCTCTGCCCCCCCCGCCCCCCACCGCAGGTGAAAAGTAGAGGGGAAGCTTCCTGCAGTGCAGATGCATCTTCCTGGTGCATCCACAGAGCTCTGAATGTCAGCCACAGTGATTTGCCGTGGGGCTTAAGCTGAGAATCCTTACCATCTAAAACAATATTTTAACCTCAAGGCATGTTTCTTTTGAAAACCCCTATCAGTTTCTTCAGTAGAAGTTTTCAACTGATAGACTATCTTTCGCAGCTCTGCTCCTTAGAGGACGATATGCAGCTTACCCAGCCATTTTTCTAAATCATGGATATAAGGAATTAAGTAAATCAAATATATTGCCTATCTTACACCCAGTGATATCTCTGGTTAGTGCAAGGATTGAAAACCTGTTAACTGCTATTTCCCCCCCACCAAATATTTTACATGTTACTCGCAGGATGGATGGGGGGAAAGTTGTGCTGTCAAGTCAGTATTGACTCCTGGCGACCACAAAGCCATGTGGATTTTCTTGGTAGAATACAGGAGGGGTTTACCTTTGCCATCTCTCGCACGGTATGAGATGATGCCTTTCAGCACCTTCCTATATCGCTGCTGCTCGATTTAGGAGTTTCCCACATTCTGGGGAAAACACCAGCGGGGATTTGAACCAACAGCCCCCCCTGCTCTCTAGACAGGTTACTTCCCTGCTGTGCCATTAGGTTAAGGGAGGAATAATGTACCATTTTCTTAAAAGTTGACTTAATTCACCATTTCGTAGTGAACATGTTTTTTTCTTGCTCAGTAATGATGCACAACTCAAATGCATACATAAACGCAGGAAAAATGTGTTTGGGATAAATTGTGTCACTCTTCAATAAGAATGTAAGACACAGTCTCTTAATACTTTTATATATCTTGTAAATGCATGTGGCCTAATAAATGAGTGTTTCCTGGTAGCTATATAGGTAGAATGAAATGTTCATGAGGAAAATATAAAACTTGAATGGTATAACAAATATTTGTGTGGGGGAGAAATAACTGAATACATCCCAGCAATTGCTCCACACTTAATTTGTTGTGGCTACTTGAACAGTAACAAATGGCTCATTGTCACAGTAGAAAAACCATAGAGACAGTTCATTCAGTTGATTTCTTTAGTAAATCTGTAATCTTTTGTTTGGTTGATAACTTCGTTTGGCACCAGATAGGCAGATAAGAGCTCACAGTATTTCTGAAAATCAAGAGTGCATTCTACTGAAATGCATGGCTGAACTTTTTTCTTTTCCTTTTCTTTTTTTAGTAATAAAACCAGCTCCTTGCCAAGGGTTTAGATGGTAGCCAGTGTAACACCATTTATTTAAAAGGGATCCGGGGACATTGGAGAAATTTAAAGAGACAGAAAATTTAATTAGACAGAAATCTGTCTAATTTCTGTCCCAGATTTGTGGAAAATGTGCATTGTTAAATGCATAGAAGAACAAGGTTTGCTAAGGTTGTAGGAGTGTGACTTCTATGAAAGCTAGTCCTGCCTTGCCAACCTTCTAGAATTTTTTGAGTATGCCAATAAGCCTGTAGTGGTCTGGTAAGCCTTATATAATTGAACTTCCAAAAAGATTCTCAATGGGTCCTAAATAAACTAGCAGTCACAGGATAAAAAGATGGGCCCTTATATGGATCAGTAACTGGTTAAAGAACAGAAAGCTGAGGATGGTGTGTGTGGGGTGGTGGTGCACTTTTCACAATGAGAGATGCATGCAGTGTGATCCCCCACAGATCTATGCTGGAACGTACTATTAAACTTACTCATAAGTGGAATCAGACGTGAGTAGGTGCTAGCTACGTTTGTGAATGATCAAATGTTTCAGGATGGTTAAATCCAAAGTGTATTGTAAATACCAGAAGAATCTCTCTAAACTCGATGGCTGGACTTCATAATGAGAAATGAGATTCTGAATAAATGCATAGTGATGCGCATTGGAGTAAACAGTCCTATGGAGACTGAATTGTTTGTTTATTGTAACCCCTGCTAACTTGGCAAAGAGGCACCTTTTAACATGGTGATTCTCTTTATTTAGCAGGGGGGGAGTAACTAGTCCTATCCACCCCCAGTACAGTATCTCCAGTGACTGTTACTGGTGTCTGTCTTATGTTTCTTTTTAGACTGTGAGCCCTTTGGGGACAGGGATCCATCTTATTTATTTGTTGTTTCTCTGTGTAAACCGCCCTGAGCCATTTTTGGAAGGGCAGTATTGAAATTGAATGAATGAATGAATGAATAATATTGTTTATTTGATTTCTATACTGCCCTTCCAAAAATGGCTCAGGGTGGTTTATACCGAGGGCGGGGGGAGATGATGGATCCCTGTCCCCAAAGGGCTCACAATCTAAAAAGAAACATAAGATAGACACCAGCAACAGACACTGGAGGTACTGTGCTGGGGGTGGATAGGGCCAGTTACTCTCCCCCTGCTAAATAAAGAGAATCACCACATTAAACAGTGCCTCTTTGCCAGGTTAGCAGGAGAATCGGCTGTGGTATTCCAGGAAAGGTATCTTGGGTGTCATGGTGGGCAGCCTCTTGAAGATGCCAGCTCAGTGTTGGAGATTTTTAGGGAAAATATTGATGATAAAATTACTAGTATCACAGTTTTTTCTTTAAATCCATGCTTTGGTTAGATTTCAAAATACTATATATAGTTCTGGGTTCCTTCATATCGTAGCTCTAGGGAAGAATACAGAAGAGAACAGTTAAGAAGGTCAGGGTTGGAGCATCTTTCCTACCACAAAGAGGCTCAAGTATATGGGTAGGTGTTTCTGGTTTTGTGGGGGGGAAATGACTGAGGAGGAGTAGACCTAAAACAGATGCATAAAACTATGAATGGTATGAAAAGAATGGCTATAAAGAGATTATTATTTTTGCCCTCTTGGAATTCTAGAATTTGGAATTGCCTAATGAAACTGATGGGGGCAGAAGGCTCAGAATAGACAAAATAATAGTAGCATGTCACACAATATATGGCTGACACAGAACTGTCTGCCACAAGATGCAATGATGACTGCTAGCTTTCATGCTATCTTAAAATTGAGATTAAACGCATTCATGGTGGATATCATTGGTTAACTATGATAG
Organism: Hemicordylus capensis; assembly: GCF_027244095.1. NCBI lineage: Eukaryota > Metazoa > Chordata > Lepidosauria > Squamata > Cordylidae > Hemicordylus > Hemicordylus capensis. The sequence continues at coordinate 255,444,705 of NC_069657.1, forward strand.
CTTCATGAAACTTCCATGCTCGGAGTGGGCTGTTGCTTTCCTGCCCTCACTTTATCCCTTTCCTAGGGAATCTGCATGGCTGGTTGGAACAGGGCGATTGACTCTCAAAATGAGCCAACAGGGTGCTTTTGTGTTCTTGGGTGGGTGGGTGGGAATTTAAACGGATAACTGTGGATTCGTATGTGCTTTTAAGGTGTTATTTTGTATGTATTAAAAAGTGTAACCTATTTGAATTCTCCAGATAAATATAAATTGTTGAATAAGACAATATTGTGTTGTGGTCTCTGGTTCACTTCAAAATGCTCACTGAATCTCTGTGTACTCTTAGCACCTAGATTTCTATCCCAGCATGTGAGTAATAATTAGTCACAATTTTATCTCTTTCCCTGATAGAATTTCTTCCAGTATTCTTCTCAAGGATCATATTACAGAGAAATGCAGAGCAGGCTGTGAAAATGTATAACTTATATTTGAAGTAACCAAAGGAAAAATGTGCCTGCTCTTATGGGGTTCAGACTGCAGTTTATTATGTTATGTTTATTACATCTGCATCAATAACGTGTTCTAATTGAACATGGAAATGGATTTTTGCAGCAAATAGGATGTCAGTGTCGCACCTCCTAGATAATCACAGTTAAATAAGCAATTGCACTTAAAGCACATCTTGGTTTAGTGTGAATCATACTAACTTAAGTATGTGTTCTAATTACTTAGGAAGAATCCTATACATTTTCAGCAGTTCAGTCACCCTGGCGATAGTGATTATCATGACACGAAAGCTGCTACTCAAACTGACGATGACAACAGACCTGAATGTCCTTATGGAACTGCTTGTTACAGGTAGGAGAGATTGCATGATTATATTTAATTATTTATTTATCATATTTTATACTGCCAGATATGTACATCTCTAGGCAGTGTTCAAATTTTAATATTAAAAATGACAGATTAAAATAGATAAAACAATAAAAACAATATAAAATAAATTATTAAAATTATTAAAATTCTAATTAAAAGCTTGAGAGAACAGGATGATTATTGATAATTGGAAAGAGGGGCTTATTTCTCTGGAAAGGTGTCTGTGCTTGACTCCTTAAACAATGATTAGTTACTGAGTGTTTAGCCTGGCACCTGCAGTGTGTGCCATGGTGATGTGCCGAGTATATCTTGTAGATAGTGAGCTCAAGAACAGCAAATGAACATACAAGACCTTGGCAGACACAGAGTCGGTTCATACACTAACAAACTATAGTTTGTGGAACCCCACCTGAAGCCTGCAAGATCATATGCTCCCTCCCCTTCTTGTGCCATCAATGTCCTGGTTTAAACAATAGTTCATACAAAGCAGGGACCTGTGGTTTAACTCTGGTTCACAAACCAGGATTTGAAATCTGAATTTAACCACAGCTCCTGGCTTTCACAAGCCATAGAATCATGGTTTAAACAAACAAGGATGTAAACAATATGGCTCTGTGTCAGAACCAAAGAGATAAAGGGAGGAGGGTATGCATGGTCTTAGCAGGCTTCCGCTGCACTCTTAATTTATTTATTTATTTAATTTATTTTTGCATTTTTATACCGCCTTTCGTTAAAAGATAGCCCCAAGGCGGTTTACAAAAGATAAAAACATATAAAAACAGGCATAAAACAATACAACAGATAAAAACACCCAGAAGCAGCAGTAAAAACGATTATGTAAAAGCCTGGGTAAAAAGCCAAGTCTTTACAAGGTTTCTAAAATCTGTTAATCTGTTCGTTTGTGTGAACTGTGATGTTTAATCATAGTAAAACTTTGTATCTGAATACCTAAATCATAGTTAAGGATTAGCCACAAATCAGAATGTGAAACCATGGTATGATGTGGTATGTAAACCATAGTATCTGGATTGTGATCCATTGTAACCATAAGGAATGGATTCTGCGCCTGTGCAGGGACCTCACGGGCTGATTGATTAGCTCCTCCTGACGCCCCTCCCGCCTGCACGTGCTGTGCTGAGTTCGTTAAGATTGGCGGTTGGGGCGTTTCCTTTTCAGTTTCTCTTTGACCGCCTTAGCAATCATACCGCCTTAGCGATCATACTTAGCTGTTGCTCCTCGTTAGAAAAGAACCTTAAAACTATTAGATTACTTGGCTTTGAACTTGGATTTAGATTGGATTACGCCTTACTTTAGACGGACAAATTTGTTAGAAAGTTCACTTGCCTTTCCCCCTTTGACCTTGGAACGGACTCTGGACTGAGTTTGGTTTATGGACTATCTGATTTGGTGAAGGGATTGTTTGCCGTAGTTATCAGGCTATCGCAATGGAGGCAAAGAAAACCTTTAAAAGATGTGTGAAATGCCGAGCTAAACTACCGTCGACTTGTACTTGATGTGCCTGGGAGAAGAGCACAGTACTGCGGCTTGTAAAGTTTGTTGCTCATTCTCGAAACAAACAAGGCAGAATAGGGCGTTGCGCCTCCGGGCGGCTTTGTATGATGAGGCCCTCTGCCCACCAGCGCCGTGGCCAGGTGCCTCAACCGGTTCCCCTTGGATGTCGAGCACTCGGCCGGGTGCCTTAATGGGCTTCCTTTCGATGTCGGGCACTCGGTCAGCATCGGGCTCCCTGGAGTCTGGTAGCAGCGGAACTGCACGAAAGCAGTCTAAAACCGCGCTGTTGAATGCTACCAAGAACATGGATGTAATTTTCAAAAAGCCCAAGGATGTGTCAAAAAAGGAAAGACACAGAGATCGGGACCACCAACAGAAGGGAACTGCTAGGGGCTTGGAAGCGCCGAAATTAAAGGTGCACCGTACCCCTTCCCCTGTATCGGCACAGACTTTCAATGGTGACTCGGATGAGTCTGCCTTGGCCTCGACATTGACCATGGCATTGAAAGCTTGTTTTCCGACTTTGACATTAACCTCAGCATTGACATTGACCACAACATCAACATTGACCACTGCATCGACAGTTCAGATAGAGGAATCAGCTTCGACCTTGATATTGATGGTTCACCTTCCCCTTTCAACATCGACGACGACATCGAGCTCAATGTCGACATCGACATTGACATCACAACATGCTTTTTCGATGCCGACAGCAACGTTGACAGTATCTGATCAAGCTTACAACGGACCCACGATGTCGACACTGGTGCCTGCGGGGGGAAGACTCTCTCCATCTATTGTCTCCAGCACGGACCCCCTTTCAGCCCCCTCTACACCTAGAACACCAGGCTTAGGAGTGCAGGATGGAGGACATTGTGCAGGACTACGTGATTTACTTGACTGAGCTTCAAGTACTCCTTCTGGATCTACCTTCCAGGGGTTCCTGAGCACAGGGCTGGATGATGAACGTGATGAGGAGGAGCTGGTTAGGCTGCCTAAGACTCCATCCTACGCACCTCTACATATACCAGAGATAAGGCTCCAACCTTGTTGCAAGGGGAACCCTCTGTGTCGATGCACCAAGGTGTACCTTCAGGGCAATCTACCCACAGCTGCGGTTTCCGACATACTTTGCCAGGGGACTATGCAGATTACCTGCACTGGAAATCCCTGCAAGGATCTTCTGCTCCACAGCCAGTGTTCCAATCTCAAGGGACTGCTATTCAGGCGCTACCAGAAGCTGTGCCACAGCTACCGATAATGCAACTTCAACCTTCAGTCATGCAGCCCCAACCACCAGCTGTACAGCTGCCACAGATTCAACCACAGGACAAGCAAGTTCCGGAAAAACCTAGTGGCAAGAGGAAGCGGAAGTCTACTCCTCCACCCTCAGAGCCGCCATCTTCCCCGGGTGATGCTAGCATGGGGAATGACTCTGAGGCTAGCTCAGAATCTGACGATGTTAGTCGGAGATCGGATCCCCGCTCGGATGTTCCGCCTAGACTCTCTACTTCACCAACTGAGGAATTGAAGGCATATCACGCCCTGATAAGGGATATAGCGGAGGCGTTGGGAATGGATCTAAAATCTCCTGATGCAGATATTGTAGACCCAGTATATAATATGATGGGGAAATCAAGAACGTCCCATCCAGTTGCACTCACTATGATTCCGGCAATCAGCAAAGCAGCCAAAACAGCGTGGGTCGTGCATGTCACATCCCTGACTTCTAAACGTTTAGAAAATCTGTACAGAATCTGTACAGAGGAAGATAATACTTACCTGCTGCACCATCCAATGCCCAACTCATTGGTTGTAGACTGTGCCTCAACATCTAAGGGTGGTCGCCGCCACACAACGCCTGTGGATAAAGGAGGAAGGAAGACAGATGTCATGGGGAGAAAAGTTTATAGTACGGCTAGTCTAGCAATTCAGATTGCCAACTATGCGGCCTGCATGACCCGGTATAACCATCTCTTGTGGGATGCCCTATTGCAGGACTCCACGTCTATGACACTGGAAGAGTTCCAGTGGAATTTTAACGAGACCTATGAAAGGACCACGGCAGTGACAAGGCAGCAATTGAGTGCCTTCAAACATCTTAAGGAAAGGAATCCCGTACAATGGTTACAGCAGTAGGCATGCACAGGCATGCATGGCTCCGTTCCACTACTCTCCAACCGGATATGAAGGACAGGGTAGAATCTCTGTCGTTTGATGGAAAGGGACTTTTCCATGAGGATACAGACACGTCTATGGAGACGTTAAAGAAGTTGAAATTTACAGCTCGCACTTTTATGGCACCCTCGGGTGGGGCCAGTTCTACATCTAAGGGCTGTTCTTATTCTTGGCAGAGGCCCAGGACAGGAAAGATTACAAGAAGCAATACCGGCCCTATCAGCACAATAGGGGGTATAACCAAAAGGCAAAAGGGAAAGCAACATAACAAGATAAGGACTCTTCCAAACAGAGCTTTTGATGGGGCTGTTCATTCACTGCACAACCTTGTGAAACCTTAAAACCAAACCGTTGGCCTGATTCCACCTCCACTGGCCAGTCTATCCAGGACCCCCACCATCGGTCCTGTGGTTGCCAGAAATACCATCAAACTGGCAAACCATGCCCAAGCATGGCACAATATAACATCAGATTGGTGGGTCTTGCATATAGTGCAGACGGGATACGCGTTGGAATTCGAGACCAAACCTCCATTTTTGGGGCTGACATACACGCCGGCCACAGAAATACTTCAGGAGGAGGTCAAGGTGTTGCTAGAGAAGCAGCGAACAGACTGACAGGTTTTTATTCCTGTTACTTCCAGATCCTGAAAAGAGATGATGGGATCCGGGCTATAATGGACTTGAGGGGTCTCAACTGTTATATTCTGACCAAAAAATTCAAAATGATCACTCTACAGTCTATCCTGCACCTTTTGGTTCGCAGAACATGGGCAGCAACATTAGATCTGAAGGATGCCTACTGCCATGTCGGCATCCAGGAGAACCACCGCAAGTACCTCAGGTTTACGGTGGGAAGTCAGATATATCAGTACATGGTACTCCCGTTCGGTCTGTCAACAACACCGAGAGTTTTTACAAAGGTGATGGCAGTTGTAGTAGCCTACCTGAGGACACAAGGGATGATGGTCTATCTGTATTTAGACTATTGGCTCTTGGTCAATCACAGCAGGGAACTCTTGATGCAACAAATACAAATGGTGTACCTGTTGGAAGACCTCAGAATCAACATCAACTGGAAGAAGTCGAATCTCGACCCAATGATTCGGGTGAGCTTCATCGGAGTAGTACTAGATTTGAAAATGGAGAAGGCCTTCTTGCCATTGGAGCGCATTTGCCAGGTATAATCACTCATCCAGCAATTTATGGAAACCCCACAGCAACCGGCTATACGGATTCAGAAGCTGCTGGGTCTAATGGCTTCATGTACCACAACTGTGCAGTATACACGGTTACACATGCGCATACTACAACTGTGGTACCTCCGCAATTTTCGCCCCAATGTGGACAATCAAAACATGAGCTTGACAATGCCATTGGTTTTTTAAAAAAGCTTACGCTGGTGGATGGAGGAGCGCAATCTAAGTCAAGGTGTGGGATTCGCAGCACAGGTCCCCACGTGTCAGGTGACAACGGATGCGTCCTTGACAGGATAGGGGGCGCATTGCTTAGGCCACTGCATCCAGGGGACTTAGATGCAACCGCAGACTCAGCAGCACATCAACTACTTGGAGTTGATGGCAGTATTTCTGGCCCTCAAGGCGTTTGAGCCATTGCTCACAGGGGAAACTGTGCAGCTGCAATTGGACAATACGACAGCGATTGCCTATATCAATCACCAAGGAGGAACAGTCTCCTTGACATTGTGTCTGCTTGCCCAAAAGATATGGGGTTGGTGCATACACCACTCTGAGACCTTGGGTTAGGGCGGTATAAACATGCATCAATTAATTAATTAATTAATTAATTAATTAATTAAAATACAATACAGCACTCAGTCTACCCAGTGGCAATCCACATAAGAGGGGTGGACAATTGATTGGCCGACAGCCTCAGCAGAATCACCGACTATGGCCAAAGGCACGAGTGGGAGATAAAAACCGTATATCTCAGAGAGGTGTTCAAAGACTGGGGGGTTCCCTCGATTTACTTGTTTGCAACTCTTGCCAACAAAAAGTGTGTCAACTACTGCTTTTGTGTGGGCATAGGTCGGGGCTCCCTAGGGGATGCGTTTCAACACACCTGGAATGTGGGTCTGCTGTATCTATTTCCACCACTGCCTCTGTTGGGGCGGACAGTGGTGCGGGTGATACGGGACAAGGCGAACTGCATTTTTCTGACCCCCTGGTGGCCATGCCAGCCGTGGTTTGCTCTGCTTCTGCAGTTGTTGCGGGGCAGTTTCCGCAAATTCCCACACAGAGCGGACCTGTTGCAAAGAGAACAAGGAAGAGTATTGCATCCCGAGGTTCAGGCTTTGAAGATGATTGCCTGGAGAATTGAGTTTTGAAAGTTATCCTACTAAATAGCAGGCGTAAAACTACAAGGCACAATTACGCTTGCAAATGGAAGCACTATCGGACTTAAATGAGAGAAAGGGGGATCAAACCCTTGCGTGCAACACCACGCAAGGTTTTGATGTACCTAACTTCGCTTAAGCTAAAGTGCCTGGCCTACTGTCTCTGTTAAGCTGCATTTGGCTGCCATTTCAGCAAAACATAAAGGCTTGGATGGTTCATCTGTGTTTTCCCACCTAAGCGTTTCTTAAAAGGCCTCAACAACTTGTATCCACCTGTACGTCGCCCTGTGAAGCAGTGGAACTTGTCTTTGGTGTTGTCAGCTCTTACAGAGCATCCATTTGAGCCTTTGGCAACAATACCCATTAAGTTTCTGTCATTGAAGACTGCTTTCCTGATAGCAATCACATCAATGAAACGTGTAAGCGAATTGACAGCTCTATTTATGGATAAGCCTTACACACAGTTCTATCCTCACAAAGTTCTGATGCGGCTCGATCCACGCTTCTGTACAAAGGTGGTGACTGAATTTCATTTGAATCAGGAGATAATCCTGCCTACCTTCTTCCAGAACGCAGAGACAGATTTGGAAAAGCATTCCACACACTGGATGTGCGGAGGGCTCTTCTATATTATTTGGATCTGACCCATGACTTCCGAAAGAGTAGAAAACTTTTTATCTCATATAAAGGACATTGTAAGGGCCATCCGATATCTCGCCAACGCCTAGCACATTGGCTAGTGGAGCTTATCTTCCAAGCCTATAAGTGTCAAAAGGTGACACCGCCCAAGACGGTGTGTTGCACCACAAAATTGCAAATCCCTTGGAGTTACTGAAATATTTCTGATGGCCAAGTCTGCATTCTTCAAGTGTAAATATTTAGTGATAAATGTCCTTGCTCTCTCCTCATTTCATCTCTATGCAAATTCTTGCCAATACCAAAGCCTACTCAAGAGCAGGGTTGGGAGGAGAGATGTTTTGCTCCTCTAGAGTATTTTTGTCTGTTTTCAAACAGGAGGAGTTAATTTCCACATTAACCTTTTTGAGTAAAATAATTTTTCTTCTGGATTATTCCCATTAGCCGACACTGCACTTGCACAAAGATGCTGAGCTACTTGCACCAAGTCTGGAGCTTGCATTCCAGTCTAGGGTTACACTACTGCAAACATGTTTGCTTGTGCACAGCCTGTGGCAAGCCATAAGTTTTCCTGGGAAATCTGGTGCAAGAGCACACGTACAAAAATCCCCATGATTTAGTGCAGCTTTGCAATCTTCTTGCACTAGCAGAACATCATTCATTGCCCAAGCACCATGTTAGGATGTCAACCATTGTCTCCTCAGAGGTGTGCATGAAACAGATTTTGCATCTTGTTTTGAGCTTGAAATGAAATGCAAAATACTCAACATTTTGTCAAAACATTCAAAACTCGTTTCAAATCCATTTAGAGTGTTTCAGCCATAGGGAACCATGGAACACTTGAAACACCCCATTGTTCCCCATGGGTAGCTCCTAGGGACACTAAAATGGGTTGGGTGGTAGGGCATGATGGGTGCTACCTACCAGCCAACCCACAAAAGAAATGGCCAAGCAAGCAATTTTTAACAAATTCTTAACCTTTCCCCAAAACCGTCATAGGATCCTATGGGGAAAGGTTAGAAATTTATTCCCTTTCCTTAGTGTGAAGAAAACTGATACTATTCCTCACTATTACTTTCAGCCTAAGGAAAAATCAGAATCGGCAGTTGCAGCAGTTATAGTAATGACACGTAGCATTTTATAGTGCTCTAGTGTTTGGAGCATTTCACATGCATTATTGCTATGAATCTTATAAACAAACCTATGTTCTAGTTGGATATTCTTGTTCCTATATAGCCGATGAAGACAGGGCATGGCTTCCCTAAGACCAGATCTGAGCTAAAGTTTTTCTAGCTCACACTAAACCCATTGTCCTCCACCGGCCTTCCTGTATTCTATTGCTTTGCTGCATCTGAAGAGGCCACTTTACTCTGCTAGTTTTTATCCAGGAGGACAAAAGTGAATGTATACTCCTCCTTTTGCACTGTGTCTTGGAAGGATTAAATGGAAATAACAATGAATTTCAGCTCAATCTTCCAGCTGTAACTTAGCACCAAACTACTGTTGGTGAAGTTTGAACTTTTACTTCAATAGATGCACATTCATCAGTAAATACAGGTGACCCCATTATCTGCGGTGGTTCCGTTCTCTGCTTTAACCGCAGATATCAGAATCACAGATAATGAATGAGGCATTGTGGCAATGGGTATGGGGGGTTAGGTTCCTGGAGGCTGGGAAAACCATGCTTTAAACCAGGGATTCTCAACGTTGGGTCCCCAGATGTTATTGGACTTCAACTCCCATAATCCCCAGACCCAGTGGCCTTTGGTTGGGGATTATGGGAGTTGAAGTCCAATAACATCTGGGGACCCAATGTTGAGAATCCCTGCTTTAAACAGCCAAATATGGGGGAGAGGCAGGGAGTGAAGTGACCTACTGTGCTCTGAGGGTCTTCAGTTGACAAGCAGTGCCCCCCAGAAATCCACATTCCTCCATTATTTCAAGTTTGTTCACAATAAAAAGGTTTTTTGTACCAAATGAGCCACAAAATATCTCCCTTTCAAAACAATAAAATGGTTGCTGACAATGACCTCCAAGGCCATTTATGGCAATCTTCAAACTGCAGATACATGGGTTTTTACCCTTTTGTATCTGCAGATTGTTACCAGAACTGCATAGAAGCGCTGGCTAAATGCTTCAGCTATACTTTTGGGCTTAAGTGGGGAAAATAACTCAAATTGGAGTGCAGTCCTGACACAGCATTAATTTAAGTAAGGAAGGTGTATTGAAAAGGAGAGAGAGATGTAATTATAGTTTCAAAGATTTATTAAGTAAAATTGGGGAGTGACAGAAAAGGAAGTTTGGTTATGAATTGTTAAGAAATGGGGTTTTTAAAAACAGAAAATAGAAGAAAGCTTTGGTTAGAAATACTTAATAAAAGTGCTTGGTGAGCAGGGAGGGAGATAAGGAAAGAAGTGAGGGAGCCCAGAGAGATAGTGCTGGGTTGGAAGTGTTACCTATCCTTCCTATTGCATGTTGAGTGCACGAAGTTTGATCCGGCGCCTCCTCAGAAGTAAGGTGTGTGGCAGAGCAAAGAAGGGGGACAGGAGTGAGGGGCAGCAGCCATGGCTGGAAGCATGAGAGTCTATTGGGTAACAGAACCTGAACCATGTGGTCCGCTAGGGCAGATATACCTGAAATATGGCCCGGGGGCGGTATCAGGGCAGTCTGTGAGACTATCTTTCCCCAAAGGGCAAGGAAATAAAGGAATTACAACTGTGTCCATTGTCAAATCAGTGCAGATGGGCAGCCTGTTGCTGAATAGCTTGTGAAAGAGACAAAGAAAGTTGTCTGCATGTATGATCACTTCTATGTTTGAATTATCTTATCGAAAATGAGGGCATCCCAGGTGCAAAATGCAAATCTTATGTTGACACAGAAGCTTTTCCTCTTACTTTAACCAGCCACTTTGCCTTTAATGAGAGGGGAAGCGGCCATCTGTTTGCTCATTTCTGCTGAGCCCTCAAAATATTATCACCAAAAGGAGCTTTCCCTCCTCTGGTCTATCAGTTCTTCTTGAAAGAAATGTCTCGTATACCCTTATTCATTCTATTGGGAATCAGACCTATAGACGTGCTGCCAAACTAGCTTGTGCAAATGGCCGGCCTGTGCCAAAGGGCTAGGGCTGTGCGGAGTGGAAAGTTTATTGAAGGCTATTAGCCTGCAAATCGGTGCTCTTGCTAAGTCATGGAGAGGGGTGCCTTTTTGTGCAGCTCCCCAAGTACTGCTACTGGCAACAGGATATCAAGGTTGGGTGGCAATTAGACCACCGCAGATATGGTCTAGACCACCGCAGATAACAGTACTGTGTATAGCAAGGTCCATTGACGTGCTGGAATGCGTCATTTAGTATAGAGAGTTTCCTGTACTTGCTGGCTTGCATTGAAAGCTACTTAAAAGCCTCTTCAATTTTTCTGTGTTCTTAAAGAATCAATACTTATTTCAGCCTCAAAGGCCACCTCCAGTCTCAGAGGCAAGATTACTCTGAATACCAGTTGCAGGCGAGCAACTTCAGGAGAGAGGGCATGCTTCTCACCTTTTGCCTGTGGGCTTCTCAGAGGCATCTTGTGAGCCACTGTGGGAAACAGGATGTTGGACTAGATAGGCCTTGGGCTTGATCCAACAGGGCTGTTCTTGTGTTCACAGTTTAGCCTCTTAATGGTTCTTTCCATTTTTTTAAATAGATGTGCATGTTGCTGGACAACTTAAATGTGTGGAAGAAGAGCAAACAAAATGGTTGCTCAGACTGATTATTTCTCTGGAGGTGGAAAGAATATACTTGTATATTTTTAAAAAACTAAGATGAAAAGCATTTGTTTTGCCTATTTTTTTCTTTTGTTGATCAACACTGTTCCCTCTAAGGCATGTGCATGCTCACAAGTTTTTGAATGTCTGCTCAGTTCTTTTTAGATCCTGCTGAGGTTGAATCAGGAAGACCCCATTTTGAATGGAGGTGCACGCAAACTGCCTTGATACTGCCACCCAGAACAAAACTCATTCCACACAGAGATGAAAAAAAATTAGAGGGACCACTGTTGATCAGCTCATTTTGAAGTTGCCATACACATGATTGATTGATTTTTCTTTTACTCAAATCTTGGCTGCTTCCTCTGAGGCATTATGATTGTAATAGCCTTCAGTGTCCAGAAAATACTTTTTAATGTTCTAAAGAAAATAAGAAGGAAATCTATTTTTGACCCCCTCTCTTCTCTCCCTCACTTTATCTTTACAGGAAAAACCCACAGCACAAGCTAGAATACAAACACACAGTGCCTCCAGGTAAAGTATGTTTGCTTCAGTGTATTTGTAAGATAAATTGCTATATTTGCTAGTGAGACGATGTGGGTGTCAGACCATAGAGTGGACCCAGATGGTAGTTTTGTACTCTCTGTTTTATAGCTTATAGTATGCAATTCTGTTATATGGGAGTGTCTATCATTCTTGGTGCTGAACACTCCATTGTATTTTCATGCCTTCTATCAGGTCATTCATGGAGGAAAGGCGATTCCCCACCTCTGCTTTAAAAGAGCTTTTTCCTTGACATTTTGAGCTTAATTTGTTACTCAGATGTTCAAGATGATAACCTAAACTATCCAACAAAACCCCCAATCTATCTATATATTTCTCTAAGACATACTTGTCGCTTATCCCATGTGTGGCAGCTCTTGTGAGAGTTCACGAGTGAGCTGCCGGCAGGGGGAGAGGAAAGTGGCGCTGCTGGTGGACAGGCTTGCGGGCGAGGTGGGGAACAAAACAGTGCTGGGGGGTGGGGAGAAAGTGGCAGTGGACGAGCATGGAAGAAAACGGCAGCAGGGGGTGGGTGGAGAACTAGAGGCACAGATGCATTGCACCCAGCCCAGCTAGTAGTATACATAATACAACTAAACTTGGGGTTTAGGCCAAGAGTAGGAATTGTAAAAACTACCTATGCATGTTGTGATTTGTTGCTACATCCTTGAACTTTAGTTTTGTTTGAGATGATTGGCAAGGATCCCAAGAGTCCTATAATTATTTCTGTGAACCCACTGGGGTATGGCTTGACTAGTTGATTCATACAGCTTATTTGCACTGAGCTGCCCTTCATAACAAACTGCTTCTAAAATGGAGGGGAATTTCAAAAGCAGTTTGTGAGCAGGCAAGTGCTTGTTCTACTTTCTAAACAAAAAAGATCATGAATCCCACAAGGCTAGTGCAAGCCCCTTGCATAAGCCTAAGTAATGCCTTTAGATTCTGGACATTGACTTGGGTATGGAAAATAACTTTGAGGGTATGAGATATGCATGCAAAATCTCTGTGATTCAGTAACCACAGATTGGTGTTGTCACTCATCTCCGTCATTAAAATAAAGAAATGTGAACAGAATGAAATATATAACTCTTCTTCCCTTGATTTTAATAAAATTTTATGCTGCTGCTTTGATTGTTACATTGGTAATAGTATTTATTTTTTCCTTTTGTAGAACCTGCAAAAAAGCAAATGAGACCAAAGACTACTGAAAAAGGTTAGGATGCTATGTTTTTCCAAATTGAACGAGCATAATAGCTCTTAGTGATGTCTTTGAGAATATGTTTACTGTCAACAAACTGGAATTTCTCCGTAAAAAGGTAAACCTTTTTCTGTCACTACCAGGTGGGTTGAAGTAGACCTTTACATTCATTTCCCTGTCAAACAAAACAAGCCTGCTCTGAAGAATAATCCATAAGAAAATCAATGCTGACAACAAATACTTTCCTCTCATTAGTTTTGCAAATATGTTGGAAAGCTGTGATTGGTAACACTACTTCCAGTATGCTTTCATAGTGTACAGATGAGGATCAATCACATTTCATGCATTATAGTACAGAAACTGGTACATGCTAAATTCTATGTATCCACTTCTATTGTAATATGTGAAGCAGCCTTTAGATTTAATTAAAACCCTTAAGAGTTAGAGCTTGTTAAAGGTTAGGATTTGTGTGGTGTTTATCTTGCTGGCAGAGAGGGTTCCATTAACCTTTATTACATGCTGCCTGGCTGATCTGCCGTGGGAACTAACTGGAGCTGACACTTCCTTATAAGTGTATGGAAATGTGACCAGCCAAGAAGAGGGAGGAGTAGTGGCTAGCAGACATTTGTCTTTTTAGTCCTTAAATCAATTAGCCTAAGGACTAACCAGACAAATGTCATCTTCTAGCCACTGCCACTGCTGCTGCTCCTCCTTGGCTGATCACGTTTCCGTATATTTATAAGGAAATGTCAGCTCCAGTTTGTATGCTGCAGCTTTGCCTAGCAGCATGTAATGAAGAAATTGCCAATTGGTTAGTATACGTGGGAGATCTGCCAGTGTTTTGAAACATTTTCTGAGGGCAGATATGTGAAGACGGGCACAAGCAAAGAGCAGCAAAGCTTCGCAATCTTATTTTTCTCTTGTCATGACATTACTTTATGGTTTTATATTCTGAAGATATCTGGAAGGAGCATCTGCCCTGCCCGAAGGCTCAATGCAGTCCTGTTACAGTTGTTTCGCTTTGTATATAGTTATGCGGCAAATTGAAAAAGCTATTCTTGGCCACAGTGCAGAGATATGTGGCATTCTCATTTCAGGATAGTCTGTATTAGGGATGTGCGAATTGATTCATGGCCAAATTGATTCAACTAAAATCATCCCTTAAAGGGGTGATTTGATTTGAAGTCGAATTGAACCCGCCTGATTCGTATAAATTGATCCAAATTGATTTGACCTGTACTATATGGGGGGAGGGAGGGGGAGGAGAGCCTCCGTTCTATATTTTTTGCAGCGCCTCTTTTTAGAGGCACTGCAGCGCCTGGAAATTACCTTTACTGTGCAGAGTCCATGGCCAGAGGGGGCGGGAGGTGACCTGACATGCCATCCCCCTGCGGTCCACTAGCTGCTGGTTTTACAAACAAGAGGTGCCTTTGAACCGCTTCTGGGAGTGGTAACTGCAGAGCTGGTAGCAGCAGGGAGGTGGCAACCCAACCTGTCATCCCTCCCTGAGGTCCAGCCATTCACACTGGGCTGATCCTTGAAATGGCCTCTGCACATATGCGAGGAAGCCATTTAAAGGGATAGCCTGGTACTCTTTTAGCTAGAACACCAGTGTTTCTGCACAAAAACACCGGAGTTCTAGTGAAAAAAACTCCAGGCTATCCTCTCAAACGGCTGCCCCACATGGAATATTAATATACCGTGAAAAGCAGTATATAAATATTCATATTCGTACTGTTGCTATGTAGGACAGTGAGACCCGATTCAGACATAATGACAAATCATGGTTTGTTTGTTATGAGATGAATCATGGCAAGTCTTGGGATTCAATTCTGGTTTCAGAACAAACTATGGACCAGTTCAGCTGCAACACTAAACCATGGTTTAAAGGTAAAGTGTGCCATCGAGTCGGTGTCGACTCCTGGCGACCACTGTGGCTTGTTGCTAATGACCTATAGTTAGATCAGACATCAAACCATGAAACCATCAAACTATGAACCATTCTTCATAGTATGCTATAAAGTGCTAAGAAAAAGAATACAAAATATCAATTTGGAAAGTAAATATATATCTACAATGCAAATCTATATAGTTTTATACCAACTTAAATATCTTGGCTTCCTTGAAAGAATCCTGGAATTATCATCTGTTGAGTGTCCTGAAAACTTCCTTTTAGAGAATCCTGGTTCCCTTCACAGAAAGCTGATTCTTTGGAGGTTTGTTTTTGAAAAATCATCAGATGCTTGAGAAGTATATCAGAGGCACAAGCCATATGCAAATAGCCAGAATATTTGTGCTGGGGGATTTTGCATGGGAAAAGCCTATTAGCTTACTGTAGGCAAGCCATCAGGGAATGTTGCTACTTGTTTCAATGTTAGCAAGGCGCATTACCTCATCTTGCAACTCTCTCCTATATTTGTCTTTGTGGGAGTTAGTTGGGTGAGATGAGGACTGATGTGGTGATGATGGGTTCTGTCATATTGACTAGACCCCTAGTTTTATTATTGGCCAATATTGGCTAATATATAATTATGAGCCCTTTCTCATCTTCAGTAAGAAGGGCTACCAGGTGAGCAGCAAGAAAGGCTGAAGAAACGTAACTTCCCCACAGACAGTAGCCTAGTCCTTGCTGGGCATGCAATTGCGTGCCCAGATACTCACCAGCTGCCTCTGGCAGCTGGGAGGTTTGGGGTCTGGGATGTGACGCCCTGGCCCTCAGACATCCCATAATGCACCGCGCAAGTGTGCAGTGTATTGTGGGGAGCCACAAAGAGATGGGTGGGTGCACGTCACTGCTACAGCACCGGCTTTCAGACGAGCAAAAAGAAAAAGGGCTAAGAGAGTAGTTGTCCCCTTAACTCCCTTAGAGGTGGGCTCTGCAGGCAGGTTTGCCACAGTGCCTCTGGCAGCTGCTCGCCGCCTGCTGCTTCTCACATGCAGCCAAGTCTGGGCTTGGCTGCACATGAGAACAGCCTCTATGGCTATGGTACCTGTATGCTGATAATCCAAATGGTGTTCTCAGCACTTTCTTTCAGGCTTTTGACAAGAGAGATTGCTCATAAATGAAAGATGCAGACTGCTTGGGGAAACGTCCGATTTTCTGAGAGTTAGCCAAGGGTTCATATTGTTGGTGCTTCCGGGGAACTCCCTACCAATCCACTGCCCTACGTTCCCCAAAACCTAACCTAGTGATGGGAGTGGCAGTGGGCAAGATTTGTAGCAGTGAAGCCTTTTTTAAAATTAAGGCCTGGATGCTCACATGGCCAGGAGCATCTGTTGTCACTTGAGAAATTGATTTCTCAGTTCAAATAACTGAACCAAGAGGTATCAGAGACTCCATTTCTCAAGCCCCTGATATCGATAGATACATCTGGCCAAGCCCCACTCCTCATCAGACACCACCACCCCCACACACACACAGTTCTTCAGAAGGTGAAGATTTATGAAAGGGGAGGAATGGTAGATGACCATGTTAGGGCTAGCCCCTACCTAAGGTTGTGGGCTTAGTTCATAACAGCCTCTGAGACAGAACTTATTTTCCATCATGAACCCCCAAATACATATTTTGAAGCCATCATGAATATTGACTCTGAACTGTCCTATCTCCAATTCCTATCTCTTGCTGTGACAAAACAAATTAACTGTACAATAATTGGTTTGAAAGATGTGATAAAAAATGATGTGCATGGAACCAGTGGTGGCCGGTTCAGGAGCGGGGTACCTTTTTTAAGAAGCAGGGGAAGTGCTCTCCCCCTCTCACATTTCCTTCATCTGCGCAGTCTTAAAAAGTGGTCCTGAGGGGCGGCAGCGTACCTCCTTGCTGCCCCACTGCACATCAGACCAGAAGTACCCAGTGTGTGTGACGTGTGCAAGACATATGCACGCTCACCGGGCACTTCCGGTCTTGTGAGCAAGGAGGTACGCTGCTGCCCCGCAGGACCGTTTTTTAATACAGTGCCAGCGGGGGAAATGTGGTGGGGGTGGTAAGGAGCACCCTCCTTGCTCCTTAAAAAGGTACCCCTCCCTCCCAACCGGCCCCTGGTGGTTTGTGCACGAATCAGTCCATGCACATCCCTACCCTGTACCACTAGCATATTGCATTATTGGTTAAAATGCAAGTGTTTAATTTTCTCCTTTTTTAAAAAAAATTGACTTTACAGGTGAAAGTGTATTGGATCATGATAGTGATAATGATGGTGAGCCCAATGAATACAACTTGGATGACAGCTTTATAGATGATGAAGAGGAAGAATGTGATCCAACAGATGAAGACTCTGACTGGGAGCCAGATTCTCAGGACCAAAATAATGAAGACATTGACACACTTCTAAAAGAAGCACAGAAATTTGTTGCAACCAAGAAGTAACTGTGTCCAAATGCACATGCTTTGAAATAATTCATGACATTTAAAAGCATGTAAATCCCTCTGTAATACATGAAACATAACAACATTAATTTGACTTGAGAGTTTTGTTTCATTCTACTCTTAAATCAAATTTATATAGATTCTGTTAAGTATACCTAACCTTTCTCCAGATTATGGCCTTGTGTTTGAGTTGGAGAGAAGAACATTTGGAATATTACTATAATATTTGCCAGTTTATACTTCAGACCAAGTGCACAATGTAATGAAGACAAATATATTGGGCACAAATCAGCCACAGAGAGCATTTTTAAGCCCCATTCACTTCAGTGTGGGAGAATTAAACATATGCTTAACTAACCCCCTTCAAAGTACAAGGGATTGGAAAAGTTCTCACTTTGGCAGGATCATGGCCACTGGGTAGTGGTTTACTCTTCTTGAATACCGGTTTAGATGTGTCTGTAACAGACACAATCAAATGAAAACGTTTGAGCTAATATATCGTTAAACTAATGCATGCAAATCTTCTTAAACATATTTGTTTTATGCCTAATAATATTGGACTGAATATATTAAGGTTTGGCTGGAGCACTTTATACCACCGATTCAGGTCCAAAACTTAGACTTGATGTTAAATGCGGTGACATCTAGTTGCGGTTTATTTTTTTTACTATAAAATGGGTCCGTTGCAGAAAAAGGCAGCTTCAGGGTGGGGTGTGATTTCAGTGAGAAAATTGCATGTATGTGAAAATCTTTTCATGCCACAGTTTGATCTGGGCTGGGCACCTTTGCAGCTCTGTTTTAAAGTTGTCATTGGGTTTTTTGTTTGTTTAAGGTCCCTGAACTACACAGTAATGCATTTAACATCATGTCTAGTCTAGCCCTCTATGTCTTAATGCTGGTTACAGCTTTGGGGCTTATCCTGGGAAAATCTGATCTGCATTCTTAAAGTTTGTAATATTTCATCTTAAATTAAGAGAATGGCACATTGCATAGATGGGTCAATCCAAACAACTTCAGATTGACAGTTTAAACCAATTAGTATTTTGGTTCATTGATGTTCATTGATGTATATTGTCAGGCGGGTAACCAGGCTATTAACAATCACTGTCTTTCATTACTTGTACTATACCAACTAATGCTACAAATAACACTATTTTTTTGTGTGTGTTTGAGGAAAATCTTTATACATTTATGCTGATAGGCAATTAGGTCCCACATTTCTTTCCAGTATTCTAATTCTTATGAAAGTGCCTATAAAGCTTGACGTTCTGTTGACTTATGCTGACACGGAAATCATGAATGTCTGGACTCTAAGATAAGCTTGCTTATAAAATGTCTGATTTACATTTCATTAAGCCATTTGCAGCCATTAAGTGTGGAAAGTTATGAGTTCTGCTTTTAAAGGAAAAGATACAGTTTGCCCTTGGGCAAACAGAGGCGCAGCACCTGTCCGTTATCCATTACTCCATCCCTCTTTTAAATTTCAAGAGAGCATTGCAAGATTCGCAGAGCTGAGGGTCTGACCTCTTAAGGGCAAATCTTCCAGGGCTTTTCCCAACTTGGTGAAAGAATGTTGTTGAGCTATTCCACCTGCCCCACCCCACCCCGCCACCCTCTGCAGGTCTTTTAAAGTTGGGCAAGGCAGCAGGCATAGTTTTGTATTGCTCTAATGCTCTTGCCAGACCAAGGAAGATGAGTTCCCAGCTAATCTTCTCTGGTCTCAAGAACAATGTGGAGCAGTCCCAAATGCCTCCCGTGGCCTTAAAGAACCAAGAGAGAGAGAGATGGCATAGCTCTAGGATAGTGGTATCAGCAATAGGGTACGGAGAAGGTGGCTGCAAAAGTCTGGGGAGAGGTGGCAGGGAAGAAGATGAGGGGTGAGCACTGGGGCAAGCAGGCGATCTCCCTTTAACTCATTGCAGGGCTATTTTTAAGCTGGCATGTTTGTTCTTTTCAAATGGTTATGGAGGAATTGGCATTAATACCATAGCCTTTTGAACAGCATTTACAAATGTGGGAGGCCTATGGATGAGCCAAGATTTTCACCAGACTCCTGACTTTTCTCTCTCAGATGGCTCCCTGCTTACAATTACAACTCTTCCAAAAATAATTGCTAGTCATCGCTTCCCCAGCTCTTGAGCTTTCCTACTTTTGTCTGAGCCTTCTGGCCATATGGGGACTCACTTAATTTCTGACAAATCCATTTAAGGGTAGTGTTTAAACATTGATGGGTGCAGATGGTGTACATTTAGTGGAAGATTAGTTTGATCCCTAAAAATAGATTTAAAGCATAGGCTGATGAATGGGAAATAACCTTACTTTGAATTCAGAACATCAAAGAAATAATGGATTCTTAATCTGGCTAAAAAGCAACAAATGGAGAAGGAGATGTTCTTATTTCAACAACAAAAACATTATTATTTAACTCCCCACTCCCACATGCAAAGAAGTGGGGTCAAAATGAACAGAAGAAATAAAGGTTCATATGAAATGGAGGAGACAGCTGTCATGGTGCATGTTGGAACCAACGATGTGGGGAAATGTAGTTGGGAGGTCCTGGAAGCCAAACTTAGGCTGATAGGTAGCATATTGATGTCCGGGACCCCCAAGGTAGCATTCTCAGAAATACTACCTGTTCCACACGCAGGTAAGGTGGACAGGCAGAGCTGAGGGGTTTCAAAGCCTGGATGAGAAGTTGGTGCTGGGAGGTGGGGTTTAGATTTGTTAGGCACTGGGATATATTTTGGGGCAAACAAGGCCTGTACAAAAGGGATGGGCTACACTTGAACCAAGATGGAACCAGACTGCTGGTGCTTAAAATCAAAAAGGTTGCAGAGCAGCTTTTAAAATGATGCTTGGGAATTGTCGATGGGAGCTGGGCAGTATCCAGTTCAGCAAAAGCCATCCTTTAAAGTGCGAGGGTGCAAAGAATTCTGATAAAACAGAACGGGACAGAACCACATAAAGAGGTGACAAAAGGCTGTGCCAGCTGGTCAAAGAGTCAAAAGAAAGATAGCATACACCAGGTAAGAGATTCAGTGTACAGGTGCTTATATGCCAATGCCAGAAGCTTCCAAGCCAAGATGGGTGAGCTGGAGTGCTTGTTTAGAAACACAGAAATAGATATAGTGGGCATAACAGAAACATGGTGGAACTGTGAGAACCAATGGGACACTGTTATCCCTGGATATAAACTCTATAGAAAGTACAGGCCTTGGAGGTGGAGTAGCACTGCATGTTAAAGAAGGGATAGAATCTAACAAGGTAGAAAACAGATGTACTGGAGTCCTCCACAGAAACCCTGTGGGTGACAATACAAGGCCTGAAAGGAAATATGCTACTGGGGATGTGCTATCACCCTCTGGAACAAAATGCTGACAGTGACTGGGCGTTGCAAGAGGAAATCAGGGAGGCGTCAAGGAGAGGCAGAGCAGTAATAATGGGTGACCAATTACTCACACATAGACTGGGTAAATTTACAGTCGGGTAATGACAAATAGTTTAAATTTCTAGATATGGTGAACGACTGTGCCCTAGAACAGTTGGAAAAACTGAAAACTAGCAAATTACCAGGTCCGGATGGCATCCATCCAAGAGTCCTCAAAGAACTCAAATGTGAAATTGCCGGCCACCTTGCTAAAATATATAACTTCTTCCTGCAATCAGGCTCTGTACCAGAGGACTGGAAAGTAGCTAATGTAACACCAGTTTTCAAAAAGGGATCCAAGGGTGATCTGGGAAATTGCAGGCCGGTAAGCTTAACGTCTGTTCCAGGCAAATAGATGGAAAGCATCCTCAAGGATAAAATTGTAAAGCACGTAGAAGAACAGGCCCTGCTGGGACAGAACCAGCATGGCTTCTGCAAAGGTAAATCTTGCCTCACCAACCTTTTGAAGTTCTTTGAGAGTGTCAACAAGTGTCTGGATCATGGTGATCCAGTTGACAGTATACCTGGACTTCCAAAAGGCTTTTGACAAAGTTCCTCATCAAAGACTCCTGAGGAAACTTAGCAGTCATGGGATAAGGGGACAAGTACATGTGTGGATTGCTAACTGGTTGAAAGACAGGAAACAGAGGGTAGGTATAAATGGAGAGCTTTCACAATGGAGGGAAGTAAGAAGTGGGGTCCCCCAGGGATCTGTACGGTGACTGGTGCTTTTTAATTTATTCATAAATGATCTAGAAGCAGGGGTAAGCAGCGATGTGGCCAAATTTTCAGATGATACCAAACTCTTCCGCGTAGTGAAATCCCAAACGGATTGTGAGGCGCTCCAAAAGGATCTCTCCAAACTGGGGGAGCAGGCAACAACATGGCAAATGCAGTTCAGTGTTGGCAAGGGTAAAGTGATGCACATTGGGACATAAAACCCCAACTTCAAGTATACGCTGATGATCTGAGCTGTCAGTGTCTGACCAGGAGAGGGATCTTGGGGTTGTGGGTGTGTAAACTGCCCTGAGCCATTTTTGGAAGGGTGGTATAGAAAATTAATCAATCAAATAAATAAATAAATAAGCAAAAGCTTATTAATGGCAAAATTAAAATTTTATCCGCTACATTTTTAGCAGTTATTCTAGCTTCAATCCACCCACCCCTGCACGCCCAATTACAAAGGTTTTCCAGGAACTATTGGTGCAGACATTCTTATTCTCACAAATAGTTCTGTATTTGGTGAATACAGCACTTCTATGACGTATTAGTATTAGGCAAGTTTGCTTGCTGCCAGCAACACTCAATTTCTTTTGAGATTTTTTTTTTTTGTGTGTGTAATATAAATCACTAATACTAAACCTGTACTAGGGTTTTCAACTATACTTTGAATACCCTTTTAAAAATACATGCTGAACATAAATCTATTGGCTGAATTTATGGTGCTGAATATGACTGAATTCAGCTGAATATGATAGTATGGAAGTTTTCAGTTCAAAGAGCAACTACAATTCTTCCTCTCTCCATTTCCCTGCTTCTCTAAAATCAATTGGAAACTTAATTGTTTATGAGTACATATAGAAGTTAAGACATTGTATTAGTATTGAGATAAATCTTGTGATGCAGTCTAGAAATGTGATTAATATGAACTGACAATTCAGCCAATACTTTTCCTGTTGCACATCACTGAAACTTTATCAGTCTTGTACTGACATGGTGACATAACAGTACAGGACTGGAATCCTGAACTGAGATCTCTCTATTAAAACAGCTAGTTATTTTTAACCTGTGCACACTAGCAATGTGTTTATCCTACTCCTGTGCGGATTATGGATTACTATGTTACCTTCAAACCATGGAAGGTCACTCCCCCACCCCACCCCACCCCACCCCAAAGAAATCTGAATGTTGTAAAAGAGAATTGGAAGTCCAGTGTACTCACTGTTTTATTAACTATTGAAGTTTAATACTCTTCTATTAAAGCGACCAAAGAGGCTTTTCAGAAACAAAATGTAATTGCTTATAGATGTTTTTTTTATTTTTAATGCAAT
Source organism: Hemicordylus capensis (assembly GCF_027244095.1). Taxonomy (NCBI): domain Eukaryota; kingdom Metazoa; phylum Chordata; class Lepidosauria; order Squamata; family Cordylidae; genus Hemicordylus; species Hemicordylus capensis. The sequence goes on from NC_069657.1 coordinate 255,467,573, forward strand.
TTGGATGAGAAATTTCTTGATCTTGTTCTCAGCATATCTGGTGACCAAAACCAGTGAGTCAAGCAGTGTGTAGTACATACAGGGTTGCACAATCTTGGCCCGCCAGCTATTGTTGGATTATCAAGGATGATGAGAGTTACAGTCCAACAGCTAGAGGGCCAAAGCTGTGCAGCCTTAGTGTAGTAGGACTTGGTCCTTAGAAACTTGTTTTGATGCTCCAAAGAACCATAAGTGATGCACCACTTGCAGAATAGGCCTTTCTGACCCTCTCCATCCTGCAGCTCCAGCATGCCATAAAAAGCTGATTCTGAAGGTAAGAGGACTCGCAGGGTTAGTACCATTCATAGTACAGGGGGCTGCCACTAGTAGCGAGGGGAGTAGATGGAATTCCCTCGTGCAAGTAAAAATGCTATTCCACTTGCGGAAATGCCCTCCTCAGGATCCACCCGATTGACTTGGACTTTGTGACTCTGATGGCTGCCTTTCCTGAGGTGGCTTGTTTAACTGAGCTGAGGAAGAGACTCGCTCCCTCCACTTGCTGCCAGTTGCACACAGAAAACAAGATGTCAAGGAGAAGAGTTGTAGCCTGGCCTTCCTGACATGCTACTTTTCTATACGCAGGGAATTTAGAACCAAGCCTGAGTCCTGAATCATTGGTGTAGGCTGGGAAGTGTAAACTTTATCACAGAGATATTCTTGATATCCCATTGGAAGCAAACTCATCAATCTAATGCTTGCCAAAAGAGAACTAGGCATTGCTTGACTACATGGTGAAGAAAGAAGCAGCATGGAAAGAATTAAATAAGGATTGTGAGACGAAACAAAATTTTGATGTAGAGGAAACAGATGAACAAGAGTAAAGGATTTTCTTGATAGAGGCTTCATGCCTAATAAATGCACAAAAGGCAGAAGGCATAAACATCACAAAGAATATTTCTTTCACTCATTTGTATACCGTCTATAACCCAATCTCAGGGTGGTTTGCAAATAATGAAACATCTATAAACTTAAAATCAATAGTTAAACAGATTAAAATTCAAGTTTAAAATGAACTAAAAGCTTGACTGATGTGTCTTCAGTGTTCTTCTGAAGGCCATTGGTATAGCTCTTCAACAAGAAATGCATTCCACAGCCCGAGAGCAAGTATAGATAAGCTTGCGCTGAGTCACCAGACAAGCTAGTGGTAACTGCAAATGAGTCTCCTCAGACAATCTTAATTGACAGCAGGGCTCTTGATGAAGGTGTCCAAATGTGTGCCTGCACAGAAGGCCACTCTTCAACAGCAATTAACAGGTACTTGTAGTCCAGGATTTGAAGGATTGCATTGCTTCACTATTTAGGTGGTCTTGGTTTGGAGTTTCCAACTTTTAAAAGAGGCTACCTCACTAAGGTACCTACCCCCAAGGTAGGCACAATAATAATCTAGACATGCTTGAGGGCAGAATAACATTTTTCGGAGAAGGTATAGACAAACTTTGGCTACAAGCTTCTCCTCTGAAGATTTCTCCTTCACAATGTGGTAGGGATTTTTAAGTTCTTTCTTGGATGTTTGTGCTTCACTAGGTACCATCAAGTGTCTGACATTGCAGCAAGGAACAAAAGGTGGGAGAATGTACTGTTGGACAATATGCAGAATATCTCTTGCTTGTAAGTCAGCAACTTAGATTTTTGGGATCAGCAGAGGAGAGGTACTTGGAAAATGTTCATAACTGCAGCCCAGCATGTTGAAGATACTGAATCGCTTGTGCTTATTGTTCTGCCTTCTCTAGGCAAGGAAATACAAGGTGACATTATTATTATGACATTATTATCTAAAGAACAAAAATCCATGACAGAGGCTCAGGGTCGGTGTCAGAGGTGGCCAATTCAGCCACCAGCTTGAGAGCTCAAGACTGACCCGCACTTTGGCCCTCCTCATCACAGAAGCTTGCTTTTGCTGGAATGGAGTGAATACTAGGGGTGTGCATGGAATTGTTTTTGTATTCTGTTCTGTTCCAGACTCAGAAAGCATAAAAAAAATCTCAGGATGTTGTATTGGAACAACGGGGGGAATACCTGCTGCTACATCACCGGCTAACCATTTTGCAGACTCCATGAGGATAGGCTGCCACCACAGACAGCTTCTGCATTAAACAGAGATCACTCCCCAAAATGTCCTGGGTGTTATGGTTTCATTCTGGGGAGGTGATCAACCTGTGTCTAGCCTGTCCCACTTTCCACAGCAAGTGGAGACGCCTGTTGGAGTGCTGCTCCATTAAAAACAACACTGTGCACAGAAAACTAGAATACCAAGGAGACTGACCTGGGCTAGAATCAGTGGCACTCTTAATCCTGGACTTTGGGGCCAAAGTCCAATCCACACCTCCTGAGGGCCCCCAAATCCCCTTTAGTCTGTCCTGGGTGGTGTGGTTGCCACTGGCCTGCACTGCGCCAGGCAGTCAAGTGTGATTGTGACCTTTGCCTGATGCTTTAGAGATGGGGGAGTGGGGAAAGAAATATGTGGGGTGGGAATATGTTAAGTTGCATGTTGAATGTTTCTGCTAATGGATATTTGCATAAATATACCAGTTTTATATTCTTATGTTCTTGTGAGTTCAGTTGTTGTTTGTGCCCTCAAGAACCCACATGTTAAAAATATTGGGGGGGGGGGGCGATGTGTGTGATGCTTAACTAACAGTGTGTGTGGGTGTGTGTGGGTGTGCAGCGGGGTGGTGGTGGCGGTGGTCCAAAGGCCTTTAGGTACACGTTCCCGAATTACCGAGGTGCATCTCTGGCTAGAATCCAAGACAAACTAGGGTTTGTTTAGTTTGTTTTTACATGAAGATAATGTTCCTAGTAGGGAGGAGCCATCCATCATGTGAGCAGCCTGACTTGTATCATGTGACCTACAGTCTGAGACATGGGGGGGAGAGGCAGTGCTAAACGGAGGGATCTGTCACTAAGGACAGAGAATGAAGTTTTGAAGGCAGATAATGCAGGAACCTTGCTGAAGCTAACTCCTGCTTGGGAACCTGAGCACAGAGTGCCAGCACAGAAAAAAGGTGAGATACAAATGTACTAAATAATAATACTCTGCCTATAGCATGTTCAAAGCATTCCACACGGATTATCTTGTAGAAATCTTTACAACAACCCTGAATGATAGGTTGGTATTATAGCTCCCATATTGCTCATGGGGCCAAGGGTGTAGGGATGTGGACCTTCTTGCAGGCACAGGTGGGCAGCGGTTCCCTTCTGGAGCAGGTAAGCAGGTCCTTACCTGCTCCTCTGCTGCCCCGCCACTTTTCTTGGTGCAGTGCTCGCTCGAGCAAAGGCCCCACACAACTGTGGTGCTGTTCCCTGCAGGTTGCACACAGCATCGGCACACAAATGCTCACCACGCTGAGCATGCAAATGGCTGGCACACATGCATGCCGGCGCTGCATGCAGGCTGCAGGGAACAGTTCTGCAGCTGCATATGGCCTTTGCTCAAGCAAGCATCACACACGGAAAAGCGGCAGGGAAACAGTGGAGCAAGTAGGGACTTGCTTATCTGCTTAAGGGAACCGCTTCCTGCTCCAATGATCTGGTTTGGCTGTGGGCACCTGAGCCAGTTTGGTGCTTCCAAAAGGAGGCGTTTAACTGGCTCATGAACATCCCTTCAAGGGTGAGGGAGTGGCTTACTGAAAGCTGTTAACTGTGTTTATAGCAGAGGTAAAACTTGAACCCAAGACTTACTGATTCAGAGCCTTAGACAATATACAATTTCTTCCGTCTTACTTCCTGCAACTCAACAATCAAAAGGTTCTAGGCACACTGGTAAGAGGACCAGAGGTTTTTAGATTCTGTGAGATCCTGAGCCTTCCGTGCAACGGGGATTAGTTCTCTCTAATGCAATATGCAGATGGCAGGATACCTGATGACATAGCATGTGGAGCTTCTGTCTGAACCCCAAAGGCACTTCCAGTGAGCTTCGAAAATTATTCTTAGGACTGATTTCTTCCTCTGAAAGTCAAAGTGAAGATGAATGATGATTTGACTGATTGGTTGATGTGAGCCTGTGAAGATGTCTACCAGGCTGGGTGAACTGATTTTCCTTACACTCAAACTCAGCTCCGGTCTTTTGTGCTAATTTCTGCCATGGCGTCATCTCCCATCATCTTCTGATATTCTTCTGGCCCTCTTCACAACCTGCAGGTTACCATAGCAACAGCAACAAACAATGTGTATCACCGCCATTCAACGGTCTACTCCTTAACTGACACTTGATATGTGAAGGAGTGTAGGAGCCACCTTGCTATCTTCTGAACTAGTTGTCTCCCCCTTTCTCTCTCATCTTGGCAGGTAGGAAATGGTGTCATCTAGATCAGTGTTTCTCAGTGTTTTTGGAGTCATGGGCCGGTACATTATTGGTGCGCAGTTTCCCGGACCAGCAGTTAGTAAAGGGGTCTCCTCCCTTGCCCCCACCCCCAGGCACCCCCCTCCCCCAAATTCTGGGCAGCTCTCCAGAGCTCATTTCTAGGCAGCCCTCACTGCTGGATAGTGTTCATTTTGAGGAAGCAAAATGAGTGTTATCCAGCGGTGAGAGCTCCCTGGAAATGAGCTCTGGAGAGCCCCTGCTGGCCTGAAAAAAAATTTTTTGGGGGTGTGTGTGTGATTTTTATTAGTGATGCCTCATGGACCGGTATCAACACCTTTTGGACTGGCACTGGTCTGTGGACCGGTGGTTGAGAAACACTGATCTAGATGTTCACAAGGGTTAGAAGCCACCCGCATAGTGATGGGTCTGTGATGAAATGGGGTTAGAAGGGGGGGAAATAAAGTCTTGTGTGTGCTTATGTTGGAATGTTATCCAGACAAGTAGGAGTTAAAGCCCCTACTAAGAGCCCAACAGGAAAAAAAAGCCCTGCAGCGCTGACTGGGAAACCCCTAGTGGAAGGTGGGAGAGGGAGGGAGGTTAAAAACCAGCAGTTCTAAAAAGCCAGTTAGTGTGTGTGTGTGTAGTTGGTAAGAACAGCCTGCTTGAGAAGAGACTGGGATAACTGGGAAGGGTTATGGGACACACATACAAAATGGGACTAACTGTAAAAATTGCGGAGAAAAGCAGTTCATGAGAAGATCCTTATGGAGGCTGCGTATGCCTCATGTTTTGAGGAAAGATGCCTATGAAATGTAACAGCTTTGTAACCAAGTAAGCCAGGGACTCTACTTTTCAGTAGTGAACCAGGATGATGTCAGAACTTTTTTTTTTTAAAGCATTTGTTTTGTTCAAATCAATCTGTGAGTAACTTGGTCAAGCCTCCCGCCACCCACCGCCATGCCTATAATACAAGTGGAAGTTAAAGTATATAAAAGTCCTGGTAGTGTCTCTTTAAAGTGCTAGCAAAATAAAGGAAGGAGGGTCATAGGTGAGGAAGGAATAAATCATTTGGAGCAGAGAAAGTAAAGCAGGTGGTGGAAGTGGAAGAAGGGAAATGGAAGGGGAAAAACTCAGAGGCCACCTAAGCTCCTCACAACTTGGCCCAGTCATGTCAATGGGGTTTATCTCAGTTGTGACTAAGGCCTGTCTGATGACTTTTTAGTAGGATTCAGTTGTGATGAACTTTGGCCAACTGTGCCCTGGCTTTTTAGTTGGGCTATATTCTTTCTGCTCTCCTTTCTTTCATTTCATTTTCTACCACAGCTTCCAGTCCAAAGACTTGCTCCCTTTCTCTGGCTTTCTCCCTTCCCTTATTTGTTTGTTATTTCTCCATGTAAACCGCCCTGAGCCATATTTGGAAGGGCGGTATAGAAATTGAATTATTATTAATAATAATAATAATAATAATAATAATAATAATAATAATAATGATGTTTAATTAATTCTTAAATGGAGCCATGCATTTATGAGGCCCCTTACAAAATAGGAGAGATCTCCTTTTTCCTCTTCATTCCATGAATAGTGAAAAAATACTATAAAATTACACTTCATAGGTATTGTTCCTCATACACTTGAGGCATACAACACTGCATGAAGGGGGGGAGAGCGAGAATGAGCAAGCACAGCAATAGCTGCTAAAGGCATTAGCTTGGCCTTGAATTAAGAGCTGGTTCTTGTTCATGGTGATAGGATATTAATGCTGCTGCCCCCTTTGTTGTTATAGATGGGCCCACATCCCAGATGATTCTAATAGATATTCAGCAAGAGGCCTTATGCCTTCCATGTGTATTTGCTGGATACCTGTCCTTAAGTGAATGAAGCTCCTCCCCCAGTAGCCTGGAAAGCACTTCAAGAGGGGCTGCAGAAGAGGATGAGTCTGGCTGGATGATGTCAGGGGCCTCTAGGGGTTCTCCCCTTGGATTATGCTATCCAAGCAGGGCTAGCTACTAGCTAGTTTTGGGAAGCCCCAAGCTATGTGGCCCCTCCCATCATTAAATATTAACATCATTATCATATTCAACTATGAATGTCCATGTCTTGTTTTTGTCCAAACATACTAGAAGAAATCATGCAAACCAGGGATTCTCAACCTGTGGTACTCCAGACATTAAAGGTAAAGTGTGCTGTCAAATCGGTTTCAACTCCTGGCGCCCACAGGAGTGGTTTTCTTTGGTAGAATACAGGAGGGGTTTTCCATTGCCTCCTCCTGCACAGTATGAGATGATGCCTTTCAGCATCTTCCTATATCGCTGCTGCCCGATTTAGGTGTTTCCTATAGTCTGGGAAACATACCAGCGGGGATTCAAACCAGCAACCTCGGGCTTGATAATCAAGTCATTTCCCTGCTGTGCCATTGATGAACTACAATTCCCATAATCTTCAGCTACAATTTGATGAGAATTGTAGTTCAGCAACATCCGTACAATTTTTATTGTACAAACTGCCTAGACATATGAATTCTGGTGGTATATAAATGGGTAAATAAAACTAAAATAATCCTTTATTTTCCTTTCTTTCTAGGGGCAGAGGAGGAGACAACTGGAAGCCGATCACCTGCTGCAGCCACTAAGCAGCCTGAAAGCTGCTGTCTCCCCTGCGGCTGGAGCCTGGGACCAACACCCAAGCCTCTCAGGAAAAAACCCTTTATTTGATGGTTCATCACCTATGGCTGAATGGGGGTCTGGACAGGGCTTCTTCTCACTGAGGAAGAACTGTCTTTTCAGCATGCCCAGGGACACAGTTCTTCCTCAGATATCTTCAAAAACCATTGTGGGGAAGAAGACGTTGACCCCAATGGGAGGTCTTCTGCCAAAGTAACTGTCATCTTCATGGCATGATCCATCTGCTTAGCAGAGAACAGACCCATTTCCAGCATTGGGACCCCCACACCCCAGCCAGAGTCAGACCCTTGCTCCTGGAGAAATCTACTGCCAGCTTCCAGTTCTGTGGCCAAACCATCGCCACCATGCTACCTCCCAAAGCCATGCCCTCAGGAAGAGCAAACATCTGATCCTTCCCAAAGGCCATTGCTTTAGGTGCAGGCCTTATGTAGACCAGCTGATCTTCTGATGGCAACCCCTTGGAGGTAAGACAGCAGCAATGGCTGAGTGCCACTAAATACACCAACATCCAAGCTGCCAGAGCACCTCTGCTAGGTCTCTCATTTTCTGCCTTGTCATGGTGAGAGTGACAGATCTTGTCCCTTGGGACTTAGCCTGGCCATGAAGGACAGCAGTGCAGCGAGGCAAAGGAGGAAACAATGTGAAAACACTGTACAGCTACTATAATGCTGCAGGAATGCACAGATTAGATTCTGTGGAGAAAATGGTGAATATCACACAGATGGAAAAACAGAGCTCTGCCCAAACGAGTTAGAGCAGACCGTCCATTGGTCTTCCCGGTACTAATGCACTTCTTCCCATTTTAAATTTCTCCTGACACTTGCGTGACTTTCTCTGAAAGTTGGCCAAAGAATCTTGCCACTTACATAGAAAGCTGCCTTTATACTAAGTCAGAGATCATTGGTCCATCTAGCTCAGTAGTATCTACCCAGCCTGTCAGCAGCTCTCTAGGATTTCAGACAGGTGCTCTACCACTGAACTGCAGCCCTAATCCCATTCTGCACTGTTTCCCAATTGACTCCATAACAGGAGTGTAGATCACAAAGAATGTTGTAGGATGAGTTAAAGCTACATCTCCTCGGCACTATGCAAAATAAAATCTGCAGGGCAAGATAGATGGAAATCAGAGAGTCAGCGACTGATTCAACATGATTTTCCCCCTCCCCCCCCCCAATAACTAACACTACAGTTTTGAGAAATGCTTGATTGAGCAGCACTTCCTAGACTGCACAATCTTCTGGGAAATTAATTGCTTTCTATCTTTCTAGTTTCTTCTAGATCTCCTGTAGTGAATTGTGATTGGGTGGGAGGACCATTTCTGTTCCTTTTTGGCCAAAATGATTGCTTTATGTTTGCTTTGCAGGAACAGGTAGTGAGGTATTTGGACAGCCACCTGCTAGTCTTTCCTTTGTAAATCTGTTGCAACTTCCTCTATACTTCCCAGAGAAGAGAACAGAAAATGAAGGACAGATGGATAGCGTGGAAAACAGACAGTTATCTTTTGGAACTTTGTTTTCATAACAGCTTTGGTTCAAATGTGCACTTGATGCACAAAGAAAAAAAGTGATGAAACAGTCTGATGTACTGTGGCAGAGAAAATACAAATCTTGTAACTTGCCAATAGGATCTTGTGAATGAAGCTGAGAGAAAAATGGCTTCTTGCTTGGATATTTCACCTGAGATACTTATTTATACATCTAGCCTTAAATGTTGATGTAGGTGGATCTGCCTAGCTGCATTAACTCCTGTCAAAAGATGGAGACGATGCAGTTTAAAAGAAAGAAAAAATAATTTAACTCTTGTCCTATGTATATGTGAATGAAAGTCAGGTTAGGCACAAAGTATGATTTTTATAACTATATAATGAGAGATTAGAAATCAGTAGCTGGTTTGGAAAACAAGAGCTTGAACAGAATAAAATAGTATCAGCTTAATGGGGGTGGGAAAGGAGATAATAGAAAACTAAGAAGAAAAATCCATCAACAAAATAAGGTACACAATCCATTTGCTTAAAGGAAAGACTAATAACGTAACAGATACAATTCAGCCTTTAAAAGCTTAGAAGAAAATGTACTAATATTGTTCTGTAGGCTGTTCCCATAAGGGTGGCTATTATATCACAGGTGAGACACATTTTTCTCACCTCGCCTGTATTTAGTTATTACAAGCACATTCATCTATATGAGGTAGGCATGTGTGTGTCTGCCTTCACCTCACTTTCTTCTTTTGCTGCTTTTTCTTTTGTTTACTATATATTCCAGGTACTAGAAAACAACCGTTTCTATAGAATCCAGTACACCATTATATTTCCAGTGACAGCTGGTCTACTTGCAACTCACCTTATTGAACACTATTACATTTTGTTAAAAATTGATGACCAGTACAAAACAAAATTAGATCTGCAGTTAACGTAGAACTGAAGTCAGCAGAATTGCAAGAGCTGAGCAATGACCTTCAGTCATATTCCAAATTAAATAACAATGAAATACACAATGCTCAGCTTGTAAAAAAAAATGGCTGTCTCTACTAGAGGGACCTTTTAACTGTAGTGGTTCTCTTATTTCTTTTAGTTAGTTTAGTTTAGGTAGGGGGATAACAATTGTTCTTATTCATCTTTGCATAATGTCCCTTCCAGTAGCTGCTGATGGGTGTGTGTGAGAGTTGTTAGCCCCTTTGGAACAGGGGACAGTCTTTTAATTCCTTTTGCTATGTAAACTGCTTTGAGAACTCTTGTTCAAAAGCCCTATATCGATAGCCTTAATTAGTATACTGGCAAAGTTGTGCAAGCATAGTTCAGCCTGCGAGTAGTTTCAACATTGCAGCATTATAAGCCCTGACCATTCTATTGCTTATATAATCAAAACAATTTATCCAATCTGCTTGGCCATCAGCATGTATTCACTAGGTGACAAGAGACACCTATCCTGCACATTTGGTGAAGATCTGTTGAACGAAGGCTTAGATAGATCAGTTTAAGGTTTTTCTCTTTTGAACAGGGGTTCAAAGGGCTGGCTATGTTCTTTCAGGCTGAGGAAGTGGTATTTAAATGATTTTCTAGTCGATTTCCATAGTTTCAGCCTTTAGACTGCATGCCAGAAAAGTGTCTTTTGTTTATTCCTCTGGGGCCCAATTGATGGTTATTTCACAATTGATCCTCAAAGTTGCATTTTAAGAGGCACCTTTACTGCTAAGAGTCTGTGCAGTAAGACCTTTGAAGCATTGCAAGCGACCAGTATGGCAGTCAGCTCCTTCCCTGCCTGAGCCTTGGGAACACAGCCCTTCAATTTCTTTACCCCACTGTAGTGATACCTTTTTAATACTGTTCCTCTGCCTTAGAAAAGGTGCTGTTTAATAGGGGTGTGCAATTCGGTGTTTCGGTTCGGACCCGAACCGAAACACCCCTGTTCTGTTCTGTGCCCGAATTTTGCTCACCCGAATCACCCCCGATTTGGTTCGGATTCGGATTTACCCGAGAGAGGGGACCGCTATGTGTGTGAGAGAGAGGGAGGAAGAGAGGCTGCAGTGTGTGTGTGTGTGTGTGTGTGTGAGAGAGAGAGGCTACAGTGTGTGTGTGTGTGTGTGTGAGAGAGAGAGAGAGAGAGAGAGAGAGGTGTGTGTGAGAGGCTGCAGTGTTTGTGAGGTTGCATTGTGTGTGTGTACTAACTTTGCTACTAACTGAGCAAAGAGACTCCTGTTTAAGTGGTGGTTCTCTTATATTTAGGGGGGGGAGCAACTGGCCTTATCCAATCCCAGCATCCCTCCAGTGGCTATTGCTGATGGCTACTTTGTTGTTTAGTGTGTGTATGAGAGGGGGACAGGGAGGGAGGTAGAGAGGGAGAATGGCTGCTGTGTGTGTGTGTGTGTGTGTGTGTGTGTGTGTGTGAGAGAGAGAGAGAGACAGAGAGAGAGAGAGAGAGAGAGAGAGAGAGAGAGAGAGAGAGAGAGAGAATACTAACTTTGCTACTAACTGAGCAACAAGACACCTGTTAAAGTGGTGATTATCTTATATTTAGCAGGAGTAGAGCAACTGGCCTTATCCCATCCCAGTACAGCATCTCTCCAGTGGCTATTCCTGGTGTCTACCTTTATGTTTCCTTTTAGATTCTGAGCCCTTTGGAGATAGGCAACTATCTTATTTATGTATTATTGATTCACACACATTTATGTATTGTGTATTATAATACACATTTTTTAAAAAATTATATTTTATTGGTTTTAAAGATACAAATACAAAAATTGGTTTTAAAGATACAAAGATACAAAGATTCAAACATACAAAGATAAAAGAAAGAAAAGAAATTAATATAGGATCAAAGGAAAGATGCATCTCCAAACTTACAATATCCATGAATAAAGACAGTTTTACATCCTTGTTTAACAAACTTATAGTCCACAAATAAAGTACAATCTTATCATCAGAGTTGTCTAATCCGACCAAATGTCCTTTTTAAACAAAATCCAAGAGAAAGGGTATGATGATGGAAAAAAATGGCAACTCTATCAGTTATGAACTTCAAATTAAACCTGAATCTCATTGGTTTTTATACCATTAAGGTACCTAGCATATTTTCTCTCAAAAAGTATTGGATGATTACATCAAGGCAAACTAAGATGGAAATAGAAAATACCGGAAAAATAACAAAAATGCTCAAATTAATAAATATAAAAATCTTATTTCCTACTAGACAAAGGAAAACTAGTAGTCTATAATGGAGTAGGAGGGAGGGGGAGCCTTTTATCATCAATGAACTAGGCCAGTTGGTAATGCTATTAAACTAAATAAAAATAATAAAATGAAGGAACAGGAGGAAGCCATAACATAAAATCATCAAAGACTTTGCAAATAAGCCAGTCCAATTAGTAATCCAGTGAAGACTAAAAAGAGAGAAGATAATGCAGTTAATACTTATTTTGAATCTAAAAACATATGTATCCATATGTAAACATATGTAAAAACATATGTATATGTAGAGAAGGGGTGATGCCAGGCAAATAAAACCCATCTGTACTTGAATGAGTTTGTGAAACATTTAGCTGTATCAAAAGTTGGATGTGTGATCCTTCCCCTGAATCCCACCATATCATTTCCAAGGTCTGATAAAGTAACATGCAGATCTTCAGACGTTTGTTTATCAGTGCAACTATCCTGCGATGAAGCCTTATATTATTCAGATTGCACTGTCTTACTAGAAATCATCTGAAATAGGAGTGTGCACGGTTTTGGTCCGGCACAATAGAAAAGACTGCCGGACCGCTCTGGCGGTCCGGCATGGGGGAGGACTGTTTCTTTAAGCGGGGTGGTGGTAGTACTTACCCCCCCCCCGCCACTCTTCCCCCTCCGGCGCTCATCCTTTGTAAAATCTTCTTGGGGCGGCAGAGTTCTTCCCTGCCGCCTCTGCCCCCGTCGTTGTTTGTAAAGGCTTTAACGAGACGAGCGATAGCGAAACACATATGTCATGGCGCGTGCGCGGCAGCGTCAGAGACGAGCGCGCACACCGAGGAGGGCGCATGCGTGCCGCCAGCACTCGTCTCGTTAAAGCCTTTACAAACAATGACGGGGGCAGGGGCGGCAGGGAAGAACTCTGCCACCCCAAGAAGATTTTACAAAGGACGAGCACCGGAGGGGGAAGAGCAGCGGGGGGGGGAGTACTACCACCACCCCCGCTTAAAGAAACAGTCCCCCCCGTGCCGGACCGGGGGCCCACCGGACCATGCACACCCCTAATCTGAACTCTAACCTCTGATTTGATCTGAAACCCCTCCTGTTGAAGAGATAACTTTGCAGTTATACTGTCTATTTGTGAGGAAATCTTATTTAGCTCTCCCATAACTGAGAGAAAAAATTGATTGTAAGACATCATTTTAACAGACATGTTAAACCCTACTTAAATTCCCTACTTTGTTTACCACCAAGCAGTTTAACAGGGAATAATAATGTTCAATACATATATAATCTTCAAAAAGCAACTTCACAGGCCCAAACCGAATTCCCTCTTAACAGTGGTACCAAGCAGAATTGACAAGGGAATACTTGGGCTTGACTATACTTTGGTAATGTAGAATTCCTGAATAAAGAGTTACCATGTAATATTTACAGGGAATGCAAGAGTTAATACAAGAATTTACCTAACAGTATAGTTCCCCTACTAGTATCAGGCACTAGCGTCCAGATTAAGCGCATGTCCGTTATTATCTGACAATTAAAATAACACGAACTATTTTCCCAAAAGGGAGAGGAAACAGTTAACATAACCCCCCACAGTCCTCTGGCAAGTCAGAATATGCTGCGTTGGGAGGTTTCAGCTTTCTCAAGTCTTTTACAAAAACAAACTGGAACCAGATGTTCTGCTTCAAGATAAAGGAAGAAGTTCTCATGGAAGGAGATAGCTCTATACTAATTGTTTAACAGAGTCTCATAAACTCATTCAAAGCAATAAACCATTGAAGATTGCTTGGTTTATAAAGAACCGAGAAAGCTTCTTCTTTACCAACACCATGCAAAAAAAAGGGGGAAAGAAAAGAAATCCAATCCGACTTAAGTAATAGCCTTCTGTAACAGTCATATAGTATTAAATGGTGTTCGTTACTCCAAAATTATTTAAGTTGTAAATCCTTAAGGAACATAAAGTCAATGACTAAAAACTGAGAACCCAGTCCTGTTCCATTCGATTGATAAATTTAATAAATTTTAACATCAGAATCTTCAAGTAGCCTGGTTAAGACAGTTAAAGGTTTCAAAAAATGTAATAAAGAGTTAGTCATTGCCACCTTGCCAAAATCCAGTTTCAGTTGAAAATTTTAGTAGGAATTTAACATCAAAATCCTCAGATAGTTTGATAAGCACAATTAAGGGCTTGAATAATCCATGGGCAGTCCATAAATGATAGTCATCCAAACAAAACAAAACAAAAACAACATCCAACAATGCCAATAAGATGTAATAAAATGTTAAGCACTGTTAAACCAGTGAGATATAGTAAATTGTTCACTGTCCATTATAATAAAATGTTAATCCTTGCCAAACCAGAGAAAAACGTATTAAAATGTTAAACATTGACTCGTTACTCCACTACCAATTAAATGTCCAGCAAAATTAAAAATAAGCAAATTAGTTATGAACAAACCTTAGGTCTGCCTTTTGATTATTCGTCCTCTTGTTTAACTAAAGTTTTTAAAAAACAAAAAAAACAGGTCCATTTCAAAGTGTTAGATAACTCGAAGGTTGCCTAAGTTGTAAATCCTTAAGAGTTATAAATCCTTAATAGTAAGTGCTGTAGTTAACTGAAAACTGAGTCTTCTATGCTGTTCTGGTCGGTAATTTCTTTGATAAAGTAACATGAATCCTTAGTTCAAGAAAAAGAAAGTACCTTGATGATCTTGAAGTTTGGAGAGGGAGAACAGAAAGAGAACGGCAGAAGAAAAATACAGGAATTAAAGTTGGGAAAGGTAGTTGCTAAAAAGCAGGTGTTGTTGCTCTCTTCTCTTCGGGTGGGAAACTCATGGAAAGTCTCTCCTGAGTTCGTCTGGCGTTTCACGATTTATTTCTGTTTCGATTTCAAGGCATTTATACCTTGTTTGTTTACACCAGTCTGCTCTCAGGTGACAGCTCCATTTTCCCTCTGTGATCAATCTTCCTGATTGATAACTAGTCTATTACTCCAGAGAGTTAGTGCGGTTCTTGGCGGAGAAACCGCCAGAGCCACAGGTCACAACGCCATTTTTCCTGGAATACACATTTATGTATTATTGATTCACACACATACCTCATTTTCTTGATCGTCTGCCAGCCCTGGGTGCTTGCAGCTGGCAACAGGGAAATCCCCACAATGCACTGCACACTCTCACGGTGCATTGTGGGAGTTTTGGGGGGGGCGAGGTGATGCTTCCCATCCCCCAACCCTCCACGCTGCCGACAGCTACCAGCAATCCTGTGGGTGGGCGATCTGACTGCCCAGGAAGAGAAGAGGAATAATCTGCAGGGAGGTAATTGCTAGCAGCCTTCCTCTCCACTTCCCCTCAAGTGCTTTTTCACTGATTGTGAGAAAAAGCACAGTGAATTTCCAAAGTGATCTCGACAGGGCCATGAATTTCCACTCCAATGAAAGATTCCTATGTTCTGCATCCCCTGCTGCTTATCTAATGCAGCTGGAAAGGCCAAATCACAGGAGGGCCTTTGCCCTGGTCCGATACCATGCCCCCCCTCAGCCATACTAGAGGGCAGATATAGAAAGACCCCACTCTCAGAGCTTTTGTGCCCCTGTGACTCTGGGCAGGTCGAAAAAACAACACACATCCTCCTCTTCTGTCCATACTATAGAGACATTTGAACCAACCCCATGCTTCTGCTACTGCTCAAGTTCTTGGACATTCTACCCTATTCTACACCTCTTTGCTGCTCTCTGACATGGACCCTGCCATCACTCATAACGTTGCCAAGTTTTGTATGGCAGCATGTCAAATCTGCTGGGTCCTGACAGGCAGCAGGTCTTGAACATGATGGCCTCAGTGAACTACATCACAGCACATAACTTGTTGTGAAGAATGAAGCTTCCAAGTTCCCTCTCTTGCTTCGTAAAGATAAGGCTGAGAGAGATTCCTGCCTGCAACCTTGGAGAAGCCGCTGCCAGTCTGTGAAGAAAATATTGAGCTAGATGGACCAATGGTCTGACTCAGTATTTTATTTATTTATTTATTTTATTTAATCACATTTATATACCACCCAAACTTTAGTGTCTTGGCATATGGCAGCTTCCTATGGTTATGTGTATGTATGTTTCACAGCTAGGGCTCACTCTCTATACCATCCTATAACTTTCAAAAGGTTTTATGATCTCATAGTGTATAGTTTTCAATTTGTGTAGTGTTTTTACAGTGTTACTGCTATTATAGCGCTTTAATTTTTAGACAGACATATAGATTTCTATTGCCTTATACGTCTTCTATTGTTTTTGGCTGCACAGCTACATAGTGTTTTTACTACACATACCACGCATGGGGTACTTCCGGTCACTTCTGGACTGAGGAGGGAACGGGGCAGCAGGGAGGCATGCTGTCACCTTGCCGAAACCGATTTTTAAGAGAGTGTTGATGAGGGAAATGCAGCGGAGGGTGGGAGTGCACCCTCCCCCACCCTTAAAGGTGTCCCCCCCCCCCCCACCTTCAAACTGGCTGAACCACCGGGTGTTCAAACCTGTTTGGAGGCCCGTAAGGCCAAAGCTGATAGAAAGTACCTCTGGCTACTGCTTCAGCCTGAGACACCAGAGAAGTCTAGATCCAGAAGTACTCCCAGATTGCATAACTGTTCCTTCTGGTAGAGTGTAATCCTGTCCAGAACTAGCAAATCAAAATTGTCTCTTGAGTTCCAACCCCTCTATCTTAGTTGGATTCAGCCTCAGTTTGTTATCCTTCATCCAGCCCATTACCACCTCCAGACAGGAACTTTGGGAGGTTATGTCTTTTTCCTATTTTAAACTTTGAAACATTAACTCAACAGTTTGGATTTTCTGATTGCAGAAACTTTCCACAAATAGTGTCTCTGTATTATGGCAATTAGCCCCAATCCTACTAAGGTTATTTGTGACTAAGTCTCATTTATCTGTGGCCTCTCCACCCTGACCCTGCTTAGCATGGGCTATGATCAGGCAAAAGCAACCATCAAGCAGTGCATTACAGACATTGAGCGCCAAACTGATCTCAGCAGTGTCCCAAAATTTTATATCAGCAATGGGCTTAGATACTCTGCTTCTCCTGCAGCATATCTCAATCAATTGGAAGTCCCAAACCACAGAAGGGCATTCACCTTGGCTCGCTGCTGCCATGGCCTCCCCTCATCAGTGCTAGAAGGCCGCTATAGAAGGATCCCATTTGCAGACCATCTATGCCCCTGCAGCTCAAGGCAGATTGAAACTACTGAGCATGTCGTCCTATACTGCTCATCCTATACAGACATTCATGCCTCTCTCAATCTTCCACTGTTAAGCAAGTTCCCGGGACATCCAAGACGGTTCTACAGTTCCCTGCTACTCTCTGACCTTAAGCCTACCATAACTCATAGCATTGTCCGATACTGTGCGGTTGCAATTGGCATTCGCCAGCGGATGATGGACTCTGAGCCTTTTTAGCCCTATTTTGATTCTGTAATTGCTCATGCCTCCTTTTTTTACTCCTTTTATTGGTCTTAACATTCAATATAATTTTTACTCTGACTTTTTAAGCTCTGTTATATTATGTTTTTTAAACTCTATTTTATGTCCCCTTTTAATGTCTTTTATGCATTTTAATGACTTTTAAACATAGTAATAGTATTATTATTATTATATGCATTTACATTTTTAGTATTTTAGTACTTTTAGTTCTTTTAGCATTCGCATTTTTAACACCCTCATACATTCTAAGTACTATTACTTCTTTTAATGTTAATATGCATCATCACATATGTTAACTACCTTCCATTTCCACTTTTATTTACTCCTATTCTCTAACATGTATTTTTATGCTGGTCTATGACTGTAATAAAGGATAATGATGATGAAGAAGAAGAAGAAGAAGAAAAATGGGTCATTAAAGCATGTTCGATATAATCTCTGTTTTAACTGTTAATTGATTTTAATGGTTTTGTTTAAATTATAAACCGCCCTGAGCCATTTTGGAAGGGCGGTATAAAAATTGAATGAATGAATAAACATGAATCTGTGAAAGACATGGACAAAAGCACTGAATCTGGGCAAAATTGCAACAGAAATGTTTGAAACTATGTTCTGCTCAGAAATCATAACTGATTAGCAATATCCAAAATTAGACAAATTCCAAGCATAGGATTTTAATTAGCAGTTATGTGTAATTTCTTTTTAGACATTTATGTTTCCATTTTTCAGTCCAAATAATTGACCAGTAATTTGCTTTAAAGGTCTAAGAAATAACCACTACAAGGGCAAGAACATGGTATCGCATTCGTTATATATTATAAGCATGTTATAACTAATTTAATAAATGATTCAGCTAAGGTATTTCAAAAATAAAACTCTGTTCCAGGCTTAACAGTTCCAATGAACCTATTCATTATAATCACTATCTTCATCTTCTACTGTCAGGTTACTGTTTCATCCACCAATTTGGTGGTAGTTAGGGAAATGACTTGACTAGCAAGCCAGAGGTTGCTGGTTTGAATCTCTGCTGGTATGTTTCCTAGATTATGGGACAAGGGCATAGCCACCATTGTGTGAACGGGTTCAAAGAACCTGGGCCACCAATGAAAAAAGGCCACCGAAGCCCCGTGGCTCGGGCTTCAGAGGAGCCCAGAGCGAACTCCCCCCCCCATGCCCAGGCCATTGAGAGCCCAGGTGAACTCTCCATCAGTTATTTCAGGCAGCGCCGGCTGCCCAATAGGACATTTTCCCTAGGAGGGAAAGAAGGGAGGGAGAGAAAGGAGAAAACATCATATCGGGCAGACGGTGCTGCCGGAATTGACGAGCTGAGAGCAAACTTGGGCTTTTGGCAGCCCAGACCACACCCCCTTTGTGCATGACATCACATGCAAAGGGTTGTGGCCCGGGCTCGTAGCCTAGGGTGTTCAAATCTCAGCGAGGGAAGAAGACAATCTCTGAGGGCTGCAGGAAGAGACAGAGGAGGAGTGGAGTCTGGTGGCAGAGCATCTCTCTCGCAGGCAGGCAGACACACACACATGCACTGGGGTACCGGGGGTGGGGGTGCACTGGAAGACGAAGCAGCAGGCACCTGGGCAATGGAATCGAGGTGGACATTTGGAGTGGGAGAAGGCGGCCCCCATTGTACTCTGTAGGACTTGATTCCGACTTCTGAGTAAGCATCCAGAGAATGGGGCTGTAGGTCATTGGGAAGGGAAATTCCCTGCGTCGGGTTGGAGGAGCATCTTCCCCACACACCGGGCCCACTGTGATATCACCTCTTTTATCTCTAAATATATTTGAATTTGGGCTGCTGTGGGGTCACCCACACAATTTTGCAGGCTGTGTTCAAAATACATTTTTTCGTGTGTGTGTTTGTGTGTGTGTGTTTTCCTAGTTGTTTTTTTAAAAATTCTCCTACATAGAAATATTAGACTTTAGACTTCCCCATCAAAGATTTAAATTCTTTGCCTTCACTCTTCCAGTAGTATCACTCTAAACAATAAATGCCCAGAAGAGAATGACCGGCGACTCCATGTTATCTGAAGAAATAAGGGTAGAATTCCTGTCCAAGTTAAGGTGGGGGGGGGGTGTCACGACTCGCACAAAAGATGGTATTTAAGGAATAAAGATTGCCTTTGAATCGAAATGCAAATTGTCCACCGCAGCATCTTTCTCTGTACTATCAAAATCCCCATCTTTTAAAGCTGCCTGCAAGTCTACTTTTCTTCAAACACTGCTTCCCAGTCGCTACAGTCTGAGAACTAACTACTATTTTCAAGTTTGTTTTAAAACTCTGCTCCCCCAATCTGCTTTGTTTAGACCTCACTACTCTGGAAAGTGATTAAAAATAGATGTAAAAGATCTATGCATCTGACAAAAATAATTTAACAATTTAAGAAATGTTTGTGTGTGCGTTTCAAATATTAATATTCTCCTTTTGAAGAGCCGTGGTATGCATGCATATATGTATATTTAAAAGTCTCTTTTGTTTCTTATCATTTTTCTTCTTTCAAATCAAATTATCTCAGGACCCTGACACTACAGTTTTGATCGATGTCTTTGCAAATTCCGTATAGAAAGTATATTTGTGCTAATAAAGAGAAATATTTATTTAATGATTTTTAATTAAAGGGAATGACTTTGCTGTCAATAAAAGAGGTAGTGAAAGAACAGGCTTGCAAGAGTGGAGCTCGAGGTGCTGCTGCAGGCCCTGCCAGGCAGTTCTTTGCAAAGGCTCATGCCCGCCCTCGCGTCCCCAAGACTGGGGGCACCGCTCAGGCCTCCGTCGTGCTCCTAGAGCCTTGGATTTGGTGTGCCGCCGATGTGGCTTTTGTCTGACATTAAAGGTGCTTTTCTTTGCTCTCTATTTCTGGCGCAGAAACCCATCCACTGCCGTGGGAAACGTAGTGAGATTCGGGCAGGTTGACTTTTCTGTTTGGTTTCAGTCAGTGACCAAACAACCTGATGGCCTCCCCTTTTCCCTTCAGTTCCCTACACATATGTATGTAGGAACCTGTAGAGGAAGCATGGGGTGTGGGTGGGTGTTGTGTTTGTGTGTTGGTTTCCCCCTTCTTCCTTACGTTGATTGAGAACTCTCACCTCCCCAAGAATATTCTGGGGGCGGGTGAGAGGTGCTCAGAAGGGGCTTCTTTGCGGGCCATGAGGGGGAATGTTGTGTCTATGTGTACACATCTCATGGTCTGCATTCTGGGGTGGCGAGGGGAGCGAGGTGGTTGGAGAGACCGAGGCCTCCCCACTCCTGACTCTCCTTCCTCCCCAACCTAGGGCCAGATCTCCTGCTCCGTGCATGAACAGAGCCCAGGAAACCAAAGAGAAGGCGACTTCCACTCTCTAAACAACCTGAGGGATTAGCAGGATAAAGGAGGGTGTGGGTCAGCGTGGGAAGGAGGCAGGGAAGATGGCCGGTGAAGAGCACACTCCAAGCTGGCCATGGTCCAGGCTGACGGCAATATAGCAAGCCTTTGCTTCCCCCATCCTCCCTCCCTCCCCTTCTCCCCCGTAATGGCATAGTTTCCATATATGATGAAACTAGACGCTTGGTATCACTCAACTTATTCTCTTTGTGTCGTCCACACCTGGGTGTGTAGCCCGGGCGGGAGGGGGTAGTTTGCTCTGGGTGCCTCTGGAGCCTGAGCCACGCCCCCATGCACGTGACATCACGCGCACAGGCATATGTGGAGGGGGCCGCCGAGCGGGACTGGACCCAAGCTGCCATTCGGCTGGCTCCGCCACTGTTATGGGAAACACCTATATTGGGTATCAGCAATATAGGAAGATGCTGAAAGGCATCATCTCATACTGTGCGGGAAATGGCAATGGTAAACCCTTCCTGAATTCTATCAAAGACAACCACAGGGCTCTGTGGGCACCAGGAGTCGACACTGACTTGATGGCACACTTTACTTTTACTATAAGCAGCGGAACAAGGCTCCAGTGGTACCAAACTGAAAACATAAAATTTTAACCAGAAAGTACACTTATCTGCTAATTAGCACACAATCACCACAAATGTGATGGTGGTCCCATGCTTAGATTTTGTTTGATTTTGGATATTGCTAATCAGCTATTATTTCCAAGATACTGAAATAATATGCTGAGATACTTTCAGATACTTCTGCTGCAATTTTAGGTCAAGCTTTATTTTTTCTAGACCACCTTAAGAATCATGAGACTTAAATTAGTCACAATTAACTTGTTCCATTGGTTTCAATGGATCTTAATTTCAACCAACTTTAGCTTGATTGCATTTATGTCCTAATGGACAGGTGAAAAGTTGCATGTTTTTATGTAATGTGTTTTATGTGGCAAACATAAAACTAGAATTTAAACAAAGAGTTTGCTATGGTATATTTTTGTAAGCCTGAAGAGGGATGAAATTTGCCTGAAATAATAGTTTTCCATTAACAGTGATTAACTAAGCACTGTGATAGCTGTGTTCTGAATTCCTGCATTTAAACTGATTAATCAGCAGGAAACCGCCTTGGGAGTGATTGTAAAGAGTAAATCTCAAATACACAACTCATAGTATTGTTTTTCTGTATTTTTTGAAAAAACCATTTAACCAGTTTTTTTCCACCGACTGTCAGCGAGCATGAGTTAATACTTATAATTTCATGTTTGTGTATTGTTATTGATATGAAGAGGATTCCTTATCTGTGTCCAACCTATTCCTTTGAAAGCATTCCAGGAGGTAATGAAGGGCTTGAACAGAAAGAGCAGGAAGTTTATCAGCTTGAAGAACACTCCCTCAAGACTGTCAGAAGCCCTTTGGATTCTGAGGGGGAAAGGTGTCCTAAAAGTCTCTCATTTTCTCAACAGCCATTTCACAGCTTTGTGCTTCTGAGGGGGTTAGGGTGTTTGAAAAGGAGCTGGGATTGAGCATCAGTGAACACCCTGCTCCCTGCAAAACACCCAGAAAACAGAAAGAAAAAATAAAAGCTGTATATGAAGTAAGAGAGATCCAAATTAGAGCAGGCACTCCTTTTGTTGCTAACTTTTGTTTTCCCCCCACAGGCTAGCAATGTGCCTGAATGGGCTTGGGCAGCCACAGGTGGGGTGGAGAGTGGTCCCCTTAAGAAGCAGGTAAACAGGTCCTTACCTGCTCCACTGCCGCCCCACTGCTTTTCCAGGTGTAACGCTCACTCTATCAGAGGTTAGGCGTGGCTGTGGCACCGTTCCCTGCAGCCTGTGTGTGGCGGCAGTGGCATGTGTGGTGGCATGTGTGTGCCACTGCTGCGTGCAGGCTGCTTGTCTGTTAACTCTTAACTGTCTGAGCTCATGGACATTTTATCCCATTGATTTCTATCCCATTGAACATAGGGACAGTTTGGGGGTTTTCTTTTGCCCCCCCAGGTTGTTCTTCAGGTTTTTTGAACACTAGCATATATTTGGGTCACCCCACGTCTGTCGGTACCTCTCACTTGCCACAGGCACTCATCCATCTATAATCACCCCATTTTCAGCACTTTTGGAAATAGTATCTACATCCGGAAGAAGAAAAGGAATTGTGGTCAAGGGTCCCTATTGCCATTAGACAAAATCCCCTCAGTGTCCTGTAGAGAGATGTTTCAAGAAAGAAGAGGCAGGCATGCCTTCCCCCTTTCCCTTTCTCCAGAATCTCCCCTGCTCCAAAAAGTGCTCATTTTTGCGGCTGGTAACCAGCCCTCACATACACACATGAGTGCTTTGTAGAACAATGTGGAAAGCTATCAGGAGAGTGTAAAAGAAAATGGGGCATCTTTTTCTTTATTTGTCACCCCACCCCCAGGACTGACTCGAGCCCCATCACCATCAATGACAACATGCCGCTGTGGCCAGTGGCAATGTCAAGATGCTGCTGCCCATGGCCTCTGAGAGGAGAGCTGGTCTTGTGGTAGCAAGCATGACTTGTCCCCTTAGCTAAGCAGGGTCCACCATGGTTGCTTATGAATGGGAGACTAGAAGTGTGAGCACTGTAAGATATTCCTCTCTGGGGATGGAGCTTCTCTAGGGAGAGCGGAATGTTTCAAGTTCACTCCCTGGCTTCTCCAAGAGAGGGCTGAGAGAGATTCCTGCCTGCAACCTTGGAGAAGTCGCTGCCAGTCTGTGAAGACAATACTGAGCTAGATAGACCGATGGTCGGACTCTGTATATGACTACTTCCTATGTTCTATATTCTATATTCTGTGTCAGCATACCTGTGTCAGGGGCTGTGACCAGCATTGCTCCATGTGGTATCCACCCATCTGGCTGCATTTTCTTGCTAGTGATCGCTTCACTAACCAGCTGGCTGGTGTAGATATGACTTTGGGTTTTTGAGATTTTGGTGGTTGCTTGCATACTGTTAACCTGTTGACTAGAAAATGATAACCATACAAAGTAAGAATTAGGGAAAATACTAGTGTAGGGGAGCCCAACCTGAGGCTCTCCAGTGAGTGGACTACAACTCCCCTCATCATCACCATAATCAAATTGTGGTTGGGAATTATGGGAGTTGTAGTGCAACAACATCCAGGAACCCTTAGATTGGCCACCACCACCACTAGATACTTAATATTTGGACAGATCCTTCCATTATAATGCTCAGTTTTGATCAGCTTCGTTTTGGATTTCATATTTGCATTCAGAACCAGAAAAGGATGCCTATTAGATTAGCAAACACATGGACATTTGGGCAAAAGAATGCTATATAAGCCATATGGCAGTTAAAAAAAAAGGCGTTATGCTAAGTGGAAAGCTATTTTCATGAATTACTTTCTTTTGTTAGTTGAACCATAAAGCATTTACTACTCTTATCTGAATGAGTCAACCAGTGACCTCTTCCTCAGAGAGCCCTTAGCAGCATGCTTTTATGAATTCAAACAGAAATGGGGAATGCTTAGAACCAGCTAATTTTGTTATTTACATCAGTAGGCCCAGGAGGTGGCACTCTTAATGGGAGAGATTGTGAGTTCTGCTTTTTCTGTCCCCATGGCTTCTTCTAACATTAGAAGCATTTTGACACAGATTATTTGTTGGGGCTCATTGCATGGAGCCTGAAAGCCACTGGGCCAGTGGTGCAGATCCCTCTTAATCTACACAGTAGACTAGAGAAGGAGAGAGATGTATGGTGGCACTGACACACTGAGGCTATTCTCACAAGCAGGCAAGATTGGGTTAAGGAAGCCAAGCCTAGGTGTGGCTGCCCATAAGAATTGCCAGGAGGCACGTAGCTCTCAGCATTACCTTGGCAGCAAATCCGCCTAGGGAGCCTGCCTCTTAAATGAGGTTAAGGGAGCGAGCGCTCCCTTAACCCCATTTACTGGATTGTGTGCCAGCACCAGCTGCTTTCAACTAGTGCTGAAGCACTGCTGGGCACACACCTGTTGCTGGGGGAATCTCCACAATGCACCTCGCACTCATGCAACACATTGTGGGATCTCCAAGAGCTAGGATGCATCATCCAGGCCTCCGGAGCTCAGTGTGCAGGCACACAGTGCTGCTTGTCTGGGAGTGCGGTTCACATGCCCAACAGAAGAACTTGGTCATTTGGAGGGAAAGTGAGTGAAAAGCAGCCTTCCCCCCACGGCCAAGCGTGGAGCCACCATTGAGCAAATGGGGTCAAAGAACCCGGGCTGCCAATGAAAAGGGCTGCTGGAGCCTCCGTTGCGCGTGACATCATACACAAAGGGGGTGTGGCCCAATTGCCGGAACACTGGCCCCAGTCCTTCTTGTCTCATTTCTTTCTCTCCAGTGAGAGAGAGGAAGGGAAATAAAAGCTGTCAGGCAGCAAACGCTGCCTGAAATGAGAGGGGGAGAGCTACCTCACTGGGTTGTTGTAAGGATAAACATAACCATGTACACTACTGTGAGCTCCTCAGAGGAAAAGTGGGATATAAATGTTAATAAATAAATAAAATAATATCCCAAGCCCAGGCCCAAAGGAGTGCTTTTCCCTTTGCGTGTGACATCACGTGCATGGGGGTATGGCTTGGACTCGGCAAACACTGCCTGACAGCATTTATTTCCCTTCCTTTGAGGAAGGGAAGTAAATGCTGTCAGGCAGCGAATGCTGCCTGAAATGAGAGGGCAAAAGCTTGCTCAGGGCTCTCCAGAGCCTGAGCCACGCCCCCATGAATGTGACATCATGTTGTCATAAATCTGTTAGCTTGGCTAACCCAACAGGATTTACAACCCCCTTCAGCACTCCCTGGTGAGTTAACAGAAAGCGGCAGTGGAACTGCACGAATGAAAAATAAAAGGCTCACAAAGAAAAACAGTAAATGAATTAATTCCCCTGAACTGAACTAGGTACCCCCCCGCAACAATAACTGAGTAATAAGTGAAAAGAAACCACAGAGCAAGGAATGAAAATAGTGAAGGATGACAGAAGCAAGGAATTAACAGAACAAAGCAGGAAAGCATAAACAAGGCAAACTGGAACTCGGACAAAGTTTTGGAATTCAAATAGCACACTGTCTGCGGCCAGCAAAACGTTGCAAACAGCATCTGAGCAAGTGAGAGACTGTTAAATATATATGGCTCAAGAGAACCAGCAGCCAATCAGGCTTCTCTGAATCAGCACTTCGGCTTCCTCTTTTGTGATCTCCTGCGCCTGTGTGACTCCCACTGAGCTTGCCTCTTGAGACGCCTTCTCAAGACAGGTGAAATCCCAGGCGCCTCCCCATCAGAAATCATGTCTGGCAGCTGTTGCGAATCCTCAGCTCCAGAGTCTGGTCTCCCTGCCAAATCCTGTTGCTGTGCCTCTGAGCCCTCACTAGCAGGCGAATCCTCCTGCTCTGACTCTTCTGAGTCAGACGTCTGAGCCATGACACATGTGCATGGGTGTCACTGGCAGGGCCGCTGGGCAAGGTAGAACACACAGGCTGCTGTTTGGCTAGCTCCACTACTGCCCACGCCCTCCCCACCTGCTCTTGACAATCGTGAGAATCACCCCACTGCCTATCCTAGTTCTTCAATGGATTAATATGGGGATTGAAATGTTTTAATGACTGTTGAAATGGTTATTTGTAATTCTTCATTACTGCAAAAGCAAGAGAATAGTAATTTTTAAAAAATATGAGGCCACCTATACCGAGAACATGAGAATTGTTTTACTGAATCAGTCCACAGGGCCTTCTAATTGCTATGATTATAGAGTAACTAGGCCTAAAAGCCACCATGAATCTGAAAGAACCATTACTATGAAAAGGAGTCATTACAATGCAAAATGCTGTTCATCTACATGTCAAATGTTATGGATGACAAACCCTCCTATGGAGCTAGACAGCTCTACCTCCCATTTGCAGCCTGGTACTGTTCAGATCATTTCCCTTTGACATTCATGGACATGAACTCTTCTGCAAGCCTAAAAATTCAGTGATAACATTTTCAGACAGAAGAAATGCTTCCACTGAATTTTTAGTGCCGAGTCTTCATGAGAGTTCATTCCACGTAGAAAAAGTTGAAGTTTTATTAGTTTCTTCCAGTACTGAGAAACTGAACATGGCAGAAGCACTTGAGTGCTAGAGCCAACTTTACCAGTTGCATGGAGTGCCTTGTGTGTCAGATCAAGTGGGCTCTGACCTATGGATAACTTATTCCATAATAAAAGTATTACAAAATGGTGAGTTGTTGGCTGGCCATTTTTTTGTGAGTTGATGACTGGCTGACAGGTGAAAAGGCCCAAGGATGTTTCTTGAATGGTTGCTATTGGCGCTGACTATTCTGAGTGAGCAGTGCCATCATGCATCTGGCAAAAAGCACACAGGGCCTATCTGAAAGGAGGGGCTGAAGGCAGCATCGCTCTGTCCCCATGCCCCTTCCCCTGCATTGTGTGTTTACATATGTATGTTTGTTTATTAGATTTTAATACCACCCTATCCAGAGGCACTAGGCAGTACACAATGCCATGTCACATGTGAGAGCATGCATGAGCACAGAGTCCACATATGAGAACACATGGGGGCGGTGACGCGTTTCAAGCTGTTGCCACATACCTGTGACATACGCTTGGCAGATACTAAGCCAGGGCTGTTCAACTTTGGCCCTCCTGCAGATGTTGGCCTACAACTCTCATAATCCCTGGCTATTGGACATTGTGGCTGGGGACTGTGGGAGTTGTAGTCCAAAAACAGCTGGTGGGGTCTAAGTTGAAAAAATGGTAAACCCAACTGACTTGGGGCTGCCTGGGGGGAATTCTGGCACAACCTGCCATGTCCCAGAACCACTTTGGGGTACCCAAGTACCCTCAAAGGGGAATGAGGCATCTTTAAATCCCCAGTATTCCCTATGGGAGAAATGCAAAAATTAAAAAAATCTTCAAAAAAATCACTAATAATCACAGGTGTGTCTGATTGCTTTGGGGTTCAGTGGGTGGTAGGCTCCCCTGGGTGCCTACCAACCACCTCGGTTTTGTGCCACTAGATGTTCCACATATGGAATAATGGGCCAGTTTAAGTCCCCATTATACCCAATGTAGAACCTTTTAGAACTGATTCTAACTGGGTTCTAATTCAAACCAATCTGGCGGGGGGATTTCAAGAAAAACCAAAACCAAACCTACCCACCCTGGTTCGAAGGTGGTTCAAATTCGAACCAAACAGGCCAAGCCGGTTTTGTGCACATCCCTATCAGGTACAAAACAAGTCTCCCAGATTTTGAACCTTTTTATAATTTGTAGATTCAGACCTCCATTTTGTGGCAATCTCTCTTGCTGTCTCCATTTTGTGTCAGGAAATATTTTTTTAAAATCCCACCCTTCCAAGCTTCAGATTAGTGACTTACAGTGTGCAATGATTGCTTGGCGATTCCCCTCCCGGTTCCAGATTGGCTCATTTCCATTCAAATCTTGCGTTGCCAGGGGTGACTGACCCCGCATTAGCTCAGGGAAGGGTCAGATAACAGACAAGGGTGAGGGGAGTTCGAAGGAGGGATTTTCAAAACTATTTATTTATTTTTATTTATTTTATTTTATTTATCTATCACATTTTTATACTGCCCAAAACGCGAGTTCTTAAGGAGGCAGTCAGTCACCATTCTGCTTTTCTGCATTGTGGGAGAAGAGAGATAGAGCCAGAGAAGCTTTGCTTTGCCTTGTCTGCCTGCTGCCTGGAGTGGATTCTCTGCTTTTTGTTCCCGTTTTTCCTGATTGGGGAAAAGAGAAGAGTATTTTTTTCCCCACCCCTTTCCTGCTGCTGAGAGAATCACTGCCTGCACCTGCTGTCTTTGAGAATCGATTTGGATACAAAATGATTTGTACCCAAATCTACCTGTTTCGGAAGATTTGTGTAGGGATGTGTGGTTCGGTTCGGATCCGAACCAGTTTGGATCCAAACTGGTTTTGGTTCGGCAGTTCGGATCCGAACTGAACCACCCCCGGTTCGGTTCGGATTCGAACCAAACCGGGGGTGGTTCGTTCAAACCGGTTCGGACCGGTTCAGACCGGTTCGGACACATGAAAATCGGTAGGATGGTAGCTGGCACTCAGAGGTACCTGTCACCCATTTTTAAAGTTTACGCATCTTTTTCTCCATAAAGAAGCATGGAGGTGTCAGCAAATGTATAGCTTCATGTCGGGGGGAAAGGGGTGGCCTAGACCAGTGTGGGGTTGGTGGTAGTGCCGGGTAGGGGCAGGGAAGCTACCTGAATTTTTTCAAAGGATTTGGGCAGAGGGCTGATTTTTGGTTAATTGTTGAAATTTACGCGTCTTTAAGGTTTTTCCTCATAATAAGTTATAATGGAGCTTTCAGCAGCCCCATAAGTGCACTTGGGGGGTGCTGGGGTGGCCCAGAGCGAGTGGTGGTGTAGTGCACATAGGGTGCCAACCACCCCCATGGGTTTCTAACCCATGGGGTGCGGGGTTCTTTTGTATCTGAGGTATTGAGTGTGGATTCTATGATAGGAAATGAGATTTTCAATGAGACACCATGAATCCACTCTAATATGCTATTATAGAATCCACACTCAGAATACCTCTGAAACAACAGAACCCTGTACCCCATGGGTTAGAAACCCATGGGGGTGGTTGGCACCCTATGTGCACTACACCACCACTCGCTCTGGGCCACCCCAGCACCCCCCAAGTGCACTTATGGGGCTGCTGAAAGTTCCATTATAACTTATTATGAGGAAAAACCTTAAAGACGCGTAAACTTCAACAATTAACCAAATATCACCCTTTCCCCCAATTCCTTTCAAATAATTCAGGTAGCTTCCTTACCCACCCTAGGAACTACCACCCACCACACTCCACTCTACAACACCCCTTTCCCCCCGACGTGAAGCTATACATTTGCTGCAATCCTCATTATTCTCTATGAGGAATTCAAAAATACTTTAACAATTCACCAATAATCAGAGGAGTGTCCAATTGCCTTGTGATTTTTTGGGTGGTAGGCACCCCTGCCTATCTACCACCCACCTTGCTTTTGTGCCCCTAGGTTCTCCACAATAGGGGATATGGACTGGTTTGTGTTCCATTAGTCTATGAGAAAAATAATTAAAAATATTTCAAATATTCATAAAAAATAATAGGGGTGTCTGATTGCTTCAGGGTTTGCATGGTTGTTGGCAGCCATGGGTGCTCCACAATAAGGAATAACGGCCTGGTTCGAGTCCCATTATATCCTATGAGAAAAAAATAAAAATATTTTTCAAAAATTCATAAAAAATCGTACGAGTGTCCAATTGCTTTGGGGTTTGGGTGACAGGTACCCCGGGGTGCCAGCTACCATCCTAGCTACTTTTTGAGATCTGAACCAGTTCAGTTCAGATCCGAACCGGTTCGGATCCGAACCGAACCGGGGGGGTTAGGACAAAACCAAAACCGAACCACCCCCTCCTGGTTCGGACCCGGTTCGGATCCGAACCAAACCGGATGAACCGGTTTTGTGCACATCCCTAGTGGATGTTTTGTGGACAAAACAAATTGCCCCTGTACTAGCTGGCCAGATTCAGACCCAAAACAAATTGAAGGTGATTCAATTTGGGTACAAATCAAATAGAAAAAAAAATCAATTTGTGCATATCCCTACTGATTAGAAGATCTCCAGTATTAGCAGTAATGAATCCTTTCCTCCCCATACAGGTGAAACTTGGAAAATTAGAATATCGTGCAAAAGTCCATTAATTTCAGTAATGCAAATTAAAAGGTGAAACTGATATATGAGACAGACGCATTACATGCAAAGCGAGATAAGTCAAGCCTTAATTTGTTATAATTGTGATGATCATGGCGTACAGCTCATGAAATCCCCAAATCCACAATCCTAGAAAATTAGAATATTACATGGAACCAAGAAGACAAGGATTGTAGAATAGAACAATATCGGACCTCCGAAAAGTATACAGTGTACTGTGCTTGATTGGCCAGCAAACTCGCCTGACCTGACCCCATAGAGAATCTATGGGGCATTGCCAAGAGAAGGATGAGAGACATGAGACCAAACAATGCAGAAGAGCTGAAGGCCGCTAATGAAGCATCCTGGTCTTCCATAACACCTCATCAGTGCCACAGGCTGATAGCATCCATGCCACGCTGCACTGAGGCAGTAATTGCTGCAAAAGGGGCCCAAACCAAGTACTGAATACATATGCATGCTTATACTTTTTAGAGGTCCGATATTGTTCTATTCTACAATCCTTGTCTTCTTGGTTCCATGTAATATTCTAATTTTCTGAGATTGTGGATTTGGGGTTTTCATGAGCTGTACGCCATGATCATCACAATTATAACAAATGAAGGCTTGACTTATCTCGCTTTGCATGTAATGCGTCTGTCTCATATATCAGTTTCACCTTTTAATTTGCATTACTGAAATTAATGGACTTTTGCACGATATTCTAATTTTCCGAGTTTCACCTGTACATACTGGACTGTTGGTACAACTGGTGAGTACAGAGGGGATTCTTTGCTTCTGCAGATCTCCTAATTGGCACTTACTTGGGGTTGATTCTGTCTAATTAGACCCAACTTAACGCAAATCAGACAATGGCTCGGTTTATGCTATGACGGGCACACGCGCGAATGGGACTTCCGGCCACTTCCGGCCGACGGGGGCAACGGGACGGCAGGGAGGAATGCTGCCATCCCGAGGGGCTTCTAATTCCGAGAGCGCCAGCGGGGGAAATGCGGTGGGGGTGTGTGAGTACACTCTCCCCCGCCCTTAAAGCCCTACCCCCGCCGGCGCCGAAACGCCGAATCGCCCCCACCACCCGAAATGTTTTGGCGGCCTTTTCAATGGCCGCCGAAATGTTTCGGGCTCAAGCCTAGTTATTTATTGGTGAAGATACCCAATCAAATCTTATGCTGAGTTTGACATATTAATAGCAGCAACTGAACAAAAAACAACCCCACACTGAGCATTAAAATCAATGGAACTAACTTCTGTGGAGGAATGCACAGGATTGCACTTCAAAGCCAAGGAAGTTAGGCAACTGTCTGTTGGGAAAGCTTTTGTAGTGGTCACACAGGTAGGCACTTATTTACATCAATTTAATTTTAATTTCAATGGGAGTTCCTTGAGCAAATTTAGTAAGAATGTCAGCCAGTATTTCAAATATGGCTGCACCATACATTTGTATAAGGGCATTATACTATTAAAGGCAGGGTGGGTAAAAATCAATCAATGATTTTTAAAAAAAAAACAATCAAGAAAATCGGATTTTTAAAATTTAAATCAGGTTTTTAAAATTTAAATCAGATTTTTTAAATAACATGCTTTTTGAGAGGAAAAAATCTATCTAAAGATGGTTTTCTATATAAGATACATTATAGTCCAAAGGTATTCATCATGAAATAAGGATTAGTTTTTAATTATGTAGCATGAGGCTGTATATATGCAATGTTTAAATTTTTTGGTTAATGAATTCCATTAATCCATTCACAATGTCATACTCTTCCAGAGGTTTCTGTAAGATCGTTTTGGGCAATTTTTCTATCTAGAAGAGGACCAAAAATGAAACCTTCATCTGGTTGTAAATATTAAGATTATACCAGCAAGCATGAGTCTTTATGTTAAAAAAAACACCCCATGATTTAAATCTAGTCTTACTGACTAGTGATTTAAATTAAACCCACCCTGATTAAAGGTAAAGTGTGCTGTCGAGTTGGTGTCGACTCCTGGTGACCACAAAGCTCTGTCATTGTCTTTGGTAGAATACAGGAGGGGTTTACCATTGCCGTCTCCCATGTAGTATGAGATGATGCTTTTCAGCATCTTCCTATATCACTGCTTCCCGATATAGGTGTTTCGGGAATTCGAACCAGCAGTCGCTGGCTTGCTAGTCAAGTCATTTCCCTGCTGCGCCATTAGGTGGCTCTATTAGCAGGGTTAAAAACAAACACTTTCTGCAGATATGCTACATTCACAGCTGCCACACACCGGGTTGATGTTTTAGTTGCACTGTCTACCATTGTCCCAGAATCTTTCTCCTGGTTAGTCACAAACAGCTTGAATCCCATCAGTGTGTATGTGAAGTTGGGATTTTATGGCCCTGTGTGTATCAATTTACCCTTACAGTATTTACATTGGGCTCCATTTGGCATTTTGTTGCCCATTCACCCAGCTTGGAAAGTTCATTCTGGAGCTTTGCACAGTCCCTTTTGGTTTTCACCAACCTGGATAGCTAAAGATCAACTACAAATGTGCCACCTTACTGCTTACCCCTAATTCTGGATCATTTATGAACAATTCCTGCTGCTATGTTTAAGTACACAAGCTAACGTGGCAAAGAGGCACCTTTTTAATGTGGTGATTCTCTTTATTTAGCAGGGGTAGTGTAACTGGACCTATCCACCCCAGCATAGTATCTCCAGTGACTGTTGCTGGTGTCTGTCTTATGTTTCTTTTTAGATTGTGAGCCCTTTGGGGACAGGGATCCATCTTATTTATACATTATTTCTCTGTGTAAACCGCCCTGAGCCATTTTCGGAAGGGTAGTATAGAAATCGAATTAATAATAATAATAATAATAATAATAATATAAGTCACACAAAATTTGAAGTTTGAAAATTTGACGATCTGAAGTTGTATGGAAATTCCCAGTCAGAAATCGAATCACTGCTAAGCACTGTCCGTATATTCAGTAGCGATATAGCAATGGAGTTTGGACTAGACAAGTGTGCTGCATTCATAATGAACAGAGGAAAAATAAGAAAAACAGAAGGAATAGAACTGCCCAATGGAAGCAACATCAAGAACCTGGAAGAGAAAGAACATTACAAATACTTGGGCATTCTCCAGGCTGATAACATCACACACACTGAAGTTAAAAGAAAAATGGGAAGTGAATACATCAGGAGATTTAGAAAAATCCTCAAGTCCAAACTCAATGGCGGGAACACCATACAAGCCATAAACACCTGGGCTATACCTGTTATCAGATACACTGCAGGAATAATAGACTGGACCCAGGCAGAGCTAGAGACGCTGGATCGTAAGACCAGGAAAATCATGACCATCAATCATGCTCTGCACCCCCGCAGTGATGTAGATAGGCTATACCTCCCTCGCAGCTCAGGTGGAAGAGGAATGCTGCAAGTCCATCAAACAGTAGAGGAGGAGAAAAGAGGCCTTGAAGAATATATAAAGGACAGTGAAGAAGATGCACTTCAAATGGTCAATAACACGAAACTATTCAACACCAATGAAAGAAAGCAGGCCTAGAAGAAAGAACAAGTCAAGAACCGAGCAGAAAGATGGAGAAATAAGCCCCTGCATGGTCAATATTTGCACAATATAAGTGGAAAATCAGACATCACCAAGACCTGGCAGTGGCTTAAGAATGGCAACTTGAAGAAAGAAACAGAGGGTTTAATACTGGCTGCACAAGAACAGGCACTAAGAACAAATGCAATAAGAGCAAAAGTCGAAAAGTCAACAACAAACAGCAAGTGCTGCCTTTGTAAAGAAGCAGATGAAACAGTGGACCACCTAATCAGCTGTTGTAAAAAGATCGCACAGACTGACTACAAACAAAGGCATGACAAGGTAGCAGGGATGATACACTGGAACATCTGCAAAAAATACAAGCTACCTGTAGCCAAAAATTGGTGGGACCATCAAATTGAAAAAGTGGTCGAAAATGAAGATGTAAAAATATTATGGGACTTCCAACTACAAACAGACAAACATCTGCCACACAATACACCAGATATAACTGTAGTTGAGAAGAAAGAAAAACAAGTGAAAATAATCGACATAGCAATACCAGGGGATAGCAGAATAGAAGAAAAAGAAATAGAAAAAATCACCAAATACAAAGATCTACAAATTGAAATTGAAAGGCTGTGGCAGAAAAAGACCAAAATAATCCCAGTGGTAATTGGCACCCTGGGTGCAGTTCCAAAAGACCTTGAAGAGCACCTCAACACCATAGGGACCACAGAAATCACCACCAGCCAATTACAAAAAGCAGCTTTACTGGGAACAGCCTATATTCTGCGACGATATCTATAACAACTGACAATAAAATTCTGGCATCCCAGGTCCTTGGGAAGGAATCGATGTCTGGATAAAACAAACCAGTCAATAACACCTGTCTGACTGTGTAAACAAGAAATAATAAGTCACACAAAATTTGCTTTAGCCAGTTTTTATATAGCTAACATGCCACTTATATGTTGGGAGAAAGTCTCCACAAGACTCTCCAACAGGGGTGGGCATTAGGTATGGTAGCTGCTCGAGAACTACTTCTAGCTCTTGGGCTTATCTGAAGTTGCTCTTTAGGTGTTTGGGGTTGCTTCTCCCTCCTTTCCAGGGGCACACCAAGGAAACTTGAAGAGCATCCAGCAAGGCCCCCTAAAACCTCCTTTGGGTGGGCTGCCCCGCCAAAGCTCTGGGGGTTTTGTTGGGAATTCTCGCTGGTAAGAGAAACCCTTTTTCATTATAGCAGAGTGCACAGAGGCACAACACAGCAGAATTTAGTTAGGCATGCGTGTATGCTGAGAGTAAAGTAACTTGGAGCCAGTTCATAGTTTCAAATCAATATAAGTAGTATTTATTAGAGAACTCCATTCTAGATAGGAAAGTGAGAAGATAGAATCTCTAATCTATCTATCTAGCTGGATGCAGATGGATTCTGCATCTCTGCACACATGGTACAGGGAGAGGAGCTTGCATGTTGCAAGGTAGAAGGAAGGGAAGAAGAAGGGAAGAAGAAGTGGCAGGCAGGAAGGCAGGAAGGAAGGAAGTCCCTGAGATTAGCAATCTACATATCAAAGGGATAGTGTCAGAGTAGTAGAGAAGAGATGACAAATGTCTTGACCCTCTAGCCCTCTGACTCACTAGTCTGTCCTCCTATGTCATTGAGACAGTGCATAGTCCTTCACTTCCAACAGTTTTTTGTTTAAAAACTCTTACCAAGGGGCATGCCTGCGGAGTTGAGATCATCGCAAAACCATGACATCATGGGCTTGCGACGATCTCTAAACTGCTCAGGCACACCTCACAGTTGCTTCAAGACGCTGGCCTGAATGGATGGTCTCAGTGTTATTCCTGCTCACACCCCGCCGCTGCCGGGGGAGAAGGGAGAAGGACTGCTCTGCCCCCACCCCCGCAGCCACCCCTTGGCTGTGGTAAGAGTTTTTAAACAAAAAACCCTGGAGTTTTGGCAGGTGCAGGGTGGCTCAGCTGCTGGAGGCCTCCAGCCATTTGGATACATAGATAGATGCTTTATTTCAGTCATTGACGAGCATAAAAGGAAAATAATTCATATTAACATCCAATTAAACATCCAATTAAATGATAAAATCCAGTTAAATGATAAATTCTTTATGGTTTTTACAAGCAATATAACAAAACTTGGCCACACTGCAGGAAACCATTTCTTTAAACTCAGACAGCAAATAATCTAAATAAAATTCATCAGAGTGGCCAGGAAAATTCTTTAACAAAGGGGAAATAAAATGTAAATGAATATCCTTATTAAAAAGCACAATAGAGAATCATGTGAGCAGTGGTTTCTATGTCACCTGAACCACATGGGCAAAAGCGAGCTCAGTAAGGTATCTTTTTGAACTTCCCCTCTAGAACTGCAGTGGGGAGTGCATTAAGGCGGGCGAGAGTCATTGCTCTCCTTAATTTTGCTATTGATAATTTTTTTAAATATTCAGCAGGCCTAGTATTTAAAGGCTGGTTGTCTAGATACAATCCTCTCGGTAACGTTGCTATTTCATCTTGCAATTCTATATCTAAGACACGCTGCTTGATGACCTGCGTGGCTTGGTCATACCCCAGCCTGGGGGAGACTGTATAGGTGGAGCTTGGTTTTTAGCGCCTCCTTCCATTTCAAGGTGTAGCTATCTGCCAATGTTAAAGGAGCCAAGCCCACCTGAGAAAAGTTCAACTTCAGCCAGAATACAATTATGTGCAGCCAATGTCTTGTTTTGAACCTAGTGACTCCTTCTTCACATCTGAGGACGGTATTTGGAACACTACAAGGGAACAGTAAAATTGCTCTGAGGAATTTTGTTTGTATTACTTCCAGCTGGGTGAAGTTCTCAAAAGGGCCCAATTGGGCACTGTACAAGAGCTGTGGATAGACTTTTGCTGTAAAAAGTTTAATAGCAGCTGGGATAAAGTGAGCACCTCTAGTAAAATGGAAGGATTTGATTGCATTAGCCGATTGTTGAGCATTCTGAGTTACAAAGTTGAGGTGAGCTTTTCGGCCTCTGGCAGAATTGAAAATGACACCAAGATATTTGAAAGTTTTAACTTGTTCAATGGCCGTTCATATGCCATAAGTGAGTCATGGGTCGTTTGGCGAAGACCAGCACCTTTGACCAGCCATTTGGAGGCTCCCCCAGACCTTGAAGGACTAGACCGAATCCCAAGGTCCAGGGGTTAGTGCGCCCCTCCCTTCCCTTCCAGTCAATGCTGCAAATCTGATTAGTTGGCTCAGAGGGGGCAAAGCTGTGCCATTTTGAATCTCTTTTTCATCAGCTGCTTCCCCCCTCCCAGTTTTGTTCTTTCCAGTTTTGTCCCCCATAAAACAGCCTCTCTTGCTCCCCTCCTGTCCTGCAGCAAAATTCTCCTGCATGTTAAATCCCATATTCTGTTGATGTAATTTCTTGTATAAAGTGATTCCACCCACCCACCTACCCACCCACCAAGGCACCATATTGTGATTGGTTCCACCTCTGCAAGCCACTATTTTGTACTCCCAGAAGCCTTAAGTCTGCTCACCCCTGTTCTAGAAAATGCCCAGGGTCTGGCAAGCCTCCAGTGTAACAGAACTCCAGTGCTTGAAAGATAACATAAATAACATGTTATTTACAGTCTTCTGTTGGCACAGGTTACAATTTATTGGGTCATGGACTTCATGAGGGCACTCAGAGGAGGAGACAGTGCCTTAAAGGCTCGAACTGTGAGGGCTTTATAGGTCAAAGCCAATACTTTGACCTCTAGAATGTATCCTACCTACCCGCATCAGCAATATTTATAGCAGTTGCTGCCTCCAACAAAGAACCCCCCTGCTGCCACAAAAGAACACATTACAGCACTTTAGTTTTGAGGTTATAATATAAATGATGGACTTTTGTCTGAATCTGGAAGAACAGATCCCACATTGCAGCCATATACAGTTAAAATACTCCTAGGCCTTCACTACAAAAGTTGCCTTCATTCTTGGGCAATTGGGAAATAACCTGCATCAGTTACAGCCTATTTAAATATATAAACAAAGGCACTGAGGAAACTCTTGCTAATATGGAGCCATAGTTAGCCATTCCCCGGTGTATACTTCCCAAAACAAACAAAAAAACATAAAAAGCCATTTTTTCTACAATGATTCCAAAACATAACCTAAAACCCTTTAGCCCAAATTCTGAATCACCCACAGTGGCAATCTGAGTCCAGGTAAACAAAAGTGCAAGTTCTTTTTGCTCCTAGATCATGTTGAAAAACTTGCATTTTTGTTTACCTGGACCCAGATTGTCACTGTGGGTGATTCGGAATTTGGGCTAAAGGGCCTTAGGATATCTTTTTGAAGAATCTTAGAAAAACTGGCTTTTTATGGATGTTATTCTGGGAAGAATACACCAGGGAACTGTTACCTATGGCTCAATGCCACTGTTTAATTTTGGACACTATGAGAAACAACCAGTAACAGCTATGATAGCCGTTTCCCTCAAAAGGACCTTTAAATCCATTAATAAGATTTAGTTAATCCTTCCCTTCCTCCCACCACCCCAAACTGCCAGGCAGTAACAGTACGACTGGAAGCAATAGAATAAGGCTATAATTTACAGTTCAGTGAAACTGTAAATGTCATTACAGCTGGGGGCATTGATTCTCTGCAACACATGACAGATGCCACTGTGGTTGGTGGAAAATTGGCTGTGCTATTGATTTTAGACTTCAAAAATCTTTGTAATATATTTATTGACTAAGCTGAAGAATGTGAGTTGGATATTTGGTTGAGTCAGAGAGCAGGTGGATAAAACCTTGTGCAAACCCAAAGGATATAGATATGTGAACCATCATAAATGGCATAGCTTGTTCTGACTTTTGTTTTGGAGATCATGTTCAACTTTTTTTTTTTTTTTAGGTGCTTGGGTATAACAAATGTTGTAAAGAGTCTAGTGCAAGGGTTCCCAACCAGTGGTACTTCAAACGTTACTGAAGTGAACTACAACTCCCATCATCCCCAGCTAAAATAAATTGTAGCTGAGAATGATGGGAGTTGTAGTTTAGCAAAATCTGGAATACCACTGGTTGGGTACATTTGGTCTAGTGCATTTGTGATTTTATAAGAAGGAAGAAGGAAACATAGCAGCATGTGATATGTAACAGCAGCGACCAAGCAAATGCTAGGCATGGGGAAGGTGCACAGTCCTTGATGTTTTAAAAATGATTAATTATAATTACAGCAGAATTATAAAACCACAGTCAAGAACTATTGTGCCAGACATTTCTTTCATCAAGCATGGTTTAAATCCATTCATCAAGTTGCTGGCAGTAGGACTTTTCACAAGTCCTATTTATGCTGGACATCACAATGCTTAGCAGGAGAATTAATGCTGACTTTTTTGGGGGGGGAAGTCTGTTTTCTTTAATCTGTGCTCAGTGTACAATGGAGTATATTAGAACAATTGCTTGCTGTTGAATTTAAGAACTAGTTTCGCCTGGTAATATTGACTTTGATAAAGCACACTGATACAGGTTTGTCCTTCTGCTATACTTGTACCAAATGGCTGCTCAAATCTGGCATCTTTTTCTTTTTCTTTTGGTGGTTTGATTTCTTGCGTGATGTATTATTGCCGGTTTATCTTGCTGTCAGAAGAGAGAGGAAATGAGAAGTGTTTTGATTGAGTGTCTCCAATAAGATTTTCAGAGGTTGGAAAATAAAGGGAATAGTCTATGGGCTAGAAGGGTTGTTTGGTACATTTTGAGTGAATAAATGGGGTAGTGTTTTTTGTATTACTAATGGCCCTAGTAGAATCCTTAGCCATGATGGCCTTTGATAATAAGTAGCTTTCACCCCCCAAAATCAGCTTATTGTGTAGAGAATAGGTTTAAAATGCATAATAAGCAACAGGGAGGCTGTTGGACTATTAGACAATGAGGGAATGAAAGGGATTATTAAGGAGGATATGGAGGTTGCAGAGAAGCTAAATGAGTTCTTTGCGTCCATCTTCACGACAGAGGATACTGAGCATATACCTATTCCTGAACCAGTGTTTTCGGGGATGGAGGCTAAAGAACTCAGTCAGATAGAAGTGACGAGAGATGATGTTCTAAACCAGGGATCCTCAACGTTGGGCCCCCAGATGTTCTTGGACTTCAACTCCCATAATCCCCAGGCCCAGTGGCCTTTGGCTGGGGATTATGGGAGTTGAAGTCCAAGAACATCTGGGGGCCCAACGTTGAGGATCCCTGTTCTAAACTGTCTGGGCAAACTGAAAACTAGCAAATCGCCAGGGCCAGATGGCATCCATCCATGAAATTGCTGACCTCCTTGCTAAAACATATAACTTATTCCTCCTATCAGGCTCTGTACCGGAGGACTGGAAAGGAGCCAATGTAACACCGATTTTCAAAAAGGGATACAGGGGTGATCTGGGAAATTACAGGCCGGTTAGTTTAACGTCCGTTCCTGTCAAATAGATGGAAAGCATCCTCAAGGATAAAATTGTAAAGCACATAGAAGAACAGGCCCTGTTGGGAGAGAACCAGCATGGCTTCTGCAAAGGTAAATCTTGCCTCACAAAACTTTTGGCGTTCTTTTGAGAGTGTAAACAAGCATGAGAATAAAGGTGATCCGGTTGACATAGTATACATGGACTTCCAAAAAGCTTTTAACAAAGTTCCTCATCAAAAACTCCTGAGAAAACTTATCAGTCATGGGATAAGGCGAAAAGGACATGTGTGGATTGCTAACTGGTTGAAAGACAGGAAACAGAGGGTAGGGATAAATGGAGAGTTTTCACAATGGAGGGAAGTAAGAAGTGGGGTACCCCAGGGATCTGTGCTGGGACCCATTCTTTTAAATTTATTCATAAATCATCTAGAAGCAGGGGTAAGCAGCGAGGTGGACAAATTTGCAGATGATACCAAACTCTTCCAGGTAGTGAAATCCAAAATGGATTGTGAGGATCTCCAAAAGGATCTTTCCAAACTGGGTGAGTGGGCGACAAAATGGCAAATGCGGTTCAATGTTGGCAAGTGTAAAGTGATGCACATTGGGACGAAAAACCCCAACTTCAAGTAAATGCTGATGGGATTTGAGCTGTCGGTGACTGACTAGGAGAGGGATCTTGGGGTCGTGGTGGACAGCTTGTTGAAAGTGTTGACTCAATGTGCGGCAGCTGTGAAAAAGGCCAATTCCATGCTAGGGATCATTAGGAAGGAGATTGAAAATAAAACTGCTAATATTACAGTGCCCTTATACAAAACTATGGTGCGGTTACACCTGGAGTATTGCGTACAATTCTGGTCACCACATCTGAAAAAGGACATTGTAGAACTGGAAAAGGTGCAGAAGAGGGCAACCAAGATGATCAGGGGCCTAGAGCACCTTTCTTATGAGGCAAGGCTACAACACCTGGGGCTTTTTAGTTTAGAAAAAAAGATGACTGCGGAGAGACATGATATAGGTCTATAAAATTATGCATGGTGTGGAGAAAGTGGATTGAGAGATTCTTCTCCCTCTCACATAACACTAGAACCAGGGGTCATCCCATGAAATTGATTGCCACGAAATCTAGGACCAACAAATGGAAGTACGCATAATCCACCTGGGGAATTCTCTGCCACAAGATGTGGTGACAGCCAACAACCTGGATGGCTTTAAGAGGGGTTTGGATAACTTCATGGAGGAGAGGTCTATCAACGGCTACTAGTCGGAGGGCTTTAGGCCACCTGCAGCCTCAAAGGCACAATGCCTCTGAGAACCAGTTGCAGGAGAGTAACGGCAAGAGGGAGGGTATGCCCTCAACTCCTGCCTGTAGGCTTCCAGGGGCACCTGGTGGGCTACTGTGTGAAACAGAATGCTGGACTAGATGGGCCTTGGGCCTGATCCAGCAGGGCTGTTCTTATGTTCTTATGTTTTGTTCTTAGTGACCATATGTTGGCCAACCAACTGTACTTATCTCACATTTTGCATCTGAAGTAACAGACTGACAGCTAAAAATGAATAAGGTTTTCCATGGCAATATTTATTATTTTATTAGTATTTTAAAAGCATAAATCTATAGAAAACACTCAGAAATTACAGTATTTCTTTAGAAATCCATAGGAAACTGAAAGGTTTTCACTGGTAAAGTTCTTCTAGATAATCATCAAAGCTACTGTCATCATCTGTGTGTTTCAGTTGTCCTCATCTTCATCACAACTTGGTTGTCCCATTGCTCTATATGGCATATTGCCATGCGTGTCAAACCATTCTTCACGCAAATTCTTGTGAGTACAGTAAAAGACTGTGTGCATCTGCAGGACAACAGTTCAAGAACTGAATTAGGAACTCGTTTCCTTGTCATCCCCTGAATAGTAAGTACCTCTTACTATTCTTCCATCCATTGCTGTGTGGACTGAGGATTTCTGGAAACTGGATCAGGGAGTTTTCCCAAATAAACCTTGGTAATTAGCACAGGGAATGTCCTGTTGCAGGAAGTCACGACCAGGTGGCAGCTGTTGCGCTTCTATTACACCAGGGGTAGGCAACCTTAGTTCTCCAACTGCTGTTGAATGGCTGTTGCTGTGGCTGAGGATGATGGGAGTTGTAGTTCAACAATAGGGGTGTGTGAATTGATTCGGCTACAAAATGATTTGTACCCAAATCTACCTGTTTGGGAAGATTTGTGGACAAAACAAAATGCCCCTGTGCTAGCTGGCCAGATTCGGGTTCAAAACAAATCACCCAGATTTTGGACCTGAAACATTTGTAGAGTCAGACCTCCATTTTGTGGCAATCTCTCTTGCTGTCTCAGTTTTGTGTCAGGAAATTTTCTTGAAAATCCCATCCTCCCAAGCTTCAGATTGGTGACTTTCAGATTGGCTTGTTTTCATTCATATCTTGTGTTGCCAGGGGTGACTGATCCCGCATTAGCTCAGGGAAGGGTCAAAGAAGAGACAAAGGAAAAGGAGGGATTTTCAAATGTACTTAAGGAAGCAGCCAGCCACCATTCTGACTTTCTGCTTCATGGGAGAAGAGAGAGAGAGAGCCAGAGGAACGTTGCTTTGTCTTGCCTGCCTGCTGCCTGGAGTGGATTCTCTGCTTTTTGTTCCTGCTTTCCTGACTGAGGAAAAGAGAAGATAATTTTTTTCCACCTCCTTCCTGCTGCTGAGAGAATCACTGCCTGCACCTGCTGCAAATCAATTTGGGTACAAAACTATTTCAGGAGATTTGTGGACAAAACAAATCACCCCTGTGCTAGCTGGCTAGAATTGAACCCAAAACAAATTGGGGGGTGATTCAATTCAGGTACAAATCCAATCAAAAAAATTGATTCGTGCACATCCCTATTCAACAACAGCTGGAGAGCCAATGTTGTTTATCCCTGTACTACTACCCATTTTTGCACAGAGGTCTACATAGCATAACTCATTTATGCCTGGTTGTGTTCTTGGAGCCATACAAACAACATGTGTAATGTTCAAGACATTGAAAGAGTTCTGATGGTACATCCACTATCTCTCCAAGTTGTACAAATGCCATCTGAAATTCTGTGCTAGCCTGTACCAGTGTAAGTGCAGAAAGTCTTCCATGACCAGAAAGGTGACTGACTGTGTCATAGCCAGTGAGGGCAAGTAACCCAGGAAGTGCATTATATACACCATGTCCTCTAGCACAAGCAGTTTCTCTAATGCCAGTGTACCTTGACCACTGTAATCCATGC
Organism: Hemicordylus capensis; assembly: GCF_027244095.1. Taxonomy (NCBI): domain Eukaryota; kingdom Metazoa; phylum Chordata; class Lepidosauria; order Squamata; family Cordylidae; genus Hemicordylus; species Hemicordylus capensis. The sequence continues at coordinate 255,511,055 of NC_069657.1, forward strand.
TTCTGAAACATATGTGCATATACGTGACACAGAGCAACACTTAGGACCATCACATCTGTATCTTCACAAACAATAATGATTACCTTGTAGCCTTCCTTGGCCACATGTCAGGTCAGGCATGTAGCAACAATCTTGTGTCTCCTGACTCATGACTTGTTAGGAGTTCTGTGACTTCTTCAGCATCATTTTGAGTAATCTCATAGCACAAATCCTTTTATGCAATCACAACCAGCAATGGCACTGACTTTACTTCTGTTCTGTGGCAACGTTTTTGTAATAACCTAATATGGATCCGGTTACATCAATTGGACATTTTATGCCAGACTACAAGTAGTTGGAACTGGCTTTAATATTCAGGTGAGAAGGTTATGTTGATGTGATACCTGCTGGGCTGTCCTTATGTTCTTAACATTGATAGCTACAGTATTTGATGTCAAGCTGTCCAAATAAAGGATGCATTGTGTCTGACTGCAACACCAGTTGTCCTCAATCAAGCAATGTATGTTAGAGCTGTAGAAGTAGTCTGGAAGTAGGGATGTGCACAAAATACTTTGGGCACATCCCAGGGGGCGGGGTGGGGTTCCCTAAAGGGGAGGCAGGCAGGTCCTACCTGCCCCACCCGTGAGCCTGCACCACCCCATCGCAGTGCTGTTCTAAGAGAAACATCCCGGTAAAGTGGCAGCCCATTAAAATGGCCTGCCGCGGCAACGGAATGCTTCCCTCAGCATCCGTCACACGGTGTCGGCATGCAAATGGTGTCAAAATGATTTGGGCACATCCCTACCTAGAAGCACACAGAGCAGTCTAAATATCATTTTGCAACTCAAGGAATTCACACAGCGTGTGTCTTTCTCCCCAGGAGATTTACAAATCATCCTGTGGGAGTGTTTACTTGGCTCTGACTGAATTGTGATTAATATATAGGACAAAAAAGAGGCCTGCACATGTGCAGAATCTCATTTTACATGAGAAGTACTTTTCAGACATCACCACTATTTTTTGAATGGCATGACTATGCCTCTGTTTCTTCAGCCAGAGAGTCCTGGTAGAGTTTGGACACCTAGTGCAGAGGAGAAATGGATCTATGGAAGTGTTTGTTTAAAAGCTGATACTGATATTAAGTCCTTGGGTCATACAAAAACTGAGGCGGGGGGGACCCTCAGTAGCAGGGTGTTTTTTAAAAAAAAATTAACAGAGAGCTCCCACAGGCAGCCCGCAGCCACTTAAAGTGAAACAATAACAGAAGCCCCTTCGAGGCTTGGCTTGGCAGAGCATACACAACAGATATACAAGCCAAACAGTACAACACCATTGTAGGAAGTCCTCCAAATGCACTGCTGCGATATAGTTACTAGGTTTTGAGGTCTGTGGATGCAGAAAACCTAGTTTCAAATCCATATCAAGCCATGATGTTGCCTAAATAATGAAAAAACAAGTTTATCTGATCTGTCAGCTTAACCAATCTTACAGTTGGGAGAATATTATCAAGTAAGGTTATATTCAGTAGAGGCTCATCCTAATGAGCTGGTCTGTGTGCGTGCCCATGCCTGTGCCCCAAATGAGGCACAGTTGCCTCTGGTTCCTGGCAGCTCTGGTTGCTTCTTCCATCCTGCCCTGCCTGTCATTAATGAGAGCCCTGCTGCCTGCAGGCTGGCCATTTGTCAGGCAGAGCTGTGAAGGCTGGTCCACGATTAACCAGCCTACACAGCACAACCTGACAAATGGCCAGCCTGCAGGCAGCAGGGCTCTCATTAATGACAGGCAGGGCAGGATGGGAGAGAGAGGAAGCAACCAGAGCTGCCAGGAACCAGAGGCAGCTGCTCCTCATCTGGCACCCTTGTCTTGTTAGGACAAAACACTACTGGTGATTGTGTAGCTTGCCTTTTCAGAAAATGAGGGTCTAGGTTAGCGTCTTAGGTTAGAGTCCACTTAGGTTAGAGTCCAGAGTCCACACTTAGGTTAGAGTCCAGGGTTTCTCAACGTGTGGGTCCCCAGATATTATTGGACTTCAACTCCCATAATCCCCAGCCCCAGTGGGTGGCCTTTGGTTGGGAATTATGGGAGTTGAAGTCCAATTACATCTGGGGACCCACACGTTGAGAATCCCTGGGTTAGACCATTTCAATTACAGTTGAAATCCAAGTAAAACTAAATGTACTAGTGTTCTATAGGAACTGATGCTGGGAATCATGCTATTGATAGGCATGAACACGACCGAACACAATTGCTTGCCCATATTTGGGAATATTCTATGATGATAAGAGCAACAAAATCTCATTATCTCTCCACTCTTATCACATCAGCTGACTCTCGTCCAGTGGCCTTATTCCGGATTACCCGCTGCCTTCTCAGGAGTGTGGATCCAGTAATTGTTTCATCTGGCCGCTGTGATCAATTTGCTCGATTCTTTGCTGATAAAGTCACCTGCCTTCGACTAGAGTTGGACTCTACTGCTAAAGGACCCAATCAGATAGAGGAGACTTCGCTTTGTGATGTTATAGGGGACACCTTTGAATTTGTCGAGGATATGGATACAATTCTTTTGGGTATAGGTGCTGCAACTTGTTGCTTGGACACTTGCCCTTCTTGGATGGTTAGAGTAGCCGTTGGGAATGTAAATTCTTGGCTACGGGAGTTGGTTAATTCCTCGTTATGTGAGGGTTTTGTGCCAGCAGCCCTTAAAGAGGCAGTAGTTTGCCCCCACTTGAAGAAACCCTCCCTGGACCCTGAGGTCTTTGACAACTATAGGCCGATCTCCAACCTCCCTTTTTAAGCAAAAGTGTTGGAGAGGGTTGTATGTGTCCAGCTTGTGAGGGTTTTGGAGGAAACCCATAACTTTAATTCTTATCAGTCGGGTTTCAGGCCTCGGCATAGCACAGAGACAGCACTGGTCGCTCTGGTAGATGAACTTCTTCAGGACCTTGACAAGGGTAGTGTTCCTCTCTTGGTCCTTTTAGATCTCTCAGCGGCTTTTGACATTATTGATCATGCTACCCTTCTCGATCGCCTGCGTGGGTTGGGTATCGGAGGCACTGTCTTACAGTGGTTCCGTTCGTACCTTAGCAGGCATGTCCAGTCAGTATGCATTGAGGACAAGTGTTCTGACCCATGGCCACTTTTTTATGGAGTTCTCCAGGGTTCAGTTCTTGCCCCTATCGTTTTTAACATCTATATGAAGCTGCTGGGTCTGGTCATTTGCCAGTTTGGGGTGAGATTCCATCAATACACTAATGATACTCAACTGTACATTGCCATCCCAGACCATGCTGAGGATGCTGTTTCTGTGCTTGCTTGATGTCTGGAAGCTGTTAAGATTTGGATGACTCAAAATAAGCTCAGACTAAACCCCACTAAGATTGAGCTGCTCTTTATTCAGCCCTCGTACCGGCCAACAGTTGGATCCAAACCATTTTTTGGATGGGGTGGTGCTGCCCCCAAAGGAGTTTGTCCGTGACTTGGGGGTTCTTTTGGACTCGCACCTCCTGCTTGAACAACAGGTGGAGGCTGCGGCTAGAAGTGCATTTGCCCAGCTTCATCTGGTTCACCAATTACTCCCTTATCTTGATCGGCAGGCACTAATGACAGTGACTCATTCCCTTGTCATCTCTTGCTTAGATTACTGTAACATGCTTTACCTAAGGCTACTTTTGAAGATGATTAGGAAGCTTCAGCGGGTTCAGAATGCAGTGGATCGCCTACTTATGGGTGCCAAAAGATATGATAGGGTAACACCTCTCCTGCAGTCGCTGCACAGGTTACCCATTCGCTTCTGAATTCAATTCAAAGTCCTGGTTCTTACCTTCAAAGCCTTGTGGGGCTTGGCGCCTGTTTACATACAGAATCGGCTCTCCCATCCAGTTACATCCTGTCCCGTTAGATAATTTCAGATGGCCCTTTTGTCAGTCCCTGATTTTCGAGAGGTTCAGAGTTCTAGGACCCGCGAAAGAGCTTTTTCGGTTGCTGCCCCACTTCTTTGGAATTCTCTTCCCCTTCAGATTTGTCTAGCCTCCTTTAAATCCTTACTGAAGACCTTTCTTTTCCACCAGGCATTTGCCCTGTAGTTTACTTTATTTCCTTTCCATTATCTATCTTAGTTTGTATTTTTAATGTAATTTTTTATTGTAATTTTTAATATTACCTTATTTACATGTCATTGTACACTGTCTTTGGAGTGAGCAGTATATTAAATGCTTCTAACAAACAAACAAACAAACAAATAGATAAATTTGCATTGTTTGTTATGTGCATGTTTTACTTCTTTGCTGATTTGGGATCTGTATGAATGATATTTCAACCAGAAACATGTCGAGTCCTGGCTAATAAACCGCATTGTCATAATGAAATAAATTCTGAGGATGTTATTCCCTTTTCTACCCCTTGGTGCATTACGAATACGACAAATATTTAAATACCACTTTTCAACAAAAATTCCCAAAGTGGTTTGCATGCATATCTATCTATCTATCTATCTATCTATCTATCTATCTATCTATCTATCTATCTATCTATCTATCTATCATAGCTCCCTGTCCCCAAAGGTCTCACAATCAAAAAAAAAAAAAACATAAGAGAGACACCAGCAAAAGCCACTGGAGGGATGCTATGCCGGGGGTGGATAGGGCCAGTTGCTCTCCTGCTGCTAAATAAAGAGAATCAACACTTTTAAAAGGTGCCTCTTTGCTCAGTTAGAAATCTATAATTAAATTTGCTCTAGTCTCTAAACCAAACTTTCTAGTCTCCAAGCCATGCTTTCTTAATGGATAAAGTAGTAGCTATACTGTTGAAATGTAGTGCTTTCATGGTAATGTGAAAGTGGTGTTTTTAAGAGTGTTAAGCAGTGACAATTTAAACACTGCATCAGAATGCTTCACTGAAAAACCAGTGTTGGGAGACAGATAACCAAGGGCTCCATGTCATTGCAGAGAGAACTCTAGGCCAGTTTCTCAGCTAACATAATGCAGGGAAGCTTAATTTGCTTAAGGGAACCTCGGCTGATCTTTCTCTGTTGGACCATGTCTATTGTGCTCATAAATACCCACCTCATTTCTTAATGAAATGTTGAACATTCTGAGTCCCTGAGGAAATTGAAAGCAGGCAAAAATATCCCTTTCCAGCACTTCTTCCAGGAAATGACTCGGTTTTAACAAGATTACTTAGCATTCTGACAGTGCCAGGAAGAGGGAAATAGGATAGCAGTGTTTGCGAGCAAACAATTTTCTTGGCTTATGGTAGAATAGCAAAACATCATATAAGATATAACAGCAAGAAATCATACTGAGGCGATTCTCACGACCAGCCAAAACTGGGCTAAGGGAGCCCAGCCTGGTTTTGGCTGGTTGTGACACCCGCCAGGAGCTGCATGGCTCCTGGCACCAGCGAGCCCTCTCAAGTGGCCCACTGGTTAACCCAGGTTTTGAGTACGAGAGCACCCCAAAACTGGGTTAAACTATCATGTGTCGCTGTGGCGCAGCTCCGTATCACAGCGACTCATGAGTAGCCAACCAACTGGGAGACTACAACAAACCTCCTGGCGTTAAGAGGCTCCCCAGAATACCCCGCACACTCACGTAGGTCATTCTGGGATTTCCAGGGGCCAGGAGGCCCCCGAACACCACTACCCCAGCCGGCTCTGTGCCAGAGCCGGTAATTGTCTGGACGGCTGCCCAGGGTGGGCTTGCCAATCGTCTGTGGGGAAAGCAGGTCAAGCCTGCTCGTGTGGAGAGCCGTATTGTGTGGCACATAGGAACGGACTGCATATGTCTTGGACAAATGCAGGGAAAAGCTGACATCCTGCCAATCACAGCTGGACAGAGGATTTAGATACTAAACAGTACAAAGATATGGAGTGTGATATTTCACCAGTCCTTAGAAAAATCAGTTGGTCCAGAAAGTTTCATGACATATTTTGAAGGATTTTTTTTAAAAAAAATTACAAATAGAGTAGCTTTAATGCGATGTTAATGTATTTTATGTAGAATAAGGAATTTTTAAATATGGAACTTTATATTCTGCTTTCAAAGACTGAATGAAAAGTTACTTTTGAAACTGAGTATGCTTAAAGATATTCATGTTTTCCTAGACTGAGGGTGTGCTGCTGGGAGTATAGCATAACTGGATTCCTTCCCTCTACTGCATCAAGTGATATTTACAACACCTGTCTATTTGTTCATTATCAGGGAACTAATCTATATTGGGTTGCTAGTTTGGTCTGCTCAGACAGTATGTTATTGAGTACACAACAAATACATGTTGCTGCAACATAAGGCACTGTAACTTTACAGGAAGTATATGAAATTAAATCAGAACATTGACACCAGCTGTTACAATATGTAACATTACTCTGACATGGCATAACTTATCAAAGGAGACAGATAGTGACCTTGCGGAGTACAAACTTGGTCCAGTTAATCCGATAAAACTAAATAGATTCTTTCCCCCCTCCTCTTTGGCCTATTTTTCTCCCTCTCAGATTAATGAAAAAGCTTAACTAGATTTGCAGAAGCATTTCCAATTTATGGATAAAGCAGGAAAAATTAAGAATGTAAACAATCCTTTTAATACAATTCACAAAAGTATCTTATGTACCTTGGCCCTGGTTTCTGTAAAATTAATCCTGCAAGATCAGGGGCTATATCCTGGCTGCAATGAAATCCATGGGAACTCTGTCATTGATATGCGTGGATCAGTATTTGATTATTTCTTCTGACCTGACAGGGACTTTGTGCCCTGTGTATTTTGTAAAGACAAGTGTCTGGCTCGGATGATACCTTACCAGCCCATGTGATTAGAAAGAGGGCATGCCTGTCATGACATCTTCTGTGGCCATCCTGACATGTCCCTGTATCATGTGTAAGGGGACTGTTCATCTGAATCCCATGCATGTTTATTGTGTTGTTCATTGCTGCTTTCTCCCATGGATGCGTGCATAGGATTGCAGCCTAGGAGATTCAGAGCCTGGCAATGTATTCCTTGTATTATGTCAAAAACAGGCACGCGTAATCCATGCTCTGATGGTTGACAGACAGTGCTGCAGTTCCCTTGTGAGAGAAGCAGAGGAGACTGGAGGGGAGCCGAGAAAAACACAGGGCAAAATAGAAGCCACCGGCCTCTCTGCTTCACTTCTCTGCCCACTTCACTTCTCTGTTGAATAATTGTTGCTGCTGCTTCCCCTCACAACCCTTATGGACAATTAATTGCTAAGATAGAGGTAAACTAAGCAGAAGATGGAAGCTCTTTCTGCCCTGTACATATGTGTGTGTTGCTTTTGATCCCCTTCAGCTTTCTCTTCCCATTTCTAGGGGAGTTTCAGGATTTGCAGCAGTCAGAGCTTGGCTTACATGTGGTTACTTTCTTATGCCATAAATCTCACATGTCTCGAGGCTCTAAAGCTGAAGGCATGCACACATTCCAATATGTAGCAGAAGTGGTTGGAGACATACATCCTCTGAGAAATTCAAATGCATTGAATTTAACACACATTTGTGTTAAATGTGTGTTAAAATGGCTTCCACTACAGTTTAGTGTGTATGTGTGTATGTATGTGTATATATATATATATATATATATATATATATATATATATATATATATATACACATACACACACACACACACACACAACTACTACTATTATAATATTTATATAGCGCTCATCAACCAAAGTTCTCAAAGCTGTTTACATAGAAATATAACTAAGACATCTAGAAGATGGTGGATGGTGGATATACTTCTCTGAATCCCCTGTGAGCCAGTCTACATGTTACACTCCTCACAGAAGAGCAGCCTCCATACACACATATATATGAGAGCTCTGTCTGGGGAGAATTCTGAATGTTCACCCATCAATAGTCAGAAATTTAGAACCAGCAAATGGAGGTACTTTTTCACACAATGCACAATCAACTTGTGGAATTCTCAGCCACAAGATGTGGTGACAGCAACAACCTGGATGGATTTAAGAGGGGTTTGGATAACTTAATGGAGGAGAGGTCTATCAACGGCTACTATAGGCCACCTCCAGCCTCAAAGGCAGGATGCCTCTGAGTATCAGTTGCAGAAGAGTAACAGCAGGAGAGAAGGCATGCCCTTAACTCCTGCCTGTAGAATGCGCATGTGTATGTGTGTAGGCGCCCAGCCCCCAACATGGCCGCAGGGCTGCTGGGTGAAGGCCATTAACTGGCAGAAGAGTGCCCGAATGGGACGAGGGGGTGATTTAAAAGGCTGACGGGGGGAGGGGGAAACTCCGCGGACTCCTCCTGCTGCTGCCTCCAGGAACTCCCTCGTGGGGAGTTCAAGGTAAAAAAATAAATATATAAAAATTAAAGTCATTTTCGGTCCGGGTCCGGACCAAACCCGGGGTGTGTGTGTCTGTGTTTTGGTTCAACCCCTGAACCACTGAACCCCCAAACCAAAACCACGAACCCCCAGACTAGTTTGCACATCCCTACATCCCATGGCAAAGAATTCCATAGATTAATTATGTGCTGTGGGGAAAAGTACTTCCTCTTGTTGGTCCTAAATTCCTCGACCTTCAGTTTCATGGGATGAGTTGGTGTTATGAGAGAAGGAGAAAATTTTCTCTCTCTCGACTCTGACCACTCCATGCATAATTTTATACACCTTGATCATGTCTTCCCTTGGTCACCTGTTTTCCAAAGTTTCCTGTCTCAAGGTTTCCTGTCTCAAACCTTCCGTGGCTGGGCAAGGTAATTGAGAGGGTGGTGGCCTCCCAACTCCAGGCAGTCTTGGATGAAACTGATTATCTAGACCCATTTCAGACCGGCTTTCAGGTAGGCTGTGGGGTGGAGACTGCCTTTGTCAGCCTGATGGATGATCTACAGTTGGGAATGGACAGAGGAAGTGTGACTCCTTTTGGACCTCTTGGCGACTTTCAGTACTATTGACCATAGTATCCTGCTGGAGTGTCTGAGGGGGTTGGGGGTGGGAGGCACTGCTTTGCAGTGGTTCCACTCTTATCTCTTGGGCAGATTCCAGATGGTGTCACTTGGGGACTGTTGTTCTTCAAAAACTGAACTTCAGTATGGTGTTCCTCAGGGCTCCGTATTGTCTTCGATGTTGTTTAACATCTATATGAAAACACTAGGCGAGATCATCAGGAGATCTGGTGCAGGGTGTTATCAGTATGCTGATGACACCCAAATATTTTTCTCCATGTCAGCATCATCAGGAGAAGGGATAACCTCCCTAAATGCCGCTTGGAAGCAGTGATGGGCTGGATGAGAGTTAACAAGTAGAGGCTGAATCCAGATAAGATAGAGGTACTTATTGTGTGGGGTCGGAACTTGGGGGATGCTTTTGATCTGCTTGTTCAGGATGGGGTCATACTTCCCCAGAAGGAACAGGTATGCAGTCTGGGAGTGCTTCTGTACACAACTCTCCCTGGTGTCCCAGTTTGAGGCAGTGGCCAGAGGTGCCTTTTATCAGCTTTGGCTGATAAGCCAGCTGCGTCCATTTCTTGAGATAAATGGCCTCAGAACAGTAGTACATTTGCTGGTCACTTCCAGACTTGACTACTGCAATGAGCTCTATGTGGGGCTGCCTTTGTACATAGTCCGGAAACTGCAGTTGATCCAGAATGTGGTGGCCAAATTGGTCTCTGAGTTATCTTGGAGAGACCATATCACTCCTATCTTAAAAAATCTACACTGGCTGCCGGTAAGTTTCTGGGCAGAGTACAAGGTTTTGGTTACAACCTATAAAGCCCTAAACAGCTTGGGCCCAGGGTATTTAAGAGGATGTCTTCTTTGCTATGAACCACACCGCCCATTGAGATCATCTGGAGAGGTTCGTCTGCAGTTGCCACTGGCTTGTCTGGTGGCTACTCAGGGACGGGCCTTCTCCATTGCTGCCCCGAGGCTTTGGAACACACTTCCTGCTGAAATAAGAGCCTCCCCATCTCTTACAACTTTAAAAAAGGCAGTCAAGATGCATTTGTTCACTCAGGCTTTTAATTAGACATTGTTTTAACTGTGTTTTAATTGTGTTTTAATAGTTTTAACATTCTAAATTTTAATATGTTAATCTTTTTATTGTTTTTAATTGTCTTGTAAACCACCCTACTTCCTAGTTCCCTTCATTGTCAAAACTGTCAGGGGCAGATCTGGTGTGTGTGCATGCAAGGGTGCAGTTGCACTCCCTGTGAATTTGGATCCATATTGGCAGATCCTTGGCATAGCAGAGTCAAAAAAAGGGTTAACTTCACTTCATGCTACTAGTCCTGCCCTCTCCTAGCAGCAGCAGCAGCAGCAGCCTGATTTATTCTCCTGGGGTCTTGTGCTTCTTTCTGCTCTGGCCAGCCTCTGAATGTACTGCAATTTCCCAGGAGGACAATGGAGTTGCTGAATGGGAGGTGAAAGCTGGCTGTTGGGCTTGTTTCTCCACTGGAAAGTAATTTAAAACAACAACAACAAAAAACCCCAACCCGTACCTGTTTGTTTTTTGAGTGTATGTAAGAGAGATTTTTATACGAAATTTTTTTTTTCAAAGTATAAGCCAAAATTGTTCTAATACAAACTTGTAAGAAAAACCCTCTCCATCCAAACAACAGAACTCCTTGTCAGTTCAAAAGTATTAAAAGCTTTTAAAAGAATAATTAAAAATGCTCTAACAAAAAAGGATTTGTTTTTGTTTTTCTTCCTGCCTTTCTCTCCTGAAGAGAGCTGCTTATAGCTCTAATCTAGTCTCTGTGTGTGGGTTTCTCTCTCTCTCCAGCCCCGCCACCCATTAAAAATATATATATGCTGCTTTTTTAGCAACAAAGTTCTAAAAATGGCAAAAATAGCATAATATGAGAAAATGATTCTTTCTCAACATGTTTCCCCTTATATCATTACTATTTTATTTTGCTTTGTGCTTGTAACAGTAGCTCATATATAAATAACTTACATATTATCTTTTAAAATAAGCTTGTAATGTACTAAAATACCCAAACTTCTTGAAAATAGCTTCACAAATAGCTAAAATGAATATTAAGCATTTCCCTCCCTCCCCAAAATTCTATTTATATACACTTGCTTCAAAATAAGGCTTTGCAAATCAGATAACAAGAAACTCATTTTAAAAGCTCCCTTGCCCACAAAATGGATCGAGTGGGTGTTACCACGTCTCCAGCACGTGAAAACACCCACTCGCTCTGGACGCTGATTGGTGGTCAGGATAGGAGGCAGGCAGCAACCACCCCCAGGTCTGGCCAGACTTGATGGTGGGTTGTCCAGGATTGTGTGCAGTCCATCTTAGGGTCTTCCTCCACAGGCTTCTCCAAGTACTGGGCAACAGCACTGGTGGGCCTGGTAGCTGAGCCTCCCACAAGCTGGGCAAGGCGCTAAGGCACACCCGCTTAAACCATTGGGCTGTTTTAGTGGGAGGAACTGCCTGTTGCATTAGTGACACTGCCTGGGATGCCGTGCCACTGGACTGGGAAGAAGAGGGGTGGGAGCTGAAGGGTTGCCCACACTGCTGCTGCTGGATTTGGGTCGCGCACACTCAGGGGGTACACCATGACCACCCGCTTGGTCTCTGCCAGTCCTAATGACCTCCTCTTCCCTAACTCCATCGACCAGGAGGGCCCTCCACCTGGGCAAGTCATCCGCGCAAACGACATTGCCCTTGATGGTCGGGTCACAGAGACAATCCGGGACGTACTCCTCCCTGTCACCCAACTCACCAACCAGCCTGTCTACATACTCCTCCCTGTCACCCAACTCACTGACCAACCTGTCTACAACCCCAGCCCTCAGCCTTCCAGCCAGAGCATGCCCCTCTGCAAGGTCAGCAAAGTCTGGAGTTCACCCATCAGCTTCTCCAGGAGGAGAGCAGGGTCTGGCTCTGAGGATTAGTGTCACCACACAAGCTCTTTGTGGTGAACAGAAAGGGCTCGAGTGCCGACACCATCTCAGACATGAGCTTCCACTCCAAGTAGAATAGGTTGCACACACCCAAGGACTTGTTTCTTGCCAGGTCAATAGGAAGAAGAGGAAGGTGAAGTTCTACTAGGTATCTACATCTGTGGGGTTGAGATGTTGTGGAAGTCCATGGACACGCTGCTGCTCGTGAAGCAGGCACCTGGATTTCTCACTCCGGTGGAAGTGGGCTGCAATCTTGTGGGACTTCTCCACAAGCGCAGCCACAGCACCTACCATGGAGTGGCCATGTTCCCTGGACGCCTTCACCTCCTTGAGGCCAAGGGCGTCCCTGACAGTCAGGTGGAGTGTGTGCACCATACAGCGGATGTTCACAGACTCCAACACTGACTCTACCGCTGCCGTTACATTGGAGCCATTGTCTGTCACAATGAAGCCCCGGGAGAGGTGTGGCAACCCGCCTATCCACTCCTCAATTTGGTGGCTGAGTACGGCTGCCACTTCCTTCTTGGTGTGCTTGACATCCAAGGTTTTCAGGTGCAAGATGGCCCACCTGTGCCAAAATGCAGTGTGGATTGCACGGGAGCCAGAGGCAGCACCAAAGTTCCCCTCTCTCTCCGTTGATGGTGTAGTCAGGTGCTAGCAGCTGGAGTATCTGGCAGAAGCCGGAGCTCTCAACCACCTGAAAAGGCTGGTCATCAGTGGCCATCATCTCCCCTATGAGGCAGGTGAAGAGATGTGGGTCCACGTGACCAGGGCACTTCTTCCCCAACGATTGCATCCACCACTTGATGGGCAGTGTGCCTTGCTTCATGGAAGCAGGCACACAAGGCACACTAGCACTGCCAGCGGAGTCAAGGAGATCCAGGTGACAACATCGCATGTGTTGCCACATGAAGCTCATCCCCAGATTCTTAGCATTCTTGCCCCAACTGACCTGTGCCCTGCAGTGGACACAGTGAGCAGCGGTTAGGGCATCTTGAGGGACCTCAAAATGCCACCAAACATCACTGCTCTGTGTGGGCTCCGATGCCATGCGCACTGTCTTGGGCCTCTTGGCTGATGGCTAACCTAGGGGGGGCTGCTGGTCACCCACCCCTTCCACCCTGCATGGAAGAAGAAGGACCCGGCTTCACTGGAGAAGGGGCCACCTTCTCCACCTCAGCAGCAGACCCTTCCCCCTTGGAGCCAGATTGGGAGGACCCAGCACTGGACTCCTCCACGACCTTGGCATCAACAAGGGGGCCCCCAATGAGTGGCGAGAGGAGCGTTGGAGGGGCTGCAAGAGGGAGGGAAAATCAGGCTGCACTCCAAGCTGTCAAGCCCCTACCCTCCACCCCCACCACAGAAGGAGCTTCCCTGGCAGGAGAGCCCCCTGCACAGCCAGGCAACACACATGGCAGCAACACTGATGGCGCACCATCCGATGGACCCACGACTGGTCCAGGAACTGGTTCACTGGCAGCAGGCTCCTCCAGATAGGAGAGCCTTTGTGCCACCACCTCACCCGGGCCAAAGAATTTGCTGATGGGGATCTGTGGGACCCCAGGATGGTCTCTTCTCTGTCCCCGCCCCAGCCTGCCACACCAGTTTAAGGACCCCTCCCACCTCTGCCTCCCACCTTGCTTTGAACTATGCTCGCCACAGGACACTCAGACATTCCCAAAGTCCCTGGGGGCATTTTTTTAAAAACCCAGTTTGGGGGGAGGCTTTTTTAAAAAAGCCTATTGGGGGGAACATTTTTTTTAAAGAAACAAAACAAAACAAAAAAACCAAAACCCTATTGGGGGGGGCTTTTTTTTTTAAATTACTCTATTTAAAGAAAACTCTTTTTAAAACAAGCCTACCCACCCAGTTCACCCACAACAATACAATACAACACAATAAAAAACAATGCAATAAAGTACACAATGGAGGTGGGGGACCTTTGAAAATAAGAAACAACCTTTTAAACAAGAAACAACCTGTAAAGAAAAAACACAAAAATATACCTCCCCACACCCAAACATGAAAGGAGGCCCTATTTAAGGAACACCAAAGGGGGGAAAGGGGGAAATAAAAAGTAATCACGTTCCCCCTTGTTGTCCTAGAGCTCTTCTGCCCCACACACTGGTTGGGTGGGGGGGAGGAATTCCAGACCAGTGGCAAGCTGGCAGCACAAGTGGGCAGGCACAGCTGGGGGGGGGGTAGGGCAGAATGAAAAGCTTTCCAGCTATTTCACCCACCCAACCAAACAAATCAAAGTAAAAACACTGATTATATAAATAAAAAGGCTGGTGGGAAAATAGGCTCTGGGGATGGGAAAAGGGAAGGGTTGGGGGAGGGGAGGGGAGGGGAGGACAGAGGTGCTGGACTCTGGAGCAGGTGGTGTGCTAAGCACAGCAAGAAAAGGATTAACAAAGAAAAACGGCTGTTCCAGAGAAAACAAGGCCGCTCCCCAACAAAAAAACCAGCTCAGAATAAAATAAAAACAACTTGCAGTGGCTGTTGAGCTGAGGAGGACTTTTTCTATCTCACCTTAGACAACAGATTTAAAAGCAGCAGCCACCACAAAAGCAAAATAGGTAGAGGAAAATGGGGACTTGGTTAGGAAAAGGGACCAGAGAGACACCTCAGGCCAAAGGGCCTGGGCCCTCCTGGCCCAGAGGAGAGGGGAGAGAGACAGACAGACAGACACTCAGGGGAAAAAATAAATAAAAGCAGCAGAACAACACACACACAGTCACACCAGGGGAAAAAAGGTTTAAAGCAGGGGAGAGATGGGGTGGAGGGGGGAAATCAGGCAGAAGGGAGGACTGGGAACAAAAACTCAGCAGTCTGCCAGCAGACTCTCACCACACCAACAGTAGCAGCAGGGCAGAAGGAAGCCAAGAAAGACTGCAGCCAGAGTGATTTTGCTAGGCCAGAGGCTTGGTTTTAAATAGGATTTGAAACTCCCTCCTTTGTGTGCCCCCACCTTTGCCCTCCCCCCTGGCCAATAGGGTGCCAGTTCTCAAGGTCTGGTACAGTGCAGAGCCTACAAGAGAGCCAGACTCATCTGGCCAATCAGGGAAGCAAGAGCTCAGCCAATGAAATCAAGCAACACAAGTCACACAAAATGGAGGACAACATTTAAAATGGTCTCTAGAACCTTCGAACCGGCTTGAACCGGCTCGAACAGAACCTGGCTCGCTCGGTTTGAACTTGAACTGTTTGGTCCAAGTTCAAACCTTCAAACGGAACCGGTTTGAATTCGAACCGGTTTGCACATCCCTACAGTGGGCACACACACAAAATTAGTGGGTAAGTGCTACTAAGTGGATAATATTTCTATAATATCACAGATCGGGCCATTGCCTTCTGCTGATCTGTCTGACTGCAATGTCAACATTTTATTCCTGCAAGGTCAGCATTAACATCCTACTTTGTGGCACAGCAGCCAGAATACCCTGCAGAAGGACATATTGAAAGCCTGGCGCAGCATATCTCAGGTTCAGACTGTAAATCAGTCATCAAAATAGCCCTGGAGCAATCTGGCATTTCTGAATCACTCTTTTAGCTCCTCATTCTAATTGGCGCTCTTAATTTAATTCATGAGGCACCTCTCAAAGGAAATAAATTAAGCATATAAAATTGCTGTTTCACTGTTGGCTTACAAAGGGTTGTGGATGTTTCCCTGATGTTTGAATGTGACTTAAAAACAAAAGAGAGTGGGCTTAGCAGAGATCTTGGCTTCCTGGGACTCTAAAACAATCTCTAATCCCCACTTCCTTAATACATATATTGCATTACATGTAAACCATATTTGTGTGTGCCTTGGCTGCTCCCACTGTTGATCCATTTTACCTCTATGTGTTTATCTATAAATATCAGAAATGAAGAAATGGCAGTCCTGCTTATTGTTATCTTAATTCCCCTCTTACACCAGTAGCTTCTCACCCTAAATTTATAAAAATACTCAGTGGAATAAATAGACCCAAGAATAAGATAGTGAGATTGAGAGACTTATAAAGTTGCGCTGTTGAGTTTATTTCGACTCCTGGCACCCACACAGCCCTGTGGTTGTCTTTGGTGGAATACAGGAGGGGTTTACCATTGCCATCTCCCGCGCAGTGTGAGATTATGTCTTTCAGCATCTTCCTATATCGCTGCTGCCTGATAGAGGTGTTTCCCATAGTCTGGGAAACATACCAGCGGGGATTCAAACCAGCAACCTCTTGCTTCCTAGGCAAGTTATTTATGGGTAAACTTAAGACATTCGATCAAATAGAACAACTAGTTCTTGAACTAAGTTGTTTGTGGTTTCAATTGTTACAACTGAAATATTCTTTCTTCATGCCAGGTGTTACCCATAGCCAGTAGAGACTTGACTGAAGTTGAGACGGTGTTAGAAAGCGGCTACGAAGTAAAAGGATTAATTCTGAACTCTATTGGATTCTGTTAGGGCAAGAGTTAAAGCCTTTACCATATTAATAACACTTTGGGAGATGGACTTAGCAAAGGTCTTTAATGAAGGAGAGTGGGGGGAAATCTGGTCTAGTAA
Source organism: Hemicordylus capensis (assembly GCF_027244095.1). Lineage (NCBI taxonomy): Eukaryota > Metazoa > Chordata > Lepidosauria > Squamata > Cordylidae > Hemicordylus > Hemicordylus capensis. The sequence continues at coordinate 255,527,456 of NC_069657.1, forward strand.
GTCTTTACTTTCAGTTTCAGCTCAAATTGAAGAAAATTATATTAAGATAATCCATAGATGGTATATTACCCTGGTGAGGTTATCTCAGACTACTAAGAGTACATCACCTCATTGTTGTAATAATAATTGTAAGGAGAAAAGGACTTATTACCATCTATGGTGAATGTGTCCAAGAGTTAGGATTTTCTGGGAAATGGTTTTTTAAGAGAAATGACAATGAGTATTTATAAGAGACGGCAAATTAATATTTTAAGGGATGGCAAAAATTACTGCCTAGCAGATTCAGCCGGACCCCTTTTTGGCCTTATTAGGTATTTTTTTCAGGAAAACAAGTCATTGAAATCTAAAGACTTATTAATAGCAGCCAGACTGATTATAGATAAGAACTGGAAAAAAGGAGTGTTATCTTTAGAGGATTAGTATAATAAATTTTGGTATATAGCAACAGCTGAAAAATTAACCTATTATTTAAATATTCAACAAGGTATAATTCCATCTTAGTCTTTCTTTACAATTTGGCATGATCTATTATTATGTATGAATCATAAAAATTATGGAAAGGAAAAATTCAGCTTATTCAAGTTTAGGGAGATGAGTTTGTCTAAGTATGATTTTGATGTTGTAGATCATCATTTATCAACTGTTTTGTTTTTATTTGTTTGGGTTTTATTCTTCTCTGAATTGTAATTGTATGGTTTTTAATTTTTAAAATAAAAATTAAAATATCAGAAATACCAGCAGGGACTAGTATTTTAGGGATGTGAACAAACACAGTTCGAGAGCAGGTCAGGGAGCTTTAAGAAAGATGAGAGCAGGCCCTTACCTGCTCTTCTGCTCCATGTGGCTTCCTGCTGGGGTGGTGCACATCCCAAGAATCCCTGCACAATCACCAGCATGCACATGGCGTCCACATATCTGGGTGCCATTTGCGTGGTCAGCATGGTGTTGCTGATCACACCAATACTGCCTGTGCATGCGCAGACACCATGTACGTGATGGTGTTCCGCAGGAGTACTTGGGCCGAGCACCACCCCAGCAGGAAGCTGCCTGGGATGGTAGCAAGCAGGTAAGGGCCTGCTCTCCTCTTTCTTATCGCTCCCAGGCACCACTTCTAAACTATGCTCAAAGCACAGTTCGAACCACGGTTCATGCACATCGCTATAATATTTGCTGCTGCATCTGTGTTTGCTTGAATGCCAAACTGGATGTGATAATGGAGATGCATGTTGGAGGTCTTTGGACATTTACAAATAGCAGTTGAGGGGATCCAGACTGGGACTGCTGTGTGGAGCGATAATTAACTCTTTCCCCACATGCTGTTTGCCCAGTGAAATCCTCCTCCCAACCCCCCACCATTTCCGTCAGTCACAGAAGCCGATGTGTGCACTCATGCATCTCCACTGTCATGTCTAGTTCGGCCCATTGAGTATGCCTATGATAACTTCCACCAGCATCATTTTCTCATCAGCTTCTTGAGCCCAGTTTGCTACTTTTTATTTCTTTATTGTTGTTTTAGACCACTTGAAAACATAAATTGCTTTCTGATGGAAGCTACTCCATTGTGCCATTCAAGACAGCTTTCTGACGGTTTTTGTGCAGCTTCCACAAAGCAAGTTATCTGAGGGCAGCACTCTGATGGAAAGAGCTTAATCTGCTCAATCGTTCTGTATCGCTACCTTCCTGCAGAGGATGCTTAGAATGTATCATGCAGTTTAACACAAAGCATAGCTAAGATCCAAACAGATGTATTAGGGCCAAAGTCCTAGGCATACTAACTTTGGAGTAAGTGCCATTGAACACTGTGGGACTTCCTTAGGTATGCATGGGATTGGACTGTAAACCACATAGCACTTTTATAAATAATTCTATTACCTAGCCTTTTTTAATTACACATTCTATTCCTCATAGCTCATATAACACCTGTCCTAGAGGACAGCTAACCTTTTAAAGTTTTTTTTAAAAAACCCAAATCACTATTTTTTTAAAAAACAGTTGGCATTGTTTAATATGGATTATCTGATCATCTTTCTGATAGCTTAAAATAATAGTCCATTGTATTCTGCACATGTGCAGAATAATCTAGCTTCTTAAAGTGCATTGTTAATCTGCAAAATGGCTTTTGTAAAGTCCACAAGAGTCTAAGCCACTTGGACAGAGATTTGCCCCATCCCATCTCTTTCCTCTATGCCCCTACATAGGTATGAGTGCTGATATCGCTTTAGTTTGTTCATGAATGCAGGACACAGAACACTTGGAATCTATGGCTGCCTTTGCACATAACACCAAACTGGAGGTGAACGAGGCAGATGTTCTATTTTGTAGTCATCCAAATGCATGAAACCACGGTTTCATCACAAAAGTGACCCAAGTTTTGCTATCCCAAACCGTAGTCTGAACCTTCAGTTTGTAGTGAGTTTCACTATCTGAATTCTCCGGTTTGAAGGTGGCATCCTGTCATCTGAATTCTGTTGCTACTGTAACCTGGGTTTTGTGCTATTCCCACTCCAGAAACCATAAAGAGGGCAGCTCAGACAAGCCCAGAAATATGTCAGCTGTATGCCTGCCATGCCTCTCGCTGGCCACCTCTCAGATCAGTTGCCCCACAGAGTCTCTGCACTTCTTCTACCATTGCTCGGCAACAGAGACTCTGTATTGCATTTAGGGAGGCTATGCCTTCTCTTGATGATGTTGACATGGAGAAAAAGATTTGGGTATCATCAGAATACTGATAACACCCTGCACCAAATCTCCTGATGATTTCTCCCAGCATTTCATGTAGATGTTAAACAACATCAGAGACAATAAGGGACACCACCGAGAGGTCCAAAAGGACCAACAGAGTCACACTTCCTCTGTCAATTCCCAACTGGAGATCATCCATCAGGCCAATGAAGCATAAATGCATAAATGCAGATGATGGTTCATAGTAGAGGTGAACCAAGGAAGAAAATAAAGCATGGTTCATAAGTATTTACCAACGCTTAATGATCTCCTGTTGAAATCAGATGTGCTTTAGCACTGACTGGAATCATGCCAAACTGAAATAGTTTTTCAGTTATTAATATTCCCTTGAGAAATATTGTTGAGAATGCAGTATACAAATATATGCAATTAACTGAATTGGGAATTCACAAGACTCCCTGTGTGAATCACCGTGTGAATCATGTGCAGGGGACTGGAAAACTCACAATGGGGATTCTGAATTTTTGATCCCCTGCAGCCACCGTAATGAGTAGCTGGCTTTTAGTTCATTAAAATCAACAGATCTAGTTCCATGATAGAGAAAAGCTTTAAAAATATGTTTTAGATGACTGTATTTCTTTTTAAAAGTCAGATTATACAGATTAGTGGGTATAGTATAAAGTGTCCCCCCGCCCCCCGACCAACTGCAATTCAAACAAGAAAAATAAACATCTTTTCCATTATTTTGATAATCTGGATCTTGCTATACTCAGGAGAATCACTACTTGCACTAGAAAGCTGGACTTTGAGTGTGTAATGTTTTGACTTCATATAACTTGAATGTTGTAGGAGAGCTGTCCTTTGTGAAATCACCCTGCCTCACAGCAGCAATGCTTGTCAGAGAGATAATATAAAAGACCATGTTTAACAGCACAGATCAGTGATGGAGAGGATTCTGATCACAATTTATATGTAGATTGTAGGGTTCCTGCAGTGGCGGTGAGACTTAGATTGCATGAAGCATCTTGCAGACTCCACCTATATCCAGCCACAATCACGTTTTCACCTTCTCATCTTGTGGGCAGAGCAGAGCAGGGTAAGGAAGCCCCTATGCTAAAAGTGGGAATGACCATAGACAGACGGGCACTTGATGCATTATGCTATACAACTGCAACTTATACATCCTTGCAGAAGGGTTTTCTTCCCTTCTAGATTCATCAGGTGTATTGTGCTCTGTAGCAGATATGACAACAGCATTGCATATCTGACTTGCCTTCCATGTACACTGGGTGGGGTGTGAGTTCCTGTAAATCTGTCTTTGACTGTGAACAGACATGCATTAAAAGTGGGACTCCCTTCACTTGTTTCTTCCCATGTTATAAGCCAGTTTCTCTGTTTGGCAACTTTTTTGCCAACTGGCTAGTGAATCAAACATTAACTCAGTTGTATGCCTTGCTCTTTCCCACAAGCTGTCTGCATTAAAATAATATTTTTTTAAAAATGACTATTCATCCATTTGAATCTTTGATGCCTTTAAAAAATCCACTTGTGGGAAGAGGAGAAGTGACCTTGTGACATCACAGGGGTCAGATAATCAGCATTCTGCATGGTCAGCTTCTGCTGGAAGCAGCAGCAAAAACAATTTCCTCAAAAGACTAGTTCTGAGAGAAGCCTACACCTATACATAACTTGGTGGGTGAGCTTTTCCAAAGGGCTCACCCAAGGATGTAGCTATTCTTGGGGTTTGTGATTATTTTGCAAAGCGCCAAGGAAGCTACCACTCCAGTTTCAGAGTGAAGAGTTTAGCTGTTGCAGCTGTTTAAGTAACATGCATGGAGATCACTGTAGAATCTAAACTAAATTGATGGTGAAGTACATTTGGGATAGGAAAGACCTATCCTATCTATCAGCTACATAATGAATAGGTAGGGGGGGAGAGAGATGTTTCCATCTTCTCTCTAGGAGGAAAGGAAGAGGACTGACTCACTAGAGGAAGTAGTCAAAGCAGGCGTCATAGAGTACAGTCAAGCAGGGACAGGTAAGGAGAGGTCACTAGCTACTTGTGCTCCCACTGCCCCTAGTGGTCATTAGGATAGTTGGTGCAAAAGGTCAATGTACTCGAACTCCATTTCCAATACCCCTTCTCATTGCCTGTTGTACCAGCTCACGACTACCATTTTCTCACGAAGCATCTGGAATCTGTCTCTGAGTAGTGGCTTAGTCAATCCATCTGCCACCATCTCTTCTGTTGGGCAGTACTCCAACTGGACTACCCATTTTTCTTGCATGTCTCAAACATAGTGATACTTTATGGGGATGTACTTAGTTCAAGACTTCATCTTCTCCATCTGGGAGGTCTGGATACAACTTAGGTTATCCTCAAACATTGCTGTGGGCTTTGGTTCCTCAATACCAAAGTCTGATAGTAGCTGATGTATCCACACTGCCTCCTTGCATGCTTCAACTGTGGGCATCTTTTCCATATTTTGCCACACAGTGGGTTCTTGTATCTTTCCTCCTTCGGTCATGAGTGAAAATCTTTTGGGTGTAACTCCCTTGTTGGGCCTCTGTGAGTCCCTCAGTTCCAGCTCAGGCCCTTATGAATCTGTAGCCCCTTCTGAACCTGCTTCTGATTCTGGCACAGATTATTTGGGTTCACTGTCTGGTTCTAGCTTCATGAGGGTCCACTCCCATGGTTCCTCTTTCACCTGGGACTCTGGTGCAAGTTCTGGTACATCACCTCTAGTTGGCCCTTGTCTCTCATCAGAATATACCACACTGTGAATTCTAACCTCTCCACTTGTAGGATCAAGGATTCTATATCCCTTTTGGCAAGGCGCATATCCAACCAACACTCCCAGTTTACAACTGCAATTGTGTTTGGTTCTCTTGGCCCTTGGGACATATGCGTAAGCCTTTGATTCAAATATTCTGACATGGTTTAGAGAGGGTTTGCGCCCATGCCATAGTTCAAATGGTGTCTTGTCTATTGCTTTGGTTGGCAATCTGTTTTGCAAGTCATTTGCAGTCATCACTGCTTCTCCCCAGAATTTATTTGCCAAGCCAGCATCATATAACATGCATCTGGTCATTTATAGTAGAGAGTGATTTTTCCTCTCTGTCACACCATTCATTTCTGGTGTGTATGCGGGAGCAGGTTCATGGGAAATCCCATGTTCCTTTAGGAATATTTTCATGTCCTTGACATGTATTCACCTCTGTTGTTTGATCTTAGTCACTGAGGCTTTCTTCCAAATTTGTTATTGACCAGTGCAACATACGCTTTAATTTTTTTCAAAATACTTCACTTTTCCTTCTCAGAGCATATATATAAGTGAATATTGAAAAATCATCAATAAATGTGAGTATGTAGCAATTGCCACCCATACTATTTTCAAATGGAACACAGACATCAGCATGTATAATTCCATAGGATGTTGTGACTCCCTCTGTGTCTGTGCAGAAAAGCTGGGTCTCACCCCTTTATTAAGTATGCAACACTGACATTTAGTTGTGGCTTCTTTGCATGATTCCACTTTACAATCCTTGATTAGTCCATTTTTGTCAGGCTCATTTATCACACTTATTTGCCTATGCGTTAGTCTCTTATGCCTTATAGTAGAACAATTCTTGTGTTTGCCTGAGGCTGCAAGGCTTGTCTGTCCAGTTACAGAGTCCAATTGGAAAAGCCTGTCTTCATGCATATAGGCTGTCATAATTAAATAATCATCTTTGGTAATATAGCAAACTTTGTCCTCAAAAGTCACCTTGTAACCTTTATTGACTCCATGTCCCACAGAGATTGAGTTACTGTTCATATCAGGGACTAAGAGAGCATCCTGGATAAAAATCCTTTCAATCTGTCCATCAGACTGCCTGCAACACAGTTCAGCTGATCCCCTCCCCGCTGAATAAATTGTGTTCCCATTCTCAATAAGAATAGGAACTTTGTAATTTTTGTCTAAATCAACAAACAGTTCAGGGGAATTCAGAATATTTTGGGTAGCTCCAGAATCAATAATAAAACCATTCCTTTTATCCCTGGTTGCTATACTATAAGTCTTGGCTCTTTGACTGCCTCTGTCTGTGTCCTGTTTCTCAAAGCCAGCATGCAGTTTGCTTCTCTGCCTGTCAGAAAAGCCTATTCTCTTTCCTGTTTTATTCATAGACTGTGTGATTTCACTGTAATCATGGTAACCAGGTTTCCCTGCTCTGGAGTTCTCTCTACCTTTCCCGCCTTTGGGCTCCAATTAGCATGGAAATGCCTTGCTTTATTACTGCTAAAACAATGCCTCTGTTTGCTGTAGAAGGCTGCAGTATTGTTGTCACACTTTGGGGAATCTATTTCTCCTTGTTTAAGGCTGAAATTTTGCAAGCATGCAATTACAGTTTCCAATTCAGGCTTGTCTAGTGCCAGCTTTACACTATCATAACTCTGTGGCAAAGATCTCAGAATCAAACCAATTAACACTTGATCATCCAAAGCAGATCCTTGTTGTTTAAGTTGTCTGTGAGTCTCCTGTATTCCACTTATATGGGTTGAAAGATCTTAAAAGGCCCAGGCCAGCACCCACAGTCCCTCTTCTGATCATTAAATTCAACCCTGCCCCAAGAATAATTAAATTTAATTCATCCCCAAAGGGAAACTGGAGGAGACAAGTGGTGTCCTGGAGGCTAAAATGTCTGTTTTGTCCCGAGCACAGCACCTGTTAGGGAGAAGACGGAGACAGGAAGTGATCATTGTTGCTGGAGAAATGGCAGTAGCAGCAGTGGTGGCAACTGCCCCCCCCTGCATTAGAGAACGAAGTGGCTGACAAGATCTGGGGCATTGAGCCATTCATTGGAGACATGGGCCCATTGGCCAGCCTCTAATAATACCTCTGCTGTTCAGCCATGAAGCTCACTGGGTGACTTTGGGAGAATCCCTTTTCTCTTAGCCTAACCCTAACCTTCCCTCCAGATTTGCCTCAAGGATAAAAACAACCATGCACAAACATACTTGTCTCTGCAAATTGGGAGATATTGAAACAATGGCTCATGTGCTCTTTTACTGTCAATTTTACTGAGATATATGGCACAACCCCTTTTATTAGCTGCCATCCAGGTTGTACAGATTCCTTTTATCTTGATTATCTTTTAACTGACTAGAATGACTTGAGATCTTATAAAGTGGTCACCTAATAGCACAGTAACCTGCCTAGAGAGCAGGAGGCTGTTGGTTCAAATCCTCGCTAGTATGTTTCCCAGAATATGGGAAACTCATATATCGAGCAGCAGTGATATAGGATGGTGCTGAAAGGCATCATCTCGTACTGCGTGGAACTGGCAATGGCAAACCCCTCCTATATTCTACCAAAGAAAACCACATGGCTCTGTAGTTGCCAGGAGTTGACACCGACTCAATGGCACAACCTTTCCTTTTCCAGGTTCTGTTTAATAGCCAGTGAAATTCTCCAGGAGTTAATTAAGAATCATTGTTAACTGGTCTTTGTGCTTAACTATGGAATCATAACCTTGTAGATTATGTAGGTTTATTTTGTTGGGCTTCTGTTTGTAAACTGTGTCAGTTTGTGACTGTAATAAAGATTGTTGTTGTAACCAAAGTCCCCAAAGCGGTTTACACAGAAATAAATGAATGAATGAATGAATGAATGAATGAATGAATAAAATAACTCCTTGTCCCCAAAGGGCTCACAATCTAAAAAAGAAACATAAGGTAGATACCAGCAACAGCCCCTAGTACTCCCTCTCCCCCACCCCACCCTGCAACTGATCTGGCTCCCTGCCCCATCTTAATTTCATCTCCTCTTCAGCTGTTCTTCCCATCCCTTCAATCAGTTCATTCTCCCACTCCCCACATCCCGTCAGTTCATTCTTCCCCCACATCTCTTCAGCTAGTTTGTTCACCCACCCTTCCCCACATCCCTTTGGCCAGTTTGTTCTCGCCCCGCCACTACCAGCTCGCTCGTCCTCACAAGGAGGTGGGTGGTTGGAGCTGACGTGCTCTCTCCCACCAGCTTGCAGTGGTGCCACTGTCTCCTCCTCGACCTCCCTCTCTCCTTTGCAGGCTGGCTCAAAGAGAGGCTCCCCTGCTGTGCTCTCCTCTGTTCTGCCCTGCCAGGAAATCTCGCAAGAGCTGCCACGCACAGGATTAGCCACGGTTATGCCTTAGAGAATTATATATATAGATTCTTAGGCTATTGCTGTTTTGTATCTTGACTAGAGAGGAGGGCTGGTCTTGGGGTAGCAAGCATGATTTGTCCCCCTAGCTAAGCAGGGTCCATCCTGGTTGCATTTGAATGGGAGACCACATGTGAGTACTGTAAGATATTCCCCTCAGGTGATGGAGCCGCTCTGAGAAGAGCAGAAGGTTTCAAGTCCCCCCTCTGGCTTCTCCAAGCTAGGACTGAGAGAGATTCCTGCCTGCAACCTTGGAGAAGCCACTGCCAATCTGTGTAGACAATACTGAGCTAGATAGACCAATGGTCTGACTCAGTATACGGCAGCTTCCTATGTTCCTATGATTAGTGTGTAAACCATCAATGCATTATTCTCTGGAGGATATCAGTGAAAGTTTTCCTGGGTCACTGCCTTCTGTACAACCAGACTGCAGTTTTGTTAAAGACAGTGCCATTTCAGAATAGCAATTATTTAGACAAATTAACCTGGCCATTTAGGACTTAAGTGTGTGTGTGTGGGGAGAAAGGTTTCTAGCTCTTTCAATGCTGAGCTTTAGCTTTAAATGTGTTCAAAGTTTTGTTTTTGTAGAAAGCTTTGTGTTAAAGATATGCTTTATCAGTGGGAGTAGGAGCTTTATCTTGGATGTTACATGAATGAAAACCAATTCATCATCTATATATTAAGGGCAGAAAGGCCAGTTTGAATATGTCTGGGTCTTTTGGATGTGCCTAAGTGCAGCTCAGTGTGTGTGGCTGAAAGGAAATTGCTGCAAAATTGGATATTGGAGTTAAAATGGCAGAACTTTCTTTTTCTCTCTGTTTAGGCACTTTGAAGGGAAAGTAGAAAGGCAAGAAAAGTACTGTGCAAAAACAAGTTGCTACAGAGAGACTTGAAATGAATTCAGGGCAATTTGCATGTGATGCTGGCTACCTGCGGCACTGCCAAAAAAATTCCTTCCCTATGTGGGAGCTTCACCCTTTGAAGTGTGGGTTAAAAGAGAGCTTGCATAATGTGCAGTCATTTAGACTAGACGAAGGTGGCAACTAGTGCTGAGCTAAAATGTGTGTGTGTGTGTGTGTGTGTGTGTGTGCAGTTTCATTAAAGATTTTATGAGAAGCCTGTCCAAAAGGATGTACCGTTGTCCCTCGCCAAGTGCGAGGGTTCCATTCATGGAAAACCTCGCAGTTGGCAAATTTGCGGTTGACAAGGCATTCAAACCAATGGGAAATGGGGGTAGGGGGATTGTGGTAGCAAAAAGACCAGAAAAAAACAAGTTAAAAATAGGGGGGAAAATGACCCCCCAAAATCACCCCCTGACTCCTGGAAATGACTCCCTGGACCCCTAAAATGGCCTCCTGACCCCCAAAATTCCCCCCAACCCCCCAATTTCCAAAAAATCTCAACAAACCATGAATAATGAGGTCACGGTTGGCGAGATCTGCCTCAATTTCCCAGTTGTGGATACTCAAACCCGCAATTGGGAAACTCACGGTTGGCGAGGGATGCATTTTCAAGGCCAAGGATGGTAAACCTCATTTCTCAGCATGGAGCATGTTCCAAAGCTCATAGGAAGCTACAGGGAAGGCCTGACCTCAAGTCGCTACCAAATGGGCCAGTGGCAACTGTAAGCAAACCTCCTCAGATGACCTCTGCTAAACAGGGTCCATCCTGGTTTGAATTTAAATGGGAGACAACATGGGTGAGCACTGTAAGATATTCCCCTTGGGGATGGGACTGCTCTGGGAAGATTATCTGCATGCTTGCATGCAGAAGGTTCCAAGTTCCCTCCCTGACATTTCCAGATAGGACTGAGAGAGACTCCTGCCACCTGCCTGCAACTTGGAGAAGCCGCTGCCAGTCTGTGTAGACAATACTGAGCGAGATGGACCAATGGTCTGACTTGGTACAAGGCAGCTTCCTATGTTCCTAGGCAGAAGAAGGCATTCCCTGGGTTACCAAGCCATTTAGGGCGTTAAACGTAATAACACTTTGTATTTTGTCCAGAAACCTGTCAGCAACCAGAGCAATGATTTTAAAGCAGCTGTAATATGGTCTCTGAGTTACACCAGAGACTAACCTGATAGCTGAATTTTGTACTAACTGAAGTTTTCTAACTAAATTCAAAAGCAGTTCTATATTAAGTGCATTCCAGTAGTCAAACCTAGAAGTTACCAGCATGTGCACCACTTTAAGATCATTCTCTTCTAGAAACGGACACAGCTGGTATATCAGTCCAAGCTGATAAAAAGCGCTTCTGTTCGCTACCTCAATCTGAGGTACAAAAGAGAGACTTGGATCCAGAAGCACTCCCCAACAGCATATCTGTTTCTTCTGGGGGAGAGTAACCGCAGATCCAGAATAGGAAGATCTACCATTTCCCTAGAATTATGACCTGCCACAATGAGCACTTCAATTTATTATCCCTCATCCAACCAATTACTGCTTGTAGGCAGGCATTTAGAGAAGCCACACCATTACCTGATGAAGATGTCACAGAGAAATAATTATTAACATACTGATATCACCTTGCACCAAATCTCCTGATGATCTCCCCCAGTGGTTTAATGTAGAAGTTAAAAAGCATTGGAGATAGAATGGACCCATGGGGGACTCTGTACAAAAGCTTGCCTTTCAAGGGACAACTGTCTCCAAGTTAAACTATCTGGAATCTTTCTGAGAGGTGGGAACAGAACCATTGCAACACAGTTCCTCCTATTCCAAATCCCCCCAGACAATCCAGAAGGATACCATGGTCTATGGTACTGAAAGCCTTCAAGAGACCCCATAGAACCAAGTCACACTTCCTTTGCAGATTCCAACTCAAAGATCACACTGATTAAAAATATGATTAAAAATATGACAGACATGTTACCTTTTACAGTGTGATCTATTACACTGGACTCAATGAGCTTGCCAAAGTGCCTGGTATAATGAATGCTCTGAATTTTACTACACTTGATCTTAGCCAAAAGATGAGAAGTGAAATATTTGAAAGCATTTTTATAGTGGCCATATGAACCAGCCTTGTGAGTCCATAAATGTTGACTAACTTCCCTTTCCTGGGCTAGTAATTTGCAGTACATTTATAGCCTGAAGGAAAGAAATAACAGGTTGTCTTCTAACTTGCAAAAACTTCCATATCTGGTTGCCTGGAAGCCATGCTTACACAGAACAGATAATGTTGCTTCCAAGCTTGTAGTAAACGAGCCATTTATTTGACTAACAAGTATGCTATGATTCCACCCACCCACCCACTTACCCACAAATCATCAGGTGGTTGATGTGTATGTGCCTTGAGAAGCTGAAGATTCGTAGAGCATATTGTTTTGATGGAACAACGGGACTGAATGTCAAAATGTGTGGAGACATTACAATTGCCACCCACTCACACCATGATAAGATTCAGCAATAAAAAAACAGCAGGGTCTAATGTTTTGTTCTCCTTGAGGATTTTGAGCACTGCTATGAGGAGGCTGATGCATAAAAGAGATTGCTTAATTTATGTAATTTAAATTTTACAAACATTATATTGCAAGAGAGCTTCTCTTTTCAGATGCTGTTGTAAGCTTAGATTTCTGAGTCAGCCCACTAAAACTCCGGAGGACTTAAAAATAGGTGATTATCTTGTTTCCGGGGGGTTGGGGAGAAAATGTGCCCCAATAGTATTACATTCATTTTCTTGATGCTTCAAGCTCCTGGGTGTCTTGTTTTTGAACAAATTCATCAGAATAAAGAACTGAAGATTCCTCTCTTAGCACATTAGGAGGCTATTCACACATGCATGCAAAACTGGGCTAAGGGAGTCCAGCCCAGTTTTGCACACATATGTGAACCAACGAGATTGGGCCTGATCCCAGTCACCACATGGTGGAAAATCTGCCTATTTAGCCACCCTCTTAAATGAAGTTACGGAAGTGAGCGCTCCCTGTGTGGCAGCTGTTGTGTGGCAGTCATGGCTTCTTGCAGCCGTGGCTGTCACACTGTGGGGAACCCGGGGAGGGGGGATTCCCATTATTGGAGCTGGGGGGGGCGCATGGTGGCGCATCCTGGCACCCTGACCCTGGAGCTGCCAGACGATCCTCCCACTCAGGGAAGGGAGGCCGATGGTCTGTAGGGAGGGTAAGTGAAAACTGCTATCCCCACAGACTGCTCCAGAGATCTTCTCACTGATCGTGACAAGAGCTCCTAGGTCTCCTGTGAAGAGAGAGAGTGGCTGACAACCTAACGATGCACCAGTGCAACAGGAGAAGCACCAGTGCTTCTGAAGAATTCTCAATTAACATAGCACGGGTGCTAGTATATGTGTGTAGGAATTTCAACAACCTCCCCTTCACCATTTCATAAACCTGCCACAGTCGATGGGCTGTCCATAATTTACAATGTAGTAGCCAGCGAAGAGATGTCTCCAGTTACACACTTCCTCCAGGAAGGCACGGGTTTTCGTCCAGCATCTGTAAAGAAGCACAAGAGAACAAATCACTACCGAGTACCAAATCCAACCTGTATTCCCCGCAACCAAGGTCGCTCACCAGATCCCAAAGGTCCTGAGTCCAAGGGTCTAAGGTGTCACACAGGGAGGTATGGAGGCTGTTTGATGAGTTGTCTCCAGCAGCCCATCCTGAGTGAAGCTGCAAAATTTATAGCAAGTTGTCAGCTGGAATCGATCAGTGCACCACCCAGTCAGCCGCCCTCAATCAGTCTTGTACGTGCTGCAAGCGACTGCTGTGTCTCAACTTCCTGACTTGGTCATGCCACATCTCGCACCTGTATGCCCTGGGAGATAACAGCGGCAGCGAGAGTTCCTCCTGGGTTTCGTTGCTCTGCTCTGTCTCCTGCACCAAACTCTCCTCCTGGCCCATCGCGAGTGCCATCTTGAATGAAAGCCTGACACACCAGGATTTTCTGTGTCACCTGAAAATTTGTCCCAGAGGGCTGTGTATCTCTCGGGAGCATATCTTGAGGTGGTGCAGAGCACTTCCCGGGGAAGGAGAAATCATTGAACTTTGCCCCCACTGCAGTGGAGGTTAGTTCATTGACATTTTCAGAAGTGCTGATCCTTCTCCCATTGCACCAGTGCTTCATTAAGAGGGGTGTGTGTGTGTGTGTGTGAGAGAGAGAGAGAGAGAGAGAGAGAGAGAGAGAGAGAGAGAGTTGTGCTCAATTGTCATTAGATTCAAATTTTTAGAAAACAGTTTTTTCCAGGGGGGGAAGTGGTAGACCTGTCTTTGTTGAAATTCTAGATGTCTGCCAAACAAGTAAGCCGTTTCTGGTTTCAGGATGTAAACACAAGCAATGTTTTTCATTGCTTTGCTTTCTGTACGGAGACCACAAGTGTTTGGATTCCCCACCCTACCTCATCCTATCCCATGTGAATTTCAAAAGGGGTCCTACTGCTAATTATTTAAATTCACTTCTCTCACTGAGTGAGGGGGGCGTTTTGGGAATGAAAGAGAGAAGGATTGTAAATGACTTCATTCATAAAAAGGGCTTCACTTTTGGTTTCAGAGTGTTCTTTGCCTGCCATGGGCCTAATCTAGAAGCAGACAAACCAAGGATGATGCTGATGATGCCGAACAAGCACATTTAATAACTTTTAACACAACTCTCCTCTTCTCTGCTAGTGAAGTGTGTGCATTTTATAGCCAAATCTTTGTGAGGGGCAATAGTTAAATTAAGCCACCAGTAATTAAATGACTAGTTGTAGTCCTATGGCTTTTAAAGTGTCCATCAGTGACTGCAATGGTGATGCAACAGTAGCACAATGTTGCTTTTTGCACTCAGCAGCTTGCTTGGATCAGCTTGGCTGTTCAGCAGTTAACTACCTCTGGTTTACTCGTAAATCCAGACTGTGTTAGACAGCACAGAACATCATGCTAGCCTTTTGCTTTAGGAAAATAAATAAAAGCAAACAATGGTATTAATTAAGGTCTGATAAGCACACAATGGGTTGTCAAGCCCTGTGGCATTCGTGGATCCTTAATTAGACTTATGCACTGAGAAATGGTTCACAGGAGGCAGTTGTGGAGAAGACAGATGCCAATGCTGTTTTTGCCAACAGCCAAGCTCTTCACAGTGTAGCCAGACAAATATGATCACAGTTCATCCAGATGTCTGAGTTTCTAGAAGGCATAGAGGATGCACAAGTTGCTGTCTTCTCTAAGCGATAATGTGCTAAGAGGCCTCTTTCAGGCTGCAAATGTAACTTGTCTGCATGACTAACTTCTCTGTTCAAGCCTCAGGCCCAAACTAAACATTTTAGGTAAATGCATGTTATGGTCGGCCAATGGCCCATTCAGACCAGGAAGAGCCACTTCAGGGGGTACTTCGGAATGGCAAAGTGAGGGGTAGCAAAGGCATAACCCTTTCCCTGTCTAACATTTCCCACTCCAAATTCCTCTTCCCATATGCCCCACCAAAGCATGTGAAATCATGTTCGTGCAGTGGGGAAATGATTTGCCTAGTGAGCAAGAGGTTGCTGGTTTGAATCCCTGCTGATGTGTTTCCCAGAATATGGGTAACACCTATATCGGGCAGCAGCGAGAGGAGAGCTGGTCTTGTGGTAGCAAGCATGACTTCACTTGTCCCCTTAGCTAAGCAGAGTCTGCCCTGGTTGCACATGAAAGGGAGATTAGAAGTGTGAGTACTGTAAGATATTCATTCCCCTTAGGTGATTCAGCTGCTCTGGGAAGAGCAGAAGGTTCCAAGTTCCTTCCCTGGCATCTCCAAGATAGGGCTGAGAGAGATTCCTGCCTGCAACCTTGGAGAAGCCACGTCTGTGAAGACAATACTGAGCTAGATGGACCAATGGACTGACTCAGTATATGGCAGCTTCCTATGTTCCTATGAAGGTGCTGAAAGGCATCATCTGTGGTTGCCAGGAGTCAGCACCGACTCAAGGGCACAACTTTACTTTAAAATCATGATATAGGAATGTAGCAGTCTGTGGTTGGGGGAACCACTTGAGGGTAGCCCTACTTGGGGCTTGCAACTGACTATTCAAGCTCTGCTCCTGGGCCACCATTGACACAAACTCATTTGACAGGTATGGGGGATTGGCCTTTTTAGGTGATGGCATCACATATTTTCATCTGCAGTCTGCCTCTCTGGAGATGTTTGTCAGGTCCTTCCTAACCTCTCTATTTTTAAGCAGGCTGTAAAGACCTCTTCTGCAAGACTTTTAATTGATTGATGTTACAATTTAGCTGCTATTTTGTATTTATAGTTTTATGTTTTATTTCTTTTATGACTGGATTTTTAAATATTTTATTAGTACCTTGGTCCTGAAGCATGGAATACAGATATTTTAAATAAGCCCCTCCCACTTCTCCAGTGCTGATAAAACCAACCCTCCCTGGAAGTGACTTTTCCTGCTCTAAACAACCTGCAAGGCTATCATCCTCTATAATAAAAGCGTTGGGTGTGTGCCTGTGTCTCTGCGCCCGTGTCTCCTTCGGCCGTTCTGGGCATGTGCGGAGCACATGCCCAGAACGTCCGAGGGAGATACGGCCGCAGGCACCAGGCGGCCATGTTGAGGAGAGTGGTGGGCCGAGAACGGACTACGGGGAGGGCGGAGGCCACAGAGAGCGGAAAAAAGACAGCGCTGGGTGGAAGCGGTGGGGGAAGCTGGGACAGGCAGCGGCAGAGCCGCCGCCTTGGCCAAAGGAGGGCGGAGGGCGGCGGGCCCAGAAGAGGCACTGGAGAAGTCGGGAGGCGAGGCCGCCCCGTGGGGCCGCCGCCCAAACCACGGACTCTTCCTCCTCCTCCCCGCCACTATCCATGAGCCCCACTACGCGCCGCGCCCGGCTCGCTGCCCGTCAGCACCTTGAGATGGGCAGACGGGCCGCTGGACGAGCCCGGCGGGGGAGCGACTTCATACTCGCCGGTGACTAACGTGTCGTGGTGGATCTCCCCCCGCAGGTCTTTCTGTCTCCGCTCGCGGCGCTGGGCCACGGCTGAGGGCGCCCGTGCTCCAGGGAGGGTTGGTGGAGCCGTGCGGGACGACGGGGTTGGGGCCCCTGAGACAGAAGGCACCTTTGAAAACGGATGGCCTTGCGTAGTTATCGATTCCAGAGCTCGCTTCCGTGCCTGTTTCCAGCGCCAAGCCCTGCTTTAGTGCGAGTGGCAATAATGGGGGAAAGGGTGTCTCTGAGCAC
The DNA here is from genome assembly GCF_027244095.1 of Hemicordylus capensis. Classification (NCBI taxonomy): domain Eukaryota; kingdom Metazoa; phylum Chordata; class Lepidosauria; order Squamata; family Cordylidae; genus Hemicordylus; species Hemicordylus capensis. The sequence continues at coordinate 255,544,471 of NC_069657.1, forward strand.
ATGCAGAGTGTCTTCATCTGATTCTTTAGTCTCATTTTGGAGTATTAACTATTCTTTACCAAAAGGAACATTGTGGAGAATCAACTTTCCGGCGTGCGTGCACTAAGGGTGCACTCCTAACCCACTTACTTGAAAGTAAGCAATGGGGCTTTTGAGTAATTATGTTTTAGGCTTAGTATGCCAAATTAAAATGGGTGTGTGTCAGATTGTGGGAGGAAACAAGCCCCCAGTCCTCAATAAAACATGCAAACACTGCAATCCAAAAATACTGTACAGAGGCGTAACTAGAGAAAACGGCGCCCAGGGCAAGCACTGAAATTGTGCCCCCCCCCGCCGACCCCCAGCATACATCTGACTGACACACATGTGTTTTTCCCTCACAACAACCCTGTGAAGTTGGCTTGTATCTCAAACAACAGAATTATGATGCAATGATGATTAGGGGTGTGCAATTCGGATTTTTGGGTGATTCGGCTTGGACCCGAGCCGAATCACCCCCGTTCTGTTTTGTGCCCGAATCTGGGTCACCCGAATCACCCTTGATTCGGTTCGGATTTAACCCGAATCCGAATCTGAATTGATTCGGGGGGGTAAAAAGGGGCCCAGGGGAAAAATTTTGGGGTGGGGTGGTAGTGCCCAATGGGTAGAGTCTACCACCCCAATTTCGGGGGGATTGGGCAAAGTCCTGATTTTTTGTGAATTTTTAAAGTTTTAGTGACTTTGGGGCAGTTCGGGGGCATAGCATGGGATCTGGGCAAAAGGAGTGGGGTGGGGTGGTAGCGCCTAATGAGTGCAGGCTACCACCCCAATTTCAGGGGGATTGGGCAAAGGGCTGATTTTTGGTAAATTTCTGAAAATTTCATGTCTTTGGGGCAGATTGGGGCATATTGGGGCAGAAAGTGGGGGCTGGGGCAGAATAGTGGGGTGGGGTGGTAGTGCCTAATGGGTGCAGGCTACCACCCCAATTTCAGGGGGTTTGGACAAAGGGGTGATTTTTTGAGAATTTTTGAAGTTTTGGTGACTTTGGGGCAGTTTGGGGGCAGAAAGTGGATCTGCCCCAAAAGAGTGGGGTGGGGTGGTAGTGCCTAATGGGTGGAGGCTACCACACCAATTTCAGGGGGATTGGGCAGAGGGCTGATTTTTTGAGAATTTTTGAAGTTTGGGTGTCTTTGGGGCAGATTGGGGGCAGAAAGTGGATCTGCCCCAAAGGAGTGGGGTGGGCTGGTAGATAGTGCCTGATGGCTGGAGGCTACCACCCATCCCCAATTTAAGAGTGATTGGGCAGAGGGGTGAATTATGGTGAATTTATTTGTATGAGGTTTGTCTTCATAAGGTGAAGTGTGCTAAAGTGATTACTTCCTCATATTATTCATAGTAAAGGAAAGTGTGAAAAAGTGAAAGTGGGGTCATGAGAGTTGTTTAATTGAAAAAAATCTCATTTGCTATGATAGAATGAGAATTCACACCTCAGAAAAAACTTCTGAGGTGTGAATTCTCATTCTATCATAGCAAATGAGATTTTTTTCAATTAAACAACTCTCATGACCCCACTTTCACTTTTTCACACTTTCCTTTACTATGAATAATATGAGGAAGTAATCAATTTAGCACACTTCACCTTATGAAGACAAACCTCATAAAAATAAATTCACCAAAATTCACCCCCTGCCCAATCACTCTTAAATTGGGGATGGGTGGTAGCCTCCACCCATTAGACACTATCTAGCAGCCCACCCCACTCCTTTGGGGCAGATCCACTTTCTGCCCCCAATCTGCCCCAAAGACACCCAAACTTCAAAAATTCTCAAAAAATCAGCCCTCTGCCCAATCCCCCTGAAATTGGTGTGGTAGCCTCCACCCATTAGGCACTACCACCCCACCCCACTCTTTTGGGGCAGATCCACTTTCTGCCCCCAAACTGCCCCAAAGTCACTAAAACTTCAAAAATTCTCAAAAAATCACCCCTTTGTCCAAACCCCCTGAAATTGGGGTGGTAGCCTGCACCCATTAGGCACTACCAACCCACACCACTATTCTGCCCCAGGCCCAACTTTCTGCCCCAATATGCCCCAATCTGCCCCAAAGACATGAAATTTTCAGAAATTTACCAAAAATCAGCCCTTTGCCCAATCCCCCTGAAATTGGGGTGGTAGCCTGCACCCATTAGGCACTACCACCCCACCCCACTCCTTTTGCCCAGATCCCATGATATGCCCCCGAACTGCCCCAAAGTCACTAAAACTTTAAAAAATCGCCAAAAATCAACCATGAACCGAATCACCCGAATTTTTTTGCCCGAAATTCGGGTGATTTGGCTCGTGTCCGAAAAAATTCGGGGGACATCGGGGGTGATTCGGTTCGGCCCCGAATCACCCGAAATTGTTCATTTCGGGCACAGATCGTTCTGTGCCCGAAATTTTTTGCACATCCCTAATGATGATACACACCACATTATACTTAGGTTTTTCCTCACAAGCAACAACCCTGTGGAGTTGGCCTGTATCTCAAACAACAGAATTATGATGCAATGATTGATGATACACACCACATTATACTTAGGTTTTTCCTCACAAGCAAGAGACAATCTCCAAAGGTCCTGGCATATAACCCCCTCCCCCATTTTTCTTGCCAAACTTTGTGTCTTTAGCAGGATACCACAGGCACTTGTTAAAGCTAACACTGCAGGTTTTTCTGAGATGGAGCTGTTATAGGAGCACTTCAGCGTAAACTGAGATCACAAGGCAAGCTTTCACAGTGCAAAAACGAGCATGCCAGCAAGCAGAACTCATGGTAAAACTCTCTTGAAACACCTTGTAATAATGCACAGGCAGCTATGTTACACTGCTTGAGTCAACTCACACTGCTGTACTACCCAGGCTGTGGGAATTGACTCTCAGTTCCATATACATGCATGCAATTAAGATTGAGTGCCAAAGAATCTTTATGATTGTTTTTCTTTCTTTTGGGGCGGAGAGAGGAGCGTATAATGAAAACATTAACACCTGTTAGGCACCTGAGACCATAGTTGGGCAGCTAAATAAAAGCCTGATTCTTTAATATGTTTTTTCCCCCACATGTGGCTTCTGTAGTTTTTGCAATTCATTCAATTTCTCACCCTGATACTTGGTCTGCTGCTTCCACCCGCCCGCCGCCGAATCCTTTCTTCCGTGTGGGTGTCCGTGTGTGTCCTCATCGTCCTGCCTGCGCCTGCTGCAGTGCAGCCCCAGCCCCAGCAACCACGCTTTCCTCCGCGACGGCGACCGCACCACCACGTGCAGGCGAACAGAGGAGGACGGACGCACCGCACGCATGCGCAGCGCGACTCGGCACGCCGGCTGAGTCGCGCGTGTGTGCGTAACTGACCTCTGGCTTGCAAGCCACTTGAGGGCCTCTTTCTGGCTGTTCCAGACTAAGCGAGCGATGGAGCGAGCAAGCCTCAGCCAAGGGCAGGCTCAGTGAGCAGCATGAAAGGCGCCCACCGCGGCGCCCCCCGCCGCCAAGCCAGGCCACTGACTGGCTGCCAGCAAAGCAATGGGGGGGGCACGGGTGGCGCGGAAGGGACCGCTCATGGGGGAGGGGGCGCCGATGTGCTCCCTTGACTGCTGCAGCGCTGCTGCACTGAGCAGGAGAAATTTGTATTAAAATTTTTTGAAAAAATAAATTTGGTCATGGCGGCGCCCCCCATGTGACCCAAAAAGATGGCGCCCGGGGCACGTGCCCCCCCTGCCCCCCTATAGTTACGCCTCTGATACTGTATGAAATAAATAGGGGTTTTCTGAGTAACCTTGGCTAGAACTGTATTGTGAGCTTCAGGATTCAATCCTAACCATGTTTTTAATAGTATTGTGATTTAAAGTATGCTGTGCACTTGGGATTGAAAGGCAGCATATAAGGGCTCCTTTCCCCCTACCTATGCCCCTGATATAAATCTAAAAAAAAATAGGGCTGTGTAGGAGAGAATGTTTGTTCAGCACAGAAGACAACAGACAGCCCAGATTTTGGCTTCCTCTCTTTTAGGAAGATGGCCACTCCCCCCCCCCAAGAAATCAACAGCTAAGTCTCTCTGAGCATATGCAGAGTTCTTGAGACTTACCAATGGGAAAAATATTTTTTAAGAAGGGTGAGAGAGGGGGGAGGGAGGGGGAGAGAGGGGGTGGGAGGGGGAGAGAGAGGGGTGGGAGGGGGAGGGAGGGCAAGAGAGTGGGGTGGGAGGGAGGGGAAGAGAGGCAAGAGTGTGGGGCAGAAGGGAGGGAGGGAGAGTGGGGCAGGAGAGAGAAGGGAACAGCCAGCCCCAAAGAACAAGCCCATTAATATAACGGGCTAAAGAGGAGTGGGGAGGGGGAGGGGCAAGAGGGAGGGGGAGGGGAGGGGCAAGAGGGAGTGGGTCAGGGGGAGGGGGAAGGGAAGGCCAAGAGGGAGTGGGGTGGTGGGAGGGCAGGAGGGACTGGGGCAGGAGGCTGACGGGGAGGGGAGGGTGAGAGAGAGGGGTGGGAGGGGGAGGGAGGGCAAGAGAGTGGGGTGGGAGGGAGGGCAAGAGAGGCAAGAGTGTGGGGCAGTACTCTCAGAAAAGGGCCCCCACTCTCGGCCAGAGGAGGCGGTGGGCCCGGCCTGGTGGAGGAGGACATGGTGCGGCCGAGGCGGTGGAGTTAGCTGGCCCCAAAGGTCTACTAGCGCCCGTTATTTTAATGGGCTTAAAGTTACTAGTTATATATATTTGCATGCAATGTGTCATTGGGGTCTTTGATTTTGTTTCTCTCCAGATTATGGAGGAAAGTTTGAACTTTTATTGCAACTCTCTCAGATGTTTAGCAAATCAGCTTATTGTACATTTTAAATCTGTATTAACAGTAGGACAGTACTGAGAAACCTAATACATTCTTGGTGATTATTTCCAACATCGGCATTTATTAGGAGCATGAAAGATTGCTTTCTTCAATGTGTTGCTCCATTCATTTTTATTGTTTAAAATGGGGCTTGGTTTGGTATTGGTTCATTGTTTCTGCCCTTTATTTAATGACACACAGTGCCTGTTTCTCATGGCCTATCATTTTTGGGATGGAGGAGTTGCTTTGTATGCTTGAGTGTTGGACGGGGACTGGGGAGACCCGCGTTCAAATCCCCATTCAGCCATGAAACTCACTGGGTGACTCTGGGCCAGTTGCTTATCTCTCAGCCTAACCTACCCTGCAGGATTGTTGTGAGGATAGACATAACCATGTACACCACTCTGGGCTCCTCAGAAGAAAAAGTGGGATAAAAATATTAAAATAAACATAGAGGTGATATCCCCCCCCCCTTTCTTCTTTTAACTGTTGAAAATTGAGAAGAAGTGGCAGAGCTGTTTTTGGCAGTGGCCTCTTGTGGCAGCCCATCCGCCCTCCTTGCTGCTGCTTCCACCCACGGAAGTGGAGGCAAGTGTTAGGGAGATGTTAGGCTCTGCATCACATAGTGGGAGAGCAAGTGGCCCTGTTCAGCCCCCCCCCCAGCATTACTTCTGGTGGCTGTCGCTGATGTCTGTCTTTTTCGACTGTGAGCCCTTTGGGGACAGGGGACCATCCCCTCACTTTTTATTGTTATGGAAATTGCTGTGTGAACTCTTTGCTGAAGAAATATAAATATTTTATAAAAGCATAAATATTAAAGTATAGATATGTTAAATAAGAATACCAGATATCTGAGGCATTCTTTTTTTATATAATAATGTTTATACCTGTTCCCACAAATAGGCTCTCTACTGCTGGCAACCCTGACTAACTCAGCTTCTGCATAATTCTGAATGGGTTGGGGGCAAACTTTCTTCGGCACTCCCCAAAGCCCTTTGACTTTATTGTGAAAAGGAGATTAGAAGTTCGTATAAGAGAGTGGAGGAAGTATCTTTCATCTCTGCATTTCTGAATCATCCTCTCCTAGACATCTTAGACAGACTACCTCAGTAATCGCAGACTTTTGAAATTGGGTCATTCTGGCATTTCAAAACCAATGTTGGAAAGCCATATGCATTTGCTGTGGATTTTAAACCTGCCGATCTCTCTTGGAATATCATTGGAATATGTCGCATTTGAAGAAGCTGTTGCATCCCATAGTAAATAGAATATTCGTCAATTGGCTTTGTACAAAAACCCGTCAAGTATGACTGCTGCAACTTACTGCACATTAGGATGGTTGAAATGGACTGTAAACTAGTCAGTTTCATGCTGTGTGTATTTCAAGTGATGCTTGATACTGCAGATGCAAATAAGTGAGAAGTTGGCAAGTGTTGAATGGGTGTAGGCGATTTCTCTGAGAAACCTTCTGATTGTCAATTACACCAGTGGAGTGCTCTTTTGTGTGTTATAATCCTTACTTGGTCAACTGAGTACTAGTGACTCTCAAATTGTGGGGTGCCCCCCCTTGGGGTAGAGGTGGACACAGAGTTTTAAGGAAAGTTAGATTTCTGTGGTGGATGGTGCCTCCTTCCTTTCAGTTTTCAAAGAAAGCACACATAGGATCCCTTTCTTACCACAGGGATGCTGACTACTAACTGTCTCAAGTTTGTTATTGGCATGACTCCCATGGATGGTCATGCAGGTCAAAAAGTGGAAATCTGTCCACCCCAGAATCCATCAGTGGCACAATGACTGCCCTTGAAGCAGTGGCAGGGGTGTAGCTAGGGGAGAGGTGGCCCATGTTCATCCCTCTCCCTGGCAGCCCCTCAGAGTGAGGGAGATAATGAAAAAAATAGGGAGAGGTGGAGCTGAGGGTCCCCTAGGAGCTGGAGGTCCTGGGTTCTTTGAACCCATCTGCTCAATTATAGCTACACCGCTGAGTCATGGAGCAGGCTTGTTTGATGGCTCAAAATTAGAAGGTCTGCTTCACAGAATCTGTCACATGAAGTTCCAAACAAGGTGCTCCTTGTTTGACAGCAAAGGTATGTGAAGAACCGTAGCTTAATGGAAGAATAGTTGCTTTGCATGCACATTCAGGTTTGGAGGGGGAAATGGAGCCCCGGTTGTTTTTTAAAAACCCTGAGGGGAACAGGATTACTGATGCTTCTAAGGCTGAAGGCAGTGTATAACAATAACAATACAGCCATGGCGATTGTCAATCACCTCAGTTATTACTGAAATGCTATCACTATGCTAAAAATAAGAATTACGGCTAGAAGTACCACAGCCATGAAGTTGGCTCACAGGAGCCCCCCTGGTATGCCCATTTTTCTGGTGTCCTGCCTAGGCAATGTTTCAGCTTCTCCAGCCTCTATGCTCTGATGCCTCAAGCCATCTGCAAGCCCTCTCCAGCTTTCTTTTCTCACAGATTACTCACAGTACCGGGTACAAGGAGTAAGGGAAACATGGCAAAAGCATTCTTGTTGGGGTCCAGTGCTCCCTCTAAGGCGTGTGTGTACACTCACACAATTCTTGATGTCTGCTCAGTCAATTTTTGATCCCGCTCAGGTTGAATCAGAAAGGTCCTACTCTGAATGCACATGCAAGCACACACTGCCTTGATACTGCCGGCCAGAACAAAACTCATTCTGCACACAGACGAAAAAAATTAGAGAGAACACTGTTTGGGTCAAATCCCTCCCAAATGAGCACCCCATCGCCCCTGGCAACAATTTTCACTCCACAAAGCATTCCCTTAAAAACTGACTGCAGTTTCTCTCATGGGTGGTCATGGCATTGTTTTATTGAGCAATGTGAGCTCTCACTCCCACATAGATTCATAAATAGACAGCACTATGTACAAAAAGCTCCGCTAACTAAAAAACTAGGTACCGTTACATGCTGTACAAAATGACAAACGTTGCAGCAGAACAGTACAAAGGTGTCGTACCAAACAAAGCGAGGCTATTGTGACTGAAATTAATGGGCTTCATTGACTTTTACAGTCTGTTACAACAAGCATAGTTTATTTAAAAGCTGGGCATAGAACCATAAAAATCACCCTAATGATAAGAATTCTCGAAGGTTATGCAGAGTTCATCAGAGTAGGTTGTATGTCCGTGCCATACTCAAAGCATACTCTAAAACAGCTGATTGAAACTGCAATCCTGTCCACCTTTACTTGGGAGAAAGTGAAACTGGTCAGAGGGAGAATTGTGAGGAAACTGGCATAGGAAGGGCTGCAGTGGACAAGGTTGTAGTAGTAATAAGGATCGTGGAGGTCCAAAACTGACCACTTTTTCTTATAACCGGAGTGATAATTTGTGGGCCTTTTTTCAGGGGGGCAAATCTGATGTCTAATACACCCAAAGTTTGGAGGACCCCTGAAGGTTTAAGTAGTTTTGGTTCATGCTAGAATTATTGATGTACAGCAAATTTTCACTCACAAACATTTTTGGCATAAGAGTAATTCTTTCAAGGGTAGCCAAAATGTACTCCCAAACATTCTCTCCTTGCTCTCCTTTTTCTTTGGATGTTTGCTGTGTAATTGGCAAACCCTTTTAATCACAATTTTTAAACAAGTACAAAAATAACTTCACAAAGACAATCAAGAGTGAGGACTATGCTTCCTGCCCTCATTCTGAATGAGCTCTTACTTTTGCCCCTTTTTGCAATCCCCCCCAAATTCTGAAAGGAAGGGGTGCTTGTTGCAGTTGATGAAAGCTTCAGCAAAAAGTGCTGCCTGTTTGGCTCAGCTGTAAAAATAATTAAATAGGATGTATAGTCAGGTGAATTTGCTTATCCTTTTCATATCAGAAAGGATGGATTAATGCAAGGGTATATATTGTAGGCTGCCACATTTAGACTGCCGCTTCATACAGTACATCTACAGTGACTTTTTATTTTAAAAAGAATTCTGGGCAGTAATGGGGCACCAATATGTTTTCCTGATTAAAATAAAATAGTTTGGTTTCATGGTTGTGTATACACTGCTTTACCAATACTATCTTTTAGTATAAAAGGGTGTATGTATACTGGTACATTTGGTGTGCAAACATCACAATGAAGAGATTCCAAACTGGGGCTGGTCCTTTGTTAGCCCTGGGCAAGTCATTATTTCTCAGCTTAACCTTTGAAAACAGAGTGAGGTAATTCCATATTGAGCTCTTTGGGGACTGGAGGATATACATCTAAGAAGCACTTAAAAGAGAGCACTCTTCATATTTTCTGCAGATAACCAAGTTCTGCATCCACAGGGTATGCTGCTAAAAGGGGCCATAACACAATTGTAGAGCACATGATTTTCATGTATAAGGTCCCAGTGCAATTCTGGCATTCCCAGTTAAAGGATCTTGAATAACATTGTTGGTACCAAATTGATGGGGGGCCTCAGGCAAAGCCCTGCGTTTGCTTCACCACACACATCTGGCACCCTAATTTGGGCCTCTGGGTTGACTAGCCTAACTCTTGACACAAACCTGCCAAGTAGCATGGCTGGAAGAAGCCTCTGCCAGCTAGCCAGTCAGTTCTGGGCTCCATGGACTATTGGCCAATTTGGTACAGGACAGCATCTTATGTCTTAGTCTGTTCCAGTGACAACAGGAAAACCTGTGCAATTATCTACTTTTCATCATTGTATTCAGATATTTGTTCCAAGGAACCAGGGTTCAAATTTAAATTTATACCTTCTATTAAGTTCACAAATAATGGTCCTTTGAATAACATTTGAATCTGCCTTATACTGAGTAAAATCATTGGTCCATCTTGCCCAGTATTGGCTATTCTGATGGGCAACAGCTTTCCAAGATCTCAGGCAGAGATGCTTCCCAACTCGGTTACCTGATATCCTATTTAACTGGAGATGCCAGAGACCGAACATAGGCCTTTTGCAGAAACAGCCTGTGCAAACAGACAAACCCCTAAGCAGGGCTGTCCTTAGAGAGCCTTGGTGGGGCGCAGGGCCTGGAGCAAATCAGCCAGTGTGAGGGGCCCTTCTAGTTAGTTGTAATGGGGGTTAAAACAGTAGGGCCTGGGGTGGTTGCCCTGCCTAAGGACAGCCCTGCCCCTAAGTGATGCCCCTTCCAAGTTCATCTCACGAATAACATCTATCCAGGGATCTATTTTCAACTCCCAGAATAATCTACATGTATGTTAATTAATAACCCATTCAATTAAAAATACATGTTCATGTCTATTCATCCACAAGAAGAACTTCAAGAGACCTTGGGTAGATGTAAAACATTGGTATTTCTATTTCTCCTAAGAATTTCTTCCATGAACAGAAGGCATTTCCATTCATGCAAGGGGTAGAGATGATCTTCATTGATCTGTCTTGTCTGCTGCAGTCCCCATGCCATCCAGTTCTGGAGTGTCCCCCAACCCTCCAGAGAGATTTGGTGGGGAGCACATAGAGCTGCAGAGGGAAGAAGGGATCTGTGAAAATCACCTCCTTGCATGTATGGACTTCCTTCCAGTCATGGAAGAAAGACTTTGTATCCAATCCATTGTATCCAGAGACCATATCCCAGGAGGCACAGCACATACTTTGCACATATAAGGCACCAAGTGCCATCTTCATTTAGAAGATCCACCAAACGTTAGGACAAAATAGGCCTTGATCTGCTTGGGTATCTGTAATATCCTATAAATTGGCCAACTGTAAATACTAAATCCCACCAATTCTATAATGATCACTTGTTTGCATGAATATGACATCAGTGAACATCTTGAACATATTATTTACAAGCACAGAAATCCATCTTGTTTCTAAATGTAAAAATAAGTCAGCTTTACATCTACCACTGAGAAGCTGGACAAATCAACACACTGGTTACTTTAAACTGTAGCTTTTCCATTTATCAAGCATATGGTACAGCATTTCACCAGGATGGTGCACAGTGGGCAGACTGGAGAACAATATTACAGGAGAAATATTATTTTTTTAATTGACAGAAAGGCAGCTCTAGAAAGCATTGTTGATGATTATACTGATGGCTGGGTTAGAAGTTGCTTGTTCTTGTTCTGAAAAAGTAAAAAGCAAATTTTTGAAGTCCACTGATTCATAACGGAGCTTGTTGATCTTAGAAGGTTGCCTGCCTTCTGTATTATTCAACCGACTATGTGAGCTGGCATACAGTCCGCTTCTGTAGAGATAAGAAACAGTGGGGATTTTCACCAACTTTCGTAAGAAACAAGATAGAATCCCATCTTGGGAAAATATAATTTTCTGGCTTAAAATCTTTTTTGACCTCTAAAACACCATATATAAATATCCTCATTTCACAGAAGGGAAACTCAGGCATAGCCAAACCATGGTGGAGAGGTTTCAATGTGCAGTCTTCTGTCTATGACAGAATGGAGAGTTCTAGTTCAGAGAATGCTCTGCTCAGCATCACCTCTTCAGGTGTGCTTTCACACAAAGGGAAAAAGGATAAACTGACGAGGTCAGATGTCCATGGTATCTAGTTCACTTTGATCTAATGCAATCCACCTCCTCTGTGACCGGCATTGCACTTGTTCTGATATCCATATCGACACTAGGCTTGTTCCCATAGTAGGTAGACCTCCACCTGAGTAACATGATCTTCTTGAAATATTTCATGGTGGTATTCTTTACTGTTACGAAGCACATGGTATTAATCATGCTGTTGCTCATGGCAATGCACTCTACTATATAGAAGGCTGTAAGGTAGTGCTTCTCCTTCACAAACACTGTTGGGAAGAAGTCACGGACGATTGTGAAACCATAGAAAGGTGACCAACAGAGGACGTAGGCAGTCAGAATGCACATGAGCACCAAAACTGTTTTTCTTCTGCAACGAAGCCTCTTCCTGATTTGTTCCGTCTGAAAACCTGGTACAGTTTTAAACCAAAGCTCCCGGGAGATTCTGGCATAGCACAAGGTCATAGTGATGACTGGTCCAACGAACTCAATACCAAAGATGAAAAGAAAGTAGGATTTGTAATACATCTGCTGGTCAACAGGCCAAATCTGGCCACAGAAAATTTTCTTTTGGTTTTTCACTGTGAATAATACAGTTTCAGTAGCAAAATATGCAGATGGTATCGAAATAATCAGGGATACAATCCAGACCAAGGTGATTAGGAATGTTGCTGTCTGATAGTTCATTCGAGGCTTCAATGGGTGAACAATGGCAAGATACCTGCAAGAGACAGATGGTGTTTCCAGATTGATGAATTTGTAATTCAGTTATGTTTTTGGAGCTACTTTCCTTCATACTGGATAGAAATGGCCACTCTTTCTTAATAATAATAATAATAATAATAATAATAATAATAATAATAATAATAAATTCGATATCTATACCGCCCTTCCAAAAATGGCCCAGGGCGATTTACAAAGAGAAATAACAAACAAATAAGATGGCTTAAAGCAAACCTCCACCTGAAATGCATCATGAAGAAGCTCCATTGTGCAGCAAAAGGGAGGCTGGAGGCACAGTATTTCTGATGGAGGCTGCTCTGCTTGGATTGGATTGGGGAGAGCTTCATTGCCCTGACACATACCCCACCGACCCGGCCCTAGGCCTGATTCTTTGATCTGCTCTGGAATGCATAGCAAATCAGACTGTAATGCAATAGGGAGCCTCCACATAGCAGGAAAATGCCACCTTGTAGGGCTCACTTAGACATGCCCTGATTCCCCTTGTGTTGGCAAGACATTGCTTTATCAGTGGATCTCATTAATGAAAGTTCTGTGATCCAGTTCTCTTCACCTTCAGATTTTAGGGGAGAATTACAATACAGGATCAACACCACACAAGGTCACCGCCTCAGTTATTCATTGTGCTTCAAATTTATTTTGGCAACACTCTTGTTACGAATGGCCAGTGAATACACACTTTTGTTTACTGACAAATCTCATGGGCATATGCCTTTCTGTATTTGATGCTCTCCTGAAACATGAACCCTTTTCAGCCCTTCTAATCAGCAGGAGAATCTTGAGCACTAGGTCACCTGGTTGCCCGGCTGCTCAGAGAGGCAGAACTGGCACGTTCTGTATGTATGCATTGGCAGTTTGTTCTCTTTGAGATAAATGTTTTTAATCAACCGAGAAAGCCGTGTACTCATATTCCCAGACCTAAGTGCAGGCAGGCAGCTTTTCATTGATTTTCAATGGCTCTTGTGAATTAGGGGGCTGATGGGGAAAAGAGAATACCTCTGAACGAAAAGGAAGACTTCTGAAAAAAAGAACATCCCTATTTTTCCATAAGCAACATTACTTCAGGCTGACTATTGATAAAGATTTTGCTTCTCTGGACAATCATTCATAGTGCCTATGGGAATGGATTTGGAAATTTATCTTCCTGCTATTTTCAATAGGTACAAGAACTGCCTATAGATGTATTGTTTCTTTACTATTTTATTATTGGCACAAGCAGCCTTGTGCACTTCCTTTTTCTTACAAATTAGAATTCACCTTGATCAACTAAGGGAGGTTTGTGTGTGGGAACAACAGTACATCTAAGGTCATAGTCCTGCTGCATCATGATGCCCATTGGACTCCATAGTACTGGATGGATTTGGCTTTTCTTGAAGGTGAGAATGAGCATCATCTCATGAGCCCCTAGCTGCTGTAACATGTGACCAGCTGCCAATGTCTGGTGGAGCTAGATCCAGGCCATTGCAGCCTTAGAAGGCAAGGCCCCAAGCTGGGAAGTAGTAAGTTTAAAAGACCCCTGCTAATTTTGAGCAAACTAAAAAGCAATGGTATTTTAAAAAGAAAAAACAACCCTCCAGTGAATGAGGGCACAGACCCTGCCAAGATCATGGATATTGCAAATTGTTCTCAACAAGGCCATACTTTGGTAATATACTCTAGTTTGGAAGACAGGTCACACTCAAACTAGCTACAGCGGTGCCACAGTGCAGACATGTGCACTTGCATGTTCCCCCCTGCAGTGGTGCAGCCCATGGAATTCTGAGATCTGTGTGAGTGTGGCACAACTATGCACATGCTGATCCAAAGTGCCCTTTCCCTATTGCCCATGCCCACCTGGTGTAGCAGACTAAAATGGCTGCTTCCCTCACATGACAGTCCTGCAGTTAGCGGTCAGGTGGCTGTGCCCATGCCCAGCAAGGCAGCAGATCAATTAAGGACTTGTTGATCCAGCAACAGCTAGCTTCAGATGGTGGGCTTGTATTAGTAGCCAGGACTCCCACACCTTCCTGGATCTCAGGCTGGCTATGAGGGGGCCTCCCCATTCTCCTGAGTAGAACCATTGGGAGGGACGCTCCAATCAGCAGGGCTGATGTGATTTCAATCAAATCGATTTAAATTGATTTGATTCAAGTCACATCAACCCTGCTGATTCACAGAAGGATTAAATTTTAACCATAATTTAAATTACTACTCAGGAAGATTCTATTTAATCATCATTTTCTATAAAATTATGTTCTGGTTGTCTAATACAACCTTAATACATATTTGGAGTTAGATGTAGGTTTCATTTTTAGACGGTAGGTACACACTGTAATAGGTACATGCTTCTCATAATGCTGTTTCATTCAGGCAACTAGGCCTTGCATTTTGTTGTTGCACTGTTTGCCTTTCGTATGCATGCCTTTCTTACTCACAGGTACAGGAACTTCATTAAAATATTCCCAAATGGGATCTCTTCTATGACCTGCTGCCATGATAGGTATTTCCCTTCAACAATGGAGGATACACTTGGAAAAGGTTTCCTCAGGACTACATGAATATGTTCTGTTCACTTTTGGTTTCACTTTCTGTTCCCCTCCACATCCCCTGTGTTTATATCCAGACTCCTCCTCCTTGCTCAGATCTACTCCCAAATCTTCTATTCATTCATTGACCTTCTTTGTCTTTGCACTTTTAAGAGAGAGCAAGGGCTTGACTCTGTGTGTGTGTGTGTGTGTGTGTGTGTGTGCTGTATGTACACCACCTGCAGAATAGGACTGATCAGGTCTGTTATCTCTCATCCCCATCTACTATGATTAGTATTAATGATGATATCTTCGACCTAGGTTCTTTATGAATTGTATTTTTTAAAAAATAAAAAATAAATCCAATTTAACTTTTAAAAATCTGATTTTAATTTTTTTTTAATGCATCGATTTTTATCAACCCTGCCAATCAGCCAAGCAAGCACTCTGCTTCTGGAGTTGTAGCTCAGCCCTGGGATGTTGCCTCTACTCCTGGGGTCCCAGGAGTGATGGAGGGAATTCTAGGGATAGGACAGGATCCCCCAGGGGCTGGCTAAAGGAGAGGCAATGAACTCTGGCTGCACATGGTCTGATAGATCTGGGGATCACTGTTGGGGCTAAGGGTCTCAAATGGGGTGTACTCCTCCTTCTCCAAGAGGGTCTGGATAGATTCAGGGAGCTACAATGCAATCAACCTAAGGTGGTATTTGCTTATGTGAAAAGGCCACTCAGACGCCAGTTCTTGCAGCAGCATAGAGATGGCTTTATGTGGTTGGCCTTTGTGTGGGTGGGCATGGGGTGGGGTGGGGGGCTCTCACATATTCTCCAAAGCCACACTCCACCATGCTGCTGCTACATTTTTTAAGTGCTGCTGCCCGCCATAGACGTCAGAGAGAAGGCTCTTTGTTCAGGTTGGGCTTCAGCCAAGAGCAGCCTGACCCAGGCCCCTCTGTATTACCAGCCTGGATCTTGAGTGTGCATGGCTTTCAGGGAGATGGAGCAGAGGCAGCTTGATTGTGCGTTGCTAGTTAGAATGAGACCGGTGGGTCCATAAACAGGAGGCACAACAGAAGGTGAGCCAGCAGGTGTTGGAAAGAAGAGGATTAAACAGAAAGACAATCGGGAACATGGGAGAGCAGCAATGGTATGAAAGAGCACAGGAGCTTAGCAGAGTTGAAGCTGCTGGACATTCCAGGGAAGCCAAAAGCAGGATCTGGGGTATGAACAACTGGCCAAGTGGGAGGAGGCATTTTGTTTAAACCAAAAACTTGGAAGGAAAACACACACACAATAAATTCTGAGGGCAAGAAGGGACAAAGCTATTGAACTTAAAACAAATCCCAAGGGAGGAAATGCTAAGATTGTATGTTAGCATTTATTGTATTGTATTGATTGTATTATTACTATCTGTCCGTTTAATGAATGATTTCATTCTGCTGGTTAACTGACACAAGCACCACATGGAAGAGGGTTGGGTGGGGGAATTATTCCAGTCAGTACTTGCAATCTTTTTAAATTTTCTTTTGAAGAGGTATCAGAATGTGCTAACCTCTCCTTTAGATTTTTAGTTCTCTTGTAGGTTACCATAGGCCTCTTCTGGCATGATGCATAAAACACGTCAATAACTATTTCTACTCTCCACTCCAAAGACTCGTTGTTGTTATCAACAGGCTATGCATATGCCTGTTAGAATTTATTTTCACTTTTTTGGTCAGTCCTCCTTCCTGCAGATTATCACTTTCCTAGCTCTAGCTAGATTTTCTGGATAACCCCAGCTGAGCAAGTTGTTACTATAGAATTCAAATCTGGACATTGGTAAGTATAGTTCCTCTTTGTGAGGAAATCTACTCAAAATAGTTCCACTGAAATGAAATTTTTTTTTATTTCAATGGGACTACTCTGAGTAATTCTTTTTCATGTAAGCCATTCTTTGAATGGTAAATTATTACTTATATGCTAAAGATGAGAACTAGCAGTGAACGAATGTAATCTAGGAGCCAGTGTGATGTCGTGGTTAGAGTGTCTGACTAGGGCAGGAGAGGCCTGGGGGCCTCTTCTTTGCAGAGACTTGGGGTTCTGCAAAGAACAGTAGTTTGCAAGCACTTTCATTAGTAAATCCTTTTTGGTATAAACCTGGCATCAGGCATTCTCTAAGCAAGGTCATTCATAAGGAGAATGAAACCTGTATATTATTGCCACTGAATAAGCTCAAGTGTTGGTTGAAACACGTTTGGCACCAACTAAATGATTCTAGATTCTCCTCTTTGGTTACTATTAGACTGGTGAACATGTTAGGGCTTTTTGAGAGCATCCCTTTCAGTCAATTGTTACATTTTTTAATCTCTCCGAGGGATGGACTTTACAACCAACTAACCTGCAGCCAGTTATCCTACAAGGACTTCATTGAACTGTCATATGCTTTTAAATATTTTTATGTTTTTAAATGTATGTGTATACCTAAAAATGTAATGTATATAATATTTTATACTTACTACAACCTTAGGATTAAATACATTAACATTTTAATTTAGGATTCTCTTGTGTCTGCTTATATTATCATTACTGAATCCTATAGTGCAAGGTTTCTCTTATTTTCTTTGCTCTAAGTCTATCATAAAAAGACTGACTAACCCTTGCTAACTGGGCAATAGTCACCATTTTAATGTGGTGTTCTCTTTATTTAGCGGGGGGAGAGTAACTGGCCCTACCTACCTCCAGCACAGTATCCCTCCAGTGACTGTTACTGGTGTCTATCTTATGTTTCATTTTTAGATTTTGAGCCCTTTGGGACAGAGCTCCCTTTATTTATTTATTTACTTGCTTACTTTAATTACTTATTATTTCTCTATGTAAAGCTATTTGGAAACTTTGGTTGAAAAGTGGTATATAAATATTTGTTGTAGTTGTTGTTGACCATTTCAAGGATCCTAGAAGACCTTGTCGCTGCTTCTTTCACCTGCTGAACACAAGATGTTGGCTGACAGCCAGACTAAATTACTCATGAGTAATCCTTCTGAAATTAGTGGGACAAGTTAGTAATTTATTATTTATTTATGGCTAACTTGTTCCATTTATTTCAATAGGACTACTGATCAGGGTGGTATTCCGTGGGTGGGGACTCCTGTCATCTCCCCATTGTCATGGACAGATCACCATCTGGTTAAGGTAGAAGTTACAGCCTCGGCCCACCTCTGTAGGGGTGAAGGACCTATTAGATTGGTCCGCCTGAGGAGGTTACTGGATCCAATAGGATTCCAAGAAGCCTTGGAAGAGTTTAGGGTTGGCTCTGCTAGTAATTCTGTTGATGCTCTGGTGCAAACATGGAATAATGAACTCACTAGAGAAGTAAACACAATCACTCCTAAGCGTCCTCTCCAACCTGCTTTAAAGACAGCCCCATGTTATTTGGATGAGTTACAGGAGCTGAAGCGGCAAGATAGACAACTAGAGTGCAAGTGGAGGAAGACTCGGTGTGAGTCTGATCGGGTACAACACAGCACATTTGAAGATCTATGCTCTGGCAGTGTGGGTGGCAAAGAAGCAGTTCTTTTCTGTCCACATTGCTTCTGCAAACTCACATTCAGCTAAGTTGTCTAGGGTTGTGTGGAGGCTAGTATGTACCCCCTTCCCCTTGAACTGAAACTTGGAACCATTGGTTACTCACTGTGATATTTTTAATGACTTTTTTGCGGATAAAATTTCTCACATTCGGGCCGAGTTGGATTCCATGGTTATTGTGGGGTCTACTGTGGAGGTATCCAGCAACTCCTCTTATGGAATTAGATTGGATCATTTTCAGTTTGTGACTCCTGAAGAAGTGGACAAACTGCTTTGGACTGTGCACCCTACAACCTGTTCTCTTGACCCTTGTCCAACTTGGCTTATCTCATCTGATAATTATATTATCAAAGAGGATCTGGTAAATATTATAAATGCTTCTCTGAGGGAGGGCAGGATGCCTCCTTGTATTAAGGAGGCTATTATCAGACCACTTTTGAAGAAACCTGCATTGGATCCCTCGGAGTTAGCTAATTACAGACCTGTTTCCAGTCTTCCATGGTTTGGCAAGGTGATTGAGCGGGTGGTGGAATCTCAGCTCCAGGTAGTTCTGGATGATACAGATTATCTAGACCCATTTCAAACTGGCTTTTGTGTGGGCTATGGGGTCAAGATTGCCTTAGTCAGCCTGATGGATGATCTCTAATTGGCTGTCGACAGAGGGAGTGTGACTCTGCTGATCCTCTTGGATCTCTCTGCGGCTTTCGATACCATCAACCATGGTATCCTTCTGGACTGCCGGAGAGAGGTGGGATTGGGTGGCACTGTTTTACAGTGTTTCCACTCGTAGCTCTCTGGTAGATTCTAGATGGTGTCGCTTGGAGACTGTTGCTCTGCAAAGCGAGAACTGAGGTATGGAGTTCCACAAGGCTCCGTACTGTCTCTAATGCTCTTTAACATCTACATGAAATCGCTGGGAGAGATCATCAGGAGGTTTGATGCCGGGTGTATCAACATGCTGATGACACCCAGATTTACAGTTCTCCATGTCGACCTTATCAGGAAATGGCATATCTTCCCTAAATGCCTGCTTGGAGGCAGTAATGGGCTGGATGAGGAATAACAAACTGAAGTTGAATCCAAATAAGACGGAAGTACTGACTGGGGGTGGGTGGGTGGGGACCTGAGAGATGGTTTAGATCTGCCTGTTCTGGATGGGGTTACACTCCCCCTGAAAGATCAGGTACGTACCTTGGGAGTGCTTCTGGACCCTAAGCTGTCCCTGGTTTCTCAGATTGAGGCAGTGACCAGGAGCGTGTTTTATCAGCTTTGGCTGATACGTCAGCTATGTCCATTTCTAGAGGTGAATGACCTTAAAATAGTGGTACATATGTTGGTAACCTCCATACTTGACTACTGTAATGTGTTCTACATGGGGCTGCCTTTATCCATAGTCCAGAAACTACTATTGGTACAGAATGCAGCAGCCAGGTTGGTCTCTGGGACAACATGAAAGGACCATATAACACCGGTTTTGAAAGAATTGCACTGGCTGCCGATATGTTTCTGGGTGAAATACAAAGTGTTGGTTATTACCTATAAAACCCTTAATGACTTGGGACCAGGTTATTTAAGAGAGCGCCTCCTTTGTAATGAACGCTCCCACCTTTTACCATCTTCTGGAAAGCTCCAGTTACGGTTGCCACCAGCTCGTCTGTTGACGACTCGATACCCGGCTTCTTCTGTGGCTGCCCCAGGGCTTTGGAATATGCTTCCTGCTTAAATAAGAGCATCTCTTTCTCTGTTTGTTTTCAGGAAGATCCTCAAGACTTTCCTGTCCTTTTAATAATTTTAATAATTTGTTTTATATTGTTTTTATTGTGTTTTATGTATTTTAACCTGTGATTTTAATGTTGGCATCTGTACACTGCCTAGAGATTTACATATCAGGGGATATAAAAACATGACAAATAAATAAATATGATAGATAGATAGATAGATAGATAGATAGATAGATAGATAGATAGCTGTTTTTAATCTAAGCTGGTTGCTATGAAATGGATAAGTAGTTTTATTATTATTTTTTCTTTGTAGGGCATCTTATGTGTTATTAAGTGTACCCTGTTGCGGGATGTTTGCGTATAAAGGCTGACTATCAAGCATTTCTACTAGTACAGCCTTTTCATCTTTTTTTAATGCTTGCATTTTTGGATGAAGTCACCAGAATCCCACAAATGTGATTTTGTTTCAGGTAAAAGAAGTCTTGAAGAAAAGCCCATAACTTTAGATGCTGGTTCTAGTATAGAATTGTCTGAAACAATAGACTCCCTGGAGTGGAGGGGAGAGAAACATCAATGTTAGATTACACATAAAATACTGGTACCCAGAATAGATTATTATCCATGATGATCTATATCATTGTTCTCCATTCTATTACTCTGTCTTGAGTCACTGTAATTTTCAATAGAATACAATTGGTAGGGCCACTAATATAAGGGAATCTAAACTGTGATTATTCAGTGTTGTTCTGCCTTGCCTCATAATCCTGTTTATTCATTATTATAATAGAATAACCCTGCAGCCTCCTTGATAATTATACTGGTAACCTTAGCTATCACTTTCAAGGTATTCCTTTCACCCTTGCTCATGTTGTCCATACCTGAGATATGGGTTTTTGCTGCTGTTCAAATTCTCCATGTTTCAAATCAATTGTTGAAACAATAGGATGGCTGGGGGGACAGGTCTTGGTGGAACAAAAGCCAACTTTGATCAAAGTGGTGTAGCTCTAGCATCAAAGTCTTCCGGGGTGTTTATAAAATGCTACTTCAATCTAAAGGCTTGGATACATTGAAAAAGATCTGTTCTTGTTAGTAGTGGTTCATGTGTCAGAGTCACAACAATAGACTGTTATGTATATATAATGCACCCCTCTGTGTTTATTGCCAGTTAATCTGCAGTGTGAAATCTTTTATTAACTGCACAGCTAGTAATACCATCTTAGGTATTTCTCCCCCTGGGATTTAAAAAAAAAAAAACATAGTTACTTTTCCACCCATGGATTTAGCCCTCAACCCCCCACCCCACCCCACTGCTGCTTTTTGGTGCTTTTTGGTGACAGTGATCCTTTTTTCACTCCGAAGGGAAGGGAAGGCAGGATCAAGATCAGTGCACTGTTACTCTGACATAGAAGCTTGTCCCTAGAAGTTTCATCAGCAGCAGGGGAGAGAAGGGTGGTCAGGTCAAGGAGATATGCCTAAAGGGCGGGTGGGTGGGTCTCATTCACTCTGCATCCCAGCACAGAGCTGGCGGGGTGGGGGTGGGGTCTCTTTCTGAAGCTCTTCTCAGCAACCTGCTGTTGCTGTGAAGAGAGCATTGCAGCAGGGGGTGATTGTGAGTGGCAGGAGGGCAAATCCCTGAATCACTTGAGTTTATTTATTACAAAACGTTTTTAGACTGCCTATAACCAGGTCTTAAGGTGGTTCACAACTGATGAGTTCCCCCCTCATTATAATGAGCCCCCCCAACAAACCTAATAACCTTCAACCCCTCAAAACTTATTTTCTCCGCTCCAAAGTGACTGTCCTCTCCCCCACTAAATGTAAGTGAGGAATTGCTCTTCAAGCTTTCATGCTGTCTGCACCCCTGGACTGGCAACAACTTCCACAAAGAGCTACAGGCAGAGAGGAGGTTTCCAAGTATAATGAATGACCCACTATTTAAATCTTGAAGGGGCAGCTGTGGGGGAAGAAATCAAATGTGAAAATATTGGTCATTGGGAGGAATACAACATTCTTAGCTGCACAGACAAACCAGACATTCAATTCTTCTCCTTACCTGTCCACAGCAATGGCCAAGAGTGCATTGGTAGAGACATAGAGGGAGACAGTGCGCAAGTAGTTGACAGAGGCACAGAGCACATGGCCATGTTCCCAAGACAGCTGCCGCACCACATAGTAGTCCATCTCAAAGGGGCAGCAGACAATGGCCACAATGAAGTCAGAGATGGCCAGGTTGGCAATGAGCAGGTTGGTGAGATTGCGCAGCTTCTTGTAGCGGGCCAAAGCAGCAATGAAGATAAAGTTGCCAATGCCGCAGACCAACATGATGCCAACCAATGCCACACCAATGACAATCCTGGCAGCAAAGAAAGTGCGAGTCTTGGTCACATCGTCCTCATCATCCAAGGGTAGATCATAGTCGCCGTAGCTGAAGTTGAAGGGGAAGTTGAAGTTGAAGTTTGGATAAGAGGTGAAGTCTCCCTCGTGGTGGCTATAGATGGCAGCAAAGTTGGTGCTCATGAGTGTGGTGTTGGGATGGTGCCCTTCCTGCCTCATGCTGTTGCTGTTTGCCCCTTTTGTCTTCAGTCTTCACAGCTCCTTCTCAATGTCTCCCGGAAATGACCTTCTAGGAAAGAGATCTTGCTTTCTTGTCAACCAGGCTCTCAGCATCAGTTGTGTGATTTTACAGCAATCACATACTTTCTTATCTTTTAAAATGGGAAGAAAAAGAAAAACAGAATCAGAGAGGGGCGAATGTAAAAACTAGGAGGGCGGAGTCATCCCTGCATGGAAACGTTCTGCTATAGGTGTACAGAATTGTCTTGAGTAGAACAAGCCCTTGCACAGAAATATGGATGTGACATGTCCATGCTCTTTGAACACAGACCACTTGCTAGAAGTGCACAGGGTTTTCAAATATGGATCTATCGAATCGAATCAAATAAATCTGGATCTGATGTTTTATCAGTCAGCTGTATTTTACAAGTTGACTCTTCCTCTTTTCGTGTACAGAATGAAATAAGGGGAAGGGGGGGAAACAATGTTTGCTTCTCCCATCGGTTGGTGGCACTTTTACATAGTTGAGTGCTAGTGTACAGAACCGAGGACGAGGTCTCAACATCGGTGGGGGTCTCTCTTTAAGGGCAGGGGGGTTGCACTTACCCCCCCACACACACACACCCCGCTGCTTTCCCCCTGCCGGCGCTCTGTTTTTAAAGAATGTTTTCAGGGTGGCAGCATTCCTCCCTGCCGCCCTGCCCCCGTTGTTGCCTGGAAATACCGGAAGGATGGGCTGTGTGCGTGTTTTCCGCCGTGTGTGTTTGCTGCCATGTGCGTGACCACCATGCTTGTGCACCCACCACGCACATCACATGTTGTGTGTGCATGTCACCTTTTTAAAAAAGGAGCACCGGCAGGGGAAAAGCAGCGGGAGGGGTAGGTGCAACCCAACTCCCTTAAAGGGAAACCCCCTGGTGGGGTTGAACTTTGAACCGGCACCAGCGCGAACCGGTTCAAAGGCCTCTTGTATGGCCTTCGGACTGGTTTGTGCACATCCCTATTGAGTGCATAGGACAAGTTAGTAGAATGAGCCATCTCACTCAGGAGCACATCTCCTCTACTTTGCCTTCATTACTTTACAGTCTGGGGAGGGCCTGAAGAGAAACGAAACTGCATTTGGGTTACATTAAGTAATTAAAATGAATGCAAGGGGCCTCCTGCCAACAAATGTTTCGCTTTTGAAAACCGTTAAACAGGTACATTGTGCCAGATTTACTAACTGGAAAATGGCTAATCCATTGCTGAAGTCAGTGGAACTGATATTCATTTTGTAGCTGACAAGAGGACTCCAACACACTCTGACTTTGTTGTGGAACTGACAGGTTTATACTGCAGAATGAGAATTACCCATTCTTAAGTCTTATAGAGGGATTTCCCATGTCCATATCCGGCATACAAGAGAGTTCTTTCCATATTTCCATGTGTAATTTACATGTAATGGCCTTGATCCAAAGCCATGTGGGGCTCTTCCACTGAGCCCTGCCCAAGAAAGGGCTTCCTCATTCCTTTGGGTATCTTGGAAGGGCTTCACCATCACATATATGGCGGGCATCCTCAGCACTGTGCACACTGGAGTTCCTGGATAGGGGCAATTATGTGAATCAGGTAACACATGGATCTGACTTACAATGAAACCTAAGATTCCTGAACAGGTTTGGAATTTTGCAGTGGTGCTTCCCCCCACTCCTTTCAGTAGGACCTGGTCCCAATCCTGATCAGGCCCCCTTGCAACTGCTATTTTAATTAAGGGGGAAATGAAAGCACAAATGACAGGTTTAGTGTTGTGCCTGGTTTGACTAATGTATGTGGCATATTTAATTTACCTCTTTCAGGAATGGTTCTTCCATCTGCAAAACTATGACATACAAACTGGCTTTAAGGCTGGTTTGGTCACATTGAAATTAATACTGTACTACAAAAGAAGCTTAAGTGACTTGTGGACTGCAGGCAAAGTAATGCTTTTTGCCTGAGCTCCTGGATGGAACACTTCATCAGGGAAGGAGGGTGGCAGCAGACACATGAAAAATGAGCCTTGTGTCCGCACAGATGTGAATTTGCTCACCCATGACAGGAGAAAAAAAACATGTAAAAACCCATTCCCCTTCTTGGTTCTGTTTGTTTGTTTTTAATATTTAACAGTATCCACCATCTCCTATGGTCCCATGCCTGCAGATAAATAGCTTGATTGCGCCTAACCCCATCAATACATACAGACCCACTTTCAGATTCACGAACATTAGACTTTTCAAGCTGTGTTAATTACACAGCCAGCTAAAGCACTGTGGAACAATTGAAAAAAAGAAGCTGTGTCTTTGTATTATGAAGGCAGCTCTTCACCATGTCCAGTGTGTGTGTGTGTGTGTGTGTGTGTGTGTGTGTATCTCTGGATTGCAAATAAAACCTGCAAAGCAGAAAAGCAGTTCCTGCCCACACGCATCAAATCACTTCTCACCCCTCCAATAATAATCAATGTCCACAAGGCGGTAACATTATATTTTTTTCAGAAGAAACTTCTTAGCTAAAGTTCAATTCCTTATCACATTTCAGCCAGCAGAGGTGCAAACGTGTGTTTAGGGATGTGCACAAATCAATTTTCTTGATTCGATTTGTTTTGTATCCAAATCTACCCCCTCCAAATCAGCCCAGATTCAATTTGTATTTGCTTTTATTCTATTCAGATTCAGACCAATTTGGACCACTTAAAAAGGTCCTAGGGGCACCGAATTTGGAAGGTGTGTAGGTCCTCATAGGTGCTACCTACCACCCACATTTCAAGGCAGTGGGACACTTGGTTGATATTTAATGGATTTTTAAAAGTTTTTACTGATTTTGAACATTTCCACCATAGGAAACAATGAGGATTCAAAGTTGCCACATCCTAACCCTAACATGGATACCCAGCTTTCATTTTTTTTTTTAAAGCTAGGCTCTAGCCCTTGGTAGAAGTGGAGTTATGGAGCAAAATGTGCAGTCATTATTGTTCAAGTGTTTGGATTCTTTGGTGTATAATAACTTTTCCTCATAATGAATCCCTATGAGGATTCATTGCACACCTTCATTTCTTCTGTTCGTTTTGACTGTCATTGGACAGTGCCAACGGTCAACTGCCATGTGCCAACTACAACGCCCCCCCCAAAAAAACCGGCAAGGCGGGGGGGGTACTCATTTTAATTTTTAAGAATATTGAAATGTTTAGATTCTTTGGTGTCTAATAATTTGTCCTCATAATGAATCCCCATGAGGATTCATTATACACCTTCATTTCTTCTGTTCATTTTGACTGTCATTGGACAGTGCCAACTGTCAACTGCCATGTTTCAACTACACACACACACACACACACACAGAGAGTTTATTTTTTTAGGTATTTTTGAAGTGTTTAGATTCTTTGGGGTCTTCATTACACACCTGCATTTCTTCTGTTCCTTTTGCCCCGACTGCTTTGCAGGTGGGTATGGGGAATTATTGGCATCCCATGTTCCAAATAACCCACAACACACAAGCCACTGGGTACTCAGTTTATATTTTAGTAATTTTTGAGTTGTGTAGACTCTTGGTGTGTAATGAATCCTTATAGGGATTCATTATGAGGAAAGGTTATTAGACACCAAAGAGCCTAAACACTTGAAAAAAAATCCTAGAACATAAACCGAGTAGTACCCCACTGCCTTGCAGGTGGGAGTGGGGTATAGTTGGCACATGGCAGTTGACAGTTGGCACTGTCGAAAAGACAGTCAAAATGAATAGAAGACATGAAGGTGTGTAATGAATCTTCATAGGGATTCATTGAGGGAAAGTTATTATACACCAAAGAATCCAAACACTTGAAAAATGTTCAAAAAATTAATGCACTAAAAAATTAATAAGAAGGATCCACTCGAATTGATTTGAATCAAATCAGACGCAATTCGATTTGTACCCGAATCTAGCCAATGGACCACAGAGGTGATTTCTTTTGTCTCCAAATCACCCAAATCGGCTCGATTCAGGTACAAATTGATTTGTGTTTGTCATTTATGATGGCAAATCTCACCTAAATCCGTCTAATGAGCATGAAGTGGAATAACACTTTAGAGACGTTTAAATCAGCTCTTGCAGGCAACCCAATAGGCTGCTGAGTTTCTCATATGCCACAGCACTCCTTGTCTTTTTGTTGCTACAAACTAGCAGAGCTATTCTTCCGCAAATATGGATGAAAAGAGTCGAACACTGCCATTCTAAGCCGACTTATTTGGGGAAAAGTTTAAGTGCAAACAATGAGATTGAGTTCTAAGCAAATGTGTTTAAAATTAGGCTGTGAGTGTAATAAGAATCAAGTACAATTCTGATGAGATTGGTGGATTGTGCCAAACTGCTTTCTTTTCCGAGGCAAAAGAACAGGAGAAAATATTTGTACTCAAGATCAATACATGCCTTGGAAAATCAATTGCAAAGTAGGAATTAATATAAATTTTGAATCAACACTTGCAAAATAGCAAAGATAATTTACACATACACACTCTCAAAAGTACATTTCAGACAGTACCTGTTTCAGAGCTGGAGCTTGTGCCACTCATGTATGGTTTGGGGATCTTCTGAGTTCTTAGTGTACTGTAGTCCTCAAAATGCTTGAAGTGCAGTTAGGACCATGCACAGCAGGTTAAACAAAGGATGCTGTGGAATTAGAGGTGGAATTGCCAGTCTGCCTTGTAACCGAGCAGGCTGTCTCTCTGCCTGCATCTAAATCCTTTCCCTAGTGGGAGGCATCTTTATGTTTCCTATGCATATGTAATTTTAAAGAGGCAGTGCACAATATGTCACATCCCCTCCTGTATCTCTTTCTGTGTGTAAGAACCCATTTAAAGATTCAACACATTCTTCCAGAAAGGAAGTTTATCCCCTTATCTCTGAGGTTGCAATAAGAAAGCATACTGATGCCCTGATCACTTCTGGCTGCTTAGATTGTTTCATGATGGGACACACGTACATGATTTGGGTCACTAGACCGCCTAATAATCAGCATCAGTTGCAATCCCCTCCACTGCTCCCAAAGAAGATTCCCCTTTTCACAGTAGATTTGAACATGTTACAGTTTCCCCAATCACTCTTGTGGTCATAGTTCTCAATGGCTGAACCTATTTTGGAAAGACATTGTGATTTCTAGGGCCTCTGGATGACAGCTGGTGTAATTGGACACACAGCAAGAATGATATGCTCACCCTACAGCAGCTCAGTAAATCAATTCAGAGGTAGAGGATCTGTACATAAACTATGGGCATAATCCAATCCAAATTAAGCATTTTAAAACACAGTTGATCTCAGTAAGAGGGAGTTGTGAATTCATTCTCTTTGAAATCAATAGATTGATTACAGTGGCCTGGTTCACACAATCATTCCAATATAGGTTTAACTTGGGTTACCAACATTAGTATGATTGTGTGAACCCATGTCAAAGTGGGAATCTCAGAGTCAGTTTAGGCTATAAATCACCTTGGCATGAGTCCTTGGCAGGGGGAATTCTCTACCTTTGTAAGTTCCTATAGTTTGTGTTTTAGGTATTTGTCCAATGCAAGTGCAGAGACGTGGCACAGCCCAGGGATTTCCAGCCTTGGGTCCCCAGATGTTGTTTGACTGGTTTATTTGATTTGTTTAAAAAGCCAAAATGTAACAGCATTCTGATTGGTTGATAGTATTGTGTGGTGAAGTGATACAGTGCTGTGACCTAATTCACCAGGAGGCCTATTAACCCCAAAGTGGTCCATCAGTGTCAACTCTAGCATCAGCATGTACCACAGGGGAATCTGGCTGGAGGACTAGGGCAGTGGTTTCATTTACAGGAAGAAACAGCAGTGGGGTGCTGGTACAGATTCCCCCCCCTTCCAGTATCCACACTGTTTGCTCTTCACATATTCTCTAGAAATTAGCTGTTTCTCCTATTAATGGCTCAGAAGAAGGGGAATGCATTAATAGAAGAAACAGCTAATTTCTAGAGAATATGTGAATATGTGAATATCTCCTTTTAAAAAATTAGCTATTTGAAGTAATTGTTGGAGCCTCTATCACAATTCCAAACCATCATTTTGCATGTGAACCAAAGTAGCACTTCAGTGTTGCCAACACTATTGTGTGATGTATTTGGTGATAGGCAATGCTGTCTCTCCACTATTAACTGTCATTCTTCTGCTATGGAACTGAAATGAGACGTAAAAGAAATAAAACAAATAAAATTTTAGGAATTTCACTTTTAAAAATGAGGTATGGGTCGGCAGCCTCATTTCAGTGCAAAACACACACACACACACACACACACACCTTTTAATAGAAAAGGTCAAACTGACAAGGCTTTGTTGTATTAACTGCAGCTAGTTTGCTACAATATTAGCGAAATAAAAAGGGTGAAACTGACAACCCCTTTGTCAACATGCTTTTTAAATTGTCTTCATCAAGTTGCAGGATCTCTTACGGGGAACAGGGTGAGCCGGCAAAATCCCCCTGGAACATTTCCAGATGGGGCTTTTAGCTCGTTTCTTCTCTGGAGTGGAAAATGTGCATTCACATATTGGCCAGATTTACCCGCAAATCCCTGTGAGCTATCAGGGAGCACTTCACACACAATTTGGGTTTTTCATTGTGCATTACAGCCTAGCCCGATTTAGTGTACAGGGTAAAAAAAAAGAATCCACTTTTTGCATCGGTTTTTTGGGGCAAATTCAAACTTGCAGTAAAGCCTCACAGTAAACCCACGATAAAACCCACTGTCTGGAAATGCTGCTGACTGATGAGAACTTTAGTAAAGGGGTGAGGGTGGGGAATAAGTAACTTATTTTATTACAGCAGTAAAAGCAGCAAAAGTGCTCTTTACAGGGAAAAGTGTTGCTGGTACTAATGAACGCCACACACTAATGTTGCCATCAAAATAAATGTTGCCATCAAAATAAATGTTGCCATTCAAAATCTGAATGTTCCAGTTGAACTCTTAGAAAAGCTTAGAGTTGGGTGGGTTTTTTTCATGTTTGAAAAACATGCAAATTAGGTCAAATAGGGCTTTCGTTCTTTGCAGTTCCATTCAGCGGAGGAGTGGCTGCCTCAGCTGAATTGAGCATCTTTTGCAGCAGGTGGGGATCATGGGGATTGCAAGCCCCACGACTTCTGCCTGCAAAAGGATGACAGCTCTGCAGAACCTAGGAGAAGTCTTGCTGCATGGATTTGTCACTTACAGCGGAGTATTGTGGGATTGTACTCAAGCCTCATGAGCTCTAGCTGTCCGTAGCAGAGGCAACGAGGTGCAAACACCCATTTTGGTTGGAACAAGCTTGAAGGGGTTTTTGAATCAGGGCCACTTTATTTAAAAAAGGGAAGTTTGCATTAAGTTCTCCTAGCAGCAGCCATGGTAAATATTCTAGTTAAGGGGAAATGGTGGCTGAGGTTCCCCCAGGACAAGTATCCCTTCTGTTCTGAAGAAGGCTACAATTAATTGCGAGAGGATGACATGTTGTGCAGCATGTACTGAATCAGGGGACCACTTGTATGGCATCAGCAACAAAAACCATCATATTTTTTGCTACTTTCTGGAAGCACCCAGAGTTGCCTTTGCAGTCATTGCTTTTGTACTCAGAGCTGATAATTACAAATGTCATATGGAAGCCTCAGGAAGATGCCTCTGTATGGCTACCTCTCTATAAAGTGTAAAGGTAAAGTTGTGCTGTTGAGTTGATGTCAACCCCTGGCAACCATGAAGCCATGCGGTTTTCTTTGGTATCATACAGGAGGGGTGTACCATTGCCATGTCCCGCACAATATGAGACGATGCCTTTCAGCATCTTCCTATATCTCTGCTGCCCGATATACACATTTCCCATAGTCTGGGAAACATGCCAGCAGGGATTCGAACCAGCAACCTCTTGCTCCCTAAGCAAGTTACTTCCCCGCTGAGCCATTAGGTGGTGCTACCTCTCTATGCAGCAACCAGAATATGTAGAGTGCCTTGCCACATGGCTTGGCTGCATCACATAAATTGACTCCAAGATGGCACCACCAAATCTGCAGATGGTAGTGGTGTCTACATGCTCTATGCTAGGTATGAAGACTGTCAGTGTGACAAGCTGCTTTAGAGGATAAGGTTGAAACATGGCTTCAACCAAAGAGATGGACATTTCAGAAAGCCATGGTTTCCTGATACTGTATAGTGCTCAGCATGCACATTGTGTAATTCACCTGTTTCTGATGCCTGTTTTAGGAGGGAAAGTAGAACAAAATCACTAGATCTAAAACTTTTGGAGATGTGTATAACTTGATTTACAGAGATCACACAGCGGAAGAGGCGGGGGACAGTTTCAATTGGTTCCATTGTATAAAGATTACAAGGTTAGGATAACCTGATGGAATTAAACAAATCTCTTCATCTGGGAGGTGTATCCCCCTTGCTTTCTTTTTGCAATACTTCTTCCCATGATCTGTTATATGCTTTTGGTTGGGGGTTTTGTGTGTGTTTGTATGGTTGTTTTTAATTGATTTATAGGTCACCAATGACACAGCAGGCAATTTTGCTTGGAAAAACAGTTCGGTGCAATGGCTATGGAAAGAAAAGCTGCAATCATTGCCAATTGCTCAGAAGCCATTTACAGAAATGCCCAGGTCGTGGATATCTCTATGACCTTATCTGCGGCAAAGCTGGTAATGGCAGCCTGTTCCAAGGGGAAATGACTGCACTGGAATGAACAGCATTGTCAGTGGGTTAGGAGGTTTGCACTATATATTTTCCCTGTAAATAACAACGTTCCTGTTTTTCCTATGTAGGGCTACAACACCCCTATGTGCTCATGGGGTAAAAAAGCAAAACAAAACCCCCTAAAATCTCACTGATCCACCCGAAAGGAAGAGAGGGGCCCGGATCCACTACCTGAGTACTGAAAGTTTCGCTTTTAAAAAAGGAATCTGGATGCACAACCCCAAGGGCTGCTGGATTGGAGGGGGGAATATAAATGCACAACACCTGGCATTCTCTGTCCTGCTCGGGTTACATACGTGCAATGAGATGATATTACCCTTGGATTTTAAAGCTCTGAATTGTTTTTCAATTGGTAATGCTTTATTCTTAATTTGAGAATTAACTAAATCAGTTCTCTGCCTAGCTTGTGGATGCAAATTGTTAAACCGTGCTGCAAAGCATGTTGCATTAAAATCAGCAGCACAAGCCGTTTTAGTTAGCAGTGCAGTGCCAGTCTCTGAAACTGCAGTGCAGAAGGACATCTGAATATTTTGCTGTCTGTTCAGCTATCAAAGTTTATTCCATAGAAAACAGTAGCACATCCATACAACTAATTTTTAGACTGTGAATGCACTGACACCATGCCATGATGCATGTGGCCCTGTGCTAGATCTTTTGGCAAGGATGATCAAGGATAGGGAGGAAATGCTTATGAAAATAATATTGCTGAATTGGTTCTTAAATTATATAGAAGAACCAAGCACTACTATTTTAGTGCTCCATCCACAATGTTCTTATCTTTAAAGTGCATTCAGAAGTTTTGCTGGTGGGAAGCTTCTCTCCCTCCTATTTGATGTTTCTCCCTTCCATGGGTCATAAGGAGATGAAGAGGTTACCTGCCTCCACTAGCTTTATGCTACTAGTGCATACCTTTGCAAGTATTATTTAAACAAGACCCCAGAGACCATGGAACAAAAATAACAAGATATTTTAAAAATATGCCAAGAGTGTTCAAGCAGTATACATTAGGAAAAGTATTCATAGAGTATGATGTTGAGTAATACAGCTGAAGGATGTGACGTTAGCATAATAGGGATGTGCAGTTTGACTTTGAGCTGGTTCCGTTTGACAATTCAGGGTCAAGCTGAACCACTCCCTGGTTCAGCTCGACCCCAGAACAAACCTCCCCTGGCCGTTTGCAGGGTTCGTGGACCAAATTAGTAAAAATAAATAAATCTTTTTTAAAAAGTTACCCCCTCGGGCTTTTCCGAGGCAACGGGTGGGGATCTGTGGAGGTTCCCTTTCCCCCCGTTGGCCTCCATTTTTACAGCCATTGCCCGGTTGGGGTGGTCTTTGGCTCTTTCTGGGTCTTTCCCCCCAGTGCAGCAGCCATTTTGGAGTCTGCCACGCATTTGCATATGGCCCCTTTGTGGCCTGGGTCCTGACCAGGCCATGCAGGGGCCATTTATGCATGAGTGACAAACTCCAAAATGGCCACCGTGCCGCATCAATGGCCCAGAAAGGGCCAAAGACCACCCGAACTGGGTGATGGCTGTAAGAATGGAGGCTGGTGGGGGAGGGGAAACATCTGCAGACTCCCCGCCACCTCAGAGAAGCCCCCTGGAGGGGGTAAGTTGAATTTTTATATATATATATATATATATATATATATATATATATATATATATTTATTTATATTTAACTGTTTGGTCTGCGAAGCCCACAAGACCGAACTGAACTGGGAGGTTTGAGAGGCTACCTGACCAAACTGGCCCAGTCTGGTTTGGGTCTGGTTCAAACTCAAACTGAACCGTGCCAGCCAGTTGTGTGCACACCACTATTATTTATTTAATATTTATTTAATACATTTGTATACCACCCAAAACGCAAGTTCTCTATAGCATAATAAGATTAGCTGTGCTTGAACAGAGGAGACAATCCAATTGGGAATATCTCCACTATGTCTGACATTCTATTTTAAATAAAAATTATGCTGATTTCCTTAGGAGGAAACCTGCCCAATTCTTGCTGTCTTTGAAGCCTTGCATTCTGCCAGAGTAAAGGATCAAAGCTTTCTCTTCTTGGAAATGGGTAAAAGCACTATATTAAAAGTGTGCTGTACTTTCTATTCAGTAGAAATGGCATTCATGCACTTAAAGATTAATCAATTATAACAATGCCTTTAGAAATGAAAAATACTAGATTGAATAGGTATCTATGTACTTGTCTGAAAGGTCAAACTTTATTTTTTGGTACAATGATGCCTGACATCTCTTGGCAGTTCATTTGAATCAACAAGAAAAGGTTGATGGAAGTAAGATTGAGAATCTGTCGGAGTCTAAGAAGAACTGTTTAGTTCTTCTGTCACCAAAGATTCTAATATATTACTGAAATATACTTTATTATGACTTTCTTAGCACACTGACGTCAATGACAAAAGCTTGATTTCCCTCTGCTTCTGCTTTGCCTTCCTCTCAGCTTAAAATTTAGTAAGTTAAATAATACCCATTGACTAGTGAGATTGGCTGCCTCCTTTAAAAATGCTCCATGCCAGATATATTTGTAAAAATGTCTTGGGTTTTTTTTAGAAGGAAGCCCTCCAGGTCTTTGGAAAGCAACTTTGACTAGGTATCAAAAAGAACCTGGTGTACTCAAAAGGAATCGGTCTGCTGCTGCTGCAATTCATGCTCTTTCACATTTATTAAGTGTCAAGAGAGTGCAAGGCATCAGTGGGCCTGAATGGTTTTTAAAAGCTGCCAAATGGCTCTTGAATTGAATTCTGAAAATTCAATTTGAATTCGAATCGAATTGCCCTTTTAAGAGGTGATTTGATTTGAATTTCAATCACTCAAAATCATCCAGACTTCAGTCAAATCAATTCAAATTCAAATCAGTTTACACATCCTTGTTTAAAGTTACCAAGGGGGCGTCCTGACACGTGCGCTCTCAGCACATACCCTAGGTGGTGCTGGGGACTATCACCACTGAACCAGCCCAACCACTGAACCAGCCCACTGAGGATCATGATGAGATGCCAAGGAGTACTGCTAGGTTGTCATTCATTTTGGACCTTAGCAGAAGAGAATGGAATATCTCTTCAAGGGACTCAAGATTTCCCTGTTGGAATAAATGGGCAAATGGAATTTCAACACCACCACCATCACCCCACAAACACACAAGATTAGTCTTGTAAATTTTGTCCAACATTTACAAAAATGACAGGTATACAGATGCATAGCTAATACAAATTCTTAGTAAACTGTTTTCAGCTCTCAGAATGGATTATGCTTACTGAATATTCTATAATTGGCTTTATGTTTTAGGATAGCAAAATATCTCAGAGGATGGCTGCCTCAGGCAATTTAGTTGAATCTAAATTGATCCTTTAAAATGATTGTATAACTACAAGTGGTGACCAGCTATTTTTTGTTATTACTGAGAAATGATAAATCCCCTTGCAAGCTAGTGATTTATATAAAATACCACTGTGCTTTCTTGACAACAGCGGCAAGCAAATCCATTGTTTGGGGCGCTTAATATGTCAAAGCAATAGGTGGTATGCTTGTACAATATGCTGATCACTCAATACATGAAGGAATAAATATATATTTCAGTTGGAAAATTGTTCATTCAGCAAATGAGAGACTGCAAGGAAAGCAAATACAGAAATGTACAGGATGCTTTATTTTTTATAGTTTGCTTAAAACATCAAAGGCAAATACAAGATTACTTTTCCTTCTGATTCCACACACACACACCCCGTGCCCAACATATCTTTTCTTTCTTTGTTCTAAATCCTGCTTTGCTACACATGTATGAATTGCTGATCTTATTGGAAATTATAGTCTCAGACAAGCACAATGTTTGGCACCATTTTCTTCTCTTTGACTGTATTGCCATGTGTTTTTAAGAGTCAAAAAGAAAACTTGGTCCTTGGGTAAAATGTTTCTCTTTCTCCATGCACTTACCTGGTGTTTTGTCTTAGAATGCAACGCTGGGTTTATGGGTTCCGATCCCATTGTCTGTTGAGAGGCCCAGGTGTCGTGCCTTCTGGGGAAGGGCCACCACTCAGTGGTAGAGCACATGCTTTGCATGGAGGTTCTCACAGGTTCAATCCGTAGCATCTGCACTTAAAAGGATTTTAGGTAGCACAGCTGGGAGAGACCCCTGCTTGAGATCTACTGCTAGTCAAAGACAAAGTTGAATCCAACAAATTTCAGCATAGATCGCATTTGAAGACCTATGCTCAGGCAATATATGTGGCAAAGAAGCGGTTCTTTTATGCCTGTATTGCATCTGCAAGCTCGCGTCCAGTAGAGTTGTTCAGGGTTGTGAGAGGGATAGTACATGCCGCTCTTCCATTGAATCAGAATTTGGAAGCATCAGTTACCTGCTGTGACATTTTAAATGTGTTCTTTCTGGATAAAATCTCTCATAAACCGCCCTGAGCCACTTATGGATGGGTGTTATAGAAATCAAATAAATAAATAAATAAAATTAACAAATATTCAGGCCAACTTAGACTCAGATCCCACAGTTAGTGCAGTTTCTGATGCGAAGGTGTCCAGCAACTCCTCTTATGTGATAAGGTTGGATCTGTTTCTGTTTGTGACTCTGGAGGATGTGGACATGCTGCTTGGAAAATGGTGCGGCCTATCACCTGTTCTCTTGACCCTTGCCTGACATCGCTTATACTATCTGGCACAAGGGTTGTACAAGGCCTGGTAGATATTATAAATGCTTCTCTGAGGGAGGGTAGGATGCCTTCTTGTATTAAGGAGACAATCATTAGATCGCTTCTGAAGAAGCCTGCTTTGGATCTCTCAGAGTTAAGCAACTGTAGGCGCCTGTCTCCAACCTCCCATGACTGGGCAAGGTAACTGAGAGGGTGGTGGCCTCCCAGCTCCAGTCGATCTTGGAGGAAACTGATTATGTAGACCCATTTCAAACTGGCTTTCAGGCAGGCTGTGGGGTGGATACTGCAGGCAGGCTGTGGGGCGGATACTGCAATGGTTGGCCTGATGGATAATCTCCAATTAGGAATTGATAGAGGGAGTGTGGCTCTGTTGCTCCTTATCTCTTAGCAGCTTTCGATACGATCAACCATAGTATCTTTCTGGAGCATCTGAGAGAGTTGGTGGTGGGAAGCACGGCTTTGCAATGGTTCTACTCCTAACTTTTTGGTAGATTCCAGATGGTGTCCCTTGGAGACTGTTGCTCTTCAAAATGTGGACTTTTATATGGCATCCCTCAGGACTCCATAGTGTCTTTCTCAAATGCTTTTTAATATTTACATGAAACTGCTGGGACAGATCTTCAGGAGATTTGGTGCAAGGTGTGATCAATATGCTGATGACACCCAAATCTATGTTGCCATGTCAACATCATCAGGAGAAAGAATAACCACTCTAAATGCCTGCCTGGAGACAGTGATGGGCTGATGAGAGATAACAAACTGAGGCTGAATCAAAATAAGACGTAGTTTTATGCCCCCCACCTGAAGACTCTGAAGAAAAAGTGGGGTAGTGGACTTACCGGGAAACAGGGAGACATCTGAAGAGAGTCAGGTTCATGATCTGAGTGGAGAGTCATCCAAGATGGGCCAGGGTGAACGGATGCAGCAGGAGGAGCCAACGGGGCAAAGGGGCCTTCAGAGGGAAGATTCGGAGTCCGAGCAGGAAGTCGAGTGGCCATTGTCTTCCAGAGAATGCAGAAGAGAGAAGTGCCAATGGCAGGTTATGGAGTTGAGAAGAAGCAGCCAGTTATCAGCAAGAAGGCAGCAGGAGACTGACTGAATTTATAGGAGCTTCCGGGGGTGGAGTGGTGATTGCATGCACCTGGCTGTTGGCTATAAATTCTGCAGTTTGTGCCCTGAGCAGATTGCCGGAGACAACACATATAATCAGCCTTAGTGACTCTAGTCTTCTGGACAGTGACCCTAGAATTCAGAACTTCGAAATTCTGCTAGCAGGCTAGTTTATTGGATTTCAATTGGGACATTGGTGCCCTGATTATTTTGCTTCTGGGTTCCGGGTGTGACTTGTTGCTCAGACCTGTTGTATATCAGTAAAGCTGAAAACTGAGATGCTCTTACAACCTGCTACTGTGTCGTAAATTCATGAGCAGCTAATCCAGCTTGGCAGGCTCACAGAACATAGGTACTTATTGGTGGCAAGGGGCGGGGTGGAACTTGGGAGACAATTTTGATCTGCTGGTTCTGGATGAGATCACATTTCCCCAGAAGGAATGGGTTTGGAGTCTGGGAGTGATTCTGGATCCAGCCTCTCCCTGGAGTCCCAGGTTGAGGCGGTGGCCAGAGGTGCTTTCTATCAGTTTTGGCTGATACACCACCTGCATCTGTTTCTTGAGATAAATGTCCTCAAAACAGTGGCGCATGTGCTGGTAACCTCCAGACTATTGCAATGTGCTCTATGTGGGACTGCCTTTGTATGTAGTCCAGAAACTGTAGTTGTGCAGAATGCAGCAACCAGGTTGGTCTCTAGGTCATCTTGAAGATACCATATTGCTCCTATACTAAAAGAACTAAAATGGCTGCTGATATGTTTCCGGGCAAAATGCAAAGTGCTGGTTATAACCTATAAAGCCCTAAATAGCTTAGGCCCTGGATATTTAAGAGAGCATCTTCTTTGTCATGAGCCCCATCACCCATTAAGATCTTTCGGAGGTTCATCTGCCCATCTACGCAGGCCTTCTCTGGAAGGAATGGGCCTTCTCTGTTGCTGCCCCGAGACTCTGGTATGCACTCTCTGCTGAAATAAGAGCCTCCCCATCTCTGACAACTTGTAAAAAGTTCTTAAAGATTCATTTTCTCACCCAAGTCTTATTTATAACTCGACTGTGGTTTTAAATTGTTTTAATGTTTTTGTTTTTGTCTTAATTTGTTTTATGTTGTTGTAAACTGCCCAGAAATGGAAGTTTGGGGTGATCTACAAATTTGATTTTAAAAAAACCAAACAAACTTCTACGGTTCTGGATTTCATGGACAAAAGATCTGACTTGCTAGAAGGCAACTTAATATACCTGGAAATGTTATCTGTTCAAATCATTTTTTAGAAATGCTAAATTTTTATTTAAAGTTAGATCATTTTTTATCTTAATTACTGAACTTCAGTTACCTGAAAACATTAAAAGGAACAGGGAGACTGCCAAGAGATGGATTTGACCTCTTTTCACCCCGTTTGCTTTTTTTTTTTTTTTTACAACAAGCAAACACTTTGAATGGAAGTTCCATCTTGTAGATCTGTGAACTAAAGAATGTGAACAAAATAGGACATGCTTGCATTGCATGTCAGAAATATATTTGCCCTAGTTTTAGCAACAGCAGACATTTGTTATACATGCATGAATGAATCTAAGGGTAGTCTTTATTCTGGCCTCTGGATAAATATTCTGAAAAATTATCTGGGAACAAATGTGCTTTTCCTAACCAAACCCAACATAAACATGGATGATATTAATGAAAAAGTATCACACTTCCCAACTAGGGCTCTAGCCCCTTTTAAACAAAGCCAGAATTGATTACAACCACCACCACCACATTTATATACTGCTTTTCAACAAAAGTTTCCAAAGTGGTTTACATAGAGAAATAACAAACAAACAAATAAAGATGGATCCCTGTCCCCAAAGAGCTCACAATCTAAAAAGAAACATAAGATAGACACCAGCAACAGTCACTGGAGGTAGGGATGTGCACGGAACCAGGCAGGGTAGGCTCAAGGGGGTGGGTGGGGGAAGGACTTTAAGGGTGGGTTAGGGTGCACTTACCCCTCCCCCCGCTTTCCCCCCACTGGCAGTTTTACTGGAGTTTTGTAAAATGCCTTGGGGTGGCAGTGTACCTCCCTGCCGCCCCTTCTTCTTCGGCAGGAAGTGGCCAGACGTACCAGGCGTGCATGCAATCAGTGATCAAACCCGTTTGGAGGCCCGTAAAAGGGCCTCCAAAGAGGTTCGTGCACATCTCTAACTGGAGGTACTGTGCTGGGGGTGGATAGGGCCATTTACTCTCCCCCTGCTAAATAAAGAGAACCACCACATTTAAAAGGTGCCTCTTTGCCCATTTACCATTCATTTTTGTGCAGCTTCATGTATTGTGAACTAAACTGTGAAAATCCTAATATTCTAATGTACAGCTCTGGGTCAGTTAGTTCATAAGGGGAAAACAAACATGTTAGATCTTCTTAAATTAACAAGTGGGGTGGATTCATACAACCATTATCCACACTCAGTCATGGGGCCAGGCCACAGTTTTAAGAAAGGAGCAGAAATTTACTTTCAGTTTCGTCTAGATCAGAATGGTTTGTGGTCCTCATTTGCAGTGTAAGGAAGACTCATCTAGGACTGCCTACAAAATTAAATCCCCGACGCCCAGGCTCACTTTCATTTGTGCATTTTATTCTATCTCCATAGTGTTCAGGATGGTATCCTAGTATCAACTGGTGTTTTGGTGACACTATTATTTTTATTTACATTTACTAAGGAAGAGTGACACAGGTTCCTGTTTAGAGGATCAGTTCTGGCTCTGGAACCCGTTTTGACCTTGATATATTTTGACTGTTGAGATCATGAATCCCTGGACACAGACATCAACCATACAATCAGCATTGTCTGTAAGATGATAATAATATGGCAATTCCGATGTTCGACTTTTGGATAGAGAAGCCACTTCAGGGCGGGGGAGCCTAATCCTTATCCCTACCCTAATTTGGGAGCTCTGTACGCTCTCAAATTTCAGTTGTGTGTCAGTTAAAAACCAGGTCAGAGGTGGAGAGCTTGATTGTGGTCTGAGCCCCATCAGAGGAGGACAAGCACACCCTACCAGGATTCCAACCTCAGCTTTGGAATGAGGTAGGAAGAAAAATGGCCCTGCCCCGCTGGATCTTAGAAGATGAGCAAGTTCTTTGCCTCCAACCTTGCTTTTCACTAACACACCAACAAAAATCGGGAGTGTGCAGAACTTCCAAATTAGGGTAGGAGGCTCTGAGGAGCATGTCAATACTGTGAACAGCCCTAATGTGTGACCTCCCTAAGCTTGTTTCAGAATGGGCTCATCTCCAATATGGTAATTTGGGCTTGATTTAACTTGGGCCCAAATCAAGCTCACTTAAGCATGGCCTCATTTTAAAAAGAGGCCTTATCATGCTCCAAATAGTGTCAATGGGAGTGATGGAGTCTGGAGGCCTCTCCACCGCCAAACTTCACAGTGATCCTCTTCAGCCACCTCTTCCCTTTCTCCAAAAGGTACCTGCCCTTTGTAGTCCATGAGTTCTCAGCAGTGTGGTAGCATGCTGGATATGCTTCATGGGAGCTGTAGTTCTCACCACTCCTGAGGGCTCTATTACATATCCCATGGATCCTTGTGCACTGAAGGTCCAAAGGATGTCCCACAGTAAGGCTTCTGTGGCACGGCTGTGGCTGCATAGTGTATTTGGATGGGAAATGTAAGAGGGCAGCTGTATCGGATACTGTCACTTTTGTGCACAGAACAAATTAATTGATTTAACTGAATTATTTTATTGGGATTCTACATTTCAATTTACTGCTAATGGTCATTCTTTTACATTTCTTCCTGTAGAAGTCATGATAAATATACTACAGTGAGGTTCTTACAGCACGCTGTGTCAGTTCTGTTGATCCATATACTATGACCACTTATTTGGGCTCCAATTGTGCACTGAATCAGGGCAGCAAATGTCGCTGGGTATCAAGCCTCCTGATTCAAGATGACCCTCAGGCGATGTCAAGGCAGGTTTTGAGAACTCCCATAAAGAAAGCTCGCTTCTTCTGTTGACAGAGGAAAAGTAATTCAGCTAGATCTTAGAATAAATCTGCCATGTTTTCAGCAAAGGCCAGTTATGAGGTGCATTTTAAAAAAAACACTCGCTTGATCTGTTGACAAAGAGGAAATTTAAATCAGCTAGATTTAGAAGAAATCTGCCATGTTTTAAGCAATGATCAGTTATGAAGAGTATATTTTTATCATCCAATTAGTTGGGAAGGCATTTTTTTTAGCAATCCCAGTAGACACAAAAATCC
Source organism: Hemicordylus capensis (assembly GCF_027244095.1). Classification (NCBI taxonomy): domain Eukaryota; kingdom Metazoa; phylum Chordata; class Lepidosauria; order Squamata; family Cordylidae; genus Hemicordylus; species Hemicordylus capensis. The sequence continues at coordinate 255,585,597 of NC_069657.1, forward strand.
CACTGTTGGAAAATTGTTTTTCTCATTGTCTCCTCTCAGTTGTTTTGCATACTGATTGTTTGCTTTCTGTCCATGAGCTGTGGAACTATGGGGGGATAGAGTTGGGGGTATATTAACAGGGGGCTAGAGAATTTCTTGGATCATTCATAACATTTCTTCTAACCAATTATAACAATTCTTTCCATAGAAAAACCATCCTGTGGAGATGGGAGAAAAGGGTGAGGAGAAGACAAAATGAGTCCTAAGGATCTCTAAGGTGTCCATACTCAATAAGCAGAAGGACTTGGTTGGTTGGTGGAAACAATACTAAATCATTTAGTGGGAAGGACAATAGGAACCTCTCCTAAGTATTACTGTTCACTCAGAGGTAAATGAGTCTCTCTTGAGGGCTTGAGTCCCTCTGTCCAGCAGAATGCTTAGAGAATTTCATGCAAATACTAGATAAATCCAAATGTGCTGTGTTACATTTTTGGTGGTCAGTTCCAAACAAGTTGCCCATCCTTACTGGATAGATAACCTGGAATCCAATGAAGTATAGTTCTGAGAGGCATTCTTCTAGAAAAATCTTCATCTCACTTGCATTGTGTGTTTCATTCTGAATCTAGATCCAAACATTAAACCGATCATTTAATAAGTACTTTTTGGGCTGGACTTTGTTTGCCTGTCTCTAATACAGGAACAACTCTAGGACAACTAGTTTGGGGGAGCAATGGGATGGCAAAGAATATTGCTGGGGGAGTGAGGATTTTGCTATACATTAAATACTTACAGAGGTAATAATTAATGTTGTTAGTTTATTTGCCTTATTAAGGAATGTTGCTTGATATTTCCAAACTTAAATCGGCCAGTTTCCTCTTAGAAAATATTATCTTGTGGGTTAGGACTAACCTTCTAGTCTGCTTTCCAGGCTAGTTTTCTCTTCCTACCCAAGACCATCTGGCAGGAAAGACAGTACCAGGCCAGCTGAAATCTGCAGGGCCGATTACCCTGTACCCTACTGCACACATGGCTGCACCCAGCTCAGTTCCTAGCCAGGAAGGAAGCTAAGGGGCTGTCCTGGCTCCTGGGAGCTTGGAGGACTCTCCCACCTATCTGACTGCAATAGCTTCTGTTGCTGGTTCTAGGGTAGGGATGTGTGAACAGGTTTGATGTCAAATGTGTTTGATGTCAAACCCAAACCACCCACGGTTTGATCCGACCCTGGACCAACGCCCCCTGGGGGTTTGCAATTTTTAAAAGATCACACTTACCCCTCCAGGGGAGTTGTTTGAGGTGGTGGTGGGGTGTCCGTGGAGCTTCCCCCTCCCCCCACTGGCCTCCCTTATGCCACTCTTCAGCCACTCATTAGCCTTTTCTCCTTGATGTAGTGGCCATTTTGGAGGCTGCTGTGCCTGTGCATTGGGCCTCTGCGTGGCCTGGGTCATCCCAGGCCATGCAGAGGCCCATTGCACAGGTGTGGCAGCCTACAAAATGGCCAAATTATGGCATAAGGGAGGGGGGGGGCAAAGCTTTGCGGATCCCGCTGATGTCTTGAACAATTCCGCCAGACGGGGTAAGTGTAATTAAATCATGAACACACACACACACACCCCCGACTGGACTGAATGGGGGTGGATGGGTTGAGGGGGTGCTGGACCAAACTGGCCTCGTCGGACTCTAACTGAACCGGACCAGCCAGTTCCATGCACACCACTATTCTAGGGTATAGGAGTGAGTGAATGAGGCTTCTTTAAATAACAGAGGCCTTTGAAAACAATTAATTCTACCTATAGCCCTTAGCAATAGCACTTACATTTATATACCACTCTATAGCTGGAAGTTCTCTAAGCGGTTTACAATGATTTAGCATATTGCCTCCAACATTCTGGGTACTCATTTTACCGACCTTGGAAGGATGGAAGGCTGAGTCAACCTTGAGCCCCTGGTCAGGATCGAACTTGTAACCTTCTGGTTACAGGGCGGCAGTTTTACCACTGTGCCACCAGGGGCTCTCTATAGGACCATCATATACTGTCTTTTCTGACACTTTGCTGTAAATTCCAGTTCCAAAAGCCTCGGTGGAATCAATCACTCAATTAAAAGGTAATCAGTTATATATATGGGACTCACCACTCAGCTTTAAAAACCTTTCAAGGATGACATTTAACATATTGAGCTTCAATATTCACAAATCCCTAAAAATGCTGAGCTTTGATAGAATTAGCATGTGGATTAACTCGGTGACTTCTAATTCATTGAAGTCATGTGTATGGGTTATTTTTGGATAGGTTTACTGAGTTGTTTGAGCATGTTGGAGAGGCTAATATATCTGTCGTTCTATAGGCCTTGTTCTATAACTTCTTTCTGAATTAGACTTTCTTAAAAGCAATCTATAGCAATTTACCCAAGGCTGAACAAACACCTCCATGAGGAAGTCTGGGACTATTCTTCCCTTTTCCAGTTTTTTTTTTTTTAAAGGCTGCTGATTTCTCCAGTTCTGGAAGGTGGTTGGCTGCTGATTTTTGATTTATTTTATTGCTAACAAAAAAGAGTTCCTTTCTCATCTGGTTCTGCTCTTTTAATAATTTGTGTTACCTTTTGTTGAAAATTCCTCTAAGATGTTTTCATATTAAAAAATCTTGAGCTTGGGAAAGGTAGAACAGAGGCGTAACTATAGGGGGGGCAGGGGGGCACGTGCCCCGGGCGCCATCTTTTCTGGGCACGTGGGGGGCGCCACCATGACCATTTTTTTTTTAATTTTTAAAATTTTTTTGTTAATACAAATGTTTCCTGCTCAGTGCAGCAGCGCTGCAGCAGTCAAGGGAGCGCGTCGGTGCCCCCTTCCCCACGAGCGGTCCCTTCCGCGCCGCCTGCGCCCCCCCCATTGCTTTGCTGGCGCCTGGCGGCCAGTCAGTGGCCTGGCTTGGTGGCGGCGGCGGGCGCTTGTGAGGAAAAACCTAAGTATAATGTAGTATGTTGGGGGGGCGGGGGGCGCCATTTCAGTGCTTGCCCCGGGCGCCGTTTTCCCTAGTTACGCCTCTGAGGTAGAATCAAAGTTTAAGAAAGAAAGAGGCTGAGATTTCATTTTGTGCATCATCTTATTTTATTTTTTTGAAATATCAGACCAACAAGAGATTGTAGCCAGGGCTGTACTCTGTCCAAAATATGCACACTCTCTTCCAAAGAAACCCACACTCTGAACCTGGCCAGTGTAATGTGACCTATTAACCCAACTACACCCCATCAACCATGTCTTATGGCTCCTGAGATGCTTAAAAACCTTGTTCTTGTCCCAAGTCATTCCGAGTCCCAAGTCATTCCAAGTGTTAGAGTGGGACACAGACAGATTTTACCCAGTGGGCACAAACCATCAAGAAACTACATGTGCAAGCTTCTATACTGTGGCACTACTATCCTTCATTTCAATGGGGCTTCTGCAGGAGAACTTCCTGGTGGATAGAGCCACATGTTTTCAAAGTGCTCAGAGGGTGCTAGTCCTGTTTCTTAACCTTTATTGATAGTAATTAATTTCATTCCTAATTCATGTTAACTTGAGGCATGTGGGCTGCTCATTAACTCGGTTCCCCAACTGTCCGGGGAGAGGAGGGTAGATACGAGCCACACCTGTGACTCATTTACTCATTGCACCTGCTCCGCCCATCTGGGCTGCTACTGCACTGTGGCATGGGTGATTCTGCAAAACCTGTAGGCCAATACAAATATGGCAGAATTCAAGAAAAGTTAGTCATGGCCACTGACTGAAAGCAATGGAATTTGTCTTAATTTAATCTCAATGAAATGTCATCACAATTAACTTTTGCTAGATCACAAAATACAATTGTAAAATCATATTAACATTGTCCCACATTCTGCACATAACCCGAGGTATTGGAAGCCATCCAAAGTAAAAAACAATAACAAGAAAATCTTACGGCACCTCTGGAAATTACTCAAGCTTGCACTTTGGTAAGTCCCCAAGCAAAGGTAGTTCCAATGTTGTGGGATAGCAACTGCCAACTCCTCCCCAAACTAACCAGTTTGGTTTTTTTTTTTTTTTTTTTTTAGAGTTTAAATGCTTTATTATACAGACAAAAATAAACATAGAAAAATTCAATGAAAATGGGGCAATACTATCAGAAACAAAAACAACAATATGTATAAAATTCCCAGCACTGCAAAGTCATTGAAACATATAACTCCCACCACTGTCTCCAGTTCCTATATTAAAGCCAAAATCTCTTATTTCATCCTTCGAGTGCTTATTATTCAAAAAAATTGAAAATTCCCACCAGTGCAACCTAGGCAAATTCACTGCAACTACTCAGGATCCTTGTTTTTTTCTTGCACAGATGGTCCAGTCCTTAAAGGTTGTGATGGAACATAAGGGCGTAGGTGGCCAATGACATACTGCATTGTGGTTGCAGCTAAGTCACATTCCATTGCTTTCAGTAGCCATGACTAACTTTTCTTGGATTCCGCCTTATTTGTATTGGCCTACATGTTCCACAGCATAATGCAGGTTTTGCAGAATCACCCACTCCACTGTGCAGTAGCAGCCTGGATGAGCAGAGCAGAGGGGGGCAGTAAATGAGTCACAGGTGTGGCTTGTTCCTACTCTCCTCTCTCCACCCAGCTGCCTCATTCTTCCTTGTCTTCCTGCCCACTGTGCTAACCCCAGGCACTTGAGCCGTTCATTCACACGGATTGGGGAACCAAGCTAATGAGCAGCCCACATGCCTCGAGTTAACATGGCGGCATGTATCTGTTAGGAGTAGGAAAGATATGCTCAGCAAACAACACAGTAGAATCAACAGTGTCTTGGTTCTAACAAAATGACTGCACTGTTTTGTTATTTGTAAAAGTTTGCACCATACATTTATGCACCCTTAAGAAACAGAAAACACTGCTTTTGATTTACCGCTGTTGTTGATGATGATGAAAGGCTCTGCTGTAACTCAAAGATGTCCTGTAAGATTACTGAATGGTTAATCAGAGCAGGGACTTAGCTTTTCTGTTCCAGATGTTTGCAGCAGGAAAAAATGCTAGAGGGTCACCAAATTTGCCCAGCTTGGATAAGCTTGCCTCTAAGTGATTCTCTTTGATTGTTGAACAAACAGCTCTCATTTGTCAGTATTTTATATTGCATTTATAGCAATCTCTTCTCGGAGCCTTCAGGTACCATTACACTCTGTGCTGACTTCCACAAAATGGCCTCGGAATCAGTGTGTTCTTGTACAGGTGAATAACCAGGGGATAGTGCTTTTTAGAAGGTGTAAATCAGGTTACTCTTTGGGGTTCAATGGACTTCAGGTGACTTAAGGCAGCACGGACTTAAACAGTAACCTGGGGGAAATGCTAGACACACTGCTTAGAGGTTAATTGTGTTTCAAGTGTACTTTTCAGGTAAATCAAAATGTTTGCTCTTTGGCTGCTGCTTTTAACTGGGCACAGCTCCAGGGTTAGGTGCAATGAAACGTTTGCTGCTTCATTTCTACAGGCACTGTTACCAGTGTGAAACTAAAAGTTTGAGGCTTGTAGAATTATCTGTATCTGGGGCCTAGTTCTCACTGAGGGGGTCAAACTCTCTGGATCGGACCATTTCAGACTGAAGTGGGAAAGGCTCACATCATTGAATGCTTCTACATGCAAAAAAGGTTCCTCAACAAAGAAAGCAAACATGTCAGGGAGAATGCAAAGCTAGAACCTTTCTCCCTGACATGCAACAACAACAACAACTGTTAGCCACCCCATAACAAATTGTTCTTTGGGCAGTTCACAATAGAACAGCAGTAGAACAAAATATACAATTAAAACACAATACAAAACAATTCAGTAAAGTATTGAATAAAAGACAGAAGCATTTTTAAATGTGTGGAGGAAAGTGTGTGTGTGTGTGTGTGTGTGTAAAGAAGCAATCAATCATAAGAGCCCCCCCCCACTTCAGTCTTGTGGCATATGGGTACTGTCCCTTTAATAAAGTATATAGTCCTGCAGTTTCCCCTCTGGAACAGTTTGCCTGGAATTCTATCCTATCTTTTAATTGCCTTGTTATGTGTTTCTGCAGCTCATATCTGATAGGTTTTAACTTTTAACATTCTAATTTGTACCTTTCAAAATTGGTTTTAATCTGGATCTTTAGTTAATTGCTATTAATATCTACTTTAATTTTCTGAGCTGCCTCAAGGGGTGGGGTATAAATATTTTCAACCAATCCATCAATCTTGATCTTGTGTCTACAGATTTCACCTGTTGTTCTTGTTCAGTAAAGAAGCCTGTTGCTGCAAACTGGTAATCTGGTTACTTCTCCCCAAGAGCCAAGTGGACAGAGACTACCAAAGTGATCCAATGAGTACACCCAAAGGACCCACAGCCATAGGCAGACATTACAAGTTTGAAGTGCTATTGTCCAGACAAAGGATTACCCCCACACTAAAAAGTGATGGAAGAGAATACTTGCTTGACTTGTTGTGTCACAGTTTGTGAATTGTCAAGAACTGTGTGGATCCATTGCCAGTGACTGGGGGTAGGGAGTGGGGCCAAAGGCACTCTGGCCCAGATCTGTAGATTTGTGGTGAATGATCAAGAAGGTGTATGAATCCTTTGGGGGGTTGTATAGTCCCTACTCTGCCAATGCACTCTGGCCCAGACCTCCGGGGTTTGTGGTGAAATGTGTATATATGGAGATGATGCTTATTTTGCAGTGTGGGCCCTGTAAGCTCATTAGGTCCAGGGTCCAAAATTATCTAACTGCACCCCTGATTTTAATCTTCATGTAAAATCCTCTTACTTTGTTTACACAGAAGAAAGATTGTGAGTTCAATAGTACTTATTCCCTAGTAAATGAATTCAGGAATGCAGCCTTAATTTTGTCATAACCACATATATTTAAGCTTTGGCTATGTCCAGGGCCTGTATTTCAGACTGCATGTGAAATGCAGGTGCATCTACATTTTTGGGTGACTAATAGGTTTGACACACTGTGAACTGTATGTGGACCTAGCCTTGGAGGGAGAGGAAGAAACATGTAAGGTAAATCTGCTATACTACCTTATAGGAGAAAAGGGGAGACGATTTGCAAGTCTCTTGGTCTCAACACAGGCTCTACTTTAGAACAGACACTCCAGGCACTAGATGGATATTGCATTCTAAAACAGAAGGAAATAGTGGAATCAGAGGCGTAACTATAATAGGGCAAGGGGAGACAGTTGTCTGGAGGCCCACTGCCTTGGGGGCCCCCCAGAGGCAAGTCACATAACTGATTCCCCCAGCCATTCATCCGCCTGGGCTTCCTTCAGTTGTATTCATCCTCCAAAATGGATGTGAGTGTTAAGACCTGGAGCTACCAGAAGAGCATGTCTTTCTCTAGTACCATTCAATGACTTGCATCCTCTACAATTTACAAAACCTTTTAAAAAATAATTTAGGATGATGTTCTATTGTGGCACATAGGTTTATATATGTATATGTATATGAATATGAATATGTATATGTATATGTATATGTATATGTATATGTATATAACTATGCTTTTTGTTACCACTATTCAGCCTCATTTAAGATTTTTTTACTTCATGAGCTGAGCTTCAGTGACGGGGTGGGGGCCCATTTTAAAATCTTGTCTCTGGGCCCACTCCAACCTTGCTACGCCCCTGAGTGGAATGTTATTGTTTCTTTATGAGGCAACAGAGCACTGAAGAGGGTCCGGATGCTTAAGTTGCTGCATTAAGAACACTAGCTGCATCCTGTAACTTTGGAGCACTAACAGACTCTTTAACCCGGGATAGAATTGTATGTGGAACAAGGAATCAGCAGTGCTGTGAGTGAATGCTGCAAAAAGCAGATTTAACAATGAATTGCTGCCTGGAGATAGGGAGGGCAGCAGAAGCTTCTAAAGAGAGACGAGCACACCAGATGGGCAAGTGCATGCTGTCCAACAGCTGTCTGGGCACTGCCAAGGGCTTAACAGGCAGTCTAGTGAAGGGATGCCCAAGATATAATAATAATCATATCTTTCAATTTATTAGTATCTGATCTAAGCCTGGAAAATAAAATCTCCAGGCTTAGATCAGATGCTAGTAAATTGAAAGATATGAAAGACAAGAAGCTGAAGAATGAAAACACCAAACAGTATCTGATCCAAAAATACCACCTAGATTCAAGGAAAATTAGAGAAGTCCTGGAAATAATAAAGCAGCAAATAACAGCAGTGTCAAAGAAGATTAGCAGATATGAAGCCAGAACTACACAACACAGGCAGAATCTCCAATTCCAGTCGAATCAGAGACGTTTCTACCAAAGCATAGAAGGAGAAACTGCAAGAAACCTAGAAACACCAAATAAAGAAGAAACAGTGCAATTCTGGGGGAAATTATGGGACAATCCAATAGATTATAATAAAAAAGCAGGCTGGATGAAAGAAGTCAAAAAATGTAACCAACAAATGCAAGATCTAATAATAACACCAGAATTAATAAGTGAAAGAGCAAAGAAAATTAAAAATTGGACTGCTCCAGGCAACGATGAACTGCATGGCTTTTGGCTTAAACACCTAACAAGCCTTCATAAACAACTATCAAAACAGTTCAATCACATTTTGCAAGGAGGTGATATTGAACAATGGCTAACAACTGGGAAAACTCATCTCATCATGAAAGATCCAGCAAAAGGTGCAGTTCCAAATAATTTTAGACCGATAACCTGTCTGCCAACCATGTTCAAATTATTAACTGGAATAATAGCAGATGAAGTGATGCAACACTTATTAACTAACAAACTGCTTCCAGTTGAACAGAAAGGAAATTGCCCGAACACCAGAGGCACAAAAGACCAGCTGCTGATTGACAAAACGATTTTAGAAAATGGCAAGAGAAGAAAAACCAATCTAAGTGTTGCATGGATTGACTACAAGAAAGCCTTCGATTCATTGCCTCACACATGGATACTAAAATGTTTAGAAACAACTGCTGTCAGCAAAAGCATTCAGATATTTATTAAAAAAGCAATGAGCATGTGGAGTACACAGTTAACAATCAATGGCGAGGCACTTGGACAGGTTAGCATTAGAAGAGGCATTTTCCAAGGGGACTCACTATCCCCTCTGTTGTTTGTAATCGCCATGACCCCACTTTCACAAATACTCAACAAAACAGGCCTCGGATACCAAACATCTAAAACATCAAGTCAAATCAACCATCTGCTGTACATGGACGATCTGAAGTTGTATGGAAAGTCCCAGTCAGAAATCGAATCACTGCTAAACACTGTCCGTATTTTCAGTAGCGATATAGCAATGGAGTTTGGACTAGACAAGTGTGCTGCATTAATAATGAACAGAGGGAAAATAAGAAAAACAGAAGGAATAGAACTGCCCAATGGAAGCAAGATCAAGAACCTGGAAAAGAAAGAACCTTACAAATACTTGGGCATTCTCCAGGCTGATAACATCGCACACACTGAAGTTAAAAGAAAAATGGGAAGTGAATACATCAGGAGATTTAGAAAAATCCTCAAGTCCAAACTCAATGGCAGGAACACCATACAAGCCATAAACACCTGGGCTATACCTGCTATCAGATACACTGCAGGAATAATAGACTGGACCCAGGCAGAGCTAGAGACGCTAGATCGTAAGACCAGGAAAATCATGACCATCAATCATGCTCTGCACCCCCGCAGTGATGTCGATAGGCTATACCTCCCTCACAGCTCAGGTGGAAGAGGAATGCTGCAAGTCCATCAAACAGTAGAGGAGGAGAAAAGAGGCCTTGAAGAATATATCAAGGACAGTGAAGAAAATGCACTTCAAATGGCCAAGAATGAGAAACTATTCAACACCAATGAAAGAAAGCAGGCCTACAAGAAAGAACAAGTCAAGAACCGAGCAGAAAAATCGAGAAATAAGCCCCTGCATGGTCAATATTTGCACAATATAAGTGGAAAATCAGACATCAGCAAGACCTGGCAATGGCTTAAGAATGGCAACTTGAAGAAAGAAACAGAGGGTTTAATACTGGCTGCACAAGAACAGGCACTGAGAACAAATGCAATAAGAGCAAAAGTAGAAAAGTCAACAACAAACAGCAAGTGCCGCCTTTGTAAAGAAGCAGATGAAACCATGGACCACCTAATCAGCTGTTGTAAAAAGATCGCACAGACTGACTACAAACAAAGACATGACAAAGTAGCAGGGATGATACACTGGAACATCTGCAAAAAATACAAGCTACCTGTAGCCAAAAATTGGTGGGACCATAAAATTGAAAAAGTTGAAGAAAATGAAGATGTAAAAATATTATGGGACTTCCGACTACAGACAGACAAACATCTGCCACACAATACACCAGATATAACTGTAGTCGAGAAGAAAGAAAAACAAGTCAAAATAATCAACATAGCAATACCAGGGGATAGCAGAATAGAAGAAAAAGAAATAGAAAAAATCACCAAATACAAAGATCTACAAATTGAAATTGAAAGGCTGTGGCAGAAAAAGACCAAAATAATCTCAGTGGTCATTGGCGCCCTGGGTGCAGTTCCAAAAGACCTTGAAGAGCACCTCAACATCATAGGGGCCACAGAAATCACCATCAGCCAATTACAAAAAGCAGCTTTACTGGGAACAGCCTATATTCTGCGATGATATCTATAACAATTGACAATAAAATTCTGGCATCCATCCCAGGTCCTTGAATAAAACAAACCAGTCAATGACACTTGTCTCACTGTGTAAACAAGAAATAATAATAATAATAATTTGATTTCTATACCGCCCTTCCAAAAATGGCTCAGGGTGGTTTACACAGAGAAATAACAAACAAATAAGATGGAACCCTGTCCCCAAAGGGCTCACATTCTAAAAAGAAACATAAGATAGACACCAGCAACAGTCACTGGAAGTACTGTGCTGGGGGTGGATAGGGCCAGTTACTCTCCCCCTGATAAATAAAGAGATTCACCATGGTAAAAGGTGTCTCTTTGCCCAGTTAGCAGGGGTTGTACTATTTGGAATGGAACGATTCCATCAGCTCACGTTTGGGTAGACTGCGCATGTTTGGATAGACGGTCGAAACAGACCATAAGCCACTGGAAGCCATGATGTAGAAGCCATAATCCCAAAGAGACTGCTTCAGAGGATGCTATTGCAACTTGAGAACTATGGTGTGCATATCCAGTACCTCCCAGATAAAGATCTTGTACTGGCAAACACATTAAGCAGAGCTCATCTCACAAAGCCCAGAGCAGTGGGTTCTGTAGAGAAGGACATCGATTCAATACATTGCAGCACCTATCAATTTCTCGTCCCCGTTTGCAGGCAGTACAGGAAGGCACAGCTCAGGACAAGAGAGCCTACAGATAGTCAAGCATGTTATCCTTGAGGGTTGGCTTGAGTCAAAGAATGAGAAGCTGCCCTGATACAGAATCAGCAACTAATTGCATTTGCCAATAGAGCACTGCTGGAAATGGAAAGGGATTATGAACAGATTGAAAAAAAGAACTTTTGGCTGTACTATTTGGAATGGAATGATTCCATCAGCTCACATTTGGGCAGACTGTGCATGTCCATTCAGACCACAAGCCACTGGAAACCTCGCTTGCCCATTTCTTTTGTGGGTTGGATGATAGGTAGCACTCTTCACATCGTACCAACAAACACACTTTGGTGACCCTAGGACCTACCCATGGGGAACAATGGGGTGTTCTGAATTCCCCATTGTTCCCTATGGCTGAAACAAATAGCGCTCACAGAGTGCACACAATTTGCAATGCATTTTGCATCCCTGCCTTGCAAAACACTGTATACTAGACACACACGGTTAAAGGAATCTGTCTCTCCCGACACAGAACAACACACATTTTCCCAAATACAGCCAAAAAATGGCCAAAAAAGAATCACTGACCCAAAATCCCCTGCTAGCCACTGTAGCTACTGTATACTGCAGCAACATCACTGGCACAAGTTGCTCTCTCACACACAGTTATGACTCCTAACTTCAGTATTGCAACAGCTGCCACAACAGCATTCATAGCACCATAGCCATTAGCTCAATTAGAACATCTTCAGCCACATTTTGACTATGTACATCTTGCAATGCAGATTGCAGAGCAGCCCAAAGCAGTGAATGAAGCACAAGTTAGTTTCAAGGCCAGATAAGGGGCTCATCTCACAGCAATCACCAAGAAAATCTCTCTCTCTCTCTCTCTCTCTCTCTCTCTCTCTCTCTCTCTCTCTCTCTCACACACACACACACACACACACACACACACACACACAGAGCTGCCACTGTCCATTTCTCACCACAACACCATCTCACAAATAGATCACAAACAGAACGGAAGGAAAGCACCCAAGTTCTGCCTTTGTCAATTTGAGATCCAGAAAAACCAGATAGTTAAAAATATAGCACCAATAGCACAGCATATTAGTGCTGAGAAAAGAAAACTTCGATTCCTTCTTTCCTCTTCCCCTGATGTATCATCTTCAAGGGCACACTAAAGGCTCTCACTGCCACCCCTCTTCAGGCCCTTTGAAAACATTTTGAAATTCCCTTCTTTTTTGTTCCCCCTTCCCCAGCCAATGGAGGCACAGTTATCTATGACAACACTTGATTTGTATGATAACAAACCAACGAAGAAGCAAGGGGATCTCAAGCCAATCAGAAGCCAGTGCCAGAAAACCAATCAGCAAAGGGGGAAAGCCCAGCAGAATGGCACTTGGATCACTCGAATAGATTAGAGCTCAAATTGGGGTCATTTTGATGCAAACTCGAATCAGGCCCTTTATTTTAAGGGTGTCACATTTCAAGTTCGGATCACATGAAATGGCTCGATTGTTGCTCAAATAGATTCAAATTGAATCAGTCTGCACATCTCTAAGAGGTGGGGCAGCAGTCTCCTTCCCCCTACAGTCTCAAATGGTGCCTGAGAGTGGCAGCGACTCTTGAAAAGATTCACACTGAATTTGTGTAAGAACAGCCATTGTGGGAATAAGAGGTAAGCAAAAGAAAAGAAGAAGAGGTTCTATAAGAAGAAGAATCTTATATGCGTTCACTTGCAAGTAAGCACTACAGATTGCAGTGGGACATATCCCCCAACAAATGTGCATGGAATTGCAGCCTAAGAGTGTGAAATCGTAGAACAATATGCAAACATTAGAAATATGTATTCACCAATAAACCTTCGCTGTTGTACAATAAAACAGTCATCCCTGAAGCTGTCATGCATTTACATGGGAACATAGGGAGCTGTATTATACTGCGCTAGACGCTTGGTCCATCTCGCTCTGTGTTGTCTACCCAGACTGGCAGCGGCTTCTTCAAGGGTGCTGTCAGGAGCCTCTCTCATCCCTATCTTGGAGATACCAGGGAGGAAACTTGGAACCTTCTGCATGTAAGCATGCAGGTGCTCTTCTCAGAGCAGCCCCAGCCCCTAAGGGGAATATTGTGCTGTGCTCACACAAGTGGTTTCCCAACCAAATGCAAACCAGAGTAGACCCTGCTTAGCAAATGGGACCATTCATGCTTGCTACTACAAGACCAGCTCTCCTTCATCCTGGACTTAGGAATGCTCCTCTCAAAAACAGACACACCCACACACACACTCATTCTTGAACAGAACACAGCAAAAACACAACAGTCGCTGAAACACTGACCTGCCACCAATTTTTGGCTTTGTTTGCAGCTCCAGGTGTTGCTTTACTGTTGACAGAATATTTGGGTGTTTCAGGTCATAGGGACCATAGAATATATTGCCCCAAGTACAGAATGTACCCAGCTAGGCTTTCATATGGGCAGTAACTCATTATTAGAGAAGATTTACATCAGTGATTCTCCAACTTGGGTCCTCAGGTGTTATTGGACTTTAACTTCCATAATCCCCAACCAAAGGCCACTGAGGCTGGGGATTATGGGAGTTGAAGTCCAATAACACCTGAGGACCCAAGTTTGAGAATCCCTGATTTACATGCTTTCTAGGGTGGTGACTATTGAATGGGGCAGAGGCTTCTGCCTAATGTGCAGAAATTAAGCAAGTAAAGCATTTCCATTTCTTCATCTCCATGCCAGAAAAGTTGCACCAGTTTAATTTCTCTGTGTCAGGCTTCTGTTCAAAGCTCTATTTATTCATTTATTCATTCATTCAGTTATGTATTTGTTTGTAAGCAATAACATGAATATAGTTGGCACAATAATTTATTTGGCCCTCATATATGCAAGACCCCTGGGGAACAGCTAATGGCTCAGGATCCATACAGGTGTGGGTCTCCATTCATCTTGAATCTCAGCAGTACAGTGTGATGCAAAGGACAGCATTTCCGACAAATGGAGTTCTGGCTGTAAACTACAAACTACTTCTCCTGTGCCTTGCCTCTGCTGGAGAGTGGCGGCCAAGGACTAAGGTGGAGAATCTTCAGGACTAAAATTCTTTGTGCCCTGCAGCTAGAGACATCTAGTGGCAGAGTGATGCATTGCAAGCCAATACATTTATTCAATCTCTGTATTGGTTCGCACAATTATTGGGAGCATGTTTATGTGAAAATCCTCATTTGCAGCCACTGTCATGCATATAAGAGGGCGCTTTTTATATCTATTACTAACTGCTGGCTGGCTTGTCTCAGCGTTAGTAACCCATTGATTACTATAGGCATCCCATTGATTTCTGACCCCGCCCCCCACCCCTTTTAAGGGGTGAGCAACTCATTCCAGAGACAGAGGTTGGGATTTGGGAGGCTATGGGCCACACAGTGGTCAAGAGAGGACCGGAGTGCATGGATAAAGGGTTAGAAAGCCCCTCCCCTTCACCATGAACTCAATCCTGATTCTTTCTGAGACAGCTGCTGTTTCCATTTTAAAAATGAGCATGCATGTGGATGGGACAATTGTATGATTAATGGGACAAATAGTTTTTGGATTTCATGTATGCAAGATGCCTGCATCAGCCAACAGCCTGTCTGAGTTGACTGTGGTGGCCAGTGTAATGGAGGTTTTGCAAAATGGGGTTCACAGCAAGATCTCGATTTTATTTGTTGGTTTTCATGCCCTAAGAGTTACTCTGTCGTCTGTTATGTGGCATATGACCTTGGACCCATTACCAGCCGTCAAGAGGTATTGGCTAAATTCTGGAATGATGTGTTCACAGCTGGAGTTTTAAAGGGAGAGCTTCCTTAAGTTATTGGCAAGTTTTGTGCCATTCAAAAGATTATTTGTCATTCAGTAAACAACACCCTTTAGCTAGAACCACAAATTCAAATATAGATCTCTCTGCTAAGGCCTCCTTTTATGTTTGAATTATTTCTCAAGTTTCAGTTTCACCGTTATTTATGCTGTTTAATTTGGGTGTTTAACTGTGCACATGATTAGAGCTATCACAATTTTTCAGTCATTTGGGTCTATATAGGTATACGTTAGTGAAGCGAGATTTATTTAGCTGCTATTTGAATATCTTCAGTAAATAAATATTAACCTTGAATAATGTTAGTCAGGTTTATTATCTATCTCCTTTCTCTATTTTTCCCTTAATCCATCTGATGGTCCATTAGAGAGTAGAACATATAATATGAAAAGATAATGAGGCCATCACTCAGAGATGCCTATGGAAAGGGAAGAGTTTCAACTGTGCTCTAGGCTAGGGGTGTGCAAACCGGCTTGAATCTGAACCGGTTTGACATCAAACCAGTTTGGTTCAAAGGTTCGGAGTTAAGCCAAACCACCCCCGGTTCGGCTCAACCCCAAGCCAAACACCCCCACCCCCAGTTCAGGAGTCAGTTGAGCGTTAAAAAAAAAATCCCCCCTTTTAAAAGTTTATCCCCTCCAGGGGGGCTTCTCCAAGGTGGCAGAGGTGGTAATCTGCAGAGGTACCCCCTCCCCGGCCGACCTTCCTTTCCATAAAAACCATCAGGTTCAGGCGTCTTCGGCCCTTTCCAGGCCTATTCCCTGGCGCGGCGGCCATTTTGGAGGCCAACGTGCCTGCACAGTGGAACCCTGCGTGGCCTGGTCATGACCATGTTTTTTTGTCTTAATCTGTTGCTAATGTTACTTTGCTCTCAATGTTTCTGGTTGATTGGTATATCAATATTAACACTTGTTTCTGTTTATGGTTCTGCTTCTGATCAGTGATCGAAATAAAGATTCTTTCATCATTCATTCATTCATTCATTCATTCTGGATGATAGTGATTATCTAGAATAATTTTGATCTGGTTTCTGATGTTCCATCCTGATTTGGGGATTGAGACAGCCTTGGCTGCCCTGGTAGACAAATTTTTAGCAGGGAATGGATGAGGAGGGTGCATCCCCTTTGGTTCTGTGGGACCTCTCAGTAGCTTCCAATACCATCAACTTTAATAGTCTTCAGAAACACGTGACTGGGATGGGACTTGGGAGCTCCATTTTATGATGGTTCCAATTCTTCCTGAATGGTCGATTCTGGATGGAGGTGCTGGGGCTATCCTTGCTTGACTCTTTGGCCTTTGGCTCATGGGTCCATATTTTCCTCCATGTGCTTTAACATCTGCATGAAACCACTGAGTTTATCCAGGCGTTTGGAATTCAGGGTCACTTCTTTTTTCTAATTTATGCTGGGGAGGTTATGAATCAGCATTTGAGAGCAGTGATGGACTGGATATGATAAGCTGAAGCTTCATCTGGATAAGACAGAAGTTATCTTGGTTAGGAGGACTGTTGACTTGGGTAGATTTTCAACCTGTTTTGGATGACATTGCCTCACTGGTGGGCCAGCCCTGTGCCATCTATTGTTGTCTAAGCATTGCCTACAGGAGGACTAGCAGTATAGGCAAGAACGGTGAGGTAATACCTCTGGAACTCGATAAAGACTTCTGGGTCATGTCTGGCCCAAGAATTTAGGAAATTCTGCACTTGCATCTGGTGGCTAAAGTCTACAGACCAATTTGCCTCATCTCCTTGACTTTTGCCTCCCCTGACCCACTTTACAGGTCTGGTGGAACGTAAGTTTTCTTTCTCTTATAGCTCTGATGGTCCATCTAATTGGTATTTAATTGTGAAAGTATAATCATTCTGTATATTTTGAAGTCTTTAATAGTATGCTCTTATATAAATTCATGGGCCTTTGGCCTGATCCAGCAGAGCTTTGCTTCTGTTTTTATGTGAGTCATGTTTGCCTAATGATATATGTTGCACAGTGCTATGGTTTTACGCACTATGTTGCCAATGGTTTGTTAGGTTGAAGAGGCTTGTGAAATTTCCATTTACAAATTAATGACAAGTTTCACCTTCTGTAGCTGTCGCCTCAGCTTTTTACATGTCACTGCAACCTAGCAATTTTTCATGCCTGTTGAGCAAGTACGGAACACTTCTTTAGAAAGCCTTGTAGAAGCTTCTAGAAATATGAACCTATGCTAGACAACCTTTCATTTCCAAATCAGTTCTCTGAAATGCTCCTTTTTGCAGGTTACAAGAAACTTTTTTAAGGGCTAACAGAGTTGGAATTCCAGAAAGGAGCTGAACAAATTACAGCTGAGTTCAGCTGTAACTGGCAAATTAAGTGCACCCTTTCACTTATTTCCATCCAAATGTTTTATCTTAATGTACTTCATAGATAATAGAACTTCAGGTTCAAGGACGGTCAATTTGTGAAGCAAGCTGAAGTGGCTTGCTTAGGCGAAGAATGTGGGGGGATATTTGGGGGGTTGGCTCTGACACAGGAGTTTCTCCCCCATCACAGCAGCTGTGAGCCAGCAACCATCAGTACCTGAGTCTGTCTGTGCTGTCTGAGCACTGAGCAGTCAGAGCAGAAGTCTGGCCAATGGCAGAAGGCTCCTCTTGCATCTAGCAACCAAAAAGCTGAGGTGAAGTTCTAAATGCTGAAGTGAGGAGTTGGTGGCCCTGGTCTGACCACACTCAGCCATGACATGCAGGTGCACAAGAGTGCTGTTGCACAAGCACAAAAGTTGTGCAAATGGAGTTGTGCAACAGTGCAGCTATTATATATATTGCATTGTGCAACAGTGCTCTTGCACAACTGTGCAATGTTACATTCCACCACATATGTAGCATTGTGCAGTATATCAGCTAGAGAAAAGAAAGTGAGGAGTTCTCAGATGAACATTCTGTCCCCATCAGTGTTCCCTCTAAGGTGTGCGCTGTGTGTGCACACAAGTTTTTTTCCTGTTCTCTCAGTTAATTTTAGATCCTGCTCAGCTTGAATCAGGAAGGCCCCATTCTGCATGCACATGTGCACACACTGCCTTGATACTGCTGTCCAGAACAAAACTCATTTTAAAAATGAACAGAGGTTCTAGAAGAAAGATCTGGACTTTGCCAGTGTGGTGCAGTAGTTAGCGTGTTGGACTAGGACTGGGGAGACCTGAGTTCAAATCCCCATTCACCCATGAAACTCACTGAGTGACTCTGAGCCGGTCACATATCTCTCAGCCTAACCTAACTCACAGGGGTTGTTGTGAGGACAAACATAACCATGTACATTGCTCTGGGTTCCTTGGAGGAAAAACGGGATATAAATGTAAAAAATAAAATAAAATAAAATAATATATTAGAATGTATACCAGACTGATAATCACAACAGAAAGTATATTACTACTACTACTACTACTACTACTGATATTTATATACTGCTCTTCAACTAAAGTTCTCAAAGTGGTTTACATAAAAAATAAAATAATAGATAAATAAGATGGTCCCCTGTCCCTGAAGGGCTCACAATCTACAAGAAACTTAAGGTAGATGCCAGCAACAGCCACTGGAGGGATGCTGTGCTGGGGTTGGATAGGGCCAGTTGCTCTCCTCCTGCTAAATATAAGACAATCACCACTTCTAAAAGGCGTCTTTTTGCTCAGTTAGCAGGGGTAACTTTAAATCTTTCCCCTGTCCTATTATGGTACCATTAGGAGGGAAAAGATTTAATGTTATAATAATCATCCTACAGAGAATTTTGTCTCAATATGTTCTTTGATACCATAATAAAGCAGGAAGAGGAGAATGGAATTCTTATTTTGCAGGTATTGTCTTCTCTACATAACAAACCATTCTGCAACTGCTGTTTATTTACTTCAACCACTACTACAAACATTTATATACTACTTATCAACAAAAGTTCTCAGAACAGTTATTTAAAAAAGATATTTAAATTATTACATTTGCTTTCCATGCGGCATAAAGACAGTCCTATCCAGGGGCACAGGGTGACAGGTTAAGTTGGTGGTGGATCAGAATTTTTTCTGCAATATGTCTCAATAATGTTTCAGTGCTCTACACAATTATATCTGACCTACATGCTTTCTAAATCTCAGTGCACAGCTATTTTCTGTATTATAGTACAGGCAAAGTATTAATAAATTTAATGTCTGTTTTAGAGAATTTTTGCACTAAACCGAATATTGATTTAAAATTCTGTCAGTATTACAATGATATTATTATATTCTGTACTTCTGTTTTAAATTGTTTCCCAGCATAACAACAGATTGCCACAAACAACAAATGGCTAAGAGATGGTATGAAGAGGCTTGGTGGGCAGAGGGTCAATAGGGCATTAGCCCTGCCTATTCATGTTTCTCTTGTCTTTGGGCTTGGCTGCCATCACCTCCTTAATATTACAGACCCCAGTAAAGAGGACCTAGGTCTCGCAGGGTTTGTTCATTAGGGATCAGCAGTCTCCACCTTCCTATCTACATGTGGAAAGAAACAGCCCAAATCCCTTTGAATTTCAGGTTTCAGAAAAAAACTGTGAAGTAGGGTGCAGAATGAAGCTCCTCCAGGAGGGAGCTCCAAAGCCTAGGAGTAATCATAGAAAAAGTCCTGTCCTGTGTGGATCTGTGGATATGGTTGCATCTCTGGTGATATGTCTGCTTGTTGTGTCTCCTAGTGCCTACACAGGCTGCTCTTTGCTGAGAAGAGCCTCTGCCAGCTCTATACTGTTGGTTATCCCCAACATAATTCCTCCATGTGTCACATAGATGCACTTAGGTAATTTTGGAGCCTTGGACCTATAGGCCTTTGGAGGCCCCACCACTGAAAGTTAACCATAATTTTTAACATGTAGGTTCTTGAGGGCAGAAACTATACCACCCAGGACAGACGAAAGAGGATTTGGGGCCCCTGGGGTGTGTGTGTGTGTGTGTTTGTGTGTGTGTGTGTGTGTAGGACCTGGACTATGGCCCTGAAGTCCAGGGGTAAGAGCACCTCTGATCCCATGTCTGTACAAGTTGCTGTACAACATGCAGGTCCATTTGTTGTGGTTATTTGTTTATTTATTTATTTAATAAATAAAATAAAACGGTTCTCCAGCTTGCTTCCCAAAGTAACAACTGTCAATGGGTGGGATGTTTCTGCATCACAGCACCACCACATTTTCTAATCATACTTTTTTGGTTTACTTGGCATGTATTGCTGAAAGGGACAGTGTCCTCAGAAACCTATCAGTAGTTAATCAACTGTTAGGCAGGACCTGGGAATGTAGTGTTGCTGCACAAATAAAGTCCAGATATCTCTAATTGGTATCAGCTTGTCAATCACTCTCCTCTCCTGCCATGTGACTTTGTCATGGAATCTTAAGTAACTTGTGATGGCCTCAAATAATCTCAGGCTCATTGTTGCCTTACTGTAGTGCTTCATGAAACACACCAGGCAGGATTATCAGGCCAAGATATGCTTTCAGTTCTGTTAGGTCAAGGGGTTTCTGAATTTGTGTTTTATCTGGATGGGTCTCGTTCCTCTGTACAAATGCATATTCAGCCCCTTGAATGATTTCCCTGATGATAACTATGTGCAAAATATCTTTTGTGACCACATGCACGAAGTTTACCTCTGTTGTATCTCTGATTGTTCCACACACTATTCCTGCACATTAACATATGATGTTTGCATTGGATCAGCGATGGACTGGTTGTGGTGTTGGAGACCATATTCTGCCATTCCTCTTGCCTGTCATGTCACCTGTGACTTTGGTATCTTCACTGGTGGGTAAGTGAGATTTAGCAGACTCTTCAGTGCCGCACATCCCACATCTACATCTTCCTGCTCTCTCAATCTGGAACCATGCCTCACCCCACAATTTTGTTGGGTTCTGTCCCACCAGCAGAAGATCAGATATATACTGTTGCCGGTTAATCCATTGATGCCAGCTTAATGAAGCTGAGATGTTGTGCTGCCTATGTGAATCTTTTGCCTTTGTTCTGGTGGCCAAACCCCCTGCTTTTGTGAAGTCAGATGTTTCTGATTGATTTACTCATTCCAGACACTAGATCTGAGGCTGATTTCATCTGCCCAGTCTAGGGAGCAGAGAATAGAATAGAATAGAATAGAATAGAATAGAATAGAATAGAATAGAATAGAATAGAATAGAATAGAATAGAATAGAATAAAATTTATTACGACCATAGATCAAACAATACAACAAAAAATGTTAAGGAGCAAAGAACTATACAATGTGTCAGACTATTGGACAGACACATTTCATTGATCTTTCAAGGGTCAATGCATTTCATTGACCTTTCAAGGTCAATGAAATGCAAGGAGAAATGAAATGTGAGTTTCCAAAGAGAAAGTGAACTTAATTTCCTCCTCAATTGAATTACATTGGTCTCAGAGGGAGAATACACCAATGGAAAAAGGAGGTTGTTTTCCTCCCAACTGTCTTTACATTGGGCTGAGACAGGAACTACCTCAATGGAAAAAGTCAATGCAATTTGGAGAGGAGGGTTCTACTTTGACTCCTATTTTTATTAATAATAGAAATATCATAATGGGTGAGTGGCCATACCTTTGGATATATTGTGTAACAAGAGTAGGTAACAATGTGCTGGAAGGACAAAGCTGGGAATGCAGTGATTGGCACACTTATGCTATATTTATGCACCCAGGGTTAGTGTTTGCCCCATAAAATGGGACTATTAAACTTATAATAGCTATGCAATTGTCCATCCTAGTGCAACTTAAAAAATGGTTCTGAGGATGAAATTATGTAGGCCTGAAGAACCATATATGCTGCCCTCCACATTTTCAAGATGAGTGGGATAAAAAGGGGGTGGGGGATAATTAACCCTTGGCAGGGTATTTATGTCTTGTAACCTAGTATTCGCAGCAGGACACTTCCCCACCCCAAGCAGGCACTGGCTAAGATTCAATATACAAACTTGTTTGCATATGTCTCTTTGGCAGACGACTGTCTAAAAGTAGATCGAAAGGGTCATTTAAAAACTTGAGTTCATTTTGCACACAGGGACAAAATAAATATATGCAGCTTCTCTCAAGTCAATTGAGTTTATAATTCCTCAGCCTATTGCTCTGAGCAATTCATATAATGCAAGAAATGAGAGAACACATAATAAGAATGCATGTAACATCTAAATCTCATTGGTCTATCATCCAAAAATTGCCTCATTGTTCGGTGGTTTTAAAACAGCTTTCCTTGTATACACAAAGAAATATTGTGCTGATTTAACTATGCTGGCTTTATTCAGAGGCAACTCCATTTTTTCTCCTCCTTTTCCTCCTTTTTCTTCCTGATTCCACCCCTCCTCCACACACACAGGATCCCCACTGGAACAAACATCCAGAAACAACAAAACACAAAAGATTACGAGATATAATACAACACAACCCTCCCCTTTATAACAACCCAAATGGAATTGATTAAAAAAAAACACCAGTGACAAAGTCTTTTAGGTGGTCTCCTGTCATGTATACTTCTCCTAAGTCTTGGGTTCTCTGGCACAGGAGCTGTTTGTGATTTTTCCCTCTGGTACCGAGGATTGCCCATCATTTTCATTAACCTCTGCGCGGTCAAAACCTGAGGCAAGATCTAAGTCCTCTCCAGTTCCTCTCTTGAGCTCAGACTCCCTTCTCTCTGTCTCATAGCATGCCTACTACAGAGTCTTGAACTGTTCCATTTCTTTCCATCATCCAATATGAAAGAATTTCAACAGATTCCGATTATTTTGGTCCAGAATATCAGGAACATCCCTTTTTCATTTTATAAGGGAACCATACTCAAACAAAGTCCCCACCTGGAACATTCACTGTCTTGCACCCTGTTTCCAATCCACATACAATGTATAGTTCTGTTTCTTCTTCCTTACCTGATCATGAATTGCTGCCATTAGGTATGTTTGGTGGTAGCTTTGTGTTCTCTCTGCAGTTCAAATGATGATTTTCCTGCAGTAGAATGAGGAGTCACTTGATAAGCAAATAGAGTTTCACAGAGCATAGGTTTGTTGTTGCATAGTTGCCAGTTGTAAACTTTCCTTCACTAACCTATTCATTCTTTCCACTAAGCCATTCCCTCGAGGATGGTACAAGGAAATAGTCTTGTGTTTTATCCCATGCTTATGCAAGTATGAGGAAAGCTGTGTCCTTTTGTCAGTCACTAGTTGTTTTCTTTAGGAAGACCTTGAGGCTGTTCTCATGACCAGGGAGAAGGGAGGCCAGCCTGGTTCCGTGCAGTCGTGTGCTACAAAGGGAGCCATGCAGCTCCTGGCAGCAAACCTTCTGAAAGACCCCTCCTCTTAAATGAGGTTAGCAGAGCAAGGGCTCCACTAATCCTGTTCTTCTGATTGGGAGATGCCATGGTGCGGCTCTGTGCCATGGCGACTCATGAGGTGACTCACAACCGGGAGGCTCCAACAAGCCTCCAGGCCTTGGGGGTCTCCCCAGGATGCCCCGTGCACTCATGCAGGGCATCTTGGGACTTCTGGGGGCTGGGTGACCCTGATCCCTGCCGCCCCTACTGGCTCCATGAGAGAGCCAGTAATTGGGTGGGTGGCCAATCTGGCCGCCCATGGACGGCTCTATACCGGCTGCTGTCAGTAGCTCCGAGGGTTAGAATGCCAGACGCATCACGCCATATCACCTCGCCCCCCAGAGCTTCCAGAAAGCACCGTGTGAGTGCATTATTGAGATCCCCCCCCCAAGGCAACCAGGAGCTGGCAGCAAGCTGCCATAGCTGGCAGATGATCACAGAAACAGGGTTAGGAGAGCACTCACTCTCCTAACCTCATATGGTGGCTCCATAGGCAGTTTTGCTGCCAGGGCACTGCCAGGATCTGGCCCAATCCCGGCAGTACATACATGGGGGCAAAACTGTTTTGCACACACGCGTGAATAGCTTCACTGTCAATCCCAAGTACGTCACTGAGTGTGTGCAGACATTTCTCTGCAGAGGGAGTTTTGTCCAAACAACAAAACTCAAAAGATTACTAGTTAGAATACAACAGGTGGCTGTTAATATGAAATAGCAGCATGCATTTCATCAATAATGCTGTAATGGAAATAGCTTTCATTTAGTACCTCTTACAGTGAAGGGCAAGGGAATTTTTCAGCTATGCTTGCTGAGGCTCAGTGGCAATTAATGTTTCTGCAGGAGGGAGCGATCTCTACTTCAGCCACTGATAATCCATTTCCAAGAAAACCTTTGCTCTCCCACATCTTGATGTTAATCGCCACTATTTGTTTTTCACATTTCTTATTCACGCATTTCACCCAATGACCTCACCGTAGTGGAGACAGAATAAAGAGCCACACAGCCATAGGAAAACACAAAGATGCTCATTAAGCCTCTGGCTCCAGTGAGCCAAAGTCACCTTAAGTCGTGCAGAGGGAAATGCTTGACTAATGTGCAGAAGGTTGCCGGTCTGAATCCCCGCTGGTACTATATCGGGCAGCAGCAATATAGGAAGATGCTGAAAGGCATCATCTCCTACTGCACAGGAGGAGGCAATGGTAAACCCCTCCTGTATACTACCAAAGAAAACCACAGGGCTCTGTGGGCACCAGCAGTTGAAATCGACTTGACAGCACACTTTACTTTACTTTACTCCAATGAGCCATACAAATTTTTTGTGTCAAAAAGTTCATACTGTCTGGTACATCAGAAAGCAACCAATGCTGTCCTGTTTTGTCAACAGCCATGAAGGGATACTATGCGCTAGATGCGTCACAAAAAGTCATGTATTTGCAAAAGTTATTAAGTATTAATAAGTTATTAAGTTATTAAATATGCTATTAGAGACCAGTGTCCTCATGGTATGAATGCCTTTTCTCCTATTCAGTCACTGGAAGCCAATGAACAAGAGACACTTATTTCTGTGTTTCAGTTTTCTAAACGTAGAACTTCCTCTTTCTCCAAAGGGCTTGGAACCGCTTATATATGGGTCCCAGGCAGATTCCCATCTAGGCATCTTTCGATGCTCTCCTGCACAAATAATTCTCTGCAAGTGGAAAGCTGGCATAGTTGGAAGAAGACTGGACTAGACTCTTTGTCTCTGTTGTACTTGGGATTTTTTTTTTTTTTTACTTGCAAGGACTTTTTTTTTAACATGGGGAACATAACAAAAAATATCACCCCCCGTTAGTACTGAAGTGACACTCCCACCTGAGGATTCAACCTCCTCATTCTGCAGCATGTGTTGACTTAGACCCTATCCAGATGACACAGCCCTGGGCAGCCACCCATCCCATGGAGAGGAGTGAGTGTACACCTGTACTCCCCATACACTTGCCATGCCATTCCTACCCCACCTAATCATGTGGAGATGATGTCCTCACTGCCCTCCATGGCGCCATTGATATCATAGATCAATCTTGCAAGTAGGGATGCTTCAGACATTGCATCCCACACGACCATCCAGGGGTGGGAATGGTGGGCAAGAAGTAGCGACAAGCGACTCATCGCGCAGGGTTGTATCAGCCTCTCCAGGTTGTCTCATCCAAACCAGCCCCAACAAAATGTCATGAAAGTGGTTTGAGCACACGTTCTCTGTCCTGAAATACTATCTTGGAAGACACTAAGCATGTGTTGAAAATGAACATAGGAACATAGGAAACTGCCTTCTATTGAGTCCGACCATTGGTCTATCTAGCTCAGTATTGTCTTCACAGACTGGCAGCGGCTTCTCCAAGGTTGCAGGCAGGAATCTCTCTCAGCCCTATCTTGGAGAAGCTTCCAGGGAGGGAACTTGAAACCTTCTGCTCTTCCCAGAGCGGTTTCATCCCCTGAGGGGAATATCTTGCAGTGCTCACACATCAAGTCTCCCATTCATATGCAACCAGGGCAGACCCTGCTTAGCTATGGGGACAAGTCATGCTTGGTACCACAAGACCAGCTCTCCTTTAATGGTTCCACCCAGGGTAATGGAGAAACCATCTGAGAAAACTGTCCAAAATTTATCAGTGGGAAAACCTCTAAAATGTCCCAGGAGCCCTGAGAGAATGTCACTCTCTGTGTGGAGGAAGCCTGACTACCCTCCCATCCCACTTCAGAATATCTATCTTCATCCAGAGTGGATCAGGAGCGCATATTTGTTCTTGTGCATTAATTCCAGTGAGGCTTGTAACGAGGTTGTTTATGAGAGTTTGTACCTAGTGACATCTTTTGGGTAAATATTTTTGTGCACAAAATGCCTGGCATTAAAAATGCATTAAATGCATTAAAAACTAGATGCAATATAATCAACCAGCCCTTGAAAAATGTGCTGTCCCTGCAACTGAAATGGACCAAAACTTGTATATTTAATGTTGGCAAAGGTTGCTATTTATTTGTTGCTATATGCAAATTTCTGTTATGGAATGCAGCCTACTCATTTCCTAACTGTTCTGAATCAGCAGAGGCAGCTGTTCCATGTCAGGAAAGTTCCAGAACTAAACAGTGGCACACAATATTAGGGAGTTCCAGCCACAATTTGACAATGGACAGGGTCTCACGATCAGTGAGACCCGGTTTCTTCCAGTGCGCAGGGAGAGCGGGTTAAGCCTGCTCTCCCCACACACGAGAGGGCAGGGAGCCCTGTCCAGCTGGCTCGGCCGCCCACACGATTGCCAACTCCATGACAGAAACAGCAGGGGCTGGGGAGCTCAGGGCCCCCTTCGGGGGTCTACTCATGAGTAGCCACGGCATGGAGCCACGGCGTGGAGCCACGGCAAGGCTACTCACGACCATATAGCCTGGGTTTGTGGAGCACTCGCTCCGCAAACCCGGGCTATGGGGAGGGCTACAGGAGCGGGTTACCCGCTCGAGAACCACTGGGCTTGCAGCCGAGCCCAGCAGTTCTCATGATTAGCAAAAATCGGGCTAGGCTCTCCTAGTCCGATTTTTGCTAATTGTGAGAATAACCCCATTGTGTTCAAACCAATATGTGAAATTCAAGTTGTTTCCCTAAATGTCCTTGGTCATCCCGAGCAGTGGCAGCTCTAAGGTAGCTCACTGATGGCCCAGCATTTGCATTTGAATGGGAGACTAAATTTTTAGCAGAGCATCTACATGCAGAAGGTTCCAAGATCCCTCCCTGGCATCTTCAAGATAAGGTCGAGAGAGACTCCTGCCTGCAACCTTGGAGAAGCCACTGCCAGTCCGTGTAGACAATACTGAGCTCGATGGACCAATGTAAGGCAGCTTCCTGTCTTCCTATGTAAACTATTGAGAGGTGGTGGTGGTGAAGCTGGGCTCATCACAGTCAGCACGGGAAAGTGCCCACTGCTGAACAGAACTAGGGATTGAACTGCATTCTGCCTTGGGGCATATGGTTAATTAAAATGGCCACTGCAAGAAATGCTACAGTTTTTCATGGAATAGCATGGCGGGGGGTGGGGGGTGGGGTGGAGGGATGAAGCTTACTTAAACTTTTTCCTTCCTTCCTTCCTTCCTTCCCCCCCTCCCCTCCCCTCTCCTCCCTCCTTCCCTTGCTCTACTTCCCCCCCCCCCAACCCCCAGGCTTCTCTCCTGCAGCTTCAGTAGTTTTTCCTGCAGTTTTAGATGTGTGCTGTAAGAGTTAAGGAGGTCCACCTGGAAGCCCAGGTATAGCAGTTTTGGGCATTTGAAGCAGAAAACTGAGCAGGGAAAGGGTTGAGTGCCCCCCCCTTCATCATTTCCCTAGTAAACAGCACAGCCCCCCTCAAGCTGCTTTTTGAACAAAAGCATCATTACATACATTGGTGTGTAATGTAGCATTTGCCTTCAAATGAACTTCTTCAACAGATACCACAACTGTAGATGGAAAGCAGTTATCAATGTGAGGTTAATTGAAGCAGAATTTTATGTATGCTTGTAGCTTTGTGTTAATTACACTACTGACTCATTGAGTATTTATTCATGAAGACTGGGTCTTGAGGTTGAACAGTTAGAATGCTTCCTGTGATAGGGCCAGAGTAATCTTACATTTAATTGGCTGCTAAGTAGCAAGAGTTGAGCTGATTAATATCAAGCTATCAGAAATATCACCCCTAATAATACTGCAGCACATCTGGCTGCCAAACTCTGCCACTTTGTCCTGACCCACAATTATTTCAGATTCCGGGACAACTTGTACCTTCATGTCAGTGTGACACTGCCACGGGCACTCACAGGACTCTACAGTATGCCAATATGTTCATGGCTAACTTAATAAAAATGCTTTCTCAGCACTTGTCCCCAAAAGTCTGTCCTCTGCCTGAGATACAATGATGATGACATCATCATCATCACCTGGACCCATGGACAGGAATGATCCATGGACCCTGGAAGAATTCTGGGCCCCTGAGGAATTCCACCATGAGTTCAACATCTTCCACCTCAACATCATCCTGAGCCTTGACAATGTACAGATTCACTTTCTGGATACCACAGTGCAACTACATGATGGACAAATAAGCACCACTTTATATCAAAAACTCAGCAACCACTACTCATATCTTCATGTTTCCAGCTTTCAGCCAGAACACACCACATGATCCATCGTCTATAGTCAATCTCTATGATAGAATAGCATTTAGGCCCAGCCGTGAAGAATTTATACCAGGCATTCCTAAAATTACAGTACCCACCCAATGAAGTTAAAAGGCAGATTGGCAAGGCCAGACTGGTACTCAAGAATAATCTACTACTGGACAGACGCACAAGAGAAAGTGATAGGACACCATTGGTTATCTCCTACAGATCCTAGCTATTAAAAAAAAGTATCATTTATTTAAAAGCTTTATATCATCAACAACCTACAACCCACCCTGGACAATGATGCTTCCCCATCTCAAGCTGTAGGCCCTAAGCATATCCTTGCTTACAATCAACCCCAGCCTTAAAATAGTTACTAACCAGTTACATGATAGACACACAAAAAGAGACCAGACCTGCCCCAAACCCAGATGGGTGATTTAAATTGTGATTTAAACAGTTTATACAGGGTTTTGAAGTCTAGAGGGGTGATTAAGATGAACACCCCTCACTCAATTGAAGGATGCCCTGACAGGTGCGTCCCCACCCTCTGCAAGTGTGCTGCGGGCAGTATTGTTGGAACTGGCCGTTTGATGTTTTAGCTGATTCTTATGGCATTTAAGGAGGTAGGATTTCCATGTCCATCACCTCTGCTCAAGGATGACTCCCTGTTCAAGTTGTTGAACCAAAGACTGCTGCTTCTTAGCATGAGCTATAGTAATTTCTTTGAAAGTTTGGGCTTCAGTAAATAGGAACGTTTAAAACTATCCTGAAGAACTTGGGACTCTCTCCCGTCCCCCTTGAATACCAGCTGTGCAATATCAGAACAATTATCCATGCTGCACACACATTATTGAATATAATTAGAGGGTTTGCTAATAAGAAGAATGGAATTCAGAAGCATTTTGTAAGAACTGAAATCCCTCTTTTTTGGATAACCATTAACTTTTGTTACCATTTATAATGGAGAAGATTCCTGTAGGGGTGTGTGCAGAACCAATAATCATGGTTTGGTCTGGATTTGAATCGAATTTGGACCAGACTGTGATTCACAAACTGCTTCTGTCGGACCGACTGGCCAGTCCAGTCTGTGTGCCTGAACCCACTCGAACTGGTTTACTCGTTCAAGTGGCAGTAAAGGGGAATCCGGTGAGAATTCCCCTTTGCTTCTGAAGTAAAAAAAAAGTTTTGTAAAGGGCAGCGGGGAAGCGGCAAGTGAGAGGCACCTTTAAAAATCAAATAGAAGGTGCTTCCTAGTAATACTGTGATACTCCCCACCCCCTCCTTGCAGCAGCAGCAATATCTGGCCTCCAGGCAACATGCACGGAGGCCAGATATTGCTACCACCGCCACTGCAAGGAGGGGGAGAGCCATGGGCATAGCTTCCATTGGACAAGGGGGGACAATTGTACATGGGCCCACATGGTTTGAGAGGGCCCCCAGGGGAGTCCACCCCTTGTCCACGAGTCACCCCCGCCATGCCGTCACCCATGCTGCCATGCCACGCTCACCACTACATCCCATCTTCACCGCTGGGGAAGGCTTCCTTTCCTCCGAACAGCACACTTGCACTGTTGGAGTATGAAGACCATTGTGTGCCATGACATCATGGCACACAACAGTCTCCATACTCAAACAGTGCAGAAGTGCTGTTTGGAAGAAGGGAAGTCCACAGGCTGACCTGTAGTGGAGTGGGGGGGAAGCCAGGGAGAAGCCTGCCCGCCGCCGCCGCCACTCTCCTGGCAGCAAGGATGTGAAGTTGCGGCGGGGGCAGCAGCGCAGAGGTGGTGCAGTGGTGAAACCCCCCACCCCAAAGGTATTTAACGGGGGGATCACAGATGAAGGGGGCATGGTTTTGGCACACACATTGGGGCCCCCATGTCTAACTGTCCCCTGGCCTCTGGGAACCTTGATACACCCATGGGGGGAGCACAGCAGGCCTGCCGGTAATCACCTTCGATTTGACTTTTAAAGGCACCTCTCACCACCCTCCTGCTGCCCTTTACAAAACCATTTTTAACTTCAGGAGTAAAGGGGGATCCTCAGATTACCCTTAAATCCACTCAAACCAGCAAGTTGGTCTGCGGGTGACCCAGGTCCGGTCTGGTCCGGTTCCATAGCAGACTGGCCCCCTTTCGCAAGGGCTGGTCTGTGATCGAATCGGTCAAACTGGTCTGGTTCATAGTGGGCCATTTTGTTTGCAGACCAGTTCAGCACACCCCTCGATTCCGGTCTTCCATTCACAAGGTGTCTTTTTAAACAGCAAATTTCAAGGTAAAATCGACCATCTGCAGAAACTCATTAGCAGTGGCCTGGCTTCCAGAGAGCTAATGCAGAAATAAGGAGGCTGATCAAAGACCAGGAAGCAAGGGAGGGAGGATGCAGATAGTGATGTACCATTTACATAAATAAATTGAAATCTTGAGTGCCTGTCAAAATACTACTTAATACAGAGTGGTGGCATCATAGTGGTCTTAATGAGGCAGTTTTTATGTGCCTGTGCTCACTTGGCTTCACAGCATATCTAGTGCTCGTTCCATACAGGTAGCCTCAGGACTCAGCACTGAAACCTTTTTTCAATGACACACCACAGCTGTGGGAGACGTAAGGCTGACAGGTGAATTTTGCTACTGGAATAACTCAAAGGCAGTAGGAAGCAAATATGCAGCATTCATTATCTGTGGCCACACTCTGCCAACAGACTCAGTTTCTCCCCCACTCCTCCCCTGTTGGGTGTGGCAGTAGGGTGGGAGTTGGTGCTGTGGTCTTTTGCCGCTGCCTCTGAATTCTTAAAGTGACAAGCGGAGTCTCCAGTTTCCTCCTGGAAACCATAGGAACAGAGCCAAGAAGATAGACTCCCAGAGGAGAAATGCATGAGAAGACTGAATAAAATCTTCAACATTCGTTCAAAAAGAGAGTATGTTACCAAAAACAGAAGATTAATGGGTCTGATCCAGTTGAAGTTGTTTATGTGATTAATGGGACAATTCTATGGAACTCGGCAGTAAGTGGAGGTTGCCTTATTACTGAGTCAAACTATTGGTCCATCTAGTTCAGTATTGTCCACACAAACTGGCCGCGGCTTCTCCAAGGTTGCAGCCAGGAGTCTCTCCCTGGAAATGACAGGGAGGGAGCTTGAAATCTTCTGCATGGAAGCATGCAGATGCTCTTCCCAGAGTGGCCCCATCCCCTAAGGGGAATCTCTTACAGTGTAATCTCCCATTCGAATGCAAACCAGGGAAGACCCTGCTTAGCAAAGGGGACAATTCATGCTTGCTACCACAAGACCAGTTCTTCTCCTTAGACCAGTTCTCCTAATGCAGTGGAACATCCTCTCTAGTAAATGTGTTTGTAGCCCAAGTCTCATGAAATTAATGCAAAAGGTTTGACACAACCAAGCCCCATTGATTCCAATGGAACTCAGAGCCCAATCCTATGCCCAATCCTATCAGAAATAAACCTCACTGAGTTCAATGGGGCTCGCTCGCTCCCAGGTACAGGTGAAACTCGGAAAATTAGAATATCGTGCAAAAGTCCATTAATTTCAGTAATGCAAATTAAAGGGTGAAACTGATATATGAGACAGACGCATTACATGCAAAGCGAGATAAGTCAAGCCTTAATTTGTTATAATTGTGATGATCATGGCATACAGCTCATGAAAACCCCAAATCCACAATCTCAGAAAATTAGAATATTACATGGAACCAAGAAGACAAGGATTGAAGAATAGAACAATATCGGACCTCTGAAAAGTATAAGCATGCATATGTATTCAGTACTTGGTTTGGGCCCCTTTTGCAGCAATTACTGCCTCAATGCGGCGTGGCATGGATGCTATCAGCCTGTGGCACTGATGAGGTGTTATGGAAGACCAGGATGCTTCATTAGTGGCCTTCAGCAATTCTGCATTGTTTGGTCTCATGTCTCTCATCCTTCTCTTGGCAATGCCCCATAGATTCTCTATGGGGTCAGGTCAGGCGAGTTTGCTGGCCAATCAAGCACAGTACACTGTATACTTTTTGGAGGTCCGATATTGTTCTATTCTACAATCCTTGTCTTCTTGGTTCCATGTAATATTCTAATTTTCTGGGATTGTGGATTTGGGGTTTTCATGAGCTGTATGCCATGATCATCACAATTATAACAAATGAAGGCTTGACCTATCTCGCTTTGCATGTAATGCGTCTGTCTCATATATCAGTTTCACCTTTTAATTTGCATTACTGAAATTAATGGACTTTTGCACAATATTCTAATTTTCTGAGTTTCACCTGTAAGTGTACATAGGATTGTGGCTGTACAAACATATACATACATACTTGCCAGTAAGTTCTATGTACAGTGGGGCTTACTCTCTCAGTGTATGGGATTACATCACAATAGGTGGGTGGATCAGAGTGAAAGAGCCGGGTCTCACAATCCGTGAGACCCGGTTTGGGGCGGTGAGCGGGGAGAGAGCCCTGGGCGGCCGGATCGGCTGCCCAGACGATTGCTGGCTCCGTGACGGAGCCGGCGGGGTCTGGGGGGAGCGGAGGCGCAGGACATGCTGGCAAGACCCCCGGAATGAACTCAGAGAGGCTGTTCTTATGGTCAGCCAAAACCTGGCTAAGAAAGCCAAGCCCAATCTTGGCTGTTTGTAAGAACCACTGAGATCTGCAAGGCTCCTGGTGGTGGCGCAGTGGCAAACCCACCAAAGAGGCCAGCCTCTTAAATGGGGTTAAGGGAGTAAGCCCCATTTTTTAAATAACCTGCCAGCACCAGCTGCTTGCAGCCGGGGCTGGGAGACTCTGGGGCTCCCGGCTGGTGCCAGGGGAATACTCACAATGCACCCACAATGCAGTTTGGGTCCATTGAATTATGGGATTTCTGGGGTGATGCTTCCCAGCCCCCAACCCTCTGCACTGCCAGGGGAAACCAGTGTTTGTGTGGGTGTGCAGTTTGCATGCCCAGCACGGACGGGGCAATCATCTGCCTTCCTGCCCCTGAATCTCTAGTTTTTAATGGGGAATCAGTGAGTTCTGGCTAGCCTTTTTGATTGGCCAGCTGAAGCTCTGCCCTTCCACTCTCCCCCTCCTATCATCATTGTCTTCACACTTTACACTGCAAACTCTCTGGGTAGCTGGTTCTAATTGCTATAGGGATCTGACAGCAAGATTTCCATCCACCCTTAGACCAGCTTGTTAGTATCTTCCCCAACTACCTTCTAGTCATTTTTATTCCCTTGACACCTCAACACTTGTTAAAAGGCATGAACTGCCAGTAGCAAAGCATGATGGGAAACACTGAGCCAATATAATCACCAGTTCCAGCTTCCTTATACTGTCCATGTCAGTTACATTTAAAATGGAAGTCTGTATTTCAGTTGAGCAATAAATACATTTAAGTTACAATTTCCTTCATCATATATGGAATTGTAAAGGACAATTAGATAGATAGATAAGATAGATAGATAGATAGATAGATAGATAGATAATATAGGGAATCATGTCTTACATTTGTTAAGTTAATACAGTCAAGATACCTAACAGTAATCCATACTGGCAGGAACCATCTGGCAAAATAATGTTCTCTTCCCACTTCATTTCCATGTGGGATGTTTCCATCAGGCACTTCACTTGCTTCTCTCCTAAAGCGATTTCCCAAGTCCTTAACCCTGGAGACATGGTAACCCAGTGTTTATTGTTGGAAGATATATTCCTTATCTAATTTTTTTTTTTTACTGCTCCAGTCCCTCAGTGGTTTGCTGTTACCAAACACCTTGACATGACACTTCTTAATCCTTCATGAAGCCTGACTTTCCTTGATTTGATAAAACCATCAGATTGGCTTAGTATTTCTCATAGATTTTAGGTGACTCTTTTGGCTTGGACATTTTCCCGTGCTAACGAGTTTTAAGGTGGCTGCCAAGAGGATGAAAAGGATTTAAAAAGTAGCTGGGGATATACTGAAGGATGATATAAGGATGGCTGAAAACCGTCTTGTCAGATCAGTATAGCAATTAGAAATAGTGACTCCAGGAGGTGACAGAATCAGCATTCTTCAGGGCAAGATTAGATAAGTATCTCTCTGCGATAGTTTAGGGACTGAATATACCTTACTGATAATTTTGACATCCTGTTCATCACCTTCCAATTCTACTTTGTCTATAGGCTTTAAAAAAAAATTTTATGGGGTGACCAAATAAACATAGTAACATAGTAGGTTTTAAAAATTATTGTTGTTGTTGTTGTCGTTGTTCACACAAACTGCTCTCAGTAGTTTTCATGTCAAAAAATGAGTGGACATCAAAGAAGAATGTTCAGATCACATCACCTCAGATGCAGTTCTTCCCAGTGGAAGTGTGTTCAACTGTGAGTGTTTGAAGTGCTGAGTATTACTCCAGGGATGTGAACATTAGAACATTTGTGAACATCACAGCAAGATGTTGTTATGAGAACTACATAACAAAAGCCTGACTGGATCAGTCCAAGGCCTAGCTAATCCAGCATCCAATTTGCCATAATGACCAACCAGTTGCTCTGGATTATGATGCAACTTTCTTACAGAACATGGCCAGGGATATACCTCATAAATCTTGGAAAAGTTCACTGGGATCACAAATGAGCTTTGAGTGCTCATAAAGTTTACTTCTTATATGAGGTGAGCGCTGAAAGTGCTTGCATTTTTTAGGGGCTTGAATTGAAAATCAAAGGCAGAACAGAATTATTGGTTTACCTCACCCACAACTTCCCTTTCAGCAAAATTCATGTGCCCAACTGGGTTAGCAGGGGTGGCTCTAAATTGTTAAGCATACAACATTGATACATTTTCATATAAAAGAGATAAAACTGTTAAGCATATAGAAGAACAGGCCATGCTGAAGGAGAACCAGCATGACTTCTGCAGAGGTAAACCTTACCTCACTAACCTTTTGGAGTTCTTTGAGAGTGTCAACAGGCGTGTAGAAAAAGGTGATCCAATTGATATAGTATACTTGGACTTTCAAAAAGCTTTCAACAAAGTTTCTCATCAAAGACTCTTGAGAAAACTTAGTAGTCATGGGATGAAGGGACAGGTTCATGTGTGGATTGCTAACTGGTTGAAACACAGGAAACAGAGGGTAGGTATAAATAGACAGTTCTCTAAATGGAGGGAAAGAAGAAGTGGGATCCCCCAGGGATCTGTACTGGGATCAGTGCTTTTAAATTATTCATAAATGATCTAGAAGTTGGTGTAAACAGCGAAGTGGCCAAATTTGCTTATGACACCATAAAGGACATTATAGAAGTGGAGAAGGTGCAGAAGAGGGCAACCAGGGGCCTAGAGTGCCTTCCTTACAAGGTAAAGCTACAACTCCTGGGACTTTTTAGTTTAGAAAAAAGATTACTGAGGGGCAACATAATAGAGGTCTATAAAAGTATGCATGGTATGGAGAGAGTGAAGAGAGCGAAAATTTTCTCCCTTTCACATAACACTAGAACCAGGGGTCATCATATGAAACTGATTTCCAAGAAATTTAGTACAGATGGACCTCATTTTCCGCATGGGTTCCGTTCCTGCATATTACTGTGGATAACGAAACTGCAGATAATGAGTCATTGAGTCTATGGGAATGCAGGGGTTAGGTTCCCAGAATCAGAAAGAAAACTACCTCCAAACACCCCCCAAACACCAAAATGGGCCAATTAAAGTGCCCTACTGTGATCCACAGGTCTCCTGGCACCCAGCAATGCCCTCCAAAATGCCCCAAATAGTCCCTCAAATTGTGGATTTAAAAATATATATAAAGAGCAACAAAATTACTCCCATGGACAAAATGGCAGCCGGAAATGACCTCCATGGTCACTTCCGGCCCTCTAGGAACCATGGATACACAGGTTTTAACCCATGTGCATCCACAGATAATGAAACCAGATGTCAATAAGAACATAAGAACAGCCCTGCTAGATCAGGCCCAAGGCCCATCTAGTCCAGCATCCTGTTTCACACAGTGGCCCACCAGATGCCCCAGGAAGCCACATGCAGGAGTTGAGGGCATGCCCTCTCTCCTGCTGTAACTCCCCTGCAACTGGTATTCAGAGGCATCCTGCCTCTGAGGCTGCAGGTGGCCTGTAGCCCTCAGACTAGTAGCTGTTGATAGACCTCTCCTGCATGAATTTATCCAAACCCCTCTTAAAGCCATCCAAACTATAGCCAACATCACATCTTGTGGCAGAGAATTCCACAGGTTGATTATGTGTTATGTGAAAAAGTACTTCCCTTTGTTGGACCTATATTTCATGGCAATCAATTTTATGGGATGACCCCTGTTTCTAGCATTATGTGTGAGAGAGACATAATTGTTGCATAATTATTTATAAACTATAGACAGCTTCAGATGTTATAACTTAGCCCTGCTTTAGCTGTGGTGGCTGGCACTCCCATGATTGCAGCTGCCCACCATCACGCGGAGGGCTCTGCCCTCTTCAGACAAGCCCCACTGTAACCGTGAACAGTGGGGCACACAGGTGAGTGACACTGCAGGGGCAGGACTTCTTCTCCCTTCTACATGGCTACAACAGCAGGGCGAAGTTATAACATCTGAAGAGGGTTTATGCCTGTCAAATATTTGATATATCCCCTAGAACCAATTGTCCTCCCTTTTACCAAGGTTCATTTGTAGGAACATAGGAAGCTGCCATATACGGAGTCAGACCATTGGTCTATCTAGCTCAGTATTAGCTACACAGGCTGGCTGTGGTTTCTCCAAGGTTGCAGGTAGGAATCTTTCTCAGCTCTAACTTGGAGCTGCCAGGGAGGGAACTTGGAACTTTCTGCGCTTCCCAGAGTGGCTCCATCCCCTGAGGGGAATATCTTGCAGTGCTCACACATCAAGTCTCCCATTCATATACAACCAGGGTGGACACTGCTTAGCTAAGGAGACGTCATGCTTGCTACCGCATGACCAGATCTCCTCTAATGTCCCTGAAGTTTGTTTGTATTAAAGCTCAAAATATCTGCACAATTTATGTCCTTCCAAGCTGAATACAGCTCATCTGTCAAAGCCCAGAAAGGGCTTTTTTGGTTGCTGCCCCACTTCTTTGGAATTCTCTTCCAGATTGGTCTAGCCCCCTCTTTAAATCCTTACTGAAGACCTTTCTTTTCCGCTGGGCACATGCCCTGTAAAATAAAGTTTACTTTATTTCCTTTCCATTATCTAGTTTATTTTGCTATTTTTAATGTAATTTTGATTTTAATTTTTAATGTTACCTTATTTGCATGCCATTGTACACTGCCCGGAGTCTTTGGAGTGGGCGGTATGTTAAATGCTTCTAATAAAATAAATATATAAATATGGTGACTCATTAGATGCTTGACCGACCTCTTATTGGGGCTGTGGTGTTGGTCTGCAAAAGCAAGAGGACTGTCAAATACCTGGAAGGCCATAATACATGATGTATGGTCTGTATTCAGCTTGGTGGGTCACACATTTTAATATTTGTTTTAAAATGCACATTCCACTTTCCCATCTCAATTATAGGATGCTCCAAGCAGTTAACAATCAGACACATATAAAACAAGCATAAAGTGTACATAAAAGAATTACAAGAACAAAACTAGCTACTGCAACAGGATACCAAAATATGTGGGAGGATGAACTAGAAAGTAGAACTTAACTCTGAGATAAATTAAAATCTGGTGGGGGTGGGCGGCAGTTCAGCAGGTGGGGTAACAGGATGGATAGGACTTGTCTGATCTCGCAAGGAGGACAGTTCCATAAGCTGGATGTCCTTACTGAAAAGGCCATTTCATGTATCACCACCAATCACACAAGGGCAGCAAGATGTACAAAAGGATCTCACCAGGACAGGCTGCACAAGAAGCTGTGCAGGCCTGTAGTATAATCTCTGCATTATTTAGCCCATGCATTACAAAGTAAAAATCTGTATTCAGTGAAGCCCAGTTGAGTGGCTTTTTCCCTGGAGCATTGTATCAAAATGCCCCTGCTTATTAACTCCATTCTCATCTGACCATTCCAGATGCAATGATCTATATTTAGGTCCTTTGTTATAGCAATAATTTGTGCTTTTCCCCCTTCAGTTATGCTACTACTATGATTCTCTCTGTTTCTTTGAGACTTCTAAGCCTTTTATTTCCTCACAGCTGTGCGGAATAGTTTTGAGAAATCCTTCTTTTTCTATATAGTTATATAGGTGATGTTCCCTAGAGAGCCATCTAAATGGAGACTGAATTTTTCAACAATAGCTTTGATCTTTTTGTAATGAATACAGATTACATATAAGTTGTAGAGCATAGTTCAATGGCGGCAGGAAAGAGAGTCTTTACATATAAATTGTAGAGCATAGTTCAA
Organism: Hemicordylus capensis; assembly: GCF_027244095.1. Taxonomy (NCBI): domain Eukaryota; kingdom Metazoa; phylum Chordata; class Lepidosauria; order Squamata; family Cordylidae; genus Hemicordylus; species Hemicordylus capensis. The sequence continues at coordinate 255,624,573 of NC_069657.1, forward strand.
TGGCGGCAGGAAAGAAAGTCTTTCCTAATAACTATAGGAAATCTTATCACAGGCTGACTTCCTGATCAAATATACTAGAGGGAGTCCCACTGAAATTTAGTAGTCTTTTACAGTAACTCCTGTGTAGTACTATTGAGTAATTTAGTCAGGATGTCAGCCACATACTATAATTATTTACTGCTTAGAATTCACCTACAGATATTTTGTGTGTCTTACAATTAATGTTTGAACCCATTTACAGTATCTCTTTACAGTACAATCCATTGAAAGTAAGGCTCTGTATGTGCACTGCATCATATACACATCCCCATCAACATTTTGCCACATCTAGTCATAAAGTATGCATAATTAGAGCTGGATCAGGGCAAAAATCTGGTTGCCTCCACAATGGGAATGCATTTCCTCTTCTTCATTCAGTGTGGGCAATGCAAGAGCTTTCTTTACCCTCCATGATGCCAGCATGAGCTGACTGGCTACATGGTACCATAAAATTATCATGGTCACTATGTGATCCCTGATTGGCTGGGATCACATGATGAAGAAATACTTTCAAGTGATTTTTTTTTTAAAGCACTGAAATAATTTTGTGTGTGTGTGTGTGTGTGTGTGAGAGAGAGAGAGAGAGAGAGAGAGAGAGAGAGAGAGAGAGAGAGAGAGATCCCTGATTGGCTGGGATCACATGAAGAAATATTTTCAAGGGTTGTTGTTTTTTAATAAAAAGCACTGAAACAGTAGCCTGAGGGTGTGTGTGGTGTGTGTGTGTGTGTGTGTGTGTGTGTTCTTAAAACATGCTTATTTTTTCAGGCTACTGTTTCAGTTCATTTTTTTTAAAAAGCTCTACCTTTCAGTTTACATATATATGGCAGAGCTTAATTTGGGCCTAAAGTCATTTTTTAATTTGGGAGGGGGGGATGGCTGTGAAACAAACAGTTGTGACAAAAAGTTTTTTCCTGTATATCCTCCCCTGAAATGGCAACATCCACATTGAAAATGGAACACCATGAAAATTTGGCTCATGGCTAATTGCAACATTTGATCTCTCCCCCTATAACACAAACCTAAACAAATTGCATTCTGCCAAAGCTCTTGTACACTTTGATGGTTGCCATGCATGCTAGATTTGTGGCAATTTATCTAAATAGCCTAATTGATCATGATTATGAGCCAAGAGAAAATCAATGCAATTTAACCTAAGAGGAAAAAATGTGCTGCTTCCCAATTTCACACCATGACAGATAAGCAACCAAGCACGAGTTAACAAGACCCTATTATAAAATGAAATTGTGAGGCAGTGAAGAATTGCTTTTAACAAATTACCCTATGTTTACTTATAATGACAGGAAATGTAATTTCACCCTTTATTTCTCATTGGTAGCACAGTATTGCTTCAAGTCATTTACAACTGAAGACTAAGAGGAAGAACTATAATATACAGCCCACATTTCAACTTAGTATTATTAACTCCCACATCTCATTTTATTCTGAGAATCACTGGGGTAGAAACTGATTAATCAGCTGTGTTCTCCAAGGCTGCTTCTGATAAACAGATTCTTGATTTCCTCACATTTCCTTCTCCCTCACGTACTTTTCTTCAGCACTTATTACTGGAGTAGGCAATATGTTCCACGCTGAGGGCCATACATTAACTAGCTGTCTTGATCTGGACACCTGCAGCTGTATTGCATGTTTTTGTATCAATTGCTATCCATCATCCACAAAGTATGCACAACTTCTAAATATCGTGCCATTTTTTTTCTGTGGATCCACCTGGGAAACATCTAGTGTGGGACTACCTAGTGACACTTAAGCCTTTGGTAGATCTTGCTGGTCACTTGGAAGATGACTAAATCAGCCTGTGCACTTCTTGTAGCCCACAGAGGAAATTGCAAAAGGATCAGCCAAGGAAGCCCCCATGCATCAACAAAAGTTTCCTGGTCCGTGCAGCTAGAAGACCTGCTCTCGCTGCCTTTGCCTAGCTGGCTCTGGCAGGCAGCTCTTCAGTTATTTAGCAGATGATCATCAAATAAACACAATCCTAATTGACTCTGAAATGTCAGTAACAAGCAACGGTGACTGGTGAGGGCAGTGCTGGGGGGTGGGCAATGAAAAATATTATTACTGGTGGTACTGCTGGCACATGCAAGCAGCCACGAGCATGTGTGGAGGCCAGGTGAGTGCCCGAGCTGCACCACTGCGGTGTGGGATGACGAGTGGGGCACCGCTGCTCTCGGCAACATGCAGGTGCCGGCAATATCACAAGTAATAATTTTCAAAAGGTACCTTTCACAGCCTCTCCAGCGCCATCCTCACCAATCGCCATTGCTCTTCCATTACTTTACCCAGGTGTGAAAATCGCATCCCATGCCTTCATTGACCTCCTCATGTATCTGATGCTGCCTATGAGAATTCATACTGTTCCTAACAAGAATAGTTTGGAAGAGCAGTATAAATCCTCTTAAGTTACAAGAATTAAGTTACTTAAGAATTCTCTTAAGTGACAAGAATAGTTTGGAAGAGCAGTATGGAGTCTCTTAGGCGTCATCAGAGACATGAGGTGGTCAGTGAAGGCAATGGATACTATTTTCATACCTGGGTGAAGTAGTGGAAGAGAGCTAGCTCTCAGTGTATGGGAGAGGGGAAAGAAGAGGCATGCCCTAGCTGGCTGAGGAGGGCAAAGTGAACAGCATGCCCCAATAGGATGAGAAAGGGCAACGGCCATGGGCAGCAAGGAGACCCAATGGGCTGGTGCTCACAGTGGAGGGGGCAAGGCTTGCTTACTGCCATCTGTGTCCTTCCTTGTGTCTCCTGTGCCCGAGGTGACTGCCTTATCCTGTCTCATGGAAGGGCGGACTCTGATCAGCCCCCTGATCTATGGGTCTGGGGGCTACAAAGGCAGAGCTATTTAATTATTCTTATGCTGAAGAAATGGGAGATGGTTGAATGCCTAAGGCCACTTAGCTTGTGAAAGGCATGCGATTTGAACTGGAGATAACCCAGTTCACACTCTTAGCTGCTATGCTGAACATAAACATATGAAGGTGCAGGGGCGTAGCTATAATTGAGCGAAAGGGTTCAAAGAACACAGGTCCCCAGCTCCTGAGGGCCCTCTAGCTCCCTCCCTCCCTATTTTCTTCATTATCTCCCTCACTTTGGGGGGCCGCCAGAGGGAGGGATGAACAAGGGCCCCTTCTTCCCTAGCTACGCCCCTGTGAAGGTGCCTTATACTGAGTGAGACAGTTAGTCCAACTATGCCATCTTAGTGGTGTCCATGCTGGTTGGCACAACTCTCCAGGGTTCCTTCTGGGGTGTTTACCAGTCCTTCCTGAAAATGCCTTGGATTAATTTGGTACCTCTTGCATGCTCTACCACTGAGCTACAGTGATAGCTTCTCTTGTAAAAGGTTTATAATTCTTGCTTTATTTTAGGTGGGGTGGCCATGATTTTCAGAGCTCTGCTCCGGTGAAAACCTTCTCTTCAGTGTCTAAAGCAGCATTATAGCAGAGGGGTGAAGAATATTCAAAAATGCTAGTATTGTTCCCTGAGTTCCATAGAACTCTGTTAAAATGATGAAAAATGTGTCTCTAAAATGTATAAGTTGTTGCTTTTGGAGGAGACAAGAGATGAAGTGGTTAAAACGACTATGATAAAATGTGCTCAAAACGTGGGTCACAGTTTAGATATGGCTGCTTGGGAAAAATTATGGAAAACTGATTTAAAGTTCACTGCATGTTATACTTTAAAAGAAAATTATCATAAGATGATGTATAGGTGGCATTTGACACTGAAAAAATTAGCATTAATGTATAAAAATGTTTCAAACAAATGTTGGAAATGTGGACAATGTGAAGGAACTTTTTTTCATATGTGGTGTTCTTGCGGGAAGGCAAAGGCTTTTTGGGATATGATATATAATGAGTTGAAGAGAATTTTTTAAATGACATTTCCTAAGAGGCCCGAATCCTTCCTGCTGGGGATAACTCAAGGAGAATTCTCTAGAAGAAATTTAATATTCTTTATGTATGCTGGCACGGTGGCTAGAATAGTATATGAGCAGAAATGGAAAGATAATAAAATGCCCTCAAAAGAAGATTGGTTGATAAAAATTTTGGAATATGTTGAGATGGCAGAACTAACAGCACTTATAAGGGATGAAAATATGGAATGTTTCAAAGAAGATTGGGAACCATTTTTACTTTACTTAAAGAACTATTTTTCTAATATGGACTTTTCAGTAGGGTTTGAAATATAGTAATAACAGCAGGTTGGGTTGGGTAAAATCAAGTAGTAATGTGGAGTATATATGTTTTGAATTATTATAGCAATGGTTTATATGTATAGTTAACATGAACCACGCAGATAGGTAAGCGGGAAGTCAATATTTACTTAAATAAATGAATGTAATTGGATTGTAAAGTTATTGTAAAAGCCAATAAAAATTTTAAAATGCAAAAAAGAAAGAAAAGAGTTACATAGAACTCTGTTAGGCAATAAATACTTGGAAAACAAATGTGTTTTAGACCTGGGTCATGATGTTTCAAGGAGCTAGATAAACCTACAAAGGTTATGTTATGATATTATTCTTTTCAAGTGCTTCCTTTGAGGTCTGCTGTTTTATACTATTTACAATTATTATATTACAAAACAATCTTGCTGACCACAGAAAGAGAATAACAAAGATTTAAATTCTCAATTTACAAACTGTAGAGACCTTGAAATTATTTTCTTATATGACTGGCAGGTTTTTAGAGAAATCACCAACTAGACAAAGAAGCAACCTGCCAAACACACATCTTATTTTGCCCCATTCATTTGCTTTTGCTGTTTGCATATAATTAAAGTGGCTCTCTATTTAACCACAATCAGACACACAGAAAAATAGGAAGGGTGGAATATTAAGCAAATGCTTTGTATCTATGAATTGTAAGTGACCCTTTAATCAAGTTCATGGAGCTATCTATTTTACTGGCGTTTTCTTGCTAGCCAACCTTTTGCTGCAATTTGCAAGCAAATTGAAAAATGAATCATATTTATATAGTGCCATCAATGTACATTTATTTATTTGTTTATTTGATTGATTGATTTTTATACCGCCCTTCCGAAATGGCTTACGGCAGTTTACAATTAAAACAGAAACCATTAAAACCAATAACAATTAAAACAGAAATATAAATAACAATTAAAACATCTTAAAGAACAATTAAACTATCAGAACAATTAAAACCCTGAAAACCAGGTTAGCATTAAAATAATTAAAATTAATTAAAAACCCTGAAAGGCCCGGCCAAACAGATGGGTTTTAAGGGCGATCTTGAAGGTCAGTAAGGAATTAAGATTGCAAATTTCTGCTGGGAGTACATTCCACAGCCCGGGAGCAGTTAAGGCCCGCCTCTGAGTTGCCACCAAACGAACTGGTGGTAACTGGAGACAGACCTCCTCAGGTGACCTTAATGTGCGGTGGGGATCATGTAGAAAAAGGCGCTCTCTAAGATATCTTGGACCCAAGCCATTCAGGGCTTTAAAGGTAATAACCAGCACTTTGTATTTTTCCTGGAAACATATCGGCAGCCAGTGTAACTGTTTCAAAACTGGAAAAATATGGTCTCTCCGGGTTGCCCCAGAGACCAATCTGGCTGCCGCATTCTGAAGTTTCCAGACTACATACAAAGGCAGCCCCATGTAGAGCGCATTGCAATAGTCAAGCCGGGAGATTACCAGCTGATGCACCTCTGTTTTGAGGTCATCCTCTCCAAGGACTGGGCGCTGCTGTTGAATCAGCCGAAACCGACAGAAAGCACTCCTGGCCATGGCCTCCACCTGAGATACCAGGGTGAGGCCTGGGTCCAAGAGTACTCCCAAGCTGCACACCTGCTCCTTCTGGGGGAGTGTAACCCCATCCAGCACAGGGAGATCTAACACACCCCTCAGATTCTGAGCCCCCACAATGAGCACCTCCATCTTGCTTGGATTCAGCTTCAATTTGTTATTCTTCATCCAGCCCATTACTGCCTGTAGGCAGGCATTTAGAGAATGAGTGCCATTTCCTGAAGATGAAAAGGAGAAGTAGATTTGGGTGTCATCAGCATACTGATAACATCCAGCACCAAACCTCCTGATGACCTCACCCAGTGGTTTCATGTAGATGTTAAAAAGCATTGGTGACAGAATGGAGCCCTGAGGGACTCCATATAACAGCTCCTGTTTTGAGGAGCAACTGTCACCAAGCTCCACCATCTGGAATCTACCCGAGAGATAGGAACAGAACCACTGCAAGGCAGTGCCCCCTATCCTCAACTCCCCTAGGCGATCCAGAAGTATACCATGCTCGATGGTATCGAACGCTGCCAAGAAATCCAGAATAACCAGCAGAGTCATGCTCCCTCTGTCAATTCCCAGGTAAAGGTCATCCATCAGGCCAACCAAGGCTGTCTCAACCCCGTAGCTAGCTCTAAAGCCAGTTTGAAAAGTGTCTAGATAATTAGTTTCCTGGAGTATATGGCACTTTACAGAGCAAAATAGTCAAAATATTATAAGTAGAAAACTCTAAATTTCAGAGAGAGAGAGAGAGAGAGAAGGAGGGAGAACAGGAATACAGGGAGACAGCAAGAAGGATAACAGGGAAGGGATATGTGTTCATGCAGTTAGGCATACTTAGATTTACTCCAGCGGAGCTATCCATCCATCCATCCATCCATCCATCCATCTATCTATCTATCTATCTATTTATATATTTAATTTTTCACATTTATAGCCCGCTTTTCCTCCAGGGAGCCCAGAGCAGGGTACATGGTCATGTTTGTCCTCACAATAACCCTGTGAGGTAGGTTAATATGTCTGTTGCAGTGAAAATAGAGTTTTGTGGCACCTTACTTAAGTTGCTGCCTTATACCAAATCAGATGGTTAGTCCATCTCATTCAGTACTCTCTACCCCCAATTAGCAGTGGCTTCTCCAAGGTTTCAGGCAGGAGTCTTTCTCAGCTAGGGGTGTGCACAAACCAAAAATAGTGGTTTGGTTTGAATTCAGATCAAATTTGAACCAAACACATGCTGCTGAACCGGTATGGTTGAACCAACCAGACAGTCCGGTCCATTTGACCAAAGAGGTTCGGCGGTTTGAGCCACATATTGTAAAGGGGAATCCAGAGAGGATCCAATGAGGATCCCCCTTTACAAGTAAAGGGGTGGGGGAATCCACTAAAGGGTGGCTGGAAGGGCAGTGAGAAAAGTAGTATAAAGAGCTTACTGGCCCAGTGCAGCTGCCGGCACTGCCTCTCCCCCCCCCCGCCGCCCCAGTGCAGCCCAAGCGCACAGCGAACCCTGTTTAGCAAACCACCCATGCATGCAAAATACTCAGTGACTCCTGTCCATTTGTAACTTCCCAACAGCACCCATTTAGATTTTTATTTTATGCATATATTTGTATGTATATATTTTGCCTCTCCCCCAGAATAAAACTCCCTGCAGATGCTCACAGAGTCAATCCTTCAATTGTAATTTATGTTCTTATTTGGATTGTTCATCACCATAATGGTTCATTAAAACTTTCTATTTTTTGATACATTTGCCAGCTGCTCCCTTATCACTTTCCATTATTGTCTGTATTCTCCACAGTATGCCTTGTTTTAAGACATCTTGTACCGTATTATGCTGGATGAGGATTAACAAACTGAGACTCCATCCAGTAAGACAAAAGTATTTCTTGCATGGGGTTGGAATTTGGGAGACGATTTTGATCTGCTAGTTCTGGTTGCGGTAACACTTCCCTAGAAGGAACAGGTACGCTGTCTGGGGGTGCCTCTGGATCCAAACCTCTCCCTGATGTCCCAGCCTGAGGTGGTGGCCAGAGGTGCTTTCTATCAGCTTTGGCTGATATGCCGCCTGTGTCCATTTCTTGAGATAAATAACCTCTGAACAGTGATACTGGTAACTTATACTGGTAACCTCCAGACGTGACTACTACCATGCGCTCGATGTGGGGCTGCCTTGGGACATAATCCGGAAACTGCACTTGGTACAGAATGCAGAAGCCAGTTTGGTTTCTGGGTCATCTTGAAGAGACCATATTACTCCTATACTAAAAGAGCTACACTGGCTCCCAGTAACTTTCTGGGCAAAATACAAGGTGCTGTTTATAGCCTATAAAGCCCTAAACAGCGTAGACCCAGGGTATTTAAAAGAATGTCTTCTTCACTATGAGCTCCATTATCAATTCAGATAATCTGGAGAGGTTCGTCTGCAGTTGCCACCCACTCGTCAGGGGGCTATGCAGGGACAGACCTTCTCTGTTGCTGACCTGATACTCTGGAGTATGCTCCCTAGGGATGTGCAAACAGGTTCAAACTTGAACCAGTTCAAATTCAAACTGGTTTGGTTTGAAGGTACGAACTTGGACTAAACAGGGAATTGCATTGGCAATTTCGGTCCGAGTTCGAAACAATCCAACCACGTTCAGTTCGAGCCTGTTAAAGCCTGTTCGAAGGTTCTAGAGGCCATTTTAGATATTGTCCTCCATTTTGTGTGACTTGTGTTGCTTGATTTCATTGGCTGATCTCTTGCTTCCCTGATTGACCAGATGAGTCTGGCTCTCTGGTAGGCTCTGCACTGTGTCAGACCTTGAGAACTGGCACTCTATTGGCCAGGGGGGAGGGCAAAGGTGCAGGGTCCCAAAGGAGGAAGTTTCAAATCCTATTTACAGACATGCGTCGGGTCTAGCAAAATCACTCTGGCTGCAGTGTTCCTTGTCTTCCTTCTGGCCTGCTGCAGCTGTTGGTGTGGTGAGAATCTGCCTGGCAGACACTGCTGTGATTTGGTTCCCAATCCTCTCTTCTGCCTGTTTTTCTGCCCCTCCCCCCATTCTCTCCCGTGCTTTAAACCTCCCCCCCACCCGGTGTGGCTGTGTGTGTGTTTGTTCTGCTGCTTTTATTCCCCCCTCCCAGTGAGTGAGTGTCTCCCCCTCTCCTCTAGGCCAGGGGGCCCCGGGCCCTTTGTCTTGAGGTCTTTCTCTGAACCATTTCCCTAACCCAGTCCCCACTTCCCTCCACCTATTTTGCTTTTGTGGTGGCTGCTGCTTTTAAATCTGTTGGCTGAGTTGAGATAGAGAGAGTCCTCCTCAGCTCAGCAGCCACTGCCAGTTGTTTTTATCTTATTCTGGGTTTTGGGGTCCCCCCCCATTTTCTCTGGAGCAGGTGCTTTTCTTTCTTGATCCTTTTCTTGCTATGCTTAGCACACTGCCTGCTCCAGAGTCCAGCACCTCTGTCCTCCCCTTTCCTTTCTTTTCCTTCCCCCCTCCCCCACCCCTTCCTCATCCCCATCCCCACAGCCTTCCCCCCACCAGCCTTTTAATTTATTTAATCAGTGTTTTTACTTTGATTTGTTTGTTTGGGCGGGTGAAAAAGCTGGAGAGCTTTTCATTCTGCCCTACCCCCCTGCCCCGGCTGTGCCTGCCCGCCCGCGCTGTGCTAGCCTGCCACTGGTCTGGAATTCCTTTTTCCCCCTCCTGACCAGTGTGTGGGGCAGAAGATCTCCAGGACAACAAGGGGGTAAGTGATTACTTTTTGTTGCACCCTTTGTCCCCTTTAGAATTCCTTAAATAGGGCCTCCTTTCATGTCTGGGTGTGGGGAGGTATATTTTCTGTTTGTTTGTTTTTTCTTTACAGGTTGTTTCTTGTTTTCACAGGTTTCCCCTTAGTTGCCACCCCCCATGTACTTTATTGCATTATTTGTTATTGTATTGTTATGAGTGGAGTGGGTGGGTTTGTTTTAAAACAGTTTGAAAAAAGAGGGTGGTTTTTTTAAAAAAAATGACCCCCCCCATAGGGGTTTTTAAAAAGGTCACCCCCCAATAGTTTTTTTTAAATCTCCCCCACCCACCCCCTTTTTTTACATTTCCCATTCTTTTTTAAAAGGCCCCAGGGTCTTTGGGAATGTCTGAGTGCCTTGTTGTGAGCAAAGCTCACAGCAGAGTGGCAGGCAGAGGTGGGAGGCACCCCCAAGCTGGTGCAGGAAGCCAGAGTGGGGGGCAGAAAAGATGCCACCCTGGGGTCCCACAGGTCCCCATTGGTGAATTCTTTTTCCCAGGTGAGGCAGTGGTGCAAAGACTCTCCTATCCAGAGGAGCCTGCTGCCACCAAGCCAATTTCTTGGACCAGTGGCAGGTCCATCAGGTGGTATGCCACCAGTGTTGCCTTCCCTGTGCGGAGTCTGGTCGTGCAGGGGGCTCTCATGCCAGGGAAGCTTCTTCCGTGGTGGGGGTGGAGGGCAGGGGCTTGATAGCTTGGAGTGCAGCCAGATTTTCCCTCCCTCTTGCAGCCCCATCAACACTCATCTTGCCACTCAGTGTAGGGGGGGCTGATGATGCCCAGGTTGTGGCGGAGTCCAGTGCTGGGTCCTCCCAGTCTGGCTCCAAGGGGGAAGGGACTGCTGCTGAGGTGGAGGGGGCAGCCCCTCCTCCAGTGAAGCTGGGCCCTTCTTCTTCCACACAGGGTGGAAGGGGGGTGGGTGACAGTGGTGGGTGAGCACCAGCAGCCCCCCTAGGTCCGCCATCACTCAAGAGGCCCAAGACAATGCCCAGGGTGTTGGAGGCCACCCAGAGCAGTGATGTTTGGTGGCATTTTGAGGTCCCTCAAGATGCCCCAACAGTTGCTCTTTGTGTCCACTGCAGGGCACAGGTCAGTTGGGGCAAGAATGCTAAGCATCTGGGGACAACCTCCATGTGGTGACACATGCGACAGTGTCACCTGGATCTCCTTGACTCTGCTGGCAGCGCGAGTGCACCTTGTGAGCCTGCGACTAGCACTGACAAGGGCAGTGCACCAGCTTCCATGAAGCAAGGCACGCTTTCAGTCAAGCGGTAGATGCAGTCATCGGGCAAGAAGTGCCCTGGTCACATGGACCCACGTCTCCTCACCCGCCTCATAGGGGAGATTATGGCCACGGACAACCAGACTTTTCAGGTGTTTGAGAAGCTGCTAGTGCCCAACTACACCATCCCTTCAAGGACCATGTTCTGCTGGAATGTTGTCTCTTCCCTGTACAGGCAGTGCAGGGGGCTCGTGTCAGCCATGCTGCATGTAGCACCAGCTGGCACCAGCGTGCATTTCATCACACTGCTTTCCTGGCCCTGACTACCGACTGGTGGGGTCCAGAGAGAGAGGACACCTCTGGTGCTGGCTCTGGCTCCAGTGCATTCCACACCGCATTTCGGCACAGCTGGGCTGTCTTGCACGTGAAGACCTTGGATGTCAAGCACACCAAGGGAGAGGTGGCAGCCGTACTTGGCAGCCAAATTGAGGAGTGGATAGGTGGGTTGCCACACCTCGCCCGGGGTTTCCTTGTGACAGACAGTGGCTCCAATGTAACGGCAGAAGTAGAGTCAGTTTTGGAGTGTGTGAACATCTGCTGCATGGCACACACACTCCACCTGCCTGTCAGGGATGCCCTTGGCCTCAAGGAGGTGAAGGAGTTCAGGGAACCTGACCACCCCATGGTAGGTGCTCTTGCTGCCACAGGTGTGCTTGTGGAGAAGTCCCGCAAGATTGCAGTGTGTCCATGGGCTTCCACAACATCTCATCCGCACGGACGTAGATACCTGGTGGAACTCCACCTTCCTGTTGATCCAGCACCTTCTGGAGCAGGAAGTGGCCCTTGATGACCTGGCGAGGAATGAATCCTTGGGCATGTGCGACCTATCCAATGCGGAGTGGATGCTCATGTCTGAGATGGTGTCGGCACTCGAACCCTTCTTGTTTGCCATGAAGAGCTTGTGTGGCGACACCGCTCCTCTGAGCCAGGCCCTGACTGCAGCTCTCCTCCTGGAGAAGCTGGTGGATGAACTCTGGACTTTGTTGACCACGCAAGAGGGGTGTGCTGTGGCTGGAAGGCTGAGGACCGGAGTCGATAGGCTTGTAGATGAGTTGAGTGAGAGGAAGGAGTACATCCTGGCTTGTCTCTGTGACCCAACCATCAAGGGCAATGTCATTTGCACCAATGACTTGCCCAGGTGGAGGGACCTCCTGGTCAATAGAGTTAGGGAAGAGGAGGTCATTAGGACTGGCAGAGACCAAGAGGGTGGTGATGGTGCGCCCCCTGAGCGTGTGCGACCCACACCCAGCAGCAGTTTGGGCAACCCTTCAGCTCCCTTCTTCTTCCCAGTCTGGCGGCATGGCATCCCAGGCAGTGGCGCCAAGGCAACAGGCGCTAAATCAGCCCAGTGGTTTAAGCAGGTGTGCCTTGGTGCCTTGCCCAGTTTGCGGGAGGCTCGGCCTATCAGGTCCACCAATGCTGCACAATGCATTGCCTGCTGTGCAGTGCAGTGCATGGTCCTGAGATGGACCATGCGCTGTTCTGGGCAACCCACTGCCAAGTCTGGCCGGACTTAGCAGTGGTTGCTGTGTGCCTCCTCTCCTGCCTGCCAACCAGTGTCCAGAGCGAGTGGGTGTTTTCATCTGCTGGCAACATGGTAACCCCTGCTTGGTCGCGGTTGGACCCTGGCTTGGTCGAGCAGCTGGTTTTCTTCAAGGTTAACCTCCCCCTGCTGGGCTACCCCAGGTGGGAGGTTGAGCTGGGCGAGTGATTGGCCCATGGTTGACCCATGGTGCCGGTCATCTGTCCTGCAGCAGCTTCTGCTCATCCCTCCCCTCCCCTTTCCTCCTTCAGCCGTGCCATGTTGCAGCGTGCCTGCTAGTGCTGTGACTTGGCAACTGGATACACACACCCCACTGGCGTAACCCAATGCTGAACTAGCCCCTGGTTCCACCTGATCACAGCACTTGTGGGAGGGGGGCACACACATAGACACTAGTTTGTGCCAGTGTGGCACTGTGTAAATGTGTAAATATGTTCATTTGTGTTGTGTTGCTTGTTGTTGTACATAGTGGACTTGCAGGGGGGGGGGCAGTGGAACTGCCAAAATGTATATTTGTAAATATTTCAGTTTGTAAATATGTGCTTGTGTAGATAGAAGTGGTGTGTGTGTGTGTGTGTGTGTGTGTGTGTGTGTGTAGGTTTCTTCTGTGTGGGGATGGGTGTGTGTGGATGTTATCAGTAGTAGTAGTAGTAGTAGTAGTTGTAGTAGTAGTAGTAGAAGAAGAAGTTTTTCCTTTCCTTTCTGTAGATAGTGTTTTTGGTGTGGTTTGTGTAGAGAACTCATACAGCCACCAAGAATCCAATTTGTGTTTGGACTTGCTGTGTGTGAGTTATCTCAATGAATCCCTATGAAGATCTCTCCTTACACACACACACACGCACCAGAGAAGCTACTCTGATAGAGATAGACTTGTTAAAAGGACAGTAACTAGAAAAATTCCTGCGGGGGGGCATGAACTCCACTGGCTTGGGGCTGCCGGGCGGGGGGGGGGGTTGTGGCACAAACCACCGTGCATCCAGACCCACTTTGGGGTGCCCTGGCACCCCCAAAGCGGGGAATGGGGCTGCCTCAAACCCCCATTATGCCCTATGGGAGAATTGCAAAAATGGGGAAAATCTTCCCAAATTCATTAAAAATCATAGGAGTGTCCAAAACTGACCCTACCCATCCTGGTTCAAATTCAAACCAAACAGGCCAAGCCAGTTTTGTGCATATTCCTAGTGCTCCCTGCTGAAATAACAACCTCCACATCTAAATGACATAGTATACCTGGACTTCCAAAAAGCTTTTGACAAAGTTCCTCATCAAAGACTCCTGAGGAAACCTAGCAGTCATGGGATAAGGGGACAAGTACATGTGTGGATTGCTAACTGGTTGAAAGACAGGAAACAGATGGTAGGTATAAATGGAGAGTTTTCACAATGAAGGGAAGTTAGAAGAGGCATCCCCCAGGCATCTGTACTGGGACCTGTGCTTTTTAATTTATTCAAAAATGATCTAGAAGTAGAGGTAAGCAGCGAGGTGGCCAAATTTGCAGATGATACCAAACTCTTTTGGGTAGTGAAATCCAAAATGGATTGTGAGGAGCTCCAAAAAGATCTCTCCAAACTACTAGTTGGAGGGCTATAGGCCACCTCCAGCCTCAAAGGCAGGATGCCTCTGAGTACCAATTTCAGGGGAGTAACAGCAGGAGCGAGGGCATGCCCTCAACTCCTGCCTGTGGCTTCAAGCGGCATCTGGTGGGCCACTGTGTGAAACAGAATGCTGGACTAGATGGGCCTTGGGCCTGATCCAGCAGGGCTGTTTTTATGTTCTTATCTCTGACAACTTTTTAAAACTCTCTAAAGACCTATTTTTTCACCCAAGCTTTTTAATTGGACTGTCGTTTTAAATTGTTTTAAAGTTTTCATTTTTAATCTGTTTTTTGTTGTAATCCACCCAGAGATGAAAGTTTGGAGCGGTCTACAAATTTGAAAGATAAATAAATGATATAAATAAATTAACTGCAGAATTATATGTAATATGGAGTTGAATCAACCAACATACTTGTGGACCATGCATGAGCCCTGCATTGGGCGCCCAGCCCCCTATACATTTTCCCATACCAAACATATGGAACACAAATAGCCACAGGAAACATACAAAGACATGCCTGTCCTTTCATGCACACAAGAAACCTGCATATAGGGCCATACAGATGACAAAGTTCCTATCCACGTGATTATAAAAGAGACATGTCAAGAGTGTGCACATCATGATGTCATCCATGGACATTCCAATGCCTTCCTCCCTTTATCACATTGGGGCTGTTCATCCAAATGGTAATTCTATATGCTCTTCAAATACTTGTTTAAACATGTGAGTAATTGGCCTGTTGCAGCCAATAACCTGGCAACAGAATAGGAACACAGGAAGTTGCCTTATATTGAGTTAGACCATTGGTCCATCTAGCGCAGTATTTTCTACACTGACTGACAGTGGCTCTCAAAGGTTTCCGAGGAATTTCTCACTAGTTGATGTTCTGGATTTGTCTTTTTATATGGATGCTTGCTAATTAGGTGCTGCTAAATGCTGTTAAATGCATTCACAGCCCAGCCAGGAGCGGCTCCTCCCTGCCTTAAAGGCAGGGAAGAGCCGCTCCTGGCCATGCCACAAACACAGCACCGGCCATTTAACTCCTGAACAGAGGCTGGGCCCCGGCTTGGGAGCTAAACCAGCACTCCCATATCTGACAGCAGACGCAGGGGGTGTGGCGGGGCCACAAGGCACAGCCCCTGATTGGGCACAGCCCGGGTTCTTTGAACCCGTTCGCCCAATGGTGGCTCCGCCCTTGCACATTACATAGCAGATTATTGTGTAGCCTTGAGCATTTATATTAACAACAATAATATTTACATAATTAATGTCCCTCCAACAGAAATTCCCATTTTCCAAAACATTTATACTTCTTTGTAAGATCATTGTATTTGTATTTTGTTGGATTCAGTCCTTCCACAGATAAAATTTTAACTTTATTCAAATTCTAAGAGGAAACACTAGTTTGGTAGAAAAAGGCAATTATGTAGTTTTATTTATTATAAGAAAATCACAGTAATATATGAATAATTATTTCCTCTTTTCAGAACTGCTTACTCTCTCTTCCGATTGTTTACTAATCTCAAATTTCTATCAATTATTTCTGCTTTTCTTTTTAGAGATGTGCATGAATCAAAAATTGTGATTCATTTTGTGTTTGAATCAAAACCAGCTGTTTTGATTCGAATGAATGTAGCCTTCTCAAAACCAAGTCGATTCGATTTGGACTTAATCAAATCTGAATTGATTCGACCTGTACTTTAGGGGGTCGGGGAGGAGAGCCTCATGTACTTTTTAAACCAAAACAGCACTGTGGCACCCCGAAATTACCTTTATTCATTGCAGAACATACTGTGGGGTGGGGGGAGGGAGGCAGTGACCCTACCCACTGGCCACTTCTGTGGCGAAGAAGACGCGCATGGAAGTGCCTTTTAACCACTCCTCTGGTGGGAGCAGAGATAGTGTTAATGTAGAGCTGGCAGCGGTTTGGAGGTGGCGATCAAACCCGCTTGCACTGATTGAACTCTGTGCCAGACTAAGCCTCCTTTAAATGGCCTCCGTGCAGGCACAGAGAAGTCATTTAATGGGCTATCCCAGTGTCCTTTTAGCTAGAACACCAGTGTGTAATGCAGTATAATTGGTTCCCTCTCAGTTTCAATTATTGTTGCACAGTTCATGTAAAACAATTATTAAATGCATTTTAGTGCAAGGTTTTTTTTAACCATAGAGTCTGGCTGTGTAAAACATGTGGGGCGTGTAATCAGATGCCCCAAATGCAAGATGCAGTGTAGATCACATGAGTGTCTAGGAAAGCATATGAAGCTCGCCGCCATGGCGAGGGTAGAATGCATCCCACGTAATCTATGTGAAAAGTGCTTCCGCTATGTCGAGGCGGGTCATGAAGCTGAACGCACATGTAGGGGAAAGCAGTGTCATGTAAAATCTGAGTAGTTCAGGCCCTTCACAGTGATACTTCGCAAAAGGGGTACATGGTGGTCTCCCATGATCTGATACTCTACAATGTCTGTATAAACAAACAGAGTGTTGAACCCCCCTGTTATATCTGCAGGAAAAGGGAAACCTTTGCCTGCTGTATCATGAACAAACAGAGTTTTGACCCCACTGGCTATGCTTGATGGGTAAGACAGCTCTTTTGGGGGGGTGTCAGGGAGGAGTCCTAATATGTGTGCTAATTCTGCCCTGGCAGAAAAGGTGTATGCATTGTTAGGACTCATAATCTGTATATATCTAGTAACAGAGTCATAAAGCAGGGTAGTCCCCTCTAGAGCCTTCTGGGTGCTGGTGATTTCATTCCTATCGTGCAGCAAATCATTTATGCTGGAGTAATATCCCTTTCGTAAGTAGAAGGCCCATTTCTTTAACCCCTTGCTATATTGAAAGGCGGTGTCTGTCGTGATGGTGTCCCATGTGCACGGGTACTGTATCTCTGAGAGCCCCACCTCCCACTCCCTGGGAAGATCCAGTGGCCTGGCTAGTTGGGTGGTGAAATCTGAGCTAGCGTTCTGTGGAAAGGCCTTCTTGCTGGCGTTACTAGGGAGTGTGATGTAAAAACCCCTATCACCCATTGCAGAGGTCTGAAGCAGGTACCCAGCTATTGAACTTGTCAGGCCACCCCACCCACTTCACTAAATGTCGTTTTACTTTGCCACGGCCTTTTGTAGCTAGAATTTTTTCAATCCTGTACAATTTGTCCTCTCCTGCTTTAACTTTCTGTAATTCTTCATGATAGAAGCTCCCAATAACTGGCTCACCCATGTAGTCTTTTACCAGATAGACCGGGCGTTCAGCTTTTCTGATGACTCGGTCCACTATAAACAATTCTGTGGTGTAGTTCTGTTCATAACCTTTCTCAAAAACCCCTTTAATTTTTGAAATCCTGACGTGATCTCCTTTTCTTAACACTGGAGACTTTGCTTTTTTATGGCTACAGCTTCCATAGACTCTTCTCCAAACAGACAGGTCATTGCTGGTTGTGACATCTACCGGCCTGCATTGTATGGTTCTGTGAAAGCTGTGGTTATAGCTCTTTAGGAGTTGAGGCAGGACATCAATATACCTGAATGTGTTATGAGCAGTAAAATACCTCCACATACGTGTTTTCAAGGTTCGGTTCAGTCTCTCCACAAGAGCAGCTTTGACATCGTTGTTGGTGACAAAGTGGTGAATACCTTGCTCCTTTAACAGGGTCCCTACAGGTTTATTTAAAAATTCCCTCCCTCTTTCTGTCTGGAGCTTGCCAGGCTCTCGGCCTTCTTTGAAAATAGCTTTAAAAGCACCGGCCACTTCCCTCCCTGTTTTATCTTTTAGAGGTACAGCCCAGGCATATCTAGATAGAATATCCACTACAGTCAAAATGTACTTGTACCCATTGTTGTATTTACAATATTGTTGCATGTCCACTAAATCGGCCTGCCATTGTGCATCCAAGCCTGAAACAACAGTCTTGTTTCTTTTAAAATGAACCCTTGTAGGTCTGTGTAGAGTATAAGCATCCTGCTCTGAAAGCCATGCCTTAACATGCCTTTTACGCAACTCTTTACTCTGCTATCTGGCCTCTTGAAATAGTGGGTTTACACCTCCAAAACTCCTCACTCTCCCAGGGGTATAATATATTTTCTTTAGAATTTCTTCGGACTCTGCCATGGTTCTATTTAACACAGGTATGAACACACATATTTAAAACAAATTTCTTTTATTGGTCCCCATCAGTACACACACACGAAATGCAGGACACGTTGACATCCCTGAGTTGCATGTTCTCAACACCCCGTACCTGCACAAAAGAGGGAAATATTTTAATACTAACAGGTAAAAAAAACACAAGTAAACAAAACAAGACTGCTTAAATCGCCTCCAACTCACCAGCTTGCCAGTTTCCGCATTGGGGTCTGGTTCTTCAGGCTTTGTAACCACAAGGCCATCCAAGGTTTCCTCCTCCTCACCGCTTTCAGATGATGAAGTAAAGCACACAGCCCTACAGTAATCGGACCATGGATCGGTGGGCTTGGGGTCAGGCAGTCACAAGATGACCAGTCTTCGCTCGATCTGCAGCACTTACGCTCGCAATAGACGACCCTTGACTGGGATGACAAGTAAGATTCGCACCCGCACTCATCTGAATAAGTATACTCTCCACATGAGCTATCACAACACCTCTCGTTGCACCAATCAAATTGGGGTCTGCTCTTCACTCATTTTCTCTTCTTCCTAAGCCCCTTTTGTTTCACAGGCTCTTCTGTTTCAGAATCTGAGGAACACACGTTTCCCACTTTGGAGATAGTAGCTGGAGGCTCTTCATCTTCAGTTTCCATGGTAGTTAGAAGGCTGGTGTCACAGCGCCCGCAATCACATTCTAGTCTACCACCCTCATCCGAGGGCCCTGCTGCAAAGTTAGTCTCTGGAACCTCACCAGCAATAAGATCAGCCCTGTGAGGGGTTTTCATACCCATAGGAGGGAAGGACAGACTCCGTGCTTGCATAGGCTTAATCTTCGTGGGTGCCTGTGGCGATGATAGGTCTGTGGCACGCGGTGGAGTCCTAGCGTCAGCCATCGTCTCTGTACAGCTGTAAAATGGCTTTCCCTCTAAATGCACCACCCCAACCCTGTTCGTAGAGGGGGTCACTTGACCCCGTTTCACCCAATAAAGTTACACAAAATGGCCGCCCGACCATTATCACGCCTGTGCACTCGGGCCTTTCCGGAGCCTGAAACCTGTTCCTATTGGTCCAGGCTGACTAGGCGTGTTCGTAGAGGGGTCACATGCCCCCATTTGGACATGTCTGGGCATATTCTGGGGTAGGCGTGGTAGGGTAGGTGCCAGACTTCTGGGGGTAAGGGCGTCCCCCACTTCTGACCTTTTCCGGTCACATGGGGGTCTCCTCAGCCCCTTCCGATGATGTATTTCCGGTGACGTAAGTGCATTTTGACAGCTGCACGCCCCCACCCCCCTGTGACCTCACTGTGACGTCATCCTCTAGCCACGTGCTTTTGTTTGTAAACAAAAGCACATGGTTTTTGACAGCAGGTATGCCCCTATACTACTACTATCTACAAGAGTACAGGCTGCAAAATAATGTAAGACCATAAATCTTTCTCATGAAAGCATCAATAATTTGTCTAAACCTTAATACCTAAAAAAAAAGGAAAAAAAGAATCTAAACTCCTCTTAATATTAGTGAAGAAATCAGGGCCATTTCAAACCTTACCACCTGCATATGGATGCTGTTGAACAGCACTTCCCTAGAGCAGTAACATTAAACAGCTTCTTACAAATACATGCAGTGGACAATCCATCAGGAAAGGATGATAGCTTTAGGTCTATGGGTAGATCACATGCAGAAGGTCTCTGGTTCAACCTTGGCATCTCCAGAAAAAAATATCTTAGGTGACCAGCAGTGTTCCCTCTAACAGGGATCTCCAAATGTTGTTGATTACCACGCCCAGAATCCCCATGCAAAAGCCACTACAGCTGGGGATTCTGGGAGTTGTAGTCAACAACGTCTGGGAATCCCTGTTAGAGGGAACACTGGTGACCAGGCCAGGGATAACCTCTCTCTGATGCTAGAATGTTGCTTCCAGTCAGAGTAGTAGACAATATTCAGCTAGATGGAGCAATGATATGACTCAGTATAAGATGGCTTCATATGTCCATGAGCCAGTGCAGCAGTTCTCTAGGATGTTACAGATGTTTGGGTGGGCAAGTGCTAAGAAGCTTTTAAGACATTGTCAGGTGAAGCACTGCCACAGGTCAAAGCTTCTCAGAGATGCACAGGTAGAAGAACTAATCCTCTGTCGAAGACATAGATAAAAAGCCAGTTCCCTTGAAAGAGATTAAAAATTGGAGTTAATTCTGAGTGACAGCAGCACAAAAAAGCTATCTTTAATGGGAATTTTGAAAGATGTCTGTCGCTGTTTTAATTATCTCAAGTGAATCTGCTCCTGGAAGATCCCATTTCTCCACCAACCTAAGCAATTGTAAAATGGGTGCCATGTGCAAATGTGGCCTGTCCCAAGTTTGGAGTCCCATTTCTTGTCTGCCACTCACAGTTTCCCTGGCCACAATCTGGGGCATGTTTACATGTGGTAGGATCCCAATATTCTACCATCTGTGCCTTGGCCTACTTTCTTTTGGAGAAGAACATAAGAAGCTCCTATGTGAATCTGGCTTCATGTGTTATGAGAGAGAAAAAGAATGTCATATTTCAGTTCTTTTTCCTTTTTTCTCTTTTCTTTTTTCGTTAGAAATCAAGGTATGTTGGACTTTGTATGTGGAAAATTTAGGGTTCTATCTGTCTGGGAATGATATTAATGACTTTCCTACATGTTGTTGCAATGAGTAAAGCTAAGGCCCAAATGTCTTCATATAGCTAGATACAGGGCTGGATTATGATATGCTGAGGCCCTTGGGAACGTCTTGTTTAAGGCCTCCATAGCATTACAAATTAATTATTATTCTAACAATAAGGACAGTGAAAGTAGAAATAATAAAGCCCAAAGTTCAACCTTTTTCTAGCCTTAAAGATGAAAAATTACTCTTAATCCCAGCACCACCAGATCCTGTTTCAGAAACCCAGGATTAGTCTTTTGAAAAACTGGGTCCATTCTAATGAAATTTTGATATGATTTACAATGATTTCTGAACAGATTTATAAACTCAATATGATAAATAATTGTGTAGCCATATAAGTATGTTTTTGTCTTCTCAGAATGATAGTATATATTGTAGCATCTTTTTCCTTTCTCCTTTATTTTTCAACCAGTTATATAAAACTTGTAATTCATTATTTTAAAAAAAAAAAAACCAGAGACCCCTCATAACATGAGGTTCTAAGCTGTAGCTTATTTAGCTTGTGCCTACATCCAGTACTGGCTAGATACTCTTTTAATGCATTCTAACATGCAACAAGAAATTCTACTCCCTTAACTTAAACTCCAGGAACTTGGGCAAAAACACCTCCCCCTCAAACCTGTTGCTAATTGTGCATCATTAGTGATGATGCATATACATTTCATTGGCTGACAGAGTTCTACTAGTATGAGGTGGCGGCAGGGGGGAGTTCTCTGTTCATTTTCTCCATAGCATGGCTAATTCTATAACCCTGTATCATGCCACCTTCATCTTTTTCTAAGCTAAAAAAAACCCACACAGAGAGAAGGAGCTCCAACATATCATGTCTCTTTTGGCCTGCAACATCCTTATTTTCTGTGGTACAAATGGAGAGCCTTGTTTGCTCACTGTGGTGAAATGATGTATGGCTTTGGTATCCAGCAAAGACCTTTAGAAGGAGATTAACAAGACCATTCTTTTTTATTTGTATGTCATTAGGAACGACCCCTTAGGGAAACTGGATAAATGTATCCATGGGGAAGAGAGACGAGCTTCTGAAGAACAGAGCTACAGTACAATGCAGGAAAAGGCATTATGGAGGAAGTGATTGTAAAGCAAGCAGGACATTTGTGTAAGGGCTGCATGGGAGATGGCCAGGATTTCTCCAGCTATGAAGGAATGTCTCTGTCACGTACATCTTGATAATCTGGAGTCCAGCATCCTTATGGATGTCCTGGTTCACAGACTCCCTCCACAGGATCACAACCCACCTGCCCTCCCTCACAAATGTTTGCACCCCAGCCCACATTGCTGCCCGCTTCCCTTCATCAAAAGCTTTACTTGGAGGTGGTGGCAACAATAGCAGGCCAGTCAGTGAGGCTTTCATTCCTCACTGCACCAGAAATGTTGAAATGACAGTGTTCCAGACACCAGGGACCTTGGGACATGTTTTCCATGATAGGAACATAGGGAGCTGCCATATACCGAGCCAGACCATTGGTCCATCTTGCTCTGTATTGTCTACCCAGGATGGCAGCGGCTTCTTCAAGGTTACAGACAGGAGTTGCTCTCCTGCTATCTTGGAGATGCCAGGGAGGGAGCTTGGAACCTTCTGCATGCAAGCATGCAGGTGCTCTTCCCAGAGCGGCCCCATCCCTAAGAGGAATATCTTACCCTGTTCACATGTAGTTTCCCGTTCAAATGGACCCTGCTTAGCAAAGGGGACAATTCGTGCTTGCTACCACAAGACCAGCTCTAAACCTGCGCTCCTCCCCCTGATACATGGAAGTTAGATTTTTACATTACAGAAGTTGATAACACCTTTAAATTATTTCATGGTGATCACATTTCTCATGCTCTGGTGGTATGTTTCCAAGTCATGTGCAGCCAAACTGGGGTGGGGGGGTGGGGGGACACCACCCTAGATATTCATTATATTAGTTATAAAGGCATGCCTGAGGTAATCAGCAAATTAACAAAGTTTCTAGTGGAAATTAAAAGAGCAACATCTTGCATAGTCAGTCTATCTTAAATATGGATATTGTTTCCAGGGAGAAAAGGGATTAGTGATGTGAGTGACTGAGAGAAAATGGAAAATGGGGAGAAAATGCAGCAGGAAAGTCAACTAGAAATCTCATGTGCCTGGTTATATACTTACTATGAAAGAAATAGCTGCTGTCCATTGAGAAAGAGAGAGAATGTAGAGAAATGTATTCCTGGAAATATGTATTTTGGCAGTTCACAAGTGGGCAAATTAATTAATTAATTAAAGTGGTGAGCAAAGATGTAAGAACAGCCAAATAGGGGAAGAATAATAGTCAATGCCAAGATGTAATTTATATGTAAACTTTCAGGAAATGGTCAGCCTCAAAATATCAATCACCTACTGATGAGAAACAAAACATTACTTGCAGAAATGAATGCATGGATACTTGATCTGCACAGCTGTGTTAGGCTCATGTTGTGTAGCAGATTTCTGAAATGTACTAGGAACTATACAGAAAATTGGCAGATTAAGATTTCTGCTGGTAATGTTTGTCAATGTCCTTTATCTACAAGAGGAATGAATTGTATACTGGACAATTTATACTGTGGAACCGTTCACCCTAAGCTTGAATGGTGTTAGAAATATGGGAGTACAAGGGTCTGAAGTGAAACAGGTTGAATAGAATAAACTTATATGTTTGGGTTTGGCTTTTAAAACTTTCTCTTCGTAACCAGTCAGCTGATGTATGAGAAATAAACAAGGTTTAAAAAAAAACCTTTCGCTTTGTGATAAGCAGGGCTAACTTTGGCCCTCCAGTTCTTGTTGGACTACAACACCCATCATTTCCAGCCACAGTGGGCAATAGTCAGAGGTGATGGGAGTTGTAGTCCAACATCTGCAGGAGGGCTGAAGTTGTGAAGCCCTGGTTATAAGGCTGGAGGAGGTGAGAGCTGAGCTCCTCAAGGCTTGTAACAGATTATTTCTCCTTGGTTTAATTTGGGGTTGGGGTTGGCTTGTGTGAGCTATTGCTGCACCCCCCCCATGAAAAAGAAATAATGGGGTATTTTTCTTAGCCCATTTTTGAATTTTGGATCCTAGTATGCACCTGATGACATCATTGGGAGAGCAATGGGATATAAATGTGGTCTCCCCACCCCCCGCCACACACACACCATTGCATTCATGAGTCCACCTCACTGTACCCTTCTCTTCATCCAAAGTTTACCTTTCGATGGTAGTAGCAGTGTGAGGTCAGTCTACAAAGCCTCCATTCTTCATTGCATCAGGAATGCTGAAATGGCAGTGTTCCAATCACCAGGGGCCCTGGGAAATGTAGTTTTCTATGGCACCTGACTATCCAGTAGAAATACTGAGTGCTTTGGGAATGACATGCCCCAGGGCTTTTTTGCAGAGTTCTGAGGATGCTTGTAGCAGGCACCAAGGCAACGAGAGAGGAATACTTATGGAATCCTCCATTACGTAAAATGTTTATCAGAGCAGAATGGGTCATGTCTGCATCTTTCGTTCTTTAGATTTGTATTTCCAGTTAAGTGCCTTGTATTTCATTTGTATTTCATTTCTATTTCATGTTATGAGCCTTTTTTTTTAACAAAAGGGAGGAAGTTTGTGGATGTATGAGTGTTTGTTTTTAAATGTTTGTTTCTTCTCTCCATTGGAGTACAGCTGCACTCCTTGCAGACATGGGAAGTTTTAAAAAATACAGAGAAAAAATATGTTTACTGAAGTGGAATTTTTAAATTATTTTTTAAAAGCTTCATTGCAGCACAGCTGTGCTTTTTTAGACAAGAAAAAAAAAAGAAAGAAAAAGGAGGATTTAAAAAAAAACTGAGCTAGAAAAATATGTTGCCTGGAGCTCTCCCAGATAGCAGGCTTTACTGTAGGTTTACTGTGAGGCTTTACTGCAAGTTCAAATTTGTCCAAAACAATCAACACATAAAGTGGATTTTGTTTTACCCCAGACATAAATCGGGCTAGGCTCTAATGGGCAATGAAAAACCCAAATCGTGGGTGAGATGCTCCCCAATATCTCATGCTGACTTTGACATGAATACAGCCAGTGTGGAAACACACAGCCTCCATTCTGAGCTAAAAGTCCTGTCTGGAAATGCTCCAAGAAAGTTGAAATTCTCATTTGCAGTATCTATTTTCAACATTCAAAAGTTCTCAGCATTGCTGGATGATAGGGGTGTGCATGAAACCGGCTGGCCCGGTTCAGTTCGAGTCTGAACCAGACCCGTACTGCACCAGGCCAGTTCAGTTTTGCTCCCCATCAACCCCACCCCCACTCCAGTTTGGTTTGGTCCAGGGGGTTCACGAAGGTTTTTTTTAAAAAAATAATAATTCATGAACCCCTCCAATGGCCGGGCGTGGGCACTTGGTCCAAGGTTGGATCGTACAGGGGGTGGTTCAGTTTGACCCCAAACTGTTGAACCGAACCACCTCGACACCAAACCGGTTTGCACATTCCTACTGTATTACTGCTGGAGTAGAACTGAAGGCATAAATGGAACTACAAAATAATAACCAAGTGGAACAGTTTGTCCCAAATTCAAATTTTAGGGTGCCTCCTGTTCCTTTTGAATACTCAGGCATCCTGAGAAATGACATGTTCCTAAGCTCTTTACTGACCCATTCATTGTTACAAGCTTGATTAACAGTTCATGAAACAAACTTCTTGAGGAACTGCACTTGATTTATGAGCTGGAGAAAAAATTATTCTAAATGAGGTAAACACAAATTTTGGTGACATCACACACATCAATACTAGTAACATCCCTAACTGTGTTCAAGATTTTTGTGAGATGAGGAAGGCATTGCAATAGATATATTTGCTGGTTATCTGGCTGTCTTCAGTGCTGCTCTTTGGACCAGACCTTTGGGCTCTGGTCCGGTCCCCTGCAGGCTGGGCAATTTGTCTGTGCCATTTCATGTGGCCAAATCTGCTGGCAAAATTCAAGCGACGACCGGGCAGGCAGTGACCTCCCTAAATGCCTGCCTGGAGCATATAAAAATGCTATCACATAGCATATAAAATGCTATCCTTAGAATGAACACAGCTGGTAAGTCCTTCATGAGGAAGCCTAGGCAAAAAATACTGAATATCTGGACAGTTTTTAAGGACTTACTAGCGAAAGAATTATTATCTTTACAAGCTTCAGATAACAGAACAGACTATTATTACAGCACATTTCTTTATGCTGATTTTAAAGGATTGGAACTTTGCCAACATTTCCTATAAATTTATGTACTTTGGGAAATAGTGAACTCGTTTTGGTGTTCTGTTGTAACATCACAGTCCTTCATACTGATTAAGCATGACTGGAACACTTTTACCATCTTCATTATTCTGAGCTCTGGGCAACATTGGACATTTCTTGGTGTTCTTTTGAAATATGTATGTTTATTAAGAGATATATTTAAAGAATTTAGGATACACAAATAAAAATATAATTATTTAATTTCTGAATTTGTATCCTATATAATAAAACCCTAAGGTACCTGTGTCCGTGTCTCTTGCAGGTGTTCTGTGCATGCGTGGCGCAGAGGCATGGCAGCGGGCACAGCCCGGCCGCGGGGAGGCCAGAGGTGGTGGCGGCGGGCCCAGCTCGGCCGCGGGGAGGCCAGAGGCAGCGGGCCCGGCCGTGGGGAGGCCATCGGGGCGGCTGCGGTGGGTGCGGCTGGACCAGCTCCTGCTCTGCTGCTGCTGCCGGCGCCGCTGCGCGGGGGAGAGGGAGGAGGGGAGGGGCAACCAGGGGGAGGCGGCGGCCTGGCCAGCAGCAGCAGTAGGCACCCTGGACGGCGGCGGCGAGCTGGGGGAGCAGTTGCTGCGGCTGCTGGCGCCGCCCCTGCTCCTCAGGCTCTGGGTCTTAGCGTCCTCCCCTCGCCCGCCCGCACCCCCCTCCCAGTGCCACCTCTGCGAAAGGGAGCGCAGCGGGAGCCCAGGAGGGCGGCTAAAAGACGGGCGGCTGCACTCCCGGGGCTCGCAGGAGATGGAGAGGTGCCGGTTGGCGCTGCCGCGGCCGCCCACAACAACTGCTCATGCGCACCCAGGCGCAGCAGCAGAGGGAGCCCGATGCATCCCCCGCCCCGGGACAGCTCGCCCTGGAGGAGAGAGGGGGATGATGTCGTGGTTCCTCCTCCCCAGAAACTTGCCCGCTGCTGTGACGGGGGAGAAAGGCCCCTGTGGGGAAGCCAGCCCTGACTGCCTGGGGAAGGAAGCTGCAGCCTCGCTAAACTGTGAGTCTCCTAGCTCCCAATTCTTCTGATTAGCTGCTTCCTCCTATCCTATATTATAAACCCTAAGCTCTAATCTCTGGGAGCCTGGCCCAGGTGCAGGATTTGGCAGTCTCTCCTGCCCCTTTTCGTGTAAAGAAGGAGACAGGGTTTGTTTGTTTTGGGGTTGGTGGTATGTGGTTTTTCAGTCCTAATGACCAAATGGAGCCTCCTTGAATAGAAGCAGCCTATCACTGCATGCCAGCTGCCGGGGACCAACGGCAGGGGGACGCCTAGGAACAGGGAAAGTCCACGTCCCTTGCCCTTGAAGAAAGACTGTTCTCTACACAACTCTTCTAGCGCCCGTTAATGTAACGGGCTTAATGTCTACTAGTTTTTATATATATTTGCTGTTTGCACATGGTTTATTGCTAGTTTTGGTTTGTTCTTTTCATGTGTGGCCCTTTTGTTACATGTTCCATTGTATTCTAGGGTTGTGCGTTTTGTATTTTTTCTGTTTCGATTTGTACCAAATCCGAATCAACCCCATTTTGTATTTTGTCTGAAACTAAGCCTTCCGAATCACCCCAGTTTTGTTTTGTATCTGGATTAATCCGAATCCGAATCCGAATTAATTCGGATTAAAAATAGGTCACATGGACAAAAGAGTGGGTGGGGTTGTAGTGCCCAATGAGTGGAAGCTACCACAAAAATTTCAAAGGAATTGGACAAACGGCTGATTTTTAGTGAATTTTTGAAGTTTGCATGTTTTTCAGATTTTCCTCCTAGGGTATAATGGAGGTTTCAGGAAAAGTATAGCTTCACGTGGGGGGGAAAGGGGTGGCCCATAGTGGAGTGTGGTTGGTGGAAGTGCCCAGTTGGTGCAAGGAAGCTACCACAATTTTTTCAGAGGAATTTGGCAAAGGGTTGATTTTTAAATAATTAATGAAGTTACATGTCTTTCAGATTTTACTCATAGGGTATAATGGAGGTTTCAGCAGTCCCATAACTCCACTTGGGGGGCAATGGGGTGGCCCAGAGCAAGTGGAGGTGTAGTGCACATAGGTTTCCAACCACCCACATGGGTTGCCAACCCATGAAGTACAGGGTTTTGTTATTCTAGAGGTGTTCTGAGTGTAGATTCTCTGGTAGCATATGAGAGTGGATTCATGGTTTTTCATTAAAAATCTCATTTGCTACCAGAGAATCTAAACTCAACACCTCAGAAAGAACAAAGCCCAGTACCCCAATGGGTTAGCAATCCAGGGGGGCGGTTGGCACCCTCTGTGCACTACACCACCACTCGTTCAGCACCACACCAGTGCCCCCCAAGTGCAGTTATGGGGCTGCTGAAACCACCATTATTCCCTCTGCGGGAAAAGCTTAAAGACACTCAAACTTCCCCACATCACAAAAAATCAGCCCTTTGCCCTATTCCTTTGAATCTGGGTTGTGGCAGGCACCCCTTGGGGCACTTCCACCCAACCCACTGTTCTGCCCCAGCAGACCCCTTTCTGCCCCAAATCTGCCCCAAAGACACTCCAACATTGACAATTCCTAAGAAAGCAGCCCTTAGGCCAATTCCATGGGAGTCTGGGTTGTGGCAGGCATCCCTTGGGGCACTTCCACCCAACCCACTGTTATTATTATCTATATATTTAATTCTCTTGGGACATGTGTGCCCAGGATTTGGCGGCGGAACTCTCGCGACAA
Organism: Hemicordylus capensis; assembly: GCF_027244095.1. Lineage (NCBI taxonomy): Eukaryota > Metazoa > Chordata > Lepidosauria > Squamata > Cordylidae > Hemicordylus > Hemicordylus capensis. The sequence goes on from NC_069657.1 coordinate 255,653,290, forward strand.
GCTGCGAGAGTTCTGAAGTGAGGGCTGAGGAGGAGAGAGGGAAGAAAGTGCCGGCAGTGGCCTCAGGCCAGCCGGCTGATGGAGGAGGGAGGAGAGAAAGGTGGTGGTGGGCAGCGAGCGGGGGAAGAGAAAGGTGGCAGTGGGAAGCGGGCGGGGGGAGAGAAAGGCGGTGGCAGGTGGACGGGAGGGATAAAAAACAGCGGCGGAGGGGCCCTTCTTGGCCAACCGCCGCGGCTCTGTGTGTGGGGAGGAACGGGAGAGGAGGAGGGCTGGAGAGCGCGGGCCAGAGGGAAGGGGAAGAGAGAAGAGACTGGCGGCAGGAGAAAGAGGGAGGGGAAAACAGCTGGCCCCAAAGCGCCACACAGATGCTCTGTGCAGGGTTGGCTAGTTATTATTATTACATTTATATGCCACTCTTCCTCCAAGGAGCCCAGAGCAGTGTACTACATACTTAAGTTTCTTTTTTCACAACAACACTGTGAAGTTGGCTAGGCTGAGAGAGAAGTGACTGGCCCAGAGTCACCCAGCTAGTTTCATGGCTGAATGGAGATTTGAACATGGGTCTCCTCGGTCCTAGTCCAGCACTCTAACCACTACACCATGCTGGCTCTCGCAGCAGACCCCTTTCTGCCCCAAATCTGCCCCAAGGACACGCCAACATTGACAATTCCTAAGAAAGCAACCCTTAGGCCAATTCCATGGAAGTCTGGGTGGTGGCAGGCACCCTTGGGGCACTTCCTCCCTACCCACTGTTTTGCCCCAGCAGACCCCTTTCTGCCCCAAATCTGCCCCAAAGACACTCCAGCTTTCACAACTCCGAAGAAAGGAGCCCTTCGGCCAATTCCATGGGAGTCTGGGTTGTGGCAGGCACCCCTTGGAGCACTTCCACCCAGCCCACTGTTCTGCCCCAGCAGACCCCTTTCTGCCCCAAAGACATTCCACACTACACAGTATGATGCAGTGGTTAGAGTGCTGGACTAGGACCAGGGAGACCCAAGTTCAAATCCCCATTCAGCCATGTTACTAGCTGGGTGACTCTGGGCCAATCACTTCTCTCTCAGCCTAGCCTACTTCACAGGGTTGTTGTGAGGAGAAACTTAAGTATGTAGTACACCGCTCTGGGCTCCTTGGAGGAAGAGCGGGGTATAAAATGTAAAAAAATCCTAAGAAAGCAGCCAATTCCATGGGAGTCTGGGTGGTGGCAGGCACCCCTTGGGGCACTTCCACCCAACCCACTGTTCTGCCCCAGCAGACCCCTTTCTGCCCCAAATCTGCCTCAAAGAAACTCAACTTTCACAATTCCTAAGAAAGCAGCCCTTAGGCCAATTCCATGGGAGTCTGGGTGGTGGCAGGCAATTAGAGAACTTAGTTATGTGGAATTACATAGCAACTGGGCAGGAGCCGAAGTATGGAACTGATTGGGTCTTCAACCTAAATAAGAAGGTTTTTCAAGATCTCTCCAGGAAATTGAGTGGAACACCCAAACTGACATTTCATTTTAAATATTATATTTGTAGGGCTGCCCCCTTGAGTCCATTGGCCTTGAATATCTGGTAGCCCCACTTATAAGTGTAGAAACTGAATACCTGCTTGGAATTAAGCTCATTGGAGCTCAGAAATTAAAATATTACTGCGTGCACTCTGAGCTGGTCCAATTGTAAAAGAAGAGCTACTTCCTAGTGTGTTATTAATAACCCAGCAGCAAGCGTATGCTTTTTTGCTTTAACCAGGCATCATAGCTTGTGCCTCCCATATACCTTGAAAAAGACTTGAAGAGCGGTGTCCTTGCTGGCATTTTGTTAATTTGTTTTGCTTTCTGCAAGGGCTTAGATATTTTAAATCCAAACAGGACAGGGGATGTGAATCATTACACACAAAATAATAAAGAGGGAGAAAAGCGCGGGGGGTGGGGAGGAAAGGAAGTCTTGCAATTTCAGCAGCCCAGACAGAGTTGACAGTGGATTGGCTGCTCTCAACTCAACTTAATCATTTCATTCTCAGCACACAATTGCATCACAATACAGTGCATTTCTCTTAACTAAATCACCCAAGGGAATGTCATTGTCTTCATTTGTCACTTTTTGCATATCTTATCTTCTGCTATGTTAATCCTTCTGACAAACACTGTCAGTTGCTGCTGGAGAGACAAAAAGGACAATTTTCAATGCAATTGCAATGCTGAAATGGAGCTCCGAAGCAAAGCGTTTTCCGAAGTGAACAAAATTCGGATCAGAGAGGAGGTCATTTCAGTTTGTAAATGAAAATTATCGGAGGTCTAATTCTGGTTTTGATTTGTAGACAAATCATCTGAAATTGCCAATTTTGGGGCACAAATCGATTTGTGCCCGAATAGAAATGCACAAGCCTATTGTATTCCTTATGGAGGCAGTAATGGGCTGGATGAGGGGTAATGAACCAAGGCTGAATCCAGATAAGACAGAGGTACTTATTGTGCGGGGTTGGAACTTGGTGATTATTTTGATCTGGATGGGGTCACACTCCCCTGGAAGGAACAGGTACGCAGTCTGGGGGTGCTTCTGGGCACAAACCTCTCCCTGATGTCCCAGGTTGAGGCAGTGGCCAGATGTGCTTTTTATCAGCTTCGGCTGATATGAATGCTGCATCTATTTCTTGAGAGGAATGACCTCAAAATGGTGGTACATATGCTGGTAACCTCTAGGCTGGATTACTGCAATGCACTCTATGTGGGGCTGCCTTTGTACACAGTCCAGAAACTACAGTTGGTTCTGAATGCAGCAGCCAGGTTGGTCTCTGGGTCATCTAGGAGAGACCATTTTACTCCTGTATTGAAAGAACTACATTGGTTGCTGATACATTTCCGGGCAAAATATAAATTGCTGGTTATTACCTATAAAGCCCTAAACAGCTTAGGCCCTGGGTATTTACTCGGAAACGAGCCTTCTCCATTGCTGACCCTAGACTTTGGAATGTGCTCCCTGTTCAAATAAAAGTCTCCCCCTTTCTGGCAACTTTTTAAAAGGCACTGAAGACACCTTTATTCACCCAGGCTTTTAATTAGATTCATTGTTTTAATTTTTAATGTTGGTTTTAAATGATTTGAACGTTAATAATTTTAATGTTTAAATGTAATTATTTTAATGTTTAAATGATTTAATTGTTTAATTTAGTTTTGATATTAATTGTTAATTTATTTTAATTGTTTTTGTTTTGATGTAAACTGCCCTGAGCCATTTTTGGAAGGGCGGTATAAAAATCAAATCAATCAATCAATCAATTCTGCCAAAAGCAACAGTCTGAGCTTGTTCAGATGCCACTTTAGAAATTAAATGCATAAGATAATTTGAATAAAAGACGTCAGCTTTCAGCTGTGTACCTAAAGTGTGATAAAGCTTCTTTGACTTTATGATATGCCATTGTTTGTGTTTGACAAAGCAGTCCGTTTGTTGTGTTGTTCTTTTCTTTGTATTGGAATAAATGTATTTTCTTTTTTTTGTTAGATCTCAAGGGTATGTGTTGGAGTAGGACACATCTACTTATAATAATCCCAGGAAAACTGGGTTTCCTGGGAAGGTGCTTGATCCAATCAAGCACCCTTTTAGCAGTAAAAAAAATAACCTTTGATCTTCGAACCCTTATGCTTGACACAAGGGTTCATGTTTCCATTTCCTGTCATTCACCCAGATAATAAGGTTACCTACCTAGAGAGAAGTTTCATTTATGTCAAAGGTATTTACTTCCAAGGAAATTATTTAGGATTTGGGTTATTGTAGAATCCAAGGGAAAAAGTTGTGGTATGCAAGGACAAGGCAGTGGAGTGGAATCAGGAATATTAACAGTTTAATGAAATAGATATTATGTACAGAGAGGCAAGTTCAGACTGCTTTTTCAGTGCTCTTGCTGCTGGCTGTTAGCCCTGCCTCTACACCAGGACTAGAATACAAGTAACTAAAGCCCCATTCAGAAGCTGGCCTGGATCAAGGAATGGATTAACCAAAAACACCACAGTTATGTCACTGAGAAACTGAACTTCTTCATTCTCCAAAGGTTCATGTCTTATGTGTCTTTTATATGATGTGTGTTTCTCAGACTATGGGAAGCACCTATATTGGGCAGCAGTGACATAGGAAGATGCTGAAAGGCATCATCTCATACTGCACGGGAGAGGGCAATGGTAAACCCCTCCTATATCCTACCAAAGAAAACCGCATGGCTGTGTGGTCGCCAGGCGTCGACACCGACTTGACGGCACAACTTTGCCTTTGTGAACACTATTGAAATTGCTGCTTCTGCTGCTGCTATTGAACCTTTGGACACTGACGTCCTGATTCTTTGCTCTGCTGTTGAAATAGGACTTCCAGAATCTGCTCCCTGGTGTGATTAAACTATTCCAGGAGGGGAATCGGATCCTTAGGCACTGGCAATGACAAAAATTTGTTGAAGCCTGTAGTTCTCAGTTTTTAGCTTTTTAAATAACTTTTAAATTGAAACTAAAAAAAAATGTAATTTTAATTCCTGAGGTTTACTTAATACTTCCATTCTAGGTAAAATTCTTCACCATCCCTCAGATTTACATTTTATTGTTGTTTGCTTTTTCAGGCTCTACAGAATCTTAAGCACAACGATTTAACAATTAATCTCTTGGTTGTAATTGTAAATGTTGATTCATTTCAGACCTGGTAGAGCTTAAATATGCAGCAGTGTGCGCACTCAATTGCTCCCATTGTGCACGCCTTCATGGTTCATATATTTTAAAACTCTGAATTGAAAAACAAATACTTGTTCACTGAGGTTTCAGATAATGAAATATTTGTATATGCATAAATTGGTGCCTGATTTCCAAATGGAGAGATGCCAGAACTCAGGCTTGCCTGAGTCATGATTATCATCTGTTCTGAAAGCCTTGGAGATGGTTTCCAGGTGTTTCCGATGGGGCTGTGGTTACTGGATAGTGTGGGAAAGGCACATACCCCAAAGAATTATTCACATACCCCATTAAATGGCACTGAAGGCTGAACCCCCATTCAAAAATAGCCCTAGTAGTTTCAGGAGCTTCGTACAAAGTATTTCAGACACAAACTGCATATTGCAGGTAAACTGTATGGATTTGGGAGCTGGAAAATCCCCCAAGACACTCTGTCTCACAAAGCCCAGTAGCTAGGTCCCACTGAATTCAGTGCAGCCTACTCACAACTAAATTGGCATATGATTGTATGAGTTGGCAGTGCGGCCAGAGGGACTCTCCCTGCCTTAAAAGCAGGGAGAGCTGCTCCTGGTCTTGCTGCTAACACAGTGGGGCCGATCGATCTCCCTCCCAAATGGGGCCGTTGCATTGGCTGTGTGGCCAGAACGGTTCTCCCTGCTTTTAAGGCAGGGAGAGTCACTCCGGCCCATGCTGCCCAACACAGCACGGGCTGGTCTCCCTTCCAAACAGGGCCGCGTGGCCCCATTTGGGAGGGAGACCACGCTCCTGCATCTGTCAGACACGGGGGCGTGGCTAACTGGCCTCCTACGTCTGATGTCAGATGCAGGGGCAGGACCAGGGGGCCATGGCGGTGGCTGCACACAGGTGTATTTATGCAAATATGCAATAGTAGAAACATTTCAGCACACAGCCTAACATATTCCCATCCCACATCTTTCTTTCCCCAATCCCGCCTCTATCTCTAAAGCAGCAGTCATGCTCGGCCGCCCGGCGCAAGACACAGTCATGCCTGGCCACCCGGCACCACATCACCCGGGACAGTCTAAAGAGAATTTGGGGATCCCCAGGAGGTGTGGAGGCCCTGGACCTCTGCCCTGAAGTCCAGGGTTAAGAGTGCCTCTGAAAATAATATGGAAACCCACATTATGTGATCAGCTTCCACACAAATTGGAAGCAAGAACGTACCTTTCACAAAGAGTTCTGTAGGCTTCTTTCCCAGTGAGCCCTGCCAGATGGTGCTTTTACTTTGGAAGGGCAGGTGTGAGTCATATATCATCTAGATTTATATCAAAGTTCCTGTGAGCTATTGGGGAGCACTCCATACACGATTTGGTTTTTTATTGCTCATTGGAGTTTAACCCAATTTATGCCCGGGGTAAAAATATCGACTTTTTGTGTTGGGTTTTTGGGCAAATCGGAAATATCTGAAATGCTCCGTAACTCGCAGTATTTCACTCCTCTTAGTCCCACGACAAAGCCTGCTGTCTGGGAAAGGCCAGTGGGATGTCACAGGCTGTTCAGACAACCAGCAGGGACTTGGTGTGATTTCTATAGTGGCACCTGCTGCCAGCCAGCCCTTGCTTTTCTCCATTCACCAGAGAAGAACTAATAGAAAGGGGTTAGGGTTATTCATCATCCGGGGTAGATCTGGAGAATACTTGGCAATGGGAAGAGGCCATGGCTGAGTGGCAGAGCCCATGCTTTGCATACCAGTTCTACTCCGGAAGGCCAGGGCTGGAAAAGGAGAGAGGTGTTGCCTGTTAATGTGAGAGCACGGATTGGGATGGACCAAGGGCCTGACTGAGCAGAAGCTAGCTTCGTTTGACATTCACATGCAGAAAAAGGGTTTTTAGTTAATGAGAAATATCTGGATCAAATTTGTTTCAGCTCTAAATTCTAGTTATGGCAGTTTATCACAGGAAGCATGCTGCTTCCGGTGAACATAAGAACAGCCCTGCTGGATAAGGCCCTAAGGCCCATCTAGTCCAGCATCCTGTTTAGCACAGTGGCCCACCAGATGCCACTGGGAGCCTACATGCAGGAGTTGAGCGCATGCCCTCTCTCTCCTACTGTTACTCCCCTGCAACTGGGACTCAGAGGCATCCCCAGTAGCCATTGATAGACCTCTCCTCCATGAAGTTATCCAAACCCCTCTTAAAGCCATCCAGGTTGTTGGCTGTCACCACATCACGTGGCAGAGAATTCATGAGTAAGCTTAGGGACCACAAATCTTCAAAGGGAAGGGGCTGGGTCCAGTGTTCCCTCTAATGGGGATTCCCAGATGTTGTTGACTACAACTCCCAGAATCCCCAAGCAAAAGCCATTATAGCTGGGGATTCTGGGAGTTTTAGTCAACAACATCTGGGATTCTGGGATTATGTATTCTGTGACAAAGTACTTCTTTTTATTTTTATTTTTACATTTTTATATCCCGCTCTTCCTCCAAGGAGCCCAGAGCGGTGTACTATATACTTAAGTTTCTCCTCACAACCACCCTGTGAAGTAGGTTAGGCTGAGAGAGAAGTGACTGGCCCAGAGTCACCCAGCAAGTATCATGGCTGAATGGGGATTTGAACTCAGATCTTCCCGGTCCTAGTCCAGCACTCTAACCACTACACTACGCTGGCTCTTTTCCCAGGGATGACAAGGGATGACCCTTGGTTTTAGTGTTATGCCGTGTATCTGTGCTAAGCTGATACACGTTTTTTTGAAAACTGGTGTCTAGCATTTGTTAAAGATTGCTCAGTAGAATGCCTCATGCCATGAAGAACTGTATCAGTAGAGTTTTTTTTTTTTAATCAGCATATGCTGTGGTTATTATCAAAAGCATCTCCAGTCTGGCAGAGCCTGCTGGCTCCTATCACAGCAGCCACTGGGTACTGCAATCAGCTAAGAGGCTCTTACTTTCCTGTTTAACAGGCCGAGAGAAAAGTAACCAGCCACTGATTTATTCATCTGCATTAAAACAGAAAAGCGTGTAAGATCATAACCAGCCTTCCATGTGCTAGCGTTCTATGCATGTAGGCAGATTGCTTGTTAACAGATTTGCCACATCAGTCAGTCCAACGGTTTGAATGTCTCCTCCTCAGCATCAGCCACTACCAATTTGGAGTGCAAAATTATGGAACATAGGAAGCTGCCATATACTGAGTCAGATCATTGGTCTATCTAGCTCAGTATTGTCTACCCAGACTGGCAGTGGCTTCTCCAAGGTTGCAGGCAGGGATCTCTCTCAGCCCTATCTTGGAGAAGTCAGGGAGGGAACTTGGAACCCTCTGCTCTTCCCAGAGCGGCTTCATCCCCAGAGGGGAACATCTTCAGTGCTCACACATCCAGTCTCCAATTCATATGCAACCAGGGCAGATCCTGCTTAGCTAAGGGAACGTCATGCTTGCTACCACAAGACCAGCTCTCCTCTCTATGGCTTGTGCTTCCGTTAAAGGCACAAGTACCCTGACTTCCACATTGAGAGGGGGGGATTTCCCCCTATCTCTCCTTGCCCTGTAAGCCCTCCGTGCAACACAGAAATATGTTCCTGAGGCCTCATTGTTGCGAAAAGTACTTTAAGGGAGAGCAGAGATCAGCTGAAATATCACACACACACACACACACAACACACACATCACACGCAGCTGTGCTCCAGAAGCAAACATGCAGTGTTAGACTGGCTGTTGGCCCTTTAAAACAAACTAATAAAATAAAATAAAATAAGTTTTGGTCACCAGGTAAAAACTGACAGTGCTTACCAACAGATATGAGTTCCTGCCCGGAGATTCTACAGGCTTTTTTAGAGGCAAAAGCCCCTCTCATATAAACCATGTTGGAAGGGAAAACAAGGCCATGGAGCCAGTGTTACCCAATTAGGAATAATCTCTGTAAGAGACTGAAAAATAAACATTTTTTAAAGAGATGGAACATGTGGTCCTTTGCCACAGGGCTGATTTTACAAATGGCTGCATTATGAACATGAGAACATAAAAAGATTCTTGCTAAATCAAACCATTACAAAAATGAGCTTTCCCACATAATTTATGTAAACAACAACAACAAAAAACACAAAAAAACCCCAAACTCCTGATGTGATGCTTCACAACCAAATAGTAAGCATATTCATCTATTGTGAACGAGAGGCCAATCTCCATGTGAAGCCAGTTTTCAGCATCAGTCTGATGCAATGACAACATGCTCTTCTTCCCAAAGCGACCACACACATGTCTAAAACGCTCTGAAATGTCATCAGATTTAAACATTTTAGCAAAGTCAAAAATCCTAATTTAAGAACCGGCTCAAACAGTTAGGAGTCAGATAATGGACTGGACTTGGTGATAGACACTGTGACATTGTAGAGGAGGGTAAATGGGCTTCTCTTTATCCCCTTTACAGGTAGCAGACTTAGACCAGAAAGGGGGCTGCCTGGAACAAATACATATTTTATTAAATAACTCTGCCTCTGAATATCCTAATCTAGGCACCATGGTTAAATTTCTAGGTGCCATGGCTCCCTGGAGCCTGGGATTCGTTAAACCCTAATCTAACTTTTAAAGAATTCAGATGTGTATATGAAAGGCATGGAATTCCGGTCAGAGGAAAAGTGGAAAATCTACTCCCATACCTGCCAACATGTCCCTATTTTCCCATTCAGGTGAACAGGAAAATAGGGACATGTTGGCAGGTATGTAGGGGTGTGCATGGAACTGCCTGTGGCAGTTAGATTCAAATTCGAAACGGATTTGAACAGAACTACCGGTCTGCAACCTGGTTTGCTAGAACTGGCTGGCGATTCAGTTCATGCTGTTGAACCAGGTTGAGCCAGGTTGAACAGGTTGACCCAATTCAAATGCCTTGCTTGAAAGGGGAATCCAGTGATTCCCTAACTAAAATTTCTTAACTAGATTCCCTAGATTCCCTAACTAAAAATGGTTTCAAGGGGCAGGTGGAGGACAGGCAAGAGGGCATCTTACCGGCAGTGTCGGTGTGGTGGTGGCAGCTCCTCAGCCACAGTGGCACATGTGCGAAGGCCATTTTCATGATCTCTGTGCATGTGCAGAGGCCACTGACATCACCACACAATCGTTTTAAAAGGGATTTGAACTCTGTACTCTGTTCAAGTTCGAACTGGTCAAACTGGGCCAGTTTGAATCGAACCAGGTGAGATCCAAACTGGTTCTGCATCCCACTACAGGTATGTACTCCAGGTATGTGCTGAAAGTCCAGAAAGATAGAGCTTAGCAGGTACTCAGAAACGCATCAGTGGATTGCTAGTGTGTAGAAAGCGGGCCTTGTTTCCCTTCACTGATTACAGAAATACACTCTGCATATTTTCAAAGGCTTTCTTATATTTATGTGTCTTAACTGAGCCCTAGCAGAGAAACAGGTTCCAGTTTCAGTCCTGCTGAATTCTAACTCAGATTAAGCCCTGTCTGATTTTGGAAGTATTCCAGTAGATGCAAATTGTATTCAGAATAATACTAAACACTAAAGGTTGCTTGTCGGCCCTAAGCTGCCCTAAATCAGAAATAGTTCAATTTACTTTGCAATAACTTTAACTGCTTGAGGGATCTGTTCTGAAAGAACCCTAGGAAGCATGAAATACCAAGCCTTTGTTCTGGCTTTGGTTTGAGTTCAGCATGCCCAATCTTTGAAGATGATCAGGAAGCTACAACGGGTCCAGAATGCAGCGGCTCACCTACTCATGGGTGCTAGAGAATATGACAGGGTAACACCTCTCCTGCAGTCACTGCACAAGTTGCCCATTCGCTTCTGAGTTCAATTTAAGGGCCTGGTTCTGACCTTCAAAGCCTTGCGGGGTTTGGCACCTGTCTACCTACAGGCCCACCTCTCCCACCCAGTTACATCCCATCCAGTTAAATCATCTCAGATGGCCCTTTTGTCGGTCCCTGATTTCCAAGAGATTCGGGGCTCTAGGACCCATGAAAGGGCCTTTTCGGTTGCTGCCCCACTTCTTTGGAACTCTCTTCCCCTTCAGATTTGTCTAGCCCCTTCCTTACTGATCTTCAAATCTCTATTGAGGACTTTTCTTTTTCGCCAGGCTTTTGCCCTGTAGTTTAATTCATTTGTTTTTGTTTGTTACTTTGGTTTTTAATTTAGAATGTAATTTTTAATGTTGCCTTGTTTGCATGTTTTTGTGCACCGCCTGGAGTCTTTGGAGTGGGCAGTTTATTAAATGTTTTGAATAAATAAATAAATAAATGCACACACATTACAACAAAATCTAGTTTGAGTTAATGCAGAAAGCATAAGTCTATATTATTTATACAAACCTCTTTCTGTTTTCTTAGATACATCCAAACAAATGTCTATCTGAACATAAGTTTGTAGGAAGCTGGAAATCCAAAAAATAAGTTTATTTTTCTTCCAAGTTTTTTGAATTGTTTCATTGGTTATCAATGAAGCAGCTGGTTCATAATTTTAATTTTGTTATAAGCTATTGCTGTTGGAGAGCTTGGAGGGGAGATTTCTTTATGTACCCCTGCTGCAGCAGAAGTGCACAGGCAAGGAGAGCACTGCTAATTAATATTGTCTGGAAACATGGAGTTATAGTTTATTTAGGAAATCCATCAAAGATAGATTAAGACGTATCATGCCTCACGGCTAGCTACATACAGGAAGTGGGGAAGGGAGAAGAAGGAAGTCTGTCTCTGAGGTGAGAGAATGAAACCTGAGACTATCAGTCTAACAAAAAATGGGAATCACGGTAGAGAAAGCATGGTCAGTGGGGGAAGTGCCCTTACTGGCTATCACCACCCCAGTGCCCCTAGGGGTCAACAGGGTTGCTGGTGCTAAGAGTCTATGCCATCAGGAGCTGTGTCTCTTGCTTGTGCTCATTCTGTTCTGCTGGAACTACTAGGTGGCCTTGGATAGGCCTTGGATAGGCTGAATAATGGTATGAATAGTAGGCAACACTTACAATCTTGTGGCAAAAATAAATTTAAATGAGTTTTAGTGATGAAACAAACTACAAATTTGAAATATATTTATACCCTTTTCAGAATGTTTCTCCAATTCATTTAGAAATTCTTTGCTATTGTATCTCATACTGTCCTTCTAGGTGGCCAGATTTGGCTTTTAAAAAGCCAAATTCTGGCTTACGGCCCATTTGACCCACGAGTAGGTTCTGGCAACTCTGTGGACAGAGTCTGTAATGTTCTGTCTGCTAATTAAATTTAGCCTTGCTTTGGAAGTTCTGCATTAACTTTTAATAGAAACATAGCCAGGATGCTGGCACAAAGAGGGGCAGACTACATGACAACACTGGCAATTCTGCTTGCCTTCCAGAAAGCCTGCACTTTGTTACAGACTAAACAAGTAATTTTGTATTTTAATGTATTTGCATTTTTAATGTATTTTTAAGCTTCTGTGTTGCACCAGTGCAAAGATCTTGAACTAGCTAGGTTCTGCTAAGTCAGGAGCTTGTTTCCCAGATGAGTACCGTGTTGGTGAAATCTACGGCACACTTCCTGTTGTGAAACCGCCTCAATCCATCTATGTTGCAGGGGATGCTGAGAAGATATCTGCTATCCTAGTGGAAGTGCAACACTTGTGCAGGCAGACAGAGATTACACGAGATTGAGCAGCGTTGAGCATCTGTCCAGCTATGTGACTTGTGTGGGTGTGTGCGTGCACATTTTGTTCATTGCACTAGAACTGTGTTAGTTTGGATATTGGCCACAGCCAATGGCTGAATTCAGACATAACACGAAACTGGAGTTAAACAGAGGTTGGAACTCCATTACGTCTGAATTCGCGAAACCACGAATGACAGAACAGGCACTAAGTGCTTTGCTCCCCGAGAAGGAAGTGACAGTGATATATGTTCACAAGCACAAACACTCCAGGTGGCAACATTAGCAGGGCAACCCATCACAGCTCCAGGAGGGGAACATTTGGCAGGGGGTGCATGCCTGGAGTTGGGTTAAAAAAGCAGACCCAAGCAGGTATTGTTGAGCAACCAAGTTCTATTTTTTTTGACAGAAAGGTTGGGGTAGGGGGACCTAGCCAGTGTTCCCTCTAACAGGGATTCCCAGATGTTGTTGACTACAACTCCCAGCATCCCCAGCTATAATGACTTTTGCTTGGGGATTCTGGGAGTTGTAGTCAACAACATCTGGGTATCTCTGTTAGAGGGAACACTAGACCCAGCCCCTTCCCTTTGAGGGTTTGCAGTCCCTAGGCTTACTCATGAGCAGGGCTCCAATCGGAGTGATTCCACATTTGTGATAATGATGGATGCCAATCCAGGGATGACTGTGCTCACTGAAAAGAGTGCCAGGCCATGGGGACACCCCCTCACAACGTATGAGAAGAACCATCCGAGGGGAGGGGAGAGAATTGCTGAGCAAAATCGCCAATAATGTGTGACGACAAAAGATCCCCTTCTCCCATGGACCGCTCTCTCATGAGAGTGCCAGGCCATTGGGGCTCTATATCAAGCCAGGTTGCTCTATGGAGGAAAGCTGCGGGGACAAGTACCCCAGCAACTGCTCTCCCTGTCTTGGTGACTGCTGCCATGTAGCTGTCAAAGTGTGCCCCCTATCAGCCCATGTGGACATGTGCACCCTAGCTTGCGCCCCCAAACTGTGACCCCACTCTCCTGGGGTTGCTGGAAATCAGGGCTCCCCTCTTCTGCGATTCCCACATGGAGCATAAAAATCTCATTTGGGTGTGTGCAAGGCTTCATGGGCGGGGGGGGGGGAGGCGTGTTGCAGTGCAAAAATTCTATCTTTTATCATGGAGAGTTAGGGGCCCGACACAAGCAGGGTCCTCTTCGCTGGGTTAGCTCAACTCTTGAGCATTCAGTACGAAGGGAGATCAAGGGGGAATTCCTTATAGTCCTCCCAAGTAGACCAGCCCTCTTGTGAGGGGAATAGTCCATGGCAGCAAGCTGCCAGCAAAGCAGGAGTGTAGTTGGGTCTGCATGGAGTGCTTTGACAGGGTGATCCCTCACAACAGCATCCAAGGTCTTTGCCCTCCCTCATCTACTGTACATAACCCCTCCTAGGAAGTCTTCATGTGTCCCCCCCTTTCCTGAGTAACAGGGAAATAGTACCCCCCAGGTCCCCCCTCCAAACATGCTTGTGCAGAACTATTTGGGTCCTGGGCTCTTTGCGGGGCGGTGGTGCCATCGCTGTCAGAAGCAGGAGGGTTCATCAACCTCTGGTTTTGTGTTACATCTGAATTTGGCCAATATGTTTTTATTGATTAGTTCTATGTTAAGACTCTCACAAAAGTTTCATGTCCTTCCTTCCTTCCTTCCTTCCTTCCTTCCTTCCTTCCTTCCTTGAGTTAGAAAGCTTAGAGCAGATTTTCCAAACTCTATGAGGGGAGACTATACCTTAGTAGAGTGTATGGTGGCACTATCTTTATTACTTCATGGCCCTAAAGGTGTAAAAGATGTTCATATATAAAGAAATGTAGAGAGTGACATTTAGATTATCCTTTCTGCAATCTTGCTTAATACTGAGGCTCTGTTCAATTCTATTTAGTGCAGATGTGACCATTTTAATGACATCAAAAACATTCTGCCTCAGTGACTCTTTCTGGAGCAAGAAACAAAGCAAGTGGGGAAAATCAAATTGATTAGGACAGCAGGGTGGGGGTCTCCTTAATGGAAGCATGGTCCAAGAAGTCAGTGCGACTATTCCCTTTGAAGAGCAGCCCCTTCCACCACAATGCGATTGTCTGTGCATATAACTGTACTTTAGATAATCACATTACCTCCTGTCCTCGGGGCCATAAATTATGAGCTTTTCACAAGCAATACCATCACTTCGAGAGTAATGCAAGGGAAACAGTTCAGAGCAGCCCTATAATCCTATGCAGAAAGCAATTATCTGCTTTTCCATTATAGTCTGCTTTTCCGATAGTGATACAATTGAGATCTAATTGTAAAATTTATTACACTGCACATATTAACCTATTTCACAAGAGAAGTTATGACATAGACCACTATCTGGCAAAAGGGACGGGGGAAGTTAAAAAAGAGCACAGGGAAAACCTAGAAGTGGCCTGTAGGGTAGCAATAGGGTAGGTCAGCAACTGGAAGCCCCCCCAGGCCCAACTGGCCTCTTGTAGAGTATCATCTGACCCCACTCGAGAGACTAAAGCAGAGACAACAGAGGGATGTGACAAAATTGGTCTCTGTGAGAAAAGAATTTGCCAGCAGACTGCCCAAGTTCCCAGGGACTGTGGTGTGGCCATGATAATGCCTCTTTATAAGAAGGGTCGGAGGGAGACGCCTGCAAACTACCACCTCATTCGTTTACTGAGTATAATTAATAAGATTTATGCTAGGCCTTTGTATGAGAGACTACTGGATTGGCTTGACTCTGAGACTATTCTGGTGGAAGAGCAGGCCAGCTTTAGAGGATCAGACCCTCATATTACACCACTCGGTGGGAAAGCAGTCTCTAAAAGCAAAGGTGGCTTTCTAGGGCACATTTGTTGATTTCGGGTTTGCATTTGACCTTATTTCTCGTTATGGTGTAAACCTCAGACCTCTTCAGTTGACTATTTATCCTTATCTATAAATTTCTCCTTCTATAATATTTCTCCTTATCTATGAGACCTCCTACCTAAAGGTCATATGTAATGCAGCAGGTTGTTTTACTAAAGTGGTTCCGATGTATATGGGTGTGAAGCAGAGCTGTGTTTGGGCCCCATTTCTGTTCAACTTCTGTATTAACTCCCTAGTTTCCTTTTTAGATAACCCGGATTATGCAGATGCTGCTGTAATTCTTCCACAGTCTCTATTTGGTTTAAAAAGAGCGTTATGCTCTCTTGCCTCCTATTGTAAAGAACAATCCTTACACATTAATTATTCTAAAAGCAAGATAACGTTGTTTGTGAAGAGACCGAAGTTGACAATTAATGGCTTTAAATTAGAACAAGTCAAATACTTCCAATATCTTGGCGTAGTATTCTGTGCATCAGGCAGGCACAGGGCCCATTTTGATTATAGGATGCAGAATGGACAGAGGACTGTTATCAGCAATTCTGTCCTTTTTCTGCTCTAGGGGTACTCAGTTTATACCAGCAGCTATTAGATTATTTGAATCCATGACATAAGAACATAAGAACAGTCCTGCTGGATCAGGCCTAGTCCCAAACCCCATCTAGTCCAGTGTCCTGTTTCACACAGTGGCCCACCAGATTCTAACTCTTATTCTTATCCTTATAACTCTGTAGTGGTGGATTCTGTATAATCAACATTCCTGGGGAAATCATTACAAGTAGCTCATTGTGTGCCTAATACGGTCCTCCAGGCAAGCTCAGCAGAGAGGAGAGCTGCTGTTGTGGTAGCAAGCATGACTTATCCCCTTAGCTAAGCAGGCTCTGCCCTGGTTGCATATGAATGGAAGACTTGATGTGTGAGTACTGTAAGATATTCCCCTTAGGAGATGGAGCCACTCCGGGAAGAGCAGAAGGTTTCAAGTTCCCTCCTTGAGATCTCCAAGATAGGGCTGAGAGAGATTCCTGCCTGCAACCTTGGAGAAACTGCTGCCAGTTTGTGAAGACAATACTGAGTTAGATAGACCAATGGTCTGACTCAGTATATGGCAGCTCCCTATGTTCCTAAGGTAGATTCCAGAATATGGCTTAGCATTTTAACTTCTGGGTTAAGCGAAATTTTCATCCTATGGGGATGGCAACGCCACAGGTACTGGAAGATAATTACTCTTCCAGATGGAAACATACACTGGAGGAGAAATTACAAACTTATGGGTTTGCTCTTGAGATTCATATACAAATGGTTGACATGAGCATGCTAATTTGACCCTTAGCCAAAGGGTCCTCAGTGTTGATCACAAAGTGATCAAAGCCAAATTCCCAAGGAAGTCATATTGAGTAATCAGGCTCTAAGCAGAGAGCCAGCATCGTGCAGTGGCTAGAATGCCGGACTAGGACCAGGGAGACCCGAGTTCAAATCCCCATTCAGCCATGAAACTAGCTGGGTGACTCTGGGCCAGTCACTCTCTCTCAGCCTAACCTACTTCACAGGGTTGTTGTTGGGAGGAGAAACCTAAGTATGTAGTATACTGCTCTGGGCTCCTTGGAGGAAGAGCGGGATATAAAATGTAAAAATTAATTAATTAATTAATTAAATTAAGCATGAAACCAGCCAGGTATCTTAATATGCTCAAGGTACCAAAATATTCTAGGGCATTTATGATGGGACTTTTTAATGTTTTGTATATGGCTGTCCTGGAGGGAAGATACAAGAAAATTCTATTGGCTGAATGCTATTGTCCTTGCAGGGATGGAGCAATTGAAACAATGGCACATGTATTATTATATTTTTGTATTTTATAGGAATATTTTTAATATAGAAATCAAATGAATGAATGGATGGATGGATGAATGAATGAATGATTATATAATGCCATTTTAAACTAATTTTCCAGGCCGTTGGGATGAATTTTATGTGCGTCATCTTCTTTCAGATCAGGAATGCTGAGATTTCATACAAAGTAGCTAAGTTTTATCTGATAGCTAGGGATGTGCAAACAGGTTCGACGACAAATGTCTTCGACGGTTTGTGGTCAAACTGAACCTCTCCCTGTTAGGTCTGGCCCCGGACCGAACCCTCCTGGCCACTTTGGGGAATTTGCAAGCATATTCTCCAAACTTACCCCCTCTGGGAGAGCTGTCTGAGGCGGGGTGTGTGTGTTTTCCCGTGGAGTTTCCCCCTCCCTCCACTGGCCTCCCTTAGTCAAAAAATCTTCAGCTGGTTTGGGGCCTTAACCCCTAGTATGGTGGCCATTTTGAAGGCTGCCACGCCTGCGCAATATGCCTCTGTGTGGCCAGGGGAAAGGCTGGAAAACGGCCGAAGAACAGCTGAATGGCCAAATTTTTGACTAAGGGAGGCCGGTGAGGGGACAGCGAACCTCCACAGCCCACCCCTTCAGACAACTCCCCCGGAGGGGGTAAGTTTGGAATATATATATATATATATATATATATATATATATATATATATATATATATACACACACACACACACACACACACACACACACACACACACCCCACCCCGACCAGAGGAGGTTCAAGGGGGCGCCAGACCGAACTGGCCCGGTCTGATTCTCAAACCGAACTGGACCAGCCAGTTCCATGCACACCCCTACTGATAGCCAGTACAATTCACCAAGATATGTTACCTAACTTGATAGTGTGATTTAATATGATGGTTTTGTCTTGTAATTGATTAGTTAACTAGTTCTCAGTAATGGATCTTTTATAGGTACTTAACAGCAGTAATAGTAAGCTCATTAGAAATATTATTTTATACATAATTTCTACTACTCTTTGTATTTTTTCCCCTTTCATATTGCAATGGCATACTGTCAGAATATATTCCTACTAGACAGTGACTGTAATAAGGATAGATAGATGATAGATAGATAGATAGATAGATAGATAGATAGATAGATAGACAGACTGATTTAGTGTCAGACCGATTTGAGAAGTGAAGACTGAAGCTTTGGCTTTCTGTTCCGTAGTCTGTTCTCCAAGTGGACCTCTGAGAAAACTTCTTGTTGACATTGGTGGCTGGAGGTTTATTTTATTTATTTAAAATATTTCTATACTGCCCCAAACCTGCATCTCTGGGTGGTTTACAATTAAAATAATTTTACACATTAAATCAATTAACAATTAAAATCATTTAAAAGATTAAAAACATTTAAAATCACGTATTAAAATTATTTGAAACTATAAATCTAATTAAAAGCCTGGGTGAATCAATGTCTCTTCAGTGCCTTTTTAAAAGTTGCCAGACACTGCTGGTTAGCAAGACACAAGCAACATGCAGCAGCAGCAACAACAGGGTTCTTTGGAACAGCACTCTACAGCTCCTGGCTGCTTCTTTGAAACCTGTGGGATGAAGGACCTAATGAGTTCCAATGGGATCTGTACCCAAGGTTTGAAGTAAGTTGCAGATTTTGTCTTATTTGGAGTAAATAGGCTCAAACAAATTGAGAATGATGGATTTGAACACCATGATTGATCTTGGTTCACTTTAGCCTAGATGTCCTAGAAGTGGACATCTGTGCAAGGATTGTGGGGGGTGGGTGTCATGCACTCCTGAGGGTCAGATATAAGGTGCAGAGCTCAGCTTTAACCAAGGTTCTGCATGATGTCTAAAGCAGCTGGTTGAAGCAGCTGGTTCCATTGAAGTCACCTCCCTTTTGGCATGCTTCCTAGTTCAATTTTCCAAGCTAATTGCAAGGACCAAGAAGTGGTCAGGAAGCCAAGAGACACTATGGCAATCCTTGAGTGAAGAGCCCTAGGTGTAAATAAGAAAAATTGGCTTTGCTGCTTTGCTGGGAAGAGCTTGAGACCTGTTTTTATCTTCTGGTTGCTTTCCAGCACTTTGTCTGTCTCCAGCAGCTTGCCTGTGAATGTATCATCAAAAAGAGAAATCGGTGAGAAATGTTAGAGAATGGCTACCAAGCCTGCTTTCGAGAAGGAAGCACAGAATAAAAATGAAAATGTTTTGGGCCATGTAAGAGAAAACTGAGAAGCAAACGGAAGGAGAAGGGGCTGTAACTCAGTGACCGAACACCTGTGTTGCATGCAGAAAGTCCCAGGTGTAGCCCCTAACATCTCTAGGTAGGACTGGAAAAGACCCACCCCCCTCTGCAACCCTGGGGAGCCACTGCCAGTCTGTACAAACAATTCTGAGCTGGGTGAACCCATAATCAGACTCAGAAAAAGGCTGCTCAGGAAAAGGCCTTTCAGAAGGAGAGGTGATCCAAGAAACAAAGCTGGACAGGAAAAAGGAACATGGGAGTAGGAAGACAACCAAAAATGGTCCTTTCTTCAATTGTGTAAGTTAGTTCAGGGAGGATGGGGAAGTGGGGAGGGGGAGTCTTGCTTCAAGCAGCCCAAGCAAACACATGATCCCGGCACCAGATTTTGGAGGCTGCCGCACCTGCGCAATTGGCCTCTGCGTGGCCTGGGTCATGCAGAGGCCAATTGCAGGCACAGCGGCCTCCAAAATGGTTGCCCCACCAGAGGGGAAAGGCCTGAATGGGCCAAAGAGCCGGCTGAATGGGCCAGTTTGGGCTGCAAGGGAGGCTGGTGGGGGGAGGGGGAATCTCCAAGGACCCCCCCTCCACCGCCTTCAACCCCCCCCGAAGGAAGTAAGGTTAAAAAAATTAAAATGCGGGGGGAAGGTCTGTGAAGCCCCCCCCCCCCGACTGAACCAGACCAGGGGGGTTCAAAGGGATGCCGGACCAAATTGGCCCAGTCTGGTTCGAGTCTGGTTCGGACTTGAACTGAACTGGGCCAGCCAGTTCCATGCACACCCCTAGAGAGCTGTAACCAGGGTAGGAGATGGCCATGAGAACTGCCAGGATCTCCTCCCCTGGGTAGTCGAGGTTTCAAACCTGGGCTAAAAGGGAGACAAGAGTGTGTGCGTGTACCTCCTACTTCACACCCAGGTCATGTAGAAGCTCGGGCTGCTGGCAGCTCCTCCCGAGCGTCCATATTTTTAAATTATTATTTTTATTTTATTTTATGTATTTTTATTCTGCCCCAAACACAAGTTCTCTGGGCGGTTTACAAAGCAATAAAAACAACCAATAAAAAGATTAACACATGCCAACATTTAAAATTTTAAAAGTTGAAAATTAGAGCTTCCCCCAGTCGAGCTGGGGGGGAAGGCGCAGCCAGACAGCTCAGAGCTCACACAATGCATCATCCTCTTCACGTGGTGCACTGTGGGATACCAGAGGATGCAGCCTGGTTTCCCTACTCCTTCTTGCTAATGCAGGATCACTTGCATGCTGGTCATGTGGGCCTGTGAGCGCCAGTGGCAATGGCAGCCACTGATTGTGTGGGGGGAAGGCAGGTAGACTCCTGCCTCACCCCCGCCCGGCTTCCCCAGCCTTATGGGTCGTATGAACCCCAGAACATTTATATACTGTCAATAGTCCCCTGCTAACTGGGCGAAGAGGCACCTTTTTAACGTGGCGATTCTCTTTATTTAGCAGGGGGGAGAGTAACTGGCCCTATCCACCCCCAGCACAGTACCTCCAGTGACTGTTGCTGGGGTCTGTCTTATGTTTCTTTTTAGATTGTGAGCCCTTTGGGGACAGGGCGCCATCTTATTGATTTAATATTTCTCTGTGTAAACCGCCCTGATAGAAATAGAACAAACAAACAAACAGGAGGTTTGCACACTGCAAATTTAAGACATATCTTGTCTCTTTCCCTACTCTCCTTTGCTCTTATCTGCATTTTTTTTTTTTAATGGCAGCTGCCAAAAGCAATTTGAATTCCAGGGCTATGTCTTAGGAGGTTTCTGAAATTTGCTGTCAGCCTTTTTCTAGTAATGGAAAATCATTACAATTTTTGTAGTGATGTGCATAATAACAGGATCAGAATGAGGGCTGCTTGTTGTAGGGAAACTGAATGATGCTGCACCTGGTAAATTAATTTATGTGCTCTTCAAATGTAGATCTGGCTGAAAGGATCCAGGGTTTCCATAGGATGTTTTTGTTGTTTAGCATTCAGATTTGCTTTTTTGCTAAGTGTACTTTATATACAGCTGTAGTTGAAAATTCAAAAGCTCTCTTGTCTTGAAAGCTGCATGATGCAAGTTGGAAGCATTTTCTTCTTCAGTAGCACATGTGGTGTTCTTGTTTCTCCCTCAGTGCCTACTGCTGGGTAAAAGTTTAATATGAGCCATCACTTGACACATCCTAGATGCAGAACCTGTTCTGGGTGGTGGTGCACAGCATGGGAACTGGTAATAAGAACACATTTCTGTCTAGAATGCCTCACTTGCTCATCTCTTTAATGCAGAAGAGAGAGCAGAGGAGAGCCAATTTAAAACCAAATGTACAGCCAACCTAATCTTGCTTTTGCATTAGAATTACAGATCTGGAAAACCAGTTTAAATGCTGCTTGTGAGCTATGGTGGATTAACGTAGTAGCAAATGTAGCATTTGCTACGGGCCCCGTGTTTTCAGGGGCCCCGCATGCCCGGCTGCCGGCTGCCAGCTGCCCCTTCTGCTCTCTCTGCTTGGTGCATGGGGAAGAGCATACTGAGAAGTGGGCTCTGTTGACTCCTGCCTCCTCTGCGGCTGCAGAAGTGAGAGCCTGCTCTCTCACTTCACTTGCCTCCAATTAGCAGGCTCAGCTCAGCTGTAGTGCGCCCCTCCCCTGTCAACAAGTTATGGGCCATTACTTGCAGATCTTTTTCTTTATCAGGTGCATAGGTTTCCAGCTGTACTATTTCTAAATGCTAGATTGTAGATTCCAATGATAGCAGAACTAACAGACTATATGGTTTGTGCTGTTTTCCAAGCTTGCCCTTCACTTTTCCTTGGCATGTTTGTTTTCCTTCCTAAATCAAAAATCTGGGAATTAAAGTTAAAACTTTACCTATTTTATTTGGTCCATGTTAGATAAAATATCCCTTTTCTGCTAAATGTGCCTTTTAAGAGAAGGCCCAGCACAGCATCTGTCCAGTGGCTGTTGCCTAGCACATTTTTCTTTTTAGAGTGTGAGCCCTTTGGACACAGAGAATCATCTATCCACTCTTTATTTCCCCCCCCTATGTAAACCACTTTGAGAATTTTGATTGAAAAATGGTATATAAATGTTCACTGTTGTTGTACTAAGTGTGAGTTTGTGGCTTGGTCTCCCATACTCCAAAATATAGCAAATGAAAAAATTGAATTACTTTACTATGCAAGTAAATAATTTATGTTTTAATATTTATGTGCATTTTGTTTAAATTTAGGGCCCCTTTATAACATATGCTACAGGCCCCGCACTAGCTTAATCCGGCCCTGCTTGTGAGAACATTCTCCTTCTGAGCAGCAGCCCTGATCTTTACAAATACCACTACCATATTTTACATTTATTTAAAAAGCTGATTGTGACCCCAGAATAATGTCAACAGAAGTACACGTTCAGATTCCAAATAAATAGCTCGATATATGACCACCATAAGCTGTCAAAAACCTAGTTATTGTTCAAGGAGGGCCGGAGACCAACAATCTTTTAAGGAGATGCTTTATTTTTCTTCTTGTACAAGTTAGTCGTGTATATCTGACATCTTCTATGAGAACATTTCCTGCCAACCCCACAATTCCCCTCTCTGTTCCTCTCAGCTCTTTGATAAGAAGAACAGAAGAACAGCCCTGCTGGATTGGGCCCAAGAATGCCCATCTAGTCCAGCATTCTGTTTTACACAGTGGCCCACCAGATGCCGCTGGAAGCCTTCAGCAGGAGTTGAGGGCATGCCCTCTCTCCTGCCGTTACTCTCCTGCAACTGGTACTCAGAGGCACCACAACCCCAAGATCCCTCTCTTGATCAGTCACCGACCGCTCAGATCCCAGCAACGTATACTTGAAGTTGGGGTTTTTCGTCCCAATGTGCATCACTTTACACTTGCCAACACTGAAGTGCATTTGCCATTTTGTCACCTACTCCCCCGTTTGGAGAGATCCTTTTGGAGCTCCTCACAATCTGTTTTAGATTTCACTACCTGAAAGAGTTTGGTATCATCTGCAAATTTGGCCACCTCACTGCTTACCCCTGCTTCTAGATCATTTATGAATAAATTAAAAAGCACAGGCCTCAGCACAGATCCCTGGGGGACCCCACTTCTTACTTCCCTCCATTGTGAAAACTCTCCATTTATCCCTACCCTCTGTTCCTGTCTTTCAGCCAGTTAGCAACCCACACATGTACTTGTCCCCTTATCCCATAACTGCTACGTTTTCTCAGGAGTCTTTGATGAGGAACTTTGTCAAAAGCTTTTTGGAAGTCTATGTATACTATGTCAACCAGATCACCTTTATCCACACGCTTGTTTACACTCTCAAAAGAACTCCAAAAGGTTTGTGAGGCAAGATTTACCTTTGCAGAAGCCATGCTGGCTCACTCCCAGCAGGGCCTGTTGTTCTATGTGCTTTTCAATGAGACTGTTCTCACATGCAGACAAAACTGCCCATCCCAATCTTGCCGGCACATGAGAACTGCCAGGAGCCACACAGCTCCCAGAGACTGCACAGCAGCAAACCCACAAGGGAGCTCCGGTTGTTAGCCCGGGTTAAGGGTGCAAACACGCCATTACCCTGAGTTAGCTGGTCGTGGGTCAGTGCTATGCAGCTCTGCACAGCATCCACACACCAGCAGCCTCTCAGTCAGCATCAAGAAACTCCCCATAATGCACTGTACACTTGTGCAGTGCATTATGGGAGTTCCAGGGGGCCTCCTGGCCTCCAAACCTCCTGGCTATTGGCAGAAGCCGGCAATCCTCTGGGTGGGCAATTGGCCCGCCCAGCAATGAAGAGAGAATCGTCTTTGGGGGAGGTAAGCTTTTCGAGGCTTCTTCCCCATGTCCCTTCAAGCCTCTCTCATGGATCATGAGAAAGTGCTCAATAACTAGCATCTGTCCCCAGTCAAGTTTAGAAGGATCATGTTGGAGATGAACTTCCAGTGTATCGACCTTTTGCACCAACTGTCCTAATGACCACTAGGGGCATTGGGAGTAGAGACAGTGAGTGAGGGTCTCCCTATCTGTCCCTACTCTATGACCCCTGAACTGACTCTGCAGCACTTCCTGTGCTGAGTCACAATCCTTCCTTTCCTCCTAGAGAGCAGATGGAAACATCTTTCTCTCTCCTTACCTATCCACTATGTAGTCCTTTAGATTAGAGATAGGTCTTTCCTATCTGAGTGTATTTAACCAATAAATATTTAGTGTTTAGTCATACAAGGATCTCCATGTGTTTTCTCTAAATAGCTGCAACAACTAAACCATCCTCTGCTACCTACTCTGTAACTGGAGTGTGTGCTCATTCCTTAGTGCTCTGCTGTTTTACTTATTGTGGGTAAAAATCAACAACCTCTAACAGATCAAAATGGAATCTGGCTTAATTCTTTGAGGGAAATGACGATCTACCACCTATCATGCTTCTATCTCTGATTGTTCCTGAATCCATCATAAATGTTTGATAACCGGAGCTAGAGTACTAGTCATATTATTTCATTAACTATTGAAAGCATCCTATTAAAAATGCAGCCTGCCGCAAGCTAAACTACAAATAATTCTTATCTTTTTGAAAAACCGATTTAGACGTGTTCACTAGCACGAACTGTGCTGTGCAGCTGCTAAGAAATGAGAGATTCCAACAGAAATATTAGTCACAAACACGCCAAAAATATAAAATCCCAGCTGGCAGTTCCTCCCTCTAGACCAAACATTCCACCACATGATCCTTTTATTAAAAAGTCCTTTAGACTGTTCCAATATTTGATATTTAACTTTTTCAATCTCAGATTTAGCATTGGTCTTTTCAATACTTTGATGACTAAAGACATGGAAATAGCTAGCTATTCATTTGCATGTTTTATGCAACTGTGTATTCATCTGGATGACTAAGGTTAAAACTTCATGTTACAAGGAACTATATTTATTTATTGATTGCATAACTTGCAGCAAACTGGGTAGACTGCATATCAGGGTAGAAGAAAGACAGTAAGAGAGAGGGTGCATAACTTTCTCTTTTGTTTATTTTTCAGCTGAAAATCACCTGCTCTCTATGGCTTTTCCCCACACAGAGAGAGAAAAATACAGGGAAGATGCGGGGGATCTCGTATCTTTCCACCTGCAGGTGAATAAACAGCCCGGGGAGGGTTAACTGGAATGTTTAAAGCAGGAGTCTCAAAGTGTGACCCTCCTATAGATGTTAGCCTACAACTCCCATCATCCCTGGCTACTGGCCATTGTGACTGAGGATTATGGGAGTTATAGCCAACAGCAGCTGGAGAGACCCCTGTGTTAAAGGATTGGATGGAACAGAACTAAGCAGCTTCTCTTGGTCCATCCTGCTTCTGCCCTGATCCACAGCCTACCCAGACTAATTTTGTGTTGTGTGCTGTTTTTGGTTAATCCATTGATCCAGGCCAGCTTTTGAATGGTGCTTTAGTTACTTTTATTCCAGTCCTGGGGTAGAGGCGGGGCTAACAAACAGCCAGCAGCAAGAACACTGAAGGCAGACTGCACTTGCCTCTCTGTAAATAATATCTGTTGCATTAAACCATTAATATACCTGATTCAACTCCATCGTCTTGCCCTTGCATTGTAAAAAGATTGTGCAAGTCGGTGTCGACTCCTGATGACCACAGAGCCATGTGGTTTTCTTGGTAGAATACAGGAGGGGTTTACCATTGCCATCTCCCGCACAGTGTGAGATGGTGCCTTTGCTGTTGCCACTGCAGTGAGCATCTGCCTCCCGCACCTTCTTATATTACTGCTGCCTGATATAGGTGACTACAAATATACATTTACTAGGCACAGTCTGGGAAGCACATCGGCAGGGATTCGAACTAACAGCCTCTTGCTCCCTAGGCAAACTGCTTCCCCGCTGCGCCAACGCAGCTGATTGTCCTTGCATACCACAACTCTTTCCTCTGGATTCCACACTTTTCAACAAAAGGTGGAGGGGGAAAACATACACTCATGCAAAGCACCATGTCATATTTATTATTTTTATTCAATTTCTATACCGCCCTTCCAAAAATGGCTCAGGGCAGGTTACACGGAGAAATAACAAACAAATAAGATGGAACCCTGTCCCCGAGGGGCTCACAATCTAAAAAGAAACATAAAATAGATACCAGCAACAGTCACTGGAGGTACTGTGCTGGGGGTGGAGAGGGCCAGTTACTCTCCCTATATGTGGTTTGACCCTAATATTTGTCAGGATATCTCTTTTCCTTTGAATTTTGGGGATAGTCTGGGCAGCATTGGGGGCTGCTTTGGAAGTAAGGGACAAAGAATATCCTATTGTGCATGCAGAGCTCAGCAAATGTAAAAGGGCTCTATCTATCTATCTATCTATCTATCTATCTATCACACTTTTATATCACCCCATCCAATGGCTCTGGGCAATACACAAGTAAAGAACAAAAACAAACACCATTTAAAACAACCTGCTGAAAACAATATAAATACAACTTTAAAACAACTAGGAACCATTTAAAACCAATTAAGAATATTTAAGAACAATTTTAAAACCTTGGAAGGCCAGGCCAAACAAGTACTGTACATTTGTAGGGATCTCTTGAAGGCCAAGTCTAAACAATGGATATCTGCCAGGAGTGCATTTCACAGGCCAGGAGCAGCTACAGAGAAGGCCTGGTTCCGAGTCGCCATCAGGCGAACTGGTGGTAACTGGAGAAGGGCCTCTCCAGATGACCTCAATGTGTGATGGGGATCCTATAACTGCTTCTCTCATAAACACAAAGTAATCTTATTTAGGTTTAACTAAGAACTTTATTAAGGAACAACCCAATTCCTCCCTTCTTTTCCTTCCTTCTCTTTCTAACTCCATCCCCAACACTCTCTACAGGATCATCACTGGGAAAACTTCTAAATAACAAAACATAAATGATTATTAGATAGAATGCAACAGGTCCCTAAATGGCAATATTTTAAGATATTGTACTATGAAAAATGTTTAAGTTTTTGCCTTTTTTTTGGCAACCAGTTAACTAGCAACTTTACCATGTGGGAGTTCTTTCACAAGACTCTTTTAACCACATGGTTAGTAAGGGTGAATACCTCTTAAGCGCCGATTGGGGTCCTTGTTTAATATTTGTATAACATTGGGGTCCTTGTTTAATACCATGCATTAAAATACAGAGTAAACACATCTTTTGTAAGAACTTCTCTAAGAAAACAGGCATTTGCTGTGCATTCTAAGCAGCATTTCCCATGAACAGCCACAAAGCCAGTTCACACAGCTATCTTTAAAGGTGAAAATGTCATTGCTCTCCCCGCTACAATATCCATGTGGTTAAAACAGCCTTGTGAAAGAACCTCCATATGGTAAAACTGCTAATTTTCGTTGGAAGTGAAGGACTTTGCGCTGTCTCTTGTCTCAAAGACAGTGAAGGACAGACTAGTGAGTCAGAGGGCTAGAGGGTCAAGACACTGGCCATCCCTTCTCTACTGCTCTGACACTATCCCTTTGGAATTTGATTGCTACTCTTAGGGACACTGCCTTCCTTCCCGCCACTTCCTTCCTTCTTCTCTCCCCTTCTTCTCTTCCTGTTCCTTCTACCTTGCAACATGCAAGCTCCTCTCCCTGCACCATGTGTGCAGAGATGCAGAATCCATCTGCATCCAGCTAGCTAGCTAGATTAGAGATCCTAACTCCTCACTTTCCTGTCTAGAATGGAGTTCTCTAATAAATACCATATATATAGATTTGAAACTATGAACTGGCTCCAAGTTACTTTACTCTCAGTATACATGCATGCCTAAATAAATTCCGCTGTGTTGTGCCTCTGTGCACTCTGCTATAATGAAAAAGGGTTTCTCCTACCAAAGAGAATTCCCAACAATTTTCAGGTCTGGAAAAAGCTAGAAGAAGAAAAAGAAAGAAAAGAAGAAGCATTTGTCATGCTATGAAATCTCGATCTGTTATCACTTAGAGATCTTTTCATTAGGGAGTGAATATAGAGAAGAAAAGATATTTCAGCTGTGCAGTAAAAGGTTACATGAACTCATTCCCAGATATTTTTCACATATGGTAATTGAGATGCTGGCTTATTGGAGGGCTTTCATAAAGACATTTACCACATGGATATATACTGAGGGGCAGTGGCATAGGGAGAAGCATAGGCGGTCCAGATCCAGCCTGCTCCCTACTCCCCGCCACGGTGTTCTCTCTGCGGTGCCCCTTCTCTCCTGCCATGCGCACAGCGGCAGTGACCCCCCTGACAGAGCAGTCTAGGATAGGCTCCCCTGCCCCCGCTGCTCAGCTCGCTCCTCATCTCGCTGCCACATGCACAAGGTGGAAGAGAAGGGGCACCATGGCGGGGGGGCTACCCCTGGCTTCTTCATCAGGGAGGTGGCCGCCACACACGCACACTGCAGGAGAGAAAAGATGCTGCATTGGGGCACTGCATGGGGGCACCGCCGGCTTCCCATCGTGGCAAGCACTGCCGCCTCAATATAACTGGCTGTGGCCTCAGAAGCAGCTGCGTACGGGTTCTTGGAACCCATGTGCACAATTGCAGCTCTGCCCTGAGGAGTGGGAAATGGCTGTGGGCAGTATATCTAGGCTAGTTTGGCTGGTGGAAGAAGCATGTTCTGATTCTGCAGGGGGGAGGGGAGATTGTCACTGATCCTTCCTTCCCTTTGGAGCCTCCTGCACCCCACAATCGTGTCCCGGAAGGCTGGGAGCCAACCCCCCACCCAGGACATATGTTCATGGGTGCAAGGGACAGAAGAGAGCAGGGGCCCCCATGAAAATCATTTATCCTCACCTTGCATGAGCACATGAGACATGATTCTTCCATGAATCAAATTGGCCTGGATGTTGCCCTATCTATGTATTCTACTACCTCTAATCGTGTCATTTGAAGTCAGCTCTCCTTAAAGAAAGACAGACATCTGTGAGCGTCTGGCTGTAAAAATAGCCTAATTTGGCCTACAGGGAGGAAATCTGGTGTGCAGGATAGAGGTCTGACCTAGCTGCATGTAGGAAGTTGTAGGTTGAGTAACATGTCAGGAGCACGGGAAACCTATCTAAGGTTTTCCATGATGGCTTGTTCTAAATAATATTTGATTTTTAGCCATTTTTCAGCATTACTAGACTAGCTGACCAGGCGCAGAGCATCTGCGCCCCTCGTTCTCCCTGTCTACCCCTCCCACAATTGATCCGGCTCTCTGCCCCATCTTCATTTCATCTCCATCCCTTCAGCCAGCTTGTTCTCCCCCCCATCCCTTCAGCCAGTTCGTTCTCATCCCGTATCCCTTAAGCCAGTTTGCTATCCCCACCCACCCTTCTGGCCAGTTCGCTCTTCCCCTCTCTACATCCCTTTGGCCAGTTCATTCTCACCCCCATCCCTTCAGTCCTGGTTTTGGTGCCTGTGCCACCACTTGCCCGGCTGTCCTCCTCACGAGGAGGAGGGCAGTTGGAGCTGATGTGCGCTCTTCCACCAATTTGCAGGGGCACTGCCTCCTTTTCCTTGACCTCCTTCCCTCTTTGGCAGGCTGGCTCGGAGAGAGGCTCCCCCTGCTGTGCTGTGCTATGTTCTGTCCTGCCAGGAAATCTCACAAGAGCTGCCACACACAGGATTAGCCACAGATACACCTTAGAGATTTATATATATAGATGGTATGAATTGATTTGGGGGCCATAAGATGGTGAGCAGATGCATGAATGATTAAAGATTAATTCTCGTTTTAAGTAGAAGGGCTGTTAAAAGATTGGGGAGGAGAAATGTCTATTCTAGATAACAACCTTACAAAGAAGTTAAGAAGCCTTGCAAATCTTCCTGGGAAGGGATTCCATGTGACACCACTACCAAAAAGCTCTGGCCCTGCTCTGGCCCTCCACAGAATAAACTGAATGGTGGCATCCAGAGCAGATGGAATATAACAACTGCTGGATGTTATCTTCTGTGGGAGAAGGCACTCCCTGAGTTATGCTGAAAGCAGATAAGAGCACAGCTGCTCTTACCTATCATTTTTCAATTAAAAATTAATATTCTCTTAGAGAATCTATTCAGAAAAGACACTAGATTAATTATTATAGCCAACATATACAAGAGGAAAGTAAATCCAAAATAGAACCTAATTGTCTACAAAATTATCTTTTGTACACAGTTATTTCCAAGGAGTGGACTACAATTTGATAATCCATTAGCATTAACTTTAGAAGGCACATTATTAATCATCAGCATTATTTTTAATATTCTGTCTGAACCATTTAATTACTGCTGTGATGTGAACATTGTTGGTGAGTCTTTCATTGGTGGGCAAAAGGCTCTTGAAATTCAAGGCATTGTCTCTGAAGAGCAGCATATCAATTGAAGATGCAACTAGGCGAAGCTCTCAAAGAATCTCATAGATTCTTCAGAATCTATGCTTGAATGGTGTAATGCACTTGATAGGTTTTCCTTTTCATTTTAAAAGGATGTGACCTCAGAATTATGTATATCAGATTGATCTGAGTCACTGTTAACTGCTTTAGGCAATCTATTGACATTTTCCAATAATGGAATCAACTCTGTTTATAAGCAGTCTTTACCTTCCCTCAAGTGTGTGTGTCTTTGTCTGTGTCCAGCTTTCCATTCTGTTCAGTGGTGGAACTACCATTTCAACGATTTTGGATTCTTTTCAGTCATAGAAAACACTAACACAGAAACCACAAAACAAACATAACATTAGCACCACATCAGCAATAACTGTGATAGAAATAGTAGTGCACGCAGGAGATACTCGGTGAACTTACTTCATAGACGCTTCTAGACCTAGGAATGGTTCTAAATGCTATGCCACTGCTGAGCTGATCAAGAAAGAAAGAAAACTACATTGCTCAATGTCTTTAAAAAATGTAACTATGATTAGAAAGGTAATAAAATCAATGTTAATATAGTCAAGAGAGGGAAAACATGACATATTCAGTTGTGCTTAATTTATGCTAGAACTAGCTAATGAAAAATACCCTTATGTCCTAAAGAAGCTGTCTGAAGAAATTTCAGAGCCAATAATGTTTATCTTTGAGAAGAAGTCAACTGAAGTTCTAAAAAAGTCACTGTTTAAAAGACAAATGTTTCTACAGGTTAATTATGTAGTTGTAATGGAAGAAACATGACATTCTGAAAAAATAAATCCCTTGAAGGGGAAAGAAGCTAAATGAAAAAGTAAAATCTTTTCAATTCTATTTCCCTAGAAAACAACCCTCTACCTTAGCTTGAAGGAAATACATTTAAATACAAGAAGAACCCTAAAGCTTTGCCCACAATTAAGATAAAGGCGGCAGCTGTCATTGATGAATGAGAATAATGAAGTTGATAGCATTCTCCTGAAATTAGGACTTTTGCTAAAGAAATAGTATAGAAAGGTTGACTCACTGGTGCACAGAACCCATATTGGGTATATTGAAATGAACATATGTATAGTCATTCACACAAGCACATGCACGTATGCACAGCTGCCTGTATGCACATGCAAAGTAATGTCTGCATCATGGCTCTGTTGTGCTCTGATCAGAGAAGGGAAGCTTATTACCTAGATTGTGCTTGTTCAGTCCACTCACCCACATCTTAGGATGTCTACTGGGACATGTAAAAAAAAGGCATAAAGAGGTTATGGGGAGGATTTCAAAAAAACCCGGTTCAACTAGTTCTGTGCACCCCAGGAGGTTTTAGGCTTCTGCTTCTCCAGCTGCAGCCCCTTCCATCCTGGAACATGGCATGTGGAGTTGCTGTTCAAAGAAATAAAAAGAGGGGGGAATGGCAACCCGTGGTGGCAATGTTTAAACTAGCTCTGTGACTTTCAGTCCAACCCCCCCCGCTGCCTCCTCCATACCTTCATTATTGCCTTTCCTGAAGAACTAACTGACTCATGGTGACAGTCTGGCCAGGTGGTAAAGTTCTGATTTTCAGTTGGGCTTGTCATCACAGCACTAAAGAGTGCAAGGCAGGACATTAATCTCTGAGAAAGCAGAATGCAAGCAGAATGAGCAACAGCAACTAGCACATTTTGGCTGGGGTACGGTTTCCTATATAGGGTCCCCTGCTAGAAACTGTGTTTACCAGCTCTGATAGCAAGTTACTCGGGATGTGCCCAAACGTGATCTGGCATCTGAATCACAGGCACAATCCTTTTTAAACTGAGGGCTTACACAGCCCCTTTAAACTGAAGGAGAGCAGATCCATACCTGCTCCTCCTCCGCTCGCTGCCAATTCTGAAATGGCAGCACTCCCCCAGCTGTAGCCGCATGCTGGCGGGGCATCTCCCAGCTGCCCCTGTTTGACACTAGCATGCACAGGGCTGCAGATGCCCTGTGTGTGCTAACATTGCACAGAGGCAGTTGGGAGACGTCCCACCGGCATGTGATCATAGCTGGGGGGAGTGCCGCCTTTATGGAAGTGGTTGTGCCTGTGATTCGGATGCCAAATCATGTTTTGGCACATTCCCACAAGATACTACTTTAACCTGAGTTCTGCTGATGTAAACTATCTAAACTATTCCAATGTATGTGGAAAGGCAGGGCAGGCAACCATTTTGCCACTTGCAAATGTTTATTCTGCTCTCTTTCATCACTGGGGATAGGGATGTGTGAACCAGCTCGAGATCGAGCTGGTTCGCCATCGAACCAATCGAGCTCAAGGGCTCGCCCTTGAGCTGTACCGGACCCCACAGGCTGGTTCAGAGCCAGTTCGGAGATTCTAAAGTAATTTTTTTATTTAAAAAAACCCCACTCACCACTGTGTCCAGTGGCCAGTGGGGGTGCTGCCATGGTTATGGGGGTATCTCTGCCACTTCACCCAACCAGACTCCTCCCCCCTCATTCTTCCATGGGCCATTCTGGCCCTCTCTCCGGTGGCAGTGGCCATTTTGGTGGCCACCACACATGCGCCTTGGCCAGGCCACGCAAATGGTCAGGGCACATGCATGGCGGACTCCAAAATGGCCACTGCCCACCACCAGAGAAAGGGCCTAAATGGCCCCCAAATGGGCCAAAGCAGCCCTTGGAAGAGTGGGGGAAGGTCTGTGGAGGGAGGGGGATATGGCAGAGATATACAGCCATGGCAGAAGCATACACACACACACCCCGAGGCCACCATGCCCAGCATTGAGTGTTGTTGTTTTTTTAAAAAAAGAAAATTAAAACTTTTGAACCCCCAAACCGGCTCGAATTTGAGTCCAACCAGGGGTTTGTTTGGGGTTTGAGACAACTCATGTTGATATTAAAGTTCTGCCTCCTGAGGGGTTAGATCTGCAGGGTTAGAGATGTGTACACACGCAAGCTCCCACAACTTTGCAGACTTTAAGTGGCGAAGTGATGAAGTGTGTGAGATGTCTGTGAAATATTGACTTCCCTAAGACCAGTGTGTCAAAGTGTGGCTTACAGCAATATGGATATCAAGTATTTGTGCCTCTGTTTGCCAGTGAAAAAGCCTATTTGACAGTAACAAGCTCTGGCAGATTATTAATAAAATGATCGTGCCAGATATCAGTCAATCAATCAATCAATCAATCAATCAAGTTATTACTTGACCAGAATAGAATACAAACAAATCCCATAGCAGCAGCACAACTATCAGCCAGTGAGAAATATCCCTGTTCTGGGCAAGGTGCGTGAATGGATGATGGGAACCCAACCCCTGCATTCCTGAATGAAACAAATTATCTAGGCCCCTTTCAGTATGGCTTTCAGTGCCACTTTTGGACTGAAACTGCTTTGGTCATTCTCTTGGATGCCTTACCCTGTGAGAAAGACAGAGAATCTCTTGATTCCCTGGAACCTCTCAGGTGCTTTCCTAACCATCAACCACGGTATCTTTCTGGACTGTCTATGATGGGAATTGGAGGCTCTGTGCTGTAGCTTCACTTCTACCTCTTGAGTAGATTCCAGAAGATGGTTCTGAGAGCCTTTTGTTCTGCTCCAGGCACGTCTTCTATGCTATTTTGGCCACTGTGCAATTTAATATATGCATAAAATGTCTGGGTGAGATCGTCTGGGGATTTGTGATGAGATTGTTGATACACTGATGACACCCAGCTGTATTTCTCCATTTTATCTACTCTAGATAGGATGTGCTAGACAGGTGCCTGAGGTCAACGATGGGCTGGATGAGGGCCAATAAACAGAAACCCTGCTCAGACCAGATGCTGTTGCTAAGTGGTTTCGCTGACCATGGAGGTGGTGCTTGGCCTCTTCTGGATGAGTTTGCACTCTCCCTCAAGGATCAGGTTCAGGAGTGCTTTAAGATTCAGCTCTTACTATGGATATCCAAGTGATACAAAATGCTTTCCACTCAGCTTGCTTGGTGTGCCTTCAGCAGCATACAGCAACCAAGTTGTTAACTGAACTGAACACATCTTAAGGCAAATTGTGCTGTCAAGTCGATTTCAACTCCTGGCACCCACTGAGCCCTGTGGTTTTCTTTGGTAGAATACAGGAGGGGTTTACCAGTGCCTCCTCTCGTGCAGTATGAGAGGATGCCTTTCAGCATCCTCCTATATCACTGCTGCCCGATATAGTACCAGCGGGGATTCAAACCGGCAACCTTCTGCTTGTTAATCAAGCATTTCCCCGCTGGGCCATTAGGTGGCTGTTGAACACATCTTACCAGTGCTTAAAGATCTGCACTGGAGTTCAGTGTATTTCTGGGCTCTAGTGAAAGTGCTGATTATGACCTATGAAGTCATAAATGGTCTACATATTTAAATTTTTTTGAAGAACTACCTTCTCCTGTGTGAAGCTCCTGTATGACAACAGTCATTGAGGTCGTAATCTGAAGCTTTGTTCCAGGTGCCCACATATTCAGAAGTGGCCAGAAATAGGGCCTTTTGGTGGTAGCACACAAATAGTTCACCACCAGTCCTAGAAAGACACATTTGATGTTTACCCTTCTGTATGTAAGTGACAAGTTGAAACCATTTTATTATCTGTTCCTTTGGGTACGCAGTCATGCCATCTGTCTGCTGTTTTGTTGCCTGCCTATTTTACTGTTGCTGGTTATGTTGTGTGTGTGTGTGTCTGTGCATTTAGCCTATTTTTAATATTTTCGAATTATAGCTGACATTGTTTTATTCTGAATTATAAACTATCTTGAGGACACTGTAGAGGAAGTGCAAGATGTAAATGTTTTAAATAAGCTGAATTAGATAGGATATGGGTTTTTCTTCTAGTAGGTTTATATTTCTTGGAACCATACTTAGAGGGATGGCTGTCAAGCTCCTGAATTCCAATAGCTGTGTTAGAGAAAACTGCTTATTTAAAAAGCCAGTGACTTTTCCTGTGAGAATTCTTTCCCGATCCATTTTCTTAATGGTATGTTTCTTGCCAGGAAATCGCCCAATTGTTCAGTTTCTGGAATCAGCAGAAAATGCAAATTCTTATATTGTAACCCTGAAATGCTTAGAAGTCATGGCTGGAGTATCTGAGTTGAAATTGACTGGGAGCCCTGCCAGTGGGGGGTGGGGGGGTGGGGTGTCTTTTCCAGAATGTCTGGTCTCAGTGACAACCACTAAATGAGTTTGGTATTCAGTAATCTGAAAACTTTGGGTTGAAAAAGAGAGTTAAGATGCTTTCAATTTTCGCTCATGCTCTAAAAAGCACGGAAATTGCAAGTTAAGTACCCATTTAAACTTGCACACCATATAAGCTGTAAAGACTTTGCCCAGCCTGGCGTTATAAATTAGGGTCCATGCACCAGGTAGAAATTCACTAGTCCAGGTAGAAATTCACTAGTCATTGCTAGAGATGCCCTGATTAATTTCTGGCTGATGAGTCTCTGCCAGGCACAGTGCTGTAAAGCAAAGTAGTAGCCATTTCACTCTGAGAAAATAGTTAAGATTGCTTATATGTGAGCTGAACTACAGATATGCAGATCTCTTAGTTCTCTATACCAATGCAGACATATTTAGACAGCACGTTTGTTTATCTAAAACTTTGGACTCTGTTACTAGCCATGCTTGCTACACCATGTTGGGGTGCTTCAGTGTGCCACTTTCTTCCCTTAGCCTGCTTGGAAAAGAAATGGTGGCTGTGTTCCAGACAAAAGGTCGTCCTGTCAAGGCGTTTCCCTATGGTGCCTCTCAGGTCCTTTGCAAATGACTGCAGTAGACTACAGGAACTGTCCCTCTCTGATTACATCTGAGCATAGTCAGAGAGAGATGCAGGGCAGACCCTAATTAGAGTATAGTAAAGACAAAAGGAAAGGAATGCAAGCTCTTTTACTCCCATGTAGGAGGATGAGAAGTTTCAAGGTGAAACAAAACTTCTCACCTCATTTCCTCTGTTACTAGCCCTGCTTGCTATGCCATTTTGGGGTGCTTCAATTATCAGCCTCAAATGAGCAATGCCAGACTGCATGATGTGCCCCTCTCCCATCTCTATTCAGGTGTTCACCCTCAACAATTTATTTGTGAACATCTCTTTGTCTAAAGGGGTGTATAAGGGAGCCATTCCAAACATAGGAACTTAGGAAGCTGCCATATACTGAGTCAGACCATTGGTCTATCTAGCTCAGTATTGTCTTCACAGACTGGCAGCAGCTTCTCCAAGGTTGCAGGCAGGAGTCTCTCTCAGCCCTATCTTGGAGAAGCCGGGGAGGGAACTTGAAACCTTCTGCTCTTCCCAGAGTGGCTCCATCCCCCGAGAGGAATATCTTACAGTGCTCACACATCAAGCCTCCCATTCATATGCAACCAGGGTGGACCCTGCTTAGCTAAGGGGACAAGTCATGCTTGCTACCATAAAACCAGCATTCCTCTCCTTAGGACATAGGAATAATCCAATCAATAATCCAATCAATATTTGATTGTCAGGCCTTATTTGGAACAATACTTCTAAAGTAAAGTGTGCCATCAAGTCGGTGCCAACCCTTGGCAACCACAGAGCCCTGTGGTTGTCGCCTACAGTCCTAAAAATTCCTCCAGGAGGCCCTTTATCAGTCTCCTCCATCAAAAGTTCTCAATCATACCTCAGGGTATGTTTTTGACTATAAACCCCACCTCAAAAATGGCTTTGCTCTCTTTCATCACTTGACACCAGTGTTCCCTCTAACAGGGATTCCTGATGTTGTTGGCTACAACTCCCATAATCTTCAAGCAAAAGCCATTGCAGCTAGGGATTCTGGAATTTGTAGTCAACAGCATCTGGGAATCCCTGTTAGAGGGAACACTGCTTGACTCTGAGCCCCATACTGCTTGAATGCACTCCATTGCTTGCCTCGTGCTTGAGCCAACAACTTGAGAGACGGACCCCTAGCTAGAAGCAGCCAGGTAGCGATGACAAATGGCTTTCCCTTCTCTTTCTTTCACCCTCAAGCCTCTTTTCCCTTCCCGGCATTAAGGCTAACTACCCTCTGTTCATGTTCGGGACCGCTATTACCCCTCAAAACAATTCTTTATTTTCAAGAACACATCTCCTTCATTCTTTCCGGTATGTCCATGCCACAACCAACTTTCCTGCAGCATTTTTAGAGTAACATTGCTGTTGATTGGTCTGCACCCATTTTGACGCTAATTTCCCCCACTTTGAGCAAAGTGTAGCCATGGGCACACAGCTCCCAAACCCGGGCAGTATACAGTTTTTGATTGTGTGAATGACCTCACTGTGTTGTTTGGAACAAGGTCACCATGCTACTGAGGGGACACTGGAGGGAAACAGATTATCCATATGCAATGACTGCAGTTTAGAGGGCTCATTTTTCGTCAACATCAGTTGCAGTCCCACATCAGGAACCTGTTATTTTGGCAAATGTTGATATCAATAAGTGTCCTCAATTTCTTATTTCATCTAATTATTACCGTTCAGATGTAGAAAGATGAAAGCTGTAGTCTTACAGCCCTCTGGTGGTGTCTAACAGACATGCTTCTCAATTTTAATAGAAGTCACCCAGGTTTTCAATGTGCTGTCTTTCACCAGGTTTGTTCTGAAGCATGGTAGTCACCACCCTTTGTAACTATGTTTCGGTTTAATATGGGGAAAGTAGCTCCAATTGGTGCAAACCTGTATACAGCCAAATTTTGAACTAAGGTGCCAGGAAAGCTGACCTTGGATAGGATACACCTGTGTTCGAACCCTCAGAAGGCCGCAACGGAGTACAGTCACATTTCTTGAAAGCAAAGTTAAGTTTTACTGAAGAGCAAAGATTTACAGCACAGGCAATGATTAGCGGATCAAAAGGTTACTGGTAAGGATCTCAATGGTCTGCCTTTAATGATGTGAGAATGGCATTGGATTACCTCCAATACATATTTACAAGTTATTGCTGAGAGACAGGGGATAGGGTTGGTGGGGGAGGGGGCAGGGAGAGGGAGAGGGAGATAGAGAGATCTCCCTGGTCTGAGACTGAGGAGGAGTGGGAAGAAGTCATTCCGGTTCCTGGGCCTTCTCATCCCTGAACCAAGGCCGCTGCTGGTGACGGCCAGTGTTCCCTCTAACAGGGATCCCCAGATGTTGATCACTACAACTCCCAGAATCTCCAAACAAAAGCCATTGCAGCTGGGGATTCTGGGAGTTGTAGTCACAACATCTGGGAATCCCTGTTAGAGGGAACACTGGTGGTGGCCACCAGAAGGAACCAGTAACCCCAGTAGTACCACCATCACTGAAACAGGGACTAGCTCCGGAGATCGCATGGTTTGGGACCACTTTCAACTCTGTCATAGTGACCTAACCCATGCTGTCTACATCCACTGCAAGACACATATAAACAGGGGAAAGGGCCCGAAGTGTCTTGGAACATCAGGGATGCTGAAGCATCTGCAATGGCATCACCTGGGGGGCCCTGCTCCTCTGGCAGCAATAGGCCTGGTGTGCCCTCAACTAGCGGCAAGGCACCTGCTACTGCTCCCAAGCAGGGGAAGTTGTATGTTAAGTAGGGGCAGTCATTGGGGAAGTGGTCTGGTAGCCCAGAGCCTCATCTCATTACCTGGGCCATTGCCAAGATGGTTGCTTCGGATGACCAGCCTTTCCAGGTGGTGGAGAAGACCAGCTTCCACTAGCTGATCCTTCTGTTTGCTTCTAACTTTAAAATCCCCTCACACACCACCTTCAGCAGGTGCTTGGTGACCTCCCTGTCAGGTGGGCTCTGCTGCATGTGCATCTGCTGGACACTGACCACAAGGCAGATGAGTTGTTGGTGGCCATGGATCACCAGGTGGAGGGATGCTTGTCCAAGCAGCCAAACCTTCACTGAGGGTTCATGGTGACTGACAATGCAGTGAACATAGTGAAGGCAGCTGAGCAGCTTCCTTTGGTATCCATCCGTTGTGTGGCACACAGTCTGGACCTGATCATGTGGGATGTGCTTGGCCTTTCTGGGGCTGCAGTCAGACAGGCCTCTGGAGGCACTGAGTGCCAGTCTGCAGCTGCCTTAGCTGTTCTTGT
Source organism: Hemicordylus capensis (assembly GCF_027244095.1). Taxonomy (NCBI): domain Eukaryota; kingdom Metazoa; phylum Chordata; class Lepidosauria; order Squamata; family Cordylidae; genus Hemicordylus; species Hemicordylus capensis. Next base: position 255,692,891 of record NC_069657.1, read on the forward strand.
GGACAGGCGCCACAGGATCACAGTTTACTTCCACTAGAGCGAAAAGGCTAGGCAGATGCTCAAGGAGAGGCAGCTTGAGCTTGGCCTACCTGCACACCTGATCCCTCAGGATGTTTCAGCTTGGTGGAACTCTATCTTTCTCCTGCTCCAGCACCTACAGGAGCATCTGGTTGAAAACATTAGGTGAGCCCAGGAGAGGAGTCTGGGGCGCAACCAGGAGGAGGGTTCTGGAGCACCTACTGCTAGTGCGCAGTCTACCCCTAACAGCAGCATCACCACCACTTCCTGGTCAAGTAGCATGGTGTCGCTGGCAGGGCCAAGGGAGCCGGTAGTTCTGCTTCAGTGTTCCACCCTGTGATTCACAGAGGGCTTCCTTGGCACCTTGTAAGGGGTATAGGAGGAGCCCACCAAGCCCTGCAGCAGTGCTGAGTAGTGTGTTCTGCAGTGCCTGCAGGAGCTGGTGGCAGGCCGGGAGATGGAGCCAATTCAGTTTGGGGCAACGCATCACCAAGTCTGGCTGGACTTGGCAACAGTTGTGAGACAGTTCCTTTCATGCTCACCAAGCAGCATCAAAAGCAAAAGAGTGTTCTCCCTCTCCAGGGACGTGGTGACACCCCATCACTCATCACTCAGCTTGGAGGCTGATTTGGTGGAACAGCTGGTCTTCCTGAAGGCCAACTTCCCCCTTCTGGGCTAACCAGAGTTGGCCATGCAGAGTGAGTGACTCAAGGTCACCTCCACCCACTGCAACACCATTGGCCATTCACGCCATCCTGCCTGGCCAACCCCAAAACCAGTTGTGTCACAGTCTGCCTATTAGTGCTGCACACACACACACACACACACACACACACACACACACACACACACACACACACCAATGCCATGGACCATGATGAGATGGAACCCATGATGTGTATGGCTATGCTTGCTGCTAAGGGTGCTGTTGTGGCAGGTGTTGCAATGCTAGGAAGTAACATAAGGAGTAATAATTGTGTGTGAGAGAGCTTACTTGTGTCAGTGATGTTACTGCAGTCCAAGCACTGTGGCTGGCAATGGATTCTGGTCAGCAGTGTTCCCTCTAGCAGGGATTCCCAGATGTTGTTGACTATAACTCCCAGAATCCTCAGCTATAATAGCTTTTGCTTGGGGATTCTGGGTGTTGTAGAAACATCTGGAAATCCCTGTTAGAGAGAGCACTGCTGGTCAGTGATTCTTTTTCTGGACATTTTTGGACTGTGTTTGAAATGTGTGTTCTGTGTTGGGAAGGACAGATTCCCTTTACTGTGAGCTTCTGCAGGGTTCTTCAAGGCAGGGTTGCAAAATGCATAGCAAACTTCAATGCAAAACTGTTCTGACCATAGCAAACAATGGGAAAACTCAAAACGCCCCATTGTTCCCAATTTGGTGTCTCCGAAGGACATCAAAGTGGATTGTGTGGAAGGGCATGAAGGGTGCTACCTATCACCCATCCCACAAAATAAGTGGGCAAGTGGGCAATTTTAAACAAATGTTTAATGCTTAGCCTTTGGGGAATCCTAAGAGGGTTTTGGGAGAAGGTTAAAAAAAAATTAAAATTGCCCACTTGCCCAATCTTTTGTGGGTTGGGTGGTAGGTAGCATTCATCATGTCCAACCACCCAATCTACTTTGGTGTCCCTGGGAGCTACCCATGGGGAACAAAGGGGTGTTCCAAGTTCCCCATTGTTCCCTATGGCTGGTACACTCGAAACATTTCACGTTTGTTCCATCAAAGCTGGCTGTTTTGATGGAACAAACTCAAACAATTCCGGCTATCTGCATTTCATTTTGAGCTCAAAACGAAACACGAAATCCGTTTTGTGCACATTCCTATTCAGTATACCTGATGTATCTGAATTGCAAGTGTCTGTCACCACCACCACCACTAATGTGGGGTAAAAAGGGGTGTGTGTGTCTTTATAGCTTTAGTAGCCTGTGGGCGTTATACTGGGTTGATACTGGGTGCATCCATTGTTTTAGGCAAGGGTAATTGCCCTAAACACAAGATGTTGCCGTTTGGTTGTGATATCTTGTGGGTACTTTCTTAGACATTTCTCTTAAAACAAAAGGCTGAACAGGTGCTCTCCGAGGGGAGGCAACTGGAGGGATGGAGGAGGACACTAAAATTCAGCATAACTTTCTTGATTGACTCTAAAAATCTTATTTGTGGGAGGCAGTATGTCCTTAGCTTATTGACTTATCTGAATACTCGCTCATTAAGAGAAGGAAACTACATTCCAGTCTCCGTATTCCAAAGCTTTATGTGCATGCTCAAAGGCAGTGGCTATCAGAACACTCACTCATTAAGAGAAGGAAACTACAGTTCCTTGAGATTGTGCTGTTGGCCTGGGGACACCAAGGATACCTGACCCGTTTCCTTTTACTTGAGTTAGAGGAATGCAGTCAAGTGAAGGCTTGCTCCTCAGTAGAAGCAGCAATATAATTATTACAGACAGCCGAGATTTGATCTGGGGTGCACTGGGGTGCAGGCAGGACAGGTGGGCATGGCAATATGTCTTCCCCACCTTCAGGAGATTCTGAAACTGAAATCCCACTACAGGAGCAGATGTTGGTAGAGTGTGGATGGACCCAAACTAGCAGATACTGAAGTCTTAAAGCAAAAAATTCATAAGGCAACCTGTGCTAAGGATATGCATTCACATTCATCTCTTTAATGATACTGAATCCAAAATCTATTGACTTTGTATCCAAAATCATTTGGGTTTGTGCATAGGGGGTGGTTATCCAAAGTTATTCATATTGCACTTAGGAACATAGGAAGCAGGGGCGTAGCCACTATTGTGCGAATGGGTTCAAAGAACCTGGGCCACCAATGGTAGGGGCATGGCTCGGGCTCTGAAAAAGCCCTGAACGAACACCCACCCACCCATGCCTGGACTACCGGGAGCCTCCAGCGAGCGCTTGACGATCCTTTTCAGGCAGCGCCTGCTGCCTGAAAGCATCTATTCTCCCTTTCTCTCCCTCTCCCTTTCTCTACCTCCAGAGAGGGAGTGAAAGGGAGAATAGATGCTTTCAGGCAACAAGCGCTCCCTGAAAAGGATAGGCAAGTGCTTGCTTGGGCTCTTTGGAGCTCAAGGCCACACCCCAAGATCATCAACCACATCCGAGTGCACATGGGCAAGAAGCCTTTCCTTTTCCCTTTCCCAGGATGCAGCAAGGTCTTCGCCCAATCCGAAAACCTCAAGATCCACAAGCGAACTCATACAGCTGGGTGATAAAGGTTGGAGTAGGCTTCTCTCCAGCACGCCGTTCTGGGCTATTTTCCCCTCCTCCTCCTTCCTTCCCTTTTCTCTTATGTACACTCAGGCATGTGACTTTTGGTTTGAATAAGTAATTTCAGCAGCTCGGTCGCTTCTAGCCTGCAGCTCCTGAGAGTCTCCCTCTATGCATCTGCATCTTGTGCTTGTGAGTTTGGTATAGTCACAGTGATTTCTCTCATAGCGCCAATTTCGATTGCCATGAGAGTAAGCAAGTTTTCCAGGTCCACAGAATTCTTCAGCTAGCATATAAAGAGTGCAGTGAGTGTCTCAGAACTAAGCATGAAAGCTTTTCCAGGAAAGCGAGAAGACCAAAGAAGTCCCCCGCTTAGGGTCATCATGGCCAATCCTCCTTCCCATAAGAGGGGATGAAAAAGAAAAGGCATTCCATTTTCCATCCCCTGTTCAAACTCTTATTTTGTCTCCCCGCGAGACTTCCTGTTGTTTGATGCACTTTTTGTTCTTAGCATAAGTGTGTGTGATCTAGGCAAACACCAAGGGGAAACTTTGATTTTTGTGGAGTGATAAGAACTGGGTGTGTTACTCTTTTCAAGTGAGGTCACTAATATTTACTCGATTGTGCTCTAATAATTCCTGGAGAAATAATTATGAGTCTGGCCATTTTGGAGGAGTGATGGCAAAGGGCTGCTCTTATTGGCATAAGTAAAATGTGTGCTTTGACTGAAACGGAAACTTTATTGCAAACTCCAGCTGCTAAAATTGTGCATTTAAGAACACGTGGGAATGAAAGCGACACGGGTGTGCTTCTGTGTGTGAAGGAGGGAAATCCCCATCAGACTGGGTGTCTTAGTGATGTTTTGTTTATGACGCTGTATCTTTTACAGCTTGGTTTTGATTTGCAACACCTTTTGGCTTAACTTAAAAGGCAGTTGGGATTTATAGTTGCGAGTAGACAGATATTATCCACCGGAGGCTGTTTATAGGGAAGAAGGGCAGCGGAGGAGGGGGCCTCACCTGATTGTTTTCCTGATTTATTGTGTGTTGCAAAAAACAGAGAGGTGGACGAGGTGCAAGGCATTGTAGAAACACCAAAGCAAATGGCCTCCAGCAGAAAGAACTATCAATTTTTAGATGGGGAATCTGTCGGACCAAACCCATCTGCATATGCACTCAGCACCCCCTCCCCGCAGCCCTCTCAGAACCTTGCAGAGCGAGGAGAGGGGGAAGAGCATTTCTCCCACAGCCAGAGGGTGTGCCGTGCTGGCTGCCTTGGATACCTCTTTTCCTCTGGCAATGTAGTGGGGTCATTCAAGAAGCTCTAACAGAGAGGGTGGTGTTGGGCCTCGAGCTCCGAAGAGCCCAAGCGAGCACTTGCTGATTCTTTTCAGGCAGCACTTGCTGCCTGAAAGTGTCTTTTCTCTGGAGGGAGAGAAAGGGGAATAGATGCTTTCAGGCAGCAAATGCTGCCTGAAAAGAATCAGCAAGTGCTCGCTTGGGGCTCCCGGTAGCCCAGGTGGGGGGGTGGGGGGGTTTCGTTCGGGCCATGCCATTGTGTGTGATGTCACACACACAGGACATCATCAGAGGGGCTGCCGGGCGGGGCTGGACCTAGGCCGCCACTCGGCTGGCTCCACGCCTGATAGGAACCTGCCATATACTGAGTCAGACCATTGGTCTATCTAGCTCACTATTGTTTTCACAGACTGGCAGCGGCTTCTCCAAGATTGCAGATAGGAATCTCTCTCAGCTCTATCCTGGAGAAGCCGGGGAGGTAACTTGAGACCTTCTGCTCTTCCCAGAGTGACTCCATCCCCTGAGGGGAATATCTTACAGTGCTCACACTTCTAGTCTCCCATTATTCACGCTTGTCCTTTCAATTAAAAAATTTGTGGTCAAGTGTTTAAGGCAGGGGTTCTCAAACATGAGTCCTCAGACACTGTTGGACTACAACTCCCATCATCCCCAGCTGATAATGGGAGTTGTAGTCCAACAACATCTGGGTTTGCAAGTTTGAGAACTCCTAGCTTAAGGAATGCGTCTTCTGGCTTTGTTTTTTTTAAAAAACAAAAGCAACTTCATGAATGAATGAATGACTATATTACAGTCAAAGACTATGAGCAGCTTCAAATAGAGAATGAAAAGCATTAAATGAGCCTTACATATAGATAATATATCAATCAGCCAACATATTAAGAGTTGTTAATATCTTTAGTCTGCCCACCACTAGAGGGACTCACCATAATCTGGTTGCGTAGTCTACAAACTGACACACAACATTTGACTGCATTGTGAGTGATGGTGAGCTGCTTATCCAATAAAAGAAGGGAGGTGTAGAATTCATCAGAATGACCCAGAAAATATATTAAAAGAGGTATAATTAACTTACTACATAAATCACTACAAAAGGCACAGTAAAGTAGGACTTGCCCAACCGTTTCAATCACTGCTGATTCACAAGGAAGCTACAACTTTGGGTCCTCATATTAAGAGGGGCCTCGGAATGCCAGAAAATGACTAAATTTCAAGTTTTACATAATTGGTTAAAAAATAAAAGAGGGGGGAAGATGCTAATACATACATGGTTGTTCTGATAGTGCAGAAATATATGATTTGTCTACAAAACTATTCATCACATTGAGCTATAAATCTGTGCATAAATTACTGTAAGGTATATCAAAATTTTATTAGACCAGGGTGGGTTGGACATCACGGTTAGGTTACAGGGAGCATTTGTGTCTGCCAATGAACGCTGCTTTGACCATGAGTGGTGCAGTGATGGGGGGTGAGTGATGAGCCTGGGTTGGACTTCTGACCCATTTTGTAATGCCGTGGAGCCTTTTAAACATAACATAGTTTAGGGCCACATCATATAATAATCTGACCCTGGTGTCAGACCTTTAAGCAATCTTGTCTAGTACTGTAAGTGGCTTTCCAAGGCCTCAGGCTGACAGAGGTTCTTCCTATCTCTGTTACCTACAGACTTTTACTGGGAGATGCCAGAGATTGAATCTGGGAACATCTGGATGAAAAGCAGATGCAATTCCACTCAGCATATCCTTAAGATATTCGTAATGTACTATAATGTTGTTGTTGTTGTTATAATTTAGCACCAATAGGATGATAGGTATTGTGAGGGAATCTGACGTAACATGGCCCTCACATTTTAGTCTCACTGTTTAAAAAAATAGTTTCACTTTTACTCCGAGTTGCTTTCTGTGGTCAGTTGTTGATTTATTCATGGGAGTAGTTCACTGGAGAGCTTATATATCAGAGCTGGAGAGCCACACGGCATTGTTGCTTCTGTTCTGTGCACTCAAAAATGACTAGGAGTGACATCTTGCATGGATTTGTGTCTCTGGCAAAACTGGCAAAACTGGTTTTGTGCACACTCACTCACTCACTCTGTCTATCTAGTACATTTATATACCACCAATTATTTAGATTACAAGGTGGATTACAAACAAATATAACAATTAAAAACAATTACAATCAATTAATAGCAAAACAATTGAACACGTTTAGATTGTTGCAATTTACTCAAGCATGTAGTACCATACAAGTGGCACATCTCTTGAGGGCCAAGCACCTCTTCCGTGGTGTCCTAAACACAGTGGGTATTTTGTGCACCCCGGGTGCTGCAGCAGCTTCAAATGCAAATGCTTGCCGCATGCACAAGGAAGTTGCGTGGTTGTACGGCCATTGGAAATAATGAATTGTGCAACTCCCTCACACACATTCTGCATTTGCACAAGTGTGCTCTAGTGCTTCTTGCACTTGGAAGTGCTCCTTGGCATTTGCTGCACAAGACACCCACCGAATGCTGTGCAGTATGTGAATCACTGTTAGCAAAACCAAGTGGCGGAAGCCTTTATGGACCCAAAGCAGTGAGGGGACATGCATGGAAGAAACAACAACTGTGCCAGGTGGATATGTATAAAGGGGCTCTGAGTATGTATGTGGTGGTAGTTCCGTTTGTTTGTTTTTAAGGGCAGTTGCCATCATTCTGTTGCCAGAATGACTGTGGTTGCATACAATATCCTGAAACCTTTTCAAAAACTGCCACAGGCATAAATTAAATGTGACCTCCTCATGCAAAAAAACCCTGACTGAGATGGACAAACTCTATAATTGAAAGCTTTGGGCCCATCCTGTAAAGCCACATGGCTTTTGTTTTCTGCCTCTCTCACACATTCTAATCCACCCAGCAAAAGCATGACAGCTCTTTCTCTCTTTCTGTCTCTCGCGCTCTCTTCCTTTCTCTTTGCTGCTAGCTGGGTCACACACAATTGAAAGAGATGGAAAGCAAGCAAGCAAAAATGCTGACCAAATTATAAAAAAACAAAGAACAAGAAGAAGGCGGAGCTATGTGATTTTATTTAGTTTCTACAGCAGGTAGCTTGGATGTGGAGTCTTAGAGGCAGGTCACACTCCTTTGGGGTGTGGGGGGAAAGCTGAGCGTGTTGCCTTCTGTCTTTCCTTCCCAGATCCACACAACGTTTTGTATCCAAACTGGACAGAAAAAGGCAGATGCAAAGGGGAACTTTGGGCCCACACACATCTTCCCACGCCGCCATGTACAGAAGCAGCTACCTGCGTGAAGTTCGCAAGGAGAAGTATGAAAGGTCTGGTGCTTACGAAGAACTGCCAGAATCGCCTGAATTTGGCAGTCTGGCTCAAGCCCAAGGCCTGGAAAACCTGCAGGAGCTCAATGAGCGGTTTGCTAACTACATCAATCGAGCTCGGGTCCTCGAGCAACGTAACGCCATCTTCCGCAAGCAGCTCGAGACGTTCCAGCGCATGGATGAGCTGGCCGGATTAGAAGAGGCCTTTGCTGCCCAGATTGATCTCAACCGCCAACGTGTTCGTGAGCTGGCCACAGACCGATCGAAGCTGGAACGGGAAGAAAAAGACGCACGGCGCATGCTGGATGAATTCCGTAACAAGTATGTTGGCTGGCAGCAGATGGGGGAGGTGCTGTATGGTCCATAATTCTAATCATAATAATTAACAGCAATAATAATAACAACTTTATTTGTTGGTTGCCCCGTAATGTTGTTTGGGCGGTTCACAAAATAGCAGTGTCGTTAACAGTGTTGATTATCAAACTCTTATAGCATATTTGCTTCATCATTGTCAAAAGCTGCCTCATTTACCTGCTGGCTGTACTGAATATAAATGCTCCAATTGCTTTGAGAACAGGTTTTGTTGAAAAGCCATATAATTTGTAATAAAAAATATTATTGTTAATAATAATTAATGGAGCATTGGATTTGTTGTATGGAGTTTGTTGTCCAACTCAAACCACTTTATGTCTTAAGAAAGATCAATGTATAAGTATTGAAGTTCCAAGCAATGTTGGACAACAAACTCAACAATGAAGTTCCAAGCATGTTCAGCATAGCTCTCTCAAAGTGCACACATGCATCACTGCAGCCCTAATGCTGCAGGATAGAGTAGGGGTACCCAACCTGGAGTCTCTAGATGTTTTTGGACAAAAAGTCCCATCATCCCCAGCCACAATGTCTGAAGATGATGGGAGATGTAGTCCAACAATATCCATGCTGCCGTGTCCTTATTTTCCCATTCAGGTGAATGGGAAAAATGGGGACAAGTTGGCAGGTATGCAGCATCTAGGGACTCAAGGGAAATCCTGGTACAGAGAATGTCGTCTGATAGTTCATATCTGATAGTTAAGTGGAAATGATTTCTTAAGGTATACACATCTCTGATACAATTATGAAGTCATTATGAAACTCATGAGGCTGTGCTCTCTTTGCAAGGATCACAGTAAAAGTGTGTGTGTATTCTCCCAAAATTCTGATATTAACGGCCTGCCTATACTGATTTCTTGTAGCCTTGTCTGGGTGCCAGCCCCTGCATAAGACTGGTTATATTGGTACTGTGTAGCTTCCTGTGAAGGATCAAGCAACTCTAGGAGCTAGAACAGTTGTTCCCAACCTGGGGGCCTCCAGATGTTACTGAACTACAACTCCCATCAGCCCCAGCTACAATTTATTGTGGCTGGGGATGATGGGAGTTGTAGTTCAGCAATATCTGGAGGCCCCCAGGTTGCGAACCACTGAACTAGAGCAAAACACATGCTAATAGGTCCTGATGACACATATTGTAGTGATGGTGCAATTTTCTGGGACAACTAATGAAATGCTATAAGCCATGTACTCTACAAGGATGAGAAGTGTATCCTATGTGATCATTTGTCAGTTCAGGAAGTGATAGGATTGGGCTGTAAGGCAATAACGACTGGACTCAAATAACTTTTAAAATAGTCTTATTCAGGTTTGCTGATTTATATTTATGCTTAGGTAAAATATACATTTCCTCATCAAAAGCGTTAGATGAGAAGGATGCTTCCCTCCCTGCTAATTATAACACAGACATCTGATGGTAAGGATGATTTTCAGAGTCTGGCTAAACCAACAAGAGTAAAACAAAACAAAATTAGGCTAGTTCCATGCTAACACCACATTTATATCCAGCTTAATTGTTTTCTGATGAATTGTAGTTGACACTAAATTAGATTGGTATTCAGCCAGCAGTTTATTTGGTGCAATGAAATCTGAATCTGAAGGGAGCTAGGAGAAATGGGAGAAAAACACAAACAAGGCTACAATAAATCAGGAACCCAGCTACAATAAATCAGTATAGATAGGCCATTAATATCAGGAAAGGTAATCAGAATATTGAGAGAATACACACACACACACACACACACACACACACACACACACACGGTTAAAGAGAAAAGCACAATGGAACCATCATACATAGAATGCATATAAACAGCCATATAAACATACCATTTCCATTTTATTGATCTTTTAGTGATTTTATGAGTGAAACAGTATATATAGGGATAATCACCAGCCATTAGTAAACTGGACAGTTTCATTAAAGTCAGAAAATAAGAATGCCAAAACTGGTTTTCAACATTCCAGATTTTAAATGTTCAGCAGGAAGCAAGTCAGTTCCTTAGCTTGCTTGCCAACCAGTTCAGCAATTTCATTTTCCTGGACTGGGTACTGTGGTGGGAACCTCATGTAATATGGTTGCTTTAGCCTGGAGACAGACAATAAGTTTTCAGTGTTAAAGATGGTATGATCGAGGCATTGCTTCCCTGGTGAGTATGCTTTTTCAGACAGCGATGCCTTCATACCTCTTTTATTTTGTCTAAAAACTGTTGTTTCCAGCTTGAACAGATTTAATGTGTGATGGATGCCAGAACCAAGGCCCTTGCCTGATCAGCCAAGATATGAATGGCAACAATGAGAACTTCCAAGACCCTCTGGCTGCATATGTGATTTTCTTCTTATATGGATTCATAACTTTATTAGGACTGTCGTGCATGAAACCTGGAATTCATGTGCTAATCAGGCAGAGGTTTTTCCTTCTTCCATAAAATAAATGTAACTTTCATGATATTCAATTGAAACACTGGCATTGATGCTTGGCATTTGGTTTTATTTATTCAGGTTTGTAGTCCAACCTGTCATTTGGGCTCCGGGTAGCTCACAGTATTGCAGACATAAAAGAGGGCAGATGGGAAAAGCTGTGTTTGTAATGAACACTAAACTGGTGGTTCAGATTATCTATCAAGTCCCATCAGAATTCTGTAATCCAAATTCAGTTTTAATAATCTCAGGTACAGTAATTGGACAGATGGAGCACTGAAGTGACATATTTTATTCAAACATTCTACATGCACATTACAGGTAGATTTCACAATATTACAAATGGGTTTGTAATATTACAATATTAACAAATGCTGAATTTTTTATTTCTATCTTCCATATTTAAATTGTGATGTTATATTTGGATTCACATGCATAGACACAGAAAGCAGAAGGCTGAGCCTCTATCTATCTATCTATCTATCTATCTATCTTGTATTTCCTTTGTAGGTACAGAAATGAATGTGAATATCAGCAGATGCTGAAAACTACTCTTGAACGTCTTAATAAGGTGAGTTCACCATACTAGATGCCATATGCTTTTGCCCCATTTGTGTGGGTGTCTAGTGTTGCTTACTACCAGTGAAGTAATGGACACTATCCAATAGCTGCTAATGACATAATGGAACTCACTGGGTGACTCTTGGCCAATCATGTATCTCTCAGCCTAACCTACCTCACAGGGTTGTTGTGAGGATAAAAATAATCATGTGTACCACTTTGAGCTCCTTGGAGAAAGACCGGGATATAAATATAAAAATAAATTTTATAATATATCATTGACACATTGCTATTGACAATTGCTAATGACACATTTCATTGTCATTGGTGCCTCCAATGATGCTAGTGGCTCCTGCAATACAACATGCCACAAAACACTCACCCTCCCAGTTGATGTGTTAGCTCAAAATGAGGAGAACTGCAGCTTCTCAGCACAAAAATATTCATTTCATTTGGGTACAGGAAATTCAATTTTCCTTTACTACCCTCTGAGGAAAGAGCTCTAGATCCCATGCAGCAATTAAGTAACCCTGCAAATATTGCTCCATGTCCCTTTGTCAGCTGAGGTGTGTCAGAGAGTCACAAGGAGCCAGGTCTTTTCTCCTGGGGTGCCAACTCTGTGGAGGAAGAGGGTGAATCTCTAGGGAGATTCTTCTACAGTAGTGCCAACCAGCATTGGTTTTTGATGCTGGGTGTCAACAAATGTGACTCTTTGAAGACAGCCTTTGGCGCAGGCTGATTGCTTGTGCTGTTTTAATTCTACCCTGTTGCTTTGTTCCGGCTTTGAGGTGTTCTGGATTAGAATTCAGATTCTTCTCAACTTCCTGCTGACAATGAGGTCATTCACACATTCAAAAACTGTGTTCTACCAGGGTTTGGGAGCTGTGTGTGCTCCCACATTTCGATTGTGTGGAAGCAGTGTAGGAGGAAAACCTGGGTAGCGGTGATTGTGTGGAAGCAAGGTAGGAGGAAAAGCTACCCAGCCCTGGTAGAACACAGTTTTTGATTATGTGAATATCTGTCAAGGTTTTTTTAAATTGATTTTTTGTGTGTGTTTGCTTTTATTTTAAGTCGCTATGAGTGCCTGTTAAAAAAAAGAGTTGGGGTATACATTTTGAAACAAACAAACAAACAAACAAACAAACAAACAAGTGTTGTGTATAGACAGCTCTGCATTCGTGCACACACATCCTGTGGAAACACCCTGAATGACCCTGCATGCTGGACTAACTGCCTAAAGGTTAAGTAGCAAGGAATGACTTCATAGGAAAGTGCGCTGTAGTTCTAAGTCAACCAGATGATCCTGTAAAATAGTGTACTGGTGCCTACTTAGGGACCGGATAACTCAGTATTCATCCAGCACTAAACCTTGTGCAGAAACTTAGTTTCCATGGCAAAGGAGAGAGCCATAAAACCTTTGAGAATGGACTATTTCCCAGTAAAATTTAAAATACTGTTCCTAGGAGATGCACACTACAGAATCAAGCCAGTCAGTGGGAGAAAAAATAAGTTCTTTGTGACACAGAACTTGAAAAAGAAACTGACATCTTTAGAAAGGTATTTTGCCATTTTAAGAGACAGCTCTAAAATTAGTATTAAAAAGCTGTTTTTATCCTTCTGGCTCCTTTGTTTTAAGTGTTGAAAAGAACAGCTCCTCTTCTCTCTCTCTTTCTCTCTCTCTCTCTCACACACACACATACACAATTTTTTTACATCAATTTTATTACTTGAAATGAATTACTTGCACTGTTTTTAATTAAAAAGAAAGATAATTACATCCAATAATGGAAAATTAACTTAAACAGCTAATATCAGAGGAGCGAACTAGATTTGAAGCTAATTGTTTCTGTGTGTGTGACAACTGCAAGGAATGCCAAACTGCACTGAGACTATTTGCCCTGAGAGAAAAGCTCACATCCATGCTAATGAAAGCTTCAGTATCGGGGTATATAGGAACTTCAGAGGCCTTGAGTCTGGACTGGGACCACAGCATGGGGGAGAGAGAGAGGATTTAGCACCTTTCCCCACCACAGAGAGGGCCTGACATAGGGTGGTTTACTCAAGAGGGAAGCTCTCATTGGCGCCAGTGGGAGCCACCCTCACAGGGGAAATTGCAGCAGGTCCTGATCCTTATCGGGACAGCACTGGGCCACAGGGTTAAAGTCCTCCCTCGCTCAAACCACTGTCTCAATCCATATCAGGGGATCTGTGGTTGCAATTTACATTAAAAGAGCCTTGCAGAGCAAAACAGTGTGATTAATGCCATGTCTAGTTTCTTAAACTCTAATTAAATGGTACAGGTTTTACTCAGCCTTATGCTCTTTGTAGAACTTGCATTTGTTTTCATGGTGTGTGTGTTGAGAGTCCTAAGACTAAATGATCTGTGGATGGGATTTCTGTGACTAGAGCTCTTGGTGTCTTTTTCTTTACTTTTTCTCAAAAAGCAGCCATGGTGGGGAGGCAATTTGGAACCAAAAGGGGAGTTGAACCCTTCACCCCTGCTCCATAGACTTGATCTAAATCGCTCACCAAAGCTGGAAGCAGCTGCAAAGAGGAAAATTTATGTTTTCAACTTCACAGCTGCTTGTGGGTGTAATTTAAGTTGGAGAATTAACTGGTGCAAGAGCCCTTCTCTCATGCAGCCCCAATCCAAATTAGTTATCCCCAGTGACTGCTTTTTGATAAAGAGAAGCACTCATAGGAACATAGGAAGCTGCCATATACTGAGTCAGACCATTGGTCTTTATAGCTCAGTATTGCCTTCACAGACTGGCAGCAGCTTCTCCAAGGTTGCAGGCAGGAATCTCTCTCAGCCCTGTCTTGGAGATGCTGCCAGGGAGGGAACTTGGAACCTTCTGCTCTTCCCAGAGCGGCTCCATCCTCTAAGGGGAATATCTTCCAGTGCTCACACTGCTAGGCTCCCTTTCATAGGCAACCAGGGCAGACCCTGCTGCTTAAACAACACTGAGTTGAAACAAGGATAGGTGCTCACCATCATAAACATCTTTCTTTCTCTGTAAAAAAGGCAGCTGATTTTGATGATTTGGGGGCCAAATTGAAGCAGGGCACACATGTCCAAGTCCTTTAAAAGGGGCCAGTGTGATTGGCAACCCTCCGCCTCTGAGGGCACAATACTGGCATTTTCAAGGAAGCAACGTACAGTGTGGTGTAGAACCCAGTCCACTCTTCTTTTGGTAAAGTGCTCTCCAAGAGAAAGGAGAGATTATCCAGCATGATGTTCAATCTGCAAGGGATTTCCCATATTGGACAGCTTGTTTTTTTTGAAAGAGCTCCGTCCTGCTCCAAAATGACAACTTTTACACCACAAATGGAACATTTGACCCATCATTACTTAACAGAGATATGCTAATAACCCAATGTTGTTTTAGCAGTCTCCACAAATTTTATTTTATTTATTTATTTTTACATTTATATTTCACTTGTCCTCTAAGGAGCTCTGAGCAATAGACATGGGTATGTTTATCCTCACAACAACCCAGTGAGATAGGTTAGACTGAAGGAGACGTGACTGGCCCAGAGTCACCCAGTGAGTTTCATGGGAGGTTTCTATCTGAGAGCATTCACATCTGTCATCTGGAATGCCAGAAGTCTTCTGCCCCTGGCTGCTCCAGATCCATGGAGTCCGCCTTTTGGACCCAGCATTTTACTGAGATAGAACAAACTCAGGTTCATTCTACCTTGGCAGGCAATCATCTTTGTGATTGCCTCTGGGTAGATGGCTTTCTATAGACCTGCCAATTTGGGCAGCAAGCTGAGAGGGGAGGGGAGTGGACGCGCTGAGCACAGTGGCTGCTCTACTGAGAGCATCTGCTGTGCTCCTGGCATAGACACTCTGGGCTGTGGGAGTACTTTCTCCTCCTGATCCCAGTTCTGGCCTCCACCACACTGCCACTCATTGGAGACTAAGATGGCTGCTACTCGTCTGTGAGAGAAAGCAGGCAAGCGCCTGCCGCCCCACCACACTAGGGAGCAAGTAGGGCCAAGGTCGTGTGCACAACCTCCCTGTCTTTGCACTAGTTATTCATCTGTGCTAGCAAATGGGTAGGTCTAATCCGTTCTAATTTTATTGGAGTTTTTAGTATTTTTCAAATGTTGAGGTGTCAACCAACATTCTTAATTTTTAGCTTTTCTGGTAAATGCTCAGGGGGTTTCACTTTTTTTTTTAAAAAAAGTCACTCTCTCCATCTCTCCCCTAAATCCTCATCACCTCAATATGTGCTAGGTGTGTCACCATTAGAAGCAGGGATGTAACAATTTTGTTGCACTTTGCAGGTGTCCCAGATGAATAAAAGGAAAATAAAACGTGAATTGTATATTAGACAGGCGGCTGCGACAACTAATGGCTCCTTTGCTTGCAAATGTAATCTGATCTGGGAACTGAACATTTTCATCTGATATAGGCTGACTTGTCAGAAACTGTAAAACATCATATGGTTAATACAATTCCCACAGTGGCAGCTGGAAACCAAGCTCTTGTATACTGGCACCCCCATGAAAGCAATATCTCAAGCAGTTTGCTTTGTGTGTGCGCACATGGAGTAAAAAAAAAAAGTCTATCAGTAGTTGCTTGTCAACTGCAGGATCTCATCAGATTCAACTCTTTATAACTCTGGAATTGTTGTTCTTGTTTTCAGATATTCAGTTTTCGTTTAAGATGTGTATCCTGGTTTATTTGGAAACTCTGGCTAGAATAATCCACATACAGAGAGCCAATGTGTTCTATTAAGCCGAGAAAAAAAATTGTGTGACTAACAAATTAACACACACTTAATAGCTTAAACAAAGGTACACGAGGCCCTCAATTATCACAGGTTCTCCATTCACAGTTTCAGCTATTTGTGGTCCAGCTATACATAACCGGTTGTGATTATTACAGGGGTAAATTTTGGCCTTTCGTCCTGTGCACACGTTTCATGCTTCTGGTGCCATTTCCAACCTGGAGGCACTTTTGCAGCTAGTGTTGAGTCATTTTGGGAGTATTTTTGTGGCATTTGTAGGATTTTTTGTTGTTGGGGGGGGCATTACTGGAGGAGGTGGAGTGGCCATGGTAGGGAGCTATACTGCTCTCATTTCTGTTCCCCCCTGCCACGTTTTTGTTAATTTTTAGTTCTGTTTATGTACTAATGAACCTAACCCCATCATTCCCATAGGCACACAATTTCATTTATAATGGTTTCGGCATTTGTGGTGGTATCATGGAATGTAAACCCCATGATAATTGATGGCCTCCTGTATTTCTGACATCGTCAGCATTATTTGCAATCTATTGTTTTATCTGTCTACACTACTATTTTTTATATACCACCCTTCAACAAAAAGTTTCTCAAAGCAGTATACCTAGAAAAGAATAATAAGAATATGGTTCCCGGTCTCCAAAGGGCTCAAGGTCCAAAAAGAAATACAAGACAGCCCCCAGCAACAGCCACTGGAGAGATGCTGTGCTGCGGTTGAACAGAGCCAGTTGCTCTCCTGCTGCTTAATATAAAGAGAATTACCACTTTGAAAGATGCCTCCTCCTTGCCCAGTTAGCAGAGGTCATGATATGCCCCTACACAGCATAGAGCTGTTGTTCTCAAAAATTGAGTTGGGATTATGTCTGTAGTAAGAGACTTGTGTTTGGGCGGTATACAAATCTGTTAAGTAAGTAAGTAAGTAAGTAAGTAAGTAAATAGTAAGGGAGAGGTTCTAACGGATGTGTTACTACTGCATACCCAGTTGGAAGAGAATAATTTTTACAAACGGAATTTTTGTCGCAAAATATGCTGCCCAATGAGACAAGGCAGCTAGCTACTACATATCCAGTTTGGGATGTATCTTGTATTTTTGACAAAGGTTTCTCGTGGGGATAGGGCTGTAGCTCAGTAGTAGAGCACCTGTGTGGCCTACAGAAGGTTCCCGGCTCGAACCCCGGCATCTCCAGGTAGGGCTGGGGCTGGGAGATCCTCCTGCCTGGAGTCTTGGAGAGCTGCTGCCAGTCAATGCAGACAAATTCTGAGCTAATATGAACCACACTGGTCTGTCTTGGTATAAGACCGTTTCCTATGTGGTTATTTTTGGTAGTTCTTGAACGGCAGTGTTTAACCTCCAAAGGAGAGCTTTGGTTTTGCATGTGTGAATTCTTTCCTTAGTGGATTTTGAATCCCTAGTTCATTGCATTTAATTTATTCTTGACTATAAGTTCAATGTACAATATTTTAATGAGTCTCTGTCAAGATACGTTAAGAGGATTTAAAACTTGAGTGGGGAATCAAGTTATTCTGGACTGATCCCTCAGGTATTTGCAGGTGGAATTACTGTCAAGCACAGGTGACTTATTAGTGCCTACCAGGTGTTCCTGTTATGGAAGATCTTCAGTTTTACCTTTAATTATGTTTGAAGGTGCACATTTTTCAACACCAATCGACATTTTTATATCTTGGCTGAATTTCTTTTGTGGTTGTTATGAGGCTCCCGAGTCTACCTGGAGATTCAGCAAATAACTTTTATGCCATCTGTTTGTGAAAGGTGTGTGATTCTAGTTCCTGCTTTTCTTTCTGGTCAGTACCCAACGCTATGTAAGCTTAATAGAACTGACAAAAGGGCTCAGCAAAACTTTCTGGACTCAGAGAATCCCCCTAATAAATGTTCTTCTTCATCTGAATTATACAGGCACACTTGTGCAGATATCATTAAGAAAGGATATAAAAGCCACCATTATAAGCCCTCGGCATTCTGCCAACATTCAAACGATCTGGCTGAAATGTGGCATGGAGCAACTGAGTGGCAAGTGCCACCATCTCTGCAAAATTCATACAGATCAACTGAGAGATGATCTAGAAGAGTTTGAAAATTGATTTCTAAGCAGTTGGTTTCACTTGTTGGTGACATATTCTGCCACGGATAACCGTCCTTCCTTTTTTCTTTCCCCTTTAAATGTGTCAAAAAAATTAAGGTCCATAGTGGAATCCCTTCTTTTATTGTTTGGCGGGTGGCGGGGGGGGGGGGACCAGTTCAGGTTATCTCACATGCTTAGCCTTTCAAGTCCCCATTATAAAAGACTAACTGTGTAAGAGCATAATCTGCAGTCATGGCAGAAGCAGGAGCTGATATTTGTTTCTGTCTCAGCCGCTGCATTGTATTAACAAAATCCTCCATGCCCCAAAATAAAGGAACGACTTGTAACAGGTAATTCCATAGTAGTTAAATAGTTGAAGTAGCCAGGAATGTGGCAAGAAATCAAAGGCCTTCTAGTAGTAAAGAGAGAGAGAGCTTACATCCTTGCCAGCATTATTCTCTATGACAGTTTTTCCAGTACAGGGCACACATTCTATAATTCTGCTCACATTTCTTAATGTTTTTGTACCAGGTGGTTTAAGTGAAAAGAAGTTCATGTTGCCGAAGGTCAAAATTCTACCATTTCTCACAATTTAATTGGCCACATTGAGACTCAGTTTCCCCACATCCATCAGCTTTAGACTGATATTTTAATATTTTGGACACAGAGAGTCAAGATTGCAACAGATTGTCTGTGAGAAGCTGAAAGCATTTTTTTTGTTTGCCATTTGGTTTCTGAGCATGTAGACTAGCATTGTCTCCCATGTGACAGATGTATGTACCAGGACTCGCTATTATATGGAAGCATTAATCAGCGGTTCTGCAAACCTGTCAGGCTCCTCTCTTGCTTCTACTTCTTGGGGAAAGAGTACCAATTAATCATCTGCTGGAATTACCATTGAAGAGAATCTGGAAAGAACGTATCTACAGAAGCTATAAGGCAGAAATGGGGGGGGGACACGGGACAATAAGACAGAAAGGGCCACAACTCAGCTCTAGCCATGCTGATACTAGGCTGTAGCTTAGTGGTAGAGGACCTGTTTTGCAGGCAGGATCAGTCCCTGCGTTTCTAGGGAAAGAGCCCTGCTTGAGACCCTGGTGAGTTGCTGCCCATCAGAATAGACAATACTGAGCTAGATGGCACTACACTTGATCTTAGCCCAAAGGCCGAGAAGCTGCTTTTAAAACTATAATTTTGTAGTTTTAATCTTCTGCTTTTGATGACAGTTTTTATGTTTGCTGGTCAAAGACCGTAATAAAGGTATTAATTGGTTGGTTGGTTGGTTGGTTGCTGAACTGGATGGACCAATGGATTCCATAGATGGGCTCAGTAGAAGACAGCTACCTATGTACACCCTATGCTCCCTTGTAACACATTTGGCCTCAGAGGGAAATGTGCCTCCCCATTCACATCACAAGATGACTCTTGAATGAGGCTGCAAGAGAAGCTTGTTTCAGCATGTATTTTTTTTCTTTACAGATTAGACTGATGGTGTTGAGCAACATCCCATACTGTCCAGATGCATCACATGTGCTTGTTCTTTTTTCTTTTTTAAATCAGAGTCTAGTTTTGTTCATTATTAACAGAAATGTGTGCTAATCAGTGGTATCTGCCTTCCCTTTCCTATCGATGTGCCAGTGGACTCCTGATACCGCCCTTGCTGTGCTGCTGATCTGTCTCTCAATAGGAGACGATAAAGAGTGCAGAAATGCTGAGCAAATGGCTGATGCTTGGCTTAGAATGTTCCGGCTGTGGTCTCCATTCATAAATGCCATTTGTTTGCAGTGCAGATCATCCAGAGCAGAGCAAAAGTCTGTGCTTTGGTTTTTAATTTTTATTTATCATGATTATTACTGATACATCAGCAGACCTGTCCAGTGGTACATTCTATGCTATAATAGAAAAAGCAAGCATCTACAGATTTTTGAATAGCACAGCTGAGCTCTGGATTAGTTGGCTGCGCACACCACAAAAGCCGTCCTCTTTGAATGACTCCCTGTCATGTGCCCTCATGAGGAATGTGACTGCTCTACAACACAGGAGCCAATCGACGTGATGATTCGGCCTGAGCCCTAGAAGCTGAGCATTTAAGCAGGAAAACTTTGGCTTCTTTATTTTTTTTGCATTCGCTACCATCTTTAGTACCCATTAGAGTCACACCAGATTTTGCAGGTGATGGCACATCGTGCTTCTTGTATAAATCTGGGTTTCCATTTGGCTGCCCTCCACAAGTTACGCCTTACTCCTGAATAATCATGTTGCTTTCTCAGCAATATCAATAGTACAAAGTCAGTCGGTGTCTCCGATCCTTAGCAATATAACGTGGACAAGATCACTTAATAATAGTCATTCTCAGTTCTTTTAAAACCAAAGACAGGTTCACACAAGTCCGATTGGCCAGGGTGGACGCTGACGTGTGCTGGGGGCAGGTACATATACATTGCTCACGCCATTCCAACAGAGAGAGCTCTGGTGATTCCGGATGGTTTGGGGATGGTTTGGGGTTAGCCAGAGTGACTGGAGATGGAAAAATGCTGGTCCTGCCTAATCTAGAAATAAACAGGCTCAATCAGAACCTATTACTATTCACTTCTGTGTCCAT
This sequence comes from Hemicordylus capensis, assembly GCF_027244095.1. NCBI lineage: Eukaryota > Metazoa > Chordata > Lepidosauria > Squamata > Cordylidae > Hemicordylus > Hemicordylus capensis. The sequence continues at coordinate 255,713,557 of NC_069657.1, forward strand.
AGAAGCGTGCCCTGCTTTCCGTAAGCAGCCTCTCCTCCTCCCTGTGCTGCATTGCAAGCTATTTTTGAAACTTGGATACAAAATTGATGGTGGTGAATAGTAGGAGTTGTAGAGATGGGAGCAGGCGATTCCCCAAACATCCAGACTCTCTGGCTTGAACCAAACATCTGGCTTGAACCTTAGTACTGCTGTACTAACCTACTATGAGCAAAATTAATTTAAATGTGTATTGTTAGTTTTTTAAAAAATGTATCACTGTGCATAAAATCTCTAATTTGCATTGACGGAATTAAAAGCCGTAGTGGAAATATATTCAAAACCACACTAAATTGTAATTTAGGGCTTTTTCAGGATCACTGAAGATAAAAGTATGTTAAGAAGCCATTGCTAATTTGGAGAAATCAATAGCTATGAGTTGCTAAACCTTACTGCATCATTGCGAACATGTGGAATTTTGAAACCCCTGACATTTCTTCAGATGTTTAAGAAATATTGGCCTACTCCGTTGTTTGCATGATAAGTTACTTCTTGGTTGTGTTTTACAGCATTGCATTGCATTGTTGGCCTTCAAGTTATTACTGCTGTGTAGAAAACAGACTCATGCAGATTTATGGGTCGCCTAGCAATAATTTGAATCACAATGCTTCCATAGCTGTGTGCAGAGGCGTTCTTACCCCAGGTCCTTGGGGCCCCAGTCCGTGGCCTCCAAGGTCTGAGGGGGCCTCCAAGAGTCTGGGGGGAGGACCTCCTGTCGCCACCCCGATCCTGTCCTGCTACTGCCCCACCGTGTTGAACCACCAAAATTTACCTTAATTTTAGCCGCCAGTGTGCACAGCCCGGAGGCGGTGGGGTGGGAGGTGAGCCAAGCAGTACTCCCCCCACCCCGTGGTGGCAGCAGGCAGGCCCAGAGGAGCGCCTCGCAGTTTTCAAGGGCCGCTAGACCAGACGGGCAAGCCCAGCGGCCACACCTCCCATTGCCAAGGGGCGGGTGGAGGCCTGCTCGGCTCACCCCCCACCCACGCCCATTGAGTAAATTAAGGTAAATTTTGGTAGTTCAGCGTGGTGGGGCAGTGGCAGGATGGGCTTGGGGTGGTGACAGGAGTCCACCCCCGAACCCTTGGAGGCCAAAATGCAGGGGGGCATCATGGGGGGGGGGCTTGCAGTGGGGGTTGCGTAGGTGTGCCATGGGTTGTGTGCGCGCACAGGATGTAAATGGAAAATAAGATAGGCAGGAGCATTCCAGTAATGCGACTTTAAACATCGTTCCTAGCATCATCACTCTTCTGTAAGTCAAAAGCCACATGGAAACTTCCAAGGTATTACTTCATTTCAAAGGGACCATGCAGGATACCCAAAGGTTGTAATTCTTGAAAGAGGTCTCAATAATCTCTTAAGAAAGACTGCAATTCTTAACAGAGAACTATCAGTTGGAATATAGCAGAGGATTCCCATTCAGGACCAGCAGTTCAGCTGCTTTTAGTAACATAAGAGCAAGGACAAAAATGAATGGCAATGTTTGCTTTTATTACAGGAAGCCGATGAAGCTTTGTTGTGTAATTTGGAGCTACAGATTGAATCACAGTTCTTGCAGGATGATGTTGACGCCACAAAGGACAGATACAGGAAGGTAATGGTGAAGAGTTAAGAGGGTTTTTATTTGTTTCAATCCAAATTTGCATTTCCAATGTGCTGGTTCAAATGATAGTGGCGGTGGCAGCAGCACAGACGAACAGGGTCATGCCGAGAGCGCAGATGTCAGGATGTCTTCCACAGACATCCCGATGGCCTCTCTGTGCAACTCTGTGCTCCATGTACTTGGAATGCATGTTTAGGGGCTGTTGGGATGAACAGCCCCCACACAAGGTCAAAAGCTGCAGTGGGAGTGTGTTGGAGCATCCATGGAAGACACCTGCAAGGCTGCACTCTCAGCATGCCCCTTCCTGTTCACACATGCCACCGCCAGTATCATTGAACCAGCCCAGTGTTTGGTCAATACCAGTGGGTTATACTCACTAAGAACAGAAGTGCAGTAGTTCCATTCATACAAAAGTGAAGGAGCAATTTTTACCAATCCCTCTTCCCACTGCAGTCCTCATGTCACCCCAAAATTGGCTCCTGGGGGTCCCCCAACCTCAGAAGCAGATTTTCAGGGGGTGTCGGGGGGTGCAAAGGCAAGGGGGTTTGGCAGAAATGCCAAACCCCAATGCCAATTCTCTTCCTCTCTGAGTGAATAGAACTTCTGAGAATGGAAAGGTTTCTTAGGTTACAACCCCATCTCTGACCATCCAGCAGGTCTAAACTTTATCCTAGAATTTTCGCAATAAGAGAGGAGAGAAAAAATGGGAACACAGAACAGTCCCTTGAACTGAAATGCTCACCATGATCATTTCTAATGTAAATTACTTTACTCTGCCTCAGAACCTCATGGAGATACAGACCTATGTCAGCATTTTACAGCAGATCATGCAAACAACCCCCCGGGTGTCCGCCATCTCAGCTGGAGCCAGTGAGGTAAGCGTTTTGTTTCACAAATAGACTTTAGGTCTTGGTAACCTTGGGATCCAGTTTTCAAATAGCATTGGTAGCAGAAGAACAAGTGGATAATCAGGCATTTGCAAAACAAGGTTTGGAAGATTTTTCCAGACACGAAGACCTCTAGAACGCTGTCTAGGGCAGTGCTGTGCAGGGAGCAGTTCCTTTGTGCAACAGGAAATGGGAAGGACTGAATTTTTGTGGTGCCACCTTGATGCAACTGTATTGTAACTCCTGGCCCAGCCCACCCTCAGAACAGACTGATGAGTTCTTTTGTGCTACAGCTACACAACACATGGGTCATTGTGGGGCAGTTTAAGACAACTTCACTTGTGCGACAAACAAAAGAGGCACTTGGAGATCATAGATCTTGCTGACTCACACACTGGAACAGGAACAAACAGAAAACAGGAAGGAGAATAGAAACTCCTAGCTAGCCCAACCAGTACTGAGGAAGCTACAGTGTCTCCTCTGGCTTCATAGCAGATTACATGCCAACGATACCCAGTAAATTAGGCTGCAGCTACTGCATATTCCAACACTTAGGAGAGCTATTCATGTTAGGGAGCAAATATGAACACTCTGTGTATTACACCAGTAAAACGCTATCCTGGAGGCTCATCATGAATGAGTGGCTCAGAACATCTGTACATGTTACAGAGCAAAAATGATTGCTTTGTATATATTCATGGGCATACTGTGCAATGTTACATATGTGTAGCAACATAATGTTTGTTCAGTTTCACAAGAGCACTGTTGTGCTACACACAATAATTGTGCAAACACAGTTTCTCACTTGCCGGCTACTATTGCCAATAGCTGACAATGAAGTTGTGCGGTTCTTGCATGTAGCTTAACTATGCTCTTACACAACAGTGCAAATGTTATGTTGCAGCACACACATAACATTGTGTAATATTGCATCGCTGTTTCCTGCAGCTGTATTGCTCTAATCATGCATGTGCATGCATCTGGGCACCCTGGCCCAGTTAGGGATCTCAGTTAAGTATACACAGGTGTGTTGATAGTAAATACAATTTTAGTTAGAGTGCTGGACTAGGACTGGGGAGACCCGAGTTCAAATCTCCATTCAGCCATGAAACTAGCTGGGTGACTCTGGGCCAGTCACTTCTCTCTCAGCCTAACCTACTTCACAGGGTTGTTGTGAAAGAGAAACTCAAGTATGTAGTACACCGCTCTGGGCTCCTTGGAGGAAGAGCGGGATATAAATGTAAAATAATAATAATAATAATAATAATAATAATAATAATAATAATAATAATAAATAAAATTTTAACAAGAAATTCATGACCCTCTGTGTGATAGTTAGTAGGATAATTGGGTAGAACACAGTGGAGAAGAACATCTCCAACTAACTGCTTGGTCCAACTGCTTGCTCCAAGCAACTGCTGTGTTACTGTAACGAGGCTCACCTTGTACCTTGATGAGCTGAGGGGACTAAGGACCATTGCTTGGTGGCAAAGCATATGCTTTGTATACAGGAAGCACAGTGGCAGCCCGTGAATGCTCCCCTGCGGGGGTGGGGGGGTGGGGGAGGCAGCTTTAAGAGTAAAGTAATTCGTGACTCACCTCCGCCACTGCCGCAGCACCTGAACGCTATTCGGAGCCACTTCCTCTTCCTAGGGCAGGGAAGCGCCTCCACCACTCTCCTGGCCGCTGGCGGGGGCTCAGCCCTGTGGAAGCCAGGTGAGTGGCGGAGGCTCTTCCCCGCCGTAGGGGCTGCTGGGCGGCACGTTGCAGCTCCAAATAGCATTCAGGTGCCGCCGCGGCAGAGGTGAGTCCCGAATTACTTTTCTCTTAAAGCTGCCTCCCACTGCCCTCCCCCCCCCCCGGAGGCGCGTTCACGGGCCGCCACTGAGGAAGAACTAGGTTCAGTCTCCATTTCAGATATCACAGGCAGTGGCGTTCTTACCCCGGGACTTCAGGGCTGAAGTCAAAGGCCTCCACACCCCCTGGGGGCCCCCCAATCCTCTTTAGTCTGTCCTGGGTGGTGTGGTTGCTGCTGGCCTGCACAGCACTGGGTGGCAGAGTGTGATTATGACCTGTGCCAGGTGTTTTAGAGATAGAGCGGGGAGTGGGGAAATAAATATGTGGGATGGGAATATGTTAAGTTGCACATTGAAATGTTTCTGCTACTGCATATTTGTGTGTGTGTGTGTGTGTGTGTGTATACACACACACACACAAACACCTGTTTTATATTCTTAGATTCTTTTGAATTCGGTTGCTGTTTGTGCCCTCAAGAACCCACGTGTTAAAAAATACTGTGTTTGACATGGTGTGTGTAGGGGGATAATGCTTAACTTTTGGGGAGGGGGCCTCCAGCAAGTGGGGGGGGGATATCTTCCAGAGGCCTTTAGGTCCAGGCTCCAAAGTTACGTAAGTGCACCTCTGATTACAGGTCGCAGGTGTTCTAAGCCCTTGGAGAGCTCCCGCCAGCCAGGGCAGGCAATGCTGAGCTAGGTGGCCCAATGAGCTGACATCGTATAAAGCCGCTTTGTGTGTTCAAGGATAGCATTCAAAGGAATCAGTCTTGTTCTGTTTCACTTCCAAAGAGCTGCACTTTGAAATTCAGGAAATATTTCTTGTTTGCACATAAACCCTCTCTAAAGGCTTTTACTATTCACCATCGCACCACAACATCTTTCTTTCAAAGCATGTGGAACGTATGAAGCTAGACTGAGGGCTTCTATAGCACTCCTGCTGGAAACACTTGATTACTTCAGTGCGGGCAAGAAAGAAATGCGTTTTGTTTGAGGTTCTTTTTTTTAATGTATCTGTATTCAGTATATAATAATGTCCCTGATTACACTGATTCCAATTCCATCCCGCTTCCACCACCCTGCTTTGATCACAGGAGAAACTGATAACTGAGAGGAGGATACCAATTCTGCAGAGCCAGTTAGAAGAATACAAGAGCATCCTTTGCCAGCTTCAGACTCAGAAAGTTAAACTGCAGACAGAGGTACTAGATCCAAAAATACTCCTGGGAAATGTTCGTTGCAGAAATACTGTTAAGACTAGAATAACTCTATCTTTTGGGCAGCTTGGGGATTCTGACATTTTGAGCACAGTTGTTTTTTTTACAAGCAAAAAGGGTACCCAAGAAAGGATTTAATTCCAAATAATGGATTTGGAATTAATAAAGGATTTATTAATATTAATAAAAATCAATATAAATAAATAAAATTAATAATTAATAACTATTAATAAAAATTAATAAAGGATTTAATTCCAAATCCTAATGGCACTGTGGGGAAGCAACCTGCCTAGAGAGCAGGAGGCTGTTGGTTCGAATCCCCAATGGTGTGTTTCCCAGAATGTGGGGAACTCCTATGTTGGGCAGCAGCAATACAGGAAGATGCTGACAGGCATCATCTAATACTGCACGGGAGGAGGCAATGGTAAACCCCTCCTGTATTCTACCAAGAAAACCACATGGCTCTGTGGTTGCCAGGAGTCGATACCAACTTGACGGCACAACCTTTCCTTTTCTGTGTCTCACAGTCACCCTATTCAGACAATATGTTGAACCCTTGTATGACAAATGTTCAGGCTACATAAGTACAGATCTGTACACAAGAATGGGCATTCAAACGTTATGGGGAACACCATTATATTGGTAGAGTAGTACACTTCCTATCCGCCTGCATTTGAGAGGCCTGTACCCAGGCTCTCTTTTAAAATGCATGCAGGTGCATCATTAGCTTCTTTTTATCTGGAATAAGTTGAAAAGAGAAGCCCTGTTATTTTGTATGAGTGTACAGGTGTCTGTACATATATACATATTTTTGTGAGAATGACTGCCCATGAGTTCATATTAAAAGTGAACCTGAGTACAGACCTCTCAAATGCATGGTACAGATAGGAAGCAGTGGCCAGTATGGACAAGACGGGGGGGGCGGGGCGGTAAATGAGCTGCAGATGCAGTTCATTCCCATTCTCTTCATCTTGGCCACCTTGCTCTGTCTTGGTTCACCCACACTGCATTAATCTCGGCGCATAGGTTGGTAATTCACCTGGTTCCCCAGCTGGATGAATAACCAGCCCATGCAGCTGGAGTTAGTGTGGCAGCAGGTAAATCAAGACAAAGTGAGGGGGCTGGGGGATGGAGAGGAGAGTGGGAAAGAGCCACAGTAGAGAAGGGTGTTGCAAACGTCTCCCCTGGATTTGCAAAATAAATAAATTTGCATCCTCTGTCTTTAATTAGAGCCCTTTTCTCTGTTTCAATGTCTAAATCAGGAGTGGGCGAACTTGGCCCTCCAGCTGTTTTTGAACTACAATTCCCATCATCCTCTGCCACAATAAATTGTGGCTGGGGGTGATGGGAGTTATAGTTCAACCACGGCTGGAAGGCCAGGTTTGCCCACCCCTGGTCTGTGTGGTTTCATCCGAGTCTTTCTAAAGCTTTTCAGTGGTTTCTTTGTGGCTCTTTGCTCATTCTTCACCCTTCTAACCCAAAAGTATCAGCAAAAGTTGTGAGGTCTCCCTTTGTGTGGTTAAGTGTGACTTCATCTATATTCTACTCTTGCTTGTGTATGTTATACTCATACAGCCTGCTTTGCAGTCCTGTACTGGTTGGAGAGATGCCTCAATTTTCTGAGTAGGCACACCTTTAGAAGATGAAGTGCAGCTTCATCTCTTGCTGTCTTCGAGGCTAATCTGGGTGATGCACATGAAACTTGTTAATAGATGTATTCCTGGAGCTGTGAGGGAGTAATAAAATATTTTCTGCTGAATGGTTGTTTCCAAGCAATTGACTGCCACCTGGTGGTCAATCTATGTTCTACAAAAACATTGTTCTCAAAGAATTTGAGGGAAGGATGATAACCTATTGTAAGTAATAATCTTTAATACAGTCACAGTCGGGTCTGTAACTGTAATAAAGATTACTGTAAAGAACTTAATGGTAGAGACATGATTTGTATGTGGAAGGTCCCATGTTCATTCCTTGTCCTCTCTAGGTAGAGCTGGGTAAGACATCCACTCCCTGAGACTCTGGAAAGTTGCTGCCAGTCATTGTAGACAATACTAAACGAGGTGGATCAATGGTCTGAGGATAAGGCAGCTACATTTGTGTTCTAGTATGAATTTGTGACCCTGTGAATAGCTCAGAGCATTTAAATTCTGTCTTGAATGAAGGCATTTCTGTTAAGAGAAAATATTGTCCATGGGAAATGATGAAATATATGCCAAAACACAGGAAGAGTTGAACTTTAGCTTGCACAGTCAGTACAAATTGTAAAGTGAAGCTTTGGTATACTGGGTTTCCCACAGTAAACATGAGAAACATGAAGAATCAGTGCATGTCCCTAAAGCTTTGAGGGCATGTGTTGGGGAGCCACAAAAATCTATGGAAAGGTTTCTTAACCTTGGGCCCCCAGATGTTGTTGGACTACAACTCCCATCATCTTCAGCAACAAAGGCCATGTCTGGGGATGATGGGAGTTGTAGTCCAACAACATCTGGGAGCCCAAGGTTAAGAAACCCTGGTCTATGGTGCCTCTGCCCCTCAGACCTGACATGTTGGAACACTGGTGCAACCTGGTCAGTGTCTGGAGAATGAAACACCTCTGAGTCTTGTGCAGCTCTGGCTTGAACCCAGTCAGGGACTTAATGCAGGCCTATCTCTAACTACCTGTTCTGGGTTCTGTTGGGCAGCGGCTTGTCAATATTATTAGAGCTGGAATGAATAATGTTTTACACTTAGCAGAAGGCCACACTTTATTGAGTCTGAACATCCTGTCAGGAAGGAACAGCCCTACAGCTGGCCTGCCATCACTTCCTGTTAGGCTTGTGCCAACTTTTTCTGCAATAGTGACCAACATCGAAATGCTGGCAGAAGAGTGTTTTCAGTCGTGAGTTGTGCGGGGTCCTCAGGGACATATATGTAGAGGGCACAGGTAGCTGCAGGAGAAAGGGGGCTCACTGAAAATCTCCCCTAAGCCCTTTGCAATGAAAAATGCTCTTTTGCCAGCATGTTGTTGGTCTGGATGGTGGCCTCTATTTTTTTTTTAAAAAAAAGCTATAATGCCAAGCAGTACCACTTGTCTAAAGACAGTGAGCTGTCAATCAAGCAGGTTACAGACAGTGACCTTCTGAGAAGGTGTGTGGGACGCTTTGAGTGCTCTCTTTCATCTACCTTTGTTTAACAGACAACAATGCTGGAACAGGCTATTAAGAATACCCAGGAGAGCTATGATGATGAGATTCAGCTATATAATGAGCAGATTGAGACTCTGAGGAAGGGCATAGAAGATGCTGAAAGGACCCTGGAAAAATACACCACCGACTGCCGCCAGCTCTCCATTTATAAGCAGTCCCTGGAGAACGAACTGGAGCGCTACAAACGTATTATTGAAAACGAGGACAGCAGGTATGAGGGAGCTTGTGCTTCAAGGCAACAGAGATGTTCAGAATGTGGCTTTGTCTTCAAGGAGATCTCTTCTAAACCTTGAGCATGCCATTCCAACCATGGTGACCTTCAGGCCTTTGGCAGAGTGGCACACCATCTGCAGAAGTGCTTTCTGTGGGCGAAAGGATAGTTGCACTCTCATCAGAGGGAACATGAGTGCAACTCTCCTTCGAGAGGCAGGAGAAAGAAGTCTGTCTTGATGGCATGTTGCTCTGCCAAAGTCCTGAAAGGCTTCCTATGAAATCAGCTCATCATTTGTTGGTCTTTTCACCAGTTCACTGATTCATGGATTGGTTATGGTGATGTAAATGCTTCTCTTTACCCTGGTTAACTGAACAAAGAGACACCTTTTAGAGTGGTGATTCTCTTATATTTAGCAGGGGGGATCAATTGGCCCTGTCCAACCCCAGTCCAGCATCCCTCCAGTGGCTGTTGCTGGTATCTGTCTTATGTTTCTTTTTAGATTGTGAGCCCTTTGGGGACAGGGGTCCATCTTCTGGATGCATTATTTATTTTTGCTGTGTAAACTGCTTTGAGAACTTTAGTTGAAGAGCAGTCTATAAATATCTGTAGTAGTAGTAAGTCGTATATTACTCAAGCCCCCAAACAAGTGGTTTTTTGAAATACTGACAAATAATGAAGGATGGAGAGGCCCGAATGCATGTCCAAAACTCAGTCGCAGGTATCTCCAAGTAAAAGGGCTTTGGAACGCCCTCCCCGAAGAGCTTCACCGTGCTCCCTCCCTCGGTATTTTAAAAAAACACAGTTGAAAACACATCTTTTAAAAGAGGCTTTTTAATGTTTTGTCGCTGTTTATATCTGGTAAGTTCTTTAGTTTTTTTTTAAACAGTTCTTTGTTTTTTGCTTTTAAAATAACTTTTCATTTGGAACTTGTTTTAAAAAATGGTAATTTTAAATGTGGTTTTTAGCCTGGGTTTAACTGGTTTAACTTCAATTTGATATTTCCTGTGGTATCTTTTTATTAGTTTTGTGAGCTGCCCTGGGCAGTAGCGTGCAGGAGGGGTGGGGTATAAATGTTTTAAATAAGTAAGTACCAGGACTTGCAAAAAGACTCCTCTGAGACCTCAGAAACTCTGCCAATCAAGATAGACAATGCTAGGCTTGATGGACCAATGGCCTGGCACAGGAAAAGGCAGTTCCATATGCTGGGGAGGAGCCATGTCAGTGGTGGAACACATGTCCTTCATGTAAAAGGTCCCTGGTTCAGTCCCTTATGATTTCCCATGAATATGCACACATTTTGCTTCTTATTAGCCGGAATAGCCAACTAGATGCACAGCGTTATAGCTCCATAACACGGTGCCCTGGGGTTGCTGTAGGCTCCTCCGCAAGCCCTGATGCTGCTCTGAAGTATCGACACTGCACCGCTTCTGCTGTTTCCCCCAGTTGTCGACAAAGGGGGGAAACTGCTGAAGCGCTGCTGGTGTAACTGCTGTGCAGAGTAGCATAGGGCTTGCTGAGGAGTCCGCAGCAGCCCTGAGGCACAGTGTTATGGAGACATCATGTCGGCCACAATCTTTAATATCTTCTTTCTTTTTTCTTTCCTTGTTAGAGTAAAATATCAGCAAAAACATTTCAGAGAATCAGCATGCGCCTTTACCTCTTAGCTCCACTGCTGAAAATGGGCTCTTGTGCTTTAATTGATTTAATCTACCGGTTAATCTGACGAAAGCACACAGCCCTGTTCTTCATCCTTCTAAAATGCCACACAGTGATATGCTTGGGGAAGCAAATATTTGTCAGTGTTAAACCAGAGAACTCAGTTATTCAATGCATTCACAGTTTAAACGGACTGAATAAAGAGAACGTTGTGTGTGTATGCACAATATATTAGTAATGTTACCCATTTTGACTTGGCATTTAACGTTTAAAAAGGGGGTTCCTTTCTCATTTACAGTATCATTTTGGTGAAAACTTGGTGGAGGGTGAATTTACCCATGATGGGTTTTATGATCAGTTAGCAGAGGACTAAAGAAACTAGCCACTCCAGTTATAGAGTAGAATGCAGAGTTTAGCTGTTGCAGCTGTTTAGAGAAGACACATGGAGATTCTTGTAGAATCTAAATACTAAGTAGATTTATTGGTGAAGTACACTTTGGGTAGGAAAGACCTAATCCTATCTATAGGCTACATAATAAATAGGTAGGGAGAAAGAGAGTTTCCATCTGCTCTCCAAGAGGAAAGGAAGGGATTCTGACTCATCACAGGAAATACCTGAGGGGGCAAGGCAGGGGTCATAGAGTAGAGGTAATGCAGGGATAGGTAAGGAGACCCTCACTAGCTGCCTCCACTCCCAATGCCCCTAGTGGTCATTAGGATAGTTGGTGCAAAAGGTTGATGCTCTGTCTCCAACACACTTATTGTACATCTTTTCTCTGTGCTAGGTTGAATTCTGCCATTGTTGGAACTCCTGTGACCTTTTTTACACAGACCTACAGACCTTCACAGACTCCAGCTCTGAGAGGCAGAGGTAATGACCTGGGGATTTTTAGTCCATAAGACTGGCATGTGTAGATGCATATGTGGCTATATTGACCATATCTGATTGCTATGAGTTAATTAGGCTTTCAGGGGTCGGTTATCTTTTTACTCATGGGCGACTGCAGTTAAGAGAAAGCAAAAGCTAGTAAGAAGAAGAAAGAGAGACTGATGGATTCAAAAACACAAGACTTAGCACAGATGGAAGGAGACATTTATAGCACAATATCGGGCTCCATTGTAGAGGAATCATGGTTTCTCTACAATGTGCACAAATCATGATTCGAAGCGTGATTCGTGACACATCCCCTGCACCATTAAAACGGAGGAAAGCAGATACATTACTGCTCCTCCGCCACTAGCCGCCACTTCCTGAATCATGGCACTCCAACCAGCTATCTTCGCACACTGCTGGCACTCTCCTCCAGTTGCCCCTGCATGACGCTGGCACACACATGGCCTCCACACATGCTCGGTGGCCATTTGCATGGTCGGCAACCATGCTGACCACACAAATGGCCTCCACACATGTGCAACCATGCAGGTATACACTTGCTCTCCTCCATTTTTAAGGTGCAGGGGATGTGTTACAAATAACGCTTCAAATTGCATTTCGTGCACCTCCCTACCCCATTGTTGTAGCTGGGCATGTTCCAAATACTGCTGAAATGAGTGAAAATGTTTCCATTCTGTGTTTTCCATTCAAGACTACCTCGAGCCTTGAAGACTATGGCTGAAGTCCTACAGATAATGGCTGACATGATGCACAGTCTAACGGAGCTGGGATTCTCCTTGTTGGAGCAGCAGCAGAGCTGGAAGCAGCTCTGATGCTTTTAAAAACCAGCAGGAGCACAAGCAATGTGTATATAATATAATATAATATAATATAATATAATATAATATAATATAATATAATATAATATAATATAATATAATATAATATACCTGTGGAATGGTTCACCTGTCTGTGTCCTCTTGAAATGGATTGGAAGTACACCAGAATCAGAGTTTGGTAGAGTATGTCACCTTTCATAGGATGAGCAAATGAAAGATGGGAAGATGCCAGCCGCAAAAATTGTTGTTCTGAGAAGGTATGGGAGACTGTTTTGGTTTCTCTTTGAAAAAAACCTCAGTCAGAACCACCCCAAAGAAGAGTCATGAGCCTTGGATATATTGTTGCATAATCAATTATCTTCTGTGTGCCTTTGAGGTTTCCTTGCCATTTATGGGAGCAAATTTTGCACATTTTGTCATGTTTGATTACTGTTGGCTTTCCATTTTTGGGCCATAAATTAAAAGCAATCTGCACAATCATTAATTGTGCGATCTGAACAAATAATTTTTTTATTTACAACATCTTTCCCACCATAGGTATGCAGCGATAGCAACTAATACTAACAATATTTGAGCTGACGGTGGAACATGATGCCTCTCATTGCCTACTGGCTCCATGTAACATGGTGTTCATTTCCTCTTATTTCCTTGCTGCAGACATTACACTGGTCATACAAGACATTGCTAGTGCAAAGCCAAGACAACGAAGTCTGCCAAAGAAAATTTCAAAGAGGAAGGAGATCACACCTAAAGACCTCACCAATGGTGCCTCATCAGAAAAAACATATGACCGACCTCTGGAAAGCTTTGACCAGGATCAGCTGGATTTCAAACAAGAAGGGTCAGTGATCACAAGTGAACATGGACAAGAAGAGGTAGAAGAAATGGAGCAAGAGAAAGCTGCAGAGGATGTGCCTGATGGAGCCCAGATAAGCAAAGCTTTTGACAAACTATGCAATATAGTGAGAGAGAGAATCAGATGCTACCAGAGACCAGAACCCAAAACTGACTTCTATACTAAAGGGCACTATGTGCTTGTCACAGGGAAGGGAAGCTATGATGACCCCTGCTTCCGCTCTTCCATCATTCCTTCGGGAGGCAGGATCACGGTTTCTGATAGTGAAGGGAAGATTTTGAGTGGCATTGGTGTAGAACCAATACCAGAGTTGCCAGAACCACTGGAAAGCGACAAAAGTGAACTGGAAGCCCCTGAAACACAAGAGGGGCCCAAGGTTCAGGAAGAGGTGAAATACGAGGACAAACTAGAAGACAAGGAGAAGGAAGTTGCATTTGAGCCATGGAAGAAGCCTGAAGAAGAAGCTGAAGAGCCCACAAAACAGCCAGATGTTGCGGAACCTGAACCAGTTCCCATGCCTGGTGAGGGTGGCCAAACTGAAGCAGGAATATATGTAGGCAAAGAGTATGATAGGCAAGGAGATCTTTCTTTCAAAGAACTGGCCCCACCAAGTACCATGAGTTATGAAAAGGTGGAAGTGGTGGAATCCATTGAGAAATTCTCAGATGACAAAATTCAAACATATGAAGAAACTGCTATGATTGTGGAGACCATGATTGAGAAAACCAGCAAGAAGAAGCTGGGAGACAAAACCTGTTAATAGGCATCTTTGGACAGCCAGTTTGCCCAGCACAGTCGCTAGTATTGTGATCCTCAAGACATTTTATTCTAATAATATCACTAATAAGCTCATTGGAACTGTTCCAGGGTGAGTGGTTGAGGACTGTAGACTAAAGGATATACTTTGCTTGATTTCTTCTTCTTTTTATCTTCTGATGGAATGATAACAATAGTATGTTTTGTTGCTTGGCATGAAGCTCACTTTGTCTGTTAATAGCAAAATAATGCATAATGCTTTCATTTTTTGAGATCTTAGACACAATTCACATGTTACTTCCTATGGTGAGGCTGCTGCTCCCACATACCATGAATCCACACCATGATGGTAATACTTGCAAGCCCAAATATACATGTTTACTTCCCATACCAGCACCATGGTAACAACTGAAGTAATGACAGTAGAAGACAGCCACACTGCAGAACATAATTGATTAGCTGGTTCTAAAGTAAGTGGGTTACTTACCCCTGACCGCCTGCCAAGTCCTCAATATTAATTTGGAATGAAGCTTACTAATTTCAATAGAACATAGCTTCAGATTAAGTTGTCCTGATCCAGCAAGGGAGAACTTTGTGCAGTGGATGTGCATTGAGAAACCCATCTGGTCTCCACTGAAGTTGATGGATGCAGGAGGTTGATGGGGTGCAGCTGAGGAAGCACATCTCCTTCTGGGGTCACTAGTCTTATGCAACAAAACATGACTTGAGCTGGATTGGGGCCAGTGTGCTTGATGTCACAGCATTTATGATTTAGTTGTGTCCAATGTTATTATTAGAACTAATTACCTTACCTACTGAAGTGACTATATAATATATTGGACAATACTGATACCTGTATCTTTAATGACGTTCTAGTTATAAATGTTAACTGGTGACATATGGTTGGTTTTCATTTAATAAAAGTTTTGTCTTCCATAGAAAGTATTTTTCAGAGGATGGATGTTGGTATTTTCAGTTCCAGAAAGTAGAATATTAGAAACTGGCATGGAACTGCAATCAGCGATTAATTCTTAATTCTGTTTAATCCTTGGCTTCCAACTGCATTTGTGAGCTGGTGTAGCACAGTGGCTACAAGGCGAGCAGTGAATCAGGAGATCCATGGTTTGAATCTCGCCTCTGCCATGAATTCACTAAGTGGCTTCAGACAACCCTAACCCTCTCAGCCATCCCATTTGCCAAATAGGGATAATCACACTTATTTAGCATTTAGTGTTTTTGGAAGGATTACCTCAAGATAATACATGTGAAGTGCTTTGCACACTCAGAAAAGCGCTATACAGATTTTAACAACTGCTGCTGCTGCTGCTACTACTACTACTACTACTACTAGTAGTAGTGGTAGTATGAAAGGCACTTTGACACCTTACATCACAGTATTGCAGCTTGACTGGGTTGTTGTGGATAGAGAGGTAAATATTTCCAAAAAAAATTTCAGCATGAAAAACTCAGAACTTTCTTTTTCTGAAAGGGAAAAAATGGGAATCTGGGAGAAAATGAAAGAATTTACAGCCTGTAACTTGACAATGAAAATATCACTAGGTTACCTGTTTGTGGGCTTGGAAAATCTATTGATTTGTCTTGACATTATCATGTACATCAAAATAAACTCCTGGCCTTGGACTGCTACATGTAAAGATATTCCCTTTCCTCTGAACAGACCCCATTGGTACTCTCAGCTGTTGAGGGACATCCAAGATGCCTGGATTCAAAACTTCCTCCCCCACTCTCCACCTCAAAAAAACAACGAGCAGTGAGCAAGACCATCAGATCTGTCAGCACTATCATCTGAGTGGCAGTGATGTGTGGTTGGGAAGCATTTCTTACACACTGTTGGGTGCTAGATATAGGTTTCGGTCTTTCTCTCTAGAATCACTAGCCCTACCTTCACTGTACCTTTTTACAGGTGTGGTATCAGATTCAGAAGTGAGAGTCATATAGGTGGCTGCCTTTGTTATATTGGTGTGTGTGTGTGTGTGTGTGTGTGTGTGTGTGTGTGTGTGTGTGAGAGAGAGAGAGAGAGAGAGAGAGAGAGAGAGAGATAGATATTGAGATTTAATGGAGTACTTTCGTAACTTTTAATTTTCAAAAGTTTATTTTTTTAACTTTTGATCCCTGTTGAGCAAAGCAGCACCCTTTAAAGTGGTGATTCTCTTATATTTATCAGGGAGATAACAACTGTTCCTTCCAAACCTAGCACAGCACCCCTCCAGCGGCTGTTGCTGGTATCTACCTCATGTATCTTTGTAGACTGTGAGCCCTTTTGGGTCAGGGAACCAGCTTATTTATAATTTATTTATTAATCTATGTAAACCATGTAAAGAACTTCTGTTGAAAAGCAGTAGATAAATAGTAATAATAGTAAAATTTTCTTATTTGGCTGCAATTATACAATTTGAGTTTAGTACAGTCTTTCAAAACGGAGTATTTGTCCTCCAGAAAGTGGTGTGGAAGCTCAACCATTGTTTCCCTTGAACACATCATTCAGAATGAAATCTGGAGCAGAGAGAGCAGAATCCAACAATCACTTATCATGGTGATTCCCAAATGCTAGCTCAAACTTCATCAAAATGTGCTTCCTGCAAATTGTATCCTCAGTGGAAATAAAAACCTGTGCATAAAGCAGGGCTATCAAATTGCAGCTCTCCTGCAGATATTGGCCTATAACTCCCATCATCCAGTGGAGTAACAAGGTCAGAGGGGCCCTGTGTTCCATAAAGAAACATATCTCTCCCCCCTCAAAAAATTATTCATGATGCCTTTAAGCACTGCAAACATTTTTTAGTCTACTTTCCTTAAGGAAAGTAAGCTTATGAGATGACCCAGCATTGTGTGTGTGTGTGTGTGTGTGTGTGTGTGTCCCATCAACTTTGTAATACCTGGACTACTATGAACCAAGTTTGCTACAGCTGGACATATATGGATGACTCAAGGGCATAGTTTTTAATGATGTCATCCACCCTGATTCAAGATGGTGGATGTGTGAACAGCTGAGGCACAAGTGGACTAACGTGTGGACTGCCTAACCAATTTGAACCAAATTTGCTACAGGTGTAGTAAGTGATACATAGGGACACCTCAACACCATAGTTTGCGATGATGTCATCCAGCCCAGTTCAAGATGGCAGACACGTAAACATTTGAGGCCCAAGTGGGCTAACTTGTGAACCACCTAACCAATTTGAACCAAGTTTGCTACAGTTGTAGGACATAGTGCAAGTGGGAACCAATTTTAACCAAATTGGTTATAGCTGTAGGAACACATAGGGACACCTCAAAGGCATAGTTTGTAATATCATCCACTCCAATTCAAGATGGTGGGTGCATGAATGTTTGTTTCACAAGTGGGCTAACTTGTGAGGATGGTAATTCTTAATTAATTTTTAAGATTATAGTGAAAGAAAACTAGGCAGATTAGTTCTTACCGGAGGAGCTAATGGTGGTGGTGGTGGTGGCAGCGTCATTGTCCACAGGTGCAACCACAGAGCCAGCATCCCCCAGGAGCACTCTCCTCCTCTCCACATCACACTCCTGCTGCCCATTTTGCATCTACCTCCTTGGGTCAAAAGATCCCGATCCTGCAAGCTGTCTCCTCCTCCTCTAGGGGTGTGCACAAAACTGGTTTGCCTGGTTCAGTTTGAATCTGCGCTGAACTCAAACCGGACCAGGCATGTTTGGTTTTGTGCCCCCAAACTGGAATCCTGTCTCAGCTCCCATTTGAACTGGTTTGAGGCACTATTTTTTTTTTTTAGGTACTATTTTTTTAAAAAAATCAACTTACCGCTATCCTCCGGGCGGGGTGGGTGGGTGGGTGCTGCCACGGCCGTGTGTGTGTGTGTGTGTAGGTTCCCCCTCCCTCTGCTGGCCTCCCCCTGTTCTATGGGCCGTTTTGAACATTTCTGAGGTGGTGACAGTCATTTTGGAGGCTGCCACGCAGGCACCCTAGCCATTTGTGTGGCCCAGATCATGACCTTGAGCCGCTTTGCACATCCCTATCCTCCTCTTCCTCCTGCTGCCAGCTCTTGCAGTGCCTGCAGCAGAGGAAATAGACAGCGTACCCGGCACATGGGAAATGGCCTGCCACAATTTCCTGGCTGGCTTTTCACACACCAAGTAAGCTGTTTATTTCCTCTGGTGCTGGAGGAGGAGGAGAAAAAAAGCAGAGGCAGTTTACAGGGTCATAAGCTGCTGCCAACCCCACGAACTGGATGCAAAGTGAGTAGAAGGGACATGGTGGCATCGGGGGGGCGAGGAGGAATGTGGCGCTGGCAGGGGAGGAACACAGCACTGCCATGGGCAGAGGTGCACCTATGTAATTTTGGAACTAAAGGCCGTTGGAGGGCCCCGCTTCCCCTGAAAATTAAACATCATCATGCTCAGCCGGGTGACCACACCACCTGGGACAGACTAAAGAGGATTGGGGGGCCCCAGGAGCAGTGGAGGTCCTGCATGTCGGCCTCGAAGTCCAGGGGTAAGAGCACCTCTGGCCATGGGGGTTGTGTTTGGTGGGATGAAAGCAAATGGGTTGTGACAGCACCCCATCCCTAGACTGTCTCAGCATCCACAAGGGCCCCTGTTCATGGAACACAGTGAAGCACCACCTGCTTTGCCCCCGCTGCTGACTACTGGCCACTCTGTCTGGAGACAATGGGAGCTGTAGGCCAAGAACAGCTGACACCTCTGACATAAAGACAGTTTGACACCCCTGACATAAAGAGCTGCTCAAGGACAGAATGATGCCCTTTACACCCAGATAACCATTGCTAATAGTATTCAGGCTGTCTGTGATTCTCAACGTTTCTTAACTCTCTAGCTTTCTCCCTCTGTAATTTGTAGTAATCCTCTGTCTTGCGACATCACAGGAGTCTGCATTATCCCACTCTTGCTCCTCGCCACTAGATGCTGCTGCCCAGGGCAGAGAAATCCACTTTGTTACGTAATGGCCCAGGATAAGTAGTCAGGAGCAGAACCACAGCATGTCATTTCAATTGACCACATGATGTTTTTAGGTGTACACATGAAAGAGTGTTCTGTGGATAAGGTAAGTATGTCTGAAATCAAATGCACCACACAGATATACTCATCAAAGGCCCAGGATTGGTTGCAGCTCCTTGCCACGAGCACACTGGATTGTAACTCCGTATGTGCTGCCATGTAATGTGTGAGAAAGCCCATAGATGGGCACATCATGCCATGGAAGTAATGATTCAATGTGTATTTCACAAGTAGTATGCCCTTACAGAGGCACCTTTGCCATGATAGATGTTTTCTGCTGCTTTATATGCTGAAGTGCTTTGTTTGAACACGTTTTGCGCAGGATTGAATTGAGCTAGCTCCTTCTCAAAAAACCGGAAGGGGTGCATTATTCTCTTTGGACTTGAAAATTTCCAGATAGTTGCTTACATGAGGTGCAGCAGGACGGCTCCATCACGCTGCACCCTGGGGCTGCTGTGGACTCATAAAGCAGCCTTGGTGCTTTTAAGAATGAGCACTCACATTCCATTCCATTCCTTTCCATTCCATTCCATTCCACCAACACCACTTCTGCAGCTTTCCCCATGGTAGCAGATGGGAGCAATTGTGGGGATGCAGCTTGTGCAACTGCCACTTGGGACAGCAGTGCTGTTGCTTCCATGTCCTCAGTGGCGGTGGCGATGTCTTCCGGCCCTTTACCTTCCGTTACCTTTATGCATCATGTCAGCCATTAGCTTTAGTCCTCCAGTTCAGCTGGTGTTTTAGACTCCAGAATCTTATTTTTTTCATACCATACATTAAATGACATTGAGGCTGTTTTCACAAGCAGTTAAACCTGGGCTTGGCTTCCCGTGAGAACCACCAGGAGCCACGCAGATCCCGGGGGTGCCATGGCGCCAAACCCAGTGCCGAAGTCTGGCTCTTAGCCTAGGTTAACAGAGCGAAGGCACTGTTAACCCAGGCTCCAGGATCATGTGTCAGTGCAGGCTGCTTGCAACCCACACTGACACAGAGACAAGCACCTAGAGTGCCGGTCTCCTGAAGGAATCCCCTAATCACCATGCTCATTGTGTGGTGCATTGTGGGATTTCCCTGGCCTCCGGAACACCATGCCAATCATTGCATGTGCACAGTGGCTCAGCACAACTGCAGCCGGATGGTCTGTGGGGAAGCTAGGCTTAACCATGCCTCCCCCCCACCGGCCTGCGTGATCATGTGAAAGACTTCAATGTTTGCTGTGGACCCAAAGGCTCGTCAGTGAAGAGAATGGCTCTGAGCATGTACAGAGTTTCCTATTCCAAGCAACCACAACCAGCTCCCATACATTTGGGCTTCCGTAATAGCTGTGTGGCTTCCACCTAGGCTCAACTTGCAACTTTGTATGCCACATTAGCCTGCCACGTAACTTCTGCTAAGTAATGATGATGGGATCTGATTCTTACAGATCTGACAGCTCTTTATTTTACTCTTATTATAAAACATCAGCACAGGGCTTTATAGTTTAACAACATTCATTGGTTGTAAACAATCAACCCCGTAACACCCACTTATTTAAAATAAATTATAATAAATTAATGATATTTTGCATCAGCAATACTACAAAAAAGGTACTTTAACTGGACATTTTTTCAGTCTCTATTCTGATGCAAATAATTAAGTAAAATCCGAAGAATTAAATATGTCTAATTCATTATATATCTCTATATAATGTTTTATATACATGTTACAATAATAATAATAATAATATATCAAAATGTGTCATTGCTCCTTAGAATTGTCTTTCAAGTCTGGTTCTGAAAATATGTACACCCATTTAATTAAGTTTGCTGCTATATAGGACATTTAATGTTCAAAACAGAGAAGTGTAAAGTTACATCAAAGCAATATCATCTATACACATTCTTGAAGTTCATTTAGCATCCTGAAGTCTTTCAAGGATGTTAATGTGATCTTTGCGTTATAACAATTACATGTACACCGGGTGCACATGTACAGAAATACATACTGTACGTGTGTGTGTGTGTGTGTGTGTGTGTGTGTGTGTGTGTATATATATATATATATATATATATATATATATATATATATATATCCTTAATCGTATATACAATTGGATGTGTATATATAAATATATAACATATTGTATGTTGTACTATTACACATTACATTATACTAAAACTAATGTAAAGTTAGTTTGTGTATTGACACATATGGCCTGAACCAGCAAAGGTGAGCTTCACAACTGGTGTGGCAGGTATGCATCACAATGACTCAATTTAACTTGACAGAGAGGTGTGTGGTGAACATCTCCATCTGGAACTACTAGGGTTGGTTGATTGTCTGGTCATTGTAGTAGAAGCAAATTCAGCTCTCAGATATGCATTTCCATATGCTCATTAATTTTTAGGATTCATGATTTCAGAACATATGTTTACAAGGAAGTCTCCTAGTCCATAGCTATCTAACTCAATGACGTTATGTGTAGGAGGGTTTCCTCTTGCCTTCTATGAGATGAAAACATTTAGTAATCAGAAATGAATTCAAAGCCATTTCTCATAGTAGAGATGGGAGCCTCTGCTTTCACAGAGTTCTGAATAATTGTTAATGAAAGCTCTTTGTTGCCCACAACGAGATATGGATTGTGGTCATTAAAGCTCTTATGTTCACACATATATCCGAGGTTAGAACTGGCCCCATGTTAACCTTTGGTTTATTTATTTTTTAAGCTCACCAGCTTAAAAGTATTTTATACAACAGTTATCTTACAAAATACAACTCTTAGCAGTCAGCACACATTCCTAAAACTTACAGGACTGGTTAAGATGAATGCTGAAGCATCAGAGGGTTGTGCCTGGAGTGCACCTGTCCTGATATCATTGCAGGACAACCTAATGTGCTGTTGGGTTGCCCTTTAATTGTGTGAGAGGGGTGTTAATCTGAACCGCCTCTACATGCTTTCTAAAACTCTGTGTGTGTGTGTGTGTGTGTGAGTGAGAGAGAGAGAGAGAGAGAGAGAGAGAGAGAGAGAGAGAGAGAGAGAAACACAAACATTCTGATATGTGTCCAGATGTCCTGCAGTGACATCAGGACAGGCATACTCTAGGTGCAACCCTGTCCTGCTCACGAGCTGGATCCAGAGTTCATCTGAACCAGCTCAGAGTGATTTCATCTTCCTCTCTTGTATGTCCCTATATTACATTGCATGTATTTCCAATAGTCACATTTCACTGGACCCAATGCATGCACAGAACTAAATGCCTGTAGGCACATTCCTTTTATAATCTATGAATAGGAAAATATTCTATGTATGTCACGGGGAATGTGCAAATTGTACTCTTGCGCAACTGCACACGTGCAACATTATAAGGTGACTGCAATGTTGTGTGGTATGTCAGCCAGTGGCTTCAATCCAGTAACAATTTGCTACAGAGCATTTTCTGTATACATTACTCAACAATTGTAGTTGTAGGCCCCTCTTAGTGCATGGGCCTTGTTCATTTCTATGCATTTGTTGAAAAGGCAACTACTATCTGATCTACCCAGATGGGCTCTGAGCCTTTTTAGCCCTGATTTGATTCTATAATTGTTCACGCCTCCCCTTTTATTCCTTTTATTGGTCTTAACGTTCAATATAACTTTTACTCTGACTTTTTTAGCTCTGTTATATTATTTTTAACTCTACTATTTGATGTCCCCTTTAATGTCTTTTATGCACTTTTATGACTTCTAAACATAGTAATAGTATTATTATTATTATATGCATTTACATTTTTAGTATTTTAGTACTTTTAGCTCTTTTAGCATTTGCATTTTAACACCTTCATACATTCTAAGTACTATTAGTTCTTTTAATGTTAATATGCATCATCACCTATGTAACTACCTTCCACTTCCACTTTTATTTACTTGTATTCTCTAACATGTATTTTTATGCTGGTCTATGGCTGTAATAAAGGATGATGCTGATGCTGATCTACCCAGAAGAGCTGTGATGAAAGAAGGGGAGGAAAGGCGCTTTTACTTTTTGCCTGTACATTATATATAACATGCGTTCTACTTTTTGCAACCATCCCCAGTGGGTGATTCTTCCAGCTGAGCCTGCCACAAAAATCTGTGCAAAAAGTTGGGGGGTGGGTGGGGAGAGACCTTACTACAGCTCTGCCCTGTCCTCTGGTCATTTGTTTAAGTGGTAAAAATGCACAGAAGAGCCTGTATTGTGTAACCTCCTCAGGCGAAATCTGTATTAGCACTAGGAATTTGTCGGAAAGTGTTTTATGAATCCGATTTTGTTTTCCCCATTATTATAACTTCTGTGGCAATATTTCAGCAAGTGTGAATTACCAACTTGTGAACATTCACCTATCAACCCACCCACCCACCCCAAAAAAACAACACACACACACACATTTTAGGCCATGTTCACTACAAAAACAGGATGAGGAATGCTGTCACAAACAACTTTGTCTGTTGTCATTTTTGCATGGCACTCTGCTCCTCCACATTCAACCCCCCACCCCAGTACCCAAACAAAGACAGTTATAGTCATACGCTCTTACAAAGTAGACTTTGTAAAGTATTATTGGTAGGTAATAATATATTTGTGGCTCAGAATTCAAAAGTTTCAATTATAATTAAATTAGACAACATAGACAATTGTAAAATCAGAAAGTCAGGAGAATGAACTAGAGACAAGAACTGGAATATGCTTAATGGAGAAGTTTAGGAAAAGGGGGAAAGGGAAGGAGGCTGACATGCAAAGCAGTGCTAGTTCTTGCTCAATATACTCTTGAGACTTCTCTCTACTGCTTCATCTAATTCTTCTTCCAACTCCTCCTTCTTGGACATGGCCAATTTAGACTGGTAATCTTTTACTACTTGGTCTATGTAGGGTGCACTTTGAGTCCCATGTAGCATTAATGTCCATTCCTTCAGGACTCCCTTCTGAGGCATGATACCAACAAACCCAACTTCCAGAACCCAAGTACCTCTGGGGTCTTCTCCCCAAGAATGTGTCGTCATGAAAGGCCATTTGTCAAAGCCCACCTTGGAGTCATCATCTCTTGGACGTCGACTCAGCAAAATAGATTTGGTCCCCATCGGTGAAGTCATGTTGATATTCAGGTCTCCTCTCCTGGTAGAGTTCACTGTTATAACTGCCTGAACATGTTCAAGGTAACGGACAAAGTTCTCCTTCCCCTCGCAAGCATCCGTTGTAAGAGTCAGAACCAACTTGCCACTGGATGGTATTTTCCTGGGGTTTAAAAATGAATAAAAATAGTTTTAAATGCTTGACATGACACAAATTTATTTATGTTCCAGAGTTACACACTGGAACATGAATACATAAAATATTGCAACAAGAATATTATTAACCAGAGAGTGACATATCTCTACATAGTTAGCAACTGAACATTATTGTTCTGAAGACTGCAAAGTAAGTGGGATAGTCTAATAGGAAATAGCCTCCCAGTGAGGTTCATCTGGCTTCATCACTTTGTTCTTTTAGATGCCAGGTGAAGACGTTTTTGCTCAGGCCTTTTAAATTTTGATCTGAGTTTAACTGGTTGTTTTAAAAATGTCTTTTAAATTGTTTTGTATTATATTTTGTATTTTCTCTCCCCTCCCACCGCCAGCTTTTTTTGGTCTATGTTTAAATTTGTTGTGGTTTTTTAAAAATAATCTCATGTTTTAATGTTGTGTTGTAAGCTGCCCAGAGAACAATTTGTTATTGGGTGGGGGGGGGCTAACAAATAAAGTTGTTTATTATTATTATTATTATTATTAACAACAACAACAACTATTATTTCTTGTTTACACAGTCAGACAGGTGTTATTGACTGGTTTGTTTTATCCAGATATCGAGTCCTTCCCAAGGACCTGGGATGGCTCAATTTTATTGTCAATGTTGTTGCTGTTGTTATTATAGATATCGTCGCAGAATATAGGCTGTTCCCAGTAAAGTTGCTTTTTGTAATTGGCTGATGAATAACTATTATTCATAATGAATAAAAAATAATAATAATGAATAACTAATAATAACTAATCAAATCATAATAACTAATAATTCATAATAATCATTCATAGTAATTCATAATAACTAATACATCATAATAACTAATAACATAATAACTAATAATAACTAATCTAATCATAACTAATCAAATAACTAATTCATCAAATAATAATGAATAACTAATAATGAATAACTATTTATTTATTTATTTACATAGTCAGACAGGTGTTATTGACTGGTTTGTTTTATCCAGACATCGAGTCCTTCCCAAGGACCTGGGATGGTTGGATTTTATTATCAATGTTGTTGCTGTTATAGATATCGTCGCAGAATATAGGCTGTTCCAGGTAAAGTTGCTTTTTGTAATTGGCCGATGGTGATTTCTGTGGCCCCTATGGTGTTGAGGTGCTCTTCAAGGTCTTTTGGAATTGCACCTAGGGTGCCAATTACCACTGGGATGATTTTGGTCTTTTTCTGCCACAGCCTTTCAATTTCAATTTGTAGATCTTTGTATTTGGTGATTTTTTTCTATTTCTTTGTCTTCTATTCTGCTATCCCCTGGTATTGCTATGTTGATTATTTTGACTTGTTTTTCTTTCTTCTCGACTACAGTTATATCTGGTGTACTGTGTGGCAGAAGTTTGTCTGTTTGTAGTCGGAAGTCCCATAATATTTTTGCATCTTCATTTTCTACAACTTTTTCAGTTTTATGGTCCCACCAATCTTTGGCTACAGGTAGCTTGTATTTTTTGCAGATGTTCCAGTGTATCATCCCTGCTACCTTGTCATGCCTTTGTTTGTAGTCAGTCTGTGCAATCTTTTTACAGCAGCTGATTAGGTGGTCCACGGTTTCATCTGCTTCTTTACAAAGGCGTCACTTGCTGTTTGTGGTGGATTTTTCGACTTTTATTATTATTGTTATTGTTATTATTATTATTAACAGTACAAATGCAATAAGAGCAGAAGTCAAAAAATTATTATTATCATTAATAATAATAATAATAATAATAATAATAATAATAATTGTCTCTTTCTAAATTGACCTCTGCCTGCCTGCCCCTGAATGTCATAAACCCCAGTACATAGATTACAACCCTCTCCACCAAATAAAGTTGGGAATAATTAATTGCAGGGCCAGTGGTGGAATAGTATCACTGGAGTAAGATTGGGGGTTAGAGGGTTTGTTGTGTGGGGACTTTGTGGGATTAGAACATGGATTTGTGGCCTTAGTAATACTTTCTTCTGTGGCATTTGCCCTCTCAAATCCCAGGAGCCAAATTACCTATTTTAAAATGCAAATTCCCAGTGCCAATGTGTCTCTGTACGTCAGGCTGGGTTTCTGTGTGGTACAGAAAGCACATGCACACCAAAGATATTGTATGAAAAGGATCCTGGGTGGCAGTGGAGAGGAAGCAATTGGCTTTCCATATCTGCGTGGAACACAGATGTTCTCAGTTCTCACTCATTAGCAGCAGAGCTTAGCGGCAACGCCTCTCTATACACAGCAGAGCCCGACAGTGTCTAAAGCAGGGCTGCTGAACTTTAGCTCTCCTGCAGACATTGGCCTACAACTCCTATGATCCCTGGCTATTGGCCACTGTAGCTGGGGATTATGGAAGTTGTAGTCCAAAAACAGCTGCCGGGGGGTGGGGCAGGGTTGAGGAGGCCTGTTCTAAAGCAAGGGGAGATGCAATGAGAGGAAGGAGGAGGACCACAAAAAGCCATCATTATTTATTCCTCTGACCCCCTCAGCTTCTGGGAAGTAAGTCAGCAAATTTATGAACTCCAAGGGGGGAGACAGTGCAGCACATTGTAAAGGAAAGCTTCAGTGGCTGGAAAATACTTCCCTTATTTGGCTCTTTTTCTCCTTCATCTCCGCTCCCAGCCTCAACCCACCCTAGAAAATGCCCAGGCTCAACAGTTAAATAAAGCCTGTCCTACTGACAGGCAGCCACCTGTCTAATGGCATAGCGGGGAAGTAACTTGCTTAGGGAGCAAGAGGTTGCTGGTTTGAATCCCCACTGGTATGTTTCCCAGACTATGGGAAACACCTATATCGGGAAGCAGCAATATAAGGAGATGCTGAAAGGTATCACCTCATACTGCGTGGGAGATGGCAAAGGTAAACCCCTCTTGTATTCTACCAAAGAAAACCACAGGACTCTGTGGGTGCCAGGAGTCGACACCGGCTTGACACACAACTTTACTTTACTGACAGGCACTTCTTTCGCATTCATTAAACAGCTAGGGATTAGTTTGGATATGCATGAGGGTTAATCAGAAGATCACACACTTTCTAATCTTATTTAATTTCATCATCCCATTCTCATGTATTTGCTCTGACAATAAGGGCATACTAACTACTCAACCTTTTTTTGTTACTCCTATAGGCTGTATATTCCTTCCTGGCCTATCCGTCAAATAATGTATCTTGTATTGAAGCATTGTAGAGAAAAGGCTACCTGCAACAACTTCTACTACCCTTGGAAATAGAGACACCATTATCCTTTTTATGCTCAGGTGTGCCCTTAAAAACTATAAGTCCCAAGGTTCTTGCTAATCTTTACATATTTAGAAGCAAAGTTTGCTTGCTCAGCCAGAGGAGAAGTTCTTGGAAGCAAAAAGAGAAGAATATCTTTGAAACATCAATCTGTAATGCAGCCAAGCATTATGAGCTAGAGAAGTCCACTTTCCAAGTTTGGTAAATAATATAAACCTTGGCAACACTGGTAGGTGATAAATTCACATAGTTGTCCATAACTACCGATAGATTGGGGCCGCTGACTGACAGGTGGAACATTGAATTCCCTACTTGGGGAGATCCATTCCCTTGCCTTCCTCCTAACCTTCTGTAGGGAAATGAATACAGTTTTATTCAGACATGCCTTTGGAGAATGAGGAAAATCTTGATGCATGACATTTGGTGTTTGGCTATGGCATTTTAACAGTGTTTTAATTATGTCTTTGGGCTTTTAAAGCAGTTTTATACTGTCTTTGTTTTATACTGTTGTAAAGCCACCCAATGGTGCAGCGGGAAATGACTTGCCTAGCAAGCATGAGGTTGTTGGTTCAAATCCCCGCTGGTATGTTTCCCAGACTATGGGAAACACCTATATCGGGCAGTAGTGATACAGGAAGATGCTGAAAGGCATCATCTCATACTGTGTGGGAGGAGGAAATGGTAAACTCCTGTATTGTATTCTACCAAAGACAACCACAGGGCTCTGTGGTCACCAGGAGTCGACACTGACTTGACGGCACACTTTACCTAAACAAGGCTATATTAGTAAAAGTCAGTATAAGAAAATAAAAAGAAATAAAGACATGCTCGGGGTTGAGCCAGTTCTAAATGTGACAAATTATATTAGGACATTAAGGTTTATTAAGTTCTTCTTTGGTTTATTCTGCCGTGTAGCAGTGACTCTAGAATAGTTAGTGACCCTACACAGGTAGTTTGAATACACCATGAAAAGCATTAAATACTTTGTTTGCTTTGTGTTCTCCAAGTCTCCAATTAAAGGCTAGGTAGTTAAATTATTTTCTGATTGTCCTCATGTGGTAAGCAGAATGAGTCAACAAGCAAATCAATTAATACTAATTGACTGCAACAGCTAAAGTTCAATTGAATTATTTGAAATATTGACTGAATGGTGGCCAATTTATACTTCCAACAGCTGCAATTTACATTTTTCAGTGTTATCCCTGAAAATGGTTGTACTTTATAGGAAAGCAAAATGATATATAGCTCTAGCCTAAAGCTGCTAAAGTTTATGGCATTTATTAATAATGTTTGATTAGTACAAACGTGTTTTATCTCATTTTTATAAAACCCATCAATCTGATTTTTTAAAGAGCAAATCCAAAGCTAACAGAGTTATAAGGCCTGCATTCTGTATCATTAAAGGTCACAAAGTACACAATGAAAGTAGGCAGCAAGCGTCTAATGTATGACCTTCTCTTATGTAAATGCCAAACCTTCTCGTAAGTAAATGGCAAATTCTTACAATGGTAAGAATTATCATTATACTGAATTTTCATGAAAAGTGAAAGGTGCCATTAAATGAAAATGATTCTTCATTTAATCATGCAGTGTCATGGTGCCATTTAGCCAGTCAAATCTGATTACATCACTGAGGACAAAAAAGCCCCACCACTGTCTCCACTTTGAAAGGAAGCAGGGAAGGGATCCTGTTGCCCAGGTAACTTCTACACTTGATCTTAGCCATAAGGCCGAGAAGCAATGCCCAGGTAACTTTATTGCCTGCCACTGCTAGGCAAGACATTTCCCCCAACCCAGTTCTAATTCCAAATAATTATGCATTACTAGTTGGGGCAGAATGTAGATTCAAATGTGCATCCCCATTCAAATTCTGTCCTAACTAATTAACTATGTATGACTGAATTGGAGCACAGGAGCATCAGACTTGTTGCCTCGGCAACTAAGACATGTCCCCTTCCCCGCAAAAACCCAGGCACCTCATGACCAGCTTCACATCTTTTATGTATGGAATGGAAAAGTTAAAGAGGGAGGGTACTTTTCATGAAAATAAACCCCTAACCCATTTTGGCTTAAAACTAGCAAGGGGAACAATGTTCCTGACTCATAACATCTTTATACATCTCCATTTATTTGGTTTCTTATGTGTTGGATAAAAAAGGGGTTCTCAGTAGGGACTGAAATTCATAACAACTTCCCAGATGCAAGGAATCTTGATACAAGTTGCTTCAAAGGTGCCTCAAGCCTCTGCTAAGGCATCCTGGAAAACCACATGCAGATATATAACCTGTATATTAAATATAGGGGGATTCCACACAGATTAGCCTATATATCCAGTTTTTATTAGACAGCATCATCTATATATTGTGGATGTGGTCTAAAAATGTACAAAGGGATCCATGATTTATTGCTTTCAGAATTCAAAATGGTGCCCTGATATTGGAAAAACTCTGTTGCTGCTCTAGGAAAGTTAACATGTGAATAGCACAGAATTCTTCTTTTGGCAGGAAGGTGCTTTAAAAAGTTGTGTGTGACACCTGATGGCACTGGTTACATGCCTCAAGAAAAATATTCAGCAACTCAAAACTGTAGTACACTATAGTATCTCACCAAACGCAATAAAAGGGATCACCTGGACCACTTTGGATAATCTTATTATTTATTTTACCAATCTATGTGCTCCCTTTAAAACTATGATGTTCCCTAGGTAGCTTGTAGAATAAAATCAATAATAATCAATAATAAGACATTTTGATCTTTAGACAGGTAATCTTGTAAGTCAATGGAGTAGGAGTGTACAAGACCCTGTCAGCCTCCCATATGACAGCCTGGGATGGCTTGCAGAGGCCTGAACTGGGCCACAGCTGGCCCGGGCTGTCATTTGGGTGGGCGGCAGGAAATGGGGGCTTAGAGGAGCCCCTGCCGCCACCATATGCTACTTCTCTGCAGCCGCCTCTAAAGGTATGGAGGCCAATGGAGGTCACTTTCTTGAGCTATCCTCCTCCCATGCCGCCTTTACCATTAGGATTTGGATTAGGATCCATTCTCAAGGATTCCCCTTTATAAGTATACCTGAGCTAGTCCGTGAGCCGGTTCTTCAAAACACGGGTCAGGTAGCTTTGAACTTGGACCGCCCAAACCGAGCTGGCTCAATGTCAGGGCCCAGCTCGAAGCGGGCCGGCTCATGCATCCCTACAATGGAGTCCAAACAGTTAAGCATGGCTAAGCCCCACTGATTTTAATGAGACTATAAACTTCCAACTGGACTGAGATCTTCATGTTTGTTTTCACTTACTGAGGCTCTTGTATTGATCCACCTACACAGTGAAACCTCTCTGGTACAGTCTTCCAGTCTTTGGCCATCTTAACCATTGCCCCAGCATCAAGGACACCATAGCCAAACAAGTGGTTGAACTCCAGGCCGACACCATTTCTTCGCCACTGGTGAACTTCATCGTGAAGCTGGTTCCTTTTGGAGGTGAGCACTGTCAAGTGTTGCATGTCCCTCCATGTCAGATCGAGGCTGCAAGAGAGTAAGATGGTGAAAGTTGGCGTCTCTATAAAGTCAGAAAATACTATTTCCTTTTAGCTCTAGGCAAAAATTATAGGTAGCCATGTTGGTCTATTTATAAACACGCACAACAAAAGAACGGTAAAGTAATACCTTCATTAGAACCAACTAAAATATCACAAAGAAATAAATAAGCTTTCAAGATATCTCTGTGAATCAGGCAGCCACTGAAAAAACTGCTGGGTTTTATATTTTCAAAGGGAGAGCAGTCATTGCTTTTCTGCCCTTGTAGTCTTTGATGCAACCCGAGATCTATTTGCACCAAGTACAGCCTAGCCTAATTAGACTGGTGTACTATTTCCCCTGCTCGGTTTGAGACTTATTGAAAGCTGGCAGTTTTTCATCAATTTCTCCCCCAGTTTTTTTAAAATTTGTTGTTATAGTTGTTGTTTAACATCCAGCCTGGTGAAGGCTTTTGATGAATCCAAAAGCATGCTCACTTCTTTGCAGCTTTATCTTTGGCCCTAATAAAGGTATTAATCTTTTCTTGCTATTGTGGACATACAAATTTTGTATGACTGGTTTTATTAAAATTTGGTCTGGAATACCACTGTCTATTTTACAGCGGTGTGTCAGATCCAGTTTTGGCAACACCTGATAATTAAATACTGCCATACGAAATTATATTATACAAAATATATATTTCCACAATATATTCCATATCAATAGCTCTAGGTCAGCTGTTTCCTCTGTGCAGCCCCCCCCCCGGCCGCTGCCATTCCAAAGCCCCCCAGAGTTCTATAGCTCTATTAATAACCAGCAGAGGCTGTTCTCATGCACAGGTGAAACTGGGCTAAGGAAGTGCAGCCTGGTTTCCCATGCGTGAGAACCACCAGGAGTCACTCAGCTACTGGCAGCACCGCGGCGGCAAGCCCGCCTCTGGAGGCCACCTCCAAAATGAGGTTAAGCGAGCAAACGCTCCCTTAGCCTCGTTTCTAGGATCACCTGCCAGCCCTGGCTGGTGTTGAGGGGATCCCCATAATGAACCACACACTCGTGCAGTGCATTATGGGAGTTCTGGGGAGCAGGGCGATGCGCTCCGGGTCCTGGCCCTCCACACTGCCCGAGGGGGCAGCTGCATGTCTGGATACATGCTCTCTGTGCCCAGACCAGCAGCCCGGATCATCTGTGGGGAGGCAAGCATTTCACGGCTTCCTCCCCACTCACCCTGTAGCCCCCTTCTCACCAATCATGAGAAAAGGGCTCATAATTTCATGATTGTATCAGGGATGAGGGTTAGCCTTAATTTAGATAGACAGTTTACCCCTGCTAACTAGGCAAAGAGGCATTTTAAAAAGTGATAGCTCTCTTATATTTAGCAGGGTTATACATAGCCCAATACAGAGTCCCCCCCCAGCTGACATCAGAGTGAGAATCCCTTTAGGAGGGGGAACTATCCTCATCCCTTCTGTTATCTAAACAACTTTGAGCAGGTTTTTGTTGAAAAGCAGTATATAAATATTCTAAACCACAATAATCAGAACAAGACTGTTCTACAGTAAACGAGTGCAGTTCTTGGATAAATGGATATGTGGGACCAACCACAGAAACCCAACCTGAAGGGAAATATGTTGTGATAAACGATATGAAAATAGGTATCTGGACAGTGTCATGGATCACTGAAAGCCAGCATTTGTGTCTAAGCAGTGTGGGAAACCTTTTGCCCTTATTCTCCAGGGGAGCCATGGGAAATCCCTATTTTACAGTGTTGGAAAACACTCTAGGCCTCATCCAGTGTTGCTTTTGCTTTCAGGAAGAACATGTTGGTGCGGGAGCAGAAAGTGAAAGTGGATAGTGGATGAGAGCAGAAGTATGAAACAAAGCCAGGCAGTGTGTAAAGAAACAGGCATGATTAACTGGGAAGTGGGCCAAGCATAGGAAGCAAGTAGGCCAGGGATAACTGAGCCATAGCAGGGCAAACGCTCAAATGAATTTAGGAGAGTTGCGAATATATATGCATTCATGAATATGTATGCAAGAGTATGCAAATCAGGGTACTGCTTTATTTCGATAACGTGAAGTTTTAGGCTTCAGCTTGTCCAAGCGTTAAGAAGCTTGCTCACAACCACACAGAGGAGTAATTTGAACTCATAACTGAGAGCTGTTTTCACCCACTTTGCCTCCAGCGCAAGTGCAAAGACTCCAGCAGCCTCTGGTGCAGCTGCAGATGTTCCAGAATGGCGAAGTGTGCAGTTGCCGTACAGATCGGTTGTAGCCTGAAACAGGGCATTGGAAAGTGAATTTGAAGAACAATCTCATTCTCCTATAAGCTTGAGAGATTCAAAATAGCATGAAGTAGAATATCGGTTCTCCCGCCAAGATTTCATTTTTCTATACCTCCGTTCCCTCCATTTACTAAACAGGCAATAAATTAAAAATTAGGGGAGGAATGGGAACCGTAACTTTGCTGAAAAATTAATTTTTCCATTATTTAAAATTCAATCTGATTTTGATGCATAACAGGGACAACTGAAGAAGAAACCATTTGATCATTCTGCTTGATCATCCAGGCTATTTGCAATAGTTGGCCATCACAGAAGGCTGGCTTGTTTTTCACAGTGTAATCACTAGAGGGCGATATTATGTACATTTTCCGGACAATTTCCTATCACAAATAGCCCTGTAATAATCATGAAAGTAACACTGGTCCAGTCTTCTTATAGCTACCTCCATCCAAGCAATTTCAGTTACACCAGTTACCATGGAGATGTAACTGAAGGCTAATTCTCATGAAGATTTTTGGGGGGATGTGCAGAAATTAATGCTTGTTGGCTTTCCCTCATGGTAAATTGGTTGTGTGATTGTTTCAGCGTATTTCCAAATCAGATCTCACCACATCCTCTCTCATTCCATTTGGGAATGTTTGAGGATTGTTGAGCTGCACTTGATATGTGTTGAAATGATGAAACAATGATTTACCAACACACGCTGAAGCCAGCTTGGATTGATCCCACTGTGGCAAAAATGAAGTGGAATCAATCCCCATTAGCCCTCAGAAATCAAGCTTTTCTGTTCAGTGACCCTGTTTCACAAATCCACATTCAACTTTTCTAGAACACAAGAACACAAAGAAGAAAGTCTGGCACTTTCTTTAATCTGGAATTAAAGATTAAATTGTAATGTTGTAGCATCAATTGTAACATTACATTGTAATGTAGGAGGAGTAACCTTGAAATCATCAAGCCAACTCCCTACAGCAAAACAGCATTTCTCATTGTCCACATACAAATGACTAGTCCACATCAGTCCAATTATAGTATATCATAAGAAATGGTAAACTATTCGTGTGAGAGGTTCCTGCAAGACAAGATAGGCAAAAAGATCAAACCTGGCTCCGAGAAATAATAGAGTCATAGAATAGAATTGTAGAGGTGGGAGTGGCCTTGTAGCTTTTCCAGTCCAACCCACTTCTCAGTGCAGGAAACTGCTATCCTGTAGTACAGGGCTTCTCAACGTGTGGGTCCCCAGATGTTATTGGACTTCAGCTCCCATAATCCCCAGCCCCAGTGGCCTTTGGTTGGGAATTATGGGAGTTGAAGTCCAACTACATCTGGGGACCCACAGGTTGAGAAGCCCTGCTGTAGTAGATGGCTGACTAGTCTCGGTTTGAAAACCTCCACCAAAGAAGAGCCTAACATTGCACAAGGCAGACTGTTCTACTGTTGAACAGTTCTTACCGTTAGGAAATTCCACCTAACCTCTAGTCTGAATCTGCTTGCTTGCAATTTCAACAACTTTCATCACTCCACAGACACTTGCAGATTCACCAGCCATTCTTATCTCGCGTTACAATCCCAATCCTAGATATTTTAATAACTTTGGAAGTTAGGGATGAGGGGTTAAAAAGCTCCCTGCAACCTCCATCATCTGCAACTTTCCCCCAGGAGAGGACAGATCTGCTCTTATGATGGAGGAAGATAAAAAAGAGACATTAATGGTGTCATAAAGTTGTGCTGTCGAGTCGGTATCAACTCCTGGCAACTAGGGATGTGCATGGAACCGGACAGGGGAGGCTCAAAGGTGGCGGGGCTGTGTGTGTGTGCCACTTTAAGTGTGGGGGAGGGTGAACTTATCCTTTCCGCTGCTCTTCCCCTGCCGCCGCGCATTTTTCAGTAAGTCCATGGGGCCGGCAGCGTAACTCTCTGCCACCCTGTTTGCCCCCGTTTACTGGATATACCCGGAAGTATCCGGTGAGCCTGTGCATACTGGCATGCGTCACACCTGCCGGGCACACATATGCGATGCGCACACCCCTGCGCTGCTGCGTGCAGGCGCACCCAATATTTCCGGGTATATCCAGTAAACGGGGGCAAATGGGGCAGCAGGGAGGTATGCTGCCACCCCATGGACTTACTGAAAAAGGAGCACCGGTGGGGGAAGAGCAGCAGGAGGGGTAAGTTCACCCTTCCCCGCACTTAAAGTGGCACCCCCTGCCTTCAAACCAGCAGAACCACCCGTCGTTCGAACCAGTTTGGAGGCCCACTTCCAAACCGGTTCCGTGCACATCCCTACTTGCGACCACAGAGCCATGTGGTTTCCTTTGGTAGAATAGAGGAGGGGTTTACCATTACCATCGCCCGCGCGGTATGAGATGATGCCTGAGTTGCTGCTGCCCGATATAGGTGTTTCCCATAATCCAGAAAACAAACCAGTGGGGATCCAAACCAGCAACTTCTTGCTGATTAGGTAAATTACTTCCCCACTGAGCCATTAGGTGGCATATGCTACCTTTAAATCCTAAGAGAATAGGCTCTGTTTGGCAAGTCTGGAAAGGCTAATTGCAATGAGAGGAGACATCAAAACCCTGGGCCATAATATAAGACAGCAGATTGTTATGGGATCATCACCAGATGAAGAGAAAGGGTGCTATTAACTAGCATAGTGGGCCAGATCAGCACTCAAGATATCAGAGCTTGGAAAATATGGGGTGAAGTGTGGTCTGAAAAACAGATTCATCACCCTATATATTAATAAGAGCCAGCCTATATGATCACACAGACAGACAGGATGACATCACAGA
This sequence comes from Hemicordylus capensis, assembly GCF_027244095.1. NCBI lineage: Eukaryota > Metazoa > Chordata > Lepidosauria > Squamata > Cordylidae > Hemicordylus > Hemicordylus capensis. The sequence continues at coordinate 255,749,563 of NC_069657.1, forward strand.
ATCTGACATGACAAAAACCCCGTGTATCTGTTTCTGGGCATTACCATTTCTGATGACTGGGGGCAATCAGATGTTTGAATTCTTCCCTGCATGTTCAAAACCAGCATGTCAGGAAGAAAATTCTAGGCAGCTCTTCTCCCTTGACAGGCAACAGTAACAAAAATATATCAAGTGGGACTTCTGTTTGCCTGTTCCAGTCATCCGTCTCTTAGCTTAGCTGACACTTGTAGTCATTAGACACATTAAAGAGAGCAGAACACTCAACAAGATTCCATCTGGTCTGTAGATGTATTTATGCTTAGGGGAAATGCTCAGCCCTCAGAAAGGAGGATGCCATGAGATTGACTAAGAGACATGCAAAAAAGTATCATAATTGTTCCACTCACCACACCAGCTTCAGGATTTCTTTTTCTTCCATTACTAAAAGTTGATGCCAAGGTTGAGGAGCAGCTTTCATCATATAAAGCTGTCCGGCCATCATTAATAGCTGAATTGATGGAGATGGTCCACATGCTTGATGCATAGCCATCACAGTTACAGTCATCATAACTTCCTCCATCTCCAGAGGCCCACACATAGATGCTTCCTTTGCCACTACGGCCCTGCAAAAGATGAGAATTCAGTCTGATAGGTCCAAGCTACATACACAGATCCATTTCATTTGCAGTGAACTGGGGTGCCACTAAGATAGAGAAAAATGGTTATTGCAAATAAATACACAGCTACCCAAAGTAACAAACGGATTCAATTCTGCACACTTTTGTTTAGAGCTAATCACAGCCACCGCTGCAATCTTCTGTGCTCTGAGTGTTCCCATTTATGTCTTTATTTTCTTGGACTATACAAGATTTTCCCAGCAGATAGCATGACACACGAGAGAATCGATCAGAAGGATAATAGGGACAGGAGTAGGCTTTGTTACAAAGGACAGAAGTCCACTTAACTTGCTGGGTTGCTTGATTATCCGGAGTCAGGCACAATTAGAAAACTGATGTTCAAAAGAGCCCCTGCTTTGCTCAAAGGCCTGGGTAGCTCTGACACACATTTGTCTGCTTTGACAAGAGCAGAGATATATCTGTTACAAAAACAACTACGTAACAGACCAAAAAAAGCTGCTGATCAAACTGGGAGGACTCCTCTGAATTCTAACTGAGATAAAATAAGATTGGCAATATATCAGCAGAACTTTACAAAACTATGGGCAGTTTCACACATGACTGCCAACAAATATGGAAGTGGGGGAAATGTCAGGGATATGTTGGGAACTGAGAGGGCATGTTCCCGGCAGTCCAAACCTGCCCAAATTCAGTTCCCGGACTTTCTGCCTAACATTCGCAGATATTCTTCACCAACTCCCAGATTTTGGTTAGCAAATTTGAGAAAATATCAGGTGTTTCTCAAGTACCAGACTTGGGTGGGTTTGGATGTCATACGTTTGGACATACACTCTCTCAATTCCCAACATATTGTTAACATTTCCCCCACATACAGTCTTGCCAGCAGTTCTCAAAAACTGCCCCAAAGATACAAAGCACCTGTTGTTGTTCTTAAACTTTGATTTGTTTATTTATAGATTTATATTCTGCTGTTCAGTGCATGCATGCATGCACGCATAATGGCAACAAGAGTGTTCTGCATTAATTTGAATACATGTAGGATCCTCCTTTTGATGCATGCAAAGTGTAAAAATATATAAAAGAATGCCACTTATTTGAATCGGGTTGATTCATATTTGCACTGATTTAAGATTCCCCACTAACTGAGAGGCACCTTTTAAAAGTGGTGATTCTCTTTACTGAGCAGGGGGAGAGCAACTGGCCCTATCCAACCCCAGCTCAGCATCCCTCCAGTGGCTGTTGCTGGTGTCTGTCTTATTTTTCTTTTTAGATTGTGAGCCTTTGGGGGATAGGGAGCCATCTTTATTTATTTTTATATCTCTGTGTAAACTACTTTGGAAACTTCTGAAAAGCAGTATATAAATATATGATGTTGTTAAGATTTGGATGGCAGAAACAAGAGCCATTGTTGGCACATAGTTGCCAGTATTTGATTTGAATAAGCAGTTGCCAGTAGAATGGACATGAGGTGAGAGTGGAGAGGCGTGCAATTAACCTGCTTTAACAAATCCACTTGGATCAAGGCATTAGAACCTCAGGCTCTGACGCTGCAAGTAAGACAGAGGATGGAGAATAATGCATCACTGTATGTTCCAATCTATATGGTCATGATCCTGCCAAAGTGAAGCATTTTAAGTCCAGTTCTGCTAGATTATGTGCTCAGTGTATAAATTCAAAGTTGTCAGCCTTCCCCACTGAAGTCAGCTGAGTACCTGCACATATCCAAAAGGGTAACTGAAGAGCTATTTTGTAATATATATAATTGCAAATAATTATAATTATTTTGTAACAAAAATAATTGTAGCAGATTACCAGCCTTTGTCTCAGAGCAAGCCCACATGAGGGGAAGAAAAATGCTGAATCATCTCCTCTGAGCTTTCTGGCAAAGGCTTCTCACCATGGAGAGGAGAGCTGGTCTTAGCAAGCATGACTTGTCCCCATAGCTAAGCAGGGTCTGCCCTGGTTGCATATGAATGGGAGACTTGATGTGTGAGCACTGCAAGATATTTCCCTCAGGGGATGGAGCTGTCATGCCCTCGAGCTCCGACAGCGAGGAGGAAGGGGAAGCTGTCGGCTTTCCAGCCAAGTCAGGAATGTCTGAAGGGCAGAGCCCAGCTGTCAGCGTTCCTGAGACAGCTGCAGTAAATCCAGCTGATGATTTAGAACAGGCTCAGCAGCCTGAGTCAACAGAAAGCATGAGGAACCAATCAGGGGGTGAACTAGACATTGGAACACCGCTGACACCGCAACAACGCAGGTGTTCTAAACGCAGGACACAATTAGAAGCGGTTAGGAGGAGCAAACGGCTATTGTTGAAGGCTGACAAGCCGTAAATTCCTACCAGCTGGGAGGTCTCGGCTTGCTCCATAAATTACAGTTCCAAACTCTGACTCATTGCTGAGATTCAATGTTCGTCATTCAGCCGACAGCGTGCAGCCGAGCCGTGAACTTCCCTGGCCTTGGGCCAGACCTTGACAGGAGCTGCTCTGGGAAGAGCAGAAGGTTTCAAGTTCCTTCCTTGGCTTCTCCAAGATAGGGCTGAGCGAGATTCCTGCCTGCAACCTTGGAGAAGCCACTGCCAGTCTGTGAAGACAATACTGAGCTAGATAGACTAATGGTCTGACTCAGTATATGGCAGTTTCCTATGTTCCTATGTTCCAGCCTCCCTCTCCTGAGTTAAAAATCAACTCAAAAAGGCTTGTTAAAATTGCAAATAACAAAATAAAAATAAAAGCTTTATTCAAATGCTACAGACTGCTTTGGTCTGAGGCCCTCTCAGCTTTTAGTTACAGGTAAAATAAATACTCAGTAGGTTACAAGAATACTTCAAAAAGCACCCCAGATGATATTGGGGCTGCACAGTTTAAAAATCGTGGTTACCCAGTTGCAAAGAACATGGATGTAAGAAAACACAAAAGTATCTTTAAAAGTGTACAGAGTCTTTTACAGCGCCCTAGCTGGATGGACACAGGTTCAGCTTTTTTTTAGCTTAGTTGTGTTACAGGTAAACAATCAAACGGGTTCAGGAATATGCAAAACATATGAAAGAAATATATGTTTCTAACGTAAAATCTGACTAACAAACTGCTCCCTATGTTGAATCCTCTTTTCCTTGAAAACTCACCCAACAGCTGATGAGAGTCAAGCTTCCTGCAATCCTTTCTCTCAAGGATCTGCAGAGGTCCTTCCATGAGAGAATTCTCCAGGCTAGCTTTTGACCACAAGGCAGCAAAACTCTTAGTTGTTCCTCACTAAGCCTTCTACCTGTGCCTCTCTCACCTCCAGCCTAACTGCTTCTAACCAAGGAACCCTTCTCTTCCTACTCATGGCCCCCTAGGACTCACCCACCTGGTGTGCTGATTGGCTGGGCTCTGGAGTTCATCAGCCTTCAGTCAAGAAAGGGTTCACTTCCAGTTTACTCTTTAGTGGAGAGAAGGGGCTGGTCACTACAATAATACAATCTCATCATAGGATAAAGGGAACCCAGTAGTAACATAGTCACACATCCTACAACAGCACACCTGGATTCCACAACTGTATCTAAGGAAATGAAGGGTCTTATTAAAGGAAATAATCATTATCAGGCTGCTATCAGCCCTGATAAATGACTGCTTTTCTTAAATTCATTTCAGGTTTTGTTAAGTCTCTCAAGCACTCTGCTCAGCAAGCTTCCATAGTTCTGTGACTTTGCTACTCTCATTTCTCTAGTGCATTGTCCTCCACCTCCACCTTCAAGCAGTGAAAAATCTAATTGCTCATAATTCTTACTAAAGAAAAATAAGAAATATCATTCATTTTCTAATGCCCTTACTCTCCTTTCACTGGAGAACCCAATTACAATGTCATGATTAGATTATAAATTCTTAATGCTTCTTCCCAGGTAATTTCCATCTTTGCCGAATTTTTGTCCCTTAGGCACAACCATGTGACTGAGGCAATACAATGTTCGCCAGCACTACAGGAGGAAAGGAACAGGTCACATATTGCACATTGTGATGAAGCCAGCCCACAGCTTAATACAGGAGTCCAGTCCATGAATTACTTCTTTTTGAAGAGCCTACTATATAAAAAGCCAGCATATGGAAATGTAACTGGCAAGGGCCAGTTAATTTGATTGTTAATGACGTTTATCCTTTTTAGCAGGGAGAAGTTGAAACTGGAGGAATTCTATATTTCAGCTATAAATAAAATTGCAGGGAGAAAAGCAAATTTAAGGATGCTGAGAGTTATATTAAAATGAGGGTGACAAGTAATACTTTAAAGTTAAAATGCTATATTATGTATTGACTTGTCAAAGGCCATGTTACCCCAAGTCAGCTCTCACTGGTCTACTTTAGGGATGTGCACGGAACCAGGCGGCGGGTGGTTCAAAGGCGGGAGGGGTCGCACTTTAAGGGTGGGGAAGGGTGCACTTTCCCTTCCCTCCACTTTCCCCCTTTGGCGCTCCGTTTTTCAAGGCTCCTTCAGGGTGGCAGCATACCTCCCTGTCGCCCTGCCCCCTCTTTGCCCAGAAGTACCAGGCATGTTGGGCGGGAACGCCCTGTACTTCCAGGCAAAGAGGAAACGGGGTGGCAGAGAGGTATGCTGCTACCCTGAAGGAGCCTTGAAAAATGGAGCGCTGGTGGGGGGAAAGCAGAGGGAAGGGTAAGTGTACCCTCCCCCGCCCTTAAAATGTGACACACACACACCTGCCACCTTCAAACCAGCCAAACAGCCAGTTGATTGAACTTGTTCGGAAGCCCTTAAAAGGGCCTCTGAACAGGTTCATGCACACCCCTAGTCTACTTACTTTCTGATCATAGATTCTTCTTCCAATCTAACTAAGGGGTAGTTGAATAAATGAAATTGTGTCTTTCTGGAGTGAATCCGACAACTGACCTTGTACAAGTTGCACACTTCAGAAAGAACACATTTGATAATAACACTATACAGAGGGCATGAACAAAACTTCTGTTGTATTTAGCTATGAAGTATCTTGCTAAAAAGCCTGGGTTGAGTTAGATACTCCACAGGCTTGGGTGGTATCCAATAGAGTCACGTCTTTACTCAATAATTTCTTGGGTAGTTATTTGTCAATCTCTGATTCTTTTGCTTGACTGGTATAGATTGCAAGTGATCTGGTTAGAGTCTTTTCATTTCTGTGACCTGTAGAGCACCCCACCACCTCACCTTTGGAGGTACATAGGCATTAGGTCCAAACAGCAAAGATCTCTGGATGTCTGCAGTCCTAAACAGAAGCTCAAACAGCATAGAAATGAATGTGTAGAGCGGGCAAACTGCCATTATGCCTCTTGGCCCTATCTCCATGCATTGATCCAAATCTGTGCACAAGGGCCTATGCACATAAACTCCAAACACACAATCCATACCCTGGCTTTTTCAGGTGGCACATTTAGAGCTTACATGTGTAGGCCCCTAAGCACAAGTCCAGTTCAACGTGTGAAGTTTGGGATCAGGGTGAGCAGGCATGATCTCCCTTTACCGCTCTTCAAACACTGATATCTAGTGCATTTAAACATCAGAAGGCTAAGGTAACAGCAGAGCACAAAGTCCATATACACAAGATACAGTAAAATGACGCTGTTTTACTGTTCACAAGGCACTTTAAGGCCCCTAGAAGGCATTAAGCTGAATTAACTTTAAGGCAAAGCACTTGGGCCAGTAAACTGTTCACACTTTCCAGTGGCTCAGTTTTCTAATGTGAGTTGTGACTCTAGAATTATACACAACACACTTGGAAAGGATATTCCTGTAGAAGAACTAAACTACAGAGAAAGTGATGTTTAGGTAGGCCTGTTTCATCCATGCAGCCAAATGAGATGGTTACACTTCCCTAAAGCGGCATAGGCAGAGAGCTGTGCTTGATAACAGGCGCGGCCCGTGAACATGCCTCCGGGGAGGTGGTGGGTGGCATCTTTAAGAGTAAATGGAGCTGGTGCTCCATGCCACCCAGCAGCCACTGCGGTGGGGAACTGCCTCCGCCACTCACCTGGCCGCTGGCGGGGGCTTGCCTCCGTGGGAGCCAGGTGAGTGGCGGAGGTGATCCCCTGCCACGGGGGCTGCTGGACGGCACAGAGCACTGGCTCTGTTTACACTTAAAGAAGCCTCCCACCGCCGCCCCCCGGAGACCTTCTGCAAGTAAAGCATGTGCCCCACCATCACTGAACTATTCTTCTTCAGGTGCTATCTCCTACTGGAGGTTAGCTATCATTAAGGCAATTCTGACTTTGGATGCCGCTGCTCTAAAATGTTGTAAGGATGTGCATCCAAACCATTCCTGCAAATTTTTCAGCCAAAATGTTCTTCGTCTTCTGACACTTCTTCCTTTCATCTTTCCTTGCATGATTAACTTTCCCTGCATGAGTAATCATTTCCCCTCTAATAACATGGCCGAGATATTCAGGTTTTCTTTTCTTAATGATGCTAATCAGCTCTTTCTCTTTTGCCATTCTTCTCAAAACTTCCTCAAAACTATCTATGCATTGAACTGGCCCATCCCATTTTAGCCACTGCAACACAACCATCCTCAAACTAGGGGCTGCATCACTAGGGGAGCTGCTCACCCTAGCCAGTTACTATGTGGAACTCAACCCATGCAGATACTTTACAAATGCCCTTAGAGTAATATCAGAGGGAAAACTCCATACTCCTCATGGTTCCCAATAATTTACCTTCCAACTTTATGGCAACTGAGACAAGAATATGAGACTAGTATGAGAGTGTATATTCTTCAGTGTGCCCCTTCTGGGACCCTGAAAAATATTCTTTTCAGATTAACAGGACATTAAAATTCTGTGTGTCTCTTTTGCTCTGCCAATATTACAGTTCTCCTCATTTATTCATGAGTAATTTCCTTGGTGTATGAACATCAAGCCCTGGAGAGCAAAGGAAGAGTCACATGTTTATTCATGTTGGAGTTTTATTAAAGAACCATGACATTTCTGTAGCATAAGTACTTTCCTGCTCTGGAAATAGTCAGAAATTAGATTTACATTATGTATGGGGTGGGAGTAGGGAGAGATATTTAAAAAAATAAATAAATCCAAACTTGACTCATAAGAATACACCAACTCAGGATTTGGGCAAAACTTGCACTGAATTCCCCCCCTCCCCCAAAATGTGAAAGGAGCTCAAGGATCATCATGGCTCATGGTCATCACTGCAAACATAAAGAACACTGGTGCACACATGTTCAGTCCAGTACTATACATAAATGATACATGCTCTGAAGAATGTAAGGAGATCCCTGTTGGATCAGAACAAAGGTACATCTCTAGACTAGCATCTATTCCCCATATTGGCTAGACAGATGCTTTCAGAAAGCCTATAAGCAGGGCATGAAGGCAACACCTACTGCAGGCTTGCACAACATTTTTTTCTTGGCCTGCAGGGCAATTTCCCTGCCCTTCAGGCACCGGCACAAAAAAATAACTCCCTGCCCCCTTGGTCGGCTTCACCACTTTTGTGCAGTGGAGACAAGGGAGCCAGATCTCTCCCTTGCTAAAGAGTCTCATGCGATTAGTGCACCTGGGGTGGCTACTGCCAGATGAACTGGCCATTGCCCGCCCACCCGCCTTGCCTCCACGTGCTTTCTGGCGGGCTCATCCAGCTCCACCACTTCTCAGCATGCTCCCGGCCCCAATGGAGGTGGAGGGCCCGGCAGCCCACGAGTGGCAGGGGTGTCGGTAAGGCAGCACACTGCTCACCATCTCCTGCTGCTCGCCCAGGCTGCCAGGCCCTCCATGTCTGTCGGGGCTGGGAGCATGCACAGAAAGAGGTCACACATGCACATCAAGTCTCCTTCAGGGCACATGCACACCCTCATTTCCAGAAAGCTCTTGGCCCTGACTCGTTTCCTCATTTCCAGGAAGCTCCCCAAAGGGCTTAGGAGCTGAGGGGCAAGCAAGCAGGGAGAAAGCAAGTCACACGGAGAGCCCACAAGTCAAGGGGAGTTAAGCAGCCGTGCTCCTCTGAGAATGGTAAATTTCAGTTGGATTTAATTGAAATATTTCTCTGCAGAAAATTCAAAGCAGCTTTGGCGAATTTCCGTTTCATTGTCTTTTGCTAGAACAAAAGACGCTAAAGTGCAGAAGTGACTGAACAATAAACCTCAAACTAGAAACCACTGCTGTCCCAGTTCTAAGTAGGTAATGGTAAAGTGATAAAGTTTGTGATTTAATAGATATACAGTATTTAGACACATACACACACACAGAGTGGACATTCACTAGTTCACAATGTTCTTTGTGGTGTCTATATCTTTTGGTGCAAGAGTTGTTTCTTTCTGGTTTCATCTGTAACTAGAAATTATATAGAATTCAGTGTAATATGTACAGTGATTTCCACCCCAGAATATTTTCAGAGTCTGCCTATTGGTGATTCTGATATGTGGCATCCGCAGGGAAAGTATTCTGTCTTGCCTTCCACCTGTTTCAGCTAATGCAAGATGACTGTGTGTGCTGCCATAGGCTGTACTTGGCTGTTAGTGCCCCATCGTTAACCCACATCTTGGAGTGGCAGAGTACCAAAAAGTAGGGGTGTGCAATTCTGATTTTCGGTGTCTCGATTCTGATCCAAATCGAAACACCACCGATTTGTGTTTGGGTCCAAATCTGACCCATCCAAATCACCCCAGATTCGATTCGGATCCAAATTAATCCTAATCGATTTGGATTAAAAAAAACCAGGTCCCAGGGTCAAAAGAGTGGGATGGAGTGGTAGTACCTAATGGGTGGAGGCTACCACTGAAATTGCAGAGGAATTGGGCAAAGGGCTGCTTTTTGGTGAATTGTTGAAGTTTTAGTGTCTTTGGGGCACTTTGGGACAGATTTGGGGCATAAAGTGGGATCTGGGGCAGAAGAGTGGGGTGGTGTGGTAGCGCCTAATGGGTGGAGGCTACCACCCAAATTGCACAGGGATTGGGCAAAGGGCTGATTTTTGGTGAATTGTTCAAGTATAAGTGTCTAAGGTTTTTCCCCATAAGGTATAATGGAGGTGTATCGCTTCACATCAGGGGGAAAGGGGTGGCCTAGAGCAGTGTGGGGTTGGTGGTAGTGCCCAAGGGGGGGGCAAGGAAGCTATCAGAATCTGAGTGTAGATTCTCTAGTAGCAAATGAGATTTTCAATGCGAACCATGAATCCACTCTCATTTGCTACCAGAGAATCTACACTCAGAACACCTCAGAAACAACAGAACCGTGTACCCCATGGGTTAGCAACCCATCGGGGTGGCTGGCACCCTCTGTTCACTACACTGCCACTCGCTCTGGGCCACCCCAGCGCCCCCCAAGTGCAGTTATGGGGCTGCTGAACTCTCCATTACACTTTATGGGGGGAACCTTAAAGACCCATTAACTTCAACAAATCACCAAAAATCAGCCTTCTGCCCAAATCCTTTGAAAAAATTCTGGTAGCTTCCTTGCCACCCTTGGGCACTACCACCAACCCCACACAGCTCTAGGCCACCCCTTTCCCCCCAACGTGAAGCGAAACTTTTCTCATGGTAGCAAGCATGACTTCAGCCCTGGTTGCATTTGAAGGAGAGACTAGAAGTGTGAGCACTATAATATATTCCCCTCAGGGGATGGAGCCGCTTTGGGAAGAGCAGAAAGTTTCAAGTTCCCTCCCTGGCTTCTCCAAGATAGGGCTGAGAGAGATTCTTGCCTGCAACCTTGGAGAAGCCGCTGCCAGTCGGCGAAGACAATACTGAGCTAGATAGACCAATCGTCTGACTCAGTATATGGCAGCTTCCTATTTTCCTGTATTCCATTATACCCAAAATGGAAATTGTCCATTTTCCATTTCGGGACCCAAAATTTTGACCCCACTGCTCTGCAGGTGGGGGTGGGGAATTAGTAGCATCTTACCAACTACCCCCCAACCCACAAGCAACTGGGTACTCGGTTTAGATTTTAGGAATTTCTAGACTCTTCATTGTAAGGAAAGGTTATTAGACACCAAAGAGCCTAAACACTTGAAAACAATCCTAGAACATAAATGGAGTAGTACCCCACTGCCTTGCGGGTGGGAGTGGGGTGTAGTTGGCACATGGCAGTTGACAGTTGGCACTGTCAAAAAGACAGTCAAAATGAATAGAAGAAATGAAAGCGTGTAATGAATCCTCATAGGGATTCATTGAGGCAAAGTTATTATACACCAAAGAATCCAAACACTTGAAAAATAGTGACCACACATTTTGCTCCATAACTTCACTTCTACAAGGGCTATAGCTTAGCTTTTTTTTTTAAATTGAGAGCTGGGAATCTTGGGGAATTATTAGGAGGGATACGAATCTCAAATCGATTCAAATCGAATCAGGCACGATTCGATTTGTACTCGAATCTAGACAATGGACAACAGGGGTGATTTGTTTTATCTCTGAATCACCCGAATCAACTAGATTCAGGTACAAATTTGATTTGTACCTGAATCAATTTGCACATCCCTACCAAAAAGCTGATTTTAGTGTCTGATAGCAAAGGTGAGGGTTACCCTTAAGTAGTGCAGCGGGGAAATGCTCGACTAAAAAGCAACCGGTTCGAATCCCTGCTGGTACTATATCAGGCAGTCTTCCTAATATAGGAAGACGCTGAAAGGCATCATCTCATACTGCACGGGAGATGGCAATGGTAAACCCCTCCTGTATTCTACCAAAGACAACCACAGGGTTCTGTGAGCGCCAGGAGTAGAAATCAACTTGTTGGCACACTTTACCTTTACCTTAGCAAAGGTGAGAGTTCAAGGGGCTATAGCTCAGTGGAAGATGAATGTTATTTAAACTTTAATTTTAAAAAAAATGTAATTAAATTCATTTTAATTTGATTTATTTATTTATTTATTTAATACTAAGTGTCAGTTTAATAATTGGTGCCCTAAAAATTGACCAAGGCCCCCACACGTTAAGTCATGATTGGTCTTGGCTCACCATGGCATTTGAGTTGTGCATGTGCACCCCTGACTACTGTTAGCGCCCCAGAAACTGATATTTAGAGGCACAATGTTCATAGTGCCTTTGAACATTGAAGTTCCTTTTCCTCCTGGTCCTCAATAGTGAGCCTGTGGGTTATGCCAGAGCCAGTAACCTTCTCTTAACAGACTGACCAGAAAGAGCACCAACTTGTGCTGGGCCCTGAAGCAGCTATGGGCTAAGCTGGAGTCTCCACCAAGGAAGGGATCCGGGAGCACCACAGACTTCACTTTGTACAGCTCCAAGTACAGAGAGGCAGCCTTCAACTAGTGCCAGAAAGGATCACGGGAGCTGAACGGATGGATAATAATAAACATGAATAAAAATATTGCTCCAGTAGCTTCCTGAGGCAGACTGATGATTTATGGCTAGGAATTGGCTCCACCTGGGGAAGGCTCTGTCTCTTAAAGCAGCCTTACTTGATTTCTGAGGCACTAGCTTAAGACTGGTAGATCCTCAGGGGACTCCTCCAAGATGGAGTATTCTATTCATTCATTCATTCATTCATTCAATTTATATCCCACTCTTCCTCCAAGGAGCCGAGAGCGGTGTACTACATACTTAAGTTTCTCCTCACAACAACCCTGTGAAGTAGGTTAGGCTGAGAGAGAAGTGACTGGCCCAGAGTCACCCAGCAAGTCTCATGGCTGAATGGGGATCTGAACTCAGGTCTCCCGGTCCTAGTCCAGCACTCTAACCAATACACCACGCTGGCTCTTATGATGGCAACCCTGTGTTCTTGGGCTGTGTGGAGATGCTGGCTGTGATTCCCCTGGTTTCCCTAGTGGGGGGGGGGGGGTCCCAGCGATGAGGATCACTTGTGGAATAGGTCATCAGTTCTTCCCATCTGGAATTATTCATCTCATCCCCAGGTTGGGGAGGGGGTCCCCAGATCTGGAGTCATGGAAGCAGAGCACACTAGGAAGTGTGTGCTGGACTACACAGTAATTTAGTTGTCTATATGGTTGTAATTTTAATGAGAGAATCTATAGTGGCTATTCAGTCTGTTAGCGGTGATCATAAATTTGTAACACATGAAATAAGTGAAGTGCACCACATTTTTATAAATAAGTCAGTTTGTATCAGAGTCTCAGCCTCTGGGACAACCATTTGTTTTATGCAGATGATGTTGTCTGTTTGCACTTAGAAGCCTTTCAGTGACCCAAACTGGATCCATTTTAAACTGGACCTGGATGTCCTAGAGTCCAGTCCAAAACATGAGCTGTGTGGAGGTGGACTTCTCATATCAAATATATGAAGCTTGTTTCTCAACCCTCATTTCAGACTTTGTCAGCAAATTATTACTGAACTGTGATTAACGTGGTTGCAGGCCTTCAGATACAGGATCCTTTTTAGATAAAGCACTCCATCTGTCAGACTCTGGGGATATTTTGGAAGCTGGATTGGCTGGCCTACTGAATAGCTGAAGAGGCAGATGGCAGCTCAAAGGAGGAGAAATCACTGTTTCCTAATCCACTGAGCATCTATCACAGTCACTTGTCTGACTTAACTTTTGATTTGATGGACTTCTACTCAAGCATTAGACTGATGGTAATAGCTGGAATATTTTATGTGCATTTTAGAACACTGCAGATGGTGGGATGAGGGCTGAACCTACCTCCACCAGATTCAGACAGAGGCAGAATGCATCTGAACACCAGTTGCAGGGGTTCAATGAAAGGAGAAGGGATATTTGCTTTCATCTCCTGCTTAGGGACTTGCTAGAAGCATTAGGTTGGCCACTGTGGTAAACAGAATGCTGGACTAGATACAACTTTGGTCTGAACCAGCACACCTCTCCTTGGCTGCAATTGCATATAACCCAAAACCAGAGGTGAAGGGATCTCCAGTTTCAAAAACTGTAGTCCAAATGTGGGCAACTACAGTTTCAACAGAAAATGGACCATCCATGGTTTCCCTCCCCAGACTCCCATCTGTACCTTCAGTTTGTAGTGAGGTCTGCCACCTAGACCTCCGATTCCATAGTACCAGCATTGCATCTGAACGCTGGCACAGCAGTCTTGTTGCTTTGCAACCAGAGTCAAGGGAGGAAGCTCCTCCCTCACTCCTGCTGTTATTGGCTGCCAGGCCTTTCCTTCAGTAAAGAAGGAAGCCCAGGCAGCTAGATCCCCCTCCTCTTTGCAGTCAGTGAATCAGTGAGACTGCAGAGAGGGAGCTCTTTGTGACATCTGAATTTGGATGGGAGAGCAGTGCGGGGGAGGAGCAGAACTGCTGGTCCATTGGACTGCCAGCATTCAGATGCAACGCTGGTACCATGGAACTGGACATTGAGGCAGCAGACCTCACTACAAAATGAAGGTACAGATTGGAGTCCAGGGAGGAAAACTGTGGCAGGTCCATTTTCTGTTGAGAATGCAGTTGCCTGCATTGCGACATACAGTTTTTGAAACTGGAGCCCCTTCACCTCCGGTTTTGTGTTACGTGAAAGTGCTGATCCACTGGACACACAGTTCCACGTTAGGTCTGAAGGCGGCCCTTGCGTCCAATGAGATTCTGCCACACATGCTAAACTGTTTATGTGAATCTATCATTCATGTAAGCCCGGGGGGGGGGGGGGAGAAAGGGACTTGATACCCGTGGGTGGAAATCTCCATAATGTGCTTCAGCAATCACAACAATGGGAAACACTGAATTATTCTGAGTAAGTTTCATCATGTAAAGAGAAACTCATGCCAAGGATGAGTTAGTAAACTGTAGTAATTACATTGTAATTGGGTTTACAGAAAATGAGTGCCCACTAGTCATCACATGGGGAATCTCCACAAATCATTGACTCTTGCCAACTCTGGCAAATGACCCCCAAAGTGAGCCAAGCTTTGAGGTGATAAGTGTAGAATCCAGAGGAAAGAGTTGCGATATGCAGGGACAAGGCAGTGGAGTAGAATCAGGATTATTAATGGTTTATTTAATATTTATACAGAGGCAAGTGCAGTCTACCTTAAGAGCTCTTGCTGCTAGCAGATTGTTAGCCATGCCTCTACTCCAGGACTGGAAGAAAAGTAACTAAAGCACCATTCAAAAGCTGGCCTGGATCAAGGGATGTGTGCACTTATTTTTGTTCACCATAGGATAGGAAATGGACAATGTAAGTAACAGCATCTATGGCAAATCTCTGCCAGTTTTTGGGCAGCATACAGTTGTCTGTAGGTCACACATTTACCTAGTAAGCCCCAATGAATGGGACTTAATTCAGAGCACTCATATGTAAGACTGGGCTATAAGAAATCTGGAATAGCAACTGGAATCCCATTATAGCATCTTTAAAAGATCTTATGATAATAAAAATGAAGCTGTGCACTGCTACAACACAAAGCTCACTTTGAAGGTCATATTTTCTATCTATAATATTTGCCTTTCTTTCTAGCTTTGTATTGCTGAAGCCTTGAACTGGAACATCCTAGCAGGGGGGCTTATTATCTGGTTTTGGCAGCCAAGTGCTTTCCAAAGGAAAGAAAAACCTCAGATGCTTCTCTACATAATCTAAAGACAGAAAATAGGATGAGGTGGGGGATGAGAGAAATCCAAAAAATATAATGGTGTGGTCTTTGGTGTTGGCTTTGTAAAGGATTTTTCCATGCACAAGAAGGCAGCATGATTTAAGAAACTCCCTTGATTCAGAAATCCCTTAATCAGAGCTGACACTCCCGCTCTGGGTTGTGCTGGTCAGGTTGGGGGAGAGCGGAGAGACGGCGCATGGCAGTGTGGCCATATCTGCCCACTATTCAGCAACCCCACTCCTCTGCCCACTATTTAGCAATACCCACACCAGTGTTGGCTTGGAACATGAGGCTTAGGTTGGAGTGGCAGGGAGATTGTTTCCCTGTTAGGAGAGCAAAGGCTGTACCTTCTTCCAGCCAGAATTTTAGTCAGATTTGTCCTTCCTACTTGACCATTCTAGTTCCAAGGCTTTCATGAGTAATAGACAAAAGAGATCACAGTTGATCTTGATCCTGATCGGTCGTACATGTGGAGTCCAGGAAGGAATCTTTTGGAACAACTGTTGACTGTCATTCAGAGTTGCTGATGTTTCTCACCTTGCCTTCCTCATAACATTGCTACCCTCAGCACTTTTTTACCCTTCTAACTTTTACTAGAGCCTTTTGAAAATATATTATAAAACTGGGGTGGGGGTTTATGGGTAATACCTGAAGATCTGGGGGTGGGGTCCATAGATGCAAAAAGGTTAAGAACTCAGTTTTAAAGGAAACTGCTCTCATAATCAACAAATCACTTGGGGATGTGGGTTACCAGGGAACCTTCTAAAGAGGAATTGTGTAAAAGAAATTGGCTACACAACAAACAAGAATACATATAATTTCAGATCACGGCCAAGATAAATATGTGGATTTCAAAAGCAAGATACATTTCCACATGTTTTCATTTTTCTACCATTCTATGAACAGAAAGCAGATACAATCTGAGGGCAGATTCTTGAACTGGTTTAAAAAAGACAACATTCAGGTGGGAAAAGCCAGTTTGAAAACCAGGGGTTGTGCATTAACCTTTCTCTCTCTGATTAACCTCTTACAGAAATTCATTTTAAAAGGAAGCTTCAGAGGAAAGGAAGCTTCAGAGGAAAGGAAGCTTCAGAGGAAAACAAGCATCTAACAGCACCATGAGAAGGCAAACAAGAAAATGAAACCTTTTTCAAATATGCTCTATGTAGCTTTAAAAAAAAGTAATATCAGATTTTTTAAAAAAATACACCCTGTAAGATACTGTGATAGGGCAGCAAGTTAATTAAAAGCTCTTCATGGTTATATAGCAAATGCAATCATGAAATACAATCTGGAATTAATATCAATCTTATTGGTAGCAGCAAAAATATGCATAGCCACCAATTAGAAAAAATTCTCAGCTTCACCAATTTGTCAATGGTTTTTAAAAAAATCTTGTCAGTTGCCTGAGAAAATTAACATATTTAATTAGATCTAGTGGTGGGAAATGTTCTTATTGTTTTGTTGAGAGATGGATTTTGCTTCTGATCTATTGGAATGGAAGGTTTCAAGACAATGTTAAGTCTTACATTTTTGTTTTGATTGCTGAAAGAAAGATTTTTATAAATGCTATGAATAAATAGCATTATAAAAAGAAAACATAAAAGTCCTTGACATGCCATGTAATTACAATAATTCAAACTACAAAATGAAATCTATTTCTCATAACATGTACAAGCACACTGAGACTAGCACATGAACAGAATCCATCGAGAAAGTTCCCATATTATAGTGACCAGAATAGAAATCACAGTGAATTTCAGTGTAAAAATCTGTAATCCTGAACAAGTTCTAAGAATCCTAACTGAACAGAAGAAGTGGAAAGGACAAGACAGTCTTTAAAATAAAGAAAGTTATTTCTGCAGCTGCTGCTGCATTAATTTCTTAACTAATGGTAAAAAAAATGAATTTGTCCTTATGAAGGAGAATGGGGCTTGCATTAGTCAAAATATATACATCTATCCCACTTGGTCACATTATCTCATTATGTAATCACTTTATCACATTATTTTAATCATATTATCTCATAAGGGGCTTCTCTGCATTTAATCAGGAATCCATATATGAAGACTTTGAGTTCGTATCTGCTCATACAGGCCCTGCTGACAAGTTATTCTTGAAAAGCTCTTTGTAAGAAAAGAAAAGTTTGGATGGCTATAGGTCAGATAGACAAGTTCAGTTGGTTACAGGTTAATTAGGCAAATTAGATACTGCATATATTCTAATTTTCTAACAGAAAAAAACCACAAGAACAGAGATTGGGGGGGGGGGGCGGGTTCTTATAAGAGTTTGTGCTTTGGTCCTGGTCCTAGTCAACTGACTATAGTAAGATCACCTAATCCAAATATATTTTTGCATACAGTGCAATAGTTAGCATTTTATAATTTATAATAACTGCCCAGAGACGAAGTAAATGAGGAAATAGCAACCAATGCTTCTCTGAGGGAGGATAGGATGCCTCCTTGTCTGAAGGAGGCAATCATTAGACCTCTTCTAAAGAAGTCTGCATTAGATCCCTCAAAGTTGAGTAATTATAGGCCTGTTTCCAATCTCTCATGGCTGGGCAAGGTAATTGAGAGGGTGGTGGCCTCTCAGCTCCAGGCGGTCTTGGAGGAAACTGATTATCTAGACCCATTTCAAACTAGCTTTTGGGTGGGCTATGGGGTGGAGACTGCCTTGGTCGGCCTGATGGATGATCTCCAATTGGCAATTGAGAGAGGAAGTGTGACTCTGTTTGTTGGTCCTTTTGGATCTCTCGGCGGCTTTCAATACTATCAGCCATAGTATCCTTCTGGAACGTCTGAGGGGGTTAGGGGTGGGAGGCACTGTTTTACAGTGGTTCCGCTCCTACCTCTTGGATAGATTCCAGATGGTGTCGATTGGAGATAATTGCTCTTCGAAATCTGAGCTTAAGTATGGTGTCCCTCAAGGCTCCGTACTTTCTCCAATGCTTTTTAACATCTACATGAAACCGCTGGGAGAGATCATCAGGGGATTTGGAGCTGGGTGTTACCAGTACGCTGATGACACCCAGATCTACTTCTCCATGTCAACTTCTTCAGGAGCTGGCATATCCTCCCTAAATGCCTGCCTGGAAGCAGTAATGGGCTGGATGAGGGAGAATAAACTGAAGGTGAATCTAGATAAGATGGAGGTACTTATTGTGCGGGGTCAGAACTCTAGACACAATTTTGATCTGCCTGTTCTAGATGGGGTCACATTTCCCCAAAAAGAACAGGTTCGCAGTCTGGGAGTACTTCTGGATTCACACCTCTCCCTGGTTTCTCAGGTTGAGGTGGTGGCCAGGGGTGCTTTCTATCAGCTCCAGCTGATATGCCAGCTGCACCCATTTCTCGAGATCAACGACCTCAAAACAGTGGTACATCTGTTGGTAACCTCCAGACTTGACTTTTGTAATGTGCTCTATGTGGGGCTGCCTTTGTACATAGTCCGGAAACTTCAGTTGGTTCAGAACGTGGCAGCCAGGTTGGTCTCTGGGTCATCTTGGAGAGACCATGTTACTCCTTCACTGACGGAGTTACACTGGCTGCCAACAGGTTTCCGGACAAAATACAAAGTGCTAGTTATAACTTACAAAGCCCTAAACAGCTTAGGCCCTGGGTATTTAAGAGAGCGTCTTCTTCATTATGAGCCCCACTGCCCATTGAGGTCATCTGAGGAGGTCCATCTCCAGTTACCACCAACTTGTTTGGTGGCTACACAGAGACGAGCCTTCTCGGTTGCTGCCCAGAGATTGTGAAATGCACTCCCTGCTGAGATACGATCCTCTTCATCTCCGGCAATTTTCAAAAAACACCTGAAAACCCATCTTTTCGCCCAAGCTTTCTCAGCTTCCTAATATTTTGGGGTTTTAATTTCTGGTTATTTTTAAATTGTTAAAGTGTTTTTAAGTTTTTGTATATGTTTTTAACTGGTTTTATGTTATTTTAAACTGCCCAGAGATGAAAGTTTGGGGCGGTATACAAATTTGATAAATAAATAAATAATTTTTAAACACATTAAAAAATGATGTCTTTCTAATTAAGATGGGCGGTATCTTCTAATTAGAAGTGACCTATCAAAACTTAACAAGTACCTCAAAACCATCCCATGGGAGGCTAAAACCTTCGCCTGAGACAAAGGCATGATAAGACTTTAAGCTATGGATTTGATTTTGGGAATTGTCTCCCCTTTGGTGGATTTTTCCTTTCCTTTTTGAACTCCACCCCCACGAGCTTTGGGCTTCAAGCTCTGGCTATAGTCCCCCCCCCCCCCCACACACACTTTTAATTTTTTTTAATTAGGTTTCCTGTTTGGGGTCTATCCTTTATATTGCCAAGAATAATTTCCAGATTGCCTGGAGTGGTAAGATATCTACTGAGTTCTTTTAATATGTTTAGACTTTTTAGGATCAGTTCCTTCAACTCATTTCTAATGTAACTCAAATAAAATCTTAACTTGATTTCTGGAGAGTGTACTTCATTTTCTGGGCAGTGAACAAGCAGCTAGTCAGGACCCAATAACCCCATAGCTAAAATCTGGCCACTGAGGAATATTAGTAATTAATAATTCTAACACTACAATACAACTGAAACCCGATTTCCAATACCACCTCTATTTGCTTATTTATATCACTTTAGTAATCTAAAAGTTACTTTGCAAAGTTCTTTTAAAAACTCTGAATTATGATAAATAATAAAAGTGAAGATGTTCATGTCTCAGTTGCAATTTGCAACCAAGTCCTTTTTAAATGCATATGCCTCCTAAGCTCTCCTGTTCTCTAATGGACTCTGGTTGCAGTCATCAACCAATGCCAACTGAAAAATGGGCCAAATCCCTAGAACTCTGTAAGGTACTATTATCTCCATATTAATAGATGGGTCAGAGCTGAAGGTTACCTTGTGAGTTAATGGCAGAGGCAGGATTAGAAGCAAAGAATTCCCGGTCTTTTAGCCACTACACTATACTAATTCATATCATCTGCCATCCTTCTTGTAAAAAATCATATGGAAGGGTTTTTATGGGTGGTACAATTGCAGCATCAATGCAAACACAGCAATCAGAGTTGCAGCTCCTTGACATAGTTTATATTAGTGATACAGCAATCCGGTGGAAGATTGTACTTAGGTGGATTGTATTTAGGATTGTACTTAGGTGTACTAA
Organism: Hemicordylus capensis; assembly: GCF_027244095.1. Taxonomy (NCBI): domain Eukaryota; kingdom Metazoa; phylum Chordata; class Lepidosauria; order Squamata; family Cordylidae; genus Hemicordylus; species Hemicordylus capensis. Next base: position 255,769,827 of record NC_069657.1, read on the forward strand.
GGTTTCCCAGTGCACGCTCCTCTGATTTGCCAGCCATGTTGCTCTATGCGTTCAGATCTTCACTGAGTTGACCCAAGAGTACTCCCTATAGAGAGTTTGTTACAATTAAGGCCCCACCACCATAAATGAGTTCTTCTGATCTGGAGATATCTGGAGATTTAGGAGGTGGTAAACCTACAAGATGTAAGCACCTTCCAAGAAAGGTCAACTATTGCAGTGACATTATGACAGAAATGTTTGAAAACAGAACCATTACCTTATTGACACCATCTGCCATGGCTTGTAAGGTTAGTTCTCTTGGTCCATCCACAGTCTTACCATTATCAGTGGGGCCCCAGCTGGCACTGTAGATATCTATTACTTGTGGCATGTGGCTGATAGAAGAAGCCTCTATAATGTCGGTCATAAAAGGCTGATCAAGCATTCGGATACCTGTGGATTTAATCAACATAAATATAGGAAGTGACCTGAAAAAAGTAGTCTGATGCTAAAAGTTAATACTGTATTCAATCAATCAATCAATCAATCACTTTCCTTTTTGTATATTTTTTAGATCATTTGGCAACCTTTCACGTCCAATTGAATGGTATCATCACGATATATGACAATCGGCACAAGGTTGCTGTGTTAAATGGTCCCAATCTCAGGGGGATAAGTTGAAAACACTGTTGGATTCTGAACAATATAGTCAAATAGCCACTGCTGTTGTTTCTGAGCTGGATCCTGAGAGGCTTTTAACTTACTCTGAGGACCTGGTTGCGAATTTGTGTAAATATCTTACTGTTAAGCCTTGTAGAAGGCCGCTTGATTTTGAATGTATTATGGCTAACAGAAGTTTAACTGCTCAGTTCAGGGCCTATAAAGAATTCTGTACTCCGTCTTCGTTACAAGCCCTCTTAGAGGCAAAAAAGAATTATAAGCAGCTTTTAGCTAGGAAAAAAAATGAGGAAGCGAAGTCAATGTGGAGATGGCTTATAGAGGCAGTTAGAGGAAGACATTTTGCATTATTCTGGTGTATTATGGCGGGTCTCTCGATAGAAAGGCCATTTTATCCTGAGTGCTGCATTTCACTTGAGACAATGGGAAAGCCATTTTCAGTCTCTGTATAGCGATACTGTCCCTTTTGTTTCCACAGAGATTGACTGGGACGAATTACCCCCTTGCCCACCAGTCTTGGAGGCAGAGATTAAAGATTTGATTGCCCAATTTAGGCCTGGCAAGGCCGCTGGAATCGATTGTATTCCTCCAGAGTTGATTAAAAATAATATTGATTGGTGGACACCTGTTTTAGCCACTCTGTTTACTGTGATAGATAGGACAGGGCACATCCCTCGGGATCGGGGGCTGGCAGTTATCATGCCTATTTTTAAAAAAGGTCAGAGAGGTGATCCATCCAATTATAGGCCCATTAGTCTCCTTAGTGTTATTAGTAAGCTCTATACAAGACATCTTTGTTGGAAGCTAAGGGACTGGATGGATAGGGACTCAATCTTGGTGGAGGAATAGGCTGGGTTTAGGGCAGGTAGATCTACCATGGATAATTGTTTAATTCTGCAACACCTCTGTGAGAAGCATCCTAATTGATTGATTGATTGACTGTATATTTGTATAAAATATACAGTCAAACTCTGGTCAGCATTTTCCACCACAAAAAATGAGGTGATCTATTCTAACGTAAGTTTACACAATGGTGGCAGAAGATTAAATTCATTTTTTAAATCTCCAAATGTTGGCTTCAATTTTGCAAGTATGCAGTGTTTTAAAATAGCTTAACTCACCGTATGCAACATTTACTTAAGCTTTGGTTTCACATATCTAACTTCCAATTGCATATAGCAGTAAATTATCATAATATTAAAATGGAGATGAGGCTGTAGCTCAGCAGTAGAGCACTGCATGCAGAAGGTCCAGGTTCAATCCCTGGCAGCATCTCCAGGTAGGGCTGGGAAAGGATCCTGCCTGAAACTCTGGAAACTCACTGCCTGGCAGTCATTGTAGACAATACTGAGCTAGATGGGCCAATGGTCTGATTCAGTCTAAGGGAGCTTCCTATGTTCCTAAAAGCTGAAATGTTGGGAGGGAAAAGCCTCTGTTGAAATTGTTTGCTAGACCAAAGAGATAATCTGAAATGCAGGTACTATACCGTGCGGCCCCCGATCTTCCCAGCCCCCGCCGGCTCTGTCACGGAGCCAGCAATTGTGTGGGTGGCCGATCCGGCCGCCCAGGGCTCCCTCCCTGTGCAGTCAGAAAAATCGAGTCTCACTGATTGTGAGACCAGGTCCAATATCTACTTGAATGTAGTAAACGAGCACATCTGGGATAATGTTTTGCTAAACCTCCTCCTCATCCTATTCCATCCAGCCACTCTATGGGCTGCATGAACACGCAGGATGCTTTTTTTTGAGGAAACATTCTAAAATGGAACACACATGCACACAGCCTGACTACCCACCAACACACACACATGAGATAAGGAGGATATTCACACAAGCATGCAAGACCAGGCTAAGGGAGCCCGATCCCGGTGGCTACACTGTGACAAACCCGCCTGTGAAGCCTCCTGATAAAATAAGGTTAAGGGAGTGAGCAGTCCCTTGACCTCATTTTTAAAAATCATATGTCTGCTGCAGTTGCTTGCAGCTTCAATGCGCACACTCAGGCAGGAGGGGGATCCCAGGAATGCACCACATGCTCGCATGGTGCATTACTGGGGCTCCAGGGGGTGAGGCACTGCACGGCGGCACTTCCTTGCACCTGACCCCCAGAGCAGCCAGGTGAGGTACAGGAGAGCTGCAGGTGAGCCGCTGATTGTCTGGGCGGGTGATATTGATCGTCTGCGGGGAGGGTCAGGCAAACCGGCTCTCCTTGCGACCTCGAACGAGCTCTTCTCACCGAGCGTGAGAAGAGCTCCAAGGTGTCACATTAACCCAACTAATTAATTCAATGAGATTCATTCACAACAGTCATAAGATTGTGATAAATTCATAAAACATGCATTCTCACAATCAACTCTGGAACATCCTTGACCACTCTGGCAACAAGGCTTTCAGACTCTGAGCAATTGCTCCTCCAAGGATCATGCAGACAACCCTATTCTCCATATAGGTCCCCTCCCTCCTCAAAGTGGTGGATGTCTGCCTGACAGTGGCAGAACCTAAAAACACATGTAACTTCCTTTTGTATTTCCAAAAACTCATGGTGAATATGAGTGCTAAAATGATAATAGCTTGGATCTCTTGGGAGGTGCTGGTGAGCAGCTATCAAGTTCTGGCTGAGGATTAATCTCTCATAGGGTTTGACCTATCCGTTTCTCTTTTTTCCAGCTTTGCTTTGTTGGTCTTGATGCTGCATTGGATTGAATTAAACAGAGGCTGGGATGTAGCTTTCCAAGAGTTCTCTCTTCATGTATATGCACCCAGCTCCCCACTGGCACCAGATATTGATTAGTGCGAAGCGCCAGGAGGGTTTCTGCAGGGAGAGAGATTGCTTGTTGCTGGGCGACCGGATCGTCTGCCCAGGCAAGTGGCTACTCTGGTTGGGTGCTCTCACACCTGGCTGTGGCTCCGTCGGAAGCTCCAGGGATTGGGGGAAGGGGAATGCCGCTGTGCGGCACCCCAGCCCCACCAAAAGGCACTGCACGAGTGCACAGTGCCTTCCGGGGGTCCCCACTCCCCTTTCCCCCTCCACCCCAAGTATGCCACCGTGGCTGCAAGCAGCCGCGGCTGACACACGAGCAGAAAAACAAGGTTAACAGAACGCTTAAACCTTGTTTAAGAGGAGGGGTTGTCAGGCTAACTAGCCACTGTGGTTCTGACAATCACTGAAAATCAGGCTGGGTTCCCCTAGCCCGGGTTTCAGTGATTGTCAGAATACCTTCTATATGTATGTTACATAGGAACATAGGAAACTGCCATATACTGAGTCAGACCATTGGTCTATCTAGCTCAGTAATGTCTTCACAGACTGGCAGCGGCTTCTCCAAGGTTGTAGGTAGGAATCTCTCTCAGCCTTATCTTGGAGAAACCAGGGAGGGAACTTGAAACCTTCTGCTCTTCCCAGAGCGGCACCATCCCCTGAGGGGAATATCTTGCAGTGCTCACACATCAAGTCTCCCATTCAGATGCAACCAGGGCAGACCCTGCTTAGCTATGGGGACAAGTCATGCTTGCTACCACAAGACCAGCTCTGCTTTTACCATAGCAAGACTAAATATTCTGCCTTATCAAATGTTAGCAAGGCAGAATGTCACTGCCATCCCAATGTCTTTAAGGACGTGCCTATGCAACAATCCTGAAACTGGATTTGTGGGAGGTGTGTTATCTTGTTTTGTAAAATTTACACTGATCCAGGGGCATAGCTAGGGGAGAGGGGCCCTGTGTTCGCTCTTCTCTCCAGTGGCCCCTCGGAGTGAGGAAGATAATGAAGAAAATAGGGAGGGGTGGAGCTGGAGGGGGCAACCTCTTTGAACCCTTCTGCTCATTTATAGCTACACCCCTGCACTGATGTCAGAAAACAACTCACAGAACCTTTAATGGCCCTGTTCACTGGTAAATCTACAGGAGATTATATAAACTACGGATTAGCAGACGGGTTTATTTGGATCACCTTTACAGTGGCTACGTTTGTCAGTAGCTGTCAAAATCAGCACGCAGACTTGTTGTTTAAAATAAAATGGGTTATGTTGACCTTGAAAGAAACCCAGACTTTGTTCCCTAATGCATACCATACCTGCCACTTTTGAATTATATGCCACTCCAACTCCACAGATATTGTTGTTTGCTGCAGCAGACACTTCCCCGGCACACCTGGTCCCATGACTACAGAGGAAGACAAGATTTCAACCAAAACTTCTTGTGAGAATCAATATCCAAAGAATCCTTCAGTTCATAAGCCACCCATTGTATATGGTGGTGAGTCAATCAGGACTACTATTCAGTCTCTGGATAGGCTGGAGCCAGCATCAAAGAACAATACATCTAGTTCAGGGTATCCAAGAAGGATTTGGGCTCATGTTTCTTGAACACAGGTTCCACAAAGCTAACCACAGCACTCAGTGGACTTTCAAAAGCCAATTGTCATACGCCATGGGAGGCTGGCTGTTCAGAAGTCAAGAATCCCACTTGACTGCCCACACCCTTGGGCGTGCCCTAAGATAGCTCTCTGGATCTTGGCCGCAGTCAACAACATAGGGGAAAGTTAACATCACTATTAATGCACCAAGCAAATTGTGTGTGACAACTAACTCAGATGATTATATTAGACAAAGATGAACTTCTGAAAAGGAAATGGAAGGCATGTACTCCATTATTAAAAATAAATTTATTTTTTGCACGTGTCATTCCAGACCTCTCTCCTAGAAAACCCATTTACTGAATTAAGGCACAGAAATGCAGAAGCCCACAGACCTTTGAAGCTCAGAGCTTTGCAATTCTTCCTCTTGTTCTTCACTAGTGAACTGAAGTGCATTAGTTAAATGCCAGGTGTCCTCTAATCTCCAGACATGTACAAAAACCTTAGCAACATCCAACTATTCCAGGAGAGAAATGGCAGCACTACAAATGAAAGTGCTCTGGCACTTTGATCATCCTCATGAGCAACAGCCGAGAGGCATGAAGCTGTGGTTGCAAATACAAAACCTCCTTGAAAACAACACAAATTCCTTCTATCTACTGAAAGCCATTTCAATAGGGAGCTTCACTGGGATTCCGGTAATGTAGGGAAATCTGTCAAACCCATCTCTTTAAGGGTCAAATTAGAGGAGACATCATAGATCTACAGCATAATCTACTGTCTCTTTAAATTTCTTCTCAAAGCAGCCACAGTAGGAGGTAGAGGAGGCTGAATTGGACTGGGATTGTCCTCCTCCTCCTCCTCCTCCTCCTCCTCCTCCTCCACACTGATGTAAATTGCTCCCTCAAACTATTTTTCCCATTAGGGAAAACACACAGGTTAACCCACACTCCTTCCACAGTGCATGGGAAGGAGAGCTGGTCTTGTGGTAGCAAGCATGAATTGTCCCCTTTGCTAAGCAGGATCTGCCCTGGTTTGCATTTGAATGGGAGACTACATGTGAGCACTGTAAGATATGAGTCTCCTCTGGGAAGAGCACCTTCATGCTTGCATGCAGAAGGTTCCAAGTTCCCACTCTGGCAGCATCTCCAAGATAGGACTAAGAGAGATTCCTGCCTGCAACCTTGGAGAAGCTGCTGCCAGTTTGTGTAGACAGTACTGAGCTGGATGGACCAATGGTCTGACTATGTTCCAATGTCATGGTCCCTATCCAATTCAGGGGGACCTGTACTAAAACTCTTCATTTTAGAGAAGTTTCCTCTTCCTAAGTTCAAAGTGTCTGTGTTAGATTTCCTTGGTGATTCTCTCCTTGCATGTATGCTGAGGATGTCTGACAGATGACAATGTTTTCAGGATCATAATACCAACCTGCCTTAAACAACCCTTTAGGGTGAGTCAATATGATGATCCAGCAGGGCTGACAGAGAGAGTCCCTTGCAGGTATAAGACCACCTAGTAAATTCATGGCAAAGGTAAGATTCAAATCAGAAACTTCCATTTTTGTAGTTCATACTTTGAGCCACAATGCCACTCTAGCTCTCTTCTAAGTACTGTACCCCAAAAAAGAGACACACACCAAGACAGAGTTCTCTGCAACACTGTGAAGAGAGAAAACAGATGTACTGTACTGCTTCCTGGCATGCTTCTATTGAAGGCACATGAGTGCTCCCTGGGTCAAGTTCTACTAGGTCGGACAGATGATGATATCCCCAGGAGAACAAAATGCAAAAGAAAAACACAACACAGTATCATAGCACTCATTTGATGACTTTTAAAGGAAGCTGCTTTTTTGCTGTGAAAAAAAACTCTTCAGGTTATTCTAACAATCCAGCCAAAGTGAAGTACCTTTAAGAACTGAGCACTTGCATAAACTTCTCCCTTTGATATCAGTGGGGAGAACCAATATCATCTTTTTTTTTAGCAGCCGGTAAAAAAGCTTTGGCTGCCTTAACAGAGGCATAGAGTCCAAATCACAACAAAACAATAGTTCCACTCGATGCTGCATTCGTCAGACCTCACTTAGAATATTGCATCTAGTTCTGGGCACCAAAATGTAAGAAGGACATTGAAAAACAGATTGATAAACTGAAGGGCAATAAGGGGTCTGGAAACCAAGTCCTATGAGAAGAAGGTGTTGGGAATGTTTAGCTTGGGGCGGCGGGGGGGGGGGGGACCAGGATGCGCAATATCTGTGATTCAGTTGTGTTTTGATGTGACCCCCCCGATTGATCCGGGTTTTCCAGGGAGAGCTGGTCCACCAACTGGATTTGGCAGGTAGACCAACCCTCCACTCTGGACCTAGTGCATCAGCCTGCCTCAGAGAGCTGGTCTACCCACTGATCCCAACTGGTAGACCAGCTCTCCCTGGAAAGAAGCACCATTTTGAGGCCCGTTTTCCCAGAAAACAGGCCTCAAAATAGCTACCGAATCAATTTGGGTTGAATCACAGTGATTCACTGAGGCAGCTGAACACACAAACAAATTTTGATGAATCAGTGTGTGGGGTGTGTGTGTGTCTGTGCAATTCAATTAGACCTCAAATTGAATCACAGATATTAATTCGTGCACACCTCTACTTCTCCCCCCACCTTTTCCTGTTTTCTGGGGAGAATTGGTCTAACAATTGGGATCAGTGGTTAGACCAATCCTCTGCTCTGAACTTAGTACATCAGTCTGCCTCGGGAAGCTGGTCTACCTACTGATCCCAATGGGTAGACCAGCTCTCCCTGGAAAGAAGCGGAATGGGCTTCAAAAATGGCACCTGAATAGCCTAAGTTGATTCGGGTCAAATCGGGGGTGATTCTATTCTATCCCAAATCTGGCCCGTTTTTTCAGGGTGGTTCAATGCAGGATAGAATCACCAAATAATTCCCAATTAGACCCAAATCGATTCATGGTCTAATCAATTTGCACACACCCCAAAAAGAGATTAAAAGACTATATGGTAGCCCTCCTCGGATATCTATCTGAAGGGCTGTTAGACAGGAGTGGACTTCTCTGTTGCTTCTGAGGGCAGGGCTGGAATCTCTAGGTTGCAATTACAAGGAAGCAGGTTTAGGTTGGGCATTAGGAAGAATTTCCTGTGTAAGAGCCCTTCAGCTGTGAAACAGTCTGCGTCGTGCGGTGGTCAGTTCTGCTCCACAGGTGGTTTTTCAAACAGAGGTTGGGCTACTCTCTGTCAGGGATGCTGCGGCAGATTTCTGCACTGAGCAGACGGTTGGATTAGAAGACTTCCATTCCCTTGCAACGAAGATTCTACAGTTCTTTGAATGTGCTTTACAAGTGCCTAATTTTGGCAGGATTGTGCCCTTTATGTTTAGTGAAGAGATGGGGGCTCAGTTCAGACACTTGCCAGGCTGGCCAGGGTCTCCATGTGGTGCAGAAAACGGTACACATCTCTCCCTTCCAGCACGTCAACTATATCATATATGGCACGGGTTCTCTGTGGATGCTCAATTTTGCAGATAGGACTGATCCCCCAGTCTCACCCCTCTTACTGGGGGTGGGGATCGAAATCACCTGTATCACGGATCTTCATGGAGTCTCTTTCTCATATCATCTGAGTGGTACTGGTGGGGGCAGGCTGTTGTGCCCATGTGTCCACTACATGATAAGAGATACAGCCAGCAAAGCACTGGAAGTTCCTGACAAGCAAAGTGATTAGATATGCTCTTTACCTGTTAAACCAATCATCTGTATAGCGGGGGTATGGAAATGGATCATTACTGCTGAAATCATAGCTGGCTTGAGCATTCTGGAAAACACAAACAGCAGGGCAAATAAGCATGAAGGGAGATATAAGAGTTAAAGTAGGCTATAGATACATCCGCTGTGTTCATAAACTATTAGTGTTAGTGTAAGTATGACACAGCACTTGCTATAGCCACTAGACGATCCTGCTCAGAACAGACAACTTAACTGATGAAATACAAGGGCAGCAGTGAAGTCCCACTGAGTCACTTCCTAAAGATTAACCCCTTGGAAAGAGGGGTTTTGCTAAACCACAGTTGTGGCTTACAAACAAATGAAGTATGTCTGATCATGGTTCCAATTTAATGTAAAAATATGAAAGATCATTAAAAATCATGGCTGACATCCAGATTAGCAACATAGGATTAATTTACTCAACGGTTACTCTAAGCAACTACTTAATTTCAATAAGAGCTTTCATTAAGTAATTTGGTCAAGATGTCAGCCCATGTTTATAGTACAGACGTAGAACTACATAGGAAAGTAATCTAAGCCTGTAAAAACCCCAATATCAGAAAGTGGAGATGCAGGAACTTTCCAATGCAGGAACTTCTGATGCTTACAAAAGCCAGTCTAACTGATAAATACCTTCACTTCTCATCTTATTGTGTATGAAAGCTGGAATGAAGCAAGTTTTTTGTTTTAAGAGGACCTTATATTTGCACTGTCAGAGTGCTTAGCAGTGCCTCTTCAAAAAGGGACCTCAACCTTAGCAGTATTAGCTTTGAAATGGTGGGAGACAAGAGTATATCTCCAGTAACAAGAGAGAGATGTATGAGGACAGAATTCAGGCGGAAAGAGAGAAGCTCTTTTGTTGTTGTTGTGTTCCACAGGAACTGTTGAGCAGAGGACATACTTGTGAGCCAGTCAGATCAAGGATTAGTCAGAGATGGCATTATTCTGTTGTTTAATGTGTCCGGAGTGGAGAACAAAGCAGCTGTGTTAAATTTGGACCTGTTGTCTACTTTTGCCTGGGAGGGGAATACTGAGTTTTGCATTTCCTCTGAGAAATGAGCTTATCAAAAGAAGATCCAAGCTTTTCCTATATTATAAACATGTATCATGGTGTCCACTAAGAATAAGCCCAGCTGCTCTTCCTATGAGCTTGTGGTGACATAAGCAACATACAAAACAAATGACCAAATGGTTGTAATTAAATTTATACATTTGATTTCTCTAGAGGGAGAAGTGTTTCTGAATAAGGAATTAAAAGAAGCCATGCATTATTCATAGAAAAGATTTTAGCAGACTAGAGGAAATTAATTCCAGCTCTAATTCACTGAAATCTCATTCTCTTAACAAATAGCAGAGTTGCACTAAATGACAGAAGCTTGTGTTCTTTTCATTTGTGCTTCAAGTCCTAATCTAGGCTGTACCTGCTGTGCTGTACCTATTGTGTGTACCCACTGGGCTGCCTCTTTGCAACTTATTCCTCGGGAAGGTGCAGCTGGCAAGCATCCTTGTGAGCTTTTGAAACCTGATTAAAGCTTCCTTTTTAGACGGCACTATAATAGCTTGATCTGAATATCTGAAGTTGACTTACAGTAACAGTGGTATATCAAACCATTCACTAGTCCATCTGATCTATCTAAGCATCATCAAGTACAGCAGTCTCAAAGGGCTTTTTGTGGGTTTAGCTGGGACACTTGAAAAGGTCTCTAACCCCTCTGCTTCTGTTGGAGATGGAGTTCCAGTGCATCGACCTTCTGCACCAATTATCCCAATGACTATTAGGGGCATTGGGAGTAGAGGTAGCTACTAGGGTCCCCTTACCTGTCCCTGCTTTGTCTCTACCCTATGACCCCTGCCTTGACTCCTCAGGTATTTCCTGTAGTGAGTCAGTCCTCCTACCTTTCTCCTTGGAGAGCAGATGGGAGCATCTCTCTCTCTCCCCGCACCTATTCCTTATGTAGCTCATAGTTAGGGGAGTTCTTTCCTATCTCAAATGTACTTAACCAATAAACCTTATTTACTTTAGACTGCACTATAATCTCCATGCGTATTCTTAAAAAGCTGCAACAACAAAGCTCTGCATGACTTCGTAACTGGAGGGGACAGCTTCCTCTTGGCACTTTCCTAAACAGTTACAAACTCCAACACCCCCCCTTCTGTCCCTAAGCAAAACACCTTACCCTGAAGAACAGAGTAGCAGGATGTGACAGATGGTCCCAGCAATGCACAGAATACCTTTTCCCTCCAGGGATCTGGAGCTTTGCTACAAGTCTGAGGATCCCCAGAACAAAATATAATTTCTTACTGAGGGGGAGAACCTGCTGTTACCAGAGCAGCACCCATTTGGATGCAAGGATCCATTTTGGACAAGCAAAACTGTCCCTTTGGACAGGAACTTGTGCCTTGAGGCGGCAAGCCTAACAAAGGCAAGAGCCACACCCAGTGTTCTGGCACATTTAAGAAAGAGGAATTTCCAGCCAGGCAAGCAAAGGTCCCAGGATAAAGGGGAGTCTGAGCAGACCAACTCCACCCCATCCTTGCGTTGTGCAATCGGAATGACTCCTTGCCACTGACTGAACTGGCACACCCAGAGGCTCATCTGCTTTCTAACCCTACAGGTAACACCGTCTCAGCCTCTCAGCTCCCACAACGCTCCATATAGAAGATTATCACATATACTCCCTGTCTTTTCTCATCCAGAGATTCCCCATTCAGAAGCTTCCCTTGCCTGTGTGTCTTTCATTTTAACCCCTATGATTGATCTGACCTCCCTGAGCTTAACATACCTGCAGAAACAGGCACACTGGTGGACACTCTGTCCAAGGCTCTCTGGAACTCAGCAGAGTGCCTCTTCTTGCCATCTTCCCCGCACCCTGAGCCTAGTTTGTGGCATATGCCCAACCCAAGCCCTACTTGGAATGTTGGAATTGGGTGCTCACCAACATCCAACACTGCATTGGGTGCTCACCAACTCCTTGCATTAGGTACCAGCCTGGCAGCTTTGGATGCTTCCCAGCCCAGTGAAGGCATGGAAGCCAAATCTCCAGCCTGCACCTCCATAGCTGATTCAGTGTTTAGAAGTCCAGTTAATGTCTTCATTGTAGTTGTATAACTGTATTGTAGTTGTATTGTAAACTTTGTAGTATATGAGGAGGATAATTCAGGCCGGTTTTGCAGAGAATCCAGAGAAGACTAACTAGGCCTCTGTAGTTAGCCTGGCTTGTGTCAATACAAATAAAGAGGCTATTCTCACAACCATTTGTCCCAGGGCCAGCTGGCGGGGAGGCAGGATTGATCCTACCTTCCGCTGCTCGCCATGCCACTCACACCACTTGACATGCTTCCACACGATCACCACTGTGGCAAGCAGCACGGTGAGAGAGAGAGGCAAGGAGAAGGATGCCCAGCCTCCAGGAATCACACAATGCACCATGCTGCTCACACAGTGCACTCCTTCCCCTGGCCTCTATGGTCAAAATGGCTGCCAGCAGCCCTCTTGTCCACACGACTAAGGGGTGTTGTAGGAGAGAGTGTGCATGCCCTCATACCTCAGTTTTAGACCAGATACAAAACTCGGGCTACCTGGTTGAGAAACACAGGGATTAGGACCAATTCCTGTGCTTCTCACGTCCGGCTCTATCTAAGCCAACTGCTTCTTCAAACTTTTATTTTATATTGTCTTCCTACACCAGAAAAAGCTTTATATCTCACAGCCACCGCCACTTCCTCACCAGGGCTCACCCTACTCATGGCTCAGGCTCATCCAACCTCTGCTTCTGAGCAGCCACGAACCCTCTCTACTTGCAGGGGGCAAGGAACAAAACAGCAAGAAGTGGACTCACAATTCTTATCACTCAGTTCCCTGCCCCTGTCTTTTCAAAAGGCAGGAAGAGTGGGGAAATCAGTAGCAGCTGGTCAGGAAGAGAGGGTGAGACTGCGTGGGAGCAGGTAAGGTGACGTGGGGAGAAGGGAGAGGCCAGGAGAGGAAATGTTGCTCCCAGGAACACTTGAATCCCAGGGACTAAAGGAGGGCCAGGACTTGGTGGGGAGAGGAAAGAGGAGAAGCATCCTGGTTTTGGTTGAATGGGGTGGGGAGAGAGAAGTTGCTCTCCAAGATACTCTATCTACTGAGGAGAGGAGGAATATTGGAGCTTGGGGAATAGGAAATAGGGGGGAAGTTGGAGTTTGGTCTAAGGATGATTGCTGCCAACATACTCCGTGGGGACAGGGGCAGCATCTTGTCCCAGTGCCTCAGGCACTGCTTGGACATGGTCTGGGCCTGAAACTTTATTTATTTATTTATTTATTTATTTATGTATGTATGTATGTATGTATGTATGTATGTAACATATTAATACTGCCCAAAACTTACATCTCTGGGCGGTTTACATAAATGACAACAGAAAAAGTCAAAATATTACCATTTAAATTTTTAAAACAATGTTAAAACTATTTAAAGAGTATTTAATTAAAAGCCTGGGTGAACAGATACATCTTTAAAGACTTTTAAAAAGTTGTCAGAGATGTAGAGGCTTTTATTTCAGCAGGGAGTGCATTCCAAAGCTTCGAGGCAGCAGCAGAGAAGACCCATCCCCGAGTAGCCACCAGAGGAGTCAGTGACAACTGCAGACGGACCTTTCCTGATTATCTCAAAGGGCAGTGGGGTACATGACGAAGAAGGTATACTCTTAAATACTCGGGGCCAAAGCCATTTAGGGCTTTATAGGTTATAACCAGCACCTTGTATTTTGCCCGGAAACTTATCAGCAGCCACTGTAGCTTTTTCAATACGGGAGTAATATGGTCTCTCCAACCCAGAGACCAACCTGGCTGCTGCATTCTGGACCAACTGTAGTTTCCAGCCTACATATAAAGGCAGCCCCACATAGAGTGCATTGCAGTAATCCAGTCTGGAGGTTGCCAGCATACAGTATGTACCACTGTTCTGAGGTCGTTTATCTCAAGAAACAGAAGCAGCTGGCGTATCAGCCAAAGCTGACAGAAGGCACTTCTGGCCACTGTAAGAGTTTGGGACATCAGAATTCCTTCCTCTGACATGGAGGAAAGAGCATTAAGAAGTCTAGGTAGTGAATGCAAAATGCAAAGTACCTAGACTTCTGAATGCTCTTTTCCCCTTCGAGAGGAGGGAATTCTGACATCCCAAACTCTTATAACACCACCTCAGCCTGGGACACCAGAGAGAGGCTTGGATCTAGAAGCACCCCAGACTGCATACATGTTGCTTCTGAGGAAGTGTGACCCCATCCAGTACAGGCAGATCAAACTCTTCTTCCAAGTTTCAACCCCACACAATGAGTACCTCCATCTTATCTGGATTCAGTCTCAGTTTGTTATCCCCCATCCAGTCCATCACTGCTTCCAGGCAGGCATTTTGGGAGGTGATGCCCTCTCCTGATGATGCTGACATGGAGAAATAGATTTCGGTGGCATCAGCATACTGATAGCACCCTGCACCAAATCTCCTGATGATCTCCTGATCTCCTGATGGTTTCATGTAGCTGTTAAACATTGGAGACCATATGGAGCTCTGAGGGACAATATACAAAAGTTCAGGTTTTGAAAAACAACAGTCTCCAAGGGACACCATCTGGAACTTGCCTCCCAAGAGGTAGGAGTGGAAATACTGCAAAGCAGTGCCTCCCACTCCCAACCTCCTCAGATGCTGCAGAAGGATACTATGGTCGATAGTATTGAAAGCCGCCGAGAGGTCTAAAAGGACCAACAGAGTCATACTCCCTCTGTCAAATCCCAATTAGAGATCATCCATCAGGCCTACCAAGGCAGTCTCCACCCCATAGCCCACCCAAAAGCCAGTCTGAAATGGGTCTAGATAATCAGTTTCCTTCAAGACTGTCTGGAGCTGGGAGGCCACCACCCTCTCAGTTACCTTGCCAGGTTGGAGACAGGCCTGTATTTGCTCAACTCTGAGGGACCAAGACAGGCTTCTTCAGAAGTGGTCTAATAATTGCCTCCTTAAGACAAGGAGGCAGCCTGCCCTCCCTCAGAGAAGCATTTATAATCTCTACCAGGCCTTCTGCAATAAGCCCATTGCCAGAGATGAAAGTCTGGGCAGTATAGAAGTTTGTATGCATGTATGTATGTATGTATAAATAAATAAAGCCACACTGGGCAAGGGTCAAGAGAACAAGTGGTAGGCCAAACCGTTCCAAGCAGCTTGTCCACATCCTTGGGAGTCACAAACTGGAACTGATCTAACCTAACCACGCAAGAGGAGTCGCTGGACACCTCCGCATCAGACACTGAAGTAATTGTGGAGACTGATTCTAAGTTGGCCGAAATATGAGAGATGTTTTCAGCATTTCATTCATTAAACACGTCACAGCGAGTAATCGAGGGTTCCAGATTCTGATTCAAGGGAGAAGGGCACATACTAGTCCTCTCACAACCCTGAACAGCTCTGCTGGATGTGAACTTGCAGATGCAATATGGGCATAAAAGAATTGCTTCTTTGCTGCACGGATTGCCTGAGCATAGATCTTTAAATGTGCTCCATGTTGCAATCTGTCGGATTCAAGTTGAGTCTTTCTCCAGTTGTGCTCCAGTTGTCTACCTTGCCACTTCAGCCCCTGTAGTTCTTCCATATACCAAGGGACCAGTTTTGAAGCAGGTTGGAAAGGACGCTTAGGAGAGATCATGTCTACTGCCCTGGTGAGTTTGCTGTTCCAATTCTCCACCAGGGCATCAACAGGATCGCCGGCAGAGCCAACACAAAAATCCCTCCAAGGCGTCTTGGAATCCTATTGGATCCAATAACCTTCTCGGGTGGACCATCCTCACACCTGCAAAGGTGGGAAGTGATTGTGAGTCCAACCTTAGCCAGACAGTGGTCCGTCCATGACAATAGGGAAATCACAGGAGTCTCCACTCACGGAACAGCACCCTGATCAGAGTGAAAGACCAAATCAAGCATGTGACCAGGAATGTGCGTAGATTCTGAGACCACTTGGGATAGGCCCATAGTTGTCATGGTTACTATGAACTCCTGATCTGCCCCGGACAGATTGGTCCCGAAATGAACACTGAAGTCCCCCACTACCACAAGCCTGTGGGACTCCAACACCAAGCCTGAGACCAAGTCCATCAGCTCAGTTAGGGACTCTGTTCAGCAGTGGGGCGATCGTTACACCAACAGAAATCCCAATCTGTCCCTGGTCCCAAACTTAAGTAAACACATTCGATATGGTCTGATATTTCAACAGGGATCCTGGCAAGGGAGAGGTTATTCTTATAGACCACAGCCACTCCACCTCCCTGTCCACAGTCCCTCACCTACTCCACAACAGAGTACCCCGGAGGGAAAGGCTGGGACCACATTGGGCCACCAGCCTCCCCCAGCCTGTAATACCCCCACTCTGTAATACATACCAGGTCGGCGCATTCATCCAGAATCAAATCATGGATGGTTTCTCATTTGTTCTGGACCAACCTGGCATTACAGAGGAGTAAGGTGAGGTTCCAAGTTTGGTTGGCATTGCTCCCCAAGCTCAAAGAGCTAGCAGGACAGCTGGAAGGGGAAACAGCTATTAGATTTCCAATTCCCCTTCCCCTGTAATGGCCTGCTGACTTGCTAACGTTACCTCTTCTGTTCCCCACCACCACCAGAATTGCCACCCCATAATCAGTGGATATGCCCCCTATCTACCCAACTCCAGACAGCCCTAGACACATTAAATGTGTCTCACCCAAAGGATGCTTAAAACAGAAGCCGAAGTGTTATACTCAACCCACTCAACCACCATTACCACACACACAGTTCCTGGGCCAGGAGGCCTGGCCCTCACTCTCATTAACCCCTGAAGGGCCAACCCCCTTCTGGTGGCATGCCTGCCTCCACAAGCAGCATCCCTTTATAGGCCCAGAGATGGCCACTCTGGGCAGATGGTATGTAGAGACTCCTGGGCCCCAATCCTGCACAGACTCCCCACAGAGCAGAGAGAACATTTGTAAGAAAACAAGTGAGAGTGCAGGGGAATGCTGCAGGGCCACCTCCATATTAGGAAGTGAAGGGTAGAATATCATTTCCTGTCAGAGAACTGGAGAATTCTAATAGTCCCAGGTCCCCAGTAGGAAAAGATGCTCTTGAACATAATGCAGAGTATCTGCTGCCACCTGCTGCTCCCTCACCCTTCTGCAGCGCAGGGTTTTTTTTGCCCTAGGCCTGGGTCAAGGGGTACTAGTGGAGGCCATAGCAGAGCCATCAGAACAGAATTGAGGAAAGGGACTTGCTCAAGTTGACCTGTGGCCACCTCAGTTCTGCTCACAAGCATTCAAGCAGGGGTGTTCACAAAGCTGAGAACTGTTGCTTTGAGAGGAGAGCTGGTCTTGTGGTAGCAAGCATGATTTGTCCCCATAGCTAAACAGGGTCTGTCCTGGTTGCATCTGAATGGGAGACTTGATGTGTGAGCACTGCAAGATATTCCCCTCAGGGGATGAAGCCGCTCTGGGAAGAGCAGAAGGTTTCAAGTTCCCTCCCTGGCTTCTCCAAGATAGGGCTGAGAGAGATTCCTGCCTGCAACCTTGGAGAAGCTGCTGCCAGTCTGTGAAGACAATACTGAGCTAGATAGACCAATGGTCTGACTCAGTATATGGCATTTTCCTATGTTCCTATGTTCCTAATGCTTGTTCTATCCCTAGCTATGTATTCACACATGAGCAGAGCCACCTGCAACACCTCCTAGAAGAGAGCCAGATGATCCAAGTGCTGAGTGACACTCTGGCAATCAAAATGAAATGGGCAAGATGCCAAAAAACATCAATCTTTCACGGCTTTTGAGGTCCCTTTGTCCGTGTGTGTGTGTGTGATCATCTCATTACTCCGAAATGTTCTTACTTACAGAGAGAGAGAGAGAGAAATACACACAACTACACACACACACACACACACACACACACACACACTATACATATGTACAAGCATACACACACACACCTTGTGTCAACAAACAGTAACATCCTAGTAATTTCATGGTACACCCAGCATGGTTCCCATAGTTTTCAGTGCTGTGAGAAATCAAAGGGATTTGATTTTCAGTGTGTGAGAAATCAAAGGGATGGATCCTGAAGTTAACAACACTTGAAACAGCTAAATATCCAGCCCGGTTGCACTTCAAAAGGCTTAAAAGGCTTAAGTACAAAAGCTAATAGTTAACCTTGGATTATTAATGTGACCCTGAATAATCTTGAGATGTGTCTGCTCAGAATGTAACTGAAGATTGAATGTAAAAATTAAAGGGGTTATTGTTTAGTACTCTCCATGTAACCTACACTTGTGTGTTCTAATTACAGCATGTTCTCTTCATTGATTTTTTCCCCTTCTAAAGGAAGTTTACAGGCATTAGATTATGTCACTGAAATCACCTTCAGATTAGGTCCAAACCTAGGTCTGCCATCATCATCATCATCATCATCATCATCATCATCATTATTATTATTATTATTATTTCTTGTTTACATAGTCAGACAGGTGTTATTGACTGGTTTGTTTTATCCAGACATCGAGTTCTTCCCAAGGACCTGAGATGGCTGAATAATAATAATAATAATTATTATTATTAATAATAATAATTATTATTATTTACACAGTCAGACAGGTGTTATTGACTGGTTTGTTTTATCCAGACATCGAGTCCTTCCCAAGGACCTGGGATGGCTGGATTTTATTATCAATGTTGTTGCTGTTATTATAGATATTGTTGCAGAATATGGGCTGTTCCCAGTAAAGCTGCTTTTTGTAATTGGCTGGTGGTGATTTCTGTGGCCCCCTATGGTGTTGAGGTGCTCTTCAAGTGGTTTTGGAATTGCACCCAGGGCGCCAATTACCACTGGGATGATTTTGGTCTTTTTCTGCCACAGCCTTTCAATTTCAATTTGTAGATCTTTGTCTTTTGTGATTATTTTTCTCTTTTTTTTCCTATTCTGCTATCCCCTAGTATTGCTATGTTGATTATTTTAACTTGTTTTTCTTTCTTCTCGACTACAGTTAAATCTGGTGTATTGTGTGGCAGATGTTTGTCTGTTTGTAGTCGGAAGTCCCATAATATTTTTGCATCTTCATTTTCTACAACTTTTTCAATTTTATAGTCCCACCAATCTTTGGCTACAGGTAGATTGTATTTTTTGCAGATGTTCTAGTGTATCATCCCTGCTACCTTGTCATGCCTTTGTTTGTAGTCAGTCTGTGCGATCTTTTAACAACAGCTGATTAGGTGGTCCACTGTTTCATCTGCTTCTTTACAAAGGCGACACTTGCTGTTTGTTGTTGATTGTCTTCTTCTTCTTCTTCTTCTTCTTCTTCTTCTTCTTCTTCTTCTTCTTATTATTATTATTATTATTATTATTATACTGTCCTTCCAAAAACGGCTCAGGGCAGTTTACACAGAGAAATAATAAATAAATAAGATGGATCCCTGTCCCCAAAGGGCTCACAATCTAAAAAGAAACATCAGATAGACACCAGCAACAGTCACTGGAGGTACTGTGCTGGGGGTGGATCGGACCTGTTACTAGACAACCTTGGCTCTCCAGCTGTCATTGAACTACAATTCCCATCAACCCCAGCTGGGGATGCTGGTAGTTGTAGTTCAACAATAGCTGGAGATCCAAGGTTGCCTACCCCTGGTTGCCCATTAAATCAGGGGAAAGCATATGTAAAAACTCTGAGAAGAGTGATGGCCTTCTCCAGAACTTCAATTAATTTAACATGGTTTACTTTCTTCCCATTTTCATATATATTTCCTCAACAAGATGTTCTCGGCATGACTAATAGATCTGATCGTAGCCAATGTTTTAGCAGCAATTTACTGGATGTGTAAATTGACAGAATCCCTGCTATCATTAGCTGACTCAATAAGGGCTCCAGAATTAAGCTCATTAGATACAACTACTCTGCTGACGGTTTCTGCAACTGATTCAAGCATCATTCAGTTCAACTTTCTAAGAACCGATAACAAGCTCCATTCAAATAAGAAGTGTGCAGATACTGAAAATTGAATTATTCACTTGCTACATCTATCCCATCTTTCATTTAAGGACTGTAGGATTTGTGGAGGGAACAAAGAGCCTGGACACCATGTTGAGCTGAAACAGAAAATAACTTTTATCTTCCCTTCCCAAACCTTCCCCTTCTTCCCACACAGTGCCACCTACTAGAGGCGTATCTAGGGAAAATAGCGCCTAGGGCAAGCACTAAAATTGAGCCCCCTGTCCAAACATCTAACACCCATCTTTCAGATAACTTTACCATAATATCAGCTCAAAAATACAAGTCAAGCTCATTAATCTTTTAAAATTTCAAAAACTATTTAGCAGTGGACGTAGCCAGACCTAAAAATGATGGAAAACTACAAATTTCTGTATGCCGGGGCTCATGAAATACCCAAATATTATGTGGAGGTGTACTTGGAAAACTAAACAGAAGTGCCTGTCTAATTCTCTACTATGCATTGTAGCATCACTATTACATAAGTTTTAAAAATAAATGGAGAATTTGACTTTTCCCAGATACTCTGAAAATAATTAAAGGATATGCAGAGTAAACTGTGTCACTGCTTGGAATATATTCTAGTATTTCAGAAAGACAGTTAAAATGAGAGAAAGAGAGCAAGAAACTCCCAGTGGGGCTTAATACTAAGGATTTCACACTGATTCAAAGACGAACTCACCATTAATAGCCATATTATCAAGACATCACATTAAACTCACTTATCACAAGAAGCAACGTAAGAGCAAATGAATACAATCCTAGCTCATAAACTTCAGCTCAGTATTCACAAGCCCTGATTCTCTGTACATAGTGCCAAACTGAATATGTGTAGTGACTTATATTACATTTTTAATTTTTTTTACCTGTAGCCCCTTTGGGGGGCTTCCGAAAGTCTGTGGGGGGTCTGCAAAGGTTCCCCCTCCCCCACTGGCCTCTAGGGCCCCACAGAGGCCATTTGAGCATCTGCGGGGGCCACTTAAAACAAAATCCCAAAAATGGCTGCTGAAAACAAAATGGCCACCGCACATGCTCAAATGGCCTCTGTGGGGCCTGGCATGGCCTGGGGCCTCACAGAGGCCATTTGAGCATGCATGGTGGCCATTTTGTTTTCAGCGGCCATTTTTTTTAAAAAAAATTAATTTCAAAAAATGGTGCCCCCCTTCAAGTGGTGCCCGGGGCACGTGCCCTGCCTGCCCCACCCTAGATATGCCCCTGGCCCTGAACTACATACAACTATTACCAAATCTCCCTTTCTAAGGTGGAATAACATGTCAAAACTACCTTTTGCCATTTAAAAGAAAATACAAAATACTGTAAAGTCCTATGAGGCCAGGGTAGACTACCTGAAACCTCGGCTTCCTGACAGGGATTATTCTACTCTATAGACAGCTAGTCACTAAGCCTGAGTATACTGTGGGCTGAGATAACAGTCTGGACACCATGCTGAGCTGGAACAGAAACTAACTTTAATCTTCCCTTCCCAAACTTTTCCCTTCTCCCACACAGTGCCATCTAGTGGCCCTGAACTATATACAACTATTATCACAGAATTAAGCCGAAAGGTAGTGACTGGCCAAGGTTACCCAGATAATTTCATGGCTGAACAGGGATTTGAAGCCAGATTGTTCCAGTTCGAGTCAATCATTCTAGCCACTTTATTATTATTATTTTTAAAAAAAAAAAAAAAAGAGGTGAGGCCTGTGGGCTTTTCAGAGGCATATGGTGGACCACTGTGTGAAACAGGATGCTGGATAGTCCTTGGGCCTGATCCAGCAGGGCTGTTCTTATGTTCACTTCACCACACTGATTTGTTGATAGTGATTTCTAAAAGTGATGTGTGAAATATTTTTTCTCCTAATGTCAATGGGAATTTCCTGATGATTTCCATCAGGGCTGGATTTCATGTTTTGTTTATTTTTTTAAAGGAGTTCAGTTTCCTTCAATGAAATTTTAAGGAAGTAAAGCTTTAACATTTTTAATATTAAATTATATCAAAAAATTGGAAGAAATAGTTTTAGTTTAATTGTCTGTAAAGTTACCAGTACTGTACAACACAGTATATTCAAGTGTCAAGGTATACATTAGGATAGAGATTATCAGGTCTATAGGTTAATTCAGAACTAGGAAAATATTACCTTCTATTTATTATCTATTAAATTTTACTGCGATCTCCATTGGCCTTTACCTTAATTCTTTTTTCTTTTTTTAAAAATTCAAATACAACTCCTCAATTATAAGGAACAAACTCGCACACATCTTCTGTAGGAATTTACTTGGCACAGAGCTATTATTCAGCAGATGGGTTCCAAAAACCTGTGGGTTTCTGCCTCTGGGGCTGCATCACTCGCCTCTCCCACCCGGATGGCTAGTCACTATTAGTGCTTTTGCATGTGTGTGGTGTGGGGAGGCTGAAAGCAAGGCAGAGCATGCCCACATGTGCTGAAGGAAGCAGCGAGAGCACTGAAGGCTCCAACAGCACTGCAGGGATCCCCTTTTACCCCGTGTGTTGCCCATCCCAGTGGCGCATCCCATGGAGCATGCTGCGGCGGGGTGGGTGGGTGGGTGGGAATTGCTGCCTGTAGTGATGGGAAGGATTGAGGGAGGACTAGGCCTCACTTAGAGCAACTGCTGGGTGGGTGGGCCTTTCCTAATAAGCGGGAAAGCCCGGGTAAATCAAAACAGAAGGACCAATCCAGAGGACTGGGTGGGTGCTACATTCACAGCACCCCCAGCAGAAGAAGAGAAAGCTTTGTTCTATCTGTTCTGCCCCAAGAGTTCCCTGAGGAAGCAGGCTGAGAAGTTGCTGGGGAAATGCGAAGGCCACAGCTGGGAGGCTGGAGACCGCACGAAGATCCCTGCCTGTGAGTAATAAGATAGGGACCAGTTCAGTTAGATGCCTGAGGGAAGTTATTTCCCTTTATTGTGTTGCTTGAATCTAAGTTGCCTGGTTAATGAAAACACTCTCTCTTACAATCTGCTCTTTGAAGAGAATTGTTCTTATAGCATACTTTTGTTTCTTTTAACCCAATAATAAATCTCGGTGGCTGAAGTGTGCTCCTCTTCATTTTGGGTCTGCCTTAGTCACATGCCTCTAGAGGCCTAGGAATGCTCAGCTCCTTCTAGGGAGGGTTTTGCCATTTATCCCCTCCCCACCGAAAACCTAGATGGAGAGTGGGTTTTCCCACATCAAAATCAATTAGATGGTGGCAGCCTACTGGGAATCCCTTACGGTCAAGTATTCACCCCAGCGAACTCCCCCATCCTCCTTTGGCAGGAGCTATTATACTGCTGCCAGGGGGAGTCACCACCACTGCCACGGGGAAGTGGCTGCTGCCCGTGTAACCATGGACCGCCTATGCCCTTTCTGTGTAACGACATCTGCGTTGCCACTGCTACCCATAAATTTTCAGATGAAAATCTATAGAAAATGCTGTTTTGCCTCTCCCACCGAACCCCTTTAATCCCTCCTCTTCTCTGAAAGGAGAAGACATTTTCAGACATTTTCTCTGAAAAAAATTACAGCCAAATTGTTCAGTGCATCACAATTTTGTTGTGTTCTATACTTCCCAATTCAAAGCATTTTGGTCATGAAGTGTACTCAGGAGCATCCTTTTCAGCTGAGCAGAGACCCACAAGGTCTCTCCTAGCTTCACTGAGTCCTCCTTGTCACTGGTTCCTCCACTCCTTTGGAAGGAGTGTGTGTGTGTGTGTGTGTGTAAAATGTAGGCAAGGCCATCTCTCTAGCATCCCAGCCCTGCCCCCAGTTTTCTCAGAAAATGGCCCAGAAAGATACAAGGCTTTCTTGAGGATTCTCTGAGAAGGCTTGGAAAAACCAAACACTTTCAAAATTGAGCAGAAGGCGAGTTCCCCACCACTAGCACCCAAACCAGTGAGCATGTGTTGGGCACTACCTTCCGCAGCCAATTCAGAGGATATAGAAAGATGTTTGCAGCCTGCTTACAAACCCTGGAATGCATGCCATAGATCTTTCCAAATTCCTTTAATACATCAATCATTAATTGAAGTTTGTCCTCACTTAGGTCCTCCCTCTGAATCTACGCCCTTGTTGTCATCCCTCAGGAAATTCTACCACATTGCCCCTGACATCCACTTACTGCTGCTATTCCAATAAGAAACCTACAAAATATTGCAATCCAACAGGTATTTTAATCTCCGGTGCACTGGTTTATCGCACAGGACTCATTTTTTTAATGTGAAAGTGTTTGATTTGTCATTTAAGGTGACAGCTAGCCTAAATCCCCATTCAGCCATGATACTAGCTGGGTGATTCTGGGCCAGTCACTTCTCTCTCAGCCTAACCTACTTCACAGGGTTGTTGTGAGGAGAAACCTAAGTATGTAGTACACCGCTCTGGGCTCCTTGGAAGAAGAGCGGGATATAAAATGTGAAATAATAATAATAATAATAATAATAATAATAATAACAACTACTACTAATACTACTACTACTACACTGCACATCTCTTTGGAATATGTTAAGAGTAGCTATAATTGCTGGTCTTCTTTATCCTCCTAAAATTTCAAATTCCCTGAAGACACATTAGTCACTCTTTTAAATTTACAGACTGAATGTCCTTTGACCTGTATTTTATGTGGATCAAAGCCATTGAGATATCAGCATTCTTTTTATGTCTCACCCTCCCAAAAACATCCCTCTCTGGTGTACTTTCTCTCTCGAGTTTGTAAACAAAATCCGCAGCTGTTCTCCTCATATTCATCTTTTAAATAGAGGTCTCTCTCACATTGTGATATTGCTTCATTATTCCTACCAGAAGGTCTTTTATCTTGGAAAAGTTTTGCCTGACAAAATTACTGGTTTTGTGTATGCAGTATGAGCTGAAAAGTGAACCATGGAATACATTATGTCTCATATTTTAATTATCAGTTCAAGATAAAGGGCTGTTTTAGTAGAGATAAAATAATTTCTTGAAGGTTGAGGCTCTATGGAGTTTCAGGATTAGCTAAGAAAAGTATTTTTATGTCAAACATAAATGTCTACCAGCACTCTGTAACATGGAGGTTGAAATGAATATAAAAAGGATATCCTTTCTGCACCAAGTGTATGCATGCAAGAGTTATCTCCTTGCAAATCTGCACTTTATCTGCAAAACTGGGAAAGCAATTTAAACTGGGAGAGTTCAAAATCATCATGTTTTCTGCCATATATTCAAGTGAAATATTCCAATGCATTTATTTAGGGTCAATCAGTGCATTTTTACATCAGCAGTAATTGACTGATGTATGTTCTTGAGCAAGCCTTGTCACAGTAGGCCGAGTGTTATATTTTAATACCTGGGTTCTCCTAAGGCTTTTGTCAGACTCGGTTCAATTTTCACTAAAACAAATTAAAGAAAAGTCAGCAGGTTCAGGATGAATCACACAAAGCCAAAATAAAAGACATGAATCCAATTAAATTAAATGAAGCTGTGTGTCCAAATGAATGTTAATTAAGCAAATATGATTTTTAAAAGTCTTCTTGCCTGAGTAGCTCTGACAAGAGAGGGACATTCAGAATTTTTAAAATAATCAAATAACTGTGTAAACTGGCCATTATTTTATTAGCACAAACTCTTCCTATTATATCATTAAAAAGTACTTCCTTATACCATGGATAATTAATGTATGGATTTGACATGAAATATGATACTGGCCATTAGCTCTGATGAATTTAAAAACTCATAGTGGATAGTCTAGGCTTGGCAACTCTTGAAAAACCAAATTCTCACACCTGGGCAGGGTCTGCAGGTGGATAGCAGGTGGGTATGCATGCAGGTGGGGTGAGGGAAGGAGCCCAGCTGTACTTATAGCTTACAGGCCCCTGCCACTCAGCAATATGGCCACAGAATGTGTCAGGCCAACACAGGACAACCAGACACAATCCAGACTCCATCTCTAGCACAAGGCAAGAAGTAAAAGCACATAATCCAGCCACAGACTCCATGTGAAGACACAGGTATAAGTGTGTGTGTGTGTGCGCGTGCGCGAGGACACACATATACAGACAGCATCGTATTAAGGAATTAAGCACTTAGAAGACATTTTCCTGTTTTACAGACAGAAACCCCAAAGGTTGAGAAAGCCCGTTTTAGAGAAATTCCTGTCAGACGACACAAAACTGCTGAGCTAAGTGAACCAAGACCATTGCAGAAAAAGTGAACCTTTAGCAGAGAATTACATACCTTTTAAGAGGAACCTACTGAAGAATATGAGCGAACACACCCACATAGTACAGGTTAAGTCACAATGTGCGGATACTCAAGGAATTAAAGATCAGAAATATATTTGCTCACTGCACACTCACTCCCTCACACCCTTTCTCATTCCATTCAACATACCCTTCACCCTCCCTTCTGCACTCTCTCATCCTCAAATACCACCCACCCTCAATCCATATAGAATATCAGATATCTGGGAGAAGGGTTCTATCCTAGCTTCCCCCACCCCCTGCCATGTGCTAGTTTAAGTGCAGGTGCATGGCAGGGGGAGAATGAAGGAACATTCAATTTGTGCGCATCCCAAATGCAGTATGTACTGGTACAGACAAGACAAAGGCTCATCACCTCAGGTCCAACTAACTAATTAACTAACTCTCTCTCTCTCTCTCTCTCTCTCTCTCTCTCTCTCTCTCTCTCTCTCACACACACACACACACACACACACACACACACACACACATATAACCCACTCATCTGTGGCTGTCTCTTCCCACTTCTACTGATGCATAGTGTAGCAGTCTTCAAAGTTACAAGTGCAATACATTTTGTTTCAGCCTCTGGCAGGATTTCTGACTCATAAGTTTCATTGCGCTCAGTGTACTGCCAATTCCCATTGCTGGCTATGCACAGCATAGAACCAGAGGCATGAGCAAAATACCTGGTTGCAGTAATGTTGCTCACTTGCGTCATGGAGAACATAGAAGAGTGAGCTCCAGTGCTGAAGGGGGAAAGCCAAGATCTATGAATTTAACATTGCAATCCTATGCACCCTTACCTGTGACTAAGCCCCACAAAACATTAGTTGGACTTACTTCTGGGTAAATCAGGATTGCACTGCAAGTTAAGAAAGCATACAGTAATCCCTCGACCTACGAACTACTCGACATCCGATTTTTTCGAGTTACGAGCGACAAAAAAGACCGGAAGTAGTTGCCGGTTTAGATTCAGCTTACTCGACCTACGAATTTTTAGATGCAGTTTCCTCGACTTACGAATGTTTCCAGACTTCCGTGGTGCGCTCTTCAACTTACGAAAATTTCGACCTCCGAACGTGCATTCGGAATGGATTAATTACGTAAGTCGAGGGACCACTGTATAATTTCGGTTGACCAATAGGGGGATCATTTTTAATGGGCGAATATCTGCACAATGGAACATTTCATTGCTGTTAAATACTGTTTAAAATCCGCCTTGGATTTATGGATAAAAAATGCTCCTCATTTTTAAGGATATGTGCTTTATAGCAAGCACATATTTTATGCAGGGCAGGGTACAATAATACCTGCAGACAACTGAACATGCTTGCTATCCATTCCCAACTTAGTTGGCTGGAGCTAAAGTGAGGAAATCATGTGAAGAAATCATATGGGAGCTGTCAGCAACTGTCTGTGACTTCAGTTTGTTTCAGAGCATTTCTGCCTCAACACAGGAACTGTAGCCTGAAGGTCACTTACCTTGTCCACAAGCCTATACATCAGCTAAAACTGAAGTTAAACACTGGCCTCACAATTGTGCATCCTTTACAATACAGAATACCCACTGCTGACTGCAGTATTCTTTAAAAAACCATGCTTCTAGTTTCAAAGCAGCTGAAACGTTTCCCCCTCCATTTTGATGTTTAAGCTAATGAAGTTTTCCTTATGAACTGATGAAGGCATGTAAAACTATAGGAAGAACAAGTAATCTCATGATGCCATGCTCAACACATTAACTTTAAATACCATTCCACACTCCCGAAGCAATATCCCTTCCAAATCCTTAATAGTGGAACATAGAGGCCATTATTTAAACCAAAAAACCAAGTGGCAAATTAATGAGCTGATTTAAATATTAATGATTCAGATGGTGCTGCAAAAGGCCAACATCAATTCTTTACAACCTCTGAGACATTATATTGGCCATTTTGTTAACTTCTTCAAAAAGGCAACCTTTTTTGGGACAGAAGCCATAAATAAACTGTGATATTAATGCCATCTGCCTGTGGCACCCGGGATACAGCTGTAAGTCACTGTGAGATTTCAATAAAAAGATTATGCATGCACGCATCTCAGTTTCACATTAATTTATTTTCCATCAGGAAGAAAAATTAAAATAGGCTCTGACAAAAGGTGGATTCAGGATAATTGTCTGCAGCAACAAAGTACAAAATCCTCTTTGGAAATCACACCTACCAGATCGCCACAGCATCTGAGCCCTTCTATATAAGGATGCAAAGGCTTGATTTAGATCAATACCCGGCTGGCAGGTTGAAGGCTGAACTTAAAGGCTGTTTTCAAGTCCAGCCTGTCAGCTGGGAATCTTCCTTATCTTGACCTGTTTCAATGCATCAGGAAATGGTTCATTTGGAAGATGGAGATGCTACTAAAGGGCTGCAGGTTTCACATAGGCAGCTTCTGTTTCTCACCTGGATCAAGAGCTTTGTCATCAATATCTCCAGAATCCAATTGCTGAGCACTTTGAGCCTGTAGAAGTCTGAATGCTTCCAAGAGGCTCCAGTCTGGAATCTTCAGGCAGTGTTGATTCAGGTACAATGACAAGATCAGAATGTTTTGAGAGCCACTACTGAGATCCTCAACAGTGGATTATTTCTGCTTTGTTGACTGAAGGATGAACAATGAGAAACTTATTTTGAGACCTCCTAATTTAAAATATATATATTGGGTGATATCTAACACACTACTGGCACTAATGCAGTACTGATGCTGCTAATGCTGCCCTAGTGCTGGGGGGAGGGGTGATTTTCATCTGTCTCCCCTTCCCTCTAAAGTCTGGTAAAAATATGTCCTAGAGGGTCATGGAGCCCTCAGAGACATATTTTTAAGAGGCACAGTGGCCTTCAGAAATTAAAATTGTCCCTCCCCCCTAGCACCAGTGTAGCATTAATCTGGATGTCAGCAACTATCAGGAAACTCACTTCAGCTTTCAGGTAATCAGGAGCAAACAAAACAGTTTGGCTGAATTCAGATTTAACACGAAACCAGAGTTAAACAGGGCAGAGGTTGGAACTTCATTATTTCCGAATTCATGCAACTGCAGCTTCGAGCCAAAAGCAACCTCCAGTTGGCTTGCCAAACTCCAGTTTGAACCTTTGCTTTGAACAAAGGTTCACCACCAAGACCTCCCATTTTGCCACTGAAGCATTACATCCAATCCCAGATGCCGCCATAACCATGGTTTTGCGCTAATTTTCAAACCACAATTATAGATTCTTCTGCATGATCCCAACTGCATGTTAACATCATCTAAGGAGGTCTTGTCTCCAGTAACCACCAGTATGTCTGGTAGCAACTCAGAGGCAGGCCTTCTCTACAGCTGCTCCTGGGCTGTGGAATGCACTCCCAGTTTGGCCTCGCCTTCCAGGGTTTTTAAACTGTTTTAAATGGTTTAATAGTTAATAGTCTTAATATTGTTTTTAAATTGTTTTGTAATGATTGTTTTTAAAGGACTGATTAGCAGGTTTTATTTTTGTTGCTGTGCACCGCCCAGAGCCATTTGGATAGGGCAGTAAATAAATGTAAGGGTGGGGGGAATGTGGCCATTCCATGGCTGTGGCACTTCTCACTGGCTGCCTCTTGGAGCAGCAGCCCCACCCCTCCTGTCACCTATCCAGCTATGGAGTTGCCCAGCACCACGTCCCATCCCAAGCTTATCACCCTGTCGAACATCCCAAGCTTATCACTCTGTGACTACACAAGGGCATGCCCACTTCTCACTGTCCCTTGCTCCCCGCACCTGGCAAGTAGGAGGAAAACGGGATGGGATGACAGGACAGGCACTAAGTGCTTTGCTCCCTGAGAATAAAGCAACAATGATATACAAGTTGAGTATCCCTTATCCAGACATCCAAAATCCGGAACGATCCAAAATCCGGACACCATTCACTCACTTGCAGATTCCCAATTTTGCTGCTTTTAAACATGCAGTCAAAACTTACTTAGGCAAGCGGGGATTGTGAGTATGCTGGTCTCTCTGTTATTGGTGGCTGACGAGAGGTAGCTGGGGAAAGCGGAAGCGGAGGCGCGCTTCCCTGCCTTCTCCACAATAGGCCTGTGGCCTTTGCTGCTCCTGGATGCTGCCGAACAGCTGATTGGCAGCATCCACGTGCTCCAGAGGCCTCCCTCCAGCCAGGGAAAAAAGGACACCGGCAAACACAGGCTCTGCAGTGGTGTTGCAGGCGGCCCAGAGTGGGCCCACAGGGCAGGTAGCTGAGACCCCCTCAGCACTCGTATATGAAGCACTAGGGAGGGTCTTGCCATGCAAATAAAAGGGCCGTAATGGAGGCATGTAGGAGCAAGAAAGGAGGGTAGAGAAGAGAGACTTAGAGAGAGAGAATAAAAAAATAAAATACAGTAAGCTTTCGTGTTTAGACTTGGATCCCACGCCAAAGATATCTCATTATGCAAATATTCCAAAATCTGGAAAAGTCCGATATCCGGAACACTTCTGGTCCCAAGCAGTCCAGATAAGGGATACTCAACCTGTATGTTCATAAGCACAAACACTGCAGGTACAGTAGCAACATAAGCAGGGCACCCCATCACAGCACTGGGAGGGAAACAAATGGCTGGTGTGTGTGTGCCTGGAGTCAGATTAGAAAGGCAGACCCAACCAGGGCTTCTCAAGCAGCCAAATTCTATTTTTTTCCAGAGAAAGGTTGGGGAAGCGGGACTCAGCCCCCTTGGGGATTTTTGCTCCCTAGGCTTACTCATGAGCAGTGCTCCAGGCAAAAGAGCAATTCAACATATGTGAGGTATGATGGACAATTACCCAGGGCATACTGAGCTTGCTCAAGAGAGCGCCAGGCCAGGCAGACAATCCTTCACAACTCATGAGAAGAACCGTCAGAGGGGAAGGGAGAGAAATGATGAGCAAGATCTCTAATAACATGTGACAAAACAACATCTTCTCCCTTGGACTGCTCTCTCACAAGAGTGCCAGGCCATTGGGGCTTTATATTGAGCCAGGTTGCTGTATGGAGGAAAGCCATGGGGGACAGATACCCCAGTGACTGTTCTTCCTGTCTTGGCAACTGCCACCAAGTAGCTGTCAAAGTCTGCCCCTTGTCAGCCCACCTGCCCATGTAAGTATGTGTATCCTTGATGGTGCCCTGAAATAGTGGCCCGCTCTTCCGGGGTCCCGGGAGATCAGGGCTTTCCTCTCCCTGTGCAAGCAGATCTGGGAAATCTGAATGGGTTTAAAGATCCATCCATACACCCAGTGTTTCTCCCGTCCATGCACGAGGCCAGACTCTGTCACATTTAGTGTCTAAATCTCATTTGGGTGAGATTCACAGTGAAGGGGGACTTGCTTCTATCTTTTACCATGGAGAGTTGGGGGCCCCACACCTGGGACCCCTGTTGGTGGGTTAGCCCAACTTGTGAGTGTGCAGTCTGATGGGAGACCTACAGACCCTCTCATGAGAGTGATAGCCCATTGGCAGAAAGCTGCTGGTGGAGCAGGAGAGTAGTTTGGTCTGCATGGACAGGAAGATCCTTTGCAACAGCATCCTAGGTAATGGCAGGACAAACACACACACCCCAGAATCCTTTGCCTTCCCTCATATAAATACCCTCTCTTAAGAAGTCTTCATGTTCTCTTCCCTATCCTGAGTAATACGGAAATAGTACCACCTAAAATCACCCACCCATCCCAAAATTGTGCCTGTGCAAGACTATTTAGGTGCAGGGTGGCTGTGCCATCAGTGCCCGAAGAAGCATTGAAGAAGAAGCAGAAAAGCATGGAATAGCTTTTAAAGGGATTTAAATGTCCTTTCCATGCCAAGGGTGGGTGGACAGCTCCAAAAATGCACAATCACACTCTGCACGCCCCTTTCAAGATTGTGGCTAATCGCAGCCACTCCACTGACATCCTGACACTTTGCTGGGATCGGCCTCGGTGGCTGAGGAGCAAGGAGGGACTCTGCTCCCCTGGAACCGGAGGTTGGCAGACCATGGTTGGAAGAACATCTGTGGTGCAATTTAATGTTTCAAATTGAAACCGTGGTTTGCCAACCTCCAGTTTCGTGTTACGTCTGAATTCAGCCTTGGTTTAAATGGATGTTTGTGACCAAGCTTTGCTTTCACCTAGACAAACTTTTCCTTTTTCCACTTCTCCTCAACCCACTTTGGTCCCATTTCCTCCTCTTCTCTAATCTCCTGACATGTTCCTAATTACCCTGACCTTCCCTCACAACTAGCCAGCTCTCATTGTATTTTCTAACCCTTCTCCAAGGATTAGTTTGCTGGGCTATTCTGCAACTGAAAACCAAAAGCAACATCCAGTTTTTCAGTTTCCATACAGAGAGAAGGCTTCCCCAGCTGGATGGAAAATGCCAAGGGAAAAAGAGCAAAAAAAGAATTCTGCTCTTCTGCTTCAGAATGGTGGTTGTAGTGACTGTGACTGCAGCAGTCGTTGTGGGTAAGGCATTTAGTGATATGAGGGGGAAAGATGTAAGAAGTGTTATACCGAGTCAGGCCACTATGACCTAGTCCAACTAGCAGCAACACTCCATTCTGAGTCAGCTACTCGTGATATTTTGATTGGAGGTACCAGGGATGTATCCTAGAACCATCTACATGCAAAAGCATGTGCTCTGCCCCTGAATTATGGCCTCTCTCTTGTGGTTCCTTCAGAGCCTGAATATACCCAGATAACTACCCAACTCTCATAAGCTATGGTACCCATTATGGGAGATCCACTGAACATCTCATATAACTCAAAGCCATTTTTACATCTCTACATAATCCTAACACCTTTATAAAGAAGAGCCCATTGCACTTGGGTTTTTTGAGCTGCAAAAACCATATGCATTTTGTTGCCAGAGGGAATTCAAAAGGGCAATTCTAAATGTCACCCATCCTGCACGATATTTCAGCAGTTCTGTTTCCAATTTTCATCACTTGGCTGCGTGTTCCTTTCCTTCCCACTCAACAGAAGGTTTCTCATGAGGAGGTTTCAGAGATGTGTTATATCATGGCAAGCATGATTCCATCCATCCTTAGCCTGACTCATCATCACAGAGAGAGCTACCCTACTGTGCAACTGGCAGCAAAACCCAACCGCTCATCTGTGAGGAGTTCTGGCAAACAGCTGGGCCACAAATCTTAGAGGAGCAAGTAGCCTAATCATGACAGATTGTGGCTCCCTTTTTCTCGATACATTTTCCACCTTCTTATTAAAGCAACATCATTTATCCTCAGCTTACACTTTAACTCTTTAAAAGAAAGTTAGAGGCAAGCCCCACAAATCTACTGCACAACGTTTTGTTCCCCAAAGTGAAAACAACTTGCAGTTGCTCGTGTGGATCAGCTCATTGTGCCACAGCATTTAGGTAATGGTGAATTGTTGCCAGAGCCTCTGCAGTCCTCCACTGTACTCCAGCCCACACAAAATGCAATTTCTGAAATCAAAACACTCATCCTCTTCAAGGACAATGCAACTCTGCTCCTCCAGTCTTTTTGGTGGTGTCACTCTAAAGCAATCACACTTCACTCAGTACACCTCGGCTCTTGCTTACAATTACACAGGACTCAAACTTTACTCTGAAGGACTCTTCTGTGATGCCTGCATGCCTTAATTCACCAAAGCAAACAAAAACTCTGCATTACCCTGGGATGAATCCACCTCCAGACACTATGATCATTGTGTGCTTGGCCCGAAGCCTAGTGATGTACACAGAATGACTTCTATTTGCATTCAAGAGGCTTTGGAACAGGTTGTTATATGCCTCATTTCTATTATCAGTATATTCACATTTGGAAAGCCTATAGAGGTGACCTGAAGTCCTGCCTATTGTTTTCCTCAAGAACAACAGGCAAAGTTGCTACTCAGATTAAATCTATGTTTAAGAAATTTGAGGGGGGGGGGAATACATGGTTCTTCTGTCATATACATTTGTTCACTTGAGAAATATTTTCCTAATTTATATATCCAGATCTATTTGCAAACAAAACTAATAACTGTTAGGGATGTGCAAAACGTTTTGGGTACAGAACCATCTGAACCCAAATCTGCATGTTTTGGGCGATTTGTGCATAAAACAAATCGCCCCTCTGCAAGTCCCGAAAGATTAGGCTCCAAAACAAATCACCCGAATTTCAGAGGCAATTTTTTTGTTGTTTCGGACCTCCATTTTATGGCAATCTCCGTGTAGTCTCCATTTTGTGTTTGACGTCGATTTGAATTTCCCGCCCTTCCAAGCTTCAGATTGGTTAATGAAAACATGGGCTGATCTGCTGACGATTCCTTCCTGGTTCCAGATTGGCTCTTTAGGCTCTTGGCACTCCTGACTGACCCCACATTGGCCAGGGGAAGGGTTGAACAAGGGGCAAGGGTGGGGAGAGTTCAAGGAGGGATTTTCAATGAGATTTAAGGAGGCAGCAGCCACCATTCTGCCTTTCTGCCTTATGGGAGGAGAGGGAGGGAGAGAGAGAGAGAGCACTTTGTTTTGCCTTGCCTATTGCCTTCTGCCTTGCCAGCCTGAGCCCAGCCTGCCTGCCCCCGCTGGCTACTACATGCATGCCAGCCTAGGAAAGGATGATCTGCTGCTGCTTTTTTGTTCCCAAGAAGAGAATTCATTTTTCACCCTCTTCCTGCTGCTGAGGGAATCACTGCCTGCCTGTGCCTGCTATGTCTGTGCCAGCCACCAGCCCCAGCCCCTGGCCAGCCACCCCCTTTCCCCCTAGATTTTCCAGGCTTTTGCCCCAGCCCACCCACCCCCATCTGAAGACTGAAGGAGAAGAAGATTGAAGAAGAAAAAGTAGACTCAGAGACCAGGCCACAGAAGTGGACAACTGGAGACACAAAGTGTGAACAAGACTGAGTGAGTATACCCATTTTCTCTCTCTCTCTCTCTTTCTCTCTCTCTCTCTCTCTCTCTCTCTCTCTCTCACACACACACACACACATGTACATCTCTAGAATTGTGTATTCTTGGGGGGTTGGGGGTTGCAATTGAATAAAAGGTTGTGTGTTGTTTAGTTTAGAAGTAGTTTAAACAGGGGTTCAGTGCAGGAAGGATCCCCGTTAACTAATACTAGTAGGTGGTTAGAAGGGTAGCATAGCCTCGTGGTTTTAAAAAACAATTCTATCTTTTTTCCCATTCCAAAGATTTTCCCCCTGCATTTTTAAAAATCAGAAGCCTGTCTTTCAGCCCTCTGTGCCCATAATATACCAGTATTTATATTCTCTGCCCAGCAGCCTACAGTGGGCAGGAAGGCACAGACTCTAGCCTCCTCCCTGCACCCATTTACCCCCCACCCCTAACTGCAGCATTCTGAGGCCATGGCAAAAATTAACCCTAAACCCACTAACCCTTTTGCAGAGCACACACGCACAGATATACTATGCTTCCCCCCTACATAATCTCAAATCTAGCAGTACATATATCTTATGCAATTCAAATGCCTTGGATGGTTTGTTGTTGTGCCTGTATTTTGGGGACCTCATGGGTGGGCACAGGATAGGTTCTCTCTCTCTCTCTCTCTCTCTCTCTCTCAACTTTTTTGCAATGAAGACATATTGTGACTTCCAGCATCATCATCATTTTTATTCAAACTAGATTGCTTGCATCTACAATAGGTTGTGCTGGTGCCACAGATATGTTGCAGAAATGTCAAAAATGCACCAAAAAATTGTGTGCCATTGTTGTCATCATCACTTTTCGACTTGTGTAGGAGGGAGGAGGAGCAAACTTCGCTGTTCCACTGGCAGAATGTTGTTTTGCACCCTTCCTTACTTAACCCACTTTTATGGCCGAGTGCCACAGATGTAGCTGTGTCTGTTGCTTGTGGATGAAAAATGCTTGGGGGAGGGTGGGCAGGGCACCTTTGATGCTGTTATTGGCCCTAGTCTGCTGCAACTGTGATATCACACTTGCTTGCTTGTTGCTGGCTGCTGCTGTTTCCCTGCATTGGGAGGGGGTGCGTGGGGCAGTGCACTTCATTGTTGTTGTTTCACACTGTTGTGTGTAGATCAATTGCATTTCTGTTGGGAGGGATGGTGGGACACAGTGGATGTGGTGAGTGACACAGTGGATTATGTGACCTTTGGAAACCTTGTTATTTGCAAAGCTCTGCTATTGTTAATGTGTGCTTCATCCACCCTATGGGACAATGGGGACAGACAGTGCCCATTTCTGCCCGTTGGTGCCTCCTAGAAGTGCCAGAGCGGGTCAGGTGGTAGTGCCCCGATGTGTGCCCACTACCAGCCAGGTTTCAGAGTGATTGGGCAAAGGGTTGATTTTTAAAGCATTTCTGAAGTTTGTGCATCTTTGGAGCAGATTCGGGGCAGAAATGGGGCTTTGGGGGAAGAAGAGTGGGTTGGGTGGTAGTGCCCCAATGGGTGCCTACTACCACCCAGATTCCAAAGGAATTGGGCAAAGGGCTGATTTTTAAAGAATTTCTGAAGTTTGTGCATCTTTAAGCTTTCCCCCCATAGGGAATAATG
This sequence comes from Hemicordylus capensis, assembly GCF_027244095.1. Lineage (NCBI taxonomy): Eukaryota > Metazoa > Chordata > Lepidosauria > Squamata > Cordylidae > Hemicordylus > Hemicordylus capensis. The sequence continues at coordinate 255,806,303 of NC_069657.1, forward strand.
GGGATTTCAGCAGCCTCATAACTCCACTTGGGGGGCACCAGGATGGCCCAGAGTGAATGGTGGTGTAGTACACATAGGGTGCCAACCACCCCCATACCCACAAGCCCAGAGGGTACTGGGTTTTGTTATTTCTGAGGTGTTCTGGAGTAGATTTTCTGGTAGCAAATGAGAGTAGATTCATGGTTTGTCATTGAAAATCGATTCGTGCACATCCCTAATAATTTTGTTTGTTAAACAAACAAACAAAAAATTGCTGCCAGATGATCAGAAAGATAAATAGCCTCAATGGCTCTTGGGTCTTTGCATTTGTTAAAAGGCAGCTGCAAGAGTCTTGACAGGTGTCAGAATCTATTAATTATTATTATTATTATTATCATTATTTAGAATTCTGTATATACTGTATAAAGGTTGACATCCAGACTAATAAAATGCACATGCATTGAATGTGCAGCTTATGCTACAGGGGTGGGACAATTGTTGTTGATCTCCCCTTCCCTCTGTAACTGACTGTAATTCCTGAAAATGTCTCTGAGGGCTACATGACCTACAGGGACATATTTTTAGGAGTCACCATTGACTAGAGAGGGCATATGGATGAAAATTTATCCTCCTCTGTAGCACATGTGCAACATCACTATATACACACACTTCATTAATCTGGATGTTGTATTTTTTAATATATAAAAATATCAAAGCACTTTACACAGAAAAAGGAGATAAGGCTGGTTTCCTGTTACAAAAAGGCTCACAATTAAAAAGAAACATAAGGTGGACAACAGCAACTGGGGGGGAAGCTGTTACATTTAAATTGTATCAACTGTTTTGGTTGCCAGTTTGGTTCCAGGCACAATTTTAAGCGTTGGTTATGATCTTTAAAGCCCTAGATATCTTAAAGACTGCCTCCTCCCACATGAATCTGCCCACCATATTAGATCTTTTAGGGAGGCCCTCTTGCATATTCTGCCAACTTTTGAGCTTCAGCTGGTGGTGACTGCAATGCCCTTCTTTGTCATGATCCCCCTCTATGGGGAATCCCTGCCATCTGAAGTTTGAGTGGCATCCTTCTCCTTTGGCTGAAGATCCTATTTTTCCAGCAGGCCTTCACAGATCTGGTTGGTGCCTTTTCTATCTCTAGCTGGTCCTTGATTTATATTATTGTTTAGTATTATTTTTGTATTTTTTAAAATCATTTTTAATTGACAAAAATGAAAATTGAGAAGTTTGAGATATTGTTTACAATAGCAGAGTCAATAGAACTATATTTTTTCTCTTCCACATTATGCCATATCTTTGGGGAAATCATTCTGAGGGGCAGGAAATAAATTTGTTTATACTCATAGTGGGCTTTACTTGCTTTCTTGTAAATTTATTCCACTATCAGGTTAGACAGTTAGTAGATAAATATTTTTATAAAGAAATGGCCAGAACAATATAGAATTGTAACGTGGAAAATGTTGTGTACTTACATAGTTTGAGGCCAGATCTGGATGAAGATAATCAATTCCTGCAACAAACAACAACACAGTGCAAAACCCCATGATTAAAAAATTCAGAAGAGTACATCAGAAATTGAGATGGTCAATATAGCCATGCAACTGAGTTACTATGTAGATAAGCGCACTACAAGGAATAATATTAGCCTTAGAGCTTGCTGTCATTTAAACTGAAGCTTTCAGTTCTTAATTTACATTACTGGGGTGGGGGAGGGGGAATTTGCCATCATTCAGTCCTACAGACCACCTTCCAAAATATGTTTGAGGTTTTGGTGACAGAGGTCAGGCAGGATGGTTTGTGTCTTAGACAGCCTAGGCCTACAAACTATCACAATCCCTCAAACATCTACATGATTATGATCTCATGAAAACTAGGAGCACTAATACACACAATGCAGAGGTGACGAAAGGTCCTAGATTTAAAAGCTTCTTCTCAAAATCATCCATCATATGGCCCAGGGGCATAACTATAATAGGGTAAGGGGAGACAGTTGTCTGGGGGCCAACTGCCTTGGGGGGGGCCTCCCAGAGGCAAGTCACATGACTGACTCCCCCAGCCACGCACCCACCTGGGCTTCCTTCAGTTGGATTCATCCTCCGAAATTGATGTGTTAAGACCTGGAGCTACCAGAACAGCATGTCTTTCTCTACCATTAAATGACTTGCATTGTCCACAACTGAATTTTACTATGCTTTTTGTTACCACTATTCAGCCTCATTCAAGATTTCTTTACTTCATGAACTGAGCTTCGGGGGGGAGAGGGGGGGCATTTTAAAATCTTGTCTCTGGGCCCACTCCAACCTTGCTATGCCCCTGATATGGCCAATGGCCACAAGCTATTTGCAGTGCTCCTACTGCCCCAGCTCCTGTCCAGCACCCCTATATACTCAGTAACATTAATTCTCTCTGCTCTTTCAAAACCAATGCTTCTCCTCCCCTCATGTTCCAGTAAACCCATCACTGCCTTGAACCTGGCAAACACTGCCCTGGGGCTGTGGGTTTCTCTAGCTGGCACAGCTGTTTCCACAGACTCATGTTATTATTCCGACATAGAGCACAATGTGCAAATACAGCCATTTTTAGACTGATCACTGTGGAATATAGGTGAACTCCTCTGCACAGAAGACAAATGTCTTCATCCAAATGCATTTGCTTGGTATGTGATGAGGAATCTAACCATATTGCCAGTTTTCCAGCCCTGCAAAGCGGCAGAAAAAACCAGCTATCTGGAGTACATATAGACCCTCAATTCCAAAGGATACGAATGAATTCTAGACTTCTTTTGCGTGTATCCTTTTTGCAACATCAACCCCGGGTTTTTGAAAGCATTATTTTATAAGATTCTAGTCGAGAAGTATAAACAAAGGGAGACAGCCCAATCCACTACCCATTTAAGCACAGAGAATTTTAATTTGTCATTTTGGTTCCATGGCCATAAGCGAGACTTAAGTCAGCTTAAATCTGAAGTATTTTGACATCGCCAATTGGTGAGCTGAGCTGTAAACCTCTAGCATGGTAAATACAGACTGTCAGATAAAACAATATTAGATAACCTGGTGTGTTTCTTTAGAGACTAAAGTCAGCGAGAGCCATTTTGGGCTTCAAAATAGACAGGTTGTCTCCAGGTATTGCATGTCTTTTACTCTTATTAGGTTGTCTGCCTTTGAGGCTCAGACCTAGGAGAGGCCTACATAAGTGAGAGTGCATTAATGAGAGTGAGGACAAACAAGTCTGGGGGTGCGTACTCATTTCAAATGTTTCCTCTAAGCCATCTGGATCCTGGCAAGCACTATTCCTTGCTTGCCATGCAATTAAAACACAATATTATATTATTATTATTTATTTGTTTGTTTGTTTACACAGTCAGATAGGTGTTATTGACTGGTTTGTTTTATCCAGACATCGAGTCCTTCCCAAGGACCTGGGATGGCTGAATTTTATTATCAATGTTGTTGCTGTTATTATAGATATCGTCGCAGAATATAGGCTGTACCCAGTAAAGTTGCTTTTTGTAATTGGCTGATGGTGATTTCTGTGGCCCCTGTGGTGTTGAGGTGCTCTCCAAGGTCTTTTGGATTTGCACCTAGGGTGCCAATTACCACTGGGATTATTTTGGTCTTTCTGCCACAGCCTTTCAATTTCAATTTGTAGATCTTTGTATTTTGTGATTTTTTTCAATTTCTTTGTCTTCTATTCTGCTATCCCCTGGTATTGCTATGTTGATTATTTTAACTTGCTTTTCTTTCGTCTCAACTACAGTTATATCTGGTGCATTGTGTGGCAGATGTTTGTCTGTTTGTAGCCGGAAGTCTCATAATACAGGTGAAACTCAGAAAATTAGAATATCATGCAAAAGTCCATTAATTTCAGTAATGCAAATTAAAAGGTGAAACTGATATATGAGACAGACGCATTACATGCAAAGCGAGATAAGTCAAGCCTTAATTTGTTATAATTGTGATGATCATGGCGTACAGCTCATGAAAACCCCAAATCCACAATCCCAGAAAATTAGAATATTACATGGAACCAAGAAGACAAGGATTGTAGAATAGAACAATATCGGACCTCTAAAAAGTATACAGTGTACTGTGCTTGATTGGCCAGCAAACTCGCCTGACCTGACCCCATAGAGAATCTATGGGGCACTGCCAAGAGAAGGATGAGAGACATGAGACCAAACAATGCAGAAGAGCTGAAGGCCACTAATGAAGCATCCTGGTCTTCCATAACACCTCATCAGTGCCACAGGCTGATAGCATCCATGCCACGCCGCATTGAGGCAGTAATTGCTGCAAAAGGGGCCCAAACCAAGTACTGAATACATATGCATGCTTATACTTTTCAGAGGTCCGATATTGTTCTATTCTACAATCCTTGTCTTCTTGGACTTTTGCACGATATTCTAATTTTCCGAGTTTCACCTGTATTTTTGCAATCTTTGGCTACAGGTAGCTTGTATTTTTTGCAGATGCTCCAGTGTATCATCCCTCCTACCTTGTCATGCCTTTGTTTGTACTCAGTCTGTGCGATCTTTTTACAAAAGCTGATGAGGTGGTCCACTGTTTCATCTGCTTCTTTACAAAGGCAGCACTTGCTGTTTGTTGTTGACTTTTCGACTTTTGCTCTTATTGCATTTGTTCTTAGTGCCTGTTCTTGTGCAGCCAGTATTAAACCCTCTGTTTCTTTCTTCAAATTTCCATTCGTAAGCCATTGCCAGGTCTTGGTGATGTCTGATTTTCCACTTATATTGTGCAAATATTGACCATGCAGTGGCTTATTTTTCCATTTTTCTGCTCGGTTCTTGACTTGTACTTTCTTGTAGGCCTGCTTTGTTTCATTGTTGTTGAATAGTTTCTCCTTATTGACTATTTTAAGTACATCTTCTTCACCGTCCTTGATATATTCTTTAAGGCCTCTTTTCTCCTCCTCTACTGTTTGATGGACTTGCAGCATTCCTCTTCCACCTGAGCAGTGGGGGAGGTATAGACTATCTACATCACTGCGGGGGTGCAGAGCATGATTGATGGTCATTTTTTTCCTGGTCTTACGATCTAGCGTCTCTAGCTCTGCCTGGGTCCAGTCTTTTATTCCTGCAGTGTATCTGATCACAGATATAGCCCAGGTGTTTATGGCTTGTATGGTGTTCCCGCCATTGAGTTTGGACTTGAGGATTTTTCTAACTCTCCTGATGTATTCACTTCCCATTTTTCTTTTAACTTCAGTGTGTGCGATGTTATCAGCCTGGAGAATGCCCAAGTATTTGTAATGTTCTTTCTCTTCCAGGTTCTTGATCTTGCTTCCATTGGGCAGTTCTATTCCTTCTGTTTTTCTTATTTTTCCTCTGTTCATTATTGATGCAGCACACTTGTCTAGTCCAAACTCCATTGCTATATCGCTACTGAATATACGGACAGTGTTTAGCAGTGATTCGATTTCTGACTGGGACTTTCCATACAACTTCAGATCGTCCATGTACAGCAGATGGTTGGTTTTACTTGATGTTTTAGATGTTTGGTGTCCGAGGCCTGTTTTGTTTAGTATTTGTGAAAGTGGGGTCATGGCGATTACAAACAACAGAGGGGATAGTGAGTCTCCTTGGAAAATACCTCTTCTAATCCTAACCTGTCCAAGTGTCTCACCATTGATTGTTAACTGTGTACTCCACATGCTCATTGCTTTTTTTATAAATATCTGAATGTTTTTGCTGACACCAGTTGTTTCTAAACATTTTAGTATCCATGTGTGAGGCACTGAGTAGAAGGCTTTCACGTAGTCAATTTTCTAAAATCATTTTGTCAATCAGCAGCTGGTCTTTTGTTCCTCTGGTGTTCGGGCAATTTCCTTTCTGTTCAACTGGAAGCTGTTTATTAGTTAATAAGTGTTGCATTACTTCTTCTGCTATTATTCCAGTTAATAATTTGAATATGGTTGGCAGACAGGTTATTGGTCTATAATTACTTGGAACTGCACCTTTTGCTGGGTCTTTCATTATGAGATGAGTTTTCCCAGTTGTTAGCCAATTTCCCAGTTGTTCAATATTACCTCCTTGCAAAATGTGATTGCGCTGTTTTGATAGTTGTTTATGAAGGCTTGTTAGGTGTTTAAGCCGAAAGCCATGCAGTTCATTGTCGCCTGGTGCAGTCCAGTTTTTAATTTTCTTTGCTCTTTCACTTATTAATTCTGGTGTTATTATTAGATCTTGCATTTGTTGCTTACATTTTTCGACCTCTTTCACCCAGCCTATTTTTTTATTATAGTCTATTGGATTGCCCCATAATTTCCCCCAGAATTGCACTGTTTCTTCTTTATTTGGTCTTTCTACATTTCTTGCAGTTTCTTCTTCTATGCTTTGGTAGAAACGTCTCTGATTTGACTGGAATTGGAGATTCTGCCTGTGTTGTGTAATTCTGGCTTCGTATCTGCTAATCTTCTTTGACGCTGCTGTTATTTGCTGTTTTATTATTTCCAGGAATTCTCTAATTTTCCTTGAATCTAGGTGGTATTTTTGGATCAGATACTGTTTGGTGTTTTCATTCTTCAGCTTCTTGTCTTTCATATCTTTCAGTTTACTAGCATCTGAACTAAGCCTGGAGATTTTATTTTCTAATCTAATCTTCCATTTAGGTGATGTACTACTTTCTTGTGTTACAGGTCCACTGATCTTATATCTGAGCTCTTGTGTTGTTATTGTTGCTGCACTGTACATTAGTTGGTTTGTTTCTTGCAAATTCTTGGTTGTTATTTCTGCAAGTGCAGCATTGACATCTTTTAATGCCTGAGCAAGTTGTTTTTTGGCAACTGTTTTTAGAGCTGGAAGTCGAAGCCTGGTGGTTGTTTGGTTCATGTGCTCAGTTATTTTTTGCTTTAGTTCTTGTTGCTTTTCAGTTAAACGGCATTTGGGTTTTTGAGGTGAAGGCAAAGGGGAGGTTGCCTGGTTTTGATTTTGAAACAGTTCAGCAACAGTGGCATCCTCTATTTCCAACACCTCCTCCACCTGCGCCTGAGCAACTTCTTCAATTGGTGGTAATTCTTCTTCCATATCTTGAGCCTGTGTTGCTCTTTGCAGTTCTTCCAGCTCAACTCCTGTGAATACTTTATTTCTTATTATGAATCTTCTTTGGTCTGCTAGTCTTCGTTCTGCGATTTCTCTATCTGGATGCTTCTCTTTCCAAATTTGGTACATTCTTTTAAAATAACCTCTTCAAGTTGGACTAGACTTGTAATAGCAGATCATTATTTCCTTGTTGGCATTTTTTCATATTTTTTTCCAGTTAAGCGACGTTTCTTCCAGTAACCTTGCAGTCTCCAGCCCTGGTTGTTCAACTGAAGATCCTGAGTCCTGTAGCCCACTTGCCACCAGATGTCCAGGGACTCCAGCACATGGCACAGTCCTTGTTGACCCGGCCGATGATCGATCCAGTATAGATTTATTAAAGTTATGTCTCACCATATTTTTGATGGGAGAGGCACTCTTTGTCTGGCTCCTCTGGTGAGACCTGTCCAGTATGGCTGGACCTCTGGCATAGCTCTCACCTTCCTAAGAGCACGCAAGCCCCACAACCACGCCAAGGTAGTGCCTCACTGGGGGTATTATCATCATCATCATCATCATTATTCAGTGTCTATATCAGCCTTCCAAAAATGGCTCAGGGTGGTTTACACAGAGAAATAATAAATAAATACGATGGATCCCTGTCCTCAAAGGGCTCACAATCTAAAAGAAACATAAGAAAGACACCAGCAACAGTCACTGGAGGTACTGTGCTGGGGGTGGATAGGGCCAGTTACTCTCCCCCTGCTAAATAAAGAGAATCACCACGTTAAAAGGTGCCTCTTTGCCAAGTTTGTTTGTTTGTTTGTTTGTTTAACATATTTTTATACAGCCCAAAACTTATGTCTTGAAAAACTAACGTCTTGGACTTACGTCTTGGAAACTTATGTCTACATATTTTTATACCGCCCAAAACTTAAGTTAGCAGGGCTATTATCCAATAGCCAGCTGGATAATCTTCAGACATTAAGAGGATGGATAATTACTGACCAGGTGATTTTAGATTGCCATCTCCAGACCCATTTGCCAGAAATACGGCACAATTCTGCTGTTAGTGGCAAAAGTCAAAAGGGTCCAAGGAGAGAGAACAACAATAAAAAGATGTCGGGAAGTAGGAGATAGTATTCAGCAACTGGGAGATCTGGTGCAGTGAAAGTCCTTTATGGGTTGATATTTGCTCAAAGATACCAGCTGTCAATCACTATAAGAGAAACAGGCCTGACAAAACTCTGTCTGCTGATGAACAGGAAGTCATTAGTGAGCACTTTGACCTTGATCTTTATTTTTGTATGGCCCCTAAGGACCCTTCTTTCAGAGAAGCAGCAGCAGGACCAGAAGGAATTAATTGCCCTGTTGATACCTGCAATATCTAATTCTAAATTGCTATTAATTGGGGGAGGAAAATAGATCACAAGGAATAAGATAATGGTTTCAAAAAACATGGGAAATATTAATACAGGACAAATTATAATCACAAACTAAAGCATCTTTGACTGTAAATTATAAAAGTTTTGGGGTGGGTTTTTTTTTTAAATGTCTTTTCCTCTTCTCAACTTTGACAATTCTAAGCCTACTTATACTAGGTCAGAGTGGTTAATGATAGGGATATGCAAATCAGGGGGTCTGAGTTCGAACCGGACTGGTCGACGTCAAGCCGAAACAGGCAGTCTGAGTTTGAACTGGGCTGCCCCCCCCCCCCCCGGTTCAAAGAACCGGCTTGCGGGCCAGCTTGGGAGTATACATGTGGAGGGGAATCTGGCTAGGATTCCCCTTTACAAGTAAAGAGGGATTTCCTAGACTAAGGGGGGAGGGGCAGTGAAAGGGGAATATTTACCTTTAGTTTCCTGGTGGTGGGGATGAGAGTTCCTTCATGTGTGCAGAGGCCTGAACTGGGCCGAAGGCAGTCTGGCCTGTCGTTTGAGAGACCGGGGGGGAGGGTGTTGGAGGAGCTGCTGCTGCCACCGCCTCTGATGTTGCCATCGCTGTAGCTATTGGCTGGAAACTAAAGGAAAATATTCCCCTCTTGTCACACCCCCCCCCCCACATGCTTAGTCTATTCCCTGAGCCAGCCCATGAGCCAGCTCAGCCCATTCAATGGCCAAACCACACAGGGCCTGGTTTGACTGAGCACGAGCCCAGACCTGGTTCAAATCTGGTCTGGATTTGAATCGAGAGAATGTTTATATATGTGGGGGATTTGATCTGCAATTGTGAACATGGGGGTATTATTTCCAAAAGAGCTGAAAATTTTACTACTATCCTTATGGATGGAGAACTGGAGAACTGTGGGCAAGTAGGAGGTGCCAGCAGACTCAGGGTGACCTGCAAGTGCATTGGTTTCACACAAACCTGAAGAAAAAACCCTAGGGGGCAAAATCCCCCCCCCAACTGCCCCCATCTTAGCCAATGGGACAGAGTGTTTGTGAGCTCAGACAGCTAAAACAAGCAGGTGGGTGGAGCTAATGGAACTCAGTGGTGAGGGCGGAGAGGATAGCTTCAGCAAAAAGAGGAGGAAGTTTCTCAGACTGAATAACCCCATCTGCTTCTGAGGGGGAATGCGGTCTCATGAAAATATTAAAAATATGAAGAAAATGCTGCCACTCTGCAGCTCCCGCACAAGTCAGGAAACCCTGTTCAGTTTCTGAAGGGGAAGACGTTTGAAGGAGAAGATGGTGTTGTGAGGTATTGCCCTCCCAGGTACTGGTGGGCAAATTTTGAGAGAATTTCCTCCGAGCTTCATGGAAACACTCTAGAGGTTCAGATAACCACAATAAGGCTTAACAGAAGAAACATGCCTTAGCACACTCTGTAGTATTTACACAAAACTGAGGAGCCCAGTTTCTTATCATTCACTATAGAAGCTTTAGAGTTGGATGAAAAAGAAATGGGACTGAGCATCAATCCTCCGCCTCACCAAAATCCCAGAAAACAGACAATATAAAACGTATATATTAAGTAAGACCCAAGTTAGAGCAAAGACTCGTGTCTTTGTTGCTAACTTTTGTTTTATCACCTTGCTCAGCCACAGGCTCAAGTAACACATGCATGCCAGGGATATATGGCAACATTTTGTTGCAGGTCCATACTTGTTATTCTAAAGACCTCTTCAGATATTATAAGTGCTAGTGGTGCTCACGCTTACAACTGCAAAAGTGGGGAGGAAGTCCTTCCTATCACTCACCTCCTGCCACCAGGCACACAGACGTGATGTTGTTTATCTGAATGGGAATGCACCATAAGTGTATTCACTGGTGATTCGATAAACAGCAACCTGGTTTCCCGAAATCACTGGTGAATACACTTAGGCCGCCTCTTCCTTCAGACAATGATGTTGTAAGTGTGTGTGTCCAGTGGGAGGTGGTGAGTGACAGCAGCGAGGAGGGACGTCCTCATTTTTGCAGTTGTAAGCGTGAGCACCACTCAGGCTAATACCATCTTAAGAAGGCTTATATTAACTGCGGAAGAAGGAGGGGGGAGTCCTTTTGTATGTGCAACATTCAAAACAGCTGTCAGCTCATATATGACAGCTGCAACATGCAATATGAAGCCTGCAAACAGATGTCAAACAATATATGAAGGCCCAGAATTCTAGCATACCTAAGATTCTAATGTGGTTTCCCCAGCTATAACAAAAAATATTTTAAAATCATTTATTATTTGTATCAAAGGATGCATGGTTTTAAAACACTGCCCATTCACGACAATTAGTGAATGGTGGCACACATTATAGATGTCAATATATTAGCCACAGCTGCAGTATAGAAAGCTACAGACCCTGCACAGTAATATGTGAACAAGGTTTTAGACAACTGGACCCAAGCTGGGCAGAACAGTGAGTAAGAACAAAACAAGTGCTTTTGAACTGCATGATGGATAGAATAAAAAGTCAACTCTGTCTGCTGCACAAATGTAATATACGTTCCCTGTAGCTAGCAGTCAAACTCTGCAAAAGGCTACTATTTCAAGTTGCAATTTCGTTTCTCTGTTTCCAGACGTTGTGCTACTTCTCATCACAGCAGTTTTTATAGGAATTCAATTAAAATCAACAGCTACATGAATACCTTGCTTGGGGTAAGGTTATGTTAAACACACACAAATAGGGCCTAGGGATGTGCAAACCATTTCAGTGTTGAACCAGTTCGACACTGAACTGGTTCAGTTTGACAGTTCATAGTCGACCTGAAACATCCCCGGTTCAGTTCGACACCGGACTGAAACCCCCACCCTGGCTGTTCGGGGTGTTTATGTGTGAACGTTTTTAAATATATATATTATTTTTCACTTACCCTCTCGGCGGCGGGGGGGGGGGGTTCTCCAAGACTAGGGGGGGTCCACAGAGGTTCGCCCTCCCACCACCGGCCTCCGTTATGCAGTAAATCACCCTGTTCGGGCATTCTTCAGCCCTTTCTTGGCCTCCTCTCTGTCGCAACGGCCATTTTGGAGGCCGCCACGCATGCCCAATGGGCCTCTGTGTGGTCAGAAAAAACTGAACTTGCCCGGTCCAGTTCCAGTTTGGACTCGAACCAAACTGGGCCAGCTAGTTTCATGCACACCCCTAATAAGACTAGTTCCTTAGTCTAGTAGTTGTGTTCCTTGACAGGGAGCAAGGAGAAGTGAGGTGACAAAGATGACTTGTATTATCCTACCCTGTTTCAAAATGAAAGTATTCCAATTAGATTTTGAGTGGAATAATCCCAGTCCTTTATTTTCACTGTTGTAAAACCAGAAGTTTTTGCTTGTTGATAATGGCAGCCCATTAGCCAAATTTGGCTTGTGGATAATCACCACTTAGCCCTTCGGTCCTCTTTTCCCTTCTCTTCTAACCACTCACCCACTCACCATTCTTCACATAGCAGGCCAAGGCTAAAAGGTCCAGGCCTAGGAAAGGGTAAGTTGCCTGGCACATCTTACCTCTCTATTTCCCAGTGCAGGCACCAGAGCAGTGTGAAATTTGGAGAACATCCAGCCCTAGCACAGCATCCCTCCAGTGTCTGATACCTTATGTTTCCTTTACCAGGGGTTCCCCAACCTGTGGTACTCCAGATGTTGCTGAACTACAACTCCCATCTTCCGCAGCTATGATTTATTGTGGCTGAGAATGATGGGAGTTGTAGTTCAACAACATCTGGAATACCACAAGTTGGAAACCACTGGTTTAGTCTGTGATCCCTTTGGGGACAGGGGGTCATTTTATTTCTTTTCCTGTGTAAATCACTTTGATAATCACTTTGATAACTTTTGTTGAAAGTTTAGATAGATAGATAGATAGATAGATAGATAGATAGATAGATAGATAGATAGATAGATAGATAGGAATGATAATTTGTATATCAATGACTTTACTGATTTGATAACAAGGTTTGCATGAGATGCCTCTTCCATTTGATGCTTGTTTGCTCCCTTCAGTCAACCAATCTTTTTGTTGTTTTTGTCCACAAAAGCTTGTGGACAGAGCTTGGGCCCAGGAAGGCCCAGCTGTGCTCAGTCACTGTGAAAACGAACAAGGCCCAAACAAAACAAGCCAGGGAGCGGTGAGTCATGAGCAAATGGAGGACTCTGTGGGGAGCAAGTAGTATCATTTCCTCTGCAGTGGATCTATATTAAACACGAGGGTGACATAACAAGGCTAGGTCCCTGTGGATCTGTTCTAGCACTACTACTTTGTCACTTATTTTTAGCAGTGTGGCAGAGAGCTGCTGGCACAAATTTGAAATTTTATTCAAGGCAAACCGAGGCCAGCATTAAAATCTCTCTCATGTTGCAATAATGTCATACAAATATAATATAGTGACCTCCTAATATATTTCGGTGTCTGTGTTTTTTCATTTCACCTGGCCCTAAAACGGCATAACAGTCTTAATGTATACAGTGTAATTTTCCCTACAGAAATTTTTTCAGTTCTGGCTGAGTACTTTCTAAATTAGAAAAAGCAAACGCTGACAGCAACTGCACGCCAACAAAAAGTCTCTACCCTAGGTTGGTAGAAAGGAATCATAAATATCCATGGAGAGTGTACTATATCCTAAGGGAACATTCTGCAAACGATTTCTTATTAAAGATTATGGCTGAATCTCTCATGGCTGATCACAATTTTTGGAAGAGGGCGAGACAGGATGAGGCTTGAATTTCAAAGAATATTTCGTACATATTGCAGTAAGGGGTGAGTTTTTGCTTACCATCATCCATAATGCCTATAGTGACACCTTTCCCTGTGTAACCCAGCTCCCAGGCTTCTGCCACATTCAGATCAAGTCCAGGAGTCCCATCTGCTTGCCCAGTGTTGATCTAATGCATCAAATTACATATAAAAAGCACAACAGACTTATTTGCTTGGCACAAAGCAGAATGTTTACATCCACTGAGACTCCACCCGACCCACCTGCTTCAACAGAGCCTTCATTTCGTTGGGAACACAGCCCAGGAGGAGGAGGAACAATGTTCATAAGCACTGGCAAGGCATATATGTCTCATTTAAGACATGATGACGCCTTCACAGGATAGGTAGGCTCTGTGGCATAAGCTGAGCCAGGGCCTGCTCTGGAAACCGGTTTGAAAGCTGGAGCTCAGCCCTTGAACATGTGAAGCCTTGAACATGTGAAGCCATGTGAAGATGGCAGTGCTTCTGAACAGATTGCCTCTGACCTGTGAAACTGTTGTGAGGATAAAACACAATAACCACGCACACCGCTCTGAGCTCCTCGGAGGAAGAACGGGATAGATGTGTAAAATAAATAAATGAAATGAAATAAATAAAAAGTGAAAACTTCTATTCATAACTGGAGTAAAGGGAGAAAGGATATTGGAAGATGCACCCTTTTAAGTGGTACATCTTATTTCTTTTTCTGTGCAAACCACTTTGAGAAGTTTGTTGAAAAGTGGCATACAAATATTATTATTATTATTATTAGTAGTAGTAGTAATAGACAGGCCTGAGCCCTGGCACCTGTTGCTTTCTGAAAGGAACACTGTAAATCTCTTTTTGTTTCCCCATAAAATAAGCTTGAGCCTGTTCAGAATCTAAGCCCATGCACCCAAACTGACATAACATCCAGATTAAGAGTTATCTGAATGGAGTTTCTCCATCATGCATGTCAGGAGACGTAGCTATTTTTTGCCCATTCCCTTCCCAATGCAGCCTCCTATGCCCCCTGAAAATCTGTTCCTGAAGATTCTTCAGCCCTCAAACACATATATGCAGAAGGCATAGGGGCTGCAAACCGAGGGGAGGATTGCTTCTTCCCCTTGCACAAGTGGAAGAATTCTGTTTGCACAACTCTTACTCTAGAAGATGCTACCCATGTGCTATCTAAATGGCAGCTGACTTAAGCTGCAGTTCTTGTATCCACTTCTCCATTCAAACAACATTAAATTTTAGACCAAAACCCATTAAATTTCAAGCCACTGATCTGACCAAAGTTAAGCATTTCTAACTCCCATTGATTTAAATGCAAAGATTTAAGCATGTGCTTAACTCTGCTGCTCAAGCAATTCGAATGAGCACTAACTAGTATGTCAGTTACTGCAACAGTTTGGGAATTGCTTCCCAATGGAGTTCTAGTAATGCCTGGATGCAGGAACCTCACAGGTGGTCAGTGATGTAATTTCCTGCCTTCTGAATGCCACCCAGCCGGGGGCTGAGGGTATTGTCCAGGTGGGAAGAAGCATCACTGGCTTCTTCTGCATTCAATTCTTTCTAAGCAATTTAGAAGAAAACCCAAGTGAAAGTTGCTTCAAAACCTTTCTTAAAACACATGAATCGACCCTTAAAAAGAGATTTTGCATGACCTAGCAAAATTAATTGGACAGAATAGGGGTAATCACTATTTTTCCATTTTAAGATCTGCCTCATTTTTCCCTGGGAAAATGAATGAATGAATGCGCGCGCGCGCACACACACACACACACACACACACACACATATAAAGGATTCTCACTGTTGCTTACCAAGTACCACTGCTTTGTAAACAAAGGATCATTCATGTTGATATCAATTTCATTGATGTCTCTGTAGCCTCGCTTCCTTCTCCCAAAGCCTTCTTGCTGCACAGCCTTCTTCACCTGCAATGATAATTTTAAAAATATATTAAGGCACTATTGATATTTATAAAACAATAAAGGTATTACAGGTTAATTGACCATGCAGAAGACCCTTGAATATTGTGCGTTTAACATTTGTTGTTTTGACTTTTTGCAGGCCACTTCCGGATACACAAATTTAGTTCTCACAGGGCTAGTTTTGGTTTGTAAGAGGATTTTCCAGTCGGGAATTAAAATTTAAAGCGAAACCTCCTTTAAATTTTAAATCCCCAACCCCATGAATGACCAAAACTAGTCCCATAACTAAATTTCTGAATGAATGAACAAGCAGTCTGTGTTGCCTGAAAAGGAGTTGGGGATTTAAAAGTTAAAACTCCCAAGCCTACAACCACTTCTTAGTTTAGAAGCAGCGTGGGATGCTTATTTGTGGGAATGGGGAGTGTGCCAGCTTTACAAGAACACAGATTCAGCTATCACCCTGCCATGGTCCTTACCTCGCCTCTTCTTCTCTGCATCTCCTAGTGAATATGGATGTCCAAGTCCCTTCAACAACAGATCTTTATCCATCCATTCCTGATACCAAACACACGTGCCATCCTCCCTGCTCTTGGAAATCCTGAAGAGCAGGGATTCTTGACCTTGGGCCCCCAGATGGTGTTGGACTACAACTCTCAGAATCCCCAGCCACAAAGGCCATGTCTGGGGATTCTGGGAGTTGTAGTCCAACAACATCTGGGGGCCCAAGGTTAAGAAACCCTGCTGTAGAGCATATAGCATTTACCTCCTGCTGTTCTAGGCAGAAGGAGCATAATGAGTTATTGACTGAAAAAAGGCCATCCTACCAGCAGCTACAAGCCATTGTGCTGTTCTTTGCAAAGAGCTGCCCTAGGCAGCCACCTAGAGTAATCCAATATTAATAGCAATAGCAATAGCATTTACATTTATATACCGCTCTATAGCTGGAAGCTCTCTAAGCGGTTTACAATGATTTAGCATATTGCCCCCCAACATTCTGGGTACTCATTTTACCGACCTCGGAAGGATGGAAGGCTGAGTCAACCTTGAGCCCCTTGGTCAGGATCGAACTTGCAACCTTCTGGTTACAGGGCGGCAGTTTTACCACTGCGCCACCAGGGCTCAGTGCCTTTTAAGGCGTGATCAAATAGATTGTCTCAGTTTCTCCATCTCAGAACTCTATCGCTTCAATCTGCTGCAAGCATAGACCAGGCCATCGTCCCCATGTAGGGTAGTAATGATATATCTTAAATCATTTTAAGTCTGCAGTGCAGATACACTCAGAGAACATGATTATATGTTGGGCTGCATTGTGGTGCATGAGTGACATGTTACAAGGATCATGGAAGCAGCCCTGCTGGTGTGGGTGATGGTGGTGATAGTAAGGGAGAATGAAGAGTTAGGAGGCAAGCAGAGCAAGATGAATAGGGCAGATCTAGCAATAGGGAAAGATTGCAGTCAAGGTGTTTATTAACACTCCCATATATGCTTGCATACAATATGTTAAAAACAGGCTGTCCTCTGCCTCACCCACTTGCTCTTTCTCTGTGCTTGTCATCAGCACATTTTGCGCTTGTTCAAACACCAGGAGAGAGTGCAGGGAATTCTGAGTACTTCGTTTCAGAGAACAGCTAACAGTAGCCATGGCAGAATTGTTATGGCTGGGAGTTCCAAGTAAGCACACTCAGATTGGGGGTATTAGCCCTATTAAATATAGCCAGAGGCTGAATGAGAGGTAGAATAGCAGAAATAAATGGAACACCAAATCATTAAGAGAAGGTGATTCACAAATCTCAGTTTATGCTCTTTTATAGAGGGATACCCAATTGAATTAAAACCAGAAGACTTCAATTGGTGAAAGAAAACACCATTTTTCAGAGTACATAATTAACCAGTGGAACATTACTGTCACAAAGTATTATCGAGGTAATGTGCTATGAAGCACTCAGGAAAAGATTAAAGGTTTCCATGAATGAGAGCATCTATGGCAGAATAACCAAACTATATAGGAACTGAAAATGCAGATGCTGCTATGGGCACAAGCAAACTATGGATAGCTTAAAAATGAAGGCATATTGACTTAGGAATGGGAGAATGTGTGTGATGGGATAAACACTTGCAGCTTTGTGTCTATAATTTATTAATCAATTTTTCTTCTTTACCAGTCTCAAGGACTTAGGAAGGTAACAGGTATCTTTGACTTTATTTTCGCAACCATCCTATGAGGTAGGGTAGGGACTTGCCCAAGATGACCTAGTGAGTTTCATGTCTCAGCAGAATTTCCCACATGCAAACTGAACACTATGTCTACTGTGGATAGTGCTGTATGCCAAGTGGGTAGCTGTGATAATCTATTGTAGAGGGGGGTGGGAACACAGTTATGGTCATCTTATGCCATAATCAAATTATGCCACAATAAAATCATTGGGCCACAGGCCTCCGTGTGGATAGTGTAAATTATGGCTTCTTGATTGCATCAGCTTTGTGAGAACTTCAGCACATGTTCAGATCACCAACTCAACACGTCTACAAAAATCATAAAGGCATGGATGGCAAAAAGGATGTGGCAAATTGCTATTTGGAAATGAGCTGAAGCAATCGCATATATGGGGTGGTGTTTCCTAGCATACCTCATTATGGGATAGATTTTAGCAAATTAGACTGTGGTGGGGGACAGCTGGGACCTTAGGCCAAATTCAGGCCACATATGATTACCATTTAGCTTGCTACTCACCTATGCCCTCATCTATACAAAGGCTGCATTCACACGTAACATGAAACCAGAGGTTGCCAAATCACATTGCAAATTCCCTGCTAACTGAAAAAGATAGCCCTCTTAAAGCCCTCATAAAGCGGTGGTTATCTAATATTTAGCAGCGGGAAAGCAGCTGGCCCTATCCAACCCCAACGCAGTATCCCTCCAGTGGCTGTTACTGGTGTCTACCTTGTATTTCTTTTTAGATTGTGAGCCATTTGGGGACAGGCAACCATCTGATTCATGTATTTGTTTTTCTATGTAAACTGCTTTGAGAACTTTGGTTGAAATTTAAATATTTGTAGCAGTAGTAGTAGTAGTAGTAGTAGTAGATGTTCATCCAACTGCAGCCTAGCAACCTCCATTTTCAGGGCAAGGGAGCCCCTCCCTCTTCCTGGTTTGCTGAGACCGCATCCCAGCAAGCTTCATAGTGCTCTCACTGCCAGACTGTGGGCAAGGAGTCAGCATGTCTCCAGAGCAGCAGCCATTGGCCATGATCTTCAAGGGGGCATGCTGAGTGCAATCATGCCTTTTGGGGATGGTCTGCCCTCCCTCGGCAGGGAAAGGGTATTTAAATCTCTCCAAAGGATCCTGGGGTCCAGGGGTGTATCTAGGGTAGGGCAGGCAGGGCACGTGCCCCGGGCGCCACTTGAAGGGGGGCGCAATTTCTTAAAAATAAAAATAAAAATGGCCACCAAAAACAAAACGGCCACCGTGCATTCTCAAATGGCCTCTGTGAGGCCCTAGGCCATTTCAGGCCTTGCAGAGGCCATTTGAGCATGTGTGGTGGCCATTTTGTTTTCAGTGGCCATTTTTTAAAAAAACAATTATTTTAAAAAATGGCCACTGCACATGCTCAAATGGTTCCTGTGAGGCCCCAGAGGCCTGAGGAGGAAGGGGTAACCTTTGCAGACTCCCACCCACCCATGGCCTATAGGAAACGCCCCGAAGGGGCTACAGGTAAAAAATATTTTTAAAATTTAATATAAGTCACTGTACACATATTCAGTTTGGCACTATGTACAGAGAATCAGGGCTTGTGAATACTGAGCTGAAGCTTATGATCTAGGATTGTATTCATTTGTTCTTACTTTGCTTCTTGTGATAAGTGTGTATGTATGTATTGGTTTGTTTCGGCCCAAGGCCAGCATAAATACAAGAAAAAGAAGGGAAACAACAACAACAACAACTTGTGATAAGTGAGTTAAATGTGATGTCTTAATAATATGGCTATTAATGTTGAGTTTGTCTTTGAATCAGTGTGAAATCCTTAATATTAAGGCCCACTGGGAGTTTCTTGCTCTCTTTCTCTTATTTTAACTGACTTTCTGAAAGACTAAAATATATTCCAAGCAGTGACACAGTTTACTCTGCATATCCTTTAATTATTTTCAGAGTATCTGGGAAAAGTCAAATTCTCCATTGATTTTTAAAACTTATGTAATAGTGATGCTACAATGCATAGTAGAGAATTAGACAGGCACGTCTGTTTAATTTTCCAAGAACATCTCCACATAGTATTTGGGTATTTCATGAGCCCCAGCATACTGAAATGTGTAGTTTTCCAGCATTTTTTGGTCTGGCTATGTCCACTGCTAAATAGTTTTTGAAATATTAAAAGATTAACGAGCTTGACTTGTATTTTTCACCTGATATTATGGTAAAATAATCTGAAAGATGGGTGTCATGTTTGGACAGGGGGCGCAATTTCAGTGCTTGCCCTAGGCACTATTTTCCCTAGATACGCCTCTGCTGGGGTCTGGCCTGCTGTGACCAAGTATGCTCTTTCGAGGGCTCAATCTGGCAAAGGAATCCAGAGAGGCCAAGCCACACTCATGTCCCCATGGTGGCTTGCCACCTGCGGAATAACACTCATGAGAGGGCCAGTCTACTGGGGAGAACCTTAGACTCACAAAAACCTTTGGTCTTCCATTGAGTTGCATGCTCAAGAGATGAGCTAACCAAAAAAAGAGCCCCCCACGTGTGGGCCCCCCTGCTCTCTCTGGTTAATGACAGAACTTTTGCACAGCAACCCCCTCCTCTCCAGGGAAGCCTTTCACACACCCAAAGGAGATTTTGGTACTGCATATGTCTTAGCATAGCCAGATGGGCAGCAGGGCTGCCCTTAGAGAACCCTGGTAGGGTGCAGGGCCCAGGGCAAATAAGCCAGTGCAGGACCCCCTTCTAGTTAATTCTAATGGGAGTTAAAAGAGGCCGTTGCCCGGGGCCGTCGCCCTGCTTGCCATGCCCTAAGGACAGCCCTGATGGGAAGACTCCAATTCAAACTTTCCAAGTTTGGGCCAGTGTTGCACCATATACAGATATGCCACCATGGGGAATCACAGGAGAGGGGAGCCCCGATTTTCAGCTACCTCAGGAGATTGGGGTCACTTTTCCAGGCAAAAACAAGGATGGACATGTTTAAATGGGTGGACAGGCTGGCAGAGGGCATGCTTTGACAGCTTTTTTGCGGCAGTTGCCAAGACTGGGAAATCTATTGCTGAGGTACCTGTCCCTGCTTGTACAGGGCAACTTGGCTGGGCAGCATCTGTCATCTGGCCTGACACTCTCATGCGAGAGCGGTCCATGGGAGAAGGGGATGTCAACACACTTTATTAGCGATTCTGCCCAACACCCCTGTCCCCACAGAAGGTTCTTCTCATGAGTTGTGAAGGGGTATCCTTATGGCCTTACACTCTCAATAGTGAGTGGTCTGCTCAGGTACAGCATCAGTCATCACCACATACAGTGGTCCCTCTACTTACGAAATTAATCCGTTCCGAATGCACATTTGTAAGTCGAAAAGTTCGTAAGTCGAAAAGCGGTTTCCCATAGGAATGCATTGGGAACGGATTAATGCGTTCCGGAGCCTAGAAAAAAGACCCAGACCCCCAGTAAGGCTTGCAAACTGCATAGGAACATTTCTTTTCAAGAATAAACAGGCAGTAAACAGGCAGGCAAGTCAATGAAACTGCATGTAAAATTCGTAAGTCGAGGAAACCCCATCTAAAAATTTGTAAGTCGAAAAAACCGCATCTAAAACCGGATCTAAAACTGCCGTTTGTAACTCGAAAAATACTTATGTCGAGTAGTTCATAAATCGAGGGACCACTGTATGTCAAATAGCTCCTTTCACTGGGGCAATGCTGATCCTGCTGCCTGGCCCTTCTCATGTGTAAGCCTAGGGACCACACATGTCCCCCCAAGGGGAAGGGACTGGGCCCTCCTTCCCCAACATCACTGCACAAAAAATAGACAGTCATTCAAGCACTCTTGGTTGGGGCTGCCTTTTAAACCCAGCCCCGGGTTGCTGTCACATGTTGCTGTCCCAGCACTCTAATGGGGTGCCCTGCTTATGTTGCCGCCTTGAGTGCATGTGCTTGTGAACATACATCTTTGTAGCTTCGTTTTCAGAGAGCTAAGCACAGTGTGTCCATCTGCTCATCCTGTCCCCTTTCTCTCCTGATTGCCAAGACAGGGGAGCATGGGGCAGAGTGGGAAGAGGGCATGTCTCTGTGTGATTTTGCCATTTGAAAGGCTTTGTTGGATCAGGGAGAGGGGGCAGGGCAAGGGCTTGGAGAGGTGGCCAGTGAGAAGTGTCACTCGCATGGAGCGAGCACAATCCTGGGTGGGTCTGGCTGCTATCCCGAGGATTACGGTTCCAGAAAGTGAATAAAACTGCGATTATGGCACTGTCCATGTAGGGACACAATTTTACCACTGAAGAACCTCAAGTTATGGCAGGGAAACTCACTACAAATTAAGGTTCAAATTGGAATTTGGAAAAGCAAATCTCAGGTTGCTTTTAACACGAAACCGCAGTTGCATGCATTCGGACACAACGGACTTCCAACCTGTCCCATTTAACTGCAGTTTCATGTTATGTGAAAATGTGGCCACTGTCACTCATACATTACCTACTGTTTTCATCTATCCTATTTGTGGGAAGTCTGTGGCCCTAGAAATCTTTCTGATCTAAGGACTTACAGGAATGACAACTGATTTGCTTCTATATTTTAATCTGGAAATTGATTTTGTTGTCTTGCTGTTTGTAGCCTATTTGTTTTATTGGTTCTTAGTTGCTCTTCTATTTATGTTGGCCAACATCAAGACTAACAAAGTGCATGTGTAGCAATGCTGTGTGCATGCTAGAGAGGAAGATCAATTTTTGCCAATCTCCTCTTCCCTCTAAAGATAACTGTGACTCCCAAAAAGATATCCCCGAGGGTCACGCAGCACTCAAGGGCATATTTTGCGGGCTATTAGTTGACTTCAGAGGGAAAGGGGAAATCACCCCTCCCCTGATGCACACACTACACATTCACAGTACCAGCACTTTGCTAGTCTGGGCATGAGCCATTGCTTTTATCTTGATGGTTGTTGTTGCAAGTATTGTTGTGAGCCAAAAATTTCTTTAAATAAATACATAATTAAAATATATGTTAAAATTGCTTCTGTAATTTGGGTTTCATCTTTACAGTATCAAAATGATTCATTTCTGAACTAGGTCATCAGAAAGTGTCCAAAAACTGTTTCATGTCTAAAAATGGAAGTATCTTCATATCATAGAGACAATGAATGGATCACTTTAGACATTGCCTCTTCTAGTAATTATCTCTCTATCTATTACATAGACGATATTCAGTCTATTCCCCCTCCCTCTCCCTGCCCACTTTCCTAAAGATCAATGTTGTGTTGTTCCACAACCCCTATCTTCTTTCAGGATTAAATGTTAATGAAAGGCTGTATATGTGTGTGTGCATGTGCACGCACACGTACACACAAACTTGTGTGCACGCCCCCTTGCAGGAGTATTTCTAACTCACAAATTGTGGAGTCTCAAGCACCAGGATTGTGTTTTTTGTTCTTGTTGAATGGCTGGCTAATATATATTCATCGGTTTGGGTTGTTGTATTTTTGGCAGTACAGAGTTCAGCTGGCTTAGTGGCTTTTGTGAAGCAAAGGGCAGCTTCTGGTCTTTGTGAGAGTGCAGGGGGGAACTGGCTCCTGTTTTACTTTGATCACCTCCTAGTGCTTACATTTTTATTTCATTCTAGTATACACAATTGTGACCATCTCATTTCAACAATATGAAATGTGATAGATTAGAGCTTTATTATTTGACTATTCAATAAGCAGATGTAAAAAATTCACCTGAAAAGCAGGCAGCATGAATCATAAGCTTACCACCTTGACCTCACCACCCCACAGCATCTTAAAACCTCTTCCAAGGCCATGATTAAATCTGTCCCTTCATTTTCACTGTTTTCTGCATTGCTTCGATATCCATGAAATTTGTGGAGTACCCCAGATATTCTTGCACATAGTTTCTACATTTTGGGGGTTCTTGATTTTTTTCCTTGGGGAGTGGGGAGAGTTGCATAAACCAAAACACTTTATTGTGACAAGGTAGTGCATGCATATTACATTTGACATCTATCCATCTATTTCATTTTATGTTGCTGATCTTCCTTGATAACCATCCTGGAAGGATGGCCACAGCATGTGCGGAGGCCATGTGCATGCAAGCATCGCATGAGGGCAGCTGGGAGAAGTCCCGCCGGCACATGAGCATAGCTAGTGGGAGCTCCGCAATTACAGAAGTAGTGGCAAGCAGAGGAGGAACAAGTACGGACCTGCTCTCCTCAGTGTTAAAGGGGATGTGTAATCCCTCCGTTTTGAACAAAAGCTCAAAAGCGTCAATGCTTTTTCTATCTTGCTTCTTCAAAGTCCAGCTTTCGCATCCGTAGAAAGTCACAGGAAAAACCATGGTCTGAATGATTCTAACCTTTGTAGGTGTAGACACATCATGGCATCTAAATATCCTTTCCAAGGCCTTCATTGCAACCCTACCAAGTGCTAGTCTGTGGCGTATTTCTTGACTGCTGGATCCTTTACTGTTGACGTTGATCCTAAAAAGCAGAAGTTATCCACCACTTCAATGTCTTCATTGTCAATTCTGAGGCTGGTTGCTGTACCCACTGTCATTAGTTTAGTCTTCTTTACATTTAGTTGTAGTCCCATTTTTTCACTGTGCTCCTTGACTTTCATTACTAGAACTTGCAGATCATCCACATTCACAGCTACCAGAGTGGTGTCATCAGCGTAGCGAAGGTTATTGATGTTTCTTCCTCCAGCTTTACAACCGCGCTCATCATCTTCCAATCCGGCTTCTCTCAGTATATGTTCAGCATATAAATTGAATAAAGAAGGAGAAAGTATACAGCCTTATCTTACTCCTTTGCCAATCTGGAACCAGTCTGTTTCACCCTGTTCCATCTGTTCGCTACTTGCTTCAAAAATCGAACCTAGTGGATAACTGTGGCACCCCTGCTGCAAATCCCCTTTTACCCAAGATTACAATGGACAAAAGAAATTAGCATGCACACTATGGGAGCAGACGACTCTGTCATACTAAGTCAAATCACAAAAAACAGATCCACAACCATAAGGACAAAAACACACATGAGAGATAAAATGTGATAAGAAAACTGTAGGGATGTGCCTGAAATGTGATTTGGCATACAAATTGTGGGCACATCCCTTTAAACCCATGCGTTTACACAGCCCCTTTAAAATGGTGGGGAGCAGGTCCATACCTGCTCCTCCACCGATCACTGCCACTGCTGTAATCCCCCCAGCTATGCCTATGCGCAAGCGGGGCATCTCCCAGCTGCCCCTGTGCGATGCTGGCACACACATAGGCTCCACATCTCAAGTGTGCCAAATCACATTATCAATCATGTTTTGGCACACCCCTAACTTGAATCATATATCAATAATAATAATAATAATAATAATAATAATAATAATAATAATATCATATATGAGAACACTAACAAAGACCAAGAAGTATAATAAATAGTATCAAATCAAGTAGAACACTATGCTAGGGATGTGCAGAACCAATTCCTGCACGAACCAGACCACAGCAAACTAGGCTGGTTCGAGCGGTTCAATCATGAACTGCTTCAAACCAGTTCAAACTGATTTGTCACAGTGACCAGCCCAGCCAATTGGTTCAACTGAATGGTGCCAAACAATCCATGTAAACCTCTACACTTTACAATACATTATATATGCATTGTTATAACACAATAGGAACCCGGTAATTTACTGTTTCAAAAAGCTTTATCAAGTGTCCAAGTGTAAGTCCAAAACTAATTACTGTAAAAGTAGGCAGTATCTTCCAAGTAGGTAAAAAGTCATATAGAAAAACCTTAGAAACATAGAATGAATCTTCTTCTGAGAAAACTTGAAAATCTTTTCTTGTATGGATAGATGACTTCTGATACTCAATCATATAGTTCTCACACTGTCAAACTCTTTTGCAAACAGAATTCCAAATGTTTTCTTCTTAGAATGACTTCTGATGCACAGTCATACAATTCACATATCATCTAAGAAATATCATACATAAATATTGTAAAAAAAGTTATCAAATTATTTTAAAACCATCTTATAATTTGGTGACAAAGCCAATCTATTTCATCTCATAGGCTGAAGCACTACTACAAAGTGACTAAATCTACAAAAGTATTAGCCCCCTATGAATGGTTCATAAACTCCTTAAACAATAATCAAATTTCATAAAATCCTCAATGAATACATATCTTATATACAAAACCCCTCTAAAGTTATCCTCTTAAAAGCAAGAAATGCTAACTCTCAAATTTGTATAATCATCTCATCAAATATGGAAAAACCTCTCACTACACTCTTTTGCAAACCAATCCTTACTGCTGAAAAGTCTCTGAGACAATGAGATAAGTAAGAAGGGCCTATTTATATCAGCTGTGTGAAATCTACCAAATGGACCCTAAGGTCTTAAGAGATTTTTAAAGAGATAAAGGCAATTTGTTAGTAGATCCGGTCTCAAACGTTATCTCAAATTACTAAATAATAGTTAATAACTAAATAAACTGTAGTATGCCAACAGGAAAAAAGGCCTATATATCTATTATGTAGAGTCTATTAACCAGATCCAAAGATCTCGTCTAAAAAGAAAGGTTTTATATGTGAAAAACAATCTAAAACAATATCTCACATGTATAAATAGACCTATTATAAATATGCTGCCAAGCTCACTGAGACCCAATTGGGAAGGTAGACATGAAATTGAACATCCAAAAAAAGTCCTTTGAATCATTTTAAAGACAAATCTTCACCCTTTCTTGTATTAAATGTAACTTTCTCTATAGCAAAAAATCTAATGCTTTCAGTCAAATGTCTATATATAACAAAATGAGCTGTAAGAGGAGCCTCCATGTTCATAGTTCTAATTTTACTTTTGTGTCCCGTAATACAAATCCTTAAAGGTCTGTTGGTCTGATGCACACTAAAAAAAACCCACAAGGACAAACAATGGCATATACTACATTACTGGACTAACATGTCAAGAGTGAAGAATTACCTTGGGACCTATACCTGGACACTTGATAAAGCTTTTCAAAACAGTTAATCACTGAGTTTCCATTGTGTTATAACATTGAGTGTTATAACGACTTCTGAACCCAAACCTCTCTCTGATTTCTCAGAGAGAAAATTGAGGCAGTGGCCAGGAGTGCTTTTTATCAGCTTCAGCTGATTCACCAGCTACAGCCATTTCTGGAGATAAATGACCTTAAAACTGCGGTGCATATGCTGGTAACATCTAGATTTGACTATAGCAATGCACTCTACGTTGGGCTGCCTTTGTATGTAGTTCAGAAACTGCAGTTAGAATGCAGCAGCCAGGTTGGTTTCCAGGGTTGCCCAAAGAGATCATATTACACCTATTTTAAAAGAATTACACTGGCTACCAGTGAAGTTTCCAGGTGAAATACAAAGTGCTGGTTATTACCTACAAAGCCCTAAACAACTTGAGTCTGAGGTATGTAAGAGAGGGCCTTCTTCATCAACCCCACCTCGTCTGGGTCATCTCTTTAAGATCATCTGGGGAGGTCCGGTTGAAGTTGCCACCAGCTTGGTTGGTGGTGATTCGAAATGGGGCATTTTCTAGAGTTGCCCCAGGATTCTGGAACGTGCTTCCTAACACAATTAGAGTCTCACCTTCTTTGAATGTTTTTAAGAAGGGCCTAAAAACATACCTGTTTAGTCAGGCTTTTAGTTTATAGTTTTAAAGCTTCAGTTTTAGAGGTTTTATTGTATTTTAAATTGTTTTAATTATGTTAATGTTTTAATTGGTTTTATATTGTGAACCACCCCGGGACCTTTTTGTATGGGGCAGTATATAAATGAACTCAATCAATCAATCAATGAATCAATAATAAATATATCATGGATTGTATCATATAATGTTTTACTTGGTTTGATACTACTTATATTTCTTGGTATTTGTTAGTGTTCTCATATAATGTTATTATTTTATTATTATTGATATATGATTCACTTATTCAAGCACAGTTTTCTTATATTTTATTTCTCATGTGTTTTTTTGTTCTTATGGTTGTTGGATCTCATTTTGTTTTGTTTTGTTTTTGTGATTTGATATCTCAGATCTGGGTTAGTATGGCTAACCTGCCATACTACTTTCGACCACTGTTCCCTCTAAGGCATGAGCAAGTCTGTGTGCTCACACATTTTCTGGTGTCCGCTCAGTTAATTTTAGATCCCACTCAGGTTAAATCAGAAAGGCCCCATTCTGGATGCATGTGCGCACACACTGCCTTGATACTGCCACCCAGAACAAAACTCATTCTGCACACAGATGAAAAAACTTAGAGAGAACACTGCCTTCAACTCTTTTAAAGACTATTGTGTGTTTCCAGCCTCAGTCATACTCAACCATGTAGGTTTGTCCTTTGCGTAAGAGTTGTATTTATTTATATCCCACCTTTATCAAAGATCAGTTAAATTAAATTAAAACAAAAGAGCAACCAAATAGCATCCAACAGTAGCATAAGTAAGGTAAAGTGTGCCATCAAGTCAAGTAACAAGTGCCAAAAAAACCAAAAACACAGGAAAGAAAGAGAGCCCAACTAAAATACATTTTAAAAGCTCTGCTGGCAAAGGAAAGACTTAAGATACTACCAAAAAATGGTCAGAGAGCAAGCCAAACAAAGCTCGTGCAGCAGGAAATTCCACCGGGGTGGGTGGGTGGGAGTTTCCTTTGTTTCTGATTGGCTGGCTACATGCCGAAACTCAGTATACACCTTCTCTAACCCTGACTGATAGGCTTCAGAAAATTAGTACTGAGTACTCCCATTGAAATTAATGAGATAAGTAAACATGTCTAATTAATTTTAGTGGGAGTACTCATTAATAACTTCATCTGGATATAAGCCAAAGACTGGAGCAGCCTGTCTCATGACTGTAACATTTAAATTTGTGCATGTGTGCACTTGTTGGAAAAAATATTCTGAATCCCTGGGTTAAGCCATAGTGAGTGGCCCAGGGGGCCCAGTAAGCTTTGTAGGGCAATAGGGATTTCAACCCAGGTCTAAGTTCAACACTCTAACCATGGCATCTTGTTGGTTCTCAACGTGGCTCCCTGATGAAATAACTTGCATGGTACAAGTTATTTATAAGTGCTTCCCATGTAAACATGAAGCAATCTTATGTTTGTTTAACTAAGCTTTATTTATATTGTGAACCGCCCAGATACTTTTTTGTATGGGGCGGTACATAAATGTACTAAATAAATAAATAAATCCAGGAACAACTTCATTTTCTCCTTCTCCATTCCCTCCCTTTTCCTTTCTGACTCCACCCCACACACTCTCTGCAGGATCTCCACAGTGCCAAACTGTACATACTAGCCACAGGCACACTTTATATAGTTTGGCATACACAAAAAAAGAGATGTACACTTAAAATGTACAGTGGTACATCTGCTGGTCACCTCCAGACTGCAAGGCACTCTAGGTGAGGCTGTTTTTGTATGTAGTCCGGAAACTACAGTTGGTCCAGAATGCGGCAGCCAGGTTGGTCTCTGGGTCATCTTGAAGAGACCATATAACTCCTGTATTGAAGGAGCTACACTGGCTGCCAATATGTTTCTGGGCAAAATACAAGATGTTGGTTATAACCTATAAAGCCCTAAACAGCCTGGGCCCTGGGTATTTAGGAGAATGTCTTCTTTGTCATGAACCCCATCGCCCACTGAGATCATCTGGAGAGGTCCGTCTGCATTTGTCACCAGCTTGTCTGGTGACCACTCAGGGACAGGCCTTCTCCGCTGCTGCCCCGAGGCTTTGGAATGTGCTCCCTAGTGAAATAAGAGCCTCCCCATCTCTGACAGCTTTTTAAAAAGTCTTTAAAGACGCATCTGTTCACCCAGGCTTTTAATTAATATTTTTTAAATGGTTTTAATGCTGTTTTAAAATATTGTTTTAAAATTTTAAAATTGTAGTAATGCTTTAAACTTTTTGTTTTTGTTTTAACTAATGTTTTACTTTCTGTTTTTATTTTGTTGTAAACTGTCCAGAGACATAAGTTTTGGGCAGTATAAAAATATGTTAATTAAATTAAATTAAATTAAATTAAAATATAATTTGTGAAATGGCCCTTTTTCTAATATCAGTAATAAAAATCTGTTTTAAAAGTCCTCTAGTCTATTTTATTTTCCCACACACGATTAGATCATTAAAACATTCCCTGCCCTCCTCATCATCTAAATGAGAGGAAAGAATTCACATTCTCCAGAAGGTGCCCTCATGATGATTTTTATTTTTTACATTTATATCCCGTTCTTCCTCCAAGGAGCCCAGAGCAGTGTAGTACATACTTAAGTTTCTCCTCACCACAATCCTGTGAAGTAGGTTAGGCTGAGAGAGAAGTGACTGGCCCAGAGTCACCCAGCAAGTCTCATGGCTGAATGGGGATTTGAACTCGGGTCTCCCCGGTCCTAGTCCACCACTCTAACCACCACACCACGCTGGCTCTATGAAATACCAGCAAGAAAAAATGACACTTAAATATGGGGGCTATTCATATGACTGTGCAGGCAAGCAGGGGCTGGGCCAACTCACCATCCCACCCCCCCAGAGTGGCCAAATGTTGCTGGGAGTGCTTCAAAAGCCTTCGGATATCCCACAATGCACCACATGATGTGTGTGGTGCATTGGGGAATTCTCCCAGGAATGTGCTCTAGGTGTCTGTCTCTATGTCCACCTGGGCAGAATGCAGCCCTAGCAAGCCCATGACCCTGGAGCCAGGGCTAAGCGCACACTTGCGCCTTTAACCCTGGCTAAAAGCTGGGTTTAAAAGCTGGGCTAGGCAGCACTGCCCCATCTGGATCGGGTTAGGCTGCACGTGAGAACAACTTCATTGAGTTTTAATATACTTCCATTTAGGCATGGTGCATAAAATGCCCGGAATGCTAATAAACCAGCAGGACATGAAGCAGAACAAATGAACAACTTAATCAATAGACTACAGGCCTTCTCTGGGGAATGTCGGGAGGAAGCATCCTAACACAGTAACTCAAAGCCATGCTGTGCCCTCCAAGGAATGCCAAGAAAACTATCTACACATTTTCTACAAGAACTGTTAACAGGCCTTATTAGCTGGTGTTGCTAAGAACATTGGACTTGCTGTTTTCAATGTGAAACACCAGCATGAGCCCTGCTGAATGTAACCAAGGGCTGATTTTACTAGGATTGGTTCACTCACGCAGCCCTTCTTTTACAAAGAGACCACATCCGTGTGCTCCTGTTTACAGCATATAATGGAGGAACAGAGAGACACATGATGTCTTGGATATGGGCATATGCATTTGCATATGCACACTTCTGCAGACAGAGATCCTAAGAGTGCATTTGTGCCAGGACACAGCTACTACACTAGCTCCCTGTGCCATGTCTGGAATCTGCGTTCCACATTAGAGCTAGCACAAGCTTGTTTGCGCATGTGCAACAGGTGCGCAACCTGTGGCCCGTGTCATATATTTTAAAGGAAACTTTTGCAGAAGAGCGCAATTTCAAAAATCCTCATGCCTTCACACAGCTATGCTGTTTTCTTGTGCTAGAGCAACTTTGCTTGTTACGCAAGCCCACTGTTAGAAAGTCAGCCGTGGACCTTCTGCTGACAAGAAAGCGTTGTTGGCTTCTGGGATACATTTTTACAACAAGCAGTACAGTATGAAGTGGAAGTACTCCATCAGGCTAAGCAGTGAGCAGAGGTCAGAATGGATGGAACAACCGAAGTTATCCAAGAAGAAAAATGAACTTGCCGAGTAATATTTCTGATCTTAGCAACAGCAGCCTCATCTTCTGAGTATTTTCTTCAACAGCTTGAGCCCCATTCCCATTAAGAACCCAGATCTTCCCATTTTCTTCTCTCATTCCCCCATACCCCTGCAAATAATATTCAAGTACAGAAGAGTATCTCCCGCCTCTGTCTTACAACTGTACTCTCTGCTCAGCCCTGAGTGCAGCATTCACCACCATCAGCTATGGAAGTCTAAAGCAAGAGAAGTTCTACAGTACCACACAAGCACATACACAGACTCTATCAAAACACACCCTCTTGATAGAGTTCAAAACCCTCATGCTCTCAGCAGTTCTTTCCTCATGCTTCTATTACCAGTGTTAATTACACACATTTAGGGCGCTAAAAAGATAATCCATTTATATTTAACCAAGTGGCACTAGCTGACCTGGCTACAACCTCTCTTTGTGACTTCCCTGAGACTTTACCCTTGCTTGGTAAATTGGAGGAGCTTGAAAGGGGGAGGAAAGCTGGGGGAAAGAATCAATATTTTTCTGCATTTAGTATGCCTCTCACAGTGTTGAGTACAGATTCAAGGAATCAATGCGAACAATGAAGCTGAGAGGAGTTTTCAGCCCGTTCAACTAACCAATCAATATTGCATTCACCTAATCACTCCTTTGAAATTCAAATTGGTTAAACTGGAAACTTCAGGGTGGATGAAAAGAATGATGAAACGATGAGATTTCGGTAGTTCAGAAGTGCATGCAACATTAATGTCCTACACATTTTTATTAAGGAAGTAAGAGGAGGGAAGGAAGCAACTCCAATTCCTTATTTCAGGAGACCTACGGTACAATTGAGGCCAAGGAAGGCCTGACTGGCTGGAGGTCTCCTAGAGATCAGAGTTTTCCACTGGTAGTGGCAGTGGTGCTTTCCAAAGGCCTCTGTCTTTCACACACACACCCCTCTTCAAATGCACAGTGCCTGCCAAGCAGCCTAGCCACAGTCCTGTTTGAGGGACACTTAAACAAGGAGCTTCATTCAATCCTCGCTCAGTCTCATCGGCATGGGTCTTGCTTGCTTTCCTGTCTGACTCATGACCGCCCCCTTCTTTGTTTGCAGTCCATACTGCACCATTCAAAGGCCATCTGTCAGGCAGGAAGGCCATACGTTGGTATGCCTTCCAGGCTGACATTCAAGCAACAGCTCCACTTCTCTCAGGCCTAAGGTGCCTATTTCCACATAGCAGCTACTCAGGGAAACTGAAACACAAGTTGGTCAAAATGGAGATGGCAGCAATGCAAAGAAAAAAACCCAAACTCAACTCCTTGACCATAAACTTTATTTCATCCCTCCTGCCACTCTCATTTTCCCATTTCTCCCTGTACATCATTCTGCCTACTTCACTGTCCTTTAATAGCCCATAATTCCTCTTGAAACATACTCTGAATAATAGCATGTAGCCCGCTGAACATCCATCTGAAATGTCTATGGACCTTGCTACACTGCTTCTTTCATTACGAATCTACACACAATAGCCCTTTTTGAGGCTTTCTAGTTCTGCTATAATTGACTGTTACATCATGGGTGTTTTTAAATGTCCATACCTTTTTGAAATGGCTTCTCATCAAAAGCAACAAATGCTTCTACGTCGCTTACATAAAATATCACAATAGATGTAAATTGTTGTGGTGAAGCTCGTTTCTGATTCATCCAGATTGGTTTAGGCTTAAAAGCCGGCACTACTGTACTTACTTCCCCAGCAGAAACCATCCTGTCGTCCAGGGGTTCCCGTACCACCACCACAAGAGTCCCATGTGGTACTCAGCAGGGGCTCAGCTATATGCTGGATTGAGCTTCCTGCTCTTGTTCACTGGTCCCATATCGCCTCCAGACTTCTCCACTGCCTCCATGTCTCCTCTGGAGTCCTCCTCCACCTCCACATCTGGTCCTGAATCCTTCTGACAGAGTTTGGCCCGCCCCGCCCCCATCTATTTATCTATCCATCATATTTCTATACCACCTGATATGTGTATCTCTAGGCTGTGTACACAATTTAAACAATTTCACAGAAAAAAGTTGAAAAAGAATTTCATGGGATAAAAACAATTAAAGTTTAAAATTAACTTCAATTAAAAGTCTGAGAAAACAGGTGTGTCTTGAGGATCTTTCTAAAAGCACTCAGAGATGGAAATGCCCTCGTTTTGACGGGGAACATATTCCAAAGCCCTGGGGCAGCCTCAGAGAGGGCCCAGTCCCGAGTCACCACCAAACAAGTCAGTGGCAACTGTAACTGGACCTCCCCAGATGATCTTAATAGGTGACAGGGCTCATTACAAAGAAGGCACTGCCCCTGGACTTTGAGATGCGCTCCCTGTTGAAATAAGAGACTCCCCATCTCTGGCAACTTTCAAAAAGACACTGAAAACACACCTATTCACCCAGGCTTTTGAATTAGATTTATAATTTTTAAAATTTTAATACTGGGTTTTAAATGTTTTTAATGATTTTAATTGTTAATTGATTTGGTATTTTAAATTATTTTCATGGTAAGCCACCCAGAGACGCAAGTTTTGGGCGGTATAGAAATGTTTTAAATAAGTAAGTAAGTAAGTACCCTGGACCCAAGCCATTGAGGGCTTTATAGGTAATAATCAGCACTTTGTATTTTTCTTGGAAACATATTGGCTGCCAGTGCAGTTCTTTTAAAATCAATTTTATATGGCCCTTTTGGGTTCTCCCATAGACCAGTCTGGTTGCCACATTCTATACCAATATGTAGTTTCCGGATTATGTACAAATGCAGAGTGCATTACAGTAGTCAAGCCTGGAGGTTACCAGCATATGCACCACTGTTTTAAGGCCATTTATCTCCAGAAATAGGTGTAGCGGATGTAGCCAAAGCTGACAAAAAGTGCCTTTGGCCACTGCCTCATCCTGAGAAACCAGAGTTTTGGATCCAGGAGCACTCCCAAGCTATAGACCTGATCTTCCAGGGGGAGTGTTACGCCATCCAGAACAGTGGCGTGGGCAACCAACAGAACAACTGCAAGCTCTTTCAGCAGAGTGGGGGGCCAGCTTGCTATCAGTAGGCAGTGGGCTGGCTGGCTAGCTGACTCGGCGGTAGAGAGGCCTGAAGCATACTTATGTGTGCTTGTGTGCATGTTTGTCTCCACTGCTTTTCTTCAGGGCTCCTTGCTCTTCCTTGTCCCTGTGTCATTCTTTGCCAACCTCCTTCCTCCTTTTCTCCTCTCTTGTATGTGCATGCGTGTGGGCCGGCTTGCTAGTGCCACTCCTCTTCAAAGCTCCTTGCCTCTTCAAGGCTTTCTCATTCTTGCATCCTCTCTAAGCCGTCCTCAGCCAACTTCCTCCTTGTCTCCTCTCCCTCCATGATCATTATGTTGATTGTGGCTGTGTTCTTTTATTGGGGTGGAAACCGGGGTGTGTGTGTGTGTGTGTGTGTGTGTGTGTGTGTGTGTGTGTGCGCTGTCACCCTAACTCGAACAATTACATTTTTGTGTGTGCGTGTGCATAAACAAAATCTTCAAGGGGTTACCTGAGCTGAAGGTCTGCAACAGAAGTGGTACACTTGTTTAAAAGGTGGGAGCCCCTGCAACAGTCTATACCAGGGGTGGGGAACCTTGGCACTCCAGCTGTTGTTGAACTACAACTCCCACCATCTCCAGCCACAATAAATGTGGCTGGGGATGATGGGAGTTGTAGTTCAACAACAGCTGGAGTGCCAAGGTTCCCCACCCCTGGGAATGAATCCACCCACAAATAGCTCTGGACTCTCTATTTTCTTAAATCACAGCATACGGCCAATACAAAGACACTTACACCACCTGCCCCCTTCATAATTCCCTGTCCTCCTCCTGCCATGGTTTAGATAGGACAGCAACGGTGTTCTGAAAAATGCCTCCCGCAAACAGCCCGGATTCAACAACGTCATGTGTCTGTGTCCTTTGTACAGAGCCTCTAATTACAGCTTTGTAATTTCACACACACACACCCCTTAATTTAGTTAGTTGGGGAAACTAATTCCTTGGATTGCACAATGGCCATCCATATTTGCTTGTATCCTGATGCAGCTAAAGGCAACAAAAAGCCTCATGCTTTAAGTCTTAGATAACTGGATAATGAAGTGTTTTGAATTTCACTAACAAAAAAACACAGCATTGTGAAAGTGGTCTGCACTTGGTAAATAAACGACACACCTGTTATTTCATTGAATTATCGATGGTTCTTACACTGAAAGGCACGGGGGGGGGGGATAAAGATGTCTTGCTTCTCATCCACAACTTGCAAAAACCAATAAACATTTTGTGTACTGTGCTTTCACAACTGCTATATTGATCGTACATTTTTGAAACAAAGCGGATTCATTTGGCCCCTTTACCCACTTTTTGGAACCTCTTACTACTAGTGCACGTATGCATTATCCCAGACATCTAGGTACTCAGGGTTTAGCACACAAGGATCTCCCCTGCTAAGGAGATTACTAGAGCTGATCACCCATATTCAGTCTTTCCCCCTTCTTCCCTGTAACACTATCAAAGCTGACAGTGAAGATTTCTGTTTGCATTTCATGCTATCAAGGATTCTGAACTAGAACATTTACTTACAGATAGGGGTATGCATGAACCAGTTGGTGTGGTTCGGTCCAAATTTGATGAACCAGCCTGAACTGGTTCACGATCAAACCGCTCGAACCAGCCCAGTTTGTGACGGTCTGGTTCAATTGTGAACTGGTTCTCCACATCCCTACTTAGAGACCAACTGCCCTGATTTCTTACCAGGAAAAAGAGCTTATCGCTACTGGCTGACATCCTGACTACATTATTCAGTAGTACTACCCAGGATTTACGCTAAGGACTATTAAATTTCAATAAGATTTGCTTTAATAAATTTAGGGAGGCTGTGTGTGATATGCTGACATTGGTTGTGTTTTCTGAACCCATAAATGTTGCCATATTGCACCCTACTGATGGTTCCAGAACCGACATCTGTAGCTGACTTCAAATCTTAGTTACAGATTATGGATCCAGAACAGAAAGCCAAGCAAATGACATGACTAGAGTCTGCATACTGCTCGCTCCCCATCACCACCAGAAGTCTGGCTCGACGCTGAGCTTCAAGTACTGGACTTGTACTGTGTCATCTTAACACACCATAAGTCACGATTATTTATTTACAATTTATGTAACATTGTTATACCCCACCCCTCCAGTACACTACTGCTTGGGGTGGCTCACAACATTCATAAGGAGCTTCTCGGTAGCGGGTGAAAATAATGAAAAGTATATATATTTATTTTTCCTACCTGTTGTTGGTTCCTACCTGTTGTTGGTAAAGCTCCTAGGTAATCTTAGTGGATTACTGAAAAAGGACCTCCCTGTACCCTTTGATGACCAAGAGGTCTGCTCCATTTTACAGGATCAGCATTTACTAAAGCACATGGTAGACAAGACTGAAAAGATTGCACATCTTTTCTAAGAGATGGCCGGAAAGCTGTTTGCAGCACTCTTACATACATTACTTCCTCTCCTGCATGGTTTTGTGAATGAACAATATTAATCAGGTCATCTCCCACCTGTTTGGAAGCTACCCAATAAAGACCTGGATACTTACCCTGAAAATGCACCCAAAGTATCACTGAATCACCTACTTTCTACTGTCCTGTGATTTTTGGCCAATTAATTCCCTGCTCTCATTAAGCTATTTCTGGGTCTGCTTTCTGAAGCTGTAATAAATCTAAAACCTTTTGAGGTTTCAGAGTGTCTAATTTCCCTTTTGGAATTTCATCTGTCATGATGTTCTGGACAGGATGTCAGCCACTGTCCAGATCAGAGTTGTATTTTCTTCCCCATGAAGTGAATATTAACATTATTTGACAGATGAAGAGCAGGGGTGGGCAAACCTATCCCTCCAGCTGTTGTTGAACCACAACTCCCATCATCCCCAGCCAAAATTTACTGGGCCTAAGGATGATGGGAGTTGTAGTTCAACAACAGCTAGAGGACCAAGTCTGCACACCCCTGTTGTGGAGTCATTAAAAAAAATTGTGCACTAAACAAATGGCAGAGTTTAAATTGTGAAATTGCATAAAACAATAGTATGAGATCATCATCCAGGTGAGCTCGATGGATTATCCAGCTGAGATACAGCCAAGAAGGGGAATCACAACCAGTAATCCCTCTAACAGGGATTCCCAGATATTGTTGTCTACAACTCCCATAATCCCTAAGCAAAAGCCATTGCAGCTGGGGATTCTGGGAGTTGTAGTCAACAATATCTGGGAATCCATAGAGGGAACACTGATCACAACACCCTGTGCCTTGCCAGTCCTGCACCCGAGCAGCATGGCCACAATAATAAATATACTTAATAATATTTTGCCATATTTGTGATGTTTGGATTTGAAAAGACAGATATTCCCCCCTGATTCACTCTTTAAACAGAAAAACCTTTGTGTGTGTGTAATTACTACTGTATGTTGAATTCAGTTAAGAGATTCCAACTACAGGTTTTTCCTTAACATATTTCTCTTAAAGTTAGATTTTAAGCCTAGCCCTTTAAAAAGAGAATCTTACTATATTCTGTTGCAGAATGTGAGCTGTCCACGCGGTTTTCAGAACTAACACCAGTGCAAGCTTTAAGATAACTTTACTTGCGAGACAAACACTTAGAGGTCAGTCCAGAACTTGCTGACTTGCACAGGGACAAAAACACAGGAAGGAGAATAGAAACTCCTATCTAGCCCAACCAGCACAGAGGAAACTACAGTGCCCCCTCAGGCTTCATAGCAGATTACATGCAAACTACACACAGTAAATTATTCTGCAGCTGTTGTATACCCAAAATATTTGCCGTAGAGAAATAAAATTTAAAAATCTTATTTAAAGAAGAAAGTTTGATTATTATCTTTGTTTTTATCCAAGCTTAATTTTTTGCAGCTTTGATGAAGATGTATACAAACTGAACCACTTGTCATCAAATCATATTTCTGCTTCCCTTGATAATGTTATTATTTGATAAAATAAACTGTACAGTAATGGAAAATTAGCTGTAGTAATTAGCAGTAACATTATCTGATCTTTATCCATTTATTTATTTTATTTTATTTTATTTCTATACCACCCTTCCAAAAATGGCTCAGGGCGGTTTACATAGAAAAACAATAAATAAATAAGATGGATCTCTGTCCCCAAAGGGCTCACAATCTAAAATGTTCTGTACCTCAAAATGTTCTTTATGTTCTGTATATCAGAGGATTCCATCCTAATCAGAGCTTCATGGTGGCACACACGTAACAATGGGTGGGTTCAGACATCACCTAAAACCAAGGTTTCTTTCATGAAACCTTGGTTGGTTGGTCCAAGCGCACACAGACAAGAGACTAAAATTTATTTTTTACTCTCAGACCAAGATATGTTTGAAATGAGTTTCAGAATCTAGGTTTCTGTTAACCTTAGCCCTGCATGACATTTAAACTGACAAATTTCGCTTCATCTCTATTTGTTTTGTTATTGCTGCCCATGTATACGGAGATACAAGTCTAGAGCAGTTGGAAAACGAAACAACTAGGCAACTTGTGCCTCTTGCTGCCACAAGCAAAGCAGACTGTGGTTATATCCAGGAAGTAAGAATAGGGGATGGGACCAGACAAACCCTAGGTTTGTTAATCATCTGTGAGACTATTGTCATTTTATGAAATAAACCAAAGAAACTAAATCTTGTCTCCATGTAATCTGTGAACTCACCCAATATAAGATTTGCAGATATGCCACTTGCTGGCTTGCCATGGTCTCATTACACCTGCAACATATTATAGCAAAGACATGAACCTATGTGACTACCAGAGATTGGCCCCGTTTTCTCTTTAATGTTTGAAGGATATTATTGTATTCTGCAGGCACATGATACAGCCACCTTGCTAAAGCTAAGCAGGTCTACATCTCATCAGGGTCTGGATGAGAGATCATTAGGAAAACTCATATGTGCCACCCTGAGTTCCATGATGGTTTAACTCTGGTTTAACCATGGTTTATCTGTTGCAAAACTGATATTTATCATCTACAAAACCATTTAGGTGATTTAATAATACTTGCAATGGATCCTTCAGAATATTGTACCCTATGTTCAATATATTCTCACTTTTGGTGTTGTTAAAGCTGCACAGATTCCTTTACTCCTCTTCATATATCTGTTTTGGGTAGGTGAAATTTATATTCCCATCGTATATATGGAGGATGTGTGGAACGGTGAAAATCTGCCTTGAAAGTGGAAGATAATTCCTCTCTTGCAGAAATTTGCAACAAAATTTATAGTCCAGGACCCCACCCACTTCTCCACAGATAAAATTTTATAACATATGGATGTGTCTATTGATCCTGTGCATTCTGTATGTTTGCGGAAACACATATTTCAAGGTACACTTTGAAACATGTTGCTACACCAGCTGTTTGGGTAAGAAAAATGTGAAAATACTTGAAAAATACTTTTTAAAATCCAG
Source organism: Hemicordylus capensis (assembly GCF_027244095.1). Taxonomy (NCBI): domain Eukaryota; kingdom Metazoa; phylum Chordata; class Lepidosauria; order Squamata; family Cordylidae; genus Hemicordylus; species Hemicordylus capensis. The sequence goes on from NC_069657.1 coordinate 255,845,828, forward strand.
AATTTAGTTTTGTTTTCAGTGCAGACCCCTGTATTTAAATGTAAACTCAGTTAAATGCTAACTAAGCAAAGAGGCATCTTTTAAAATGGAGAGTCTCTTATTATTTAGCACGGGGAAATCAACTGTCCCTATTCAGCCCCAGCACAGCATGCCTCCAATGGTGGTTGCTGGTATGTTCCGTGTGTGTGTGTGTGTGTGTGTGTGTTTTCGATTGTGACCCTTTAGGGACAAGGATACCATCTATGTTTGTTTGTGTAAACCACTTTGAAAACTTTTGTTGAAAAATTGTATAAAATTTATTTATTTATTTATTTAAAATATTCATATCCTGCCTCTCCAATGCACTACTGCTCAGAGCAGCTCACAACAATAAGATAGACACAAGATACAATAAAAGTAATAAAATTAACTAAATCAAACAAACAAAAAATTGTCAGATTAAAAACCACAATCATTATTAGTTTCAAATTAAAACTGAAAATTATAAAAAGCTAAACTTACCAGATATAACAAAAATAAAATAAAATAAATAAAATAAAATAAAATGGAGCATTAAAAAGCCTCCTTAAAATGGTGTGTTTTAAGATGTTTTTTAAAAACACTGAGGGAGGGAGCATGGTGAAGCGCTTCAGGGAGGGCATTCCAAAGCCAAGGGGCCACAACCAAAAAGTCCTGTCTCTCGTCCGTGCCAACCGGATCTCCGTTAGGGCCCTGGCAGATTCATATGGTGGAATGTGGCCCAACAGGTACCCCAGCCCCAAGCCACGTAGGGCTTTAAAGGTCAATTCCAGCACCTTGACTCCAGCCCAGGAGCGGACTCGTAGCCAATGAAGCTGATGAAGGATGGGTGTAATATTCTACAGATATCACTATTTGTAGTCATCATAGTAAAATCTTGTGGGGTGCTGGGGGGGAAAACAGATATTTGTAGTGTAAGAGAGAGGAATGGAAATCAAAGAAAGCAGGCAACATTCTGACAGAACAGAAACAGGCAGCCCTTTCTCATGAACAGAGAAAGCACTCTGACAGGGCGAGGGGAGGAAGCCTCGGAAAGCTTACCTCTCTCACAGATGAGCAGGTCCTTGCTTCTGGGCAGGCGGATCGGCCACCCAGACGATCACCGGCTACTACCGGTTGCTCCAAGGGTTGGGGTGTCGGGACACATCGCCCCATATCACTCCCCCACCACCCCCCAGGTCTCCAATAATGCACTGCACAAGTGTGCAGTGTATTATGGGCATCCCCCCTCCCCTCCCCGAGGCTGACAGATGGTCCAAATAATGAGATTAGGAGAACGCTCACTCTTCTAACCTCTTCTTGGAGGGAGGCTCCACAAGCTGGTTTGCCACTGTGATGCCACCAAATTTGGGCCCGATCCTGGCGGTTCACATGGGCGTGCAAAACTGGGCTGGGCTCCCTTAGCCCAATTCTGCACGTGCATGTGAACAGCCTCAGAGAGAGCCATCTATTCTTATTTGAAACTATTCCTTGCCCTTCTTCTTGTTTCACTTCAATAATTTTATGACTCAAAGACAAACAGCATTGTTAAGAGAATTCATCTGCGTAATATTTTTAAAAGCTCCCGTTCAAACTGATAAAAACAGTTACACCAGGAGGCATATTCCAAGGAGGTCTCAGATTTTACTGGTCTCAGATTTAAAAGCTGTGTTCAATCCTTTCATCACTTACAAGTTCAAAACCAGACCAGTTTCTCCAAACCAAGCCAGAATGCAATTGTTCTTTCCCTGGAGTAGTACGAGGTGCAATAAAAACATAGACACAACTGATGGGGAGGGGGGGGATAGCAATATAGGATTTGGACAAAGGTAGCCAGAATTAACCCCTGTCCACTGGGCAAAGAGGCACCTTGGAAAAATGAGGCCATTCTCATATTTAGCGGGAGGGGGGAGCAACTATTCCTAATCACCCCAGCCTAGTGCCCCTCTCTCAATGATTGTTGCTGGCGTCTCCCTTGTGTCTGCTTTTAGATTGTAAGCCCCTGTGGGACAGTGAGTTTCATACTCCTTTTGCTATGTAAGCTGCTTTGTGAACTTTTTCGTGGGAAACTTCATGATGCACAGCTCCAATATCTGCAGTAAGACTTGCGGAGGCGCTGTTGCAGACACGGAAGCAGCAGCACGACTGTCGAGAACAGGCAGTAAGCACTACCAGCTACATTAGGGGAGGAGCACTGGTCTTGCGGTCGCAAGCCTCAGTGGTCCCCTTTGTTAAGCAGTGCACTTGGATTGGGCAACTACATGTGAGCACTGTCTGCTATAAGATACTTCCCTTAGGGAATAGGGTCATAGTTAAGTGGTTGCATTGCTGCTATGCAGGCATTCATGTAAATCAGGAGGGAGAGCCTGCCACCGGTATTTATTTTTATTTATTGATTTACTCCAAGGAGCCCAGAGCGGTGTACTAGATACTTCGGTTTCTCCTCACAACAACCCTGTGAAGTAGGTTGGGCTGAGAGAGAAGTGACTGGCCCAGAGTCACCCAGCAAGTCTCATGGCTGAATGGGGATTTGAACTCGGGTCTCCCCGGTCCTAGTCCAGCACTCTAAACACTACACCACGCTGGCCCTGACAAAAGAAAGGTAGTCACACTTTTCTGCATTTAGTGGACTACTAGCTGACCTGCCGGAGAGCATCTGTGTCCCTAGTTCATCCTGTTGTTCCTCCCTGCCAGCCGGCCAGTGCGGCAGCAGGCGCTCTCCTTCCCCGCCAGCCGGCCCAGCAGCAGGCACTCTCTTTCCCTGCCAGCCCAGCCACAGGTGCTCTCCTTCCCCACCCACTGGCCAAGCAGCGGATGCTTTCCCTCCCTGCCTGCCAGCCCGGCAGCAGAAACTCTCCTTCCCCACCCGCCAGCCCAGTAGCGGGCACTCTCCTTTTTGGTCGGCCCGCCAGCAGGCACTCTCCCAGCTGCAACCTTGGAGAAGCCGCTGCCAGTCTGTGTAGACAATACTAAGCTAGATAGACCAATGGTCTGACTCAGTATATGGCAGCTTCCTATGTCGCTATGATATAGAGCTAGGATGTCATATATCTGGCGCAAGAAAATTGCTGTTTTTCAGGTTGTTCGTTTCCACAAGGCTGCCCCTCCTGCTGTTTATGTTTTGAATGCGACTTGCCTGAACGGAGGCATTTTGCTGCTGTTGAACAGCTAGTCTGGAAAGTGTCCAGCTGTTGTTAAACGACAGCTCCCATCATCCTCAGCCACAGGTTGTAAATAAACTGTGGCTGGGGGGTAATGGGAGCTGTAGTTCAACAACAGCTGGAGAGCCTAGGTTAGATGTTTTTGTCGTATAACAAATGCTTTTTTGTTCAGTTGTTTTTTAATCTGTGAAGCAATGCCTATTTTTAACTGCTGCTTTGCATTTTTTTAAACCTGTATTTGTACGTGTTTTCATTGTATTTTATATGTCTTCTTATATTGTTTGTCATCTTCTACCTGATTATAGCTAGGCAAAGCAGGGTATAAAAACCACAGACCACTTGAGTTGGAAGGGACCTTGTCGCAGTGGTGTGGCTGGTGTGCGTGCCGTGGGAGGGGGGGGCAGCAGGAGGCACCTTTAAGTGTCCATCAGTAGGGGCTCACCTCCTGTACTGCTGCACCTGAAAGCTCTTTTCAGCAGCGGCATGCCACCCAGCACCCTCTGCAGCAGAGGGCCGACTCCACTGCTCAGCTGGTGGAGGCCATTTGTGTGGCCAACAAATAGTCTCCATGCATGTGCCAAGGCAAGTTGAGTGGCAGGGCCGATCCGCCACTGCAGTGGGTGCTGGGCGGCAGGCTGCTGCTGAGAAGAGCTTTCAGGTGTGGCAGTACAGGAGGTCAGCCCCTACTGATTGACACACAAAGGTGCCAAAACGGGGGACCACGCAGGGCTAAGGGGCCAAAAACGAAGAACTCTCCCGTGTCAGAATACAATGGACTATATATATCTCTTATTAAACCTCTTTATAGAACTCTCTAGAGAGAATGCCTAGATAAACCATCATGAAGAAAACTGCTTTCCCTGAAGATGCCAAAAACATAATAGATAAGCTGAAAACCTTATAATTTTGATATAGGGCTGAGAGAGATTCCTGCCTGCAACCTTGGAGAAGCCGCTGCCAGTCTGTGTAGACAATACTGAGCTAGATAGACCAATGGTCTGACTCAGTATATGGCAGCTTCCTATGGTTCCTATGTTCCTACATGAGGCAGGCTGCTCTGCTGCTGAACGGCTCTTACAGCTAGGAACTCATTCCCATTGTCTAACCTAAATCTATTTCCTTGCCATTTCAATTTGTTGGTCCTAGTCCTGGCCTCGGGAGCAACAGAAGACAAGTCTGCTCCTTCTGTGTGACAGCCCAAATATCTCCCTTTTGTCTTCTCTTGTCTCCAGGCTAACACACCCAGCTCTTTCAACTATATCTCATGGTACTTGGTTTCCAGACCCTTCACCATCTTGCTTGCCCTACTCTGAACCCATTCCAGCTTATCAATGTCCTTAAATTGCAGGGCCAAGAATTGGGCACAACATTCTAAACGAGGCCTGACCAGCACATAATAGGGTGGTCCTTATAATAAATAAGTAAATACATTTCTCACAGACTTACCCATGATATCACAAAACTAGTTTTCCAGGCTGCACAACCTGTCACATCATAGGTCATGTAGCATGTAGCCCCTGTCTTTTGATGCACAGAAAATGCAAGCAAAGTTGCAATAAGATCTCGATTGATTAATTACTGAACATTATAGAAATTATTCTGTGTTCGGTGTGCTGACAAGTATGAGGCTTGACACTTAACTTCCCACGAAACTTTCAAAATAAGGTGTGTTGTTTGCACTGCCGTAAAGCACAGTATTGCATGTTTACTTTTTCTATGTGGAATAGGAGTGGATGAGAAAGTGAGTGACGTTTCTGCTGCTTAGCATGGCCCTTAAGCTGATGACTGAACACAGAGAGAAATACATTGCTAGAATGTATTTCTAGCAATGGAATGGTGCTTGTAAGCACCATCTGAATTTAAAATTCTACTGGCCTGACCTAAATAATTGGTTTCTGTGCATTTGATTTGCAGTTCTTTTTCTTCTCTGTAAAAGAAAATTGGGTATATTGTGTGCGTAAGCTATTTCCAACCTGAAATCTCTAGAGAATGGAGAATTGCCAGATATAATTATATCTGGATGCTACAGGTCCTGTAGCAAAATAAGCAAGCTGATTACTATTTGACTGTTGCGTTATGTAACACTGCAGTGTTCTGCTGAAGAGTAACTGGGTCCCTCCCACCTCTCCCTTCAGAGCCATCTCTTTTCAGCAGAAGGCTAACACTTTGTTTTCTCTCCCATGCTTCTGCAACCAACATTAATTAATGGCCTGAACTGAAGGCTTGCTGCACTAGAAAATAAGAGCTTCAGGCAAGGTATACCAAATGCTGTGCCAGATGTACCTCATGAAGCATGCTGCTGTGCTGAATTTGCAGGGAATTTTGGAACCCTCACTGGAAACAGATGTGCCAAAATAAGGTATCAGGGACTACTTTCATAAACTCCCATTGGTTTGTGAATTTATAGTATGGTGTACATAAGGGCTTGAGTAGCATAGTAGCTGGTGTCAAAGCCCATGTCATGACATCTATATGATATTTTTATTTTATTTTATTTATTCGATTTCTATACCGCCTTTCCAAAAATGGCTCAGGGCAGTTTACACAAAGAATAAATAAATAAATAAATAAATAAATAAGAAAGAAAGATGGCTCCCTGTCCCCAAAGGGCTCACAATCTAAAACGAAACACAAGATAGACACCAGCAACAGTCACTGGAGGTACTGTGCTGGGGCTGGATAGGGCCAGTTACTCTCCCCCTGCTAAATAAAGGGAATCACCATGTTAAAAATGCCTCTTTGCCAAGTTAGCAGGGGTTGTAGCAGGACATGTATATGATAGGTGCTTGTGTGTGTGTGTGTGTGTGTGTTTAGTACTAAATAGCAGCTGCAGGCCCCTTGATCATCTGAATCAGGAACATGATGTATGGGGAGGTGGCCTTTAATGCTTGCCCACAACATGGTCCCCATCTATTAAAACTGGGAGACTCACAGCTTCTATTTAGCATTAAAAAGCCATACATACAAGCACTATGTTGTGTGCATTTGTCATAAGATGTAATTTAATCCTAAAAGATGAAGTTGTGGGCCAGTAAGTCTCTGGTTCAGTCTCATAGGAACACAGGAAGCTGCCTTCTAATGAGACAGAGCATTGGTCTATCTAGCTCAGTATTGTCTACACAGACTGGCAGAGCCTTCTCCAAGGTTGCAGGCAGGAATCTCTCTCAGCCCTATCTTGGAGATGCCAGGGAGGGAACTTGAAACCTTCTGCTCTTCCCAGAGCGGCTCCATCCCCTGAGGGGAATATCTTACAGTGCTCACACTTCTAGTCTCCCATTCATCTGCAAACAGGGTAGACCCTGCTTAGCAAAGGAGACAATTCATGCTTGCTACCACAAGATCAGCTCTCCTCCCACCAGAGCAAGTTGCCACCACTTGCTCGGGATTTGGGGATTTACATTACTCTGGTGCGTTGCGGAGTTCTGCCAAGAATTTATTAGGTGGCCTTAGGGAAGCCGCTGTTCTTTCAGGCCAGCCTGCAAAAGGGGGTAATTACACTGAACTACTTGACTAACCTAGGATGGTTGATAGGGTTCCTGAGATAATGAATATAGGCTGGCTTGGACAATACTTTTCAAGCCCATTCAATTAAAACGGGGACATGCCAAGAGCATGCCCATTGCAATGTCTTTCACAGATGTTCTACCACACTCCCGGAGTGTTCAATTACAGTGTGTCTGTGGGCAGATTATCTGAACCACTGTCCTGCATGCACCCTCAAACGGATCAGGCTCTACACATGCTCCAAACATCAGTTTAAACTGTTGGGATTTGTATTTGGAATTCATGTAGAGGGGTGGTGTGGATGATCCACCCCATGCACAGACAATAAAGGTATGCATGAGGAACATAGGAAGCTGCCATAAACTGAGTCAGACCATTGGTCCATCTAGCTCAGTATTGTCTTCCCAGACTGGCAGCAGCTTATCCAAGGTTGCAGGCAGGAATCTCTTCCAGCCCTATCTGGGAGATGCCAGGGAGGGAACTTGGAACCATCTGCTCTTCCCAGAGCGGCTCCATCCCCTGAGGGGAATATCTTACAGTGCTCACACTTCTAGTCTCCCATACATATGCAACCAGGGTAGACCCTGCTTAGCTAAGGGAACAAGTCATGCTTGCTGCCACAGGACCAGCTCTCCTCTCGCAACAATTAAATCTGCAGAGATTAAATTTGAAACAAGGCATTGGAAATGTGAATGGCATCCTGCTGTCTGTGTAAGGACTGTGGTGTCACAACACAGGAGGTATGGAAGCACACTTCCAAGATACGACGTGACCCTGTTGCAGGGTCTAATCTGGAAAGCACCCTGGAGAGCCAAGGTTGTCTATTCTGCCCTAAATCGTTTTTTTAAACCTGCTTCACCTTCTGACAATGACATCTCATAACCGACACATATATGAGTCTCAGCGTAGATCCCCAACATTGCACTAGTACAGGATTTCACGAAGCCACTTCATCCTACACATGCCAAGAATCTTGAGTTTCCAAAATATTACAAAACAGGCCTCCTTGCACCAAGCTCTGTGGAAAAATAAAGGCTATGTTAAGAGGAAATTAATCTGATAAGGCGTAAACCACAGTTCTTAAGTCTAACTGCTGGAACATGTTGCAAACAGCCATTTCCTCAGATAAGATACCTAAGAGAATTTGCCACAGAAAAAAGCACAGACACAATGGTACAGAGATACAACAGCACTCCAGCAGTAACAAAACACCACTTGTTTCCTTCAGAATGCATTGTGCTCTGTCAACATGACTAATGAAAAAATGGAACAAGTTTCAGCTCGATAAGAAAGCTAGTAGTAAATTTTAACCCATGGCATGAGGCTGTGTTTTCTGATATATAGGCAAATGAGACTTTTCTGCTTATAGGTTTGCTTTTGCTTATTCATTATTAATCTCCTGTTTAATTCTCTCTTTATATGATTGCCCCAGTGTGCAGTTTGTGCTGTTATCCAGCATTATAAGCTCATGAGTTCCAAGTCACGCTTCTCAGTGCGACTGCTGTGAATTGGCTATCCCAGCTGCATTTTGCTTTTAGTGGGCAAAAAAGTACCATTTAAAGCAGAAGCTCTCCTATATTTAGCAAGGGTGAAAGTAACTATCAGTATTCAGCACAGCACATACATCACCCCTCCAGTCGCTGTTGCTGGTGACCCCAGTTGGCTAATTACAGACCTGTTTCTTCCATGGTGGGGCAAAGTAATTGAGCGGGTGGTGGCCTCTCAGCTCCAGGCAGTTTTGGATGACACAAATTATCTAGACCCATTCCAGACCAGCTTTCAAGTTGGCTATGGGGTTGAGACCGCCTTAGCCAGCCTGATGGATGATCTCCAATTGGCTATCAACAGAGGGAGTGTGACTCTGCTGATCCTTTTGGAACACTCCACGGCTTTTGATACCATTGACCATGGTATCTTTCTGGGTCGCTTGAGGGAGGCAGGATTGGGTGGTATTGTTTTGCAGTGGTTCCATTCCTATCTCTCTGGCAGATTCCAGATGGTGTCACTTAGAGACTGATGTTCTGCAAAGCAAGAGCTAAAGTGTGGAGTTCCACAAGGCTCCATACTTTCTCCAGTGCTCTTTAACATCTACATAAAACCACTGGGAGAGATCATCAGGAGATTTGGTGCAGAGTGTTATCAATATGCTGATGATACCCTGATCTATTTTTCGCCATTAACTTGTCAGGTAGTGGCATAACGTCCCTAAATGACTGCTTGGAGACGGTAATGGTCTGGATGAGGGATAACAAATTGAAGTTGAATCCAAATAAGATGGAGCTACTGACTGGGGAGGTTGGGACCCGAGAGATGGTTTAGATTTGCCTGTTCTGGATGGGGTTACACTCCCTCTGAAAGATTAGATATGTAGCTTAGGAATGCTCCTGGATCCCAAACTCTCTCTGGTTTCCCAGGTTGAGACAGTTGCCAGAAGTGCTTTTTATCAGCTTTGGCTGATATGTCAGCTGCATCCATTTCTGGAGGGAAATTACCTTAAAGCAGTGGTACATATGCTGGTAACCTCTAGGCTTGACTACTGTAATGCACTCTACTTGGGCTGCCTTTGTACATAATCTGGAAACTACAACTGGTACAGAATGTGTGGCCAGATTGGTCTCTGGGTCAACCCAAAGGCACCATATAACACTGATTTTAAAAGAATTACACTGGTTGCCAATAAGTTTCTGAATGAAATACAAAGTGCTGGTTATTACATATAAAGCCCTCAACAGCTTAGGTCCTGGGTACTTAAGAGAGCATCTTCTCTGTCATTAACCCTGTTGCCTATTAAGGTCATCTAGAGAGGTCTGGTTACGGTTGCCACCAGCTTGTTTGGTGGTGATTCAGGACCAGGCCTGCTCCAGGACTCGGGAATTCACTCCCTGTTGAAATAAGAGCATCTCCTTCTCTGCTTGCTTTTAGGAAGACCCTCAAGATGTACCTGTTTCCCCAAGCTTTTAACTGAACTTTTTCATTTTTAATATGCTTTTATCTACTGAGATTGTTTTTACTTTTTGTGAATTTTAACTGTTTATACTGTTTTACCTTTGCTGTGTTTTAACTTGGTACACCACCTAGAGATGTCTATATCAGGAGGTATAGAAATATGATAGACAGATAGACAGATAGATAGATAGATAGATAGATAGATAGATAGATGAATGTAAGCACATGATCACACAGAGAAAGGCTGAAAGTGAGCTGAGCTGCACATGCCGAGAACCAGCAGCAGATTCCTTAAATATGGCTACATTTCCCCCAGCACCTAGTATTATGACAGCAGCTGGCTCTATGCAGATACAGCCACAGGCTCACAGTAGCCTCCCTCTGCACATGCAAGGTAACCAAGTTACCCCTGCTAACTTGGCAAAGAGGCACCTTTTAATGTGGTGATTCTCTTTATTTAGCAGGGGGAGAGTAACTGGCCCTATCCACCCCCAGCACAGTACCTCCGGTGACTGTTGCTGGTGTCTGTCTTGTGTTTTTTCTTAGATTGCGAGCCCTTTGGGGGCAGGGATCCATCTAATTTATTTATTATTTCTTTGTGTAAACCAACCGGAGCCATTTTTGGAAGGGCGGTATAGAAACTGAATTAAAAACAACAACAACAACTTTACTGTGTGAGCTAGCTTTCAGAAGTTGGTAATTCATATAGCTGAGACTGGCCATGTAATCTGAAAAGGATAGCGAAATATGACATATTCTTTGAGTGCTTCTGAAGGCATCAGTAGATACGACAGTGTGACTCTCTGTGCAGATATTCAGCACTATAGCAGTCTGTTGCAAGAGCCACAACCAGTCCTGTGGCAGTAGGAAGACCCGTTGCTCCTCTTCTACCATACATCGTATAGGTTTCTAGGTTCAGTGATCCAGCAGCCTGTTTGCATTTGCTCTCCTCGCTCCTCTCCAATGCCACACTGCCTTCTTGAAGGCTTCCACTACCAACTTTCTTGGGGAGCAGCTTTGCAGACCACCCCCACCCATGCTTTGGGGTCAATTATCGGTCTGGGCTGGGGCAAGTATAGATCCACAAGTACAACTTCCGTAGATTGAGACAAATACATGTATTGCAATATGCTTATATTATGTATGTATATGCTTCTAGGATCATATCCTGGATGCAAGGGGAAACATTTGCCCCAGGCACTAGTTAGGGAAAAGGCTGTTGAGTGCCCCTCATGTGTCTTCAATGGGAGGAAAGTTTCAGCTGGGAGGAAGCTTCAGCTATCTTCAATGAGAGGAAAGTTTCAACCACACTACAGTTAGAGCTGCCCTAAGGGGCATGTGGGGCCCAGGCAGTGGCCTAGCAAGGCTGGTGGTAGCCCAAGAAGGAGAAACAGGGCTTGTGTTATTTTTATGAATACATTTATATCATATCTCTCATATATTAGCACTGAGGTCATTCACACAATCAAAAACTGTGTTCTGCCCAGGTTTGGGAGCTATGTGTGCTCCCAATTTTCGGTTATGTGGAAGCAAGGTAAGGGGAAACCCTGGGTAGAAGTGATTATTGTCTTGGGCATACTATCAGACTCTGAAGATGAGGAGGAGACAGGCAGTATGACAGTGGAGGAGGGAGTGCAGCAGCTTCAAAGGCAAGAAGTTGCTGAAGCAAGCGGGGCCAATTCATGGGACGCTGAGGAAGAAACAGAGCCTAGTATGACAGCTCCTGTGGAGGAGACGCAGCAGACGCAGCTGATCTCAGCTGTAGAGAGGCACCAGTCGAAGAGACAGGAGGAGATTAGGAGACGCATGCCCAGAACTACTCGGCTAACAAGGAGAACTGCTGAGTGAGAGACCAATGATTGAAAGCACATGGTTTCCACTTATTTAAGACCGCCACACCACAGTTGTAGTGCTGGAAGCAACATCGTGTTTGTTGTACTATCCAGCTGTGTTCCTGCTTGTTTTGCTCATGTGCTGACCCTGGACTGTTTATACTCTACTTGTGGAACTCAATTTGGACTTGGTTGACCAGCTTAGATACCATTACGACTGGGACAGGCTCTGCTGTGGGATTGCTTGTACTGCTTTGCCTGATAACCTACTTTGTCTCTCTGTCTACTCTCCACTCCATCGGCTGATAAGCTAAACGCCAGTGCTGGCAGCCTCCTGAGTGTCATATAACTTGAGACTAGCCTGACAGGTTTACCACAATTATTTGGAAGCAGGGTATGAGGTTTTCTTCTCACCCTGCTTCCACACAGTCAAAATTTTGGCGCACACAAAGCTCCCAAACCCGGGTAGAATACAGTTTTTGACTGTGTGAATGACCTCATTATCTCATTATGTAATCACTTTATTATTTATTTATTTTGGTTTATATACTGCCCCCCATAATGGCTCAGGAACCTGCTTATAGTGGGCAAGCAGCTGGTCAGGATCCAAAAAACCCATAGCTAAAATTGGGCTACTGGGGAATATTAGTAATCAATAATTCAAACAGTGAGAACTTTATGGCAGGTCTCCACCACTACAGCACCCTACCCCCCACCCTACCCAAGCCTCCACCGACCTCAGTTCCTCTGCTATTGCTGCCACTGCATGCTGGCCATCCACTTGGCCTCCATGGCCTTAATTGTTGCCGCGACCACAGGCCAGCCACCTGCCTGGCCTCTGCAGCCCCTACTACACCATGTTGTTGGCAGCTGTGATGTGGTTATATTGATGTCACGACCCAGAGTCATGCTGGGTGGTGACATCATTATATCATGTTGTGGCTGGCAACAATAGGGTGTAGGAGGAGCCACAGAAGCTAGGCACTGAGGAGGTCCGTCTCCAGTTACCACCAGCTCGTCTGGTGGTCACACGGAGACGGGCCTTCTCAATTGCTGCCCCGAGATTGTGGAATGCGCTCCCTGATGAGATACAATCCTCTCCATCTCTGGCTATTTTTAAAAACGTCTGAAGACCCAACTCTTCACCCAAGCTTTTTCAGCTTTTTAAATTTGTAGGTTTTAATTTTATGCTGTTTTTAAATTGTTAAACTGTTTTAACCTTTTATATTTGTTTTAATTGTTTTTATGCCATTGTTAACTGCCCAGAGACGAAAGTTTGAGCGGTATACAAGTTAAACAAACAAACTAGGCAGGTGTCTGGCTTGCAGTCACAGCAGCAGCAAATGTCAGGGCAGGTGGAGGCGGCAAATGGCAGGGTTCCTGGGAGCCCAACGGTCTGTTCTCATAGAACATGGGTGAACACTGGCAGATACCCGCTGGGCCCAGGACAAGTAGGGTTTTCAGTTTCCAGCATGGCAAAGTGACAGCAACATGGAGATTCCTGCCTGGAGCAACAGGAAGAGAGTGTGCATGCCCTCACCTCTTTCCTGTGGGCTTCTCAGAGGCATCTGGTGGGTCACTGTGTGAAATGGGATGCTGGACTGGATGGGCCTCCCTTGGGCCTGATCCAGCAGAGTTGTTCTCATGAGTCTCCCTGTTCCCACAGCTGCCAGCCCCAGAGCATGGCTCCCACAACAGCAGCTGCGCTTGAACCCTGCTTGGCTGCACACAGTGGCAGCTCCAGCTGGGCTGTACTCCTCTTTGGGCAAACCAGAAAGGAGAGCTGCCAAGCTGGAGCCGCCTCTATTTGTTGATCTGCAAGCATTCAAGCCTTTAAATTACCCAGAACTCTCTACTAAGCAGGGGCATCGCCACCCTTGTGTGGGCATTTATTTTTCAAAAGAACCTGGGCCACCAAGCCCCAGGGGCCACGCACCGGCATCTGGTGTCAGTTGCAGGGGGCATGGCCATGTTTGCAAATGGGCTGTGCACCCCATTTGCAAGTAAATTCTGGCCAGAGTTGTGTTTGCAGTTCAGCCTGGATCACCTCTCCCTGCTTGCAAAGGCAGAAAGAGACGTGTTCAAGGCCAGGCCGAGAACCCAGTGCTGGCTGAAGCTTCTCAAAAATGGAGCCATGCGGCTCTTTATGCCCTCTCATACCCGGCCCTCCATACAAAGCTCCCTGCCTACCTCTACACACAGATCACAGCAGGAACAGCAGCAGCCATCCCCAAAGGTCAGACTGCAAAGCACCAGCAGGCTTTTTAGACAGCAGGCTTTACTGCAGGTTTACCACAAGGCTTTACTGTGAGTGTGGGGCATCATGGATACTCGGACACAAAAACAGGATTTTTTTACCCAGGACATAAAACGGGCTAGGTTCCAATACGGAGGGGGAAACCTGAATCATGTATAAAGCGCTCTCTGAAATATCGCACCAACTTTGGGGTCAATCTGGCTGATACGTGAATGCACACCCACCTTCCGAAAGTAAAAAGTCTCTGTCTGAAAAAGCTCCGGATGAACGAGCCCACTCAAGCATGAGTGAATGGCAGAGAAAGCAGCAGCCAAACAAAAACAAAACACACAAGGATTTCCGCCAAAGCTAATGGGAAAGATCTTACAGCTGCTGTCCCTTGGCCTGAGAGAGGGATGGGCAATCAGATAAAAGAAAAGAGGTTGCTTTCGGCTAAATCACAGGAAACAAAGGTGCCCTGAGCCATTCTCATTGCTCAGCCCACCCCACCCCACAGTAGAAAAGAGGCAGCATTAGAGACTGAGCGATCTGAAGAGAGAAACAAGTGGCACGGTGAGATTTCCCCCAGGAACCTGCAAGAATCAATGGTGGCCAGGCTGCGAGGGCGGGAGCAGACTGTGGGCAGCAGACTGTGGGCAGACTATGGCCCTGATACAGGACTAATGAATCCAGGCCTAGAAATAAGTATATCAAAGAGTGTATCAGAGTATAATTCAAAGCCGTTTGGTTCAGATCTCTCATAGAATATAAAGCCAGCAGGACTGAACAGAATTGAGAGGCCCCTCCGGTAACAGATACCAAAGCCAAGAATGTGAGATGGGAGGCCCCCACAAGAGGTTACAGGTACCAGAACCTGTCAAGTACAGGCCATTAGCCAAATTCCTCAGACAGCAGAAAAGAGGATTTTGCTGGTACCAGGAGATACGATAGGGATTAAAGTTGTCAGAAAGGCCAGATAGTAACTCATCTTCCCAGGCTCTAGGTGGCACCTCTGGAATATGTCTTTGTAATAACAAATAACATGTGTTGATTGCTTTATTGATATCCTTGTATGCTGGAAACCTATATAAACTAGCCAACTGTATGGCTGGGGCGTGCAGAATCAGCCAGATAGCCTCTGACTGTACTCGTGCCTTTAATGACATGAAATACAAGATTATTTTGAGCACTGCACCCTTGTTGTTTGAACTTCATTCAGTCAGGCAACAAGCAACATTGCAGGAACTCTGTCTAATCCTCTTTGGTTCTGGCAAGATGCCCCATTCCCTATCCATGTGATAGAAGGATGAACGCAAGGGGCTGAATCAAACAGGAAGGCTAGATTCCAAAGGATTTTTCCCACAATACCCAAAGCCCCAAGGCCGAGGGACAACCACCACTCCTGCTCCATTGTTCCTACGCAGCTGGTCCGATAACCAAGTCTGAATGAGAGGTTAATTTTTTTTGAAGGCATACAGCAGGGCTGCACAACTTTGGCCCTACAGCTGTTGTTGGACTACAGCTCCCATCATCCCCAGTCACAGTGGCCAATAGTCAGGGATGATGGGAGTTGCGGCTCAACAACAGCTGGAGAGCCAAAGTTGTGGAGCCCTGCCTTACATGTCTGTGGACATGGAACATATAGCATGTTTATGAAAGTCACTTGGGGCAACTCACCCTGGGATCCTTTTCTAAGCGAAGCTGGTGCTGAAGACTGCGTCGCTTCCGACCCTTGGCCAATCCACTGTGATAAAAGTGGTATCCATCCTCTACAAAGGGGAGCTGAGGAAGAGTTTAAAAATTAAAATGTCAGAGGTCAGGCATGTACTGATCTTTATTACAATATATGGCATAATTCCCTACAAAGAATGGAGAAAGCATTCAAAGAACTTATGACATAAGAACAGCCCTGCTGGATCAGGCCCAAGGCCCATCCAGTCCAGCATCCTGTTTCAAACAGTGGCCCACCAGATGTCTTTGGGAAGCCCACAGGCAAGAGCTGAGGGCATGCCCTCTCTCCTGCTGTAGCTCCCTGCAACTGCTATTTAGAGCCATCTTGCCTCTTAGCAAGGTGAACTATAGCCATTGATAGACTTGTCCTGCATGAATTCACATAAGCCATTCTTAAAGCCATCCAGGTTGCTGACTGTCACCTCATCTTGTGGCAGAGCACTGCATAGATCAATTATGGGATATGTTCCTTTTGTCAGTCCTAAATTTCTTGGCAATCAGTTTAATGGGATGACCCCTACTTCGAGAGTCATGTGAAAGGAAGAAAATATTATGATTTTATAAATGTCCATCATGTCTCCTCTTAGTTGTCTTTTTTCTAAACTAAAAAGTCACAGGTGTTGTACCTTGTTGCCTTGTAAGGAAGGTAATCAGGTGCTTCTGATAATCTTCTGCACCATCTCCAGCTCAATAATATCCTTTTTGAAGTATAGTAACCAGAACTGTACACAGTACTCCAAACGTGGCCACACCATAGATTTGTATAAGGACATTATGATGTTAGCAGTTTTATTTTTAACCCCTTTCCTAATGCTCCCTAGCATGGAATTGGCCTTTTTCACAGCTGCTGAGCACTGAGCCGGCACTCTCAATGAGCTGTCCACCACAACCACAACATCTCTCTCCTGGTCAGTCACTGACAGCTCAGACCCCATCAGCGTATACGTTAAGATGGGTTTTTTTGCCCCAATATGCATCACTCTACACTTGCTTACATTGAACCACATTTGCCATTTTGTTGCCCACCCTCCCAGTTTAGAGAGATCTTTTTGGAGCTCCTCACAATATCTCTTAGATTTCATTACCCTAAATAGTTTGGTGCCATCTGCAAATCGGGCCACCTCGCTGCTTACCCTAATGTCTATATCATTTTTGAATAAATTAAAAAAGGACTGGTCCCAGTACAAATCCCTGGGGGACCCCACTTGTTACTTTCTTCCATTTAGAGACCTATCCATTTATTCCTACCCTCTGTTTTCTGATCTCCGACCAGTTACCAATCTACACATGAACCTGTCCCCTTATCCCATGACTGCTAAGTTTGCTCAAGAATCTTTGAACTTTGTCAAAAACTTTTTGGAAGTCCAAATATACTATGTCAACTGGATCACCTTGATCCACACACTTGTTTACACTCTAAAAGGACTCCAAAACATTGGTGAGACAATATTTACCTTTGCATAAGCCATGCTGGGTCTCCCTCAGCAAGTTCTGTTCTATATGCTTAACAATTTTATCCTTGAGAATGCTTTCCATCAATTTGCCTGTTAAGCTAACCAGCCTGTAATTTCCCAGATCCCATCAGTGTTACATTGGCTGCTTTCCAGTAATCTGGTACAGGGAATGATTGTAGGGATAAGTTACATATTTCTGAAAGGAAGTTGGCAATTTCACATTTGAGTTCTTTAAGGCCTCTCAGGTAGATGTCATCTGGCCTTGGCAATTTGTTAATTTTCCAATTTTTCCAGACAATATAGAATGTCATCTCTCATCACCTTTATATGACTCAGTTATTTAGCCTCTCTCCCTGAGAAGCTCAGTTAAGGCACAAGTATGCACTCAGTTTCCTCTGCCATGAAGACAGATGCAAAGAATTCATTTAGCTTTCCTTAATAATCACTTTCACTCCCTCATCCTCTAATTGACCAACTGCCTCCTTCACAGGTTACCTGCTTTTGATGTAATTAAATAAGTTTTTGTTATCCCTCCTGATGCTTTTAGCTAAATGTTCCTCAAACTCTCTTTTCACCTTCTTATTGTCTCTTTGCATTTCTCTGGCCGGTTCAGTTTGACTCCGGAAGAGATTCAAACTGACCTGGCCAGCCCAGATTCAGCCGAACTGGGTCCAGTCTGGTTTGGCCTCCTAACCGTGCCAAACCAGTTAGTGGGCCAGTTCAGGGATACTTGTAAAGGGGAATCCTTCAGGATTACAAGGTACATTTCCATTCTGGCCACCATGCATGCATAAATGGCCCCTGTGAGCCCTGGCAGGACCCAGGGCCTCGCAGAGGTCATTTACGCATGTGCTGCGGCGGCCAAAATGGCCACTGCCGTGCACTACAGAAGCCTGAATGGGCCAAAAATGATCAATTTCCCGGGCCGCAGTGGTGACTTCAGAGGCCAGCAGGGGGAAGGGGAACCTTCGCGGACGCCACCACCCACACGGCATATAGGAAGCCCCCCGAAGGGGCTAAAGGTACTTTGAATTCATTTTCTAAAAACTTTTTTTTTTAATTGCAGACATGTCCAGAGGTTCAGTTCCGGTTCGGATGGAACCAGGATTTGGGGTTCAGTTCAATCCTGAATCCCCAAACTGAATCTCTATACCTTCAAACCGCCAGACCAGTCCACACATCCCTAATGCAAATGTCCTCTGCACATGCATGGACTTCACAATGGACTCAGCATGTGCATGGAGGTCCAAACTGCCATTCAGGAGTCCAGCAGGAAACTTGGAGGAGCCCCTCACCACTGTCCCACCCCCGGCTGCCTCTGATGTCTCTGCCACTTCCTCGCCACCTCTGCTAAAGGTACAGAGGCCCCCTTCTCTTGCCACCTCCCCAGCACCTTTAGGATAGGGATTAGGGATGCCCCCTTTACTTGTAATAAACCAGGGCCTTTCCGGTTCCAACTCGGACCAGCCAAACCAGCCAGCTTGATTAGAACCACGGTTCGAATTGAGACAGCTTGCACATCCCTAGACAGAGTTTGTGCTGCTTTGTATTCTCTTCATTTGGGCAGGCCTTCCCATTTCTGAAGGAATTCCATTTCCCCTTTATAGCTTCCTTGACTTTACTTGTTAGCCATGCTGGCATCCTTCTGGACTTTTTGGTACCTTTCCTCCTTTTTGGTATACATCCTAACTGGGAATTCTGACTTTTTCCAGCATGCACAGAGTGAATGTATATCTCTGCATGCAGAAAGCTAGGTGACAAGCAGAAACCTAGGCTAGAACAGATTTCCAGCCTCAGTGACAGGTAGGCCAGCCTCAGACACTAGAAGATGATATAGACATATTTTCATTTTTTGTTGAATAATTTAAAGTGTCCCAATGCTCATTTTTGTAGGCCTACATGGATGTCATGGCTAAATCACTTTGAATGCTGTATTCACTGCCCCTGAAGTTTCTGAGTGGGCTATAAATATGGAAGTATATAAATCTTCCATGCATTTTAGTTGCTTAAATGATCCACCAAAGGAAATGAAATTTCTGTGTCATAAAGGCACTCAGAATTGGTACATGTGTCCCATGAGATATCTTGCATGTTACAGCTCCTTCAGAGCAAGCTGTGCCTGGCATGCAGTCTAAATCAGAAACATTTGCATCCCTCTTACCATACACAGCAAGATGCCTTAAAAAAAATTAAATGTGCATTAAATGTGTGTCTTAAGAATTCCCTCATAGTAAGAAGCGTTGCCAGTGACTTTGCCTTTACATAGCATTTTAAAAGCCACAACAGGGAAATAATGAGAGATGTTTATGAGGTGACATATTATCTGCATCTGTGGAATGCAGGTTCACAGCTTTCACAAAGCTTGCTGAGAGCGGTCCACACATATAGTGGCTGTTTCTGCTTCCCACACTGAGGAAATGCAAGAAAAATTGTGTGCGTTAGACACAGTGCCAAATTTTCACATTAAAAATGTGATGAGATTTAAATCTGCTCCTAAACTAGCCCCAAGTTCGGGCCACATTCATGCTCTTTTAGACCTCTCTTATTTATAGTTATGTTCATATCACTGCAGGTAGAAATCCACAGCCAATTTATGTTTCTACTACCTTTGAATGTTATTAGTTACCTTTCTATTTTGCTTTGTCAACACCCCTGACAAAATTGAGGGGGAGTATTAACGCAGAACTCATTTCCACTTAGGAGCTAGCTTTCTACATGCAGTGAGGTTTTTGTTTTATAAAGAGGTCACAGGGCCCTTTTTATTCACAGACCAGTGCTAGGAAAAACACCTGTGTGACTGTATTAATCCAAGTCTGTGTCTTTGGGATTTTCAGATGTTAGAGGTATTCTGTTAAAACCTATGCTGCACCATGTGATTCAGACAGTGTGCCAGCACTGAGTCAAATAGCATGCATATCCATCAGCAGCCTCACAGTTGCAGGATGCTTTCAGTTGCACTGCATGTCTCTGTGCTCTTCATTGCTCAGAATAATTCATAACTGTCTGGTTAGCTACTCATCTGCATTTTCAACTCCATTTTTATCAGTGTTATCCTGGTAGCTTCCTTCAAATTAGAACAATAAAAAGGGGTTGCAACCTATTTGGCTAGTTCTTGATAGAACACACTTCTGATCTTTCCTGCCCAAGGAGAAATGTAGAAGACAGGGCAACGTGTGATCTTTTGCTCCTATGAAACATGATTATCCTTGAACAATGCATTGGCAATGGCAAGCCCAATTGGCACCTCTGATAAGCCCTTTTTGCATTTCTGTTTACTTCACTGGCCTTTCCAGCAGGCCTTTGAAAACTGCATTTTTCATCTGTTCAACGTTTTTGTAATTTTAAGAATAAGCAGCTCTAAAACTGGCTGTGAATGTCTGGTTGCCTTTAATACTTTCAAAATTTCAGCCTGAGGTTTGTGAAATGCAGCGCAATAGGGTATTACTACTAATCATACAGTTAAGCTTGAGTTAATAATTCAACAGGCTTGTTGATGGCTTGTTTAGTACCCAAAATGTAGGGCAAGCAGGAACATGCCAATTGCTATGCTGCAGCATGTCAGCCAATTTGTGCTAATTGTCCATTTCTAACCAGTGAGTTATATGTCATGCAGCCCCAGCATATTTTTAAAAACAGGATGGCACCTGTGCAGTCCCTGGAAGTTAATCAATGATGGCACCAATCAGCTGTTCAGGGAGAGGAGGAAGCAGGGGGAGCTCAATCCAGCATAGCTGATCAGCTTAGAGGACTTCAAAAGGTACATCATTCATGGAGGAGAGGGCTGTCCATGGATATTAGCTATTATCATGAAAAAGTTTGCTTTAGAAGCAGCATTCCTCTGAATACTAGCCGATATTCAATGGTGGGGGGAAACTGTTCATGCCTTGCTTCCAGAAATATTTAATTGGCTTTTGTTGGCAACAAGATGGACTACTCAAACCTTTGGTCTGATCCAACAGGATCTTTTTCGGTTCTTATCTGCACCATTATCAGAGGTACAAACATGTAGTGAAGGCAGCTGACCTGTGGGCGGAATTACATGCACAGCACACACTGTATGTGTGGGTTTTATCATCCTCCCGGTTTCTGCTCCCTGGCTAGATTGGTAATCAAGCATTTGATAATGCTTTTCAGTTTCTTAACAAAATAATGCACAGCATTAAAAACTCTTCTCAGATATCATTGCCTGAAACCAAGAGTTTAATATACATTGTTTGAAAGTTGGCCTCAGTTTTACTTTCTTAAGGATAGCAACCATGACACTACATTTTGTCATCAGGGCGTAATAGCTCGATTGACCATATCAATCAAATACACGTTTGTTTCAAGTGTTATGTTTTCCGGACTAATTCTAAAGCAACCTCTTCTGGCCTCAAGAAGAATGAGGAGTTATGTTAACAGGTCTCAAAAGGCAGCTAGAATCAGTTAGAATTGTTCAGCTGTTGAAAGCTAGTGCCCGTTTGGGTATGTTGTTTTAAATATCTGTCTCAATATACAACAAATATGTATATATCGCTTTTCATCACAAATATGTGATGTTTTAGTTTCTTAATAAATCCTTGGTTTTTTTAACTCAACCTAATGTCTCCAGCTAATCTCTTGGGCTGAACTTCTTTCCCACCAGAGCTTACTCTGATGTGAGGACTATAATGCTTCTCCTCACACCCCTCAACATATACTTCATCAGGTTTGTGCACCACGGATTATTTCATGGCCAGAACAAGCTGCTCATCCCTGTTGAGAGCATGGCAAACGATCAGCACTGCAGAAGTGCTAGGCAGTTGTGGCATCAGGAGCAGATGGTGCCTGCTGATGCTTTGCAAATGGCAAATGTTCTGAGATTGCCATCATCACCTATTAAACAAAAGGGGATTTCAATGATGGTGGAACAAGAATCACTTATTTAGAAGTACTGAGGTATTTATTTGCATACCACCAGTCATGTACATGGCACATTACAAAGAACAAGAGGACAGGCCCCTACCCGGAAGGGTTTACAATCTGGAAATCAACACAAGGAAAACAGAGGCAGACGGAGGAAATAGAGGTATAAGTAAATGGAGTAGGAGGGCATATGCAAGCTACTAGGCTTAATTAGGATATGGGACACAAGCCAAACACTTCTTGTACACTGTGGGTTAAATGGGGCCAGTGCTGTGCAGTGGTTAGAGGTGGACAAAGACTGGGGAGCTCCGGGTTGAAATCCTCGCTCAGCTATGAAGCTCACTGCGTGGCTTGGGGCCATTTTCTCTTACCGACCTCGCAGTGTAGTGTGAGAAGGGAAGACCAGGGTAGTTGTGTGAGGAGAGAATAAACTTGCATGCTTCCCTGAGGAGGAAGATATCCCTGGAGGGAGGGAGGACTAAACGTATAATAAACAATAAATAATAAAATATTGGGGCCGTTCATATGAGCAGGCCTACCCAGGCTTGCACAGCCCTACCCAAGGAGGGCTGCTCGTGTACCCAGGTAGGGCTGCACTGAATAGCCCAGCTTTTTTTACCCAGGCTAAAAGTGAGGCAAGAGGGTGCACACATGTCCTCATACCCCACTCCCTGGTCATGTGGCAGCACAGGCTGCTTGCAGCCCCATTCAGGCTGCTGGCAGCCTGTCCTACCGTAGAGGCTGGGGGAAGGAGTCTCCCAGCCTTTAGAATGCCTTCAATACGCCGCACTAGCAATGTGGTGCATTGTGGGCTTTCTGGAGGCCGGGACATTCCTTCTGCCAGCCTCTCTCTCGCCGTGCTGCTCTATAGCGACAATTGTGTGGTCATGTGGGGCAGTAGGAGGAACATCAAGGGTCGGTCATGTGGGGGAGGTAAGAACACTCCTACCTCCCCCCCCACACACACACCCTCTCCGACCCCGGGATAAACAGTCATGCGAATGACCTTATTGAGTTACATTTGCTTGTGCTCTATTGTTTGGTGCCATCATCTGCAGCTTTATCAGGCTCAAGGCCCATCTTCAGTCCAACCTGCAACACAGCACCCAGTGTAAATTATTTACTGCACATGTTTAGCTTCTTCATTTTCTCTCTAGGATGAGCAGACGCAAAGGAAGGCATCAGAGTTCTTGCTGTTGCTATTTTGACAGTTGTACAGAAGAGGGAATTCCAGCATGCGGAACTCGCCAGGCAGTGGTAAGAAAAGCCGTACTGCCTAAATCACCTCCACTACATAAGTACTGGAGGCACAAAAACCCTGCCCTCCTCTGCACCTGGGAATATTCTCTCTTCTATTTAAAAGAGAAGCCAAACAACAAAGAACAAAGAAAATGACAGTGGTACCATGGGTGTACTGGTCAGGATGCAATCCACTTACGGGGCCCAAAAACACCAGTTGAAGAGCACTGGTTTACTGTGTATGGTGACTGATCTAATACAGATGAAATAAACAGAAAGTGGGGCTCAGCTGCCAGCCAGTGCCGATTTATATTTTTCAGGGCACTAAAGCGAACAATAACATGGAAAAAAGAGAAAGCCTGAGTGGGGCTGAGGCCAAGCTCACATCTACCTCTGTGGTTAATGCTTTTGCATGGTTGGGATTTCATGCTGCAGCAGTAATACTGAGAAGTGGGGTCCATGTGGGTCAGCAGCATCACCCGCCCTGTCCCTGCAGTCAGAGCACTGGCCTCCATGTGGCTCCTGCTTCCAGAAGTGTGTATGAACCACAGAAAAGAGAGAAGAAAGTAATGTTGGTGATCCCAACAAGTGACAAGACAAAAGAGAGAGAAAGGCTTGTGAGCATATGAACGGAGCCATTTTTAGCATTCGCAGCATATGGTTCGGCAAAAAATGAAATGCCACGCATCACATTCCCTCCACTGAATGGCTCCATACCAACAGTGCTGCACACAGAACACACTTAATTATTTAGATTATTAAAGTAAATATAATTCCAGCAGCAGATGACATTCTCGCAGTTCTCAAAAAAGAAGGCTGCTATTTTTATATGCCTTATACATCCACCCACCCAGCAAGTTTCAAAAGTCCTCATTGTGACGTATGAAAGGCTACAGATGAGTTCACAAACCACGCTCATCACGCAGTGACTGCATCTTCAAATTATGGCTTGCATATGAGAAAAAGGTCATCAGAGAATGAATGCCACATCACATTCTTATTATGAGTTCACGCCCTCTCCAGCCCATGAGTGTTCAGTGGAGGCAGTTCACACATGCAGTTGCAAGTCATCTAGTGGTGAAAGTGCATGTGTGAATCAGCTCCAATGAAAGGGGGTTCAGGGGAAGCACGGCCACTCATCATGGGAAATGTCACATTGTGGCTTCTTTGTTGTTCTGAGGGAATAAACAGGACAGAGGAAGCAAAGCACTATGCCTAGTGCTTCCAAAGAACTTCCAAAGGCTTAAATGACCAAAACAAAAGTATCCATGTTTGACACTTGTAGAATTGAAAGGCATGTTTTTCATTCTCATAAAGGTGATATCAGACTTAGGGTTGCCATATTCCATTCAGGACAAGGTTTTGGAGCCCTTAAGCTCCAAAGCAGGAGAAGAGCTACCACTTCTTTCCATCTCTATAACAGTGCGATAAGAGAAAGGCCACCTACAGACTGCTGGTCTTTTCCTCAGTGATTGGATTGCATATATTATTATTATTATTATTATTACATTTCATATCCCACTCTTCCTCCAAGGAGCCCAGAGCTCTGTACTACATACTTAAGTTTCTCCTCACAACAACCCTGTCAAGTAGGCTAGGCTGAGAGAGAAGTGACTGGCCCAGAGTCACCCAGCATGTGACTCATGGCTGAATGGGGATTTGAACTTGCGGCTCCCTGGTCCTAATCCAGCACTCTAGCCACTACACCAGGCTGGCTCTATATGGCCACTATAACTAGGGCCAGCTCACTAATGATGGGTTGTGAGGCAGCTGCCTGAAGCAATGGACGGGCAGAAGTGGTGCTAGGAGGGCACCCAACACTCACCTCCACTCCACCAGCCACCTTGCCACCCCTCTGCCTCACCAGCAGCTCCCCTGTCCTGAGTGCCATCACCCCTGCTGCTGCTGCTCCTCCCCCTCCTCCCCCCACTTGTCCTACTTCCTGCCTCAGGCTGAGTGGGAGGAAGAGGAGGAGGAGCAGGACTGATAGTGACTACTGCTAGGAAAGGGAAGATGGGAGGAATTGACACACACAGCATGCTCTGTGCACTGTGAATGGGGAGACTGGAGGATGTGGAGAATGGAGTAGGAGAAACTGGGGTCTGGTGTGCTCTGTGCACCACAGGTGAGAGTGGGGAGGTTGGATGGGGATGGGAAGGAACTGGTGCATGGTGTGCTCTGCATGCTGCAGAGGTGGGAGCTACAGCTGTTTCAGGAACTGAGTGGGTTGGTTTGGGGATAGCTTTCATTAACAAAACTATTCAGTATCCCAACCATTGAAAATAGAATTTAACACTAAAAATCAAATTTGCAATGGAAATTCTATTTTCCCCATTTGTACTCCAATCATAAGGTTCAGCTGCAAATGAAAGGGTTGACAGTTTGCTAAACTTGCGTTGTTTTGGTTTGGTTTGGGTTTTTTAGGCCAATGGGTGGAAAATATTCACCTCAGGCCATTTTCAGGCTGTTGCTGGACTGCCCCTTTATCCTGGGCTCCAGTACAAGCTTTCCCCCCATTTTTCAAGGGTTGGCCATCTTGTGACACCATCAGGCCTCCCACCATCAGAAATAACAGGTTTTTGGAAGGTAGTAGTAGAAGTTTATTACGGTCATTGGCCAATCATTAGGTTTTCGGATGCATCCAACCTGACAACCCCAGTAAAGGAATATCAGCAAAGTTATATAAAGTTTTGTGAGGGGCTCCTGAAGCTGCAGTTGGAAAAAGTGGGCAGGGAAAATCTCTTGCACAAGCACTACTTAGGACAGTACCCACTGGAATTCTGGCAAAATGCTAGGGATGGTATATATTAATTATTCTCTCTACAGTCCCACCCAGGTAGCCTTCCTGCCAGTGAGTAGTCCAATAAATAATTTAAACAAGACTGAATAATACATAGCAGGTTTTTCCTCCTTTGTGTCAGTCAGCTCAGCCCCAAGGGAATTTCTTAAAACAAAAAGGCTTATACATGTATCATTGACTTTTGACATAGATATAGTACACATTCATATCACAAATAACAATATTCTTCCAGATGTGCAATCTTCTAGTATTACATTTTGACATTTCATCCTCGCTCTTTGCAACTAAACGCATTAATTGTTGGCCTAAAAGAGAAAGCTCAATCTAGTGTACACGACTTGGGCTCAGAGAGCGATTTTTCATATAATTCTTCAGCAAGCGCCTAGTTTGATTTGGTTTTCCAAAGAAAAGGCAGACCACATACACATCTCTGCAAGCCACTCAAAAACAGCCCTCAGCAGCAACATCTCAGAAAAGGAAAGCATGGATAGAATGGTACACAGTCCTCCTTCTTGGTAGAGCAAGCAAGGATTAACAGTCTCTGCCTCGTCAAACAGGTCCTCGTCAAACATTACAGAAGCACCTGGAGAGGAGAGCCATTTTTCTATGGCATTATCCTACAGCTCTGCTCTGTCATGCTTAAACACCATTGTTGTTGTTGTTGTTGTTGTTAAAGTAAAATCTTTGTTACATGTTTAGCTAGCTGAAACATCAGAAATGTTAATCCTGCAACCAGGGTTGCAGCTATTATTGAGTGGATGGGTTCAAAGAAGCCAGGCCCCTCAGCTCCTAACTGCCCCCCCCCCAGCTCCACTTCTCCTTATTTTCTTCATTATCTCCCTCACTCCCAAGGGGCATGAAATGGGCCCCCTCTACTCTAGCTACGCCCTTGCCTGTAACTAATATCTGCCTGCAGGAACACTGGGAACAATTCTACCCAATTTCTGCTGACATATGACTTCACAATAGGATTGCCACGTCCTTATAAAAGCCTGGCCTTTTCTTGTGTGCTGAATAGCAGCTTCATTTGCAGAAATTTTCAAGTGATGCTTTTGGACATGGACATGATCCATATCTTGTGGCTC
Organism: Hemicordylus capensis; assembly: GCF_027244095.1. Classification (NCBI taxonomy): domain Eukaryota; kingdom Metazoa; phylum Chordata; class Lepidosauria; order Squamata; family Cordylidae; genus Hemicordylus; species Hemicordylus capensis. The sequence continues at coordinate 255,872,697 of NC_069657.1, forward strand.
AAGATGCTGTTGAAGCCACAGCTGCAGGAGCTAGTTCAAAAGCTGGCAACTCTACCTGCCAAAGTGAGGAAAGGAGGGAAGGTAAGTTGTATTGGTGATTTGCTTCGGGTGTGGGATTTAGACCAATGGGAGTTCTCCACACAGCAGGCTTCACCGTGGGTTTTCTGAGAGGCGTTATTGCAAACTCAATGCTATCCAAACAAACCTGATGCAAAAAGTGAATTTTTTTACCCCAGATATAAATCGGGTTGCATTCTAACGAGCAATTTTAAAAAACATACCCCAAATTGTGTGTTAAGTGCTCCCCGATAGCTCTCAGGGACTTTAGGGTAAATCTGCCGAATATGTGAATGTGCCCTCTATTCTGGAGGAGATTCGGGCTAAAAGCTGGGTGTGAAAAACTTCATGGTGAAGACCTTGAACCTACAATTCAACCAGCACAGTGGTAATGTGCTGTAGCAGTTAAAACAACATCCTAAACTTGGTACGTAAGTAAGGCAGAGATATCCTTCTCTACTTAATTTAAAAAAAAAAAAAAAAGAACGACAAGGGAATAGTTGCTCATCCTTACAGTGTTCCTCCCAGTTTGGAGGCCAAGTGTTCTATTTAAAGGGGTATTGATGCTGATTTCTTGACCCCACCTATGCTCTGCTTTTGTCCCAACCCCGCTTGTGCAGCGGAAATACCTCCTGGGGTAACGGGGAGAGTGAAGTGATGCTGTATCAGTGGAGATGCTTGGTCTGGAGTTGTATTTGTGCAGGGTTGGCCCTTCCATGAAGCAGGGTGAAGCGGGCTGCTTCAGGTGTCAGACTGTGGGCCCGTTCCCAGGAAAACATACACGCAAACACACACATACCACAAATGGCCTGATGTGGAAGGGAGGAGAAATGGCACCATCATGCTTCTTTTCCTCTTCCATTTTTTAACAGAAAAGGAAGGGAGAGGGAGAGATCTGAAAGAAGCAATGAACTGGAGGCATGACTTTAATACAAAAGGGGAGAAATGGAAGGGAAGCCAGGCAGTGAAACATTGTGAGCTTCAGGCAGCAATATGTCATGAGCCAGCCCTGAATTAGTGCCCACTAGCACCAGAACTGGAATTGGTACGTTGAGGTAGAAATACTAATGGCATCTTCATATGGATGCTCCTGCCATTAGAGAGTTGATAAAATACACAGCCATTTCTTCCCTTCCAGCTCTATAGTTCTATGAAAAATACATGGTGTAGCATGGAAGGGTTTGGTGGTTTTTTTAAATGATACATGCATTTCCCATCAAACTTCTAAATTTGATGCAAAGAATATACAACCAAAACGATATATATAACTTTGAAGCTGCAACTGATTTGTTTGATTGCTCAATCGATCAAAGGAACCAGGCTGAGCCTGGAATGAGGGAAGACTTAACCAGCATTCTGCAGTGAAGCAAAGTTCCTCAAGGGACATGCTGTGCTGCTCTGCACTCTAATGCAACTTCCTTATTCAGCAAGAGCACAAAGTGTCTGTGTCTGTGTATCTTTTTACGAATCTGCTATTATTCTCAAGGGCAGCTCCAGAGGGACAGGGGCAAATGCTCCTCAGACAAGAAATGTGCCCCCCATTTCTATTTCAGAAATCTAACATAAACCCCTGCTAACTAGGCAAAGAGGCACCTTTTAACATGGTGATTCTCTTTTATTAAGCAAGGGGAGAGTAGCTGGCCCTCTCCACCCCCAACACAGTACCTCCAACACAGTACTTCCATAAGTACTTCTTTTCTTTTTAGATTGTGAGCCATTTGGGGACAGGGAGCCATCTTATTGTAGACAATACTGAGCTAGATGGGCCGGTGGTCTGACTCAGTATATGGCAGCTTCCTATGTTCTCTGTGTAAACTGCCCAGAGCCATTTCTGGAAGGGCGGTACCGAAATCGAGTGAATGAATGGATGAAATAATAAAATGAGTCATAGCTCACCCACTCAGAAATGGACTTTGCCCCTTCAGAGCCCCTCAGTTTTGTTTTGTTTTCTGGTGTCACCACCAATTATTCTGTCCTTAATTTACACTCAACAGGGCTGTAGTGTGGTGAACAGAGGAACTGCTTAAGGCCTCCAACTCTCTTAGAATTTATTTAATTTTTAAAGGAGATATATTTAAGAGCTACTTCAAGCCATCCTATCTGGGGGAGAGGCCACAGCTTAGTGGTGGCAGAACATGTGTTTTGCAATGACCGTTCTTGGCCCTGCCAGATGAAGCCCTTTACTTCTTGTTAATGCCAATTAATAAATGGCAACTGTTTATTGCTATCTAAACTGGGGTTAATCTTCTCTGTGCTGATACGCTATCTTCCATTTATTACATCAATCAAGTAAAATAAACACCACCTCTTAATTAGTTTCTCAGCAGGTTCCCAGCCATTAGCTCTTGAATAGTGCTTTGTCTGCTGAGATCATATATATTTGGGTGCATTCATGCGCCTGAAATTGGAGTCTTATTTTAAAGGAATGACAGACTCCAGAGGGGAGAGGAAGAACTCATGAGGAAATGTGAAGATGTTTCACTAAATAAATAAAGGAACCATTCCCAGAAATTTCATCCGGAAGATAGGTATATAAAGAAATGGCCAGAGAGGGCTACGGTTATCATCTCACCCGCTCATCTACCACTACGCCAAGTGCCCTGAGGCTGGGCAGGATATGCTCAATGGCAGCCAGGAAATGCCCCTCCAGCAGAGGCCCACTCATCCCTCACCGGGGAGCACCCAGCAGGTCATCCTTCTTTGCCAGACTCAGCACATGACCCACCTGGTTGGGCCTCCAACCCTGGCCCCAAGCCTTATCCCACCCAGTGGGCCAGCAATTTGAAATCCAAAGGTGATAATCCAGTGTGTTTCAGGCACTAGGCTGTGTAGACATAACAGAAGACAGACAAATAGCCTTGAGCAGAAATACCTGACACTGTTCAAATTTGATTAGCAGTAGATTCAGGATGGAACAAGACAGGAATATAGGAAGCTGCCATATACTAAGTCAGACCATAGGTCCATTTAGCTCTCAGTATTGTCTACACAGACGGGCAGTGGCTTCTCCAAGGCTGCAGGCAGGAATCTCTCTCAGCCCTATCTTGGAGATGCTGCCAGGGAGGGAACTTGGAACCTTCTTCTCTTCCCAGAGGGGCTCCATCCCCTGAGGGGAATATCTTACAGTGCTCACACTTCTAGTCTCCCTTTAATATGCAACCAGGGTGGAGCCTGCTTAGCTTATAGGACAAGTCATGCTTGCTACCACAAAGACCAGCTTGGTTTGGACAGTATATTCAAGCAACCCCTCACCCCATAATTAGGGACTTGCATGAGAACATCCCACTCCCTCACATGGTACACAGTCTAAATACTATATAGTATTTACTACAATACAGTAGTAACAATTACTAGGAAAAAAAAGTAGTAATACTATACTATTGCAGTGATTACTTCAATACCCCCAGCGCTATTACTATATACAACAGTACTACAAAACTAGTCAGACGAAACCCCCCACACACAACTAGGAGAAGGGGAAAGGTGCCTTGAGAGGGGTACACTTCTGTGCATTTCCTAATCATGTGGTGGGTGAGGCCGGCTTGGATGTATCATCTAAAGTGGCTCCTAAGAAATACTTTTTAACAGAATTCATAATTAAAGTAAGAAATTGGCTGCCACAAGATGTGGTTATGACCATTAGCTCTGTTGGTTTTTATAGAGAATTAGACAAATGCATAGAGGATAGTCCTATTAGCTATGGATATTTAGCTTAATATTTTAACTGTGTCATTTTTATAATCTGTTTTAAATTTTGCTGTAAACCGCCTTGGGATTGTTTAAATGAAAGGCGATATATACATTTAAGAATAAATAAATAAAAATAAATAAAATGAAGGCTAATTGGAGAGCTGGTATTGTGGTAGCAAGCATGACTTGTCCCCTTAGCTAAGCAGGGTCCACCCCGGTTGCATATAAATAGGAGACTAGAAGTGTGAGCACTATAAGATATTCCCCCTCAGGGAATGGAGCTGCTCTGGGAAGAGCATCTAGGTTCCAAGCTCCCTTCCTGGCTTCTCCAAGATAGGGCTGAGAGAAATTCCTGCCTGCAACCTTGGAGAAGCTGCTGCCAGTCTGTGAAGACAAGACTGAGCTAGATGGACCAATGGTTGGACTCAGTAATGGCTGCTTTCTATTGTATGAGATTATAGAGATTAAAAATAGATTCTCTTGGCTCAGAGTGACACTATGCCTTGGAGAGTGTGTTAATCAACCTAGTGAGAGTTTTGTGGCTTTTGTCTTATTGTCCGGAAACGCACTGTTTTTAAAGCAGTTTCTGGGAAGGTCATCCAGAGACCTTCTAATAAAGTCTGTGACTGGGTGAGATTTCTGATTGCTTAAGAGCATAATTTGTATGTGTTAGTGGTTCGTGTGGCGAGTGTGGTCGCTTTGAGGCTATAGTGAGCAATTTGTTAGAGAGTTTTGCAATGTCTGGGGCTTCCGGAACGGGCAAAGTCCTGGCAGTAGAAATGGACTCTCCTCTCCTGACCTACCTTAAGGCCAAGGGATCTAACCCTTGGGATGTAAGGGATGTAAGATACAGTTGAGGTCATTCTTGTATTACATAAGTATTAGATAAGTTAGCCATATTCTGTTAGATAAATGCTTGACATGAGTCCAATGCTTTGAGTGCAGTTCAGGCCCTAGCCCTGGCACGAACTCATGGGCGGAAGCTGTCATATAGGTGATTTCTCAAAATCCCCCGCACTATGTTCAAAATCAGACATCCTTCCATGGTCTAAAACACACTCCCACCTTGAATGGGTGGAAGTCTCCCACATTACATCCAAATTAGATATCCTTGACCATACAAACTCCCCATTCCAGTAATCTTCCATTCTGTCGAGGATAGCCCCCACCTAAGCTTTGTCTAAAATTAGAGAGTCGGCCTTCAGCTCAGGCAAACTTCCTCATTTCCACTGTCTAGAGAGTGCGTCAAACTCAGTGTTCCGCTTGGAGGGGTCGCTCGCCCATGTTTTTGCCCATATTCTACTTTCGCATATTTTCCTGGCCAATATTAAATGTCAAGGGGAACAAATTTAACTGAAGGTCATTGATGGTCTACCAAATCATTCTCTACCAAATCATTGTTAATGCGTAGGTGACTGGGTAAGGGTACATAAACCCCAGTCAGTCTGGGAAAAGGTAGTAGGGAGGAAGGAGAGAAGGGAGTCGATCGATCAGTCTGACAACGCCCAACTTCTTGCAGAAAGAGGAAACATCAGGTTCTTTTTGGAGAGCCCAGGAGAATTGAGTAACCACAAGGAGGGGTTTTGTTTTTAACAATCTTTGAAATTGTCAGCTTAAACTGTTTAATTGCTACAGAGAAAAAAAGAGGGGCGTGTTGATATTGCTGAGATTTATCTGGATTTTGGTGAGAAATAAAAGCTTTTGATTAAATATTATTCCTCCATTCTCCTAGTGTCTTCTTGGGTATTGGGAGTCTTAACAGCCAAGACCATCAAAAGAATCCAGAGTCTTGATTAATTCAGGGGCATATCTAGGGTAGAGCAGGCAGGGCACGTGCCCCGGGCGCCACTTGAAGGGGGCGCCATTTTGGATTTTTTTTTAAAAAAATTTAAAATGCCTGCCAAAAACAAAATGGCCACCATGCATGCTCAAATGGCCTCTGTGAGGCCCTAGGTCATGCCAGGCCTTGCAGAGGCCATTTGAGCATGTGCTGTGGCCATTATGTTTTCAGTAGCCTTTTTTTAAAAAAAGATTATTTTTAAAAATGGCCACTGCACATGCTCAAATGGTACCTGCGAGGCCCTAGAGGCCAGCTGGGTTAGGGGGAACCTTTGCAAAAAAAACCCAACAACCCTAGCCTTTAGGAAGCCCCCCAAAGGGGCTACAGGTAAAAATAAAATAAAAATAATAATATAAGACACTGTACACATATTCAGATTGGCACTATGTACAGAGAATCAGGGCTTGTGAATACTGAGCTGACGCTTATGACCTAGGATTGTATTCATTTGCTCTTAATTTGCTTCTTGTGATAAGTGAGTTAAATGTGATGTTTTAATAATATGGCTATTAATGCTGCGTTTGTCTTTGAATCAGTGTGAAATCCTTAATATTAAGTCCCAGTGGGAGTTTCTTGCTCTCTTTCTCTCATTTTAACTGTCTTTCTGAAAGACTAGAATATATTCCAAGCAGTGACACAGTTTACTCTGCATATCCTTTAATTATTTTCAGAGTATCTGGGAAAAGTCAAATTTTAAAACTTATGAAATAGTGATGCTACAATGCATAGTAGGGAATTAGACAGGCACTTCTGTTTAGTTTTCCAAGTACACCTCCACATAGTATTTGGGTATTTCATGAGCCCCAGCATACTGAAATTTGTAGTTTCCCAGCATTTTTTGGTCTGGCTAAGTCCACTGCTAAATAGTTTTTGAAATATTAAATGATTAAAGAGCCTGACTTGTATTTTTCAGCTGATATTATGGTAAAGTTATCTGAAAGATGGGTGTCAGATGCTTGGACAGGGGGGCCCAATTTCAGTGTTTTCTCTAGGCACTATTTTCCCTAGATACGCCTCTGGATTAATGTGAGGATTTTGGGGTCCCCATTTATTCCTGACTGCAAAGAGTTTGGGGGCATCTAAAATCTCTTACACTATGTTTCTCTGTTCCTAACCTTCATGTTCAGAGGCCATATACCTTTGCATAAGACTTGCTTGGGAACAACAGAATGAGAAGGCTTCCACTACTTCATGTTCTGCTGTGGACCTAGATGCATCTGGACAGTCACTATGGAAGATATAATGCTAGACCTGATGGCCCTTTGGTCAACTCCATCAGGGTTTTCTTATGTGCTTATCGTTCTTCACGGGAATGCAGCCTGAAAGCTTGATGCCAAAAGAATAAATCTTCCCAGCAGCAGGCAGTGTTACCCATCCCTACAGACTCTGGATCAGAGTGTTCACAAAGCATGGCATAGCCACAGCCTTTCATATGACTTGGCACAGTTAATGACACATGCAAAGAAATGCAGCTTAATATTGGCAGCTATAACTTGGTAGAAGGAAAGCATATGCATATTAACACGTTGCAATCTGTTTTAACAACTGAGATTCTTTTAGCAATTAGCAAAGCATTATTTTGCAGTTAGGATATACACAAATGTTTTTCTTATGGGTGATATTTTTTAATTAGGAAGGAGTGAGTCATGCCAAATAATTTGTTTCTTATATTATTGGCTTTGTGGTTTGTGAGTAAGCACTAATTACTTCAAACCTTCCCCCCCGCCCTTTTTGACATGAAGAAGCCCCAGACAGCGTGCCCCCCACCACTCCCTGAACTGAGTCTGAAACCACTAGCTGTGCGGTGGCTATACCGCTTAGGAAAGTGGTTTCAAAAGAGGAATAAGAAGAGCAAGAGTCCCTTGCTGAGGCTCTATCACTGACAGCTGTAATGGACTTCCTGGCTCAGGGAAACAAAAGAAGACTTAGCTGCTTGCCTCACTGTACTAGAGTAAGCAGACTACATTATAGTGGAGGTGGGGCTGTACCCCAGTGGTAGCACACCTACTTCAAATGCAGAAGGGCCCAGATTTAATCAAGTAGTGCTGCCTGAAAACCTAGAGTGCCACTGTTAGGATGTCACTGGCTGACATCCTAACTAATGAAGCACATACCTCTTGCCTGTGGGCTCCCCAGTGGCATCTGGTGGGCCACTGTGTGAAACAGGATGCTGGACTAGATAGGCCTTGGGCCCGATCCAGTAGGGCTGTTCTTATGTTCTTAAGTACTGGTGCATACGAGATGGTCCAGTACTGTGGAGAGCCTTGGAGAAAACGGAATATCTATGGGGTGGAGACTGCTTTGGTCGGCCTGATGGAAGTAGGAATTGACAGAGGAAGTGTGACTTGGTTGGTCCTTTCGGATCACTCGGTGGCTTTCGATACTAGTGAACATAGTATCCTTCTGGTGCGTCTGAGGGGGTTGGGGATGGGAGGCACTGCTTTTCAGTGGTTCCACTTGTACCTCTCGGGCAGATTCCTGATGGTGTCCCTTGGAGACTCTTGCTCTTCAAAACCTGAACTGTTGTATGGTGTCCCATGGGGCTCCATACTGTTTCCAATGCTTTTTAAACATCTACATGAAACTGCTAGGAGAGATCATCAGGAGATTTGGTGCAGGGTGTTTTCAGTATGCTGATAACACCCAAATCTTTTTCTCCATGTCAACAGCATCATCAGGAGAAAGCATAACCTCCCTAAATGCCTGCCTGGAGGCAGTGATAGGCTAGATGAGGGATAACAAACTGAAACTGAATCCAGATAAGATGGAGATACTTATTGTGCAGGGTTGGAATTCGGGAGACAATTTTGATCTGCTGGTTCTGGATGGGGTCACACATCCCCAGAAGGAACGAGTACACAGTCTGGGAGTGCTTCTGGATCCAAACCTCTCACTTGTGTCCCAGGTTGAGGCAGTGGTCAGAGGTGCTATCAGCTTTGGCGGATATGCCAGGTGCGTCCATTTCCAGAGGTGATCTTACCCCTGGACTTCAGGGTTGAAGTCCATGGCCTCAGCAGCCCCTGGGGGCTCCAAATCCTCTTCAATCTGTCCCTGGTGGTTTGGTTCCCTGATGGAACATGATGATGCTTTATTTGCAGGGGAGGGAAGCCCTCCAAAAGCCTTTAGGTCCAGGCACCAAAATTACCTAGGTGCACCTCTGTCCTTTTCTTGAGATAAATGACCTCAGTACAGTGGTGCATATGCTGGTCACCTCCAGACTTGACTACTGCAATGTGCTCTATGTGTGGCTGCCTTTGTATGTAGTCTGGAAACTGCAGTTGGTACAGAACGCGGCAGCCAGGTTGGTCCCTGGGTCATCTCGGAGAGACCAAATTATTCCTATAAGAGCTACAGTGGCTACCAATAAATTTCTGGGCAAAATACAAGGTGCTATAACCTATAAAGTCCTAAACAGCTTAGGCCCTGGGTATTTAAGAGAATGAGGCTCTCCACACAAGCAGGGTAGGGAGCCTTACTGGGCTTTGTGGGGAGAGTAGGCTTAGGCCGCTCTCCCTGCAGATCGGGGATCGGGGGCTGCCTGCCCCCCAGAAGTCCCAGGATGCCCCACAAGAGTGCGTGGAGCATTCTGGAGACACCCCCGGGGGCCAGAAGGCTGCTTGTAGCCTCCCAGTCGGGGGGGGGTCTACTCATGTGTCTCCATAGTGCACGATCAGTGAAACGGAGTTAGTGGAGTGCTCACTTCGCTAACCTCGTTTGGGCGGGGGGGGGGGGACTTAAGCAGGCTAACCACCAGGAGCCATGCAGTTCCCACAACCGCAAGAAAGCAGGCTGGGCTCCCTTAGTCCACTCTCCTGTGTTCAAAAACAATATTTTGATTGTACACAAACAGCTATCCAAAAGTTGGGCTGTAGAAATATGACCTTCTCTGACTACATAGGTCAGATGAAGTAGTTATGATGTTGATAATGCGGTACCATAATGCAGTACTTTTATCAAGCAAAAGTCTGTTAACAGTTATACTTCGGGGATTCCTGCTATTTGTGAAAACGCACTGGAAGGTGTGTGCTTGAGGTAGCTTATATTTCAGCACAGCTTGAGGCAGTTGATCACTGACAATGCGAGGTCTGCCTCAGGAAAGTAATATATAGTTAAGAACTGAGTTGGCCATGTTGGCATTCTGTTTGTAAACAGAATTAACTGAGGTAGTGAAAATGAAATTTGGTTCAGATCACAAGTCCTCATTTCTAATTTGATCATCAGCTCAATCTGCATATCCTTTTATGGGGAGGTGCCGTGAGAAATATATACATCACAGTGTGTTCTCTCTCTTGAAGAAAGAGGCATTGCAATGAAAGTTGCATTTCTAGTGCAAAGCTTGACTTTGTATGAACTCCAGCTCATCCCTGCACCTGTTTTCAAGGGAAACAAGAGAGCTGTAAAACAAAATGCAATGGACTGTGTCTCCCTGAAGACTGAGACACTGGAATGAAAGTTGGTGTGTAGACTGCCTGAATTCACCCTTGATTGAGCAATGCAGCCAATCTATTGGTCTCTACCACAATTGCTCCCTCCATTTTTGCCTTCAGTCCCCTTGGTCTGAAAAATATGGCTGAGGAAAAATATGAATCGTGTTTGGGGTAAAGTGGACTGCATACAATCAGACACCCATTTAGGAAATATCTTACAATGCCACACTTTAGGTGGAGCACCACAGGAGAATTTTCTCAATTTGGGTTGTGTGTTTTTTTAAATTTACATTTCTATACTGCCCTTTAACCTAAGATCCCATAAACAAGTTCTTTAAAAAAGAAATTTCAATGAAACAAACATAACTATGACCACTAAAAGGAGAGCTGGGTACTACTAATTGGTCAAAGGCCTGGATAAAAAGAACAGTCTTCAATCTTCTCTAAAAGACTGGGAGAAAGGAAGCCGTGAAGCCATGCAGATGTCAACCAAGAGCAAATTCTACAGCCCAGGGGCAATCAACAAGAAGGCCCTATCCCATGTGCTTGACAAACGAGCTGCAGCAGGTGGTCAGCATGCAGAACAGAGCCCTCCCAGCTGACCTAGTCAGGTGGGTAGATTCAGCTGGGAGCAGGCAGTCCCTAAGGTACCCCAAACCCAAGGCACGTAAGGCTTTAATCACACCAGGAAACAGATAGGCAGCCAGTGCAGTGCCTTCAAGATAGGTCTACTATGCACACTCCAGAAATCAATTGCTACACCAGCTATAGTTTCTGAATACTTTTCAAGGGCAGACCCACACAGAGCGCACTGCAATAATCCAAACATGACGTGACTGAGACATGGGTGACAGAGGACAGGTCAGCCTTTGTGTGAGTGATGTTGATAGGAATGCTGCTTCCTACATAGTTCAGCCAGATTTTAACCACGCCATGATTAATGCCATATTTTAACCACCAGTAATGCTGGCATTGCATTGCTCATCATCAGGGGCGTATCTAGGGTAGGGCAGGCAGGGCATGTGCTCCGGGCGCCACTTGAAGGGGGGTGCCATTTTGTAAAATTTTTAAAAAATTTAAAATGGCTGCCGAAAACAAAATGGCCACCGCACATGCTCAAATGGTACCTGTAAGGCCCTAGAGGCCAGTGGTGGGAGGGGGAACATTTGCAACCACCCCCACAGCCTTTAGGAAGCCCCCCAAAGACACTGTACACATATTCAGATTGGCACTATGTACAGAGAATCAGGGCTTGTGAATACTGAGCTGACGCTTATGACCTAGGATTGTATTCATTTGCTTTTACTTTGCTTCTTGTGATAAGTGAGTTAAATGTGATGTCTTAATAATATGGCTATTAATGGTGAGTTTGTCTTTGAATCAGTGTGAAATCCTTAATATTAAGGCCCAGTGGGAGTTTCTTGCTCTCTTTCTCTCATTTTAACTGTCTTTCTGAAAGACTAGAATATATTCCAAGCAGTGACACAGTTTACTCTGCATATCCTTTAATTATTTTCAGAGTATCTGGGAAAAGTCAAATTCTCCATTGATTTTTAAAACGTATGTAATGGTGATGCTACAATGCATAGCAGAGAATTAGACAGACACTTCTGTTTAGTTTTCCAAGTACACCTCCACATAGTATTTGGGTATTTCATGAGCCCCAGCATACTGAAATTTGTAGTTTTCCAGCATTTTTTGGTCTGGCTACGTCCACTGCTAAATAGTTTTTGAAATATTAAAAGATTAACGAGCTTGACTTGTATTTTTCAGCTGATATTATGGTAAAGTTATCTGAAAGATGGGTGTCAGATGCTTGGACGGGGGGTGCAATTTCAGTGCTTGCCCTAGGCGCTATTTTCCCTAGATATGCCTCTGCTCATCATGTCATGGCTTATATACATATAGGCTTATTCCTGCTTCCAGTCCCTTCTGCCGTTTTTCATGATCTAGCTTTGAATGTTTAAATGAACTTTTTTCACAATGGAGGATCCCCAAGGGATCTGTTATTTACACCAGTTCCCCTTAACATATTCATAAGTGATCTGGAGTCAATGGTAGTAGCCAAGTTTCCAGATTACAACAAATATTTCAGGGTAGTTAAATCCAAAGTAGATTGTTATAAACTTCAGATGAATCTCTCCAGAATGGCATAGTGGACAACAAAATGGCAGAGATGCAATGTAACTTTAAAGCACTACATAAAGTAAAGTTGTATCATGGTGTCGGTGTCAACTCCTGGTGACCACAGAGCCATGTGCTTTTCTTTGGTAGAATACAGGAGGGTTTACCATTGCCATCTCCCATGCAGTATGAGATAATGCCTTTCAGCATCTTCCTATGTTGCTGCTGCTGATATAGGTGTTTCCCATAGTCTGGGAAACATAGTCCCATAGTCTGGGAAACATACCAGCAGGGATTTGAACAAGAGCAACCTCTTGCTCCCTAGGCAAGTTACTTCCTTGCTGTGCCATTAAGCAGCTAAAGCACTACATACTGGGACAATAATAATAATATATATGCTGACAAATTAACTGTGAATATCTAGGAAAGAAATTCTAGAGTCATAGTGGGCAACTCACTGAGGATGTCACTAAGTATGCAGTGGCAGTGAAATGCTGAAACTCAATTATGGGACTTATTTAGAAAGGACTTATAATAAAACTACCAATATCACAATACCATTTATATAAAGCTATGATGTGGACACATTTGGAACAGAGTGTACATTTCGAATTGTCCCATCTCTAAAAGAATATAATGGCACCGGGGGGGGGGCACAGAATACAGAAAACAAGAACTAAAATGACCAGAAAGGCAAGCACTGGAATTAAGAGTCATTTTGAATGACATCTGCATCAACCTCAGCGCAGGGAAAATGGGGGGCTTTTCAGTTTAAATGAGGAGAAAGCAACTTCATAGAAAGAGATAGTTCTCCCACTCTCGTAATAATAGAGCTCAGTGTCAATCAAAGAAACGGCTTGGCAGTAAATTAAAAGCAGGCCAAGGAATTCCTGGCCACAAAATACAACTGTAGCCACCAGCTAAGATGACTTTTAAAATAGGTTAGATATGTTGATGAAAGAATGGCTTCTACCATAAGCCAGCAGGAGTAAAGGAAACCCTGAGATGTGGGCTAGAAAATATTCTGCGGAAAAATTTCCCATACTTAATTTTTCCGTGGAAAAACACATATTGGCTGACATCCAGGCTAGCATTGCACACATGCAGCCGTGTGAGTTCCAGTCTTAGCAGAGGTGAAGAGTAATTTTTGCCATTTCCCCCTTCCCTCTGAAGCCCACTGTGTGTCACCAAAATAGGTTCCTGAGGGTCACACAATGCTCAAGGACATATTTGAGTGCCACACAGTGAGCTTCATAGGAAAGGAGGAATTGATAAAACTCACTCTTCCCCTGCTCAGGCAACTGCATATGTGCAGTGCGAGTCTGGATGTCTAGCATTGTTTCAAAAAATTCATTAGTAACAATTAATGGATGCCAATGCAATATTAGGCAAGTTCAGCCATTTCAAATTAATGCAGATTTATGAAAATGGGACAGAAATTTGCATGGGACTTTTTTTCCAGAAAGAAGTCCAAAAAAAAGTTCCAATCGAAAATTTTCTAGAAAACTCATATATCTCATGGAACTTCCATGTTCAGAGGCAGTATGCTTGTGATGACCAGATGCTGGAAACACACAAAGTGGGAGGGCTGTTTCCTTCAAGTCTTCCTTGAAATTTCCTGGGTTATTTGGCTGGCTGTTGTGGAATGCCAGACAACGGACTAGAAGAAGCTTTGGTCTGATCCAGCAGGGCTCTCTAAGATTGTGTCATGCCATGTACAAATTTTGCCCAGTTCACTTTTCGTATCTGTTCCCAGTATCTATTCCCAGGTACCCTTTGGCCACCTGCTGTTTACCTTTTGCTCTGTTGTGGAAAAAGTCTGTTTGTTCCTGTCCTTTGTTTCTTAAAGGCACACTCAGCCTCTCATGAAGCTAACGTTGATGACAAAGTTGTCATTTCAATTTCACTTGAAATTTGCAACTCTGCAACAGCCATCTGTTTTAATTCAATTTACCATAATGACCACCTAATATTCACAATTCTCCAAAAGGCTTTTTAAATGTAACTAATAGTGCTATTTTAAAAATCAACTGTTTTTGATAAAACTTTAAAACGTCTTACCAATTCTGTACAGGGCACAAATGTGTGTTCATTCTTATGTGTACATAACATAATTGTGACTACAATATGTACATATATCGAATGGCTCAGCAGACAAACGTGTGTATATATGTATATATATATATATATATATATATATATATATATATATATATAGCAACGGCACAATAACAGCAAAACATAATAAAACTTCAATTCCTCAAGAAAGGAGAAAGATGTTGCCAAGACTGCTCAGAAACGATGGAATAAGGAATTTGTATGGAAGGACTGCAGTGGTTGGATTTTCACAACTATTTCATGTGTATATCAAAATTCTGAATTTTGCTTTCGCCCCTGTACCCTTTTGCCACCTTGCCCATTCCTCTCAGACAACTCTGATTGTGAGCTCTTTCCTCTCAGATGATGAACAAGGTTTTGCTTTGCTGATGAATAATTCCTGTAACTTACCTTGCTTCCTTGTAATGGAACTGGCCAAAATTCTAGACAGGAAAGTGACACACATAATCCCTCAGAAAAGACATTAATATTGGTACTCATGTCCTGAAGAAATATATGGTGGGCCTACTCATATGGAAGCAGTAAAATTTGCGTGCAGCAACATATTATATTCACCTGGCCCCTTAGGGGATGGGGCCACTCTGGGAAGAGCATCTGTATGCAGAAGGTTCCAAGTTCCCTCCCTGACACCTCCAGATAGGGTGAGAGAGACTCCTTCCTGTAACCTTGGAGAAGCAACTGCCAGTCTGTGTAGACAATACTGAGCTAGCTGGACCAATGGTCTGACTCAGTATATGGCAGCTTCCTATGTTGTCTGAAAAACAGCCCATGAAAAAATTTCGCGTTACCATGTCAGACAGAATGCTAGTTGAAATGTTTCCTCTTCTATCCTAACTTTGGAGCTCTTCACATGGAAGTTGTTTCAGACAAATGCCAGTCAGGAAGGTCACTGTGAGTAGCCTTTATCACCTCAGAAATAAATAAAGTAGCCTTTCCCACCTCAGTACCTGTTGGCCCTTTATTTATATTAAACACAATGCCAGAAGGTAAACAATATAAGCCCACCCATTACCACCTTTTCTTATTCGAATCGAAAGCAAAAGGTGCTGTTATTAAGCATAAGTTTGGCAGAATACAGTTAAAGTGTGGAAAATGTCGAACTAGTCCAACTTTCTCTAAGATTAAATATTAACAGAAATATTGTCAAAATTATTCTTTTTCAAGGGACCTGAATTTATTTCAGATTCTCTCACATAGCTATTCTTGAACAATTTCCATTAAAATCAATGCAATGTACAATGAGAAAGAGCATTTATAAACCACAGACAAATGGTTTTAAATGGTTTGTTTCCTCTCTGGAATGCTCCCACTAGCTCTAGTACTGAGAAAGCTAAGTCACCTTTTCAGAGGAGTGAAGAATGGAAAGCCAGGTTTGTAGGGAAAGCAATAGACTTTCCCCTAACAGCAGCCCCACTCCAGTTGGCTGCCAGAGAGTCTTGCAGAATCATGCTTCTCAACAAGAACTAAACAAATTGTAAAGATAAGTAAGAAGCCTTATCTTATTCACAGCCAGTGAAACAGCTCTGCAAAGACACCTAGGCTACTCCTAAGGGAAAGGAGAAACCAAGGACTTACTGCTGGATTCACTGACAGGCAGGGCAAGAGACAGTGGAAAATAAATGCACATCTTGTAAATAATGCATGGCATTTTTTCTTCCCTTAAACAAGGTGCATGGAGATGGGAACGGAGGAGGGGAGAGAATATAAGCGCAGCATCCTAGGGATTGCCTTAAGTCCCCTGAGCCACTCGTATGGAAAGGACAGGAGAGTAAACCTACAATTTAGTGCAGACTTACTTAGGAATAAGCCTCATTGATTCCAGTAAGACTCGCGTCTAAGTAAACATGGATATGAGTGGGCTGCAATAAAGCCTATATAAGCTCTGGGCAAAGAGGCACCTTTTAAAGTGGTGGCTCTCTTACGTTTAAGAGAGCAAGTGTCCCACATTATAACCAGCAAGCATAGGGCCCCTCCAATGGCAATTGCTGGTGCCTTGCTTGTCTTTCTTTCTTTCTTTTTATTTATTTATTTAATAAATCTAATAAATAATAATAGACGGTGAGCCTATTTGGGGCAGGGAATCGTTTTCTCATTCCTTTTCTATGCAGACAGCTTTGGGAACTTTTTTTGATGGAAGCAGTATATGATTATTTTAAATAAATAACGATATTCCTACTATATTCACATCACTTTGGACTTGCTAGATGTCTCTGGTTGTTGTTGGAGTTTTGTCTCGTTTTGTAACCTAGAAGGGCTAACTTGTAAATAGAAAGAAAAAGAGTTCCCTCCGGAAAGAGGAAATTAGGCTCAGACACAATATTGCTGCACACAATAGTAGGAAATGAACATTGCATTTCCAGCTTCTTGTGGCAAAGCATATGGAGAAAAGGCTGGTGTTCAGGTTACACCCTTACAATAAGTGCATGGGCATAACATCATGGATTCACACATATTAGAAGGGGGATGGTACATCTCAAAGTATTCCTATCTGGAATATGACTATCAGGAATCCCTAGCTCTTTCTTCCAGCATTTTTCAAACCTCCGTAAACTTCATGGCCATATCATTTACAGAAAAAGCCAGAGTGAAGAAGCTCTAGAGAGAAGGGATCCAAAAGTAGGCTCTGCAGGAGACACTTCCCTGAATCAGGACATGAAGGAAAGAAGGGAGGGATGCACCTAGGAAGAAATGTGTATTATTGGCCAAAGAGTGACATCCAAGGAGTTGACACTGAGAAGCTTGGCATTCTAAGGAGACATGCTTACAGGATCCCTTTCGAAAAGCCCTAACAATGCAACCACATCACTCTCTAATAGAAGAGGCATTTCAGCTGTGCCAGATGGCACTGTACCAGACAGCAGTGGAATTAACCTGAATGCATTTTGCTATCATTTTTCTAGCAAATCCCCTGTTGGACTGATGATGCTGATCCCCATGCCCAAGTCAGGCTGCTATAGAGTGATTTTCTTTTAACACCCACCACACCCTTCTGGATGCACCCACATTTTGGAGCCTGATCCAACTCCTACTGAAGTTAATAGGGAGCCATCCATTGACTTCAGGGGAAGTTGGTTCAGGCCCTTCTTGCATAACTGCTAGGGAGCAAAAACCAAAGAGAAGCAATGGTAGGACTCCCTCTGTCTATGTACATCTTCAAGGAGAACTTGTCCTTTCTTTCCCGAAGGACTTCACTGAACTTGCATTGCATAAGAGTATTTATTCAGCTTTCCTCAGTGACTCTGAATTAATTAAATGCACAGTGTCTCTTGATAAACACAGAGAGAGTGCTAGTTTGATTTCAACTTCAGAGGAATCAGAAAGGGAATGTTCCAAAGGCTCTTTGAGGCAATGCATTTGCAATATGCATATATTCATCAAGCAGGCTGTCTTGCTTGCACATCCCCAAATGCTCTGAGACATCACTGTTCAAATTGTAGCTGTCAGCCGCTCTTGGCATCACACACCTGTACATTTTAATCCCAGGTGTAAGCTCTTTTACATCTAGCTCCTCTTTGTATAGGATTTGCAAAGCAACATTGTCAGCTCAAAAGTAGGTTCAGGCTTGATGAGGCAGGCTCCAAGGAGAAGATTCCATTATTCTGGTCAACAACAGAAACTGCCTCCTCCAAGTGCTTCAGCAGAAGGAGTAAACGGAAGGATGGCTGCAATGAATAACTACCAGTTTGAGTGGCCATATGGAGAAAACATCTTGGGTTAAATCCAAGTTGCACTGATGCCAATCCCAGAATGCCAGCCTCTGTTTGCGGTGGGACCTTTGCACATTCACTGGCTAAACCTGCTGCATCTAAGAAACTAGAGAGAGGCAATTCAGAAGCAACCATGGACACCTTATTTCTCCTAACTTGTCGAACATCACAGAAGTGTGTGTGCTTCAAGGAATGGCTGGCGGGGCGTATTTATTTTAGTTGCAATATGCATGGACATGGAGACCCATCATCAGAAGACTGTGCTAAAAGATGCCTAGGTGGGGCACCCTAATTTTGAGCAATCGCACACAGATAAGAGTTTCAAAGAACTCTAAAATCCTAAACCCTGCCTCTGCTGCAGAATGCATGCACAGCTCCCTCCAACTTTGCAAGGTGATTCTTACAGCCATTAAGCACAAAAGGGCAATCTGGATGTTTGTCAAAAAGAAAGAGAGGACCTTACCTTCCTGACCCCATTAAAGCCATATGCTGCAGCCAGATCTTTGGCTTCTGCTTCTCCCCCTTTGTGAAACTCAACCAAAAAATGGTTCGTGTAGATGGCTCTTTCAGATGCAAATGCAAAGCCAAGGAGCCCCAGGAAAAAGAGGCCAGCTGTCTTCCAGTGTAGATCAGTATCTGCTTTCATGGCTCTTTCGGACAGAAAGTGCAAGGGAATGAAATACAGAGAAGCGAGGGAGGACAATAATATTGATAATGTAGCTGGGGGCGGGGGGAGCCTGATGAGCGGGGAAGCTACAGCAGAAAATCAACCAGTGCTCTGGTTTAGCAGCGATCTGCCTTGAGAAGAGGGAAATCCAGTGGGCTGGCAGCTCGTGAAATTATTCTGATGTGTGTGCGTGTGAGTGTGTGATGCCAGATCTGCATTTTTCAGCTCCTCCTCATCGAGAATACAGCGCGGCGGCTAAAAGAAAGCACCAACCGGGCGAGGTGAGACTGCAGGGCTGCCAATCGCTTTCGGGAAAGAGGGTGTGCGATCCTCCCTCTGCCTCCTCGTTGGACGCTCTCCGGATGGCGGGCGGGCTTGCGTGGAGCAGAGATGCAAGCTGTGGTAGCTGGAGCTGCCGCCGCCGCCGCCTTCGGATGAAGCACCCTGGAGAATTCTTCCATTGCTCAAGCCTGGAGCGAGAGGAAGGAAAAGCCCGAGGAGAGACTAGGCGCGCCAATCGGCACCGATGTTGTCAGTAGTCTGTGTTAACTCGAGGCCACGCTGAAACACGAGCCCCGTTCCTCCTGGCCCGCCGTCCCCCGGAATCCTGTCCCCTCTCGGTCAACAACGCACTGCATTCCTGCAGGCTGTGGGACTCCTTCCCATCTTTAAAAAAAAAAAAAACGCTCGCTCGCTCTGCTCGGTGGTCTTTGCGAGGGGCTTCCCCCTCACTCATCAGCCTGGCCCGTTTTCGACCACATACTTGCTACATTTAGACGTGGAGACGTTTCTAGGCGACTTTTAAAGAGAGAGGCTTGGGAACTTGAAAGGGCAGGATCTGTCTCTGACCATGGGGTGGGTGGGGGTAGATACTGGTTTCGTATCTATTTGGTTTTGCAGATGGCTGTCTGGTTTGCGGCTGTAGTGCTTCCCCGCTGATCAGATAGGTGGGTTGCCTTCTTCCCGGTCTATCATTTATTTATTTATTTATTACATTTTATATCCCGCGCTTCCTCCAAGGAGCCCAGAGCGGTGAACTACATATTTAGGTTTCTCCTCACAACAACCCTGTGAAGTAGGTTAGGCTGAGAGAGAAGTGACTGGCCCAGAGTCACCCAGCAAGTCTCATGGCTGAATGGGGATTTGAACTCAGGTCTCCCCGGTCCTAGACCAGCACTCTAAGCACTACACACGCTGGCTCTCTTGTCATCATTTAGATGATAACAGCTAAAAGAATCCATCATTATGTTAAAGTTCATTTTCCCCGACTTTAGGGTCAGATTTAAATATGAATAAAGGGATAGCATTGGTAAATTAATATTTTAACCCCATATTGTTAAAGGGCCTGGGTGGTCTTTTATAAGTCCCTCCTCTTACGAAAAGATCTACAGCGCTTTGAAGATTCAAAGTGTTTTGCAGTTCTCCATCTTACCTAGTAATCCTCAAAAAAGAAATTATAAATTATTCAGGGTTAGACTGAAGATTGTGCTTTTTTATTTATGGCTTGGCTCACCTGGCTGAGTAATCTAATCTGGGGTGGGACTAATCTGCTCTGCAAGGACCATTCTGTGGGAACCTGCTTTTGCTTGTGGCAGAATGTGATCTGGAATTGGGTAGATTGGTTAGATGGAGGCCAGTGCATAGATCAGGCTGCCTGTTTGAGCAGAGAGTGGTGTTCTTTGGCCTCTCCTCTCTCTCCAATTCCAGACAAGCCATCAGCTACTCCAGAAGGTTACAGCTCTCCGTAGGTCAAGTTTAAGAACAAGCTTAAGGCTCATGGGTTCAGATGGTTGCAATAGGATTCCCAGCCTTAAAAGATTTAAGATCTTGAAGACATTTATAATCAAAAGAGGGGTAGAGATCTGCATATATGAGCTAGCAAATGAAAAACAATAAAGCAAAACAATGTCGCAACACAGAAAAACAGTTTTTTAAACTTCTTTAACTGACAAGTTCTTTGAAGGACTGGCCCTAAATTAAATCTTGAAGAGGTGTAGATTTTTTTTATTGTGAGATCTGTTGTGGGTCTGAAATGTGTTTCCAGTTCCACTTCAGCACCATCTATAGCTGGAGAGCTCCATGTGCAAGTCAATTAGGAAACCATACCAGACCGTAGAGGGAAATCACACTTGCCTTTTATAGACAGAGGGTGCATGCCCGCAAAAAATTGTTCATGATTAATTCCCATTGAACTCCATGGCACTAGAGTACAGTTAGATGAATAATTCCTATTGATTTCAATGGGACTTAGTCGTGATTCACTTTTGCAGCACCCAAACCCCAGTAATGAATGCCGGGGAAATGCCTTGAAGAAACTAGCTCAGGCTTCAAACTAATTGCTCCCATTTGTTTTACTTTTCTTAGTGGTGTGTGTAGGGGTTGGATAAGAAGCGAGAATCCTTTAAAGCTAAAATCATTTTTGGCTTTTTAATTAAAGTGCAACACTCAAAGGTATTATTAAAACCATTTGTTAGCCATCTTGCTTATGCCCAAAGCAGCATACAGCAGAAAGAAAGAAAATTCAAAATTAAGTAAAAACAAACAAACCCAGGGCCTTCAGTCACAACACCTTCTCTGTGGTACGCTCTCCCTAAGGAGATCAGCCTAGGCCCCTTTTTCAGATGGCAAGTAAAAACATGCTTTTCCCCCAGAAAACATTTGGCTCAGTCTGATTTTGTTTCTTAAATGATCTTATTGCTCTTGTTCTTAGTTCATAGATGTTGCAGTGTTGTTTATTTTACTGTATATATAAAGATAGATAGATAGATAGATAGATAGATAGATAGATAGATTAGATAGATAGATAGATAGATAGATAACCACATTGTGTTTTTAACAAAAAGTGGTATACCACTACCACGGATATTTATATACCACTTTTTACAAAAGTTCTTGAAGCAGTTTACAGAGAAAAATAATAATTAATAAATCATGGCTCCCTATCCCTAAAGGACTCACAGTCTAAAAAGAATCGTAGACATCAGCAGCAGTGACAGAAGGGATGCTGTACTGGGGTTGGATAGGAATGGTTTATCTCGCCCCGCTAAATATAAGAAAACCACCATTTTAAAATGGCTATTTGCTCAGGTAGCAGGAGTCATATAAATAGCTTAAATAAATAAACACCAAATGAACAGAGCCAGCAACCAAATAAAGCAAAGCCAACTTAAGGCAATGACAAACGGGTGGGGGTGGGGAATCTTTTGTCCTCCATCTGAAAGGTCAAAGGCGGGGAGGATTTAAGATAACACCTTCTTCATTATGAACACTGCCACCTATTGAGATCTTCAGGGGAGATTCGTCTAAGGGTGCCACCAGCTCATCTGGTGACAACTCAAAAGAGAGCCTTCTCTGTAGTTGCCCCAGAGCTGTGAAACTCACTTCCTGCTGAGATTAGAGCTGTTCCATCCCTGTTGGCTTTCAGAAAACAATTAAAGACACACCCCTTCAGCCAAGCTTTTTACCTATTTGGTAGTTTTTCTGAGTATTTTATATTTATAAGGATATTTTAATATGTTTTGTTAAAATTTCTTGGTTTGTTTTATTGCGGTAAACTGCCCAGAGACTTCGATAGTGGGCAGTATACAAATATGTCAAATAAATAAATAAAATTGCAGACATTGTGGAAGTCATCCCATAGCTTTGGGGCAACCAGTGTGAAGGCCCTGCTTCTTGCCAGAATGGATCTTATTTCACAAGGCATTGGAACCTGAAGCAGGGCCTGAGGAAAGCACATTACTAATTTAAGTTAAAGGGGAAAGTTTATATTCTGTTTGTTTTTGTAGCTATTTACATTTCTCCCTTTCCCTTTTAAAAGGTACATTTTAAAATCAAAATGATAAAACATAATAGGCAGCATCCAAACATTTGGCAGCGCATCACTCCATTGTCGGAAGCCACTTCCATTTGCAGAAGGAGAGCTACTCTCATTCTGCTGATGCTGGAGCACTCCTTCTTCAAAGGTTTCGATGCTGCCCACTGTACAATACCAATACCATCTAAAAACCATCTAAACCCTCTAAAAATATGCAGAACAAATAAAACTATAAAAGCAGCAGTCTAAAAGCAGATCAAAGTTTCACTGCAGCACATCTGTGCTTTTCCAGCTCAGTATATCAAATATCAAAATATAATAATGCTGAGGAGTCCCTTAAGTCCAATCAGTGCTGAGCTGGGATTTGAAAAAAAAAAAGATTTTAATTGGAACGGAGCTTTCTAGAATGCCATTCAGAACAGATGGGAACATTGTGTGTGAACCCACCACTAAACATTTTGCTTATCAAAATTGTTTTGGCTTCCCTTGAGATGCCTGCAGATGTTTCACCTGAGCAAGAAAGAAAGGTGAATGATTCACCTCAAAGAAGTTGCATTCAATTTCAAATCAAAAGCACCAACACTGCAGTACTACTAAAGCCCTTTGAAATCCACATCATGGTATTCTAAAGAAAAATCTGGTGATTACTTGACACTTTCCTTATCCATCAGATGCAAATTACCAGCCTACAAAGCTCAAGGGCATCTCTACCACAAAGAATCTTCTTGCTCCAGACTTTCCATGGGGCCTACAGAGAAGGCCTTGGCTTCTCTCCCCTCATCACATTGGAAAGGGGCAAAGAGGCAAGAGGAAGAAACAGAAGTATTCTATGTAACTACTCAGCATTTCTCTCAGCTACCTGACTCTCCCCCACCTCAGGCTAGAAAAGAAATGGTAGCAGCATAAGCAGATGGGGCAAAGGCAGGCCTGCTCAACTTAGCCCCCCAGCTGTTTTTGGACTACAACTGCCATAATTCTCAGCCACAGCAGCCAATAGCCAGGAATTATGGGAACTGTATGCCAACATCTGCAGGAGGGCCGAGGTTGAGCAGGCCTGGGCAAAGGGATGGCGGTGGAAGCTGAGCAATGAAAGCTGTACAGGAGACAAATGAGTGTCATGGCCATGCACTAGCATGGGGCATCAAATTGGTTGAGAAGGGCTGGAATTTGTTCACAATACTTTGAGGATGCTGCTCCCACTACTATCATTCATTCATTCAACATATTGTTGTCCACTGTCCAGAGTCTTTGGATGAAGTGGCATTAAAATGTAATAATTAATTAATTAAATTTATAAACCACCCCAAACTTATGTCTCTGGGCAGTTTACAATAAAAACAATACCAATTAAAACAAAATTAAACCATTTCAAATTTAACACAATGTTGAAAGTTGTTAAGAACTGTTTAAAAAAACCTAAATCTAATTAAATACCCTGGGTGAACAAACGTATCTTTACTGCCTTTTTTTAAATTCTCAGAGATGGGGAGGTGCTTATTTCAGCAGCGAGTGAATTCTAAAGCAGCGGAGAAGGCCCATCCCTGAGTAGCCACTGGACGAGCTAGTGGCAACTGCAGACGAACCTCTCCCGATCATCTCAAAGGTTGTTGTGGCTCATGGCAAAGACATTATCTTAGATACCCAGGGTATCTAATCTCCATCAGAAAAGCAAGAAATGAGAACCATGAAGACTGGTCCATGCGGCTGCCATGAGCAAACTCCAGTCAGAGATGGAAAAATAACAGCCAACTCTGCACTGAGCACTCAGTACAAATTGGTCCTGAACAACAGTGCATCTTATCTAAAAGCAAAATGATTTTTTAAAAAAAATGTTCCAAAGAAAAGTGGACAGACCACTAGACAATTGCTGGTGTCATTTTTAAGCCAAGCAAACACAGGCAATAAAATGGCAGTTTGAAGTTTTTAAGGATATGTTAATAAAAAGGAATATGAGCATAATCCATTAAAAGTTAGCTGTGACTGAGGTTGCAATCCTATGCAATGCACAATTACTTTGGGAGAAGCCCCACTGCACACAGTGGGTTTTACCTCTGTGTAAATAGGCATAGGATTGGGCTATATGTCTGATTCAAATCAGTGGGACTTTAGTTGCAATGTGTAGCCTGATTCTGTGCAAATTTTAATGGAAATAAGCCCCTCAGTAAAATGCTTCTTACTCAGAAGTAAGTGGCTGACATCCAGTCCAACATAGTGCAGTGAACTAGATGCACCCATGCAAGAAGCTCATGTAGCTGAATGGATGCTCGATTTTTCTCAGTCTCTTGCTCTCTTGCTCTCTTGGTCCACTTGCACAAGTGCTGATCTTGTACAACAAGGATAGTGGATAGCTTTGCATCTTTCCCTGCAACATATGTGGTCTGAAGAACAGCTTTCACAGCAGGAGGCACACCACAGGCTGCACAGCAGTAGTCTGGAATGCAAGCATCCAGCTTAGCAGAACTAACTAGTGCAACATCCTCGCACAAGTGTAATATGTTTGCACTAGTGCATTGTCAGCCAGTGTATACAGGACAGTAGCCTAAGTTCAGTCCCATGGCTTTCAGTGAATATTAGTAAAGACTAATTTTTGCTGGATTACATCCCATGTGCTTTTCAGGGGAAACACCTTTCTGTTTCTCAAAACACACTTATAGGAATAAATAACCCAGAAAGAATCTAGCCATTGACAGCTTGTTCTGCTATATTTTTTCTATATGAAGAACAGTGGCCAGCATCCAGATCAATGAAGGACATGCGCAGCAAACATGTTCCTAGGGAGGAGAGATTTTTGTCAATCTCCTCTTCCCTGTGTAGCCAACTATGACTCCTGAAAATACATCAGGACTATGACTCCTGAAAATACATCCTGAAAATACATCAGGGACATATTTCTGTGACTCATAGTGGGCTACAGAAGGAAGGGAGCTCAATTAAAATCACCTAGTCCCTGAAGCATGCATGAAGCATCTCCTCCCCCCACCGCGCACACACACACACACACACACACACACACACACACACACACACACACACACTTCATTAGTCTGGATGTCAGATACTGTCATCTGAGGAGAGAGAGGATTTCCTGAGAGTTCTCCTTATTTCTTAAGGGCAACTAAGACATTTGGGGAATAGAACAAAATGTACTCACATAAAACCTTACAATATTTTAAGCAAATAAATCCAGCTGCTAAATACAAAAACCAAACACAACCTGGCAGGTTTTCCATAATCCATTTCGAAAATGAAGTCAAGACTTTAATCCACTCTGCAGAAAGTCAAGTGAAAGCAAGATGGATTATAGGTTGATGGATCTACTTAATTTCCCCTAAAATGCTCATTTCAGAATCCACAGAAAAAGCTGTAGGGAGAGTACAAAAACAACAGAATGGTTGGTTTGCCTGGATAATTCAGGGCTTGTTTGGTTTCTATTATATCAATCACATGCCTGCTCCTGAAACAGCTGGCTGGATTCATCCCTTCTTGCCACAGTGCTCACGACCATCAACAGCACTCTTGGAAGAATATGACAACGGGAACCAGACAAAGACCCCCATCATACGACTTCCCCTTGAACAGCTCAAATTATCTCTTACACACTGTCGCAACCATGTGTTTTGTTTGTTTAACATTCTTCTTTCCAGCCTGTTTGCCTCTCTTCCCTCAGCTCTCCATCCTGGCATGTGCCAATTTGTTTTATAGTTTTAATTTTAAACTTCTGCAGCATAGTGGCTAAGGCTGTGAGATGCAGGTCAGGACTTTCCGGGTTCAAATCTCGCCTCTGTCATTAGCTCACTAGGTATCCTTAAGTAAGCCACTCTCTTCCCAGGCCCAGCGGCAATATGAGGTATAATAATACTAACATACTTTACAGGGCTGCTGTAAGGATTACATCAAGATAATACATGTGAAGCACTATACATGTCAAGCTCGAAAGAGCACTATACAAATGAGAAGTATTGCTAAATTGCGAAGCTTCAGGATAGATTTTTCCTAAACAGTAAGATATAAATCTGAAAATAAGTTTTAAAGGATCCCACCACACCTAATGTAGATAATAGAAAACTCTGAATGTAAAGGAATTCTAATGGCAAATGTAGAACAGTTACATTGTAGTTTCCCACCAAAGGCTCTTGAGTAAGCTGAGCACTCATGGGATAAGGGGAGAGGTTCATGTGTGGATTGGTAACAGGTAGACTTGTAAAAGAATATTCTCCTGCATTACTGAGCAGGGGGGGACTATTTTGGAGAACTATTCTACCCATCCTGTAAAATGTATTAGAGAATATTATTTTACAAGTCTAGTAACTGGTTGAAGGACAGGAAACAGAGGGTAGGTATAAATGGACAGATCTCTGAATGGAGGGAAGAAGTGGGGTCCCCCAGGGATCTGTACTGGAACCAGTGCTCTTTAACTTGTTCATAAATGATCAAGAAGTTGAGGCAACCAGTGAAGTAGCCAAATTTGCAGATGGAATTAAATTGTTTAGGGCAGAGAAATCCTCAAGAGATTGTGAGGAGCTCCAAAAGGATCTCTCCAAACTGGGTGAGTGGGCAACAAAATGGCAAATGTGGCTCAGTATAAGCAAGTGTAGTGATGCATATTAGGGCAAAAAAAAAAAACCCCAATGGCACATATATACTGATGGGGTCTGAGCTGTCAGTGATGGACAAGCAAAGAGATCTTGGGGTCATGGTGGACAGCTTGTTGAAAATGTTGACTCAGTGCTGTGAAAAAGACAAATTCCATGCTAGGGATCATTAGGAAGGGGATTGAAAATAAAAGTGCTAATACTATAACCCCCTTATACAAATCTATGGTGCAGCTACATTTGGAGTACTGAACACAGTTCTGATAACTATATCTTAAGAAGGACATTGTTGAACTGGAAAAGGTGCAGAAGAGGGCAACCAAGATGATCAGGGGCCTGGAGCACCTTCCTTATGAGGCAAGGCTCCAGCATCTGGGGCTTTTTAGTTTGGAATAGAGGCAGCTATGGGGAGATATGATAGAGGTGTATAAAACTATGCATGGAGTAGAGAGAGTAGACAGAGAGCAATTTTTCTCCCTCTCTCACAACACTCAAACCAGGGGATATCCCATGAAACTGAAGGCCAGGAAATTTAGAACCAAAAAAGGAGGTACTTTTTCACACACAACACATAATTAATATATGACATTCTTTGCCATGGGATGTGGTGATGGCCACCAGCTTGAATGGCTTTAAGAGGGGCTTCAACAAATTCATGGAGGACAAGTCTATTAATGGCTGCTAGTACATTAATAGCCTCTGAGGCCACCTCTAGCCTCAGAGGCTCCTCTGCTAAATAATGCAGGAGAATATTATTTTACAAGTCTCCCAGCTGCAGGGCAACAGCAGGAGAGGAGGCATACCCTCACCTGTGGGCTTCTCAGAGGCATCTGGTGAGCCACTGTGTGAAACAGGATGCTGGACTTTGGCCTGATCCAACAGGGCTGTTCTTATGTTCTTGTTTTAGTTGCACTTAGGATACATATTGTAATATATTGAAGATATTGTATCATTGCCTCCTTTATTTTCTAGTTATTTCCATCTTCTGATTTTAGATACCAACTCAAAGATAAATTATCTTCTGAAAATAATGGAGCTATTCACATGACCATTCAGGAGGGCAGGCAGGTAGAAAGGCTGCAAAACCTTACCTTCCTTCCCCACTGCACCCCGCATACAGTCCTCAGAATGTCTCTGGACCGTGCAAAGTGCGGACTACGCTACCAGACAAGCAGCACTCTGCCAGGCAGCATGGAACTCTGGAGGCTGAGATGATGCATCCTGGCCTCATGGTGCCTTGCAGGATTCCCCCATCAGACAGGTGCTCTAGGCGTCACAGCCCGAGGAGACCCACAATCCCAGCAGCTGGGTTAAGGGAGGCCTCCCTCCCTTAACCTCGGCTAAAAGCCAGGTTTCAACATGAGGTTTGGCTGGGCAGAAGCAAGGATCCACCTGCAGGGGTGTATCTAGGGTGGGGCAGGCAGGGCACGTGCTCTGGGTGCCACTTGAAGGGGGCGCCATTTTAAATTGTTTTTTTAAAAAAATTAAAAATGGCCACTGAAAACAAAATGGCTACTGCACATGCTCAAATGGCCTCTGTGAGGCCCCAGGCCATGCCAGGCCTCACAGAGGCCATTTGAGCATGCGCAGTGGCCATTTTGTTTTTGGCGGCCATTTTAAAAAAAACAGTTATTTTTAAAAATGGCCACCACACATGCTCAAATGCTCCCTACGAGGCCCTAGAGGCCAGCAGGGGGAGGGGGAACCTTTGCAGACCCCCCCCCCCATGGCTCTAGAAAGCCCCCCAAAGGGGCTACAGGTAAAATAAATAAATTTAATATAATATAAGTCACTGTACACATATTCCGTTTGGCACTATGTACAGAGAATCAGGGCTTGTGAATACTGAGTTGAAGCTTATGAGCAAGGATTGTATTCATTTGCTCTTACGTTGCTTCTTGTGATAAGTGAGTTAAATTTGATGTCTTAATAATATGGCTATTAATGGTGAGTTTGTCTTTGAATCAGTGTGAGATCCTTAGTATTAAGGTCCACTGGGAGTTTCTTGCTCTCTTTCTCTCATTTTAACTGTTTTTTCTGAAATACTAGAATATATTCCAAGCAGTGACACAGTTTACTCTGCATATCCTTTAATTATTTTCAGAGTATCTGGGAAAAGTCAAATTCTCCATTTATTTTTAAAACTTATGTAATAGTGATGCTACAATGCATAGTAGAGAATTAGACAGGCACTTCTGTTTAGTTTTCCAAGTACACCTCCACATAGTATTTGGGTATTTCATGAGCCCCAGCATACTGAAATTTGTAGTTTTTCAGCATTTTTTGTTCTGGCTACATCCACAGCTAAATGGTTTTTGAAATATTAAAAGTTTAACATTTAATTAACTTGTATTTTTGAGCTGATATTGTATTTTTGAGCTGATATTATCGTAAAGTTATCTGAAAGATGGGTGTCCGATGTTTGGACAGGGGGCGCAATTTTAGTGCTTGCCCTAGGCGCTATTTTCTCTAGATATGCCTCTGTCCACCTGGGCTAGGTTGCTCGTGAGAACAGCCTCAATAACTTTTGTAACCTTGCTAACTCTACAGAACCACACCAAAAAGTCACTGAAGCCCATACCAAGACAAAAACAAGTTCTCAAAATCAATCTGTCAATTTAGGTCAATAAATAAATGAAATTTTACAGTATTCAAATCTTAAGTCTAAGAAAATGCTTGAGGAGTCCACTTAGCTATAAACAATCTGTTGTGGAAGATTCATGCATAATATAAATGATGAGGCGTTGTCAGACCTGTCAAGTGTTTCTTATTGTGAGGAACTAAATTATTGTAATAATTTAGTGTCACACCGGAAATTAATAGGATGGTGTCACAGAAATGACGGATGAGAAATACGAAGCGGAAAGCAGAATGATGCAGCAGTCTCTTTACTGACACAATTTCAAACTTCTGCCTGACCCAATATAAGAAAGGGACACATGGCTCAAAAGGGACTTCACTACAAGACCAGTCAATTGTTATCTCCTCATGGAAGTCTTTTTGATGCTTGCATGATCTTCCAGGTTGCTGTGTGAACAGATGCTACTCTCTGAGAGGTTTCTGGAAAGGCATGATGGCATTGTTGTACTTCAAGTGACCTCTAGTGGTGCCACCATATGAAAAAGTCAAGGGGTCCAGAAATCTATGAGGCTTTGCTATTTCAGGAACTCCCTGGGTTGAAGCAAAGATCCTTAGGCTCTGTGAACAGCTCGGTGTGGCAGAATGCCAGAATTGCAACATCATGACTGGTATTAAGGACACTCCGGTTCTGGACTGGCCCCACACAGCCAGGCTGGCCATGTAGTCTTTCTGGAACAGGAATAACTATAAAAGGCTTCCTGTTTGGACTTTGCCTAACAAGGTCTCTGGCTCCGGTGGCTGTGATTTCTGGTTTGACTTCTCAGCGGTCACTTCTGGTTTCCTGGCTTGCTTCTTTGTCCTGACTCCTGGTTAGACTGCTCAGCTCTGACTCATTTATGGCTCCTGCTTTGACCCCCTGGTCCTAAGTCCTGATTCTGAACTCTCTACAGTCACTGCCCAGAGCTCAAACCTGACAGATACATACTTCGGACAAGATGGCTATTTTTTTAATTGTTTACCTTACCTAGAAGATCTAAACCAGGGGCTCCAGATGTTGCTGACAACAAATCCCCACATCATCCCCAACTGCAATACATTGTAACTGGGGATGAAGGGAGTTGTAGTTCAGCAACATCTGCAGTATCACAGGTTGGGAACCCTGGGTCGAAACAATAACAAAGACACTGAACTGATATGAATTACTTTCATTTTTAAATGAAAATATTTAATAAACAAACTGATAATTGCCATTATTTTGGAGATTGCAACCATTTGGAGGAGAGGGGTAAATTAATGAAAGTCAGTTTATTACTCAAAATCTCAGCCCATTGTTTCTGATATATATTTTTTCCGGATTTTGCCAATACATTTTCAAAAACAATGGACCAAAATTTTTGGTTATAAACTGGCTTACATTAATGTACTCCCCTCTCCTCCAAATAGTTTCAGTTCAACTCCTTCCCCTCACAAAATCAATATGGAAGATTTATAAAGGAAAGGTAAAGTGTTCCATTGAGTCAGTGTCAACTCCTGGCGACCACAGAGCCCTGTGATTGTCTTTGGTAGCATACAGGAGGGGTTTACCATTGCCTCCTCCCACACAGTATGAGATAATGTCTTTCAGCATCTTCCTATATCACTGCTGCCCGATATAGATGTTTCCCATAGTCTGGGAAACATACCAGTGGGGATTCAAACCGGCAACCTCTGGCTTGATAACCAAGTCATTTCCCTGCTGTGCCATTAGGTGTAAAAGCATATAAACCCAAAACTTTATGGTGTGTTTATGCAATCACATTGTACAGGGAAATCATGCACTATGGTGATGAAGTTCCTTTTCATTTTCCCACATCTCCTCATTCTTACATCTGAGGTTAATTTCAAAAATCGGAGGGGGGGGGAATATCAATTCTCTCTGTGGAACAACGATAATTTTCCAGGTATGAAAATCCACATTATTTAATTAAAGGCAAAACTACTTTGTTCTGGACTAGCAGCAACGTGGCACTATTAACGGCAGGGCTGAACTTTAAGCCACCTTTGCATGCTTTACATGCGAGTACAACTGGATGGGCATTATTCGAATGAAAACCCAAACTGTCACCACTCTCATGCATTTCATTTCCCCCCAGAGCTCTCAGAGAAAGAGATTTAAATTGCTTAAGTACTTAACAGTGCTGGTAAGCATGTGAGAAGGCCCTTTCTGAAGAGCTGGAAACAGCAAGGGCGTACCAAGGTTGGAATGGGCCCAGAGACAAGATTTTAAAATGGGCCCCTCACTGTCTTCCTCTCTTTCTCCTGGCCCTATGTCTCTGCTGCAGGAGATGATTTGGGAAATTTGGACACATGTAATATAGTGCAGCAGATTAACAGAGGACAGGAGACTACAGTCACAAGGTGTAAACGACAGCAGAACCAAATAATACAAAACAATCAGCTTTGTGACATACAAGGGGGCAATTCATGCTTGCTACCACAAGACCAGCTCTCCTCCCCTTCTGTGGGTTTCAAAGGAAGCTTCTGTTCCAAGCTTAACCATTTTTGTCAGGGCAGGATTAAAAAACAACAACCAAAAACCCAATATTGTTCATTTTGCAAAGGCAGGTGAATGGATATCCAGGCAAAACCACAGCTTAAAATTAGCAGACAATCCAGAAAGCTAGCTAGCTCCACTCTTCCCCAACCCTCAAGTACTGTGAGCCATTTTTACCATCAGTGAGTGGAATGAGATTTGTTCTGGGCAGCAGTATCAAGGCAGTGTGTGCACATGTGCATTATTATGTGCCACTATTGATACAACACACACACCATAAATATGGAAGGAAAAAAAGTGTATTTTGCAATTCTATTTATCCGTCTTCTGTTTTAATAGCAATTGTATTTGTCATTAGTGGTTAAAAGTGGCCTATAAAAATAAAACAATAAGAAGAAAAATAAATAACTCCCTGTTGCCTATGAATTAATCCTTGCTTTCACGCTCTTATCCTGTACAATATTGATTGCCTGAGTATTAGTTGCCCCTATAATTAGATGGTTGGTCACAGTAGGCTTCCCATTTCCTTCCAAATATCCTGGAGATTGGAGCTAACACATGCCTTAGATTAACCAAACTAGCTGCTTGCCAAAGCCAGAGTGTTAAATAAGGGCCTTAACTTGTAGACTAATTAATTTGTACATTTTTGTTCCATCTTTTGAAGCTGATTCAAATCTTCAAGGCAGGTAATAACATCAGAAACTTAAAGATAGGCAGACATAGTAAGCTGCCTTCTACTGAGTCAGACCATTGGCCCATCTAGCTCAGGATTGTCTGCACAGACTGGCAGTGGCTTCTCCAAGGTTGCAGGCAGGAGTCGCTCTCAGCCCTGTCATGGAGATGCTTCCAGGGGGGGAACTTGGGACCTTCTGCATGCAAGCATGCCTTTGTTCTCCCCCATCCCCTTAGGGGTATATCTTACAGTGCTCTCAAATGTAGTCTACCATTCAAATATAAACCAGGGTGGATCCTGCTTAGCAGACGAATTCCTGCTTGCTGACACAAGACCAGCTCTCCTCCCCAACTCAGGACTCCAAGAGGAGGAATGGAAGTGGGGGTGATCCATAAGGAAATGAAATGGGGCAAATCCTCTTCTCTTGAATCCAAAATACAAAAAATGCTAGAAAAGTCTGCAAAAAGGGGACTTTTAACACTTTGGGGGAAAAGGGTGCTTCAGGACAGAGGCTACTTTATAAAAACGACCAGCACTCCAGTAAAGCACACATTCAAGTACCATTCCAGTAAAGCACACATTCAAGCAAACCACACATGTAAAACTCTCTCACACATATGAATCACATGCACACAAATTGATATTACTTGGGAAGAGGAACACACTGGCTAAGCAAGGGTGAGGGTTTTTGGTTTTAATTTCCTGGGGGAAAACAAGCTGAACAGCCAACTTCTGCCACATCCTGACTCACTCAGCAGCAGCAACTCGGATGTCCAAAATACAGGTCAGAGCAGGGGTTGGGGGGGGGGGCACAAGACCCCAGGAGAACCAATCAGGAAGCTCCTTCTGGGAGAGGGCGGGGCTAGCAAAGATAGGATTAACCCTTTCTTGACTCTGCTGCTTTGGGATCTAAACTCACGGGGAGTGTAACTGTTCTTGCACACACACCCCGATCCACCCCCAGAACGGTGAGCTGAGCTGCTGCCTCTCTGCCTGCTGCTCCTGCAGCTGCAGCAACTACAGAGAGAGTGAGCAGCTTGGCAGCAAGCAGAGGAAGGTTGCTCGGCCTTGGAGCCTCCTGGAGAGCAGGGCCAGGGCCAACGTCCCTTGGGGGCCCCTCAGAGGCTGTGGGCCAGGAAACATTCGTCTGCTTTTGTCTTATTAACGGTCCGCCCATGGGAAACAGGAACGTGAAATAATTCAGCATTTCTCTCAGCTGCCTGACTCTCCCCCACCTCAAACTAGACAAGTCTCCAAAACAAGTACGGCTCCTCTTTGGACATACTTTTTCTGATGTATCCTATCAAGATGAATTCATGAGAATTTCACATAAATTCACAGGGAAGAAATGGAAGGGGGTGGGGTTATGTCTAGCTGATGCCATCTTCCTCCTTCTGCCAGAGCTGCCAAACCCTTCTCATGCCGTCAGTGACAGGCACATTTTTCCTTTTCCCCACCACCAGTCTTTCAGCACTGGTGCTGATCCTACCACTGCTTCCAATATACACAATATGATGATGATGATGATGATTATCAACAACATTTTCATCCCACCCTTCCTCCATGAAGCTCAGAGCAGCAAACAAAGGGGCTATTCTCACGATTAGCAAAAATTGGGCTAGGAGAGCCTAGCCTGATTTTTGCTAATCATGAGAACCACCGGGTTCAGCTGCTAGCCCAGTGGTTCTAGAGCGGGTAACCCGCTCAAGAACCCCTGCCCTTAGCCCGGGTTTGCGGAGCGAGCGCTCCACAAACCCGGGCTGCCTGATCGAGAGTAGCTGTGGTGTGGCTCTGCGCCATGGCTACTCATGAGTAGACCCCCGAAGGGGAGGCGAAAAGCCGCCTCCCAGCTCCGGGGGTCTCTCCAGTATGCCCTGCGTGCTTGCCAGCCCCCACCAGCTCCGTCACAGAGCCGGCAATCATGTGGGCAGCTGATCCGGCTGCACAGGGCTCCCTTCCCACTCATGTGTGGGGAGACAGGGCTTAGCCCGCTCTCCCCGCGCACTGGAAGAAACCGGGTCTCACTGATTGTGAGACCTGGTCCATAGATTCCTTCCATCTTATTCTTACAACACCTTGTTGTCGTGCATGTTAGGCTGAGAGATGGTGACAGTCTGACAGCCACCCAATAGGCTTCGTGGCTGTGCTGTGACTTGAACTCAGGTTTCCCAGCTCCTAGTCTGAAACTCTAACTACAAGAGGCTCTTTGACGAAAGAGCTCAGCATTACCCTTCTTATCCTCCCAACTTTTAATGGTCAGTTGCGTCATTGACATCCAGGAGCTGTGCACTTACCCGTGTTACAGGCCTATGGACATCATAGAAGTAAGTCTCTCTTCACAAATTTTTATATGTTTTGATTGTTTTAAAATTTCTTGCCTTCAAGAGAGCCATGAAGAGCCACATTTTCAGCTTGGCTTTTAGTAATACTTAAGTGGTTTTAATCTTAATATGTTTTTAAATGGTTTCTTTTTTTATTGTGAACTGCCCTAAGCTGTTTTTGGATGGAAATTATAGAAATGAAATGAAATGAAATGAAATGAACACAGGTGCAGTCACTCACACGGTAGCAATCAGCCCCTCCCTTACCCTAAAGAGTGAACTGGTAGTGAACTCTGTCCTGTCAGTCAGGCAGTGATGTCTGGGGATCAGCCACTCAGCACACGGTGACCGGGACTTAGAGGGCCTGGTGGCAGGAAGTGAAGGGGGTCTTTGTTCTCAGAAGGATCCAGGAAGGTGATGAGAGAAGATGGGAGCAGGCTTTGGGAGCACCAGCCATGATGTCTGGTGGCCTCATGGCTAACAGCCAGCCTGGAGACTTCTCCCAGGGAAGGACATCTGCAGATCCTTGAGAGACAGGATTGCAGGAAACTTGAATTATCTCCTGGAGTTTGGGGTGAGTTCAAGGGAAAAGGAAGCCAAGGGCTTTAGCTTCAGGGAAAGGTTTAGCCAGGGAACCGTGTGTTAGGTAGCCTGTGTTAGATTTCTTTTGATTTCGTGCTTTTGCAAATCCTTACACCTGGTCTATTGTGTTTTATTTTGTAACATAACCTTCTAAGAAACTCTAGCCTGAGCCCTTTCTATCCAACCAGGGGGTAACCACAAGTTTTAAAGTGTGCCACTCCAAATACCAGCTGGGGTGTTCTTTGGAAGTAATCTTGTGAAGTACTGAGTATTTCTTTTTACCTGTAACTCAAAGCTGAGAGAGCCTCAGACTGAAGCAGTCTGTAGTATTTTGAATAAAGTTTTTTCCTCTTTTTGTTCTTTGGATTTCACTTGTCTCTGAGTGGATTTTTAACTCAGGAAAAAGGGGGTTTAGTCTGGTGCAGATATGCCTCAATGTAACCTAACAAGTTCTCTCACCACGTGGAAGCCGCACGTGGAGGGGTTTTTGTATTTTTCCATTGGTAAAGAGGAAGAGAGTCTCCCTGGACACTCACCCAGATCCAGGGAGGAGTTAAATTCTGTAATTAGGGTGTGGTGGCAGCATATTTTCTACCAATTTAAGTTTTAAAGGAACAGCCTTTGTTGAGCAAACATGGAGGGAATGAATCAGCATTTTTCTTTCCCCCATGAGGGCTTGCCTTGAGACAGAGACTGGGCTTAAATCCGCTATTCACCACACACACACAAACATGTACATGTATACAGACACCTGAATACACATACAACAAAATGTCTGAATAGGATTACTTAATGTAGAGAAGCCAACCTTCCATTTCAAAAACTAGTCCTGTTCCTGTTCCTTTCACAGCAGCCCGGCATACAACCATTTAGCGGGCAACACTTTTCGTAGTGGGAAACAAGAGAAGTGGCAGGAAAAGCTTGTCTGCTAAATTTCCACATGTCAAGCAGCTGCTAAAGGAGAGCAGCCAAGGTAATAAAAAGGGGGGGCAGGGAGTAAATGCACCTGACTGGATATTCAGACTGGACTCCGGACTGGCATCCATAGCTATATAACAGTCGTTCATTGGGTGAACTTTTTCACAGCATGGAAATGCAGTTATGGGAATATCATTACCTACTGTGTTTTTGCCCATGATATAGAAAGGCACAGAAGTCCTGTCAGAAAGTAATCTAGCAATCTTAAATTTAAGACAACTCCTTATGTATAGTATTAGGAATGCTCTTTCTGTTAAATCACAGACAGGTAAATTGTTTCTCCTGCCATGTCTTTCTCCCACAGTAATGTTTCCCCCTTCTGTTGGCTCTAAAACCACCTACCTTCTATTGATTGAAATATAGATTTCTGAAAGCCTAAGAGATGAGAGAGGAAGAGGTGAGGATTGAGCAAGATGTGAGGGGGAGGGGGCAGTGGTTGCTGGGAGGGTGGATTGATTATCCACCTGTGTTTGAAGGTTTTATTTGAAAAAGAGTTCCCAGAATCTTTTGATGTGGGGTGTGTGTGCGTATATGTATACAGTTCATGAGTTACTCATGTGATACCCTTCCTGAAATCCCTACAACACTTCCCACCTCCAGCATTTTTCTCCCTCCCCTTCTTTCCCTCATCCCCCCACCCATGCCAAAATATAGATTGCATGTGCCTCAGAGCAGGGAGCTATCTTTGTTGCTTAGTAAGTAATTCCATATGAAATCAACAAAATGTGACATGACATATAGTCATGGGTTTTGTTGAAATTTTGGGGAAATGTTATGTTTAGATGTATTTGTAACTGATTTTCTTCTAACTACCTCTGTGGGCTGGGTTACATGTGATTAAGGTCCATTTTCTGTTAAACATGCACTCATACGTTTTGTCATAAAATGAGATTTATGCAGCCGAGCCATTAAGGCCTATTTGAAGAATGTAGAGGTCACTCACACGTTCAAAAACTGTGTTCTGCCCAGGTTTGGGAGATGTGTGTGCTCCCAATTTTTGGTTGTGTGGAAGTAAGGTAAGAGGAAAACCTGGGTAAATGTGATTGAGGCTCTACATACAATGTGTGTACACTCAAACGTGTAGAGCCTAATCAGGCTTCTCAGGGAGTGCTGGCTTAGCCCGCTCTCCCCACACACAAACAAAGAGCCATCCTTGGGCGGCTGGATCAGCCGCCCACACAACTACCAGCTCCGTCGTGGAGCCAGTAGGGGCAATGGGGATCAGGGGCCACCCGGCCCCTGGAAGTCCTAGGATGCCCTGTGCGAGTGCACAGGGCATTCTGGGGAGACTCCTGAGGCTGGGAGGCTTGTTGTAGCCTCCTGGCCAGGGGGTCTACTCACGGGTCGCCGTGCCGTGGAGCCGCACTGCAACGTCTCACGATCTTGGAAACAGGATTAGCGGAGCACTCGCCCTGCTAACCTCATTTGGTGAGGGTACTTTGGGAGGTTTGCTGCCAGGAACTGCGTGGCTCCCGTTGCAGCACATGACCTCCCCAAAGCAGGCTGGGCTCCCTTAGCCTGCTTTTGGGAGATTGTGTGAATAGCCTCATCACATGGAAGCAAGATAGGAGGGAAAGCTACCCTACCTTGCTTCCACACAATCACTTCTACCCACGCTTTCCTCTTACCTTGCTTCCACAGAACCAAAAACTGGGAGCACACACAACTCCCAAACCCTGGCAGAACACAGGTTTTGAATGTGTGAATGACCGCGTAGAGCAGGGTTTCTTAACCTTGGGCCCCCAGATGTTGTTGGACTACAACTCTCATCATCCCCAGACATGGCCTCTGTGGCTGAGGATGATGGGAGTTGTAGTCCAAAAACATCTGAGGGCCCAAGGTTAAGAAACCCTGGCGTAGAGTAACATGT
Source organism: Hemicordylus capensis (assembly GCF_027244095.1). Classification (NCBI taxonomy): domain Eukaryota; kingdom Metazoa; phylum Chordata; class Lepidosauria; order Squamata; family Cordylidae; genus Hemicordylus; species Hemicordylus capensis. The sequence continues at coordinate 255,911,270 of NC_069657.1, forward strand.
GCCAGAATTTTCAGCAACACAGCAGTAACTGGCACCAAAACATTTAATGGGGGAAGGGGGATTCAAATATTCAGGAATTATTCCCCATATACAAGTGGATCCAGGAATGGCTTTGGTGATTATGGTTCACTTATTACTGAGCAATTCACCCAACATATTCCGTTATGATAGTCTCATGTGGACCCGATGTTTTGAGCTGCTGATTTTCTGAAAAATGTAAAGTTCTCTCACCTTTGTACTCCACGATAAGCATACCATCATGTTGAAAATATACTTGTTTGGTAGTTTAGGATGTGTTTAGCTACTCCAAGAAAAATCTTCTTGATATTCCAATTAATTACACGTTTAAACGATTTTTAATGTATGTCAATGCATATAATTTATTACATATTCAGTCTGTTATGCACTATAGACTCCCAGTTATTAGCAATGATTTGGTAGGCCTGAAAGCATAACACACCTAATGTCAACATACAGGTATATTAAAATAGTTTTAAAATATAATGGATTGGAATATCAAGAAGATTTTTCTTGGAGTTACTAAAACATGATGGTCACTTCCACATGGATGGGTTGCTCATGAAAGAAAGAAGTTTGCAAAGCCACAAAGCTTTCCTTAGTAAAATATACACTTCTTTAGCAATGTCTAGCCTCCCTAAGTTCAAATGATGTGATATAAGCCAAGCATGGTCCAATATGTGTTGAACCCTAAACAGTCTAGGAGCAGTATGTCTGAAGGACTGCCTCTTTCTGCTTGAATCTGCCCTTGCACTTCAGTCATCTACCAAGGCCCTACTCCACATGCCCCTGCTTTTGGAAACCCGGTTGGTGAGGATGCATGACAGCATCTTTTTAGTTACAGCACCTCCCTTCCCTGAGAGGCCTGCCTGGCCCCATCATCTATGGCTTTCTAGTGTCTGGCAATTGGTGATGGCACCAGTGCCCCTTGTGTCACCAGGGGTTTAGTGTGGCATGATGATTGTCTCTCCTGTTAAGGTGTTATGCTGCTGTGGTATCTTCTGGCTATTGTTCTGCTTCCACTGATTATTAATTGCTATTTTTATTTTTTTCTGAACTTGTTTTTATGTACATTGTACATTGCAACAATTGTAAATTTCTTTGAAGGTCTTTTTGGGTTCAAAAAGTGGGATATAAATTGATGACGACGACGACGACGACGACGATGATATTAAATTCAATCCAAGAGGCACAATATCAGCTGAGATAAGGAAACTGCCAGTCTACTCTCCTAGAACAGAATACTGGGCAGTTTCAACAGCAGTCATGTAGCTCTTACATCTTAAGCACACTCTTAACTAATGAGCACAGGGCAATGCTCATTCTTCTCATGCAGCATCCAGCAGCATGGTAAAAAATTTTAAAGTATACTTTTTTCCATAGGCTATGGATTTTTGCTTAGTTATTGCTAGGATGTAGCACAAAGTGTATTACCTGCTGATATCCGTGGGCTCCAGAACATTAGGAATCAAATACAAGATGTATTAAAATATGGGAAGGATTGTTGCTTTCTTCATGTGGCTCTGCCACCCATCTTGAGTTGTTCTAAAGCAGTAATTCAGATATAAATTTCACTCTATTATAAAGCAAGGGGAACTGTGTTTTCTCTGAGAGTGTTGCCTGTTCTATTTTTGAGTCTGCAGTCTACCCACTGCTATAATTTGGCAGTGAGCGCATTTTTCCTTGTCACTCTTGCCTACAGCTAGTCACTGGGAGCAGTTAAGGGTTTCGCATGGAAGAGGTAGGAGGCATGAGCCAAAGGTTAGAGGCATGCCAGATCTAGGCCCCACCAGTTATTAAGTAATCATTTAAGTTCAAAAGATCACAATTTTAGTTATTCCTATAAAGGTAAAGTTGTGCCTTCAAATCGGTGTCGACTCCTGGCGACCACAGAGCCATGTAGTTTTCTTTGGTAGAATACAGGAGGGGTTTACCATTGCCTCCTACCGCACAGTGTGAAATGATGCCTTTCAGCATTTTCCTATATTGCTACTGCCCGATATAGTTGTTTACTGTCCAATACAGGTCTGGGAAACATATCAGCGGGTATTCAAACCAGCAACCTCTTGCTCTCTAGGCAAGTTACTTCCCCGCTGTGCCATTAGGTGGCTTATTTATTTCTATAGAGAGCTAATATTCTCAAAAAATAATAATAAATAAATCATCATCATCATCATCATCATCATCATCCTCTTGTGTAAGCGGTGCTACAATGAAGCTAATGGAGCTACAGTTCTGGATCCAGTTAGCAATCATTCCTGTAGTTTTGGATGTAAGCACTGTCCTGCTGTGCCTTCCACCACGTCACCAGCCTAGGTCATGGGTAGGTGATAGACTCAGATTCGTACTCACTAGCCGCCAGAGGCACTGACTTCTTGAGCATCCTGCAGAAGTTCTGGGGGCAGAGCAAGTCTCACGGTCAGTACAGAGCACATCTCAACATGGAGCTAAATGGCCAGCATCAGATATTCTACCTTGTATAGTCCTTCCAGTTATACTTCTTCCAATGACCGCCATCACTCTACCATGCTTGTCTTAAGAATGCAGTGCAAGGTCCATGTATTTGTTTTCATGTTTAATTGTTTGTGTGGTATGGAAGGGATTCATTAACAATTTTGTGGATTTTTTGTTCTAGTTTTATTCTCTATTTTATTTTTCATTTCATAACTAAAACATGGTGTTTTCTGTTTTGTGAACTGTCTGGAAATATGGTTGAAGTATAAAGCACTTCAGGCAGGGAAGGCACTCCCAAGAACACCCAGACAGGGGGAGGCACTCCCAGGCATGCTGCAAACCTGGTGCTGTGTGTTGCACCTGAGCTGCTGGGTGGCTTCCTACGCACCTGGTATCAAAATCTATGAAATAAATAAATTCTAAAAGGATTATGACTTCTTGTATGAACTGGTCATTCATAAGAGGAGCAGACACCCAGCAAACATGATTTTCAGGATTGTGGCAAGTTGAGAAATGGGTCCCACAGTTGTACAAATTGCAGCTACTGAATATCTCCCCACCATCACTGCCCTGCAATTGGGATGCACCTGTTGATACAAACAGTGCCTGTTTGTGACATTACCCATAGTGCAAACCAACAGACAATGGCATGGGGCCCCACAATCAACTAGTCCTGGCCATTATTTCCTCTTAGTAGTATATGCGAGATTATCTCAAAAGGCTAGTTCTCACAATCAGAAAGTGATTGCAAGAACACTCCTCCTACCCAAGTTTGGGAGCTGTGAGCACTTCTGTTTTGTTTTCGTATGCAAGTGAAAAACAAGGTTGGAGGTTGGGCAGGAGGGCTATTCCTCCTGCTTCATTAAAGAGCTGGGTGCAGCTGCTGGGTAGTATGGAGCCCTCCTGTGCAGCTGACATTTAGCAGAGGATCACAAAACAGCAATGCACACACCTTCCAAGGAGCTTGCCCTATTCGCACAGCCCTGTTTGCAAGGTACTTCAGCCAGTGTTGGGTTTGCAACAAGTGTCCTACCCACTTTCTGATCATGAGAAAAAGGTTTTGCCAACTCTCTGATACAGCAAGGTTTCTGCCACCCTTAGTCATGTGTGACAGGTAAAAGAACTTCAGCAGATTCCACTTTTACTATCAATGCTTTTGTGATCGGAAAAGCAGCCTTTGCCAAACTTCTTCCTATCATCACTATTAAGGTCACAGGAAAACCCTTTAAGCCCAGCTTGCTCCTTTGATGTGCTGAATTCTATGTACTTGACACATTGGCTTCTTATGACTACCAATACATCATTTCAGTGCTATGTTCTCCCTTCGCCCCATTTGGAAATTTGGGTTCCAGAACAATTATCACTTTTGTACGCACCATATTGTGCTTCCTTTAATAAATAAACTACACAACTCTCCCCTTGAAAAATTATGCCTAGGATAATACGTCAGGTGTGATCTATGTATAGTAATTTTCTCACTAAATATGTACATTGGGTATAATTCTGCCTCATAAATCTTGCAACAGTTTGTTGAACAACATTTTTGTTTTATTGCTGCTGAAATATTTTGCTGCAACTAAGTGGCAGATAAAAAGTATGGCTTTTCATAAGAGGAAGGACATGACAGCAAAGGTGTAAATTATACTGGGCCAGCTTCAGCTAGGAAATAAATACATTCGGAAGGCAAAGTAATTCCCAGAACTGGCAACAGAGATTTTAAATTACACAATCCTGTGAAATGGAAGGGCTTCTACAGAGATCTCATCAATTATCCCTTCTCATACCGCCAGCTTTCCATGCAGCTGTCTAGTAGATCACCACCTGTGTTTGCAAAAAGATTTACCTGTCTGTTGTGATAAAATTAAGGTGAACAGGACTTAAAGGGATAAACTCTCAGTGGCGTATTTTGATTTTTCTTTTCTTTTTTCAAGGGATGCTATTTCAGGCCCATGAAATAGACATTCTAAGTTATTGCTGTGCTAATGAGAGCAACCTGAGATCTTTTATAAACCAGGCACATTGTGATTTATTAATAATTGTATTAATTTGTATAAATATCTTATGCAGCAGGATCGCATTAACTTTCAGACAGCCTGGAGAACAATGCAAGGAAACAGCAGATTTCCAGTTGTCTCTGTGGAGCGCTTGGATAACCAGAGACCACGGCAGTGAATGAAGCTTTTGTTGCAATGCTTCAATGACGTTGTGGAGCTTCCATTTGAAAATCTGCAAGAACTTTACTATACAGTCTTAGACAAAGCTGCTAGAGCCTGTCTTCCAATAGGAGTGCTTCACTTACCCTAGCATCCTATTATTTCTGACTATGCTAATAATGCTTTTTTTAAAAAAGGAAATGCTTTTCAGGCCCATGAAATAGGCCCAAAGTTATTCCTAAGTTATTACTGTGCTGGTGAGAGCAATTTATGATGTTTAATAAAGTAGATACATTGCAAACCATTCTTCTTGTTGGCCAACATCCAGACTAATGAAGTAGACATGTATCAGTGCTCCAGAGAGCTAGCTGCATGGTGTAGGGTCAGGGGCATATTTTCTCTTATCCCTGCTTCCCTTGGAAATGCCCTATGAAACAAGAAAATATGTCCCTGAGGTGTGACTCTCAAAGATATATATTCATGTTGCTTACTTCTGGGTGAAGCAGTGATCAGAGAAAATCACACGCACTGTACTCCAGTACTCTGGAAACCTTCCACAGTGTGGGCACATCTTCCTGATGTGAATCCTCTTTGTTAATCAGAATGTCAGCCATTGGTTTTAATATAATCCTTTTAATATGTAACCCTTGCTAACTTCTAAAAGAGGCAAGTTTTAAACTGGTGGTTCTCTCATATTTAGTAGGGAGGTGACAATTATCTCTATGCAGGCTGAATAATTCAGTCCAACATAGCAGCTCCCCAGTGACTGTTGCTGGGGTCTACCTTGTGCGTTACTGTATTTAGAATCTGAGCCCTTTATATGGGGTTCACCCTCTTTCAAGTAATCTTTGTTTCTGTGTAAACTACTCAAGACAAGCCTGCTTTAAAATCTTAATGTGAATTCTGAATTCTCCTCGAAAACTTGCCATTCCTATGTAGAGATTGAACACGTCATGATGTGACACAGGTGAACAAGCCATGGGGCTGATATGGGAACGTTGCAAGTGCGCCTTAGAAATAAGCTCCTATTGATACCAAGCAGAGGTTTTGTTGGAGGTGGACTTCCAGTGCATCGACCTTTTGCACTAACTATCCTAATGACCACTAGGGGCATTGGGAGTAGAGATAATGAGTAAACTGTTCTACTTGTCTCTACTCTATGACCCCTGATATGACTCCTTAGGTATTTCCTGTGGTGAGACAGAATCCCTTCCTCCCCTCTTAGAGAGCAGATGGAAACATCTCTCTCTCCCTACCTATTCATTATGTAGTTCTATAGATTAGGGTTAGCTCTTTCCTAACCAAAGTAAATACTTTGGATAGTACATCACCAATAAATACTTAGTACTTAGTTCTACAGGAATCTCCATGTGTCCTCTATAAATAGCTGCAACAACTAAACTCTGCAACTATCTTGTAACTGGAGTGGGTAGCTTCTTTAGTGCTCTGCTAATTAACTGGGGGATAAAAATTACAACCCTCAACCGTTCTTAGGGTTTTTTCCAAGAAGCCACCATGGGAAGGGGTGGAATTCAGATTAGAACTGTTGAGGCAAAGAGCTAACACCCCTCTTCTCCCAATCCTGACCCCAACTGAGGCCCCACATGCCTACTATTTATATTTGAACAATCAATCAGGTCATACAGTATGCTTATCTAGTTTGATTCCAAATAAAGTGGTGTTTTCATTTTATAGATGGAAGACCGAGGCAGAGATACAATGTCACTTGAACAATTAATGAATTTCTGGCTTAGCTGGAAAATGAATTCAGACCTTGACACTCCAGGCCAGCCGTCTATCCAGGGGACTTATATACACATAAAGAAAATAGGGAATGTAAAGAGTTCACAAGAGCTTCAGTTGTTGTTGATATGCAGTTAAATCACATGGCAGCAGTTTTTTGACATTTTCATTTCCAGGGATTAGCACATGGAGGCGTTGATTTTAAACTAGGCTTAGACCATGACGGACACTTTTATGAAAATCACAATCAAAGGGATTAGCAGCTCATCTCTAATCAATGGCAAGCTGCTTTCATTTTGAACCTGAAGCTTTGGTTTAAGAAGTGATTTCAAACACACTATGGTCGAGTAACAGGAATAAATAAGTAACAGGATTTGAGCTTTTAAAGGATGACTATAAAAAGGGCAGATGGGAAAGTCTGTTTGATAGTAGCTGTTTCAAACCACAGGATGGGCTGAGAGTGTGGCTTTAAAGGCACTTCAGAGATTGCATAGAGCCTACAGCCTACAGCAAAACGTTACCTAACAAATGAAGATACAGGACTAGGGTATCTCCCAAATATCCAGACGTCAACATGAAAATTAGTGTGCACACTCATGTAAGTAAGGGACAAGCAAAGCCTTCCAAACACTGTCCTTTACTAGTTTATTAGCCATGCAAAGTGAGACCTGGGGTTGAGCTATTCACTTATTCAGCATTCCATCTGTCTGTTTGTTTTGGTATTCATGTCCAGAGCACAATTCTACATTTCAAGTTGGAACACACCAACATCATGATCAAAAGAGAGGGGGACATAGTGCCCATGCAACATCTGCCCTGATGACTGAGACATCAGAATGAATGTTGATTCAGCATTTTGTTCCAAGGATGAAGCCTAGCTTTTTATTTACACATCTGGTTTCCAGGAAGGTAGAAAAGTTGAAAAATATAATACAACGCAGTATCTTCTTTGAAAATAGACATCACAATGAAAATCAATGCAAATGTTTAGGTAAGCATTCTGTACTTCAAGCACAAACCGCAGCTCACCCACACCCATTTTCAAGGGAGGCAGCAAATATGTTAGATAATGAGGATGAAGCTGCAATTCAACATCTCCCATTAACATTGAGACAGTGGAATGAAAGGCCATGTGCATGTTCAGGACATTTCACACTCAAGCACAAGTTTTGTCCCACAACCATTCAGAAAAAGGCCAGGAGTAAGATAAGTCAAACCACATCAGTGTGTGTGTGTGTGTGTGTGTGTGTGTGTGTGTGTGTGTGTGTGTGTGTGTATATAAAAATTTTATATATATATAAAAATAAAAATTCTCTTCGGGCTGACTGAGTTGAGGACTACGTTCGGAGGCGTCTAGAGCCGTGTGGATGCCTGGAAGCACTGCCTGGGGAGGGAGTGGCAGCGAGGGAGGCTGGCGGGACTCAGGGATCGGCAAAAAAGAGGACAGAGGACTTAGGGAACGGACTTGGGGGACTGAGGCAGAGTAAGAAGCAAGGCCGACAGATGAAGTAGGGAAGGATTCAGAGGCAAGAGAAATAGAAGAAGAAAGGCGGCAAGAGAAGGTACGAGGGGGAGGCTGGGATGGAAAGGCAAACTGAGAAAGCCAAACAGAGGGCGGGATGCAGGGAACGGCAGGCGGGAATCAGCCGGCAAACTGGGGTGGCTGGGGCCAGTTACCTGCTTTGAAAGGCGGCAAGGGAAGGAATGAGGGGGCGGCTGGGGTGGAAAGGCAAACTGAGAAAGCCAAACTGAGAAAGCCAAGCAGAGGGCGGAATGCGGGGAACAGCAGGCGGGAATCAGCCGGCAAACTTGGGGTGGCTGGGGCCAGTTACTTGCTTTGCAAGTGGCAGGAAATGTGTGAACGGCAGAAATGGCATGCCTGGCCTTCAAACAGGCCCATTTGTTCTGTGCAGGCACTACTAAGGGGGCTGCTGGCGGCTAAGCTAAAAGGAGGAAGGAACGAAGATGATGTTGGAGATGGCTACGGTAAAACGATTGAATTATAGCAGTGGGGATCCTCTGATAGGGCCATGTGAGGGCCTTTAAAACCATTGGAACTATGAGAGCACGCTGCAAACCTTCCCGCCATTGTTCCTGGCCTGCCTCCCCCACAGCCACTCTGTCACACCCCACACCTCAAAGAAAAACAACAACAACAAAACCACCACTGGGGGGACAGAGCGAGCAAGCGAGCTGTGTTGGGGGGACAGAGCGAGCGAGTGAGCTGTGTTGGGGGACAGAGTGAGCGAGCGAGCTGTGTTGGGGGAACAGAGTGAACAAGCGAGCGAGCTGTGTTGGGGAACAGAGCGAGTGAGTGAGCTGTGTTGGGGGAACAGAGCGAGTGAGCTGTGTTGGGGGGACAGAGCGAGCGAGCTGTGTTGGGGGACAGAGCAAGCAAGCAAGCTGTGTTGAGGGACAGAGCAAGCAAGCGAGCTGTGTTGGGGGAACAGAGCGAGCGAGCGAGCTGTGTTGGGGGACAGAGCGAACGAGCGAGTGAGTTGAGTTGGGGGACAGAGCGAGCGAGCGAGCTGTGTTGGGGGGACAGAGTGAGTGAGTGAGCTGTATTGGGGGACAGAGCGAGCGAGCTGTGTTGGGGGGACAGAGCGAGCGAGCGAGCTGTGTTGGGGGGACAGAGTGAGCGAGTGAGCTGTATTGGGGGACAGAGCGAGCAAGCTGTGTTGGGGGGACAGAGTGAGCGAGTGCTCTGTGTATACACTTATTGTGTATACACTGTGTAAACACTTATTGTGTTTTAGTATTGTTGTATTGGATATGTTTGTTATTTCTATTTCTGCTGGCCAATGGCTGTAATAAAATTGATGATGACGCCTACAATGCTGGGAACTGAGGGTGCAACCCACCTCCCCTTAAAAAAAAACAATAAATTAAAAAAAAAAACCCCAAAACCAAGGGACTGTGAGGGCCAGCTGCTGACAGTTCCCCCCTCAAGCTTGGAACAGATTCCTCCCCCCAAAAAATAAACATGGGATAGAGACAGGGACAGCTCCACACAGCAATTCTGCCAAGCAGCAGAGACTCACAGATCCCTGCCATTCCACCCCCCCCCCCACAAATGTGGGCTAGCATTGACTACAATGCTGAGAACAGTTGCCATTCTGCCACCTTCTGCAAAAAGGGGGGGAAACAGAACTCATTACTATCACCTTATTCTTTCCCTCAACATCCAGATTTAGGTTTCTCAAGAACAGCAGCATTTGAAGAAGAAAACCAAACTAAAAAACACCAAAGACAACATGACATAAAACAAACAAATGAAATTCAGGAACTATTGCCTGATTTATATTCCAACCAAGCTCAACCAAAGCATGTTTCTCAGATGCCAAGACCAACCGATAAAATCACCTATGTTACCAAAAAGGAAAAAAAGGAAAAAGAATGACAAAATGAACGACAGACAGCGAAAATTGAAACGGAGAGATAAAATGCAGGAACATGGCCCAGAAATGACTTTCAACCCAACTGAACCACAGCCTGCTACACAAATGACAAGACCTACCTATAAAATCACCTATGAAACAAATGAAAAACAAACAAACAACAAAATGAATCAGAAGAAGAGGCGGAAAGGAGAAAAATGCAAGAAATGAACATGACAGAAAGCGAAGAGCAGAACTGAAAAAGATAATACAAGAACAAAGCCCAGAATTGACTTACAACCAAGCTCAACCACAGTGTATAACACACCTGCCAACACCTACCTATAAAATCACAAATGAAACCAAAAGGAAAATGGAACCACAAAATGAGTCTGCAGAGGAAGTTTCAAAGAAATTGAAACAGGAACAAAATCTACATCACAGACCTTACAGAACCAAAAACATCAGACAATATAACACTGAACAAGGAAAGACTTCTAAAATAACACACAAAGTAATAAACAAAGCAGTTGAAGATAAGCAAGCAGTCGAAGAAGCAAATCCAAAACTATCAAAACATCCTCAAGCACACCACTGCAAAGAGGCTAACAAAGAAAACACTCCCCACAATCAACAGTTACCTCAAAAAAACCCCAAACCAAAAAGGAAATGGACAGGAGGGACTTCCACATCCCAAGGAAAAACACTACACCCAAAAAGGCAGGCTAAACGATGCAGAATAACAGAACAATAAACCAACACTGCAAATCACTATCATGAAGATAGCATTGAAGAACATAACTTTGGGAACTTAACTGAAAGCTGCCATTACTGTGGCACGCTGTATTGGTTAGATGAACGCAACACTTCTAGGAAGCACACCAAATGCTGTCATGACGGAAAGGTGACACTCCCTTACCCCTCAGAAGCCCCTGACTTACTCAAAGAACTGCTACTAACCCAGTCGCCGCAGGCAAGGAATTACCGACAGCATATCAGAGAATATAATGCTGCAATGGCTTTTGCTTCAATGGGAGCTGAAATCAACACAACTCCAGGCACAGGACCTTACTGTTTCAGGATTCATGGACAAATATATCATAAGGTATCACCACTGTATTCAAGTGACCAACACAAGGCAGGGTATGGCCAACTGTACATATTCGATTCGGGAGAAGCAACAAAACAATGCCTCCAGAACGACTCAGTCTGCTTAGCAACAGTAATGGAAAGCCTAGATTCCCTTCTAAGAAACATCAATCCATTTGCAAAGTCATATGAACAAATGCATAGACTGACTGAAAGTATGCCAACAGCTAAAGTCCAAATGATTTTCATGGAACAAGCAAACTTAGACCTCAGAAGGTACAACGCACCAAGTTCTCACACTGAGGTTGCGGCAATATATGTTGGTGAGGATGGAGAACCAGTGTCGTCAGTGTCATCGACCCTTTAGGGAACAGTGACCACAGTGCCATCAAATTCAGCATACATGTGGGGAGAGAATCACCAAGGATGTCTAACACAGACATTTTGAATTTCAGAAGATGAAACTTCTCCAAAATGAGGAGTACGGTGAAAAGAAAGCTGAAAGGGAAATCCAGGAGAGTCATTTCGCTCCAGAGTGCATGGAGTTTACTCAAAACCACAATACTAGAAGCCCAGTTAGATTGTATACCCAAAAGGAGGAAAGGTACCACTAAGTTCAGAAAGATGCCAGCATGGCCCACGGGTACCGTCAAAGAAGCCATAAAAGGGAAGAAGACTTCCTTCCGAAATTGGAAGGCCTGTCCAAACGAAGAGAACAGAAAGGAACACAAACTCTGGCAAAAGAAATGCAAGGTGACAATAAGGGAGGCAAAAAGAGAGTTTGAGGAACATTTAGCCAAAAGTATCAAGGGGAATAACAAAAACTTCTTTAAGTACATCAGAAGCAGGAAACCTGCCAGGGAGGCGGTTGGGTCATTAGACAATGAGGGATTGAAAGGGATTATTAAGGAGGATATGGAGGTTGCAGAGAAACTAAATGAGTTCTTTGCATCTGTCTTCATGGCAGAGGATACTGAGCATATACCTGTTCCTGAACCAGGCTTTTTGGGGATGGAGGCTAGAGAGCTGAGTCAGATAGTAGTGACAAGAGATGATGTTCTAAACTGTCTGGAAAAACTGAAAGCTAACAAATCACCAGGGCCGGATGGCATCCATCCAAGAGTCCTCAAAGAACTCAAACGTGAAATTGCCGACCTCCTTGCTAAAATATTTAACTTATCCCTGAAATCGGGCTCTGTACCAGAGGACTGGAGAGTAGCAAATGTAACACCAATTTTCAAAAAGGGACCCAGGGATGATCCGGGAAATTACAGGCCAATTAGCCTAACGTCCGTTCCAGGCAAATTGATGGAAAGCATCCTCAAGGATAAAATTGTAAAGCACCTAGAAGAACAGGCCCTGCTGGGAGTGAGCCAGCATGGCTTCCGCAAAGGGAAATCTTGCCTCACCAACCTTTTGGACTTCTTTGAGAGTGTCAACGAGTGTGTGGATCAAGGTGATCCAGTTGACATAGTATAACAGGATATCCAAAAAGCTTTTGACAAACTTCCTCATCAAAGACTCCTGAGGAAACTTAGTAGTCATGGGATAAGGGGACAGGTACATGTGTGGATTGCTAACTGGCTGAAAGACAGGAAACAGAGGGTAGATACAAATGGAGAGTTTTCACAATGGAGGGAAGTAAGAAGTGGGGTCCCCCAGGGATCTGTACTGGGACTGGTGCTTTTTAATTTATTCATAAATGATCTAGAACAGGCCTGCTCAACTTCGGCCCTCCTGCAGATGTTGGCCTACAACTCCCATAATCCCTGGCTATTTGTCTCTGTGGCTGGTGCTTATGGGAGTTGTAGTCCAAAAACAGCTGGGGGGCCTAAGTTGAGCACGCCTGATCTAGAAGCAGGGGTAAGTAGCGAGGTGGCCAGATTCTCAGATGATACCAAACTCTTCCGGGTAGTGAAATCCAAAACGGATTGTGAGCAGCTCCAAAAGGATCTCTCCAAACTGGGGGAGTGGGCGACAAAATGGCAAATGCGGTTCAATGTTAGCAAGTGTAAAGTGATGCACATTGGGACGAAAAAACCCAACTTCAAGTATATGCTGATGGGATCCGAGCTGTCGGTGACTGACCAGGAGACGGATCTTGGGGTCGTGGTGGACAGCTCGCTGAAAGTGTCGACTCAATGTGTGGCAGCTGTGAAAAAGGCAAATTCAGTGCTAGAGATCATTAGAAAGGGGATTGAAAATAAAACGGCTAACATTATAGTGCCCTTATACAAAACTATGGTGCAACCACACTTGGAGTACTGCGTACAATTCTGGTCACCATGTCTTAAAAAGGACATTGTTGAACTGGAAAAGGTGCAGAAGAGGGCAACCAAGATGATCAGGGGCCTAGAGCACCTTTCTTATGAGGCAAGACTACAACACCTGGAGCTTTTTAGCTTAGAAAAAAGACAACTGCGGGGAGACCTGATAGAGGTCTATAAAATCATGCATGGTGTGGAGAAAGTGGAGAGAGAGAGATTCTTTTCCCTCTCACACAACACTAGAACCAGGGGTCACTCCATGGAATTGATTGCCAGGAGGTGTAGGACCAACAAACGGAAGTACTTTTTCACACAACGCGTGATCCACTCTCTGCCACAGGACATAGTGACAGCCAACAACCTGGATGGCTTTAAGAGGGGTTTGGATAACTTCATGGAGGAGAGGCCCATCAATGGCTACTAGTCGGAGGGCTGTGGGCCACCTCCAGTCTCAAAAGGCAGGATGGCTCTGAGAACCAGTTGCAGGGGAGTAACAGCAGGAGAGAGGGCACGCCCTCAACTCCTGCCTGTGGCTTCCAGCAGCATCTGGTGGGCCACTGTGAGAAACAGGATGCTGGACTAGATGGGCCTTGGGCCTGATCCAGCAGGGCTGTTCTTATGTTCTTGTGTACCCTCTGACACAAATATGCCATTCAAATTCAAAAGAAGGCAGTTCCCAGTAAGATTGTCCTTTGCAATGACCATCAACAAATAGCAAGGACAAACCTTTGACAGAATATGCCTTTATCTAAAAGATCCAGTATTCAGCCATGGACAATTATATGTTGCCCTATCTTGAGTCAGAGCATTCGACCCATTAACTGTCATATCAACACAACAAGATATCCAAAACTGCGTCTACACAGAAATATTTGACAATAACCAGTAAGAAACAGACAAAGATACACAGGACAGCGAAACAACAAACACACTTATACCTTTGGACCAGGCACAACAAAACAACGCCTGCAAAAGCACAAACTACATGTGCCACAAGTAACAAAAACAACCCCACACTTCTACCAAATTGCTCTGCAAAGAGAAATGAATAAAAGTAACACAGACACAAGAACAAAATGAAGACTACACAAACAAAGCCACAACAAATAAACAATCACAAACTAAATAACATAGAAAACCCAGCATAAAACACCAAACTAGCAGGAAGAGCAACACCTTTGCCCAAGAAAAAAAAATCGGGAAAAAACCATGAAAACACCCACACATACTAGAGACACCATGTCCAGCAATGAAGAAATGAACACAGATAAGAAAAGCACAAAAAATGAAGAACAGCAAATCAAACCCTCAATGACTATACACTAAAAAGCAAAGACATACCAAAACAAAAGCCAGAAACAACTGCGCGGGGGGGGGGGGGGACAAAACAGCAGTGACCAAGAAAAACCTCCTGACCAAATACTTGAAACACCAGCCACCCCCCAAGACATCCACAAACAAAGTTCCCTGATGCACAAAAAGGACTGCAAAAAGACAACGAAGACACATCAAAAACTCAAGAAACAACTGAACCAACCAAATTCTCACAACAAAACTCCAAAAAGTAAGTAAACTACCACACAGATGCTCTGTACGGGTTCAGCTAGTTCAATAGAAATTCTAAAAGTGTAGCTATGGCAGTCATTGCAATCCAAGGTCATAGTCCTAAATTAGGTACATTTACTTTCAATTTAATTTATCAAGTAGTAGGGAGCAGGGGAGATGAAGTAACAAGATGCAAATATAGCTGGATGTGAAGAGAAGAGTGGGGAGGGAGTCAGCTAGGGGATTCCGCTCTCATCTTACATGTCTCCTATATCTTCCTTTTTTCCTATTTGTGTATTTCTGTCTTCCTCTTCTTTTGGCTGCTTAAAATAAGGAGAGAGAAATTATACGTACTCTCTTGCCGCTTCTGGACTATCTGAAAGCAATAAGAGAGGGCTGTTGCCAGGCAATGGCCAAACTTGTCTGCAGTTCCCAATTCCATTTGTCAAAACAACAAAGAAGGTAACTGGAAGAGAAATGAAAGACAAGGTAGAAGCAGATGGAAAAGGAGGAACTGTATCTTACAGGATCATCGGAGGGGTAAAGGACTTACTAGTAGGCCATTTAGGAAGGGGTCTTGGCCTAGCCACAGAGGTTAGGCCAGCAGACCTACTGTACTTGATACCTGTGCCCCATGCCACTGACTAATAATATATGAAATGACCTAAGGAAAGATTATTTGGAAGCATTTCTGGAGGGTTTGCAAATCTGAGAGCTTCATTCCAAATACAGCACAACAAACTGTGCAGTTTGGTAACTAACAAAAATGACAGTATATGTTATGCACAATCTGACAGAAAAGAAAACTCAGAGGAGAACCTGTCCTTTTGATTTGTATTACTTCTTTCAGTACCAGCAGAAATCAGAGCTGTTGCATACCAGTAAATGAGAATTTTTCACTTCATTTTTGGGAGAAAACCAGTTGAGCTGTTGCATGCCAGTAAATGAGAATTTTTCGTTTCATTTTTGGGAGAAAACCAGTACTCAAGATGTTTCTTATATGGCCCCATTTCTTCTTGAAGCCACGAGCATTTGTATGTGCTCTGCTTCTAATGGCATAGTTGAAATGTGGGATAGCAAATCTGCCTATATATATGGGTGAAAACCAGCAGAGGAGCAAAGCATGTCATCTTAGGGATCCTTAGGAAGACAGGCTGCATTCCATGTCTGAATCCTAGAGTGACCCCTAGACCCATTTTCACAGAGGCCACTAGGGAAGTGCAGAATGTTTCGAACTTGAAACAAACATAAAACCATTTCGAGTCAAAATGTTTCAAGTGCCATTTTGGAGGCTTGTTCTTCCATACCTGATTTTTATTTTATTTTATTTTATTTTATTTTATTTTATTTTATTTTATTTTATTTTATTTTGGCACTGGCTTCTGATTGTCTTGAGATCTCCTTGCTTCTTGGTTGACTTGTTATCATACAAATCAAGTGTTGTCATGGGCAACTGTGCCCCATTGGCTGAGGGGGGAGGCCAAAGGAGGGAGTTTCAAAATGTATTTAAGGGGACTGGAGTCTTATAGTTTGCCTCTCTTGAAGAGGAAACATCAGGAGGAGGAAGGATCAGATAGAGAAACTGAAGCAGCAGCAGCAGAGAGCAGACTGGTGGTGGAGAGAGAGAGAGAGAGAGAGAGAGAGAGAGCCTGCTGGGCATATCTGTTCCTCTATCCCCCCACCTTTTAAAAAAAAAATTGCAATGCCTACAACTGCTTTTCTCCCCCGCCCCACTTAACTTTTTAAAAAATGTACCAGCAGTCCCAGTGGCTTTATTTGGGTGCTGTTTTGAATTTTTTCTTCTTTTGTGGATTTCTTCTTCTTCTTACTTGCAGCCAGTCCCCAGTGGCTATAATAACTAAGATGCTGTACTGTTTTTTCCTGTTCCTTTGCAGCCCCAAGCTGCACCTCTGCTGCTGCTTTGTGCCTAGATTGCACTTAATTTCCTTTGTTTTTGTAAGCTAGTGTGTTCTGGTGCCCAGCCTTCCCGGCTCTCTCTGTTTGTTTACCTGCTGATGTTTTGAGGTTGTTGTTATTTCCCCAAAGCTCTTTCTTTTTCTTATTTTTTGGGTGGGTGGGTGTCTGCCTGCTGGTGCCCACCTGCCCTACCCCCAAATGTTGAATCCCGGTGTCTGCTCAGCCCAAATTCCTCGGAGAGCAGCACTGGCCAGAACCCAACAGAAGATGCTGGAAAGTCCCGCCCCCCCCCCCCAGAAGGCACAGATTAACTATGGTAGCAAAATTTGAGGAGCAGTGGCAGCAGGAGCTCTGGAGAGTGGGGGCAAGGGGAAAGTTCTCCCTTTCAGTTTCATTTTTTAAAAAGCTGCGGTGATGGCAGTAGCTCGGGGGGGGGGCGACCGGGAAAGGGGAAAGTTCCCCCTTTTGTCCCCTAAAGATCACTGGCGGCAGGATGGGGTGCAGTGGTGATGGCTGGCTGCAAATGCAGGGAGGATGGGGGGCAAGGAGGCCCCCATTTTTCCTCTAAGCCCGCTGTGTTTAGAATAGAATGTATCTGTTCCTACTGCTGGCTCCACGATTATAATCCTCACATTTTTCTAGCCCCTGCCATCTTCATGTATCCCTCCCTTCCAATGTTAGAAGGGACAATCAAGACAAGAGGCAAAGAGATCCTTCAGAATCTTTGAGGCAAGAAGATTCCCAGCCGCACAGTGGAAAGCTCATGGGTGGTATAAGACAGAGCAACCATCATTATAGGTTAGGTACTGAGTACATTTTAGCAAGTGCATGCGTATTTTTAAAGGTACTACCCACCCCCCAATTAGAGATTACCCAGAAAATCATTTCCCAAAATATTAAAATAATAACATGTAAAGCTTCAGTGATGAATTGTACATATACTGTAGAAGCTATCCCCACGATCAGTAGAAAGCGGGCTAAGGGAGCCTAGCCCACTTTCTACTGATCATGAGAACCAAGGCAGCTAGCTCGCCTAATTCCCCCTCCCCTTAAACAAAATTAACGGAGCAAGTGGTCTATTAACCTCATTTTTTTGCTCGTGTGATGTGACAGAGCCAGTAGTTGTGTGGGCGGCCGATCCAGCTGCCCAGGTCTGCAGGCATGAGCGTCTGTGGGGAGAGGGGGCTAAGCCCACTCTCCCCGCAGAGCCCAGTAAGGTGCTTCACATGAATCGTGTGAAGCACCTCACTGACTATTATGACTACTTGGACAGCTTGACATAACTAGCTACCATTTTTAAAAGGGCAAAACTCCATTTAGGGAACCCCGGTCTATTCTATTTCTTATATGGATTTCTTTGCCTTTCATTTAAACAAGATCTCACCACTACCAGTCATCTGCTGTCAAATCCCTTTTAAGTATCCTAAATTGCCCTAGGGGTAATTTCACAAGTAATTTCACAAGAGGGGCTAAATAGAAATTCTGTCTACCAATTGGTTAAACATTTCGCTTCAAACCATCCTTCATTAGCATGGAGAATGGAAACTTTAGTATAAGCTTCCCTAATTGGCTCTTCACAAGTCCGGCCTTATACAATCTCCAGGGATTTGTAAAATAATGGAATGACTCATGTTCAGGGATGGGGAGACAATCTTTTGTCTAAAACTCTTAAGTTTTCCCCTGTTAAAATATGAGACTTTAATTCCTGAAAGAATCAGTTGGTCTAGTTTCTGCTGGAGATTCTGCTGCTGTGGGATATTTTCCTTGTTCTTAAATAACATGTGTTAGTGCCTCATGGCTATCATCTACCTCAGAACCTGGCATTTTGAAATGGACTTTTAACTCTTAGACTCCAGGAACTATGCCAATATAACCCTACTCCTGGGGAACAGAGAACCTTTAGCACTGTCTTCTTTTGTTTAATCTTTTGACTTGCAACTGGCCTGGTTTCTCAATAGTAAATCTATTTTATACAAGCAAACACCATTATCCATGGTTCCATTCCCCATTGCAACCAGGGTCCAGAATGCAGTGGCTTGTCTACTCATGGGTGCCAGAAAATATGACAGGGTAACATCTCTCCTACAGTCATTGCACTGGTTGCCTATTCGCTTCGGAGCTCAATGTAAGGTCCTGGTTCTAACCTTCAAAGCCTTGCGGGGACTGGCGCCTGTCTACCTACAGACCTGCCTCTCCCATCCAGTTACATCCCATCCATTAGATCAGCTCAGATGGCCCTTCTGTCAGTCCCTGATTTCCGAGATGTTCGGGGCTTTAGGACCCATGAAAGGGCCTTTTCGGTTGCTGCCCTACACCTTTGGAACTCTCTCCCCCTACGGATCCGGCTAGCACCTTCCTTACTGATCTTCAAGTTGCTATTGAAGACTTTTCTTTTTCGCAAGGCCTTTGCCCTGTAGTTCATTTTTCTGTTTTCTGGTAGTTACTTTAGTTCTTTAATAATTTTTAATTATTAATGTAATGTAATTTTTAATGTTGCCTGTTTACCTGTTGTTGTACACTGCCCAGAGTCTTCGGAGTGGGTGGTATATTAAATGTCTCTAACAAATAAATAAACAAATAAATAAATAAACTGCAGATAATGGAGTCATGGATAATGGGGCGTTACGTCCCGTTACATCTGGATTTTTCAACCCAGAGGCTGACAAAATGAGGGGAAAATCTGTGAAAAGGGGTAAAAATAATGGAAACCAAGTGTCCTACCATGCTTCATGGGTCTGCAGCTGTCCTGCAATGCCCCCCTCATCCAAAATAGCCAAATTCTCACAAATCTTTTTAAAACAAATGAGCCACAAAATGGCTCCTTTCCTTAAAATGGTGGCTGGAAATGACCTTAATTTTTTATTATTATTATTTTTTGTGGATGAGGCAGAAACACCTTATCTGCTCTCATTCATTTGGTGAAAGACTGGCTGTTCTTACATGACAAATATGAAATAATAAAGCCACATAAAAAAGCTTTAAGGGAATCCCATAAGAGGCCTCGAGAAATGCCTGGGATGTCATTTATAACTAAAAATTCTTTAATTTTATCCTTAACCATTTGGAGAAATGAAGGATCTTTTTAAAAAGAAGCATTAGAATGCCATAATGAATATCTGTTATAACTAGGTCCTAGAGTATAAAATGAAAAATCAGTTTGGGCATGATCTGAAATAAGTATGGGGCCAATATGACAACTAACTGTAGCTTGAAGAAGTGATCTAGATTTTTTTTATTAAAAAAAATTCAGTCGAGAACCTGACTTGTGCAAAGGTGAGAAAAAAGTATGAAGCAAGCACCAAACATCAGATAGTCCCAGTTCAGACACTGAGTACTGAATTGACAACCTCACCTTAGAAGAGCTGGGCCTAGAATGACTGTGATTAAGAAGGGGGTTAAGAACCTCACTGAAATCCTTCACTATTATAAGATTTAAGACATCATCAATTATCAACTGAGAATGAAAACATTCTAAGAAAGATGCCTTATCTTCATTAGGTGCATAAACATTAACAATAGTATATAAACAGTCATTTGATTTAACTTTAAGTATATAAAATCTACCATTATTGTCTGGATCGATTCAGCAATCTGGCATTGTAATCATTTACGGAGGAGTACAGGAGTATAGCTTTAGTAGATTTCCCAGCCAAAAGTGCCTGCCCCACCCAATTTAATGTGAGTTCCTTGTAAAAGAGCCACACCAACTTTTTCTCTCTTCAAGAATCAAAGAATTTGTGTGGGGTGGTGGTGGTGGGGGTGGTGGTGGTTAAGCCTTTAACATTCCAAGTAACAATTTTCAAGGCTGTCATCTTGGGCTCTCTGTCCTCCTCAGTGATATTCCAAAACCTATCACGTAAAGATACTTTACCAGTTGCAGGGGAGTAACAGCAGGAGAGAGGGCACGGCCTCAACTCCAGGCTGTAGGCTTCCAGCGGCATCTGGTGGGCCACTGTGTGAAACAGGATGGTGGACTAGATGGGCCAGCAGGGCTGTTCTTATGTTCTTATGAAGATGGAAGTAAATCCAATTGGCATTCAGATGCCTCTTCAGGGAAGGAATTCTCAAGGTGATCGCTAGTAGAAAAGGGAACATAAGTCGAGGGAGCTTCATATGACTCTTCACTTTGTGAAGGGAGGGAGGGAGAGAGAGAGGAGATTTGCTTTGCCTTTCCTGCCTGCCACCTGGAGTGGATTTTCTGCTTTTTGTTCCTGCTTTCCTGATTGAGGAAAAGAGAAGCGTTTTTTCACCCCCTTCCTGCTGTTGAGAGAATCACTGCCTGAGCCTGCTGTCTGTGCGACTTGATTCAGGTACAAAACAATTTGTATCCAAATCTACCTATTTCCGGTGATTTGTGGACAAAAGAAATCACCCCTGTGCTAGCTGGCCAGATTTGGACCCAAAACAAATGGGGGGTGATTCAATTCAGGTACAAATTAAATCAAAAAAATTGATTCGTGTACATCCCTGAAAAAGATAAGTGACTATGTCAACTTAGTCATAGCAAGGGAATATTCTCTAGATCCTATTTCAGTTTTGTTGAGATTGCCTTCTAATATAGAAGGAATATCTTTTAATCAATAAAAATGGCTTAGTAGGGCCTTTCTGGTGGCTAAACATATTATTCTACAAAATTGGAAATGTAAATACCCTCTAGATATTAAAAATGGCTCTTTGGTTTACTTACTCAAGCAGCCCACAAACTTTCTTTTTTCAGTGCTTGATATTATTGTTCTAAGTATGAGGGGATTTGGTCTGAGTTTTTGGAATTATTTGCATTGTAAAT
Organism: Hemicordylus capensis; assembly: GCF_027244095.1. Classification (NCBI taxonomy): domain Eukaryota; kingdom Metazoa; phylum Chordata; class Lepidosauria; order Squamata; family Cordylidae; genus Hemicordylus; species Hemicordylus capensis. The sequence continues at coordinate 255,932,619 of NC_069657.1, forward strand.
GTAATATATGCATGTACTTAAAATAAAATTAATTTTTTAAAAAAGAATGGCTATTTCGATTCAGGCCTTTAGTCAATACGCTACCATGACAGAGAAGTTATACATGAATTATTCATTTGTTGAGCTGCTGAACTACAACTCATATCTAGGTGAAACTCAAAAGGTCACCTGGAACAGATGTGGTGTTGTTCGTTGTTGAATTTAATTACAAATCTGATTTTCTTTCAGACACAAAAATATTTACAGAGTCAGTGAAACATCAAGTATCCTGTTCAGCTTTCAAAAGCTTGTAAAAGGAAAATGTAAAATGACAAAGCTTTCTTGCATCAACTAATATTTTCTCAAGGTTAACTCGGCAATCAATCACCAGCAAATGACATTAAGTCATGACAAAAAATGTTCCCCATCCCAAATTGCCACAGTTCTACCACCCTTGAACCCACTGCCCTCAGCATCCCCAAATTAGCCAGATATAATTTGTCAGCTCTATCTTCTATGTTCATACATACTGTAATGCCTCTGAACATCAGTGTTCTCTTCTTAGCTATGATGACAAAGATCTACTGGTAGATCCATCCTCTGTGAATTTAATGCTTTTTAAAAGACATCTAGACTGTTGGATATGATAACACCTTCTGGAAATGAATTCCATACATTAATAATGCAATGGGTGTGAATAAATACTTTCTTTTGCTTGTTGCGAACCCACAACCAGTCAGTTCCATCAGTTAACCCTGAGTAACAAGCTCTGTTCAGACGTTAAAGGAAAAGATGCTCTACATGTACATAGTGTCCAAAGCAGATCTAGAAGTCCTGCCATAGCATGTCATTCACCCTCTCACTTGCCCTGTATACGGTTAAGGCAGCATTCCTCTGAAGAGACGAATGCTGTAACCATGATGGCGGGTGCTTCCATGATTGGCAAGCTGGGGCATCCCAGCTTGCTGATCCCAGAAATTCCTGCCATACATTGTTTGTTTCTTCTGTTGAATGCTGCCATAACTGTAAGGCACTCAGGTGGCAAGGTGAGTGATGAACAGGACTTCCAGACCCACTTTGGATCTTCTATTAATGTAGAGCTCTAAATAACAACAACAAATGAACAGGGGACAGGGCTACAGAGTTTTGAGGTGGTGGTGAGAGAGAGCACACGTACATAGTACAATACCATCAGGTCACGACTCATTAATTTTAGAATTCGCATTCAACACCACCTAACTGAAATATAAAGGAATGAACATATTGATCTGGTATACCTTGATTAAAGTAAACTCCTCCTATTTGCTTCACACAACTCAAAAGTTGCAGATATATGAACTGCCAAGAGCAGAAGAATGAATGAGTCAAATTGCTCTTTGTGTTTCAGCTGCTGTATTCCTGATGGCAGTAACCTACATGCTGTGATGCGACCAATTTAATATATGCTGAGGTGTAAACTACTTTTGTTGCTGTAATAGACTTGTTATGCAACATTTTTCTTCTCCCCCCACCCCCCAGTGATGCCAAAGAAAGTTTAGTAGACAAGTACCAAGCGAGGAAGCCTTCTTCATTTTGGGTATTAAGGGAAACTATCTAGGGCGAATATGCATATTATTAGTGTTGCGGCGTGAGGGGAGTCCTCACAAAGAGAACTAGTATTTTCTCCAGACACTCCATCGCATGAAAATGAATTGGAAATGCTGCAGTGGAAGGGCTTTACATCATCAAAAAGGGAATGCTTACAAAACTCTCATCTTCCACATGTCTCCACAGCTTTGGAGTTCCAAATTAATTGGTCTTGTTTCTAAAAACAGAACTGATGCATTAGGAATTGTTCCATTTTCCAGCTCTGGTTATATTTTGTGCAAAATATTGTGTCTGCATCGTTGACTGCAGCTTTCAGTTCCTTCAACAGCTTTCCGTTCCTTCAACTCATTTGTGTCTTTTCCACCTCTACATCATCAATGCACAATGTACATGTGTGCATGGACAAAAACCTGCAAGGAAAAAAAGTCATCTTGATATGATTCTATGCATGATTACATCAAGAGTCTTTCTGTGTGGTGTTTTACTAGTGTGTGAGAGCATGTGTGCACATGCATCAGTATAACAGCTCAACAGAATCTTGATGCAATCAGACATTAAATCACAGCAATGTCACTTTCTCCAGGGTTTTATCAATGAACACATGCTCATCAGTAAGCTAGGGGAGGGAGGGAGGGAGGGAGATGCAAATGAACTGAAAGCAGAAGCAAATTGTGCAAGTTTCAGTTCTAGAATTATTCATAGAAATTCTCCCAGTTAAACTAGAATTCAGGAGGAGTGGAACCCAGCTTCCCAGAAGGTGGCCGGAAGGCACACCATGTAACAACTCTGCTGAAGCTAAACAGGTCTTGGCACAGTCAATGCCTGGATAGGATTCCACTGGGAACACTTCATATGCCACCTTGATGGCAGAAAGTTGGGATGTGTATCATAAAATAAACAAACAATAAAAAATAGAACAGGGGAAATTTTCTCATCCTTAAAATTAATGTGTGAACCACTCATAGCTGAGTGGTGATTTGAACCCAGGTCTCTCTCCATTCCTAGTCCAGCACTCTTTCAGAAGAATTGACTTTGTTCCACAGAAAACAAACATGTCACGTTTAAAAATTTTCATGGTGTTCTCATAGCGAGGTTGCATAACAGGTTACTCTAACTAATAACACATCTTGACCACTAAACAGGCTTAGCTGATATGCACATTGCTGATGAAGCTCACACAGAACCAACTGTTCCAGAAGAATGAGACTGAGAAGGTAACATTCTTCATAATATTGACATTCCTGGAAGTAATGCAATTCAGAAATTCAATTATTCCAGTACTGAAAGTCCTATATGCTGAAGTAACCAGTGCATAAATAAAGCTGGCCTTTACAGAGTTAGGAAAGAATAATGTTGCAACCTCACCACCAATGTTAAATGATAGGCTTCAGTTTATATATTAATGATTTGCATCATAGCGGGGGCGGAGGAACTGCCAGTGTAAAGAAGCAGAAACAATGGGGCTGTGCACACATTCAGTCTAATGTTGGTTGAGCAGAAATGGAAGATCGCTGCTCCACGCACACTCCCACAGAACATGGAGAACTCAGGATTTGGGGCGGGGGAGGGATCTCTGGCTGGCAATGTGCCAACCTGACATGAAACCAAGATCTCTAATCTGGGATCTGAAGTCAGCTTGACAATCTCAGCTTCAAGCCAGGTTGGCCTTTTGCCAGAGATCACAGAAAAATCCTGAATACATACTATACACTCTGCGGGAGCACACATGGGGAGGGGATCTCACGTTTCCACTGAACTGACATTACATTGATCATCTGAAGAGCTCCAATATGGGACAGATGCTTGATTAGCCTTATCTTACAAATTTCCAAGAAACGGAATATGACAGTTTGCAAGGGTAACTTGATCCCTGTGCTAGCAGTGGAGCTGTTGCATTATTGATTAACAAACTATATTGAGTCTGAATATCAGAGGTTATTTGACTATATGGACCAATGAAGAAACGACTGACACAGATTGTGCACAATCAGATCAAGTGGATACAAACTGTTGTAATGTACATAAATTAGAAGTACCAGAAGAAATGCCTGCTCCCACATCTTCCTGCCTGTGCACAGAGGTCATCTTTGGGGCCATTTTAAAGATCAAATGCTATGAAAGGGAGTAACCTTTATATACAATTTGGCAGAAATGGACATGGAAAATGTGATGGTTGGTGGTTCAGGAGGAGGAGGAACATAGGAAGCTGCCATATACTGAATCAGACCATTGGTCCATCTAGTTCAATATTGTCTACATACTGGCAGCGACTTCTCCAAGGTTGCAGGCAGGAATCTCTCTCAGCCTTATCTTGGAGAAACCAGGGAGGGAACTTGAAACCTTCTGCTCTTCCCAGAGTGGCTCCATCCCCTAAGGGGAATATCTTACAGTGCTCACACTTCTAGTCTCCCTTTCATATGCAACCAGGGCAGACCCTGCTTAGCTAAGGGTCATGCTTGCTACCACAAGACCAGCTCTCCTCCCAGGACCACCTCTCCTCCCTGGAGGGTGGGGGCAGAATTCCACACAGGAATAAATAAGGAATGTGCATGAAACAGATTTTGCGTTCTGTTTTGAGCTCGAAATGAAAAGCAAAATAGCCAAACAGCTGTTGAGCCAGCTGTTTCCACAGAACAACTCAGAATGTTTTGAGTGTTTCGGCCATAGGGAACAATGAGGAACTTGAAAAAACTAATTGTTCCCCATGGGTAGCTCCCAGGGAAACCAAAGTAGGCTGAATGGTAGGGCATGATGGGTGCTACCTACTACCCAACCCACCAAAAAGGGGGAAGGGGGCAAGCAAGTGATTTTTTAAAGAAGTTTTAACCTTTTCCCCAAATCCCCACAGGATCAGAGCTGAGAAAAGAAAATCACAAAATCAAATCTTCCTTCCTCCTGTCCCGATGTATCCTCTTCTTCAAGAGAGGCACAGTATAAGGGCTTTCTCTCTGCCTCCCAATCCCTTTGAATAAATTTTGATTTTGAAATTCCCTCCTTCTGCATTTCCCCTCCCTCCTCCGTCCCCTCCACCACCAATGCGGGCACAGTTGCCCATGTCAACACTTGATTTGTATGATAAGAAGCCAAGCAAGGAGATCACAAGCCAATCGGAAGCCAGTGCCAGAAAACCAATCAGCAAGGGGAAAGAAAACAGACTTGCAAAACAGTGCTCCGACATTGAAATGCTTCAGTCGAAATGGGGATTGTTTTGCTCCTAGCTCAAAACAGGCCCTTTATTTAAAGGGTGTTCCATTTCAAGCTTGAAACAATCGAGATGGCCCATTTCAAGTTGAGATGTTTAACCAGCAAAACATTCTGCACATCCCTAGCATAAATAAAAACGTATCAATCAATCAATATCTTTATTATGGTCTTTCACCAGCATAAGGCAAACATAAAAACTGTCATCAGAAGTGGAAGATTAAAACTATAAAATTATAGTTTTAAAACAGTCAATGCCTATGATGACCGTGAAGACAATGACTATAGAATCAGAAGATGATAATACTAAAATATATTGCTATCAAACTAAGAACTATTAAAAAACTATGAAATCGGTTCAAAATTTAAAAATTTGAAATGTGATAAGGTAAAAACATAGAAGGTAAGAGGTTAACAGCTATATTGTTAGAAACAGCCTATATCTGTGAAGACAGTTTGAAGGTGATAACATAAAAGTCATAGTATGCTGTAGGCTAAGATCTATAGAAAACTATAAAATTAGTTAAGATTAGATTTAAATTTTTAGTTAAAATTAAGATAAGAATTGTTGGGCTGGCAATGTGGACAATGTGAAGGAACTTGCTTCCATATGTGGTGGTCATGCGGGAAGGCAAAGGCCTTTTGGGATATGATATATAATGAGCTGAAGAAAAAAATTTAAATGACATTTCCTAAGAGGCCAGAATCCTCCTTGTTGGGAATAACTCAAGCAGAGTTCTCTAGAAGAAATTTAACTTTTTTAATGTATGCAACCACGGCGGCTATATGCGCAGAAATGGAAAGAAATGGAAAATGCACAGAATTTATATGCGCAGAAATGGAAAATGCCCTCAAAAGAAGACTGGTTGATAAAAATTTTGGAATATGTGGAGATGGCAAAACTTACAACACTTATAAGAGATGAAAACTTGGAATGTTTTAAAGAAGATTGGGAACCTTTCTTACTTTACTTAAAGAACTATTTTTCTAACGTGAACCTTTCAGCAGGGTTTGAAATTTAGTATCACAGCAGGTTGGGGTAGGGCAAAATCGAATTGTAAGGCGGAGTATATATGTTTTGTAATATTATAGCAATGGCTTATATGTATAGTTAACAAGAATCGCGCAGACTGGTAAGTGGGAAGTCAACATTTACTTAATTAAGTGTAACTTGATTCTTAAGATATTATAAAAAGCAATAAAATTTTAAAATTGCAAAAAAAAAAAATTGTTGGGCTGGCGAGCAGGAAGTTAGAGGCATCGGTACAGCCATGAGGCATTTCGGGCCTGATTAACTCTTGTCAGCAGTCAGGTCCCACGCCGAACTTGGCAACATGATGTGTTATGAGGGGGTTGCAGTCAGAACTGGCCTGTGCGACCTCGCAATCTTGCAAGCAGGGGGAGGATGAGAGTATGGGGGATGTCTCTATAAAATAGGCAGTGAAGGAGGACATACTCGGTGGTTTCAACTTGCCCAGTGTTGCAGGGGCACAAGCATTATGGGAAGGGGATATCCCTATATCTTCCATCTAGAACAGATGACGGGAGGGTGCTGCAGCATGCCAGGGTGAAGGCTCTTCTGTTGTTAGGGACCTCTACCTGCATAAGATATGCAGCGGGTGTCACTATGTACGCTAGGCTTTCAGTGATGGGGAGGTTTGGGGCACTGCCTAAATCAGTTTGGCATTCTGCATCCATTATGCATTGTTTAAGTGTCCTGGCCTGCTCATATCCCAGAGAAAGTAGGTGAGGCAGGGAGAGCCCAAGTGATGATAGTTTTGCCAGCAGAGTTTGCTTCCATCTGGATTGGTATCCATCCTCCAGCGTTAAAGGGGCTAGGCCCTTTGGGAAAGCGAATAGTCTTAGCCAGAAATTATGGGCAGCGATACTCTGGCCTCCACTTTCACTAGGCCTGCCTCTAGTCGTAGACTGGCACTGGAGACACAGCAGGGTGCCTGGAATACTGCTCTTAGGAATTTGGATAGGATGAGGTCCAGGGGGGTGATGTTGGAGAAGGGACCAAGCTGGAGCCCATGCACCATCTTATGCCAGCGACTTGGCCTCAAATAGTTTAAGGGCTGCAGGTATGTAGTAGCATCTTTTTGTCCGAAAGAATTTTAAGATGGCTGCAGTGCTTCTCTGGGCATTTTGGGCAGCATGGCTGTTGGGAGGCTTCCTGGTGCCAGATGCATGAAAGACTACCCCCAGGTATTTAAAGCATTAGACCTGCTTGATAGTGTCCTCTTTATGCACCAGGAGTGTGGCTTTGGTCTCCTGGCAAAGACCATGATTTTGGTTTTCGTTTGTTTCCAGAAGGTCCTCCTAACAGTAATGTGTAAGAGCCCCCACAGCTGTTCTAAGTCCTATGGGGGTCCTGGAGAGAATGGCCGCATCATCTGCATAAAACAGAATGGTGATGTGTTTCTCTGCCAGTTTGGGTGAGTGGAAGACTAGATTATTGGACCACCATGGCATTTATATAGAAGTTGAATAGGAGCGGGGCGAGTATGCAGCCTTGTTTGATACTCTTAAAGGTGGGAACGGCCCTTGACAGATAACTTTGGGGGCTGCATCAGACTTTCAGGGATGTGCCATCATGGAGGATATGAATGAGAGAGCAGGTGCTGATTGATTGAAGAGGATTCCAGCTTTCCCCACAATCAGGCTCAGGAGATGGCGTCAATGGCGTCATAGACTTGAGGCCTATGAAGGTTGCATACAGGAAGACTGTGAGTGGAGTATTTCTCAATTAGGTGCTGAAGTACTAGGCATAGGGCAATGGTGGATTGTTCCTCCCTGAAGCTGGCCTGCTCCTCTGCTGGGAGGTTTTCTTGTTCCAGCCAGTTTCTATGTTTCCAGTCTAGGTGTGGGGTGTGGAGCTTGCTTATAGTGCTGAGCAGGCTGATGGGTCTGTAGTTTGTTGGGTCATCCTTCCTACCTTTTTTAAAAAATGGGCACAATGACTGCTAGCCCCCAGTCCCTAGGGATATGACCATGCTTGTCAATGAATGTAAACAGCAAGGCCAGAGTGGGAGACCACCATGCTGAGTTGTTTTTAATTAGCTCAAGGGTGATTAGATCATTACCAGGAGCCTTCCCAGGTCTTAGCTGAGAAATCAGATCAATAACCTCTGCTGGTGAGCCATAACCTCTGCTGGCCAGGCAGGCAGGTACTCTATTTCTTGCCAAGGGCATCCGAGGTCCCCTACTTCTTCTCTGTACAGTTCACTAAAGTCCCTTTCCCAGACCTTTGGTGTAATATACTGTAGCTGTCCAGATGTGTCCGGCTGAGGTGATCCACGGTGATGTGCCAGAATAGGGCCAAGTCATTGGTCCTGACTGCTTGGATGAGATGTGACCAGGAATCTTTTGTGGCATCCCTTTTCTTGTAGTTGTTTATATTGTCTCTTTTGCTTAAGAAGGTCCTGCACAGTCCCTGGTCCTATGTTGGTTTTATAGGCATTGTAACTGGCAATGAGCTTTTTTTATTTGTTTGTTTCAACACATTCTAGGTCAACCCATCGTTTGGAGCGGTGCAGACATGGTTTGGGGCAAGCAGTGTTTTCATGAGTTGGATGTTTTTGTAGTTCCTGCACTAGGTTGCTATAGTCCTCTAGGATTGAGGTGGAGGGCTTTGCAGAAAGCAGGGAAAGCAGGATGCGTTGAAAGTGTTTTGAGGTGAATTGTTCTGTCATTGCTTTGTCCAGTTGGGGGGACCATTTGAAGTGGCAGGCTCTTCCCCCTGGTAGAATTTGTGGCTGATATAGTGCTTCGGTGTGGTGTTGCTGAACAAAGGGTTTTAGGCACAGGGAGACTGGGAAGTGATCACTGTCAAATTGGGGGATGACTTGCAAACTGGAGCAGGTTTCCAGAGACAATTACATAGTCAATGACACTCATTTTCGAATTTGCCTAGAAGGTGAATTTGGTGGGGTAGCCATTTTCGAGAGAGCCATTTAGGATGCATAGGTTATGTCTGTTAGTCAGGATCCTGCATAGTCTGACTTCTTATCTTTCAAGTAGTGTGTGAGGGGGAGAGCATCTGCTTCAGGTTTAGGTGGGCAGCACTGATAGTGTGCATAAAGAACATCATCGTGAGGGCCTAATCTGGCATTAAGATCGCCACCTACCACTGTTGGGTAAGGTAGAGAGAAGGTCAGTTAAATAGCTTTCCAGTTCAGGCCACAGTTTCCTGAACTGGGACTTCTGTCTTGGTGAAGGGAGGGAGGTGTTGTTTACTAGTAGAGTACAATGTCTGAAGCGGATTGTTACGGCTAAGGCATGTTGTTTCAATGAGGAGAATCTTACTGATGTAGCATGCAGGGCGACAGAAACTAGCGTTGGCTTCTGCTCCCAATGAATGTCTGCTGAAGCCATTGAGTGAGTATGAGGTTTTTGGATGTCTCGGTTTCCTGCACCATTATGACGTCGTGTTTGGAGATGGTTTATGAAGGATATATCCCTGCAGCTGGAGTGCCAACATGCCGTGTTCCAGGTGGACATATGGTCCCCATCCCTTGATCCCCCAGGGCCTGCATGTGGCAACTGCAGCTCTTGAGGTAGTGCGGGTGATGTGGGCACCCCTTCCTTTAAGCTTGCTACATCCATGTAGACTGCCTGAGGCTCTTCAGCATTGGGAGGGAACCCACATGGAGATGTTATAGCTGCAAGCTCAGAGGCTAACTTTCTTTGAGCATTCCTTGCATTCCTTGCTTTGAGCATAAACTTGAATCAGTGTCAGCCTCTTTGTACCCTTTGCTTTGGTCTGCTGTACTGCCCTGCTTGAATCAACTTTGTGAAGGCGGTGTTGTTCTGTGATCTTGCTAGTATCATTCATGCAATAGAGTAAAAGGAATCCTTTGGGTATGAAAAAAGCTAAAACCGTTCATATCAGTTTGTGCCTGAAATATAGAGACACATTGTTTCTAAAAATGTGTAGCTAGATGGATCTGGATTGGAATGTGGAATAGTTGTGGTTCTCTGATTCTGCAGTTCTACAGCACTTCAGTGCAAAAATTTGCTTTTACACTTTGAAAACCTGCTGATGCCTTGCAGGGGGAAATGTGTTTAGGCAGTTGCCTTTGCCTTTGGCTTTTGCACTCCAGTTTGGTTTCCTTTTCCATTTTATATGTTAGGATTCTCCTTTGTAGTGATCCCTTGTGAAACATTTTTCTTCCTTTGGGTTGCCATAGTTTGGGTTTATGTAATTAATTTCTGCTTGGGGATTTCAGCCACAATAGGAAGCAGTCCAATATAGAAGGCAGGAGCTCGTGGGTTGTGCTGCTATCTTTTTGCCATCTTGGCCACTCCCACAAACATATCATCTCTGTCCATTTATTCTAAAGCTCCCAAAATGTTTCAGATTATCTCAATGCATCCTTAATACATATAAAGTTACGTTGACTGTATCAGTAAACAAATGTTTAGACAAAGGCATGTTCACTACTTTACCAGGCAAACAGTATTATAAACCAGTATTGCAGACATATGCATTAGCAACTTGATTTAGGATTAAGTCATAAGTCTTTCCACTTCTATAAGCAATGCATCACCAGAATGTAGCCCTTGGCTGATGGATCTTCAAAGTAAAGTTACTTTGATTGTTCAATTAGTGGAAGTGAGAAGGAGAGAAATCCATCCTTGAATAATATCCTCAATTACCGGATAGTACCATCAAGCCAGGTGCGTAACAACGATCGGGCAAGGGGAGACAGTTGTCTGGGGGCCCCACTGCCTGGAGGGGCCCCCCAGAGGCACCTCACGTGACTCCCCATTGCCCCCTGCCCAGCCCCATAGCCTCTCAGCCACTTGCCCTCTTCGCCGTCTCTCCAGCTTGTTCCGCTGGCCGGCAATCGAGGCAGCAGACAAGCTGCAAAGAGCTCCTTTTCTCCCGCCTCTCAGCTGATCGGCGGGTGGGCGGGGCTTCCACGGAGGCCTCCGTGTAGGCCGCAGTGAAGCCTGAACTCGAGTAGGGCCCAAGCCAGCCAGGAAGGAGGAGGCAGCCAGAGTGGCCACCACTGGTCTCTGCAGCAGACCCCTTGCTGCCCTGCCCAGCCCAGCATTTGCCAGGTAGAGTGTGAACTCCTTTTTGTGGTTACCTCCCCCCCACCCCGCCCGGATATATAGGCATCTGCTTGCCATAGGGCTTTGATATGGGGGGGGGGGGAAGGGACTGAGAAATATTTATTTTGAAACAGCTTGGAAAATTTGCTGGCTTAAAAAAAAACTATCTAAAAAGTCCTATAAGTGGCTTGTTTCATGGCAGAAAATTACAAAAACTTCTGGAAGAGACAGTATTATATTTATTTTATTCATTCATTCATTCATTTATAAATGCACTTATGTTCAAGTTGTTTTGCAACCCAGAAGGTCTGAGTGAGAACTGTGAAGCATGTGTGGTGCTTTTATTTTATTTTTCTTGTGTGTGAACTGCTCCCCAATAACTTGCAGGGACTTCAGTGTAAATCTGGCCAACATGTGAATGCAGCACCTCCATTCCAGAGGAGATGTGTGTTAAAGGGCTTTAAAAGCCTCCTGTGAAAAACCTCCTGGAATCAAACTTGACTGAATTTGTTCAGAATTCTGAGAAAACAGACATAGGCTCACACTGCATGGTTGAAAGTCTCCTTTGCTAATCTGCAGCGAGGGGCCCATTTTAATCATTCATCTTTCTAGTGTGTTCTAGGCATTAAAAGTAAAACAAATGTATAGTACTCAACGTATATCACTATATATTGTGACGTGTGCGTGTGTGTATTCAGTGAAATGTATTTCCAGGCAGCATACTTATTTTGGAATATCAGACTTAAATCCTTGGGGGCCTGGGGTGTGTGGAGGCCCTGGACTTTGAGTGGGGGGGGGGGGGCCCATTTTAAAATCTCGTCTCTGGGCCCACTCCAACCTTGCTACGCCCCTGCATCAAGCTTATATTAACAATGTAATATAAGGCTTCTTGTATGATCCTCATTTTAAAAATATGAACATAGGTAATGCAAGGTCCTTCTAGAAAGAATAATGAAAATTCAGCCAGTGTGGTCAAAATCATTTTTAAAATCCCCCAAACAGAGACAAACACTTGTTTTAACAGCACCAAGGTTAAATGTCAAGGCACTCCTTGAAAGAGTAAAATGAATGCTGTTCCCTTTCATTTGGAATAGTGTGTTGTTCTAGTTTGGCAACATCCTCCAATATACTCTGATCAACCGCCCTGAGCCATTTTTGGAAGGGTGGTATAGAAATAGAATAGATAGATAGACAGATTAATAATTCCACTTTCTGGAAGATGCTTATATGCACAGAGAAAGGTATAGATAGATATTCTGTGTTTCTTTATTGAATGATTATTCTTTATTATTACAAGGACATGAGAATTATACTCATGTCCTTGTAATAAAAACAAAAAACAAAAAAACCATCTCTTGTACATGTAGGGTATTTGACCTTTCAGTAATTTATTTCCTATTTGTTTGTCATCCTGAACTGTGACTAAACTAGGATTTCCCCTTGTGTACTTAAGAGAATCAATTACTGAAAAGGTTGGATTTAATAACTTTTAAATCATGTTTTGCAACAAATGCCTTTCATTTAGCTGTTGGTTTGCTACAATAGTTTGTTTCTTAGACTTGTACATTGAACAGTGACCTGTCTATTGCTTTGATGGCTAAGTTAATTCACTCAATATCCTGAGTGAGAGTCTGAAGGAAAGAGGTTTTGGGGTTTTTTTACATCAGGAAAGTTAACTGAAGCAATCATACAGTTTTATATCATTCTATACTAATACAGGAGCACAGAGTTGAAAGATAATAGCCTCCTTTGGACATCACGCCAAACCGGAGGCAACTATGCCAGAGATTTGGGTTTGTGGTTGTCCAAATGTGGGAAACCTCAGTTCCGTCAGAAAAGTGACCCGAGGTTCCTGACCACAAACCTGATTTGACACCCATGGTTCCTCTTCAGTATTGCCGCCAAGACTTCTGGTCAGAAAGTGGCGGCATGTCGTCTGAAGGCTGCCTGTGGTTGTAACCGGAGTTGAGGGTAGGAAGCTCCTCCCTCTCCTCATCTCCAATTGGCTGCAGCGGCTGTCCTTCATGAGAAGGAGGAAGCCTGTACAGTCAGTTCGTTCCCTCTTTCAGGCTCCCAGACTCAAAATCAGGATTGTCTGGGAGCGCAGAGGAGGGAATGGGGGCAGTTATGTGCAAAGGTGGCCATTTGGGGTGGCATTATCCCTTAGAAGCTGATAATAGCTTCTAAGAACTTTTCACAATGGAGATTCTAACACTTTCCAGACAACCTGTTTGATGGTCCAATTGTTAGTGTAAAATTTTTGTGTCAGTGTTGATCTATTACTACTGTTACCTCAATGGCCTTAGTATAGTTTGCTATCTATTCAAATGCCTCAAAATTGCTTTCAGATCTCCTGCTTAATCTTCTTTAATCTTCTCTGAAGAAACATGGCCAGTTCCTTTAGTGTTTCCCTCCATACCTCCTCTTCAAAAGAGAGACTCCTGCCTGCAGCACTGGAGAAGCTGCTGCCAGTCTGTGTAGATAATACTGAGCTAGATGGACCTATGGTCTGACTCAGTATATGGCAGCTTCCTATGTTCCAACGTTAAAACTAGTAGTGATCTGATATTGGGGGACAAGGAAGACAGCATTTCATGAGCATTTTTGCCCCCATTAAAGCTCTCCCTTTCATCCATTGTTCACCCTCTTTTGTGAAAGAGTGCAAATCACAAGTGGGGTGGAAGATGGAACATGTCCTCATTGCTGAAGATGGAACATGTGGAAGATGGAACATGTGGAAGATGGAACATGTCCTCATTGCTGAAGCAGCTGGGCTGAAACTCAGTTGCCACAATCGAGTCAAACGCAAGTCCTCAGTTCTTACACCTCCATCATTCACTCAAATTGACAGAGAAGTGATCCTGTTGATGCCCTGGTGGAGAACTGGAACAGCAAGCTCACCAGGGCAGTAGACATGATCACACCTAAGCATCCTCTCTGACCCGCTTCAAAATTGGCCCCTTGGTGTAGGGAAGAACTACGGGGGCTGAAGCGGCAAGGTAGAGGACTGGAGCGCAAGTGGAGGAAGACTCAACTCGAATCCGACAGATTACAACATAGAGCACATTTGAAGATCTATGCTCGGGCTATATGGGCGGCAAAGAAGCTATTTTTTTCGGCCCATATTGCATCCACAAGTTCACGTCCGGTGGAATTGTTCAGGGTTGTGATAGGGCTAGTGAGGGCCCCTCCTCCCTTGAATCAGAATTTGGAACCATCTATTACATGCTGTGATGTGTTTAATGATTTCTTTGTGGATAAAATCTCTCGTATTCGGGCCAACTTGGATTTTGACCCCATGATTACTGTAGTGTCTGGATCGGAGGTGCCCAGTGACTCCTCTGATGTGGTTAGGCTGGATCAGATTCAGTTTGTGATTCATGAGGATGTGGACAAGCTGCTTGGAGTGACGCAGCCTACCACCTGTTCTCATGACCCTTGTCCAATGTGGCTAATACTATCTGGCAGGGGGGTTGTAGAAGGCCTGCTAGAGATCATAAATGCTCCTCTGAGGGAGGGCAGGATGCCTCCTTGCCTTAAGGAGCCAGTTACTAGACCACTTCTGAAGAAGCCTGCCTTGGATTCCTCAGAGTTGAGCAACTACAGGCCTGTCTCAAACCTTCTGTGGCTGGGCAAGATAACTGAGAGGGTGGTGGCCTCCCAACTCCAGACTGTCTTGGATGAAACTCATTATCTAGACCTATTTCAGACCGGCTTTCGGGGAGGCTATGCAGTGGAGATGGCCTTGGTCAGTCTGGAATGATATCCAATTGGGAATTGATAGAGGAAGTGTGACTCTGTTGGTCCTTTTGGACCTCTCAGCGGCTTTCGATCCTATTGACCATAGTATCCTTCTGCAGCATCTGAGGGGGTTGGGAGTGGGAGGCACTGCTTTTCAGTGGTTCCACTCTTATCTCTCGGGCAGATTCCAGATGGTGTCCCTTGAGGACTGTTGTTCTTCAAAAACTGAACTTCAGTATGGTTTCCCTCAGGGCTCTGTATTGTCTCCGATGTTGTTTAACATCTACTTGAAACCGCTGGGAGAGATCATCAGGAGATTTGGTGCAAGGTGTTTTCAGTATGCTGATGACACCCAAATCTATTTCTCCACATCAGCACCATCAGGACAAGGCATAACCTCCCTAAATGCCTGCCTGGAGGCAGTGATGGGCTGAGTGATAGGTAACAAGCTGAGGCTGAATCCAAATAAGACGGAGGTACTTATTGTGTGGGGTCGGAACTCGGGAGATGATTTTGATCTGCCTGTTATGGATGGGGTCACCCTTCCCCAGAAGGAACAGGTGCGCAGTCTGGGGGTGCTTCTGGACACAAAACTCTCTCTGGTGTCCCAGGTTGAGGCAGTGACCAGAAGTGCCTTTTATCAGCTTCAGTTGATATGCCAGCTGCATCCATTTCTTGAGATAAATGACCTCAGAACAGTAGTACATGTGCTGGTCACCTCCAGACTTGACTACTGCAATGCGCTCTATGTGGGGCTGCTTTTGTACATAGAGTTTGTGTAGACTGGAAACTGCAGTTGGT
Source organism: Hemicordylus capensis (assembly GCF_027244095.1). Taxonomy (NCBI): domain Eukaryota; kingdom Metazoa; phylum Chordata; class Lepidosauria; order Squamata; family Cordylidae; genus Hemicordylus; species Hemicordylus capensis. The sequence goes on from NC_069657.1 coordinate 255,947,991, forward strand.
CCAGAATGCAGCAGCCAAGTTGGTCTCTGGATCATCTTGGAGAGACCATATTACTCCCATCTTAAAAGATTTACACTGGCTGCCAATAAGGTTCCGGGCAAAGTACAAGGTTTTGGTTATAGCCTATAAAGCCCTAAACAGTTTGGGCCCTGGGTAATTAAGAGAAAGCCTTCTTTGCTATGAACCACACCGCCCATTGAGATTATCTGGAGAGGTTCGGCTGCAGTTGCCACCGGCTTGTCTGGTGGCTACTCAGGGATGGGCCTTCTCCATTGCTGCCCCAAGGCTTTGGAACATACTTCCTGCTGAAATAAGAGACTTCCTATCTCTTACAACTTTTAAAAAGGCAGTCAAGACGCATTTGTTCACCCAGGCTTTTAATTAGACATTGTTTTAACTGTGTTTTAATAGTTTTAACATTTTAAATTTTAATGTGTTAATCTTTTTATTGGTTTTTATTTTTTTGTAAACCGCTCAGAGAACTCGCGTTTTGGGCGGTATAAAACTGCGATATGTAAATAAATAATAATATTTTTTGGAAAGTGGGGTGGGGGGTGGGGGGATCACATCCAAAGACCATGCCTGTGATCTTCATGTGGTCAGTTGAATTTGTGAAAAGGGCTCTGCATGCATACAGTACCTCTGTGCAGACATAGAGACTTCCCAACAGTCCATTTTTCCCAATGGCACTGAAGCCCCTTCAGACCTATGAGGGTGAACACATAAAGGCACTTTTGGTGAATGAATGGTCAAGAGCATGTCCAAAGGAAATAGTTCCATCAGGGGTTTGATGCAGAGTACACTGACATCAAAGACAGGCAAGGTCCTGCTTCCCCCTCAACGTGTTTGGTTTATGCATGGAAGGAAATGACTGAACTGAGCTGTAACTGAATAGTTGGAGCAGCCTGTGGATGCAGAGGATCTAAATCTACATCTTCATCTTACGTTAGAGAAGGATGAAAATCTTGCTAGCCTAGTGCACAATGAAAATGTCTGCACAATGTGGAAAAGCAGGAACCATTGTTCTGGTGACCTGTTCAATAGAGGTGTGCTCCCTTTTCCCTTTTAAATTCCACTTGAGAGCAAATGGAGGGCTTCATTTGCCCTAAATTATGCTATGACATCGCCAGATTTGATTGGCTGCATGGTGCCATGACATCATGTTTACTCCTTGCCTGGCTGAAATAACACACAAAAGAAGACCTTTCCAGTTTAAAAAAAAATGTGCTGAAGCAGCAGCATATAGGGGAACCGTGGCTGTAAACAGGCATGAAAAATACACGCTTTTTGGTGAACATTTACACACACACCCCAACAGCTTTCACAGCAAATTAGTAAGACCTTTAAGGACATTCTTTTGTAACTGTTGTAAAAGACTTACAAGTCCATTTTTCAGAAAGCAAAGCCTGTTTTTGATCCCGGCACTCAAGAACACAGCACAAAATTCATGGGCTTGTTCCTCATTACCAGACAAACTTACGATACCCAAGTCACTTTGGGATCCACTTTAATTGCTACCTTGCAATTTAAGATCACTGAGATAATGAATCTCTTGTGACTTGGAGCCAATCATCATATATTTCCCATGGAGGCCCACTGGCACCAAGCAAAATGTTTGTTTTCTTCCTATTGGGCAAATCAAAGGAACCCTTAATTACACAGAACTTTGATTAGACTTAATGGCCCATTACCTGTCCAGGAAACAACACATTAAGCCTGGCCAAAAGGGAAAAAAAAAACAGATTATTGGGCCAATGGAGTTGACAGCTTATTTCTTGGCTGAAACAATTTAAACAGAATAAAGGAATCATTATACTTAATTCTCTTAGCCAGCCACCAGCCATGCGTAGGGATGTGGCAAGGCTATGCATGCCAGCGAGGGAGGCACCTGATTGGCTGGGCGCCGGTTGGCTGCTGTTTGCCGGACTCATGGCAGCGAGGAAAAGCGGGCGAGGCAGTGACGGGCCCAGCCACAGCGGCAGGGAGGCGGCGGCGAGCCCGGCCATGGCGGGGAGGCAGCGGCAGGCCCAGCCATGGCGGGGAGGTTGCGGCAGCGGGCCTGGCTGCGGCAGGGAGGCAGCAGCAACAAGGAGGTGGCAGTGGGCCCGGACACCAAGGTGAGGAGACGGCGGCAGAAGAGAGGGGACAGGCTGGCTTGAATGCCGGCCAGAAACCGAGGTGGGGGGATGGGACAGGGTTAGGGTTAGGGTTTATTAGAGACACCCGGGGAAAGAGGGCGCAGACGTTCTGCACCGGGTCTGCTAGTAGCTTTATAATAGGATTTGTTGTAGCTTAAAAAAAGGAACCAATATAACTGTATACATTTTTTGCCACAATTCACAGTAAGAGAGTCATTGTGGGTTAGAGGACGGACAATTAGTTGTCAACCAAAGTGCCTTGAGTTCAGATCCCAGCTCAGACAACAGGTGGTCTTGGGCAAGTCACTCAGTCTTAGTTCCTTGAAGTTCCTTAGTTCCTGTAAAATGATAACATTAAGGATCTTTGACAAAGGGTTGTCATGAAGCTAAGCAAGACAAGGATTGTAAAGCACCTTGTATACTAGGGATGTGCAGAACGTTTCAATGGCAAAGCATTTCAACTCAAAATGAACCATTTTGAGCTCCAAACAGAACTTCCCCCCAAACCCCTGTAGGCTCCTATGGGGATCCATGGAGAACAATGGGGTGTTTCCAGTTTCCTCATTGTACCCTAGGGCCAAAACACTCAAAAAATTTCAAGTTGTTTCATCAAAAGAGCTGGCTTGACTGCTGCTTCAGCCGTTTTGCGTTTTTTTTCAAGCTGAAAATAAAATGCAAAATCTGTTTGGTGCACATCCCTATTGTGCACAATATATGTTTTGTGAGAGTAACAACTAAAGTACACAGAAAATTAGTAGAGCCTGATAAAACCAGAATAGACCAATTCACAGATGAATTAGAGCTGTTATTGCTTTCAGAGGTGTAAGCCAGCCAGGGGTGCTCTTACCCCTGGACTTCTGGGGTGGAGTCCATGGCCTCCATACACCCTGGGGGCCCCCCAAATCCTCTTTAGTCAATCCTGGGTGGTGTGGTCACCACTGGCCCACACTGCACTGGGTGTCCAAGTGTGATTGTGACCTGTGCTGGGTGCTTTAGAGACAGAGTGGGAATCAAAATATTTGGGATGAGCATGTGTTGAAATGTTTCTCTTAATGAATATCTGCATAAATATACCTGTTCAGTTGCTGTTTCTGTCCTCAAGAACACACATGTTAAAAATACAGTGTTTGTGATGGTCTTTGTGTGTAGCAGGATGATGCTTAACTTGCAGCGGGGGGCTCCAGCACCAACATTGAACTGGGGTGGGTAGGTTCGGTTTTGCTCGAACTGCCCCCCCATTTGGTTCGAATTCGAACTCAACTAGAACCGGTTCTAGAGAACCACCTTGAGATTTTTATACTAGGTGGTATATAAATTCAAATAGATAGATAGATAGATAGATAGATAGATAGATAGATAGATAGATAGATAGATAGATAGATGTTCTTCATAGAGTATAATGGGGACTTGAACTGGCCCATTATTCCCTATGCAGAGCAACAAGGGGCACAAATCTGGGACAGGTGGTAGGCATCCATGGGTGCTAACAACCACCAAAACCTCAAAGCAATAGGACACTCCTGCAATTTTTAATGAATTTTTGAATATTTTTCAATATTTTGCATCTTCCCTATAGGGAATAATGGGAATTTGGGGCTGCTGCATCTGCCTCATTGGGCGGTGCCCAGGTACCCCAAAAGTGGGTTTGGGGGCAAGGCAGGTCAGTACACAACTCCCCCCTAAAGTCCCAAACCAATGAGGTTCATGATTTTTTAAAATGATTTTTAAAATATATTTTGCCATCTCTTCAATGAATGCATGGACTCCAGTAAGAAATCCAACCTGTTTGTGACCTGACATAGTGACCTGTGTGTGAACTGCTCCACAATCTGCATTGCAAGATGTACTCAGTCAAATGTGGCTGAAGTTGCTCTAGCTGAGCTTATGGCTATGGTTGCTGCTAAGTAAGGTTGCTGCTGCGGCAGTTGTTGCAATGCTAGGAAGTATCATAAGGAGTCATAATTGTGTGTGTGAGAGAGAAAAATTTGTGGCAGTGATGATGTTACTGCAGTGTAGGCACTGTGGCTGACAATGGATTCTGGGTTAGTGATTCTTTTTTAGCAATTTTTGGACTGTGTTTAAATTGTTTGTATTCTGTTTTGGGAGGGACAGACTCCCATTTATTGTGTCTTTACAGTGTTTTTCAAGACAGGGTTGCAAACTGCAATGCAAAACTGTCCCAACCATAGGGAGCAATGGGGAAACTTGAAACACCCCACTGTTCCCCATGGGAACAGTGTCTCCTAGGGACACCAAAGTAGATTCTGTGGTAGGGCATGATGGGTTCTAACTACCACCCAACCCACAAAAGAAATAGGCAAGCAGGCAATTTTAACCTTTCCCCAAAGCCTCCATAGGACCCTATGGAGTTTTTGGGGGAAAGTTAAAAAATTAAAAAAAAATTGCTCACTTGCCCATTTCTTTTGTGGGTTGGGTGGTAGGTAGCACTCATCATGCCCTACCACACAACCCACTTTGGTGTCCCTAGGAGCTACTCATGGGGAACAGTGGGGTGTTTCGAGTTTCCCCATTGCTCCCTATGGCTGAATCACACAAAACATTTCAAGGTTTGTTCTGTTACTGAGATAAGCTATATTGGAAGAAGATGAGCATGGTTTTAAAGTTGGAGGAAGGAACATCAATAACCTTCGCTATGCTGATGACACCACTCTGATAGCTGAGAATGAGGATGATCTGCAAGCTCTAGTAATGGAGCACAGTGAAAAAATGGGACTACAACTAAATGTAAAGAAGACTAAACTAATGATAGCGGGTACAGCAACCAGCCTCAGAATTGATAATGAAGACATTGAAGTGGTGGATAGCTTGTGCCTTTTAGGATCGAACATCACCAGTAAAGAATCCAGCAGTCAAGAAACATGCTTCAGACTAGCAATTGGTAGGGTTGCAATGACTGCCTTGGAAAGGATATTTAGATGCCGTGACATGTATATACCTACAAAGATTAAAATTGGTCAGACAATGGTTTTTCCCGTGGCACTCTATGGATGCGAAAGCTGGACTTTGAAGAAGCAAGATAGAAAAAGTATTGATGCTTTTGAATTTTGGTGCTGGAGAAGACTTTTGAGGATACCATGGACAGCCAGGAAAACAAACATATGGAACATAGAACAAATCAATCCAGAATTTTCACTCAAGGAACAAATGACCAGGCTCAAACTAACATACTTCGGACACATTATGCGAAAACCCAGCTCTCTTGAGAAGTCCATAATGCTGGGAAAAGTTGAAGGAAAGAGAAGAAGAAGAAGACCAGCAGGAAGGTGGATGGACTCGATTACGACAGCAATGAATGCACCACTGAGAGACTTTAAAGGCCAATTTGAAGACAGATAATCCTGGAGAGAATCTATCTATGTGGTCGCTAACAGCCAACACAGACTTGATGGCACTTAATCAATCAATCAATTAATCAATCTGTTGAAACCACCGGGTCGACTGCTGTTTCAACGAAATATTTTGAGGATTTTGTCTTTTGTTACAAGCTCGAAAGAAAATGCAAAATCCATTTCACATTTGCCTCCAAAATCCAAAATCACATTTGCCTCCCCCCACCCCAGAAGGGGATTTCAAGATTGGCATGTTGTTGGCTGGTTCTTTGCTGTACAGCAACCGCTTGAAGAGGGTGATCTAACCATCACTTCCTTCTATGGAGGAAGAAGCTTACCCTGAGCCAGGGAGGTACTGATGATCCAACCAGTTACTGCCCAACCTTCTCCAGCTTGGCTTCACCAAGGGAAAAGAGTCAAGACTGCATGACCACACCATCAAGGACCCACAGTACAAAAACTGTTCCAAGCAAATGCAACAAGCAGCTGCCTTTTTAGCAGAGTGATTACTGGCTATCTTCACTATTTAATTATTTAAAATTTTTATTTAAGCACGTCATTCTGTTAAATTAATGCAAGTGAGCTTCTTTTATATTAATTAGTTACATGTCTGCACCTTTTTGTTCACACTCTGAGCAATCAGAAATGCTTTTCTTAACCGCCATCTGAAAGTGTTCACTATTATTCTAAGCAATTGCATTGGGGACATGAACAGATAAATTCAAGCCAAGATAATTACCGGATAATTTTTGGTTCTGGTTTGGTTTACAAAGATAAGCTTATGAAATTTCTGTGATTCACCAATCAGGGTAAATAAATGTGCTTTGCAGTTGGTGCTATATAAAACTGCCTCATTAAGAAAAAAATGGCCAAAATTCAAGTAAAATTCATTCATCTCTGCCTCTTGAGCTCTGCAAGACTATTATCCCAGCCCAATTTAAAAAGAAGCTATTTAGATGTCATCATTTTTCCAGAGGGAAAATTGCATAAAATAATCAGCTCTTTAAGCCATGCAGTCTTCATCTCCTTTGAATTCCCCCAAATAGTATACACTGCAGGCACTTTCTTGGCTAAACCTAGGTTACCATCTTTTGGTTCCTATTTCCTAAATAGCAGCTCTTTCTTCCCTCCATTCTTCTTTCTTCCTCAACGTCAACCTTAGCTCTGTGCAAACATTCACAGTGTGTGTACGATGAACACGGGGGTGAGAATCATGCCCGCTAGTGATGCCCCCAAACTTCACCCACAGGAACCTGTGCACATCAAGTCTATATAGACAATCTACCCTCCATATTTACAAGGTATCGATTGCATGTTCAGAGACTACATGTGTAGGTCCCTATGCAGACATGATCTTGAACATGTAGAGACATTGGGAGAAGCCAGTAGGCATGATCCAAACCACCTGTACATGCTTCAAATATCTGCACAGCCTCTTATCAATACCATGTACTCAGAGGTGCTCTTACCCCTGGACTTCCAGGCCGAAGTCCAGGGCCTCCACAGCCCCTGGGGCCCCCCAAATCCTCTTTAGTCTGTCCCAGATGTTGTGGTCACCCAGCCGAGCATGATGATGCTTAATTTGCAGTGAGTGGGGACTCCAAAGGCCTCTAGGTCCAGGCTCCAAAATTACCTAGGTGCACCTCTGCATCTACTGCGGTTTGTAAGTCCTGTGGCCACCCAGCATTTTCTAGGAGTGTGAAAAAACATCCTGAGAGGTCCAGAAGCCAATAGAATCCATGATCCATATAAAAACCCATTCATTTCATTGTTCCATTTCTATACCACTTTTCATTAAAATAACCCCCAAGCTGTTTACAATATAACTAAAACAATATACAATTAAAATACAAATTAAAAGTACAAATATTAAATATAAAAATGATATATCTCTATTTTAAAGTTTTAAAACCTACATAAAACAGTAACACAAAAAACACAAAGCAGCAGTAGTAATTTAAAAAAAAAACCCACACCAAAAACCTGTACTCTCATATGTGAAGAGCCTAGGTGAAGAGCTTCATTTTTACTTGTTTACAAAAAACTGTGATGGAGGCTGAGGAGCGGATGCCAGCCAGGCGAGCATTTGGCTTCCCTTGAAAATTCTCAGCTGTTTCACCTTGGACAGGCCCCTGAAATTTGCTTTGAATTTCACTTTGTGTGGAATGTTGGCACTAATCCTAGCGACAACATGACTTAAGACCATCTGCTACAATTCTGAACCCCATTAGTGAGTATGTATATGCAGATCCTTGGTTGTCAGGAGCCCAAATCACCTGTTATATTCAATGCACATACAATATGTGTACAGTGCACACAGTTATTCACATGTTAAGTTAAATGCATATACAGCAGCACACTTCCTATCTCTATCCTACACTTGAGAGGGTCTGCACCAATGTTCCCTCCAACAGGGTTGGAGGTATGTTGTTGACTATGTTGGAGGTATGTTGTTGACTACAACTTTCATAATCCCCATGCAAAGGCTATTGCAGCTGGGGATGCTGGGAGTTGTAATCAAGAACATCTGGGAATCCCTGGTAGAGGGAACACTAGTCTGCACCCAGGTTCACCTTTTAAATGATCACAAAAACATGTACATGTGTACAGACACCTGAATGCATCTACAACATAATGGCTGGATAGGAGTAGGATAATTTAGGATCCTATGGAATTTTGCTTACAGGGTTGGCATTGCCCAGGAGAAGAATCCTGTGAAACATGATGAAAAGTTCTTTACTTGCACCTTTTCTTTTGCTGGGCAGACCCAAGTTCAAATCCTCATTCAGCCATGGAACTCAACTGAGTGACTCTAGGCCAGTCATGTATCTCTCAGCCTAACCTACCTCGCAGGATTGTTGTGAGGATAAACATAACCATGTACACTACTCTGGACTTCCTGGAGGAACCGTAGGATAGAAATGTGATAAGAAAGGAAAAACAATCTTTTAAAAGGCAATTTATGTGCAAGCTTATGATGATGGCATGCATGACGGTGGCAGTTTTAAGGTTACCATACTAGCAGCAACTTACTCTATTTTGCAGTTCCTTGCTTTAGGCCATTTAAATTGCCTATGCCTCAGGTTGCAGTCCTATACACACGTAGTTGGGAGCATGCACTATTGAATTCTGAATAAACATGCACAGAATTAGGCTTTTAGCCAAGCTTTTTCACATCAAGTTGTGAAAGAGTCGAACCGATGCATAGGGTTTCCATTCTGTTACCTTCACTTGATTATTTTAACAAAGGAAAAGTAGTATGATCATCATGCATTATTATTGTTTCCACTACCCAGCTAGTCCCACCCCACTGGTGCCTTTTGCTGTATCCGTGCTTGAAATCAAATTCTACTCCCTTCCGAGAATGTTTCATACAGCCCTTGAAGTATCCTTATAGATGCTGGAGTACAACAGAGCTGAGTGTTGCCCTAAACAAAATGAATGTGCAGTTATGCGAAGAGCAGTGGGTTCTGCCAGGTGCACTCTGCAATGTGACACTTCATTTAATAAGAAATATAAATCTCATCTCACTATATAGAGAATAAAATGTCAAAGGCAAAAGGGGCATTTTCGCTTCTTCCAGCAGCCATCAGGATGTGTTCACGCATGACAATCCACCCAGAGCACAAGAGAAAAAGCACAATGTGGCATTTCCCAGTTATCTATCTGTTCAAAGTCAAATCCCCATTTTACAGACATGCCAAAAGACATCCAGCAATTTCCCAGAACAACCAAAATTTCAGCTCATAGGAAGCTGCCATATACGGAGTCAGACCATTGGTCCATCTAGCTCAGTATTGTCTTCACAGACTGGCAGCAGCTTCTCCAAGATTGCAGGCAGGAATCTCTCTCAGCCCTCTCTTGGAGAAGTCAGGGAGGGAACTTGAAACCTTCTGCTCTTCCCAGAGCGGCTCCATCCCCTGAGGGGAAAATCTTACAGTGTTCACACTTCTAGTCTCCCATTCATATGCAACCAGGGCAGACCCTGCTTAGCTATGGGGACAATTCATGCTTGCTACCACAAGACCAGCTCTCATCTCCCAGTCTCCCAAGGCCACTGCTCCATTCAGTGAAGCACAATTTGTCTGCAATATCACTGCACTTCTCCAATGGCTATTTGCTATTCTAAAATGTACTCCCACCATGGCCCCTGGCTATGTTAGAGTAGAACAGAACTCTTAACCCACATGCTGTGGCAATGTAAAACAAGGTTGCCTTTTTTGAACAGAGATGGCAATATCAGAGGTGTAGCTATAATTGAGCAGATGGGCTCAAAGAACCGGGCCCCAGCTCCAGAGGGTCCCCCAGCTCCACCCCTCCCTATTTTCTTCATTATCTCCCTTGCTCCGGAAAGCCACCAGGGAGATGGCCGAACACAGGCCCAGTTTCCCCTACCTAAGCCCCTGGGCAATATATATCTGTCTGATCTTAGATACACACTGCAAAAATCCACATTGCAGTGCTTAATATTAGAATATCTACCAGGGGCCAAGGCACTAACAGAAGAGCCACGTCCATTGATACAGCTTAAAGAGCCATTCCAGGAATGTGGAATGCCTAGCAATATCAGAAATCTCAAGCATGGCTTACACAGCTGACAAATCTAGGAACAACATAATATATACAGAGGCAGGGGCTCTCTTACCCCTGGACCTCTGGGCCGAAGTCCAGGGCCTCCACACCCCTTGGGGGGGGGGCCCAAATCCTCTTTAGTCTGTCCTGGGTGATTATTATTATTATTATTATTTTGCATTTATATCCCGCTCTTCCTCCAAGGAGCCCAGAGCGGTGTACTGCATACTTAAGTTTCTCCTCACAACCACCCTGTGAAGAAGGTTAGGCTGAGAGAGAAGTGACTGGCCCAGAGTCACCCAGCTAGTATCCTGGCTGAATGGGGATTTGAACTCGGGTCTCCCCGGTCCTAGTCCAGCACTCTAACCACTACACCACGCTGGCTCCTTGATGTGATGTGGTTGCTGCTGGCCCACACTGCACCGGATAGCCAAGTGGGATTGTGACCAGTGCCAGGTGCTTTAGAGACAGAGGGGTAAGTGGGGAAAGAATTATGGGGGATGGGAATATGTTAAGTTATATCCATCTTATTTATTTTTACTTATTTATTTATTATTTCTCTGTGTAAACCGCCCTGAGCCATTTTTGGAAGGGCGGTATAGAAATCGAATAAATAAATAAATTAGTTGCGTGTTGAAATTTTTCTGCTAGTGCATATTAGCATAAATAGACCTGTTTTATATTTGTCCATTCTTGTGAGTTCTGTTGCTGTTTGTAACCTCAAGAACCCACATGTTAAAAATACTCTGTGTGTGTGTAGGGGGATGATGCTAAACTTGCGGGGGGGGGCTCCAACTGGCCGGGGGGGAGGCTCCCAAGGTCTTTAGGTCCAGGCTCCAAAAGTATCTAGGTGCACCTCTGTATTGAGGCTGTTCATATGAGCAGCCAAGCCCTGGCTTGGCTGCCCATGTGAAGCACCAGCATCAATCCCAATCCTGGTGCTGCCTCAGTCCCAAGCCCAGGAATTTACCCCAGGCTTTAACCAGTGTTAAAGGGCATGAGCGCACCCTTAACCCTAGGTTTGGGGTTCTGTGTGAGTGGGCTGTGGGCAGGCAGGTTTGGGTTCATGGGGGCGGGGCTGCAGGCAAGCATCTCACACACACACAGAGCAGGGTGGCAAAAGTGTCCAGCTGAGTGAGGATCCCTCAATGCAACACACTCTTGGTATGGGCATTGAGGGATGCTGGAGAACTTCCTCCTCCAGCTCCCTGCTCTAATGCTTGTTATGGTGTCACTCATGTGCCGTGGCAAGCAGGGGAAAGAGATGGTGTGCAGGGAGGCAGGCTGTCTCCGCACCAGCCCTTCACCCCAGCAGTGAACTGGCTCATGTGTATGACCTCAATGTTTTATTAATGGCCATAGCCACAGAACCACAACTACAGAATAACATCTGGCAAGGGTGGAAGGATAGGGGTAGATTGCATAAAGTTTGTCTATACAGCAAATACCTTAGAGAGGATGGATACTGCAATTCAATATCTGTAGAACTAGGGGAAAACTGATAGGGTTGTGCGCGGAAGCAGTTTTCACAGTTTGGTTTGATTTCAAATTGAATTTGAACTGGACCGTCAGCTCGTGAACCAGTTTGATCGAACCGACAGGACAGTCCAGCATCCACAAAACTGGTTCAAACTGGTTTGAACGTAGGGAATAATGGGAACTCGAACCCGCCCATTATTCCCCATGGGTAGTGCCTAGGACAGGGATGGGGAACCTTGGCACTCCAGCTGTTTTTGGACTACAACTCCCATAATCCCCAGCCACAGAGGCCAATAGCTAGGGATTATGGGAATTGTAGGCCAACATCTGCAAGAGTGCCAAGGTTCCCCATCCCTGGCCTAGGGACACCAAAGAGGATTGGGCAGTAGGGCATGATGGGTGCTACCTACCACTCAACCTGCAAAACAATTGGGCGATCAGGCAATTTTTATTTTTATTTTTCTGGGTTAGTAGGTCAACTCTAACTTGATGAAACTTAGGGCGAAACAGAACACATTGCCACATAAATGAAACACAGCACACTCACACAGTACAAAAAAGTGGGGGGATCTAACACAGAACACGATGCAAAACACAGTCCCCCCCCCAAAAAAAAATCACTGGCCCAGAATCTGTCAGTCACAGTGCCAGATGCCCAAACTGCATCATTGGCACAAGTTGCTCTCCCACACACTGACACACACAATTATAACTCTATTGCAGCAGCAGCACTTTGTGTGTGTGTGTGTGCAAGCATAGCCATAAGCTGAGCTCAAGTAGAAGAACGGTGAACCACCTTTTCAGCCACATTTTGACTGAGTATACAGCTTGCAATGTAGATTGGAGACAGAGCAGACCAGAGTGGAGCATAATTTAGTCTCAAGGAGAGACACATGGAGCTCATCTCACAGCAGAAGAAAATATTACACACACTAGAGAGAGCTGAAGCCTCAGATTGGCTGAGCCCAGGCTGACATGTGTGAGGGTACCAGTCCACACTCATCATGGGCACCCCTAAAAAATTGAAAATAGACAGTAGGCTCTATGGCACTGGATTAAAATAAGTTTGTTACTAAACCAATAAACAGTTAATAATGATTTTAAAACATACAAAATACATTAAAAATACACACATACAAATAGATGTCCTAATATAAAGCACTGAAATGTACTCCCAGGTGGCAAAAGAGAGTTACAACTACACAACACCAGCATTGTTAGGCTAGCTTAAACATTTAAGTTTGATTTGATAGAATCTTTACAGGGGAATTAGTTTTCATAACGGAAGCCATTTTCCCCCCACAAGGGAAGCCATTAGTTTCCCCAGTTTTCCCAAGGGAAACCATTAGTAAGCACATTTGAGCCATAGTTTTCAAAGGGAACATTTCACACAACCTTGACTCCTTTGTTACATCAGTAGGACTGGCAATCATTCCATTTCCAGGTACATTTCAAATGGGTCATTATGTCCTTTAAAGCAGAAGTAAGTAATCTTGGCTTTCCAGCTGTTGCTGAGTGGAAGCTACAACATGGCTAGGGATTATGGGAATTGTAGTTCAACCACAGCTGGAGAGCCAAGGTTATCTACCTCTGCTTAAAGCCTTAATAGTATAGGTCAAGGATACCTAAAGGGCTGTCTCCTCTTGTATGATCCCACCTAGAGTCTAAGGTTATCAGGAGAGACCCTCTTGTGAGTCCCATCCCTATATGAGAAGTGTTTCGATGGGACATGTGAGAGGACTGGATCTGCTATGGTACGAACTTTGTAGAACTCCCTACTTTGGGAGTTCCATTTAGCTCTTTCTCTGACAGCATTTTGACACTTCCAGAAAAAGTTTTGGTTCAGTCAGGCTTTGGGCTAATTTTTTGGGATAATTTTTTGCTGACGCTCTCATTGATATAGTTCGTCTGTGGATTGCTTTGATTTTGTCTACAACTCATTTTATTTGTTTTTAATTTGTTTTTTAATTATTATTTTTAAACTCCTAGTTTATGTCAGTTGCCTTGAGTGGTTCATCTTCTGAATCAGAAAAGTGAGATCATAATACATATCCAAGAATAAATTAAGGCAGCCTGTCACCTCATCATGACATTTTCGTGTGAAAGCAAATTTATTCTTAGTAGGTGGTGCTGGAGAGTAAGAAGACAGAAAATAGAGAGTAACCAGATGCTGATATGCTAACTTGTGAAGACTCACTCTCCACAATTACTTCAATGTCTGATGCTGAGATGTCCAGCGACTCCTCTTGTGTAGCTAGGTTGGATCAGTTCCAGTTTGTGACTCCTGAGGATGTGGATGAGCTGCTCAGAATGGTGCAGCCTACCACCTGTTCTCTTGACCCTTACCCAACATGGTGTATATTATCTGGCAGAGGGGTTGTTGCAGAAGGCCTGGTAGAGATTATAAATGCTTATCTGAGGGAAGGCAGGATGCCTCCTTATCTTAAGGGGGCAATTATTAGACCACTTCTGAAGAAGCCTGCATGGGATCCCTCAGAGTTGAGCAACTACAGGCCTGTCTCCAATCTTCTGTGGCTGGGCAAGGTAATTGAGAGGGTGATGGCCTCCCAACTCCAGACAGTCTTGAAAGAAACTGATTATTTAGGCCCATTTCAGACTGGCTTTCGGGCTATGGGATGGAGATTACCTTGGTCAACTTTACGGATGATCTCCAAGTGGGAATTGACAGAGGAACTGTAACTCTGTTGGTCCTTTTGGACCATAGTATCCTTCTGGAGCATCTGAGGGGGTCAGGAGTGGGAGGCACTGCTTTGCAGTAGTTCCACTCCTGCCTCTCAGGAGGCAGGTTCCAGATGGTGTCCCTTGGAGACTATTGTTCTTCAAAATCTTAAATTTTGTATGGTATCCCTCAGGGCTCCATATTGTCTCTTATGTTGTTTAATATCGATATGAAACCGCTGGGAAAGATCATCAGGAGATTTGATGCAAGGTGCTATAAGTATGCTGATGACACCCAAATCTATTTCTCCAGGTCAACATCATAGGGAGGAGGCACAGCCTCCCTAAATGCCTGCTTGGAGGAGGTGATGGGCTGGATGAGGAATAACAAACTGAGACTGAATCCAGATAAGATGAAGGTACTCATTGTGTGGGATTGGAACTTGGGAGATGAGTTTGATCTGCCTATTCTGGATGGGGTCACACTTCCCTAGAAGGAGCAGGTATGCAGTCTGGAGGTGCTTCTAGATCCAGGCCTCTCTCTGGTGTCCCAGGTTGAGGTGGTGGCCAGAAGTGCCTTCTATCAGCTTTGGCTGATACGCCAGCTGCTTCCATTTCTTGAGATAAACAAACTCAGAACGGTGGTAGATATGCTGGTAACCTCCAGACTGGATTTCTGCAATGCACTCTATGTGGGGCTGCCTTTGTATGGAGTCTAGAAACTACAGTTCGTCCAGAATACTGCAGCCAGGTTGGTCTCTGGGTCATCTCGAAGAGACCATATTACTCCCATATTGAAAGAGCTACAGTAGCTGCCGATAAGTTTCCAGGCAAAATACAAGGTGCTGGTTATAACTTACAAAACCCTAAATGGCTTGGGCCCTGGGTATTTAGGAGAATGTCTTCTTCGTCATGAACCCCACCGCTCATTGAGATCATCAGGAGAGGTCCATCTGCAGTTGTCACCGGCTCGTCTGGTGGCTACTAGGGGACAGGCCTTCTCCGCTGCTGCCCCGAAGCTTTGGGAAATGAGCCCTACTGAAATAAGACTCGCCCCATCTCTGACAACTTTTTAAAAGTCTTTAAAGATGCATTTGTTCACACAGGCTTCAAATTAAATACTGTTTTAATAGTTTTAACATTGTTTTAAAATGTTTAATTGTTGTAATGTTTTAACTTTTTCTGTTGTAATTTATTTTGTTTTATTGTAAACCACCCAGAGAAGTAGGTTTTGGGCAGTATAAAATATGATAGATAGATAGATAGATAGATAGATAGATAGATAGATAGATAGATAGATAATAGAGCAGCAGTCCAGGGAATAAGCTTCATGCTGGCAAATTGCATATTTGTTATGGAACCCACCATCAAAGGGACTATCTGCTCCAAAATGTTTCTGCCAACCTAACAAGGCCATCTGGTGGGCTCTGCTCCTTCTGCCAACGCATAAAGAGGCCCAGTTGGCATAGATGTGGGGAGTAGACGGGGCCTTTCTGGCTCTTGCCTTTGTTGCTAGCACTACTTTTCTGCGGGCTCCCAGAAGCCTCTCTGCTTATGTTTGAGACTGCAGGTGTATGGGTCTCACTTTTGACATGCTCAGGGATGAGAGTAGAAACTCGAGTGTAGATTACCATCCTTAACTATTGAGTGAAGGTGGTATTCTCACCATTGAGACTGGCCTCACTGATGCTTGAAGATAGTTTCCAATCACAGTGGAAGTCAATTGTTACATAAAAGCTCGCTTTTTGTGGTTTTCCCCTTGAATTGCTGTAATCCATGGGTTATGAACAAGCAAAAAAAGCTGTAAAACAAAGAATATTAGATATTGTAGCGGATTACCAGCCTTTGTCTCAGAGGAAGCCCATATGAGGGGGGGGATGCTGAATCATCCCCTCTATGCTTTCTGAGTAAAGGCTTCTCCCTAAACTTTCCTGTAATCTTGTTAGGATCTAGGCTGCCACCACCATCCAATTCCTGACAGAGTTAAAACCTCCTCCCCCCACCCCCGGGCTTGGGTGGAAATCCCAGCGAAAACTCTCCCTTTTGCTATTGGAAAAGTATACAAAAACCCTCCAAGTGCAAGCCTACACATGGTGAGAAAACTGGTAGATTGCTGACTGTCTGGTGTGCACCAGAATGAGACCCCCTTCCAGTCTCCAGTTTCCTGAGTCAAAAATCCACTCAGAGAGGCTTGTAAAATGCAAAGAACAAAAAAGAACTTTATTCAAATGTTACAGACTGCTTTGGTCTGAGACTCTCTCAGCTTTTAGTTACATGTAAAGGAAATACTCAGTAGGTTACAAGAATACTTCAAAAAGCACCCCAGATGATGTTGGAGTGGCATACTTTAAAAATCGTGGTTACCCAGTTGCAAAGAACACAGATGTAGGAAAATACAAAAGCACCCTTAAAAGCTTACAGATAGACCATCCTATCAGGGATTTACAAAACACACCAAAGAAATATAAGTTTGTAATGCAAAATCCGACTAACAAACTCTTCCCTAGGCTGAATCCCCTTTTCCTTGAAAACTTACCCACCATCTGATGAGAATCAAGCTTCCTATAATCCTGTCTCTCAAGGATCTGCAGAGGTCCTTCCATGAGAGGAATCTCCAGGCTAGCTTTTGACCACGAGGGAGCAAAACTCCATTGCTCCTCACTAAGCCTTTCCACCCGTGCTTCTCTCACCTCCAACCTAGTTTCTTCTAACATTTTCTAAGTGACTAGAGTGGAATCAATTAGGTCAGGAGTTCTCAGACTTAGATGATGGGAGTTGTAGTCCAACAATATCTGTGGACTCATTTGAGAACCCTTGAATTCAGCTATCAATGCATTTGTGGTGCCCCATTCATGGTTCTAAGCATCATACTTAACACATACAGCTCCATCTAGAAGAAGTGTTGCTTTTATGGTGCAGTTCAGCTTGATAGCTACTTTTTGCTTTGTGTTCATCAGGCCCTATAAACATACGTTATGTTTGGTCAGTTTATGCATGGTCAGTTTAGACAGTGCCCTTTGGCTTCATTTTCTACAGAGAAATATGCAATTTATTGCTTGCAGCACCACCAGTGTACATTTAACTTCTTGATCTTTAACAGTCATTACCAATCTAACATTCATCTTTGTACCTAAGGTGCAGTTCTGCTCACTGAGGCCATGGCCTCCTTCTGCCCTTGGTATTAAGCAGATGTTTTGGGGTCCTGTAACCAAGGCAACAATAGAAAGTACTATGTTGCTGAACAACCTTTAGAACTCCAGGTACAACACAATAATGAAATAATGGTTAGTAACTATAATTCTTTTAGTTACTAAAACTAGGTTTACCAACAAACCATTACAGCATATCTACACACACACATACCCCTCTCAAACATATGTCCATGTGGCTTAAGTTTCTTTCCCCCATATATATCTTTCCACAAGGAGATGACATCCCCATTGCCTAGCAGTATGGATAACTACAGATGTTCTACTTCCCCCTGTGGTGGAAAGCTTAAGCTGCCCTTTACCAAGTCATATAGCATTCATTTCCTGTGTCCATTCTTCTCCATCACATCTGCAATAGTACTTCTGCATCAGAATGAGATGGAGGGGGGCAATATTTGCTATACCGGTAGAACTGGTTCTGAAAATGGAGGAGCCCTAGGCACCAGTTATGGAATTCCATATCTCCAACTCTTGGACATTGACCCATTCCATTGTCACTGAATTGGTTAAGTGGATAATTAAAGGCCAGAGAGTTATTATCAGGCTGGGAGTCAAATAGTGTGAAGGAGTTCTGTATCCCTAAAAGTGAGCATTCTGAGGTGACATGTACATTTAGCAATGTCATTGTAAATAACCAGTATTAATAACAGCTGAGGTGTAAAACACACACATCATCTTAAGAAATACATTTACATTTTCAGGACTCAATACCCCAATCCAGATGTTCATTATGTGCACAAATGAGCATGTGGTACAGACACTGAGATAGCTTAAGGTGCTAAGCAAATGGGACTTTGAACACATAGAGGTTGGAGCATTGGACTAGTGAGCACAATCCCATCCCTCTACTATGTGTTTGTTTGCGGTGTTAATGGACTCCTGCACAGGGCTTACACTAAACACATCTATATTGACTTCTGTGTAATTAGCTAAATTTAAATGTATCTAGAATGAAGATCTAAATCTCCTACTTTAAATTAGGTATACAAAAGCTTTTTTCCTTGACTATATGTGAAGCCTACTCTTCCTTGATATTTATAATCTAGCAATCTCATTAGTTGAGAACTGACCCACTGCAAATCTTTAGCAGGAACAACAAAATTTCACTGGCATCTGACCCTCTTGGTATAGGCAACTTGCTCCATTTTCCAGCAACACTTGACCTGAAGAAACAAACTGAATGTCCCCTTACTTTCATCTCAGGAACAATGTAGGCAAAATCACTATGGGGAGGCGGGGGGGGGGTTGTCTGCTAATTGAACCCTGCTACAAATGATGCTCATTCAACTTCTTAATTATTTATGAAAGTAAGGTGAAAGCAATCATCATAAGGAAATGAGGACATTTATGCCCATGCATATAAAATGATCCATGATGTGACATTCATATTTAAACCACGTTCTTGATGCAGGAAACCTGAATCATATATCTCCTCCTTCAAATTGCCACAAAAGTGCATGAAACAAGTGTCCAGACAGAACAAAATAAAAGCAATAATGAGGAGTGAGTTGGTAAGCAAGAGGAGAGGGAGGAAAGAGAGAGGCTAGCCCAGCTCACTTCAGTTCTTCTCTCTCTCTTGCAACTTAATCATGGCCCAGAAGCTAGAGAGCTTCCTCAATCCACAAAACAAACATCCAAAGATGGTAGAGAGGACAAATTTATTTTGAGAAAGTAATCCATTCTGTGTTTAGCTTGCTGTTCTTTTTCAAGAGCAGGTCCTACAAAACAAAAACACACACATTCATTAAGATGGAGAATGTATATAAAATGCATCTAATGTATGTGTAAAATTTATGTTATCTAAAAAAGCTTTATAAAATTGTTTGTTATAAAGGTGAATCTGTCTAAAATAAAGGGATGTGTGCTGGTTAATGCTCCTCTTTAAATCTTTTTCACCATCTGCTTCCTGGAAGGACCATCACATAAAATGTCCATTACGTATAAAGCTTATTTTTCAAGCTCTTCTACTCGAAACAAGATTTTTCTAATTTAACTGTGTCTCCATTTGTTTTTATAGCTATACTCTAGCTGAAATGCATGTGTTTTGCAGGATATAGGATACTATAGGGTGGCTAATCATCACCTCATTCTCCTAAGTACTCAGGTGGAAATAATGATGTTATAGATTGATCAAGCAACACACATTTTCCTCAGCACCTTGACACAGATATAAAATTGATGTAGTGGCAGCTTCCATGCTAAAGCATTATTTTTCTGGGTCTGGATCAAACTTGTAGCACTTGTACCACTCCTCCCTCCACTTCATGAAAGGCCTTGAGGCTATTCACACAGATGTGCAAAACCAGGCTAAGGGAGCCCAGCCTGGTTTTGCACACACATGTGAACCGCCAGGATCAGGCCCAATCCCAGTAGCTACATGGTAGCAAACCCGCCTAAGTCACCTCCCTCTAAAATGAGGTTAAGGGAGTGAGAAATCCCTTATCTTCATTTTTGGATCATGCAGCTGCTTACACGGCTGGCACACTCAGGAAGGAACAGCGATCATCTGAGGGGGGTAAGTTAAACCCGCCTTCCCCACAGGACTCCCCGGGGCTCTTCTCACCGACTGTGAGAAAAGCTCCATTGTCTGCTTTGAAAAACTGGATTGATGTCCTTTAAGAACATAAGACGACCCTTTTGGATCAGAGTAAAGGGCCATCAAGTCCAGCATCCTGTTTACAACAGTGGTCAGCCTCTAGGGAGCCCACATGCAAGGAAGAGGAGAGCTGGTCTTGTGGTAGCAAGCATGACTTGTCCCCTTAGCTAAGCAGGGTCTGCCCTGGTTGCATATGAATGGGAGACTAGAACTGTGAGCACTGTAAGATGTTCCTTCCCCTCAGGAGATGGAGCCACTCTGGCAAGAGCAGAAGGTTCCAAGTTCGCTCCCTGGCATCTCCAAGATAGGGCTGAGAGAGATCCCTGCCAGCAACCTAGGAGAAACCGCTGCCAGTCTGGTAGACAATACTGAGATAGATGGACCAATGGTCTGACTCAGTATTTGGAGCTTCCTATGTTCCTATGAAGCCTCTAGGAGGCCCACATGCAAAGTATGTGAAGGTTCCCTTTAGCTATCAAGACTAGTAACCACTGATTGACTTATCCTCTACGGATATAATTCATAGTTTCCTTCATTCTGGAACAAGAAGAGCAAGGATTGAAGCTCTTTATTCCAGAGTAAGGGAAACTGTTGTGGACAGCCTATGAATTTGTCTAATCCCATTTTGAAGCCATCTAAAGTACCACCATTATCACATCCTGAGGCAGTAGCTCCATATGCACATTAGCATCTTTTATTCCTTATCTTTAAGCTCCTTAAATTTCTGGCAGGATGGCATGTATGCATATTGACAAATACCCTTAGACAATAGCCCCATTCAGAGGTGATTGAAAAGATGCTATACTTGCATACAATATCTAAAGCTGCGCCAGAGGTTTTGCTCAGGCCCCATCACTAACCCCCAGGCAGGCAGTGCACTGCTCATAGTTACAGCAGCATTTATCTGAAGAGGCAAATACCATATCTATGATGACCAGCACAGCATCTTTTCAATCAGGTCTGAATAGGGCTGCTTTTACTGTGGGTCCAGTAGGATCTGATGTCATGATGAGAGGCCTAAGTCATTTACTCATATACGTTTGGGGGCCTATAAATCCTATCAGCAGTACCAGCTCCCAGTATCTTTGGGATGTCCGTATCCCTGATTATTATGGTTCTTGTCTCTCCCTCCTGCTGCCAGACGGATGCCACCCCCATGTTAGCTCCTCCTGTGTATACACAGGAAATGCCAACAGAAATTAATGAACTGTGGGACTTGTAATTTCTAAGCAAGCATGTCACAAAGGGTAGCACCTGTCCTCTCTTTTCTAAAGGAGAGTCTGGGCCAGCAGCTTGGAAGAATGTTGCTTTTTCTGTTCTAACACTGCTTCAGATTGGCTACAGAAAACCTTAGAAGGTCTTACAAGATCAGAACACCCATGTAGATACAGGGAAATAAATCTATACAAACATCTTTGTGCATCTTCTGCAGTTTAATCTGAATTTTTTTTCCTTCCTGGCAATGCGCTTGCTCAAGCTACCCTGCCCCCATTCTCCATTCTCCAGGCCAGGATTGTGTCTGCTTCCCCAACCCCCAGTTCCCTAATGCTTAACCCAAGTGTTCACACTTAACCTAAGTGTTTACATGAGCAAAATATACACTGGTCAACAAAAGCCGGCCTTTTTCTATTGCAAAGATTTTGGAACTGGTCTTTAACCTAGAATCAATCTAGTTAGGGAGACTTTAGTCCAAATGTTGTAAGTGCTTTTTTAAATATATAAGCAATATCAACAAAAGAGAAATAAACACTGAAGTGCAAAACTGCAAAAGGACATTTCAGCAAAGAGAAGATGATGAAAGAAGCATACATTCCTATCACCTCAGGCAATAACCCTAGATCAGGAACATTATGTTTGCTAAAAAAAAAAATCACTTTCATTTGAAATCATTTAGTACATCGCCTCTCATTAAACCAAGCTCTTCATCTAATACATTCTACAAAATATCAATCAATAAAGCACAACATCTCCATCCCCTGCAGATGCTGCTGATGTTCTAAAATGAATCCATTTTAGAACATCAGCAGCATCTGACTGAGGAATGGCAGCACACAATTTAGGAATGGCAGAACCACTTACGAAGAGATAATGTTCATTCGGAGCAATGGATATGTTTGTATCTTTTGCTCTCATCTACTAGCAGCCATACCAAATGTGTTTTTATTACCAGCCCTGGCAGGTCAAGCACTGTACCAGCTGTACTGACTGTGGCAACGTCCTTCCCCAAAGTAGTGCCATACAGATGCTTAATGTACCAGGAAATGATATCAAATCGTAATGGGTCAACCAACAGCAGCATGGCTCACACAAAATACAGAAATGGATGGCAGTGCTTCTTGGCAACCCATTTCTCACTAAAGATGGAGAAAGTAAGCATCCAGCATATCTGCTCCCAATCCTTCCTGTGCATATTCCTTGTTTAAAATAAATGACCCAGTAAAGAAAGTCCAGATCTTCAGGGGTTGTATAGGCCAACAGCCTTTCTGTGGTCAAAGGCCCAGTAGTGTAAGATCCACTCAATCACCACATTTCCCAAGCCACCAGGATAATGTAGAAAAGCCCAGACCACATAGGAACATACCTTTGGTTTAACATGAGAGTTAAGCTGTTTTACATTTTCACTCGTGCCCTAAAAAGAACGGAAATTGCAAGTTAAGGTGCCCATCTTAACTTCTGTGCCATATAAGCTGTAAAGACTTCGTACAGTCTTTGATGGCTTTATCTATGATGGCATCATCTATAATGATGGCTTTAGAAATGAGGCTCCATGCACTCGCACTTTGCCTCTATCAGAGTTGCATCAGGCAGAAAGTCATCAGGGGCATCTCTAGGAAGTGATTCAGGAAACTGCTCCTGTTAAATATCTGCCTGGATGCATCCCTCCCAAGCCCAATGTCCAACTGAAAGACTAAGGCAAAGTGTTGGCGTACAGAGCCTCATTTCTAAAGGCAGTGCTGGGCACTGTAACCTTAAACTTGCTACTGTACAGACTCTGTTAGCACTAAAAATGCTTTTTCTGCCTCTTAAAGCTCAACTTTGAGGATCAGTTTTAAAATAACAATCATTTGGGTCCCAGATAGGGTTGCCATATTCTGGCTTTCCAAATCTGGGTGCCTAATTGGCTTGAAAATAATTTTTGAGCAGAATAGTGACTGCACGTTTTGCTCCATAAGTCTGCTTCTACAAGGGCTAGAGCTTAGCTTTAAAAAAAAGAAAGGAAGCTGAAATCCAGGAGAATCTGGGTGGGCTAAACAATCTGGGTGAGGTGCTTAAAATACAGGTGAAACCCAGAATTTCGGGGGGCATGGCAACTCTAGTCCCAGAGGGATATACAAAAGGCATCTTTTTTGGCATGCAGTCTAAAGGCTGAAACTATGCAAATAGACTACAGAATCATTTAAATGGCACGTCCCCCGTCTGAAAAAATTGTATGTATTGTATCGTAAAAAATTACATGTATTGTATCTACATGCATTTTAAAATTGCAATACCGAAGTGGAATAACATCAGAAGCAGACTTTGTTCCTTCAGAGCATACTCACATATAGTCTTAAACTAGTTTAATAGTTGTCCTATATCCCCAGGGAATCCTAGCAGCTGGTAATTTTTACCATCTTTTTATTATTTCTTATGTAAACCGCTATGGAAACTTTTGTTGAAAAGCGGTATATACCTGTTGTTGTTATCCCCTGCTAACTGGGCAAAGAGTTAATGTGGTGATTCTCTTTATTTAGCAGGGGGAGAGTAACTGGCCCTATCCACCCCCAGCACAGTACCTCCAGTGACTGTTGCTGGTGTCTATCTTACGTTTCTTTTTAGATTGTGAGTCCTTTGGGGACAGGGATCCATCTTATTTATTTATTATTTCTCCATGTAAACCGCTTTAGAAACTTGTTGAAAAGCGGTATATCAATATTTGTTGTTGTAATTCTGTGAGGGATTTCAAACTGGGAATTCTCAGCACCCTCACAAACTACAATTCCCAGGATTCTTCAAAGAGTCTGTGACAATTATTGGTATAAACAAATATTACCGTAAAGTGTGCCGTTGAGTCGATGTTGATTCCTGGCAACCACAGAGCTCTGTAGTTGTCTTTGGTAGAATAAATGAATACAGAATACAGAGGAATACAAGAAGGGTTTTCCATTGCCATCTCCCGCACAGTATGAGATAATGGGGCTATTCTCATGACCAGCAAAAATTGGGCTAGGAGAGTCTTAAGCGGGTAACCCGCTTAATTGCCCCTGCCCTTAGCCAAGGTTAGCGGAGTGAGCATGATGGTTGTGAGAAGAGCCTCAATGCCTTTCAGCATCTTCCTATATCGCTGCTGCCCGATGTAGGTGTCTTTGTGCTCGTGTGTTGTCGCGGTGTGGCTCCATGCCGTGGCAACTCACAAGTAGACCCCCGACTGGGAGTCTTAAAAGCAGCCTCCTGGCTTGGGGGTCTCTCCAGAATGCTCTGCGTGCTCACGCAGGGCATGCTGGAGCTTCCAGGGGCCACGTGGCCCCCGATCCTCCCAGCCCCTGCCGGCTCTGTAACTGAGCCAGCAGTTGTGTGGGCGGCCGGTTCGGCCACCCGGAGCAGACTGCCTGCTTGTGTGCAGGGAGAGCGGGCTAAGCCCACTCTCCCCACTAACCCACTCCAGGGTTACTCACTGATCGTGAGGAAAGCCTCAGTGCCTTTCAGCATCTTCCTATATCGCTGCTGCCCAATGTAGGTGTTACCAGCGGGGATTCGAACCAGCAACCTCTGGCTTGCTAGTCAAGTCATTTCCTCGCTGTGCCATTAGGTGGCTTATTACTGTAGATATGCCCAAAGAAATATTATTTTGATTACTTTGAAATAGTACTGTAGATATGCCCAAAGAAATGCTATGCTAGGTGTCACGAACAGTACCCATTTAGCTCAGCATTCACTCTTCTGACAGCAATCAGACATCAAACAGTCATAACCTACTCTGCTATGCTCAGGCTCAGAATCTGAAAATTGAAAATATATTGGCTGTCATCCTGGCTATGCCTGAGACCACACTCTGAGAAGATGTGAAACTGACTGGTTGACTCTGAGCCAGTCATGTATCTCTCAGCCTAACCTACCTCACAGGATAAAAATAACCATGTACACTGCTCTGAGCTCCTCAGAGGAAGCGTGGGAGATACAGCATAGTGGTTAGAGTGTTGCACTAGGACCAGGAAGACCCGTGTTCAAATTCCTGTTCCAGCATTAAACTCACTGGGTGACTCTGGGCCGTCATGTAGCTCTCAGCCTAACCTACCTCACAGGGCTGCTGTGAGGATAAAAATAACCATGTACACCACTCTGAGCTCCTTGGAGGAAGAGCAGGATATAAACAAACAAATGTTTCCACACTGCAGAGAGCTTTTGTAGCTCTACGGTGCCGAGTGTGCATCGGACCTCTGAAAAGTATACAGTGTACTGTGCTTGATTGGCCAGCAAACTCGCCTGACCTGACCCCATAGAGAATCTATGGGGCATTGCCAAGAGAAGGATGAGAGACATGAGACCAAACAATGCAGAATTGCTGAAGGCCGCTAATGAAGCATCCTGGTCTTCCATAATACCTCATCAGTGCCACAGGCTGATAGCATCTATGCCACGCCGCATTGAGGCAGTAATTGCTGCAAAAGGGGCCCAAACCAAGTACTGAATACATATGCATGCTTATACTTTTCAGAGGTCCGATATTGTTCTATTCTTCAATCCTTGTCTTCTTGGTTCCATGTAATATTCTAATTTTCTGAGATTGTGGATTTGGGGTTTTCATGAGCTGTACGCATGATCATCACAATTATAACAAATTAAGGCTTGACTTATCTCGCTTTGCATGTAATGCGTCTGTCTCATATATCAGTTTCACCTTTTAATTTGCATTACTGAAATTAATGGACTTTTGCACGATATTCTAATTTTCCGAGTTTCACCTGTATATATGGATAGTAGTGTGAAACCTTCCACCTGAAAGAGATTGAAAACTAACCATATCAAAGAAAAAGTTGGGTTCAAAGAAAAAGCTGGATTTCAAATTCTCTCAGCAGCATGGTTTCATTTTTCTTCTGTCTTGTATGGATTGAGTCTCGGCTTATTCACCCTTATCCAGTTCATTACTGCATCGAAGCACTGATTCAGGAGAGTCACTGCCTCACCTGCATCTGATGAAAAAAGAGAGATACAGCTGAGTGATCTTCATATTGATTACACCTCAGGAGGACCTCTCCCAGCGGTTTCATGTTGATCTTAAACAGCATTGGGGAAAGAATGGAACCCTGCAGAAGCCCACAGCATAAATGCTAAGGGGTTAAGCAGTAAACCCCCAGCACCACCTTTTGGGAAAGGGCCTCGAGGTAGGAGTGGAACCACCTCCAAACAGTGCCTCCAACACCCAACTCGGCTATCCAAAAGGATACCATGGTCAATAGTATCAAAAGCCGCTGAGAGATCCAAGAGAATTAACAGGTTTGCACTCCCCCTGTCTCTTTCTCTGCATAGGTCATCCCACAGGGTGACCAAAGCAGTTTCTGTTCCAAAGCCGGGCCTGAAGCCTGACTGAAAAGGATCTAGATAGTCTGTTTCCTCCAAGAGTGACTGGAGCTGGTCAGCTACTACATGCTCAAGCACCTTGCCCACGAAGGGAATATTGGCTACCGGCTTATAACTGTTTACATCCTCTGGGTCCAGACTGGGTTTCTTGAGGAGGGGTCGAATAGCAGCTTTCTTCAATGGAGCTGGGACCACTCCCTCTCCCAATGAGGCATTTAGAACCTGCTGGGCCCAGATGAAGACTCCCTCCCTACTAGATTTAATAAGCCATAAAGGGCAAAGGGCAAGCATGCACGTGGTCAGCATAATGCACATGGTCGGCAAATAAATGCATAAATTGTTTGTCCTTCTTCTTAGTGGCCATCACAACATCCTTCAGCAATTAATTCAAAATCCATAGATTAATCTAGAGATAGCCTTCCTCGTGTCCTTCCTCCTATCAAATTGTCTTTTAGTTTCAGTGTTTAACTTTTATTTTGAAAGTGAATCATCCTTTATAGGCTGCAACTTCTCACTGCATGTACACCTTTTTTACTCACAGTGAGGACACATATGTGTGATATTGGCTGTAGCCAATCTCTGTGATTCTCTTTATTGATCAGGGGTAGAGCAACTGGCCTATCCATCCCCAGCACAGCATCCCTCCAGTGGCTGTTGATGATGTCTATCTTATGTTTCTTTTTTAAATATTGAGCCCTTTGGGGACAGGGAGCCATTTTATTCATTTATTTATATCTACGTAAACCACTTTGGGAACTTTTGTTGAGAAGTGGTATATAAATATTCATCATATTTGTATTCGTATGTCACAGATGTCTCCTCAGGTAGAGCAGGGGCAGTGGGAAGGGTTCAGTCCTCAGTAAAGGTTGTAGTACTGTCTAGAGCCATTTTTGGAAGGGCACTATAGAAATCAAATAAACAAATAAATATAAATAAAATAGATCAGGGCTGCTCAACTTCAGCCCTCCTGCAGATGTTGGCCCATAATCCTTGCCCACTGTGCTGGGGACTATGGGAGTTGTAGTCCAAAAACAGCTGGGAGGCCTAAGTTGAGCAGGCCTGGTCTAGATTGACCAGATGTTGTCAAATATGCCATGAAGTAAAGAATATCATTGTGCAAGCAGCGGTCTATCTGTCTTTTAAATCTCACTGTAGTGTCATCTGACAGCAATGGCAGGAGTCCTATATAGAGGTCTGGATCAGACACAGACAGACACATTATTATGATTATGACACCATCTGCATTCATGTCAATTGGTTCACAGTCTAAACCAAATACTAGGGAGACAACAGAGGGAGGAGAGGGAAGTGGAAGCAAGGATAAACTGGGGAAGAAGTTGCTATTATTTCATGAACACTTCCTTAGACATGTTACAGTATAGTCCGAGGTCTAGGGGTGCAAGCCAAAGGCTTCATAGCTTGCCAAAGGCTTCATAGCTTCCCAAAGACAGCTGGCTTGGTGGCATTAGACTCCAAATGGGTGGGGGCCGGATGGAGTTGCTCTGCTTGGCAATGTCAGTGGCAGCCACTCCCAGGTCCTTCCACTCAGTTTTCCCCAGAGACACAACCAGAAGCGGAAGATCCTACCTCTAATCTGTCAAAGGCTATACCTTGCCCTGCATCTCTCTTCAAATATCTGTATATACCAATTAAGCCCTATGGCCAGACTTCCCCTACTGTCCATTTGCTGAACTGCTGGCATATCTCATTGGGAACGCAGAATTCAGGAGCAATCATGAAGCAAAACACACACAAATTGTCATCAGAATGGCATACTTCTGAGCTGCCAGCTCGCCAGGATTGCACATGGAGTGCTTGCTGCATTTATTGTATGTATGTATGTATGCATGTATGCAGTAACATATTTTTATAACGCCCAAAACTTACGTCTCTGTCCGCTTTACAACAAAAACAAAAAAGCACATGTGTGTGCTAGGAATGCAAACTCACGCCCACTCTTCGGCTCCATATGGCTCTGTGTCTCAATACGAGAACCATGGAAGTAGTTGGCATCATTTTGCAGAATGCATTTGGTGAGACTTCAGGAGTATATGGCAGTCTCTCAGATGCTGTGCAGATGAGCCAGCCAGAGTGAAGCCCAAGCTCCTCCACCTCAGTCAGACTCCCATCTCACCCCAGACCATTTGCCTGGCAATGCAATATTCTTTAAGTTAGCAAGCTGAAGCTGAGTTGTAAGACTTGATTATGGATGAAGGTGCCAACTTGGTATGCATTGCAGAAACTTGGTCAGGAGAGGCTAGTGGTCCAGTTTGGCCCTGGCTTCACATTATTATTGTTGTTGTTGTTTGTTTAATTTAATTTATATACCGCCCTTCCAAAAATGACTCAGGGCAGTTTTTACATCCAAATAAAAACAAAACAATTAAAATCAAAACTAAATCAATTAAACAATTAACATCATTTAAATATATTCATATTCATCTCCATCTCTGATTGCTTTTTAAAAGACCCTCAAGGCACACCTACTTTCTCTGATTTTTAACTGAATTTAATTTTAAATTGTTTAATTGTTTTTATTTAATAAATTGTTTTATTAACTGTTGTTTTAACAATTAAATTATTTTAACTGTTTTTATTCTGTGAAATTGTTTTGTTTTTACTCTGTTTTATATTTGTTGTGCTTTAACTGTGCACACTAGATACACATATCTGGTGGTATATACATATAATAGATAGATATAAGAGCAGAGTCACCATCTCTGGACAAACAAGGAAGCATTCCATCCACTAAAGAAAGTCACTCTGCCCCCTGGGAGAATTCTGCCCTGTGTGTTTGAAAGAAAGCCTTCCTTCCCTTGGAAATAAATTTTGCACATGCTCAGAGGCACTCAGCCCTAGGTGCCAGAATTTTTGTAAACAAAATGTGGAAACCCTCTAGTTGTCAAATGCCCAGGAGTATCAGTCCATTGCACTTGCTATAGAAAAGAGGGTTCTCCTTGTGATCTCCCGTGAAAGCTTGTAGGAGGGATTGGACTTTCTAAAAGACAAAGTCTTTTTCTAAAAGAATGGTGTTTTCTAAAAAAAAAAAAAGTAGTTTTTGTACATAGCATGATTTTCTCCATTCTTTGTTACTGTTCTGAGAAATTAATGTTTGAATTATTTGCCAGTTATGTGACTGTTCATTTAAGTGAGGATTTTTTTTTTTAAAAAAACCCTAACAAATATCAACTGTCATGCAAACTATTCAGACTAAAGGCTGTATAGTAGCATCTACCATGCAGTGATGATGTCATTTGGGCACACCAGGCAACCAAGGTTCAGGAACGGCAACCAGAATACAGAGAGACTATTCCCACGAGCACTGGAAAGTGGGCTAAGGGAGCTTAGCCCGCTTTCCAGTGCTCGTGGGAACCACCGAGCTCTCAGGCGAGCCCGGTGCTCCCAAGGCAGCAAGCCCACCTAAAACACCCTCCCCTTAAATAAGGTTAATGGAGCGGGTGGTCCGTTAACCTCATCTAGTTGCTCATGTGTCGCCGCGGTGCATGGTGACACACAAGTAGATCCCCGACTGGGAGGCTGCAAGCAGACTCCCGGGCTTGGTGGTCTCTCCAGGATGCCTCACACACGCACGCAGGGCATCCTAGGACTTCTGGGGGCCATGTGGCCCCCAATCTCCAGAGCCCCTGCCAGCTCCATGACAAAGCCAGCAGTCGTGTGGGTGGCAGATCCAGCCACCCAGGGCTCCACCACCGACCATCTGCGGGGAGAGCAGGCTAAACCCGGCTCTCCCCACAGACCACATTGAGGTGCTTCACAGCAATCGTGTCAAGCGCCTCAGAGTGTAATTTGCTAAAGTCGACCACAATTCCATGGCAGATACTTCCAACACTAAACTCTACCATTCAATTCAGTTCTGGAAGAATTCAGCAGCATCTCCGCCAGAATTCAGCCATCGTATGTATTTGTTATTTCTCTGTGTAAACCGCCCTGAGCCATTTTTGGAAGGGCAGTATAGAAATCAAATAACTAATAATAAAATAAATAATCTCAATTGTAATAGTATTTTCTTCATTCCTAATAACTCATAAATATACAGAAAATGGCAAACCATTTATGGGGCCTAGTGTTCTCACAGCCCTTAGTCAAATACATGTATTCTTCTGACTCTTTTTTTGTGTGATCTTCCCTGAAAATCTTCACATGGGTCAATAAGAAACAGCTCTCTGAAGTTATAGAGGACCAGCTCCATAGCACACAAGCCTGCATGCCTCCCATTGTGATGTCATACCGTGTCTGAATTGTCAGAGGAGCCTGGTTGGCTAATGACTGCCAGCTGATAAACCATTGAAACTTTTTCCATGTTCCTGGACTTTTGCCACTAGGATTATTTCTGCCTGCAGTGCAGAGGTCCAGGAATGTTAGGGCCAATGAGGAGAAACAGTACTGGCATAAGACTTCAAGAACCAGAGCTCAACCCCCACTTGAGCTAAGTATTCTCTGACTCACCTGGAACGATTTATTATCTGTTTCTTTACAATGGAAGTACAAGAGTTCTTGTAACCATGAATGAAATAAGCAAGTGCTATTGCATGTTCTAAGCCTTAAGGTTGAAGCTATACATTACATTTAAACAAGGTAAATGTCTTCCAATGACCAATGTAACCAAAGTATTTTTGATATATTGTGAACTGGCTAGGTAAAAGGGTAGATTCCTTCTAGAAGCATCAGCAACAAATGAGTGATGTTTCCATTTTCTTTCCTAAACCTCTTCTTTCTCTTTCATGTCAGTTCTGTCCTTCTTGTTGTTGCTACTTCCTGATGCTCTCTCTCTCTCTCTCTGTGTTGCTTTGCCCCCTTGAAGACCACACTCAACTATTGTATGAACATCTAGTTATGGAGTGCCATAATTGCATGTTCAAAAGCTACTGAGGGCCAGACGAGGTCCTTTCCTCCCCTGCTGTTATTCCCCTTCAACTCTTCCTCTTGCCAAAGATTTCTCTTCTAGTAGGGCTTGTTTCAGAAACTGAGTAGGAGAGGAACAGCTGGGTGAGGAAGGACGGTGACAGGCAGAGGACAAGTTCAGGAGGCAAGACCCATCTCTTGGCCTGCCACGTCTCATGAAATATTGTGCCCTTCTATGCATAAGCCTGTGTGACATGTGGGCCAGTGATTCCAGGTGATTTATTAATATTCTGAAGAAATATTGCATGAACAGCAACAGCTTCTGTGTAACACATTCAGAGCTACACTAGTTCTTGAAACTGCTCATGTGGAACTGTGCACACAATTCAATATCCTGAGAATATCTGCATTCTTTTTTTTTCCAAAAAGAAAAGAAAGAAGCGGGGGGGAAGGGGGGGAGAGAGAGAGAGAAAGAAAGAAAGAAAGAAAGAAAGAAAGAAAGAAAGAAAGAAAGAAAGAAAGAAAGAAAGAAAGAATTGTAGCCTTATACTTGCAGAGCAAATAGCCAGTTTGGGGTCTGAAAAGTCAATGAACTTTAAAAAATGGCCCAATATTTTTTCCCCTTTTGTTCCCAAATCCATTCAGCCATGACTGGCCAAATTCCACCAGGGTCTACGCTCTCAATGCAACAGGTTCCTCACTGGGTCTATCAATCATCATCATCAGAATTTTATTGTATATAACGAAAAGCCTTTACAAAACAAGTCTAAAATAGAAGGACAGTTTTTCAGAATAAAATATGAAAATAGAAATATTCAGTTTAATGAGTCACTTTTACAATTTACAGCAATATTCTCCAAAAATACAGCACAAATGGATTTGACAGCTCTTGCAAGCATGGCATTTTGATATGTGACATATGGATCATCATCCGCCAGTAACCAGCAGATCTTCTCCTTAGCAATTTCATCATTGACTGAATACAATATATGACCTAGAAATCTCTCTCTTGGATCCTGATAAAGGGGGCAGAACACCAAATAATTTTCTATATCTTCAACCTCATAGGCATCAAAAAGACAAAATCATTTTTATTTTTGGGATCTGACTTCGTCTTCCATTTTTAAAAGTAGTAGGCATGGTTTAGAACCGAAATTCTGTGAATGCAGTTCTTAGAGGAACAAAATAGAGATCTTGTAGATTATCCTTAAACAAAGAATACCATTTAGGAAAGTTTGTAGATCCAATTAATTCCATAACTTGATTATTATCTAGCCCATAGAGCCAGTTCCACTGGGTCTATCCCTGATCTGCCAGTTTCCATCCATCTTCAATATCTGGCTTATCTCATATTTGTTGTCCCTAGGATTACTCCTATTCCCACTTCAAAAGCAAAGTTATTTGAGAAGAAACTTGAACGGCTGTTGCCATTGGTGAAAGCAGTGCTTTCCTACCACATGCACACTGCCCTCTTTTCCAGTTTTGTAGAAACTTTATTGTAGAGTGAAGGTCAGGAGTGCTATGATATTCTGCTCCTGGCAAGATTGGCTGCAGCTCCTCAGGGGCATGAGATGAGAAAGATCCACAGATCAGGATAAAAATGTTGATTGCAGTGGCATGAGAAGAGGTTCCCATACAACTGAAGTTATGTGAGAAGTTATGGGCCCAGAAGTATCTTCTGGTTCTTATGAACTCCTGTGATAACTCTTCCATAAGTAAGAAAGATTAATAGACTATCATTTTTACTGAAGGATTATATTTCCTGGACTTGTAACAGAAGCAAATTTGTGGTAAAATGTCATATGTTCCAGTCTGTTAGAATCAGATCTGGAAGGAGGCTCTTGAGGGCCATCACAGATTCTCAACTTTATAAATATTAAATGATGTAAAACTAAATATTATGAGGCAATACATCTAAATTAAAATATAATAAACTATAAATCTGGAGATGAAGATAACTGAAAGAGACTAAATTCCATTTTTGCACTGACAGAGGAGGAGATAAATGCAGAACTTGATTTACATGAGAATGAGGAAGAGAAAGAAGAATAACCATAAGCAGATTCCTTGGAGGAAGCCATTACCTTTAGCGGTAGGTAGGTACCAGTACTATGAAATGGACCATTCATTGTACATAAATTTCTCCATGTGACCCTTTCCTCTCCATAAACAGATGGCAGGATCTGACAAAAAGAAGTATTAAGCCATATCCTCAGTACTGTAAGATAATACTGTATTTACCTGAATCAAATACTAGTTTCCCCCAAGTTCTTTGATCTTAGAAATCAGGGGATCATTGTAAATTCAGAGTCCTCTTCCTTTCAGATATATATACAGTAGAACTTATATTTAACCTGTATTTTAAAGGGGGTCTTAAATTCATAGTCATCTTCTATTTGCATAAATATGGTATAAAAAATTATTTCAGTGCTTCTAAACTAGTGGAAACAGCCAGTTTTTCAGACTGGTAAAACTGTCAGCTGAGTTGATTAGTGCATGTCCTATGTTCTCATGGACATACACAAAGATCTGTTGCTCCTCATGGGGAATTTTTCCCCAGCCAGTCTATTTGCAAAGAGAAAGCAGCATTTCCATATGCACCCCTCAACTTTATCAATATCTCTCTCATAAAAGCAGAGAAACAAAAGAGGAATTCTAATATGAGCAAAAAAGAGCAGAAGAATGAGGAGCAGAGGGCAGCTCCCTTGGAACTCGTTCTTCCTGGTTTCGGTAGGTAGAAGCAGAAGTACACGCAGAATGCATACTGCATGCATAACTATCGGACCACGGTATATGGGGGTTTGACAAGTCCAGGGTGAACATCAGCAGCTTGAACAACCAACACATTCCGGTGACCCAGGAACCATATGCAGCTGCAAGCCTAAGTAGTCAGGAGTGTTGGGACCCCTGCTGGGGGTCTGTGGCTTTGCAAACTCTCTTTGGGTTCTAAGCATAACTAGCCTATATGCAAGAACACACTGGGGACCAGGGCACTGGATGGCTTGTGACAGATGGTGAGGAATGTTGCCTTGCAATGGCCTGCTGTACAGGAACACATCTTGCAAAGCATGGCACTGGAATGGGGTCCACACACATATGCTTCTTCTGGAGGCTACTCTGGGGATCACTGGAACATAGGAAGCTGCTTTATACTGAATCAGACCATTAGTCCATCAAGCTCAGTATTGTCTACGAAGACTGGCAGTGGCTTTGCAGGCAGGAGTTTCTGTCAGCCCTATTTTGGAGATGCCAGGGAGGGAATGTGGAACTTTCTGTATGCAAGCATGCAGATGCTCTTCCTAGAGCGGCCCCATCCCCTAAGGGAATATCTTACAGTGTTCACACATGTCTCCCATTCAAACGCAAACCAGGATGGACCCTGCCTAGCAAAGGGGACAATTCATGCTTGCTACCACTAGACCAATGTTGACAGGCAGTGTTGACTGCCTGTCAACACTGCTGGAACACGACACAGCTGCACCAGTGCTTCATTAGTCAGGAAGTTGGCTAATAGTTTTACTTGTTCTTGTTACTCTTCATATGTTGTCAGCCACCTTGGGCATTTTGCTAAATGAAATATGGGGTACAAATATTTTGAATAAAAATAAATAAATGCACAAATACTTCCTAGAGAGGCCTGGCCAGACAAAAGTTATGGCACAGGTCACTCACTCTATGTGGCAGACAGGATTAAGCAAGGGTTATTACCAATGGCGCAGTGGGCACAGTGGGGAAATGACTTGATTAGCAAGCCAAGTCATTGCCAGTTCGAATCCCCGCTGGTATGTTTCCCAGACTATGGGAAACACTTATATTGGGCAGCAGCGATAAAGGAAGATGCTGAAAGGCATCATCTCGTACTGCGTGCAAGATGACAATGGTAAACCCCTCCTGTATTCTACCAAAGACAGCCACAGGCTCTGTGGTCGCCAGGAGTCAAAACCGACTCGACGGCACACTTTACTTTACTTTATTACCAACATACCAGTTAAACTTGTCTCTGTTAACTTTGCTGGTTCCCAAGGTGGGGTTTTGCCTTTTGCTACTGTGAACTAGGAGAAGTAAGGTCAAACAAACTCAGGTACATCTCATATACATCCATAGTGCACACATGTGAAAGAAATCCATGTAAGCGCATCCTTGGAGGCAGTCCGGGGTCTGGTGAAAACTGTGCTCTTTATGACATCAATCTTAACCAATGATTTACATGCTGCCTTGCATTTCATAGCCTGCTTCCCAATGCATCTGCAAATATTCATGTATTTAAATGAGTGATCATTTTGTTATTCTGTACAGTACTACTTGTTCATTTTTATTTTCTCAGATCTGTTCCAAGCATCACAGTCAGCGAAAGAGTCCAAGAAAGCCAAAATGGAAGCACTGGCACCAGGAGTTGCCATTCCTGTAATGGTAAGGTCAGCAGAAACATGAATGTGGAGCTACCCAAGAACCCTGTTCAGGCACTATGCTCAAATACACACAGAGGTTGGCTAACGGGAATGTGCTGGGTATCCATGCCCACCTCCACCAAACCAACAAAATCACCGGCCATGCCCCTGGGCTTCCATGCATTCAGTGCTTGCCTGCAGAGGGCAGTGCTGAATATGTGGAAGAACTTCTCCCATGTTAGGCACTGCCTTCTGAAGACATATGCTGAACACACAGAGATCTGAGGCATGGCCAGCCCGCCTGTTGGTGCAGGGGGTATGGCTAGTGAGCCCATTCTCATTCCCCCTCTCCCCATGTCCAATGAGCACAGGGAAAAAACACTTGAAAAGGGCTCAGCAATGGGGCAGATGCAGATTCCTCCACTACATCACTCATCTTGCATTCTGGGCCAGATCAGTGAGAAAGGGTGTTGTTTTGAATATAGCAGTTCACTAGCACCTGCCAAGGAGCACTTTCTGCGAAATGCTGATATTGTAGATACAAGGATATGGATGTTTACTAAGTTGTTTGAAAGTCTTCAGCATCTCTGAAAATTAATAAAGGGGGTTTTTAGACAAGTGTTCTGTGTTAGAACAAAGCAACATTTCTTGTATGGCCTTAGTTCCTCTGCACGCAAGACAAATGAAAGTAATCTTGCAAGAGGTTAATTACATTTTAAATGGACATACAAAGCAGAGCAAAGGCAAGTCTATTTTTCAGCCTTAACATATGATATTGTGGAAGGACACCATCATGGCAATATATTCTGTATTGAAGATGTTCTAAGCTGAAATTCTGTGATTTGTGTAAATTGAGTGCATGTCCCTACTTTGCATCATTCTGAATCAAAGATTCAGGTTTCTAAGTTATGTAAAATGTTTTGCAAGGAATGTGAGTATAACTAGATGATATAACGAACATGTGGCTGCAACTGAAAGCAGCAGTCAGCATCTCCTTTTCCCCGCTCCCCTGTGGTATCATCTAGCACAACAAGTTGTGGGACATGTCATGGTGAGAGTTTTTCCACCCCTGCAAACAGCAGCCAGCAGAGGCAGGAAAACTCAACATGATGATCTCAACTTACATATTTTGTACTATTAGCTGTTACTCAGGAGGGGATACAGTGGTGCTGCTGGAAGCAACAGATCCAGAATCATCACATTGTCTCAATCAGCTCTCAGGAAACAATGGAGAGTGTTGAAGGCAACAGGATTGGGGTTAGTGAGCAAAAGGTAGGTAGCCAAGGGCGGCCAAGGGAGAGGACAGAAGAACTGGGAAAGTGCTGAAGCCAGCTGTTCCTTAGGTCTGGAAGTACTGCTCAGCTTCCCTGTGGTTTCTGAACTTCTGAATGGGAAATTCCAGAGTTGACGAACCTAAGAACACAAGAGTAGCGTTGCTGGATTAGGTCAGTGATTCATATCATCCAGCAATTTGTCTCCTGCAGTGGTCAATTAGTTATCCTAAGCAAGTCCTAAATTAAAAGAGACAGCCACCCCACCCTGCCTCCCCCAACATTTTAGCTGAGTATAAGAATATATTATGCTAAAGAGATATTCCACATTGATTCTGGAAGAAGTATAATTGAAGCACATGGCATCTAGCCACCGACCTTGCCTGAGATTATATTCCTGTCATAAGACTGTTGCCCTATAAACGTATCCAGTTGTTCCTGAAATGTGTTTCATTTTTAGGAGCCCACAAAAAAGTGGAGAAAGTTTCCTTACTCTCCTCAGTGGGTCAGTATACTGGATGTGGCTCAAAAAATCTTGGATGAGGAAGACAGAGTGAAAAGGAAGCAGAAGCAGAATAAAGGGAAAGAAGAAGAAACAAAATCAGATGAAAATACTGAGAGGGGGGAAGTAGAAATTAAAGAGGAACCGTTATCTGAACTGTGCGATTCAGAGGCCATACAAGCCATACAACCAATGACTTTAGGAGATCTGCAACCATTGTTAGAGCAGTTACCACTTCCCAGGACCTCACATCGAAGGGCAGAAGAGGAGATCTTAACAGCCAATGAAATAGAAGATATCATCCAGGAAATCGTGGCCATCAGAGCCCAGGAGAGGCTTTCAGAAGAAACCACACTTCCAGAAGGAAAAGAGAAGATGCATTCCCAAAGTGCCTCTTCTGTCGATACACAGAAATTGCACTAACAGAGGGAATAGAAGATGAAACACTACCGCAGTGGCTCACAGATCAGCTACTCCCCAGAAACACAAATGTGCACCACTGCCACAAGGTACCATTAAATAACCATTCCCACTTTGTATCACAGGGCTGAAATGTTGCTGCTATTTTCTTGTGGCTTTTCAAGCCAGAGCTATCCATAGGCATGTGGATGAATGTGGGCTGAGAGAAACATTGTTAATTCTTTTACCCACTGACCATTTTGCAGCTCAAAATCTACATTCATTGGGCCACTGCTGAATCCAGTTTTGGAAGCGTTCTGGTGGCCCAGGTAATGAAGAACATGATCTCCAGTTCTTGGTGCTGGTGTTAGAGTGAAAGCCAGGCAGACAATAACTGCTACAGCCCAAAGTGTGCAAGTTCCCACTGCATTCTAAATCCCATGCATGCAAAAGATATTTGTTGACCTGAGATTAATTGAACCGATACATTTTCTGGTTGTTGTTGTTGTTGTTGTTGTTTTAAACAACTTCATTTCCACTATGCTTTTTTGCAGTTCCTGTTGAGTTTGGCAGGAGAATGTCCCTATGAACTGTATTCAAGATTAAAAAAGAAAAATCTAAAAGCCTCATAAGATAACACGGAAGGGATTTAAGGGTCTGTGAAAAGGTATAGAGTTGCACTATTTAAAGCCATGAATATTCAGCCTTAGGGACTCTAGGGAGCTGGTGCCTTGCCCAGGAAACTCTCAGGAGAAGGCAACAGTTTTCTTATAATGGATTTTCAGTTCCCTATACTGACTGAGGAGAAGCCATGCTTGCTTCCCATCAATGAAGACATCTCCCTTCAAGAGGGGTCAAGAAGCAGTGCAGTAGTGTAGTAGTAGTAGTAGTAGTAATAATAATAATAAATTTAAAAACCAACCTTATTTGTTAGCAGTCCCATAATAAATTGTTCTCTGGGCAGCTCACAAAAGAGGTTTAAAACATACAATAAAAACACATAATACATTAAATAATAACAGATAAGGCTGCCCTTTGTTGCAGGTTTATTTTATTTGTTTATTTATTTAACATATTTTTATACTGCCCAAAATTCACGTCTCTGGGCGGTTTACAACAAGATAAAAACAAAAGTAAAACATTAGTTAAAAACAAAAACAAGAAATTTAAAACACAATAATTTAAAATTTTTAAAACCATATTCTAAAAACAACATTAAAACAATCAAAACAATATCAGTTAAAAGCCTGGGTGAACAGGTGAGTCTTTAAAGACTTTTTAAAAGTTGTCAGGGATGGGGAGGCTCTTATTTCACTAGGGAGCGCACTCCAAAGCCTCAGGGCAGCAACGGAGAAGGCCCATCCCTGAGTAGCCAATAGACGAGACGGTGGCAAATGCAGACAGACCTCTCCTGATGATCTCAATGGGCGGTGGGGTTCATGAAGAAGAATAAGTTCTCTTAAATACCCAGGGCCCAGGCTGTTTAGGGCTTTATAGGTTATGACCAATATCTTGTACTTTGCCCGGAAACATATCGGCAGCCAGTGTAACTCCTTCAAAACAGGAATTATATGGTCTCTCCGAGATGACCTAGAGACCAACCTGGCTACCGCATTCTGGACCAACTGTAGTTTCCAGATTACGTACAAGGGCAGCCCCACATAAAGCACATTGCAGTAATCCAGTCTGGAGGCTACCAGGTTGCCCTTTGTTTGCCCAGGGGCATGAGGGAAGCTTGTATGTGCAACTCATATGGGGATTGTTTGGGGGAGGGGGACTGCAGCAAGTGGACCCTCCCCCAAATTTGCCACCTTCTGTATTGCATGTAGACTCGGGAAGAAATTGGCAAATAGAAAGATGATTCAAACAATAAAGGTAGGGTGAATTCTCACGATATAATAAGACAGAGCTTGACAAATCCCAGTTGCCAGGGAGCCATGGTGCCTAGAAATTTAGCTGTGATGCCTAGACTGGGATATTTGGAGGCAGGGTTGCTTAATAAAATCTTTATTTGTCTCAGGCTGCCCTGTTTCTGTTCTAAGTATATTACCAGTAAAGGGGGTAAAGAGAAGCTCATTTACCTTCCTCTCCATAATGTCCCTCACTACGTCAGGTAATTTTGTTAGATGTCTGTTGTTTGGCTCCTAAATTTTGGTGCTGGCTCTTAGAGCCAAAGAAAATTTGTCAAGCCCTGTAGTAAGAAAATATTTCTAAAGAGCCAGCTCTGTTGTTCACAAGCCCAGGCCCACCTACACCACCACCAAATACCACTCCTGTGGTTCTAGCATGGGGGTCTCCAGGCACGGAGTGGCCACACATGCCTCATATTATGAATGGTGACAGAGCACCAAAAATGACAGGCATTTTAGGATGAATGTTCTCCAGCGTAGTCTCAAAGGATGTATACAGAAGGAATTCCAATATTTCTTTAATGCACAGGCCTGGGTGCTACCTCCCTTCTAATCCCTCAAGCAAAGCAAATACATTAAGATTCAGCAAAGCAGCAGGTGCAAAAGCCAGAGATGAGATGTTTTAAACAAAGAGAGGGGGATTATGAAAACTAATGCAACAGAGAGCAACAAATGCCAAGAACAAAAAGGCAAATAGCAGTTGTAAAGACACATGAGGCAGATATTTGTCTAGGCTAATGTCTGCACAGGATAAATTAAATAAGTATCAAGAACAGTGCATGACTATCACACTGAAAATTGGAATTTTTCAGTCCCTTAAAGACTGGAATTGCTCATTATGGCACTACAGAGTGCCTTATGGAAAATGATAAATATGTGTAGAAAAACAAAAGAAAAAGCACACAGGAAAAAAAATCAGTATGAGGCCAGTTCAGATGATACACTTCTATAATGTAGTATTTAAACTGCAGACAATCCGCCCCCTCCATGCTATTACGAAAAGTGGAATGACACACCAGGGGATGGAGCAGGACATGTCTCCTCACATTCCTAATTGTGTTTGGGTGGGCAGTTCAGACATATTATCCAAACTGGCCCATTGAGATAATGGGTCCTGATGAAAAACCAGAAACTAAAATTACATATTGAAGAAGCATCAGAGCTTCTGCACAAGATGCAAGAACTATTTAAAAACAATACTACAAAAATAATTGGCATAGGATCTGACAAAAAGTATTGGGTCCCCTTTTGAATGTACTTTATCATGTGGTCCCTGCAACAAAACATCACTAATCATCAACTCTGCAGTGAACATGTGGAAATTCTCACATATAGTTGCAAGAAGCATAATGTTGCACACTAGGACCTGTCATTTGGGTAATAATCCAATGCTGGCATTAGAATATAATAGGACATCTCTTCCACTTTCCTAAAACCACACGCCAGAAACAGTGGTTCCCAACCTGGGGGCCTCCAGACATTGCTGAACTACAACTCTCAACACTCCCAGCTACAATTTATGTACAGCTAGGGATGATGGCAGTTGCAGTTCAGCAACTTCTAGAGGCCCCCAGGTTGGGAACCAACCACTGAATTATAACAAAGCAGGGGTGTGCAATTTGATTTGCTCTCAAAACAATTTGGGTCAGATTCACAAATTCAGTCCTGAATCACATCACCCTCAAAACAGAGGGCCCAATTCGAGGTTGAGAAGAATCACCCCCAATTCAACTCAAATCAGTTTGGGTTGTTTTAGATGCCAGCTTGAGG
Source organism: Hemicordylus capensis (assembly GCF_027244095.1). Lineage (NCBI taxonomy): Eukaryota > Metazoa > Chordata > Lepidosauria > Squamata > Cordylidae > Hemicordylus > Hemicordylus capensis. The sequence continues at coordinate 255,989,675 of NC_069657.1, forward strand.
CCCATTATGTTGGCTAAACAGGCCTTAACGTGGTGCTTTCCCCCCCGAGGAGAGAGATGGTCTACCAATTGGGATCAGTGGGTAGAACAGCCCTGCACTCCAGAATTGGTGCATTAGCCCTCTAAGTCTGGAGCAGAGAGCTAGTCTACCCACCATTCCCAATTGGTAGACCAGCTCTCCCTGGAAAAACAGGAGACCAGGTAGAACTGTTCTCCAAGTTGGTCTGATACATTAAATATTTAAAGAGAGAGTGGAGAATATATTGATGCTAATGCAGTGGTTCTTCAGGGGCTCCTGAAGAAGGGGCATGAACATGAAGACCCAAGGAAGGATAGGCTCTTGAAGCACAGAATAACTCTTTCTTTAAATACTACACCACCTACATGACACCTGAAACAAGAGCGTTGTGCTGTGAACAGTAAATACAGCTATATGTCTTGGGGAAAGTGGCAGAACAAATACCATACCTGAAAATTAAAGAAAAGTCTCAACAGGTTTAACACAAGGCAGCAGAGTAAACAAAATCAGAGGTCCAGAGAAGGAGTGAGAAAAGGAAAGAGAGACAAAACTAACTCAGTCCCATCCCCGTCCTCCAACTTTTTTGTTTTGCCCAGCAAAGGTGAGAAATATGTCGAGTTCAAGCTGTCAATGGCAAGCAACTGTTTTCTCTCAAGTCTCAGAACAAATTAGTAACATCTCATCTGGAGTCTACCAGTGTGGCAAATACTTTCTGACACACTTTCTGCTCGCTCCTAAATGCGTCAGTCTGAAAATATGTTCAATCGTACGTTAAGCCAAACGAGTGTGTGTGTGTGTGTGTGTGTGTGTGTGTGTGTGTGTGTGTATATATATATATATATATATATATATATATATATATATATATATATATATTAAAAACTCAGTGTTCATTAATCAACAAAGGCCAATTGTATTACTTGGAGATTTACAGAAGGCAATATAGAGGAATTGACTTGAATAACCTTAATTATTTTGTTAAATACTTGGTTTCACTGGTTCTCACGATTTATGAATTGTTCTTTATTTTAAAATGGATGAAAAATAAGAAAGCTGTATTTCTATTTTGTACCAGAGAAGGAAAAGAAGAAGATATCCAAAATTCCAAGGGTTACAGCGTAAAACCTCATACACTAAAAGAACATTACTCTGGTACATTTGTTCATCCTGGGCATGTTTATGACATGCAATTTTAAAAGAAGAAAGAGTGAGGTATTCTGGTGCAGGATGAATAAAGAGTGCCATGGCTATGGAAGTTTGCCAAAACACATAAGGGTTTGCTTTCCTTTTTTCCTGAAAGAACTGGTCCCTAAAGAGGTCAAAGACAGAAGCAAGACAAGTAATAATTTTAGTAACTGTGTAGTTGAGCCAAAATTATTCTAGGGTGAGGAGACTGCAAAAAAAATTTTTTTTTTTTTAAAAAGGAAGGAAGGAAGGAAGGAATCAACTGTCTCAAATAGTAGTGTAGAAGGGGAAATTTTAGCATGGCCAATTTGTCATGTAAGGAAAAGCAGCACTTATTGAAATCCCCTCTCCTGTTGAAGATAGAATAGTCCTCTCTTCTTCACATTTCAGCACCCTGCCGTTGCCAACAGCAATGAAAGATTATTCTGCACTCTCAGTCCTCATAACATCTCTCATCATCAGGAAAGAAATGAGAACTAAAGCTAAGACAGTCCCACTAGGCTCTACGGGAACAGTGTAGGTCACCAGTAGAGTCGCAAGCAGAGGAATGACGTCCTCCTCTGTGGTGCAGAGGGCAGAAGTAGACTTTGCTCTGGAAAGTGAAGACTTGGTTTCAAGTCTTGCTTCAGACAAAAGTTCATTGTGTGACCTGGAGCAAGTCCGTATACCTCCACTCCCACCTGTAAAAGGGTAGCTGTTACAACCCGTTTTATAGGGCTGTTTGTGGTGACAAAACTCATAGAGACTTCAAGGCAAACTAAAGTGCTTTATTATAAATAGTATCATGTTACCTTCTTGGGGGAAAAATAATGATAGCATTCACCTTTAAAGAGCATGAAAAGAACTCCTAAGAAAGCAATTTCTTTCTAAATATAGCAGGCATTTTGGGACCACCAGAAGAATTTCTGTACTGAAAGTTGAAAGAGCTAGCAACTGGCAGTTTATTTCTCATATTGACTTCGTTTTGAGTAGCACACCCAGGGATCAAATTGTCATCTTGCTCCATCATGGCTTTCATTCAGAATAAGCTGTATCTCCTACTGCTATTGTGTTGAAGGAAATTGCTCATTGCTTGTCCCCACTGGCTTGACAGAGAGAGGAAATTAAAGATGTTTCTACCCTGCTTGGCGAATATTGAGCATGTTTTGGGGAGGGGGAGAAAATCTGATCTCTAGCTCATGGTTGTTCTTAAGGTATATCTTGCCAGTGAAGAAAGGTTAAACCCTTTGTGGGGGGGAGGTTAGTTCAGAAAATGCTGGGATAAGATTTTGGATAATATAGATTTTTTTCCTCTCCCTCTTTCATAGGAATTTGGTGATCATCTAATGAAACTGATTGGCAATAGATTCAGAAACACCCAAAGAATATACATATCTCTATAATGCATAATTAATACATGACAGGTTTCTTGAAATTTGGGTCACCAGATGTTGTTGGACTACAACTCCCATTATCCCCAGCCACAATGGCTTGGGCTTATAGTTCAATATCTGGAGATCCAAGTTGGAGAATCCCTGACATGGGATTCACAATCACGAGAAGTGCTGATGGCCCTGGCTTAGATGGTTCAAAGAGGATTAGAGAAATGAATGGAGCACAGGTCTATCAATGGCCATTAACCACCCTAACAAAATGGAACCTCTATATTTTAGACCAGTGTATATCAGTTGCTGGGGGGTGTGGGGCAAACCATGGACTGTGGCCTTCATGCCCTCCTTCTCAGAAGCATTTGGTCAGCCACTTTTAGAAACAGAATGCAGGAATAGTCAGATCTTTGGTCTGATCCAGCAGGAAACTTCTGAAATACAGAGCAGGCTTATTGCTTGATAGCTGGGATCCAACAGACGTTTGGCATACACTCAAGTAACTCTAATAACTTGATTAAAAAGTAGAGAGTTCATGGTTCTGGCCCTGAATATTTGGAAGTCAGGTTGGTGAGCCTGATTCACAAAAATAAGTAAAAGAGCAGAAAATCAGGCACGGCGCAAGCCTCCATCAAATAAAACATAACGCTTCTTTTCCAGGCTGTAAGCCTGTGCATTCTTATTTGGGCGTTGGCCAGGAGTTTGCAAACATAGGTCACCAGATGTTGCTGGCCAACTCCCATCAGCATCTGAACCCCTGGCATAAGCCCTACTGAGCACAGTGGGCCTTATTTATGAGCAAATGTCCATATGATCAGACCATCATTTTTGAAACTGGAACTGAAGTGAAGCTGGGAATCAAAGAAAGTTGCTCACACTGTGACTTGGATGATATGCTATATTGGACCACGTGTTCACAGATCTCATCTAAATAATTTTTCTCTGATAGTTGCAGGGAAACGTCATCATACTGTATAAGAAAGAGAGCTCACAAATGATAAAACCAATGTTGAAAGTATAAAATATTTCAAAACAAATATTTTGTGCAATCAAGCTTTCTAGCAGTAGCAGCAGCACCATAAGCATTTTTGGTTTGGTGTTTTTTTTTTTTACAATGAAAGGATATTAGCTGGGAACTAAAGATCTCCTTCTGAAAGTTATTCTTCTCACATAAGAATCTCCAATTTCTGTTCTGCCCCACACAGCTGCAGGCCCCCCCCCTCACCATGTGGCATCCCATGATATCCCAGAGCATTTCCTGACCCTAAGGGGTTTTGTTGTGTTTTTAATGGAGGGGGGGAGGGCTCAAGGGATTGCAGCAGAAAGGAGGAAACAGAAAGGATATGTAGTTGGATATGTCACTACATACTCAGTTGGATATGTCACTAAACTGATATGGACATGATGGCTTTACACTGCTGCTGGAAAATGCTCAGGCTTGGATGTCTGCATGCTACACTCTATGAACTTGGAGAATAATCCGATGGGTGCTCTTGGATTGATCATGAAGATATAATCATGAAGATAGGATCCATATTCTGTTCTGTCAAAATTTGTGTATGGAAACAGACCGATGCAATCGCAGGCATCATTATACACCCAGAGGGCTTCCCTCATTCTTAGAGAAGAATTCCTGTTTTGCAAAAACTGTTCTTATTCTATTCTTATGCTAACTAGACTATAATTTTACAGTTTGTTTCACAGCATGGAACTTGGCTACTTCTCTCTTATGAAAAGAAGCAGCTGATGTGTTCTGTGCTTCAGGAGATTTCTAAGAAGTCTAGTATTACTTAAAGCAGGGATAAAGTTATTTTATTCTTATGAAGTTCCCAATTATTTTTGATACAGAAGTAATCCCAATTCAACTGCATAGTGTACTCTGTAGTTTATTTAACATAATGGTTAATCCAATCCTTAACCACGCAAGCCTAACTTTTAGATGAAATTCTGTTGCATGGTTAATGTGAAGTAGACAAGTCTTTACAATAATATTGTAGGTACAAATTCATTTTTTTAGTGGCTGCTAAAAGCCTTTTTCATTTTTTTAAACTACTTTTTTTTAAAAAAAGTTTTATTTATTTGTTTTGTTTGTTTGTTTATTTATTTATTTATTCGATTTCTATACCACCCTTCCAAAAATGGCTCAGGGTGGTTTACATAGAGAAATAATACATAAATAAGACAGATCCCTGTCTCCAAAGGGCTCACAATCTATGATTGTTTTGAATTCTTTATAATAGAAAAGTATGTTAATTATTAACATTTTTCCCATGCACAGCCTATTAATTTTTGCTTAAGTAGTCAACATTTTTTTTTAAATGGAAAGTTTATATACGCATTATCCGCTAGGAGTTCATTAAGAATCATTGTTAACTGATCTGCTATTTATGTGATTAGCCACTGTATTATATATACATACATGTAGGTTTTTGTTGTTGTTGGATTTCTGTTTGTAAACTGTGCTGTTCTGTGATCGTAATAAAGGAATTGAATTGCGTTGAATATATACTCATTGATTTTGTCTCTTGGCAAAATACCTTTTCCATAAAAACTGCTGTCCAGCAATGTTTTAATTAGCAACTGAAGTAGTAATATGTAGATGATTCATCAAGGTTTCATTCTGAAATTAATAGGAATTAGAATACATTCTGTTTTCATGGAAACAGAGCCTGACATACCAACAAGTGTGTATATAAGCAGGACTTCGGGAGATGAGCGAGGAAGGCTTCTTGTGCTGTTCTGTTTACCCCTATTATGCAGTGCCAGGTTTCCTGTAGAGGGCTTCAGGAAGAAAAGGGAGGGAGCGCTGTGCAAGAAATCCCCACTTGCTCTGCAACACAACATCATATGTGCAACAGGCAGACACAGCTGCATGGGTGACCCTCCCGCACCCCCATAAGTTCTACTTATGCACACGCTTTGTTGGTCGGTGTGCCAGCCGGTGTGCATGCTTGGCATCATATGGACTTGACTGTGAAGATTTCAGCAAATCAGTTTCCTCAGACATATCTGCTTTGAGAGAAACACCATATGAAGAGCTTAAGAAAAAACTAACATTCAGTGTCATTATTAAGGCACAGGGTTGGACCTTCCAAACTTAAAAGCAATGTGTTGAGAGGGCAAGAGCAAACCAGGTGAATTAATGATGGGTAGATTCTGTTAGTGTGCAGCTCCACTGATTTTTCATGCACCTTCTTAATGTGCCAATTATCCAAAGGTTAGAGGTAGTGCCTCTCCTCCTCTAAGCCCCAAATGAGGGCACAATTTTAGAGAATCCTATGTACATGCTGAAAATAACCTGCAAGCTGGTTGCTAGGTACTCTGCTCCTTGACATTTGTAAGGTGAAGCAAAGCGTTATCTGTCAATTTGCAAAGGATCCTTATACATGCCGTTTCCAAACTCTGCCTGTTCCTATTTTTGAGCAGCCCCTAAATGAAAAAAAGCCCATTGTTTCACACCTTTGAGGAAACTCCTTGGGATGATACAACAGTATAAAAACAGTTGCTTCAGGCATTCTTGCTGTTATGGAATTCACCAGACAGCTGCAGAGTAGCTACAAAAGCCCTCTTCCCTTCACATCCCTGCTAGGGATGTGCACAAATCAAAATTTTTATTTGATTTGTGCCCCAAACAAATCATCCCTGATTAGTTTGGTATCCAAATCTACCCCCTCCAAATCACCCCAGATTTGATTTGTATTTGTTTTGTTTTGATTCAGATTCAGACTGATTCAGACCACTTAGCAAGGCCATAGGGGCACCAAATTTGGTGGGTGGGTAGGTCCCCAGGACTGCCACCTACCACTCAGATTTCAAGGCAGTGGGACACTTGGTTGTTTTAATGGTTTGTTTGTTTTTTAGTTTTTATTGAGTTTGAACATTTATGCCATAGGAAACAATGGGGATTTGAAGTTGCCATATCCTAACCCTAACAAAGATACCCAGCTTTCATTTTTTAAAAAAACTAAGCTCTAGCCCCTGTAGAAGTGGAGTTATGGAGCAAAATGTGCAGTCATTATTTTTCAAGTGTTTGGTTTCTTTGGTGTATAATAACTTTTCCTCATAATGAATCCCTATGAGGATTCATTACACACCTTCATTTCTTCTGTTCATTTTAACTTTTACTGGACAGTGCCAACTGTCAACTGCCATGTGCCAACTACACCTCCCCGCCCCCCACACACTGGGGTACTCAGTTTATTTTTTTAGGTATTTTTGAAGTGTTTAGATTCTTTGGGGTCTTCAATACACACCTTCATTTCTTCTGTTCATTTTGACCCCACTGCTTTGCAGGTGGAGGTGGGGAATTAGTGGCATCCCATGTTCCAACTACCCCACAACCCACAAGCCACTGGGTACTCAGTTTATATTTTAGGAATTTTTGAGGTGTTTAGACTCTTTGGTGTGTAATGAATCCTCATAGGGATTCATTATGAGGAAAGGTTATTAGACACCAAAGAGCCTAAACACTTGAAAAAACATCCTAGAACATAAATGGAGTAGTACCCACTGCCTTGCGGGTGGGAGTGGGGTGTACTTGGCACATGGCAGTTAACAGCTGGCACTGTCGAAAAGACAGTCAAAATGAATAGAAGAAATGAAGGTGTGTAATGAATCCTCATAGGGATTCATTGAAAGAAAGTTTTTATACACCAAAGAATCCAAACACTTGAAAAACAGAGACTACACATTTTGCTCCATAACTCCGCTTCTACAAGGGTTAGAGCTTAACTTAGCTTTTTTTTTTTTTAATGAAATCTGGGGATCTGGGGGAATTAATAGGAGGGATCCAGATCTTGAATCAATTCGAATTGAATCAGGCATGATTTGATTTGTACCTGAATTTAGCCAACTGACCACAGTGATGCTCTGTGGTCAATTGGCTGTTTTGTCTCCAAATCACCTAAATCTGGCTGTTTTGTCTCCAAATCACCCAAATCTGGCTGTTTTGTCTCCAAATCACCCAAATCAGCTAGATTCGGGCACAAATCGATTTGTAACCGAATTAATTTGCACATCCCTAATCCCTGCCTGTCAAAAGAATCCTCTTCTTTTGGCATCCTCTTGAATTCTGTTTATACACAAGTCACACACTCTCTCTTAGAAAAAAGGAAATGAAGAAGAAAAGGCTTGTACAAAAAAAACTTGCAGGGTTTAAGACAGACTAGTGATGGGTTAAAAGGATAGGGTGACTTTTGCTTATTCTTCTTCAGACATATACATTGGACTCTGGAGCTATGTGTATGTTCAGCCCCAGGCTTGGTCACAGGCAGAAAACTATCAGATGTCAACACTCTCATAATGGGTGCAATATATTCATTTGTAGCTCATCTGGGCCAGTTCCAGTCTTCTGGAAGAGTTGCAACATGATAGGCTAGCAAGTATCCTCTCAATGTTCCCTGGCTAATAACTGCTCTAAAAACATGCAGCGGTGGCTACTGCATGCTTACTAAGCAATATATGTAATATTTTTTACAAGTTGTTTGACTTGTTTTATTCAAATCACAGAATCCAGATTCAATGGATACAGAATCTACTTCAAACAGTTCAAAGAAGCTGCAGAGTCACCAGCTTGAAGAAAAATAAAAAAGGATTGCTTGTCCTCAGGAGAAGCAGGAAAAAAGAGGCCCATGAATACAGAATCTGGGTGTGCACGCAACACATGCAGCTGTTTCAATAAGCCCATCTTTATCATATGTTTAAGATCCTAGAAGGGTGGGGAGAAGTAAATGTGTTACACCCCAGTGCCTTTATCTGAAGAAGGACCCATTAATTTAAATGAAAAATGATTGCCAAGCAAGCACTTTGAGAATCACAGCCTAGGTTTTCTGAGGCCAAAGAGCAGTTTGGAGAGATTGTTTTTGCAAGAGTTCACTCTATGAGACATAAATAATGTCTGCCGAGAAGATATGTGTGCGTCCCTCTATTCTCTTCAACTAATTATGATTTGCTTGGGAAACTGAAGTGGCTAGCCAGAATGTGCGAAAAACTGATTAATGTCAAGCATGTGGGGGGGAAGTGTTACAGTAGTTGTCACATTGGCATTGAAAAGTTTTTAATTGCACTGTATACATGTGTTAGGCGGCTGTTTAAAAGTTGAAAGGCAAAAGAGGGTTGCTGATATCACATTTATGTGCAGGGATTCACACAATGAGTAAGTGATTAGTGCCAAGAGTAATATATACAGTGGTGGAAGTTGAGGTGTTTTCCCCTCTGCTATTGTGAAATTCCCTGATAGAAACAAGAGTAGTAAGAAGTATTATTAGAACTGTGATGACAGGAGAGAACTGAAGTACTGGATAAGCAGCCAAGACAGCTGTAAACAAAGAAAGATTTCAAGCAATACACACTGGTAGCTGTTAAAACAGAACATACCCCTATGGTGACAGTTATATTTTATTTTCCTTAAGCAACTCTTGAGGGGGAAAGGCTATAGATTTTGTTATGAATTCTATGGCTAGAATGAAAAACAATAAATCTTCCATTAGGAAAGATGAAAATTTGCCTCTGTTTGCCTCTGCCCCACCTCCTCTAGGTGTGTCCATCAGTGGGGCTGCTGCTGCAAAGAGCAGGCTGGGCCAAGGGCGTGAGCCTCTTGGTGGAGCCGAAGGGCAAGAGCACAAGGGCTCTCAGCCTTGGGGTGAGCAGTCTGGGGCCTCGGAAGACCTTCCTTTTTCCATCAGAAGCTTGCAAGAGCATGACGGAGTGGTTCCTGGACCTGGTTTTCATCAAACTGAGGAGCTGTGGTTGTTTGGGCGGAGGAGATGTGTCTGGGAGAACAGAAAAGTGGGGATGGTCTGTGGGTGGCAATATCACAGGTAGCAGGCAGAGAGAGATATGGAGGTGGGAGTTGGGCAGGCCGTTACAGGGGGAAATGACATTGCTCCACACATCCCCCCAGGTAATGGGGGAGGAATAATCTACAGCCCGTTGTGGTCAGTTTGTGTGTCACTTTGCAGATAAAGTTGTTTGCATCCATGCTGATTTGGACTCCAGAGTTTTGGCAGTTTCGGCAGACGTGCCTCTGGTACCGTCTGGTCCTATGGTGTTGTATTCTTTTCAGCTGGTGCAGGCTGAGGATGTGGACAAGATCCTGGGCAGTATGTGGGCAACATTGTGCGCTATTGGCCCTTGCCCTTCATGGCTAATAAAAGCTGCCAGGGAGGGTACAGGCAGATGGTTGGAGGTGATTATAGATACTTTATCAAGGGAGGACAAGATGCCATCATGCTTCAAGGAGGCAGTGGTAAGACCATTATTAAAAAGGCCCTCCCTTGAGCCCTCCAACCTGGACAACTATAGACCTGTTTCTAACCTTCCCTTTTGGGGCAAGGTGATATAGAGCATGTGGTGGCATCCCAGCTGCATAGGGTCTTGGATGATACAGATTATCCGGACCCTTTTCAATCTGGCTTCCACCCCAGATATGGGACTGAAACTGCCTTGGTCGCTCTAGTGGATGACCTACACTGGGAATTAGAGAGGGGGAGTACGTCCCTGTTGGTTCTGCTGGATCTCTCAGCATCATTCAATACCATCAACCATGGCATCCTTCTGGACCATTTCTCGAGTATGGGAATCAGAGGTACTGCTTTGGAGTGGCTCCGGACCTTTCTTGGGGGGAGGGTCCAGAAGGTGGTGCTGGGGGATTATTGCTCAGCTCCATGGCCATTGGTATGTGGGGTCCCGCAGGGTTTGGTTTTGTCCCCCATGCTGTTTAATATCTACATGAAAACGCTGGGAGAGGTCATCTGGGGACTTGGACTGAGTTGTCAGCAATATGCCGATGACACTCAGCTCTATCTCTCCTTGTCACCTGATCCTAGGGAGGCAGTGGATGTACTGAATTGGGGGCTGTAGGCTGTGATGGGTTGGATGTGGGCTAATAAACTGAGATTGATTCCGGACAAGACAGAGGTAATGTTGGTCAGTAGGAGAGCCAATCAGGATGAGGAGATTCAACCAGTTCTGGATGGGGTTGCACTCCCCTTGAAGGGCAAGCATGCAGCTTGGGGGTATTGATGGACCCAGCTCTGCTTTTGGAAGCTCAGGTAGAGGCGGTGACCAGGGGTGACTTTGCACGGCTTCGTCTAGTGCACCAGCTATGTCCCTTTCTCGAGAAGGCAAATCTGGCCACAGTTACCCATGCCTTAGTCACGTCACAGCTTGATTACCGTGATATGCTCTACGTGGGGCTGCCCTTGAAGAATATTCAGAAACTGCAGCTAGTGCAAAATCCAGCAGCTAGGATTTTTTCTGGAGCTGCCTGCTAGGATCACATCACACCCATTTTGAATGAGCTGCACTGGCTACCAGTTTGTTTCCGGATCCAATTCAAGGTGCTGGTTTTGACCTTTAAAGCCCTTAATGGTTTGGGCCCGGGATACCTGAGGGACCGCCTGCTCCCAAGGGTTGCTGCCTGCTTGACGAGGTCATCTGAGGAGGCTCTGTTCCGAGTGCTGACAATGAGGGAGGATTGGTTGTCGTACACCCGGGACAGGGCCTTCTCTGTTGCTGCCCCCAGTCTCTGGAATGCTCTCTCAGTGGTTATTCGCTCCTCAGTCTCCATCACAGATTTTAGAAAGCATGTTAAATCTTGGCTTTTTACCCAGGCTTTTATATGTTTGTCTCTATTGCTGCTTCTTTGTATATTGTATTTTGTACAGTTGTTCTATGCTTGTATTTTAAATCTTTAGTCAGAGACATGTTTTTATATTGTAGCTTAATATTTTAATTGTGTATTTTTATAGTCTTGTGATGGTAAATATTGCTTCATATACAACTAACCTTCTGAGCTGGAACTCGGTTGCTTGTGTGGAAGTTGAGAGCCTGGTGAAACAATTTTGAAAAGGCAAAGCTCCTGGAAGCGACTGCATCACCATCGAGGTTATACGTTCTAATTTAGATTGGTGGGTGCTGGTTTTAGCTTCCCTATTTACATATATTGATAAAACAGCAAATATTTATGTATTTATTATTATTATTATTATACATTTATATCCCGCTCTTCCTCCAAGGAGCCCAGAGCTGTGTACTACATACTTAAATTTATCCTCACAACAACCCTGTGAAGTAGGTTAGGCTAAGAGAGAAATGACTGGCCCAGAGTCACCCAGGAAGTATCATGGCTGAATAGGGATTTGAACTCGGGTCTCCCCAGTCCTAGTCCAGCACTCTAACCACTACACCATGCTGGCTCTTGGACCAAATATTTCATCTGATTGAGGAGTCGCAATTATAATACCGATTTATTTAAAAGGTAGAAGAGACGATCCTGCCAATTACCATCCCATTAGTCTCTTAAACATTATTAGCAAGATATTTGCTAAACATCTAGCAGAGAAATTGTCTGATTGGCTAGATTCCAACCACATCTTGGCTACTGAGCAGGCTGGTTTTCAAGAAGGGCGATCTACCATAGAACATGCTTTTACTTTGCAATATTTAGCTGAAAAATACACCCATAAACCGGTTGGTGCGTTATATACCACTTTTATAGATCTGAAGTCAGCGTTCGATCTTCTCTCCAGGGACAGGCTATAGCAAAAATTAATTGATCCTGCAATTGATAAACGGTTACTGCTTCTGATTTACAAGCTATATGAAAATTCCCGGTTGAGGATTCGCTGCAATCAGAGTGGTTATCTATCCGCAGAGATCCTCATCGGTAGAGGAGTGAGACAGGGCTGTATTTTAGTCCTTGTATGGTTTAATATTTAGATCAACCCTGTGGTGAAATGTTTGACTGATCCCTCCACCCATCCACCAAAACTAGCCCAGAGACATATCCCTATCTTATTCTATGCGGACGATATGATTCTTTTGTTGCAGACCCCTATTGGATTACGACATGCACTTGCCCTATTGAGCACCTTTTGTAAAGATGAGGCCTTAGAAGTAAATTATCAAAAGAAAAAGGTTTTGGTATTTGCCAAATGCCCAAAGAACCTCACCTGGCTTATGGAAAGGAATAAGATTGAACAAGTTAAATCCTTCAAATACTTAGGTGTAGTATTCCACTCATCCAGCTCTCGTAATGCCCATCAAAAATATATAATTCAGAGTGTACAAACATCAACAAATCTAATTAAATCTTTCTACTTTACACAGGGTGCTTCTTTCATCCCTGCTGCAATTAAATTATTTACCGCAAAAGTTTATCCCCAGCTCCTATATGGAGCTCAATTAGGTCCATTCGCTAATTTTGCTCCTGTGGAAGCAATCCAAACTATATTTATTAGATCTATTCTGCAGATCCCTTGCTGTGTCCCAAATGCTGTCACTAGATGGGAGGTGGGATTACTTAGAGTGGAAACATGTTACTGGAAATGCATTGTTCAATTTTGGCTAAAATTAGTGTTTACGCAAGTAGGGCTTGTCCACTTGATATTGGCAGATAGCTTTAACTCAAAATGGAAATTGGAGGTTAGATATAAATTGTATCAGTACGGTTTTTCACAAGATGAATTAATTAGACTGGGTTTTGAGCGAGCCAGCAGAACTATCAGGCAGCGTATTCTCGACATGGATTTACAAGTATAAGTAGCTAGATTACCAAGTGGTATATATATCGGGAATCAAAGTGTTGAGTCCAAACCTGCAGAGTATCTGGGCAACATTTTAGTCCCGAAAATCAGATGTGCTTTAACTCTTGCTCGCATAAATGCCCTCCCTACAGCTATTTTGGATGGGAGGTTTAAGAGTATACCACATGCATCAAGATTATGTCCTTGTGGCTCTGGTACTGTTGAAACTACAGCGCATGTATTGTATTGTGATTATTACAGGGATATTAGGCTCATATTAATTGCCCCAATTCTGGATAACTTTCCAGGCCACACAGACAATTTTCATTTAAATTTTTTGCTTTCTAATTTTAATTTGAAGATACTGCATACTGTGGCCACGTACTGTTACATTGTATGTAAAATGAGTACCAAATTGCCGGGATTTTAGATTTTAAATGAAGCTGTATTTTGTTATGTGCTGGTCTAAGACCAAAATAAAGTTCTTCTAGTCTTGTGTTAATTTTTCTGTGAACCGCCTTGGGATTGTTTTAATGAAAGGCAGTATATAAATCTAACAATAAACAAACAAACAAACACATTAGGAATAATTGGCATTCTGAAAGCACATTCATCCTTGCTCATGCTTTCTTTTTGCGGCTTCTTACATAAATGTGTTACTGAGGAACTTCCAGACCTTTAAAATGTTCTACAGGATGCTTATTTATTGCATCAACTGTTTTTTTAAAGCCTTCCTCCTTTTGGAAAAACCAGTTAGAGCAAAAGGAGAAGCTTTAGAAAAATAATGCCAAATGCAGATGACAACTATCTAACAATGTTTTTTTCTGCTCTTAAGGCCCATGATCACAATTGCAGTCATCTGTGGCCTATAACCCTGTTGGTGACTGACCATGAGAGGGATATCTTGGTGTCATGGTTGACAGCTCATTGAAAGCATCAACTCAATGTGCAGCAGCTGTGAAAAAGGTCAATTCTATGCTAGGTATTATTAGGAAGGGGGTTGAAAATAAAACTGCTAATATTATAATTCCCTTATACAAAACTATGGTGTGGCTACACTTGGAGTACTATGTACAGTTCTGGTCACCATACCTTTAGAAGGACACTGTAGAACTGGAAAAGGTGCAGAAGACGGCAACCAAGTTGATCAGGGGCCTAGAGCACTTTCCTTATGAGATAAGGCTACAACACCTTGGGGTTCTTACTTCAGAAACAAGACGACTGAGGGGAGACATAATAGAGGTCTATAAAATCATGTGTGGTGTGGAGAAAGTTGATAGAGATAAAATTATCTCCCTCTCACATAACACTAGAACCAGGGATCACCCCATGAAACTGATTGCCAAGAAATTTAGGACCATCAAAAGGAAGTACTTTGTCACACAATGCATAATCAGCTTGTAAAATTCCCTGTCACAAGATGTGGTGACAGCCAACAACCTGGATGGCTTTAAGAGAGGTTTGGATACATTCATGAAGGAGAGGTGGCTACTAGTCTGAGGGCTATAGACCACCTTCAGTCCTGGAGGCAGGATGCCACTGAATACCAGTTTGCAGGGGAATAACAGCTGGAGAGAGGGCATGTCCTCAGCTCTTGCCTGTGGGCTTCCCAGCAGCACCTGGTGTGCCACTGTGTGAAACAGGATGCTGGACTAGATGGACCTTGGGCCTGATCCAGCAGGGCTGTTCTTGTGTTCTTTCCCTGAGGGAAAGGAGGAGAGAACAAAGACTGAGACTGACCAAGTAACTGTTCAAATCACTACGTCCACTTTATCTACCTGCCTAAGCAGTGGCATCTGTGACTCTCCACAGAAGAAGATCGGCAAGGAAAAGCAAAGCTTGATACTGCCCACAGCCCATGCTGATCTGTCACACCCCACTGAGGGAAGCTGCATAGAGCAATCTTGACCATGGCTAGCCTCATGTCTGTTCCAACCCAGGGAATGGCCAATTAATTCAGATGAAATTGTGGTAAGGAGATCTGGGTACCTCAAAATGTTGTTATATCCTGTAATGATCATTTGTGAATAAAGCAACCCCACAAAAAGATGAGTTCTCACAAACAAAAAGATTCAGAGTGTCTGGGAACCACACTGGAACCAGATGTGCTAGCGCTTGCAGGCTGCAAGGGGTCTGTGTGGCGCTGGCAGCCATGCTGGGCTGGTAAGAACTTTAAACTACTTATCTCATCAATGCCCCGGCTACCCTTTAAAGGATTCCCCCACCCCTTTGCTTGTAAAGGGAAATTGTCATTGGATTCCCCTTTACAAGTATAGCTCCTCAAACTGCCAAACCAGTTCAGTCAAACAGACCGATTGGTTTGACCAAACTGTTTGGGGACAGGAAGTTCAGTCCAAATTTGAATCAAACTGATTTTCGGTTCATACACACCCCTAGTGCCTGTCTTGCCTCCTGAAGGGACAGCAGGTAATGCAAGATGATGGGGACAGGTGCCTCAGATGAAGAGGCCCTTGCTTGAAGCATACACACTGAATTTCTTCCATTTGGCGTCATAACACTTATGAGTGGATGGCTTCTTTGAGGCATCCAACACCCTCTGAACCAGTTCAGTGAACATTATCTCCCTTTTATCCTCCAGACTGTCAGGCTACTCATCCAAGAGTAGAGTTGGGTGCAACCTCCTGCCATTGTCCAGGGTCAGAAGGCGCAGAGAAGACTGTCACACCTTTGAGCCAGAGATGTGCTGCCACTATTGCCGTGCATTTCATGAAGACACGCGGGGCAGAGGGCAGTCTAAAATGTAGGACCACATATTAGTAAGTATGATCACCGATGCAGAATCTTAGGAATCTGAGGGTGAAGAAAGCAAACCATGCTTTCCTCAAGATGAGGGACAGAATGGTGGTGATTGTGACCATATGGAAGCATTTGTAGCAGATGAAGGAGTTGACACTTTGAAGATCTAGAATTGGTCTTAAATCTCCATCCCTTTGGGGGATTGTAAAATATCTTGAGTAAAAACCTCTGAGGAAATCTGTGTGCACCTCCTCAGTGGTCCCTTTCCACAGGAGGGAATCCACCTCGCCTAGGAGGTTAGTCAAGGGAGCCATGGATCGCATGCCAGAAAAGGGTGGTAGAGAATGGAAGGCTGGCTTTTCCCAGGTGGTCTTGACAGTATGTGTGATGGTAGGAAACAGCAGTGAAGCCACTGCCCTTTGATTTTCCAATTGAATCAGGCCAAAGATTGGTTCCTCCAAGGGAGAAGACTGTTTTTGTATCTCTAGCCCCAGCGATGAAGCTATTTGAAGGAGTTCATGAATTCTTGAATTCTTCTTGAACTCTTCTAATGGAGGCTCTGCAAGTTGCTCCTCAGTGTGTCAGTAATCTGGCCACCCGGAAAGGAAGTCCAGGAAGATAGTCCATAATACAAACTGGGCTGCAGAAATGAAACACGGCTAGGAATAGTTCTCTATATCAGGCTTGGGCTGAAAGCTGTCGACACGAGGGTTAACAAATGTTGTCTTCCAGCAGCTAACAGAAAGCTGTTGATGTGCTTTATAGTTCAAGCTGATAACTCTCAGCTGGCAGGGATTCAAGGCTTATCAGCCCCTCTGCAAGAGGCGTTTACTCCTCCTGATAGTTTCCAGCTGTGCTCTTCATCTTGTGACACGCTGTTGCTGTGGAGTCAGTGGGGGTTGCCCACACAGCTCATCCTCTAGTCTGTCCGTCACTGTCTCTGGTGCCCCAGACTGCTGTGCCTGTTCTGAAATACCAGCCGGACCCTCCTCAGCCGTCTCTTGGGAACTGACAGCCGGGCTCTGCCCCTCAGGCACCCCTGCATCGGCTGGAAGGCTGTCAGCTTCCCCCTCCTCCTCACTATCTGAGACCGAGGGCATGACACAGTGGTGGCCCCTTCTAGAGTACCCTCTCTGAGAGTATCCCCCTCCGGGAAGTCAGGCCAATCCCCAAAGTAGTCTGGAGTAGGCAGTTAATGATGGAGACAAGTAATATTTAAAGTTTGAGCCTGCAGCACCCATACCTGTAAGGGTTTATGGGCCGGCTACTTCAATATACATAGCAGAGTATTTCAGGAGCTAAATCACTCCCATGAAGGTAAGAGGGTCTCAGGAGCAACAGCTTGTAAATGATAAGCATGGAGATTGATTTAAAGTTTAACTAATCTATTTTATTTGGAAGTACATGGTGATAGGAAAGAACTGTATCCTAGCTGCCAGCTACATGGTGACCAGAAAGAGACCTATAGAAGCATTCTGGGAAGGAAGAGGAGGAGGAAGTCACTCCCAAGAAGTTCCTGAGTACATTCTATCAAGGGTATGTGTGTGTAGAAATGGAGATAAAGCAGGAAAGAAAAGGAGACCCTAACTGACTATCTCTGCTTCAATGCACCTAGTGGTCATCAGGGTTATCAGTACAAAAGGTCGATGCCATCTGGATCTCCAACAGTTCAACTGGATGGCCTGGAGCTTTGGGCCCAGCCGCACCTCAACAAACAAAAATGCCAAATCGACAGGCAGAAAGACAGTTGAGGTGAAGGGGAAAGTAGGAGGGAAGCAGCAAATAATAAGGGAAGTAGAAATAATACAACCTGTTTTGGATAGGTAAAGCCAGAGGAACTTTCTGAGGACCTTCTTCTTGTGGCAGTCGACAAAAGCCTGAGGTAAGAGACATACTACCCTCTAGGGGAGCAATTTCTCACTCTTTTTTCCTTATTTGGTGAAGCTTTGGAATGTTCCAGACTGTGGCTCTGTACAGACGCCTAAAGCATAACCACAGAGACCACGAAGAAGAATGAAAGTAATTCAAAACAGAACTTCAACTAAGCAAAAGGCAACTCATACAACATGTGCAGTCCCAAACTGCTCCTTTGAAGGTTAAAGGGCAACACACTTGTGTTACACAAACATGCTAAGTATTTCCCATTTGCCATCCAAAACACCAGCTTCCCAACAACAGCAATATGTTTTAACTCCTAATAGCAACAAGCTGTCCTACAATACAGCAACACTGTAGAGAATTAGAAGCTCTTAAAATAGATAGTAAAAAGCAGTGGCAAAAAAGGGTTCACAAGGTTTCGGTGTCATCCATCACTTTTCCTGGGAGGGAGGGAGAAGGAGGAGGCTGTGAATACTTACATTCAAGCATTTATCCAGCACAAGAACAACTCAAGAACAATTCAAAAGTTAGAAAACTGTGGAGTCCTCTATCAAACCATGAACAGAGTTCATTTTTTTAAAATATTCTACATTGAAGTTAGTGATACATATATTAATTAAACACATCAAAGTCTCTCATCATAGTGAAAAGATAATTATAACAAACCACCTAGACCCATGTAGTTCAGAAGAAGCCTGATAAAAATAACTCATCTTACATAACACGCGGGAAGAGATGTTAGCGAACGATACAATTTAATGGCATTTCCCCTTCCAAATAATGTTGAATTAAAGAGCAAACCCCTGATCTCAAGCAAGTATCCCAAAGCATTTGTCTTTTTGACCAATCAGAACATGAGCTACATTTTTGAAGACTGTCAAGAATAAGTTCAGGAAAAAGCTCTACTATGCTTCCAAACCAGAGCCTAACTACCATACTTGGCTGAAGGTCCCATACTAAATCATATTTTATGATGCCACATATCTTGGACTCATAAGTCAGATTTTCTCATTTGCCAGTAGCCATCTACACCTCACAATGTATTGTGAAAAAAAGTGCACACTCTATTGTGTGGAATTTTCTTCCCACAGAGACTGGTAGATTTGGGAAGCTTGTCATTTGACTAGTCCAGTTATTTATTATTTGACTGGGCAAATCTTGAGTGATGCTGCCTAACTGTTTAGTTGCATTATAGTGTCATCTGACTGAAAATTAAAAAAAATACAGTTACTTGCTCACTGTACGTGTTTTGATAGAGATACATAAACAACTTAAGAGTAGGCACCTCCTGCCCTGAACTATGAAAATAACCACATTTTAAAATAGTCTTGCTATTTATAGCTTTTCTGTATATTATATTTAAAAGTTATAGTTATTTTGGCTAACAGACAGTTGGTTTCATAAACAAAAATCAAGAACTGGAAATATTTGTTATCAAATATTGGAAAGGGGGCAATAGATTCCTTAAGAGACCATGAAAATATTTAGTTACTAAAATGGGGGACTAACTCAGCCAGGCCCTGTAAGCCCAGGAGCAAGATCTTTTAAGTACCTTGCAATGCCTCTATTTCAATGACTTGATGCTGTGAAAGACAATGTAGGCAAACTGGAGGGGAAATCTCCTGAAATAGCTTTAGTCAGAGTTGGCAATCCTCCTAGTTCCCACCCTCCAGAAACCACTCTCACCCTAGCAATATTCAGCCAAGAAAATGCAAACTCCTAGGAATGTGCAGAACATTCTGAGTTTGGAACATTCAAACTCGAAATGGGCACTTTTGGGTGTTCCGAGCTCAGAACAGAATGCCCTTCAAATAAAAGGCTTGTTCTGAGCTTGGAACAGAATGACCCCATTCCGAGTAAGAAAATTCTGTGTTCTGAGCTCCATTTTAGATTCCAAAATGGCACTCTTCTGGCCTTTACGTATACACAGCAGCTATTTGCATGGTCAGCACCACCACACTAATTAATTAATTAATTAATCCACCCATCCATCAATCATATTTTTATACCTCCTGAGATGTACATCTCTAGGTGGTGTACAAAATTTCAGATACTAAAAAATCACAGATAAAAATACATGAAGCAATAAAAACAATGGTATAAAACAAATTAAAATTGTTAAAATTAATTCTAATTAAAAGCTTACAAGAACAGGAGAGTCTTGAGGGTTTTCTTCAAAACTGAATCAGGAGCTGCAAACAATGTGTTTGTGCCATACAATGTGTCCCATTTCAAATTGCAAGTAGAGAACTGAATGTTTGAACGCTTCTCCACACAAGGGATTTCTTGCACATATACAAGATTAGTATATTGGAGGCAAGGTTCTGGCCTAGCCCTCTCGCTGATAGGCTAGTTGATTTGAATATGCAAGGATGGGGGGAGGGGTTATTTTAAAAAAAAAGAAGTCCAAAATTTCAGCAACATATACA
Source organism: Hemicordylus capensis (assembly GCF_027244095.1). Classification (NCBI taxonomy): domain Eukaryota; kingdom Metazoa; phylum Chordata; class Lepidosauria; order Squamata; family Cordylidae; genus Hemicordylus; species Hemicordylus capensis. The sequence goes on from NC_069657.1 coordinate 256,009,832, forward strand.
TCATTTGACGACTGTGGTTACTGTGTCTAATTCTAAACAGAAGATGCATTTTGATAACTTTGTCATCCCCATGAAAGTGCCTTTCTTTTCAGCCATTTTTGCAATGATGCAAAACTATCTGCAAAGGGTGGGTGTCAGGGGAATATGATTCCATTGCCAAGGCAACTTAGCTGATGCTCCACCACCTTAATCCAAGGTGCAAGGCATAACGTTTATGTGCAGAATGTGGATGGGGATGCACACTTGCATGCTCATTCCAATCTATATTCTGCCCCAACTGGTAACTACAAGCAACTAGAGCCAGATTAGGATGAAAGTCTTGCTGGGCAGTGCTGGCACATAGTGAAGCCACCATGCATTCATAAGAACATAGGAATATAGGAAGCTTCATTCTACCGAGTCAGACCATAGGTCCATCTCGCTCAGTATTGTCTACACAGCCTGGCAGCGGCTTCTCCAAGGTTGCAGGCAGGAATCTCTCTCAGCCCTATTTTGGAGATGCCAGGGAAGGAACTTGGAGCCTAGATGCTCTTCCCAGAGCAGCTCCATCCCCTGAGGGGAATATCTTACAGCACTCACACTTCTAGTCTCCCTTTCGTATGCAACCAGGGCAGATCCTGCTTAGCTTAAGAGGGCAAGTCATGCTTGTTACCACAAGACCAGCTCTCTTCCCAAGAGAATTCCTGCTGCTCCTCAACAGGTAGTATCAGGAATGCATTCCTTTCTTCCCCATTCATAGTGCGGGCAATACCTCAGTGATAACATAGCTAAATCGGATTAGCTATACGGCACCATGATATCATCATGTTCACTACAAGATCCTTAATTGACTGATAACATACAGTGAAAAAAACATTTTCAAGTAAGAAATATGATACCCAGACAGTGTTAGATGGGGGAACAATGGCGGCAAGGAGTCCACCAAAGAGGAAGGACATTTTCCACAACTTTCAAAGTAAAATGGAGCCCTCGTGAAAATGTGGCGCTGCTCTAATTCCAGACTGCAAGGTGAGAGTGCTTTATGTTGCATACAGGCTTGGCATGGAACAGCTATTACTGATTCACTTATCTTTTCATTTTGCACCTTAATTAAATATGTTCTTTTAAAAGTTATTTTATAGCCGAACTGCTATGCTTACTAAACAAATTACAGAGACTAATTTATATTTAACTATGCACTTTACAAAGCATTAGAAGCTTTTTCTATAATAAAAAAGTTTGTGCTAGCTATTTGCTGAATTAAGAAAGATCTGATGTATTAATGACTCTTTTCAGGTGTCGTGTTTGAAAAGCACAGCCTAATGAACAGAGCTGTTTTCTTAATGCTTAATTTTTATGCAAGAAGAACAATTACTATAAAAGGCACCATTTACAACCTATACATTGTGCTCATCCAGATGGTACCTCCCTCTTGTTTCATGCTCCCTATCTTGCTGAACAAGGTCAAGGAGGAAAGGATATTGGAAACTTGTGTTTATTGCAAATAATGGGGCCCTCTCCTTGGCATTGCAGGGAGGGGACTATTTGCAATGAGCCATGAAAGACAACTGGGCATTCTTGAGCTACTCTGCCCAGTGACCACCATCTCAGGTGATTTTGCAAGAAGCAGGAAGGTGCACTACTTAAGGGCTGGCCATCTTGTGGCTTCTTCAGTCAGAGTTTGGATGGGATTGTGAATGAGCCCTCCCTTTGCATTGTGTCTCCCACTGGGCTTTGCTGGTCACTCTTTATGGCAGTGGTTCTCAACGTGTGGGTCCCCAGATGTTGCTGAACTACAACTCCCAGCATCCCTAGCCCCATTGGCCTTTGGTTAGGGATGCTGGGAGTTGTAGTTCAGGAACATCTGGGGACCCACACGCTGAGAACCACTGCTTTATGGGGACCATGAGGGAATATGGACCTCTACTCTGATGGACCATTGAGAGGGTCTATTTTGACCCTCATGGGGGTTTGGGGGGCTTTAATTAATTATATTGTCACAACTTGGCAGGAGAGTTGAATTGTATCATAGACGTAAGCAGGTAGGCTGTGGGGCTGAGGCCCTAAGCTTCCTTTGAGGGCAATTATTGTTATAATGGTGTTAAACTGGAGGCTGGGGCAACCTTTTGATGAGCATCTATCTGGTGGGGAGGCCGGGGCAAACTGCAACCAGACGACTGGGCTTTGCCTGGGTCTTTTCACTAGGCTGCGCTACAAGGGAGTTTCTGGGCTCAGCTCTAGTAGCCTGGGGCCAGACAGAGCATGGGGAATAAACATAAACAAGAAGTTATTCCAGTCTGTTCCCCATGGGATTGAGCAAGGCAAGACTTGTGTCATCCAATTACCTGTACAGAGCCTTTTGGAGATATGTCACATATTACATTTTCAATAAATAAAGTTGTAGGTGCGTTCTGCACCATTTACTCATAGATATTGTGTTTGTGTCTTTATTTGATCTCAAAGCAAATCACAGATATTACAAAAACAAGATCTATGGCTATCTCTCAGGTATCATATGTCCCAAAAAGCAACAACAGCTTTCCCCTGGCCAAATGCAGGGACAAGTGAAACATGATCTGCCAAAACACCAAACACAATGTTTGTGATAAATTAGATAGCTCATGCTTTAAGTGTATGCAAGACTGTGGGTTGTGCTGACTTACTAAGTATTAGTGAATGTTACGGCTATCAAGATCAGAAGCTTACCCAAAAATCTGAGGGAGGAAATGCTATGCTGTGCTTGTTAGAAGAGACATCAAAGCACTTTTTAAAATTCATAACTAGGGGGCCTTTATAAAAAATAAAATTTGCATTTGTCTAATATATCACGCTTTCAAATTTCAGGCCTACCCATAGAAAGACTAATTTCATGGCTTGCAATCCTACACACAATTAGTCAACTTAAATTCTATTGAAGTTTTATACAGCTTTTCCATAAATAACGTATAAAGCAAAGAAGGGCTAGGTAAATGTATTTCAGTCTTAGCATCAAATTACACTTCACTTTCTCCCATCACTATTTCAATTATAATTTTCGTGTACTCCATCCTGAAAAAAATGCAGCATATTTACTGTTGCTGGTGTATATCTTATGTTTCTTTTTAGATTGTGAGCCCTTTGGGGATAGGGATCCATCTTATTTATTTATTATTTCTTTGTGTAAACCACCCTAAGCCATTTTTGGAAGGGCAGTATAGAAATCAAATAAATAATAAATAATAATAATAAAATTGTATACTTGCACACATACACATTCATACTTTTGATGCAATTTTCAGAGAGAGTATAAACCTAGAGATACAAAGAAGTCAAGTTGCAAGATTGTTAAGGAGTCAGGTTTAGCTTCTATGGAAATAATTTAGTAGCCACCATTAACAAAGCATCTAGGTGAATGTGTTTGTGTGGTGTGTGTGCACATGCATGCGTGTGTACATAATAGCACAAAATCACTGTTATTCTTTAAAAGGCTACAGTGATGGAGCAGGAGGTGTGTGACAATGTTCAGGAAGAAGAAATACATGAGACTTCTGTTCAGTCCAATAACATAGAATACACATAAAAAATGAATTTTATATGGAAAATTTAGGAAGCAGAATATGGTGACAAATCAAAGGTTGTGGTGCAAGTTGTACCACGCTTTGATAAGTCCCAATCAAAATCCATCAATTAACTCATAAATGATTACTTAATCTGGTTACATCTCTGAATATCAAATGATTTCAGAGTAGCTTTAATTCAAACAGGCAGAACATCCAACAAAGTTTTAAACTGATTTTTATTATCTTCATTTATGCAGGTGATTTGCAACACAGATTCATGGAGTTTGTAGAAAGTATATAAGTATAAGTTATATAAGTATATAACTAACTGGTGACGTGTTCTGTCAGATCGGTGAATGTTGGGAGTCTAAACCTGGCAGGTTCAAAGCCTGAATTTAGAGCCTGGATTCAAAGTCTCTTTCTCTGTGGCAGGGTTCACACAATTGCAAGGACTCTGGTTAAAAGGTTGATCAGGATTCAGTGGCCTAACAAGCTCTGATGGGGCTTATATGCAAGAACTGAATGTGGGCCCCATCAAATAATTGCCCCATAGAGATCAATGGGAAACTAAAAAAGATTAACTCCCAAATGGCTGGGCAAAAAGCTCTGAAATTTCACATGGTATTAAATTAAAGTAAACACTTAATGCTATCCTGTGATAATAGCATTAAGTGTGCAAACATTCAAGGATATTGGTTCATCCATTGATTTTCAATGAAATTGGTTCACTCATTGACTTTCAGGGATATTGGTTCACTCAATTTTTAACGATTTCTTAAAGGAAGTTTATAAAACTGTTTAAAAGAGTCATAACTACTTTGTTTCATGGAAGAACATTATAAAAAGTTCTGGAATTGTATTCCTCACTCAGTCCATCATTCAAGCCTCATTTGAAGGAAAATGCCCTTTGCCTTCATATAATAGTACCCCCATTGTTTGCACTTATTATAATTCCAGAATGACCGGGCACAAAGTTCTCAAAATTTATCTGGTGGTATCACATGATGGTAGCAATAAATGTGTGGATATTCAAGGAAATCAGTCCACCCACTGATTTTTAATGAAAATCAGTCACAGAAATGATTGTTTTTTATTTTATTTTATTTTTTTAAAAAAATTAAGAATGCATTAAAAATCAATGGGTGGACTGATCTCCTTAGACCTCCACACATTTAATGCTATAACCATACAGGAGCACATTAAGGGTATTCATCACATGCGCAGCCTAACCCAGCCTGGTTTAGGCTGCATGTGTGAAGATCATGGTGTGAACCATGATCCACGCAGTCACTTCCCACCTGTCTGACCCAGCTCTTTATCCTGGTCTCTTACTGAGGTTAAGGGTGTGCGGCACCGGGGTCATGTGACCACTTGAGCAACCCAAGCAGACACAGAGACGGGCGCCTAGAGCACCCATCGCACAGGAGTATTCCCCAATTCATGGGATATGTGGAGGCTGGGACACTTTGTCCTGGCCTCCAGAGATCCCACTGCTGCAGAGCACAGATTGTGTTCGAGTGCGACCTGTGCTTCCCACCAACGTTGAAGGAATTAAGTTTAGCACAGTCTTCCCATCACCCACCCACCCTTCCCACATCCCAGTTGTGTAAGTACTCTTGATGTGAAATTTCAGAGCTTTCTGCCCAGCCTTTTGCAAGTTATTAATATTTTTGAGTTTCCCATCAAGCACTGTGAGGAAATAATGCTACCCCTGTTTCCTCCCCGCCACCCCCCCACCCGTTTCTCCTCTCCCTTCCTATCAGGCTTGACAGACCTTCAGCTAATTTGTTATAAATGTCAGTCACAGAAATGATTTTTGAGATCTATTATCCTTCATTCCCCATGCTCCTGGGATTGTCTTTTACTCAAAATGCTCTAATAATTAGATTTGACACATATCTTAATACATATTAATTAAGTTGGTCCAGCAGTGTAGAAGCAAATATAACTGCAAAAAACAAAACACTTAGAAACTCTTGCCAGAACATCAGCATTTGAAAAGAAAATATGCACATCACAGTCTCATAATTAAAAGCATATCTTGTGCTGCTCCCAAAGCCTCAGATAGTTACTAATTATTGGTCTGCACTATAGCAACAGGGAAAGTCATACAGAAGGGAAATCTGAGGGGCATAATCTGCAAAATCTGTCCCAACGTATGCTATAAAATAACCTCCATTATCATAGAGGAATTAGAAAGCAATCTAGCTTGGCTTTCTAATTCCTCAAGGTAGCAATTCCAACCCTGCACACATATTTCTACAATGAGCTACACTACAAGACGTATAGTCTAACATTCTGCATACACAAGGAAAAGAGGTGGTTACCATGACAACAATCTTCATGACGATGTTCTCAAATTATATGTGGATCCATCCTACATGTACATGTCAGATTCCTATTATGTGTGCGCAGATGGAAAGAAAGAGTGCCTGTACTTTTAAAAGTCGCGCACAAGAGGGATTTTGAGCAGATGCAGCTTCCTGTGCTGGGGGTAAGAAAAGGTGCACATACTGCTTTCCCCTCCTCTATATATCATGGCTAGAGGGACAGGGACATTCTCTTCCTTTGTGTATGTTCATCCTATTTACAGGTTAGGTTGTCAAGAGACGAGGATTTTTAGTTTTTAGGTTCTGTACTGAGAGCTGATGTTGCATAAGGGCTGACAAGCTTGAAAGCTTGTTAACCATGAACTCCACTGCCATGAACTGACCTGATCGATTTAGGAAAACCACTCATCCATCCCCGCCTCCAGCATCCATCTGAAATACAGGCAGGAGTGGCCAGTGCAGGCACTCCCGGGGTGGGTGGTGGCAAGAGGCACCTGTAAGCACAAATTAATAGGGGCTTCTCTCTGCTCTGGCTGCAGCTGCAAACTACTCCGAGCAGCAGTGCACTGCCCGGCACTCTCGGCGGCAGTGGTAGATCAGCTCCACCACTCACCTGGCTTCCACGGAGCCCATCCCCCACCAGTGCCCAGGTGAGTGGCAGAGCTGATCCGCCACCGCCGCAGAGAGTGCCGGGCAGTGCACTGCTGCTCGGAGTAGTTTGCTGCAGCAGTCGGAGCAGAGGTAAGCACCTATTACTTTGTGTTTAAAGGTGTCTTTTGCCGCTGCCCTGATGGCGCCCACACCGGCCTCTCCTGAATACAAGGATGACAATTCTGGTCTTACATGGCTATTCTAAGGAATATTGAGATGATGCACTTTGGGACACTTGATAATGCTGTTGTTATATGTTAGTAAAATGCCTTCTATCAGGATCAACTAAAATGTCACAAGCTTTTCAGGCTGGACATTCAATAAAACAAAGAAGAAGGAAGGGAACAATATATTTCAGGGAATGATGGAAAAGCCCAGGTCTGCCATGTTTGGGGTTTTCCCATCGCATCCTATAACACCTTCCTTTCCAATCAGTGGCCAACATGACAGGCAGCCCGATGATGATGTTAAGGACCTGCCAGCAGGAAGGAGCACTGCACAACTGCCCAGAAGCAGTTTTAAGTCAGTTTGCAATGGCCCAATAGCACTACACCATCAGGGCTGCCTTTCAAGTTGTGCAAAAGCTCCGGTGGGTCCCTAATGTTGATGCACGGCTGCCCATCATGTCAGCCATTCTTTTTTGGTTGCTTTACTGAGTATCTGGCCTGAAGAAGAAGAGTGCTGCAAAACTCAAACGTTCACTCACTGTTTTGTGGTGTTACAGTTGGTCATAGCAAAAGTTATTACACATTACTGTTGCTTTGGGCTGGTTTCCTGAGGGACTGGTACGGTCGCCTACAGTCTGAAATATTAGCGAGAATCCTAATTTGGATGTAGGGCGGAAATTTCAGCTGAGCTGATGATATCTGAGTTTTAGAAAAATTTGAAACAATGCAGAAGTGACTAATATGACCTTCTGCATGTGATGTGTCTTCTAAACAAAAGACAGATCAAAAGGAGGGCATCTTCTTCACAACCATTACATGTACAGAATCCCTCTTCTCCTTTGCATTTAGACATCATGAATGCACAGACTTAGAGACGTATGTTAACAACTGCACCACTTACCTTAACATCCCAATCCCACTGAATTCAATGTGACTCAGTCTTCAGTCCCATTTTAACTATTTTAACTAACGATCAAATAACACTGGTATTTCAAGGATAGTTATCCAATATTTCTCTTCCTATACAACTGGCAGTTTCTTTTGCCATTTGTAACACAGGGTGTAGAATCCAAGGGAAAGAGTTGTGGTATGCAAGGACAAGGCAGTAGAGTGGAATCAGGAATATTAATAGTTTAATGAAAAAGATATTATGTACATGTGCAGACTCCTTTTCCGTGCTCTTGCTGCTGACTGTTTGTTAGCCCCACCTTTTCTCCAGGACTGCAATACAAATAACTAAAGCCCCATTCAAAAGCTGGCCTGGATCAAGGAATGGATTAACCAAAACACAGCACACAGGGCAGACAGAAGAATCATGCAGCATGGCATACACAGGCCAGGGGAACATATGTAGGGGTGAGAAGTGGGCTCATGCCTGCTGACCCTTGGCCCCTGACCACAATGTGTTCTACAAAAAGTCTGAATACGGCCTTCACACATACAGCTGGATGTGTGTCAGCTCTGCATGCTCACTCAGGAATTTAAGGCACTTTATGCATAACCTACAAAAGACAGGGTCCCCACTCACACGTACAGCTCTACAAGTGTAGGCTCCCAGCCTGACCTTCCACTCAATGCAAGGAGCTCCGAGTAGGGCCAGAGGGTGCGACTCCACTCCCCAACCCACAGGTACATGGCTTGTCATAGGAAATTGTTAAGGTGTGAAATGAAATTGAATGCCAGAAAACAACAGAAAAAAGTGCAATGAGTACAGTCTGATCACAAACACAAGGAGGAATAATCATATCACCAGGGATATGAGATTTCCCTGCTGAACCTGCATCAGACTCTATCTAAGCCTTAGCATGAGAGGAAGTGTATAAATATATTAATGACATCTGCTACAAACATTATTAATTATACTTCTTACAAACATCAGAAGCAATGACAGTGTGTTTGATAAATAGGTATCGGTGCAAGAAAGGAGAGATGCATCACAATGAATAGTAACAATTAAGCAATGCAATGATGGGAGAGGACGGGGTAGTCATGAACCATGGGCAATATGATTTGCAACATTTAGGAATGTTTTGCATACTGTATTGCCCAGAAATGGCAGGTCATTCACTGGATGGCAATTGTTTTGCAAGAGGATATCCCCTGAATACAGAGGCGTAACTAGGGAAAACGGCGCCCGGGGCAAACACTGAAATGGCGCCCCCCCCGCCGCCGCTTCCAACATACTACATTATACTTAGGTTTTTCCTCACAAGCGCCCGCCGCTGCCACCAAGCCAGGCCACTGACTGGCCGCCAGGCGCCAGCAAAGCAATGGGGGGGGGCGCAGGCAGCGTGGAAGGGACCGCTCGTGGGGAAGGGGGCACCAACACGCTCCCTTGACTGCTGCAGTGCTGCTGCACTGAGCAGGAAACATTTGTATTAACAAAAAAAATTGGTCATGGCGGCGCCCCCCACGTGACCAGAAAAGATGGCGCCCGGGGCACGTGCCCCCCCTGCCCCCCCTATAGTTACGCCTCTGCCTGAATAACTGTGAATAGCTGCCATTAGGAATCTTGCAAATGTCGGGTTTCTCCCGCCTTGTGCTTATGGTAGAGACTCATGGAAAGTTGCAAGATTATCTCCTCTCCCTTTCCCCACCCCCTGAAGGTATATAAGAATAAGTGAACAGGTAGTTTCTAAAAGAGGCAGATTCAAGAAAGATCTTAAGAGCCTAAAAGAGGCATGAGTCAAGCAGACAGTAGAGGCATCTTAAGACGTGGTATCTGAGCGCTCTGATGTAACCAGTTGCTGACTTTTAGGAATGCTCTGCTATCTTTAACTTCATCCAGTGCTCAAGCTGTATATTTATGTAATCAAACCAAGTATGACAAAAATGATGTTAAGTCTGCAGTAAATACCCTTCCAAGGGATACCAGAATCCAAGGCAGCCAGGGGTGGAGCCACCATTGCGCGAATCAGGTTCAAAGAAACCGGGCCGCTGCCCCTCAGGGGCTGTGCCTTGCGCATCAGACGCGGGCTGTATGATTTAGCTCCCAAACGGGCCCTCACAGCCCCATTTGGGAGTTAGATCAACCAGCGCTGCATTCACAGCATGGCTGGAACAGCTTTCTCTGCCACTCTGGTCATGCTGTGAACACAGCGCTGGCTGATTTAACTCTCAAATGAGGTTTCATGGAGCCGTTTGGGAACTAAACCACACCCCCACATCTGATTCAGATGCGGGTGTGTGGCTAAATTCTCTCTGAGTCTGACATCAGATACAGGGGGCGGGGCTAAGGACCGCAGCGGCAGTACAACCCAGGCCGCCATTGGTCTCCCTCCACGCCTGAAGGCGGCTGTAACCCCTGGAACTTCCCACCACTCAGGGATGTGAGCCAACCAAGGCAGCATACAAATACTTTTAATTACAAACATTGTACAGACCCACATTGTGTACTAGCTGAAACAGTTTACATTTATGCTTTTGTGTTGATTAAATACCATGCATATGACAGGAATGTGTAGGAGTTCCTACTTCAAGTTATCATGGAAGTTCATATCATGGGAATGATGTCCTCTTGGTATTCCTTCTGTTCCTTTCATAGCAGTTAGCATTTAAAGTGGAGGAGGGGGGAGGAGGAGGAGGAGGAGACCTGAACATTTTTCATACAAACATATAAAGCTGCCTGATATCAAGTCCACGCATTGATCCATCTAGCTCAGAACTGTCCACTCTAACAGGTAGCAGTTCTCCAAAGTCTAAGGGAGAGGACTTTCCTAGTCCTACATCTTAAGATCTCCTTAACTGGAGATGCCAGGGTTTGAATTGAGACGTTCTACATGCAAAGCATGACCACTGTGCTAAGGTCTTTCAGCATAATCAGCATCCAGCACAGAAGTGATAGTCCACTAATATTTAACAGAAGTCATCTGATCTTTCCACATCCTATTGTCGCTCCTATTGCTGGCTCCTATTGTATCACCACACTGGAGACTGGAACTGTCTTGTCTTGTCCTCCAAGATGTTTGGATCCAAAATGTACATAATCATTAGGCTTTAATTATTCCATGCAAAAAAAGCTGGGTACAAGAATATAGCTAAATTGCAATTTTTTGCTATTGCTCTGCAATATCACAGCTCAAAGAAATGCTTATGAATGTTAAAGGAGCAGCAAAAAAAGAACCCATTAAAGGTCTGCAAGAGCACTGAATTTGCACTACCTCTTTGTCAGAAATAACAAGAGACAGTACGTGCCATGTCACAATAACCTGTGGTTGAACCGAGTAAGAACAGAGAACCAAAAGAAATAAGAGTTAGCTCTTTGAAATTAAAAAAAAACCCTTAAAAGCATCAGCTGCCCATTTTCTTAAGATACGTACTGCATTTTTAAAGAGTGGTACTCATGAAGTATGAGCACACATTCATTAGAAGTGTTATGAAGAAAGATGTCATGTTAGAGAGGGGAAGGACTGAGGACCTGAACTGAGGATGCAAAAATGCCAAGTTCGTGGCATGGAGGCTATAGTGGAGGCTAAGGCCATGGATATTCCTATGCACGTGCATCCAGGGAATTTGGGAACTATGGGAATTTAGGCCAAGGTATTTTTATGTAATATGATTAAAACCCACTGAAGATACTATCAATTTTTAAAAAGATATTCTCATTATTAGTTCGAGGCCACTTTTTTACTAAGAGCCTCCAATGCAGCATACAACGCAAGATAAACTCTTGAATAAGAGAAACCTTTTAAAAGTGGTAGCCAGGGACGCAGCTGGGTAATTTTGGACTCTGAACCTAATGAGCTTATGCCATCCCTGCAAAAGAAGCATCCTCTCCATATACACACATTTCACCACAAACTCACAGGTCTAAGCCAGAGTTTTGGGGTGCGGGGGGGCAGGGGAGAGACTACACAACCCCCAAAGGATCCATACATTTTCTTGATCATTCACCACAAACGCACAGATCTGGGCCAGAGTGCATCTCTCTCTCTCTCTCTCTCTCTCTCTCTCTCTCTCTCTCTCTCTCTCTCTCTCACACACACACACACACACACACACACACACACACCACGAAAAGAAAATACTATGCAAGCCCCAATTGATTTATACAGCTTCTCAACCATTCACCAACTAACTGAGAAACAACATGTGTCCCTAGTGCCACAGTTCAAACACACAACTGGATCACAAACCAGCTTGGACAAATGCTGTAGTGTATTTGTAAGGGGGGTGGGAATTAAAACCACAACACATGTCCCTTGCTTCACAGTTCTCATGCAGATCGTTTGGATCAAAAACCAACTAAGTAGTGTATTTGGTGGGGTGGGAGTTTGTTTATTCACATGTAAGTTTCACTTTCACTAGGTGTGAAGTACTCTATGGATAGAGATACCTCTGGCAGCTTTACTACAGTAAGGGGTGGGGGAAATCTGGCATCTTGGGCTACATGTGTTCTCCATTTCAGAACTCTAAGCCCAGGCATTAGGGTTAGGCCAAAGAGGGGACATGTTGCCCTTTTCTATGAAGGCAATGGGCAAATTCCTCCACATGGGGGTGGGATGATGTTACGAGAGTGGGCACACAGACCAACCCCCCAAGTCCATGCCTAATAGTGTCTTTCCAGTTGCTGATGGTGTGTGTGTGTGTGTGTGTCTGTGTGTGTGTGTGTGTGTGTGTGTGTGTGTGTGTGTGTGTGTGTGTGTGAGAGAGAGAGAGAGAGAGAGAGAGAGAGAGAGAGAGAGAGAGAGAGAGAGAGAGAGAGAGAGAGAGAGAGATTTAAGATTTTGTGAAAGGGGACATATTCTATTTTATTTTGTGTCTGGCTACACGTCCCTGCCTCCTTTACCCAGCCTGGCTAGGCTTATCGGGACCGGCCTCAGAGCAGGGACAGGGAGGGAATTGAGCATCACCCTCTGTCCCAGGCTGCTTGTTCCTTGTGTCTGCCCCTCTCCGGGGACACCTGGCATTCTCCATCAGCCTCTTTCTGATCCCTGGCCGGCTCCTTACATGCCTCCTCACAGACTATGCATCGCCTGCCTCCAATTACGGGGCCAACGCCCCTCTTTATTACCTGTAATTGATTGCCCCTTACAGCTATTGCCCAAGTCTCTCCCCCTTCTCCCTCCTCCTGCTCAGACCCCCTCCCTTCAGAAGGCATGCTGCTGGTGTTATCCTCGCACACCTCCCCTTTGGTCTTATCAGGGCTCAGCTCCTCCTCCATTGGAGCTGAGTCCCCGTCCATTGGCAGTCTTCCCTCCAGCTCTCCCCGACTGCCACCCACCCATCCCTGTCGCCTTGGGCCCTCTCACCACTCCATCCTCGGAAGTAAGGACAGCCAGCTTCACCGGACATTTTGCTATGCAAACTACTGTGAATACTTCTTTTGCTGAAAAGCAGTATATAAAATGAGTAACAACGTCAACCAAAATTAAAAAAAATCAAAATACAGATTAAAAATAAACATCAGAGCAGCAGAAACAATAGTAGCATTAAACCAGCAAACCAGAAGGAAAACCACTGCAGCACAAAGGCTCAATGGAACAGAACAGTTTTCACAGGTCCTCAAAGTGAGGGCTGAGTGGGCATCTTCGAGGAGGGCATTCCAAAGCTTGGGTGCCACAGCTGAATAGATGCCACATGGGTGCCACTCTCTATTCTATATCTCAGCCAACTGCACCTCTGACAGTAGAGGGACATGGCGAAGGGCCTCCCCCATCTACCTTAATGGGCAGGCAGGTTTGTATGGCAAAAGGTGGCCCTTTAAGAACTTTAAAGGGCACTTTGAACTGGGCTTGGAAACTAATCAGGAGTCAATACAGATTCAGTAGAAATTGAGTCACATCTAGCAGAAGTTTCTGGACACATTTCAAGGGCATCCCTAACAGAGTACATTGCAGTAGTCTAACCTGGAAATGACCAAGATATGTGTGACACTGGCCAAATCTGCTTTCTCCAAGAAAGGCACACATTGGCACACCAGCCAAAATTGTGCAAAGGTTCTTTGACATAACTGGGTTATGGGTCAGGCTAGCAATGAGTCTTTTGGTGTTAAAATGCAAGCAATATCTTTTACACCCACAGGGTTATCTCTTTTATAGCCTAGTTGTTACAGATCTCTGCTATAAAATGCCAGCTTGTATAATGTCTACTATTTTCCAAATAAAACACAGCCATTGTTCTGATTGGAATTTAAATGTTCACTTCGTGGAAACATACAGGACTTATTGTCAGCAAGAATCTGTCCATCTGTTTTTGCCCTCTAGAATTTCTGCGATGGAAATAGAGACACGATGGTGACTCTGTTACTGTTATTAGTGTCTATTACTCTTATTAATCTCTATTACTGTTACTCATCTCTATCACTTCATGCATCACGCCTCCTCCATTAGTACACATTGGGCAATATCCTGACAGTCGTTATGTGAGTAGAAGACTTTCCGCTCACAGTCCCAACAAAAATTTGCTCTTTGTTTCCTCAGTACTCAAGGATATATTTTCTAGTGTAAAGCGGGCTGGGCTGCAAAGAGGAATGATTGGTGAAAATTGCTTGATATATGTGGAACATCTTCTGTTCACAGAACGGGTCAGAATGCTGTCCATTGTAGAAAGCTCTTCACTGCCTGCTGTATGATGCATTCATTTTCTCCACAGCAGGCTGTCCCCAGCTGAGTTTAATGCTAACAGGATAATTGTTCTTTGGATAAATATATATTAGAAAAGCATAATTATCCTACAGTATATACAGATGCTCTTGCTCTATACTGTATATGTATAAACAAATTATGTATCTCAACAAATTCAGTATATATACCACATAGCACACAACAGCTGCAGTGCGTGAAATGTTAGGCTATGCAAGGCTTCATGCCTTAATATTCATGAGCGTGCTTTCACGTTCACATGTGGCTCATGGAGGCTCTCGATATGAGCAGTGTGGAGAGCCTTACCGGGCTCAAGCAGGGAGTTGTCCCTGGGCGGCTGGATTGGCAATGGCCACCCACATGACTACCAGCTCCATTACAAAGCCGGTAGGGGGGGCGGGCATCAGGGGCCACCTGGCTCCCGGAAGTCCCAGGATGCCCTGTGCATGTGCGCAGGGCATCCTGGGGAGACCCTCGAAGCCAGGAGGCTTGTGTTCTGGCCAGGGGTCTCTGCATGAGTTGCCACAGCGCGGAACCACAGCACAGAGCCGCACCACGGGATCTCACCATCAGACGAACAGGGTTAGCGGGGCGCTCGCTTAAAGCTCATTTAAGGGGAGGGGTACTTACTGCAGTTTGCTGCTGGGAGTCGCATGGCTCCCATTGCAGGACACGGCCTCAGGAAAGCGGGCTAGGCTCACTTAGTCCTCTTTCCTGCGGTTGTGAGAAATGCCTCATGGGATTCCCCAAAATGCAAAAACAGGGCCCAAACAGAGGTGTTTGGTTTTTTTAACCAAGGACAGTTGAAAGGTATGGTACATTTCATTTGTAACATTTGTGAAGAGACTGAATGCCAACATATTTCTTGTTTTAGACACCAAATAAAAGTAATTGCTGCCTGACATATTTTTATACTACATTTCTGAGTTGGTTTTTGTTCACCATAAACAGAAGACAAAAAACATTACATATCCACCTAACCCTATCAAGTGTGTTTGGCTGTTTTTCCTGTTCTGCTTGCTAGTGCGTGTGGTAATTATAGTTAAACACATATCAGCATTTTTCTTAAAAGCCTTTTCACTAGATTTGGAAAATAAAGAATCTAGCACCCAGCTACCTATGCCTGGCACTTTTTCCATCAGGAAAGCAAATAGACGTCTTTAAAAATTGCTGACGAAAGTCATGAGCTCCATTGCCTAGCAGCCAAGCATGATCAATTACCAAATTAAACCCATTTCAACCTCTGTTTGTTTTATCAAGATAGTGTATTTTAAGCTTAGTATACAAAAGAAAACACGTTGAATTATCTCATTAGCTCTGTTTTCATGAATTATGCAGAGTGAGTTAATACAGGTGTGGGTGGAGAACAGGATTGTGGTGGTAGGCCCTCCCCACAATCGATGCATGTTCACTTGAATGCCTGCATAGAATCATACATGCACAATTGTATGTACATAAACAACTCTCCACATGATTGGGAACCCTGGAAAAGAAAGGTTCCTAATTGCAGGAGGAGAGCACTATATGTATACACTTTTATGTGTATCTTTCCATGCAGATGTTCCAGTGAACCAGTACAGAATTCCCTTCTGCATGCCTTCAGTCACCTTGGATATGTCATAAGAATAGGCTGACCATTAACCAGGTTTATTGCTCATGCGGACATTCTGTCAGATCAAAAATCTACACACAGCAAGTGAGTCTTTGCTTTTCTTCTTTGGAATGCTCTGGTCCAAATTTCTGCTCATGACTGAAGAAGGACCAAACCACACATTATGTTAATAACATCCTTGGCCCTTACATACTTGATTTTTATCATCAAGTATGGGAAGGGGGCTTCAGCCCTTTTGCCCCCACTGTGGTCATGATCCAGACTGGGGGCTCCATAGCTGCTACTTCCTATTGATGGCAATAGGAGCTTCCCTCCCAGAGCAAATAGTGACCACAGAGGGCCCAATCTCGTCTGCAATTGAATCAGGACCCCTTCAACAGCAATTTAGTTATTTAAAATCAAGCATGAGGGTCAGGTAGGGATGTGCTCAGAATGGCATATGCATTTCATTCCGAGCTCGGAATGGAACACAAATGCCTAAGACATTCCTTTGGAACTACTGGTTGAGCTGACTGTTCCAATGGAATGGGTTTGGAACGTTTTGAGTGTTCTGAGTGCCATTTTGTGAGGGGTGGTGGGAGATACCTTTAAAAATAATTACTGGCTTACTGCTCGCACCTGTGAGCCCCCCACAAGCAGTAGCACCCCGCCTGGCATCTTGTGCTGAAAGTGCCCTGCCTATGGTGCTCTTCTGACCTCTGTGCATGTGTGACAGCCATCTGCCAGAAGAGCACCATGCTTACTCTGAAGTAAATGCCATTGATTACAGTTTTTAATTTTGATAGGGAAAGACCTGTTGTGACATCAACTGTATGGTTTATAGTTCTTTTATCATTTTATAAATAGAAAGGCTTTTATAGTATGGTCAAACATATATTGGTTTATAGCCTGGCTAAAGTCAATGCCTAACTTGCCCTTATAATTTCTATGGTTTCCAAGTAAATGGAAATGGTTTCTGAGTTTTCCAAGTAAATTTAGTCTCAGTTTGAGCCACATGCAATTGCTAGCTTTTAAATTGTTCTTATGTCAGCTGGTGACATACATCCAGACTTAAACATTCTTTCTAAGCTAGGACATATTTGAGAAATGTGGTACTCTAGCACAGCAGTATTCTGCATCTGAATGTCATCGAACTAGTATTTATGGCCAAGTGAGGATTTATTTTCTACAGCGAGTGTTTTCAAAAATGGGTACCCAGTTCTTGCTGGACTATAGCTCCCATCATCTACAGCCCTAATGGCCTTCAGCAGTTGTAATTCATCAACATCTGGGTGTCTACATTTGAGAATCACCTCCAGCCTCAGAGGCAAGATGCCTCTAAATACCACTTGCAGGGGAGCAGCAGCAAGATAGAGGGCATGCCCTCATCTCTTCCCTGTGGGCTTTCGGAGGCATCTGGTGGGCCACTGTGGGAAACAGGATGCTGGACTAGATAGGCCTTGCACCTGATCCAGCAGGGCTGTCCTTATGTTCTTATTTTCTTAACCCCCATTGCAGATTCTGGATAGCATTGCAGATGTTAGTGCTGAAATGTGTATGCATGTGGTCCTTTGAAAGAGCAAATATGGAGAGTGCACTGAGCCCTATTAGGGGTGTACACGGAACCAGCTGGTCCAGTTCAGTTTGAGTCTGAACTGGACCCTAGCCAGACTGGGCCAGTTCAGTCCGGCACCCCCTCAAAATCCCTCCCCCAGTTCAGTCCGGGGCGGGGAGGCAGTTCTCGAACATTTTATATATATATAGATAGATAACCTACCCCCTGGGGGAGGGGTTTCTCTGTGGTGGGGGGGGTCTGTGGAGGTTCCCCCTGCCCCTGCTGGCCTTCCATCCTTAAAAAACCTGCCCATTCATCTGTTCTTCAGCCCATTCAGGCCTTTCCCCCAGCACAGTGGCCATTTTGGAGGCTGTTGTGCCTGCACAATGGGCCTCTGCATGGCCCATTAAAAAATTAAAAAATTATCACTGAATCAGGCACATCTCAATCAGGCCAGGAAGTCTATTTTGCTATAAATTCAGGTGGAGAGCGAAGTCACTGTGATAATCATTGCCGCACAATCAACCTGATCTGCATAATTTACAGGTTAACAAGTAAGTACTTCATGTGCAAATGAGGCTGCAGAGAGAATCATCTGGAGAATATTTTAAGGTTCAGCACAATCTGCTCAGAATCATCCACCTTTTATCCCACCCCCACCCCCACCCCCCGCCAAGAATCTGCAGAGAATATTTGGGAGCATATTCTCTGCAACGCACCCCACAAAGCAGCTACAAAGAGCCAGGGAGGAGAAGCAGCTGGTGTGATTGACAGTAACCAGCCATCACTGCCAAACAATGACCAAAGCAGAGGCAGCCAGCATGCCCTTACTAGTGATTATCCCAAAATGGCACAGAAGAAGGGTAGCTGAGCCAGCACAGTTCAGGTGTATTTCTCTTTCAGTCAGCAGCTGCGTGTCTGCCTGCATCGTGCCCCCTGCCCTTTCCCTCCATTCTTTGTACACAACTCTTCCTTTGGATCTAGGCCATTATTATAAAGAGATTGGGTTAAGGCACAAAAACTCCATCACCTAACCCACTGGGAAAAAATCTGTTCACTTTCCAGTTTCTTAGGCTGGACTTGTCACCCTACCATAACTATGCAGATTGAAGGACCAAAACTTACTCTCTCTCTCTCTCTCTCTCTCTCCTCTCACCCCACTACCAAGAAGAATGTAGAGCTTCTGACGGTTCTGAAAAAGCCATTAGCTTGCAGGTTCTGGTGTAGTTTCATCCATGCATAGCTGTAGATTCCTTGCCTATTAAACAGAGTTGTTCCTAATATGACAATATATTCAAAAATTGTTGGCAGAGTTAAGATCATACTTCAGAAAAGAATGGCAGACTATGAGTGGCTGCTATTAGTTTGTTATCTAAGCACTTCATGTACAACTCAGGTAGCTCTTACTGTAGAACATAACACTATCCTGTACTTTGAAAGACATCCTTGAAGGCTCCTCAAGGTCGAGAGCAGAGAAGGAAGATTAATGATTCCAATAAGCTTGGTGCTTTCCGAAAACCTATAAAGGGGAACGCGGGGGTGGGAGGGGGAGGAGTTGAGTGGGGAAAGGTGCCTTTAGCATTTCAGAGACAAGACAGGAATTGTCAGCTAATGACCAGCTTGAGACTTTTGCTCCTGATAGGTACTGCCACATCTTTTCTAGCATGCCAGCAAAGGGGCATTGAAACTTTCAGCATCAACCATCAACCTGTGCTCCATTTTAGCCCTCTGGGCAAAGCTCCTGAAAGTCCCTCTAACAATAGCACCATATACCATAGTCGTGGTGTGGGGAAACAGCCTTGCTGCTGAAGCACAGCTGTGCTGCTGTCCATTCTCTCCCCGCCTTTTAAGAACCCTGTCAGATGTGTGCTGCAGTCCTATAAAAAGAGAGAGCCCTTCAAAGAATGAGGAGACGACAACTCAACAGGAGGTTTAGAATGGCAGAACCAAGGGTATAGCTATAATTGAGCCAATGGGTTCAAAGCTCCTGCCATCTCTTGAGGGGGCCCCAGCTCCCCCCCTCCATATTTCCTTTATTATTTCCCTCATTCTGAGGGGCCACCAGAGAGATGGGTAAACAGAGACCCCCTCTCCCCTAGCTATGCCCCTGGGCAGAACATTATCAAGGAGGATGAGGAAGGATAGGAGAGCCTTTGCTAGTGATTGCCATATGACGATGTCTTCCTACCCCCATCCTGCTCCCATTGCCTCAGAGCATATGTCATAGTTCCAGCCCAGAGCCCCAGCCCACCTCAGACTTCTTGGCAGAGCCAGGGATTCACAACCTCACTAATTGTGAATCTGAGACTGAGAGCCAGCGTGGTGTAGTGGCTAGAGTGCTGGACTAGGACCAGGGAGAGCTGAGTTCAAATCCCCATTCAGCTGTGAGACTTGCTGGGTGACTCTGGGCCAGTCACTTCTCTCAGCCTAACCTACTTCACAGGGTGGTTGTGAGGAGAAACTCAAGTATGTAGTACACCGCTCTGGGCTCCTTGGAAGAAGAGCGGGATATAAATGTTAATAATAATAATAATAATAGTAGTAGTAGTAGTAGTAGTAGTAGTGGGTTACTTGCTGCAAATACAATAATTCCTGGAGGAATCTCTGCTCAACCATGTCAGCTTACTCGGTGAGTGTCCTGTTGGGCAAGTGGCAGTGGGGATTTATGCATATCATTTTGATCCAAATTCCAAGACTCTGGGGCAGCCTGATCACTTATTCACTCTCTTGCTTGGATCCAGAGACATTTGGGGACATGTACTAGGTAATTTGCATAGTGCACTTGACGTCAGCTTGGCCACATCATTTCTATCCCTGCCTTGTTTAGTTCCAGTCAGGTGGTCATGCCACAGAACCACTGATGGGTCACAGGGTGGTCATGCTGCAGAACTACTGATGGGCCTCCTTGTACCACAGTGACCGTAGAGTGTGGGGAATGAGAGGTTAGCTCTTCCCCTTTGCCTGAGGAATCATTTCCTAGAACATATCCAAAAACTACAGATGTAAGGACACAGAGTGGTATTCATACTTTACTTTATAACTCCTGAAGTCAGGGGAACTTGTGGATGCCACCCATTGTGTAGGGGACATTTTCAAAATATGTTGATATGAATAACTAACAAAAAGAGAACAGCTGTGCTCTACAGAGACAGCAATGAAGGCCAATTTACTAGTCTATTTTAATAATGCCAGTTTGAAGTTTTCACTTACAGCAGCTTCAGACATTTCTGCTGCCTGCTGATGGCATTTCTTCTGCAGAGCCTGAAGGCCCTCTAATTGCAGACTTGAACCATCTTTCCCACAATCAAACCCGGCATTCATGACACATATTTGTCCTCCTGTTAGCAAAAATCTGCCACATTTTAAAGCATAACAATTGTTGAGAGTGTGGCTGTAGGTGCCATTGCTACTGTAGGTGCCATTGCTACCCTGCACTCTCCTATATCTATCTAAGAAAACAGCTCAGTGGGAGGCCAATATTTACTTTATATTATAAACTAACTCACAACACACACCTACACATTTGTGTTGTTCAGCCACATCAAGTCATCACCTTTTTGACTTTTCCCCTGCAGTTCTAATTTGCTCCAAGAATTCCATTAAAATGTATAATTGTATCACAGTTTGACCACCCATCGCAGGGACGGTTGTATCAGACAACCAGGACTTCAAACGGAATGAAAAGTAGCTGCTGAGAAACAGCTACTGAGAAAATGCCGCTGAGACCGAACATAACATCTTTGAGTGGTTTTATTCAGGCCTCTCACCATCTATTGCAGTGGTGAAAAGAAAACACTTGCCCAGATCTGAAGAAACACACAATTGGTGAGGCAAAAACTGCAAGGCAGCTCTATGATTAAATTCCTAATGGCTGGGGAGAGGAGTAAAAGGAAAATCAACAGAATCTTCAAGACACAATGTGAATGTGACACATGGAAGAGAACAGACAATTCTCTCACATCAGTAATGGGAAAGGGTTGTTAGAAGACAACGTGGAATTCACACTATAGGCTGCAGACATATATGGAGGCTGTGTGATCATCTTTTCTCTGAAATCTCACACTTTGTGAATTTACTGCTACAGGCAGCCATTTGTAACTTGCACAGGTTGGCAGCCAATGACCTTCAGAAGAGCACTGACCTTTTCAAACTTTATTCAGGATGACAAATGCTTCTTATTATTGAACCTTTTTAATGTTCTACACCCATCTTGTGTTACAATCTAGGGATGCACACAAATAGACTTTTTAAAATTCAATTTATACATGAATTGAATCACTCCCAATCTTTTCTGTGTCCAAATCTACCCCTCATCATACCAGATTCGATTTGTACCTGAATTTTCTTAATCCAAATCAATTCAGGGCAAAAAAGGGGTTCCGGGGCAAAAGAGTGGGGTGGGTGGTAGTGCCCAATGGGTGGAAGCTACCAACCACATTTCAAAGAAATTGATGAAAGGGGTGGTTTTTAATTTTTTTCTGAAGTTTTTGAGTCTTTAAGCTTTTTCAGCAGCCTCATAACTCCACTTGGGGGGCACCAGGATGGCCCAGAGCGGGTGGTGGTGTAGTGCACATAAGGTGCCAACAAACCCACAAGCCCATGGGCCACTGGGTTTTGTTGTTTTCAATGTCTGAAGTGTGACATTGTCTCATGACAATGAGAATAGATTATCTCATTTCCTACCAGAGAATCTATTCTCAGAAAACCTCAGACATTGAAAACAACAAAACTCCATGCCCCATGGGCTTGTGGGTTTGTTGGCACCCTATGTACACTACACCACCACGCACTCTGGGCCACCCTGATGCCCCCCCCCAAGTTATAACTAAGGCTGCTGGGATCCCCATTATTCCCTATGGGGGTACACTTAAAGATGCTTTAAGCTTTTTCTTGGAAATTTGAGAAGTAGCTTCCACCCATTGGGCATTACCATCCAACCCACTTTGGCCACAAAATGGAGGTCCAAATCTCCGAATTTTTTGGGTCTGAAACTGGGGTGATTTGTTTTGTACCCGAATCTGGGTAATTGAGCACATTGGTGATATGTTTTGTATACAATTCACCTGAATCAGCCAGATAAAGGTACAAATAGTTTTATATCCATTTTGCACATCCCAATTACAATCAACCCAGCAATATTAGAACACAATTGATTCACATTACACTTACACCCAAGTCATTAACATCAGATATTAAGCATGATATCTGAACATACCTTTGCCTTCAATAATATGTTAGTTTGCTTAATGGAGGTGGGGAGGATATAAAGAGAAGATTCCAGGATAGAAAGTGTGAGTGAGGGGAATAAGGGACAGTTATGTTGTTCCCATTCTTGTCATTTATTTATCTGTTTGTTTATATTTATTATTATAATATACTGCCCTATACTTCCATCTCTGGCCGGTTTGCATCAGCATAAAACAAATTAAAACAGAAATGAAAGCCTTAAAACAAATTAAAATAGAAATTAAAACCTTAAAACAATTTAAAACCTATGGCCTGAGTGTTTACCAGTGTCATTTTTAGGGATGTGCCTAAAATTGGTTTGCCCAGTTCAGTTCGAACCAGGTTTGAACCAGGAGGGGGTGGTTCAGTTTTGGTTTTGCTCGAACCCCCACTGGTTTGGTTCGAATTCGAACTGTTTGAACCTGAAAAAGTGGTTGGGGTGGTAGCTGGCATCCATGGGGTACCTGCCACCCAAACCCCAAAGCAATCAGACACTCGTATGATTTTTTTAATGAATTTTTGAAATTTATTTTATTGTTTTCTCATAGGCTTTAATGGGACTCAAACCAGACCATTATTCTTTATTGTGCAGCACCCATGGGTGCCAACAAACACCCAAACCCCGAAGCAATCGGACACTGCTACGATTTTTTATGAATATTTGAAATATTTTTAATCATTTTCCTCATAGGGTATAATGGAACACGAACCAGCCCATTATCCCCTATTGTGGAGCACCTAGGGTCACAAAAGTGGGATGGGTGGTAGGAACCCAGGGGTGCCTACCACCTGCAAAACCCCAAGGCAATCAGATACTCCTCTGATTATTAGTGAATTTTTAAAGTGTTTTTGAATTCCTCATAGGGAATAATGAGGATTGCAGCAAATGTGTAGTTTCACGTTGGGGGGAAAGGGGTGTCCTAGAGTGGAGTGTGGTGGGTGGTAGTGCCCAAGGGGGACAAGGAAGGTACCAGAATTATTTGAAAGGAATAGGGCAAAGGGCTGATTTTTAAGTGATTTTTGAAGTTTACGTGTCTTTAAGGTTAGCAAATAAGAGTGGATTCATGGTTTGTCATTGAAAATCTTATATGCTACCAAAGAATCTACACTCAGAACACCTCAGAAACAACAAAGCCCAGTACCCCATGGGTTAGCAACCCATGTGGGTGGTTGGCACCCTCGTTCTGGGCCACCCCAGCACCCCCCAAGTGCAGTTATGGGGCTGCTGAAACATCCATTCTTCCCTATGGAGAAAAACCTTAAAGCCACTTGTGGGGTGCTGGGGTGGCCCAGAGTGAATGGTGGTGTAGTGCAAAGAGGGTGCCAACCACCCACATGGGTTGCTAAACCATGGGGTGCTGGGTTTTGTTGTTTATGAGGTGTGTAGATTCTTTGGTAGCATATAAGATTTTCAATGACAAACCATGAATCTACTCTCATTACTAACCTTAAAGACACGTAAACTTCAAAAATCACTTAAAAATCAGCCTTTTACCCAATTCCTTTCAAATAATTCTGATAGCTTCCTTGCCCCCTTGGGCACTACCACCCACCACACTCTGCTCTAGGCTACCCCTTTGCCCCCAACGTGAAGCTATACATTTGCTGACACCTCCATGCTTCTTTATGGAGAAAAACCTTAAAGACACATAAACTTCAAAAATCACTTAAAAATCAGCCTTTTACCCAATTCCTTTCAAATAATTCTGATAGCTTCCTTGCCCCCCTTGGGCACTACCACCCACCACACTCTACTCTAGGACACCCCTTTCCCCCCAATGTGAAGCTATACATTTGCTGCAATCCTCAGTATTTCCTATGAGGAATTCAAAAATATTTTTAAAATTCACCAATAATCAGAGGAGTGTCCAATTGCCTTGAGGTTGTGTGGGTGGGAGGCACCCCTGGGTGCCTCCCACCCACCCCACCTTTGTGTCCCTAGGTGCTCCACAATAGAGGATAATGGGCTGGTTCATGTTCCATTATACCCTATGAGAAAAATAATTAAAAATATTTCAAATATTAATAAAAAATCATAGGAGTGTCAGATTGCTTAGGGGCTTGGGTGGTTGTTGGCACCCATGGGTGCTCCACAATAGGGAATAATGGTCTGGCTCGAGTCCCATTATACCCTATGAAAGAAAAATAAAAATAAATTTCAAAAATTCATTTTAAAAAAATCATACGAGTGCCCAATTGCTTTGGGGTTTGGGTGGCAGGTAGCCATGGGTGCCATCTACCATACCACCCACTTTTGGAAGTTAGAACCAGTTTGAATCGAACCACCCCCAGTTTGGTTCGAATTCAAACCTGCAGCTCAAACCTGATGGCTGGTTTGGTTCAAATTCGAACCATCGAACCAACCCGGTTCGAGTCCGAACTGATTCGCCCATCCCTAGTCATTTTCTTTCCCTTCCTGATGCCTTGGGGAAGGCTTTGACTTGTAATCCAGTAATTTTAGGTCAATTTTTAGCAAATAAGTGGAAATCCCAAAGTTTTGAAAATTGGTACAGATGTCGAGGACACTGTTGTCAAATAAAATACTAAAAGTCCCGATCATTATGACTTGAGCTTTGGCCACCATTTTGGAAACATGGCCACCAAAAATCTCACAAACCGTTGATCTGATAGGAAAATGTTAAATATGAAAATTGCAGAGCATCAATTTTGCTATAAAAATGTGTTCAATGTAGTGTGTTCAATGTAGATTTCAACCAATAGGTTTGTCGTAAACTGAAGGTTTCCATGGAATGCTACTTCATGGCAACTGTGCCATCCCTGTTTTTTGTCTGTAGCTGAATCATATAAACTTTTCCGACAAAACCAAACTTAAATATAATAAGGAAGCATGACATTTATTGTCAACCACAAGAGGGGGTTTCTCTCTTCTTTTTTGCTATGTGACTCAAGGAACACATGGAGGCCAGAGTGCTTGCATTTCATGAAACATGCCTCCTACACACTCATTTCCACAGCACCTAAGAGGTAGAGTATCAGCACATTTTTTTTAATGTAGTATCCCCATTGGGCTTAATCCACAAGCTGCAATTTAGAAAAATCTTATTTTCCTAAAATAAGTGGTTTGTACTGGGAGTATCTAATTCATAACTTTGCTCAGGGACATCACCTTCATCTAAATCAGAATCTTGAAAGTCAATGACAATGTTGTACTTTCTTTTTTCATTCTAAGTTTCAAATGACTGAAGATGACTCATGTACTGTTCTTACCATTTGTTGACCTTCCAACAAGCAGTTATGATGCTGTTTATACAGCGTTGCATTTAGCAGCTGAAAGAAATGCAGAATTGAATCTGAAAACCTGCTTCATGACATTTGATCAACCTTTGTACATGAAAGCTCAAGACATTATTTCCATGTGCAGTGAAGACTCATCCTTATCAAAAGTTGTGGTTGGTAGTTTTGATCTTCTGATGTCATTCATGGACTCAGTTGCTTGCATCATGCGAGGAAGTGGATTGAAGGAGATCTTGAGCACTATTTATACACCCATGAGCATCAAGAAAAGGTTGACAGGCCATGCTTTTAAAAGGGACATGTCAGACTCCCAGGGTACAGGGTGGGCTCCTAGCCCTTCTTGAACTCCAGAATGACTGGGTAAGCACCAAAAAAAAGTCAGCCTCAGGAACAGCTAGGGGAGGAGGCTAGTTTGTCACCTGAGTCCTCCTCCTGGCTAGGGATGTGCACAAAACTGGTTCGCCCGGTTCGGTTCGGATCCGAACCAGGTCCAAACCGGCAGGGGTTGGTTCGGTTTTGGTTTTGTCCGAACCACCCCCTGGTTTGGTTCGGATCCGAACCGGTTCAGATTTGAACCAGACTGGTTTGGATCTCGAAAAGTAGCTAGAATTAAAGCTGACCTTGTGTTCCACCTACCATCCGAACCTCAAATCGATTGGACCTTCCTCTGATTTTTTACAATTTTTAAAAATATTTTCAATTTTTGCCCATAACTCCCTATGTGGAGCACTTAGGGGCAAAAAGTTGGGGTGGGTGGTAGACACCCATGGGTGTCCTCCACCTCACAAATCCCAAGGCAATTGGTTGCTCCCAGTATTATTGGTGAATTTTTGGGAAAAAAAATTCCCATTGGCTAGAATGGGGATTTTGGGCAGCCCCGTACCCACCTCTGTGGGGCGGCAGCACCCCCAAAGTGGGTCTGGGGCTATGGCAAAAATGGCCTCAGTCCCTCCCGGCAATCCCCGGATAGATAGGAGTGATGGTTTTTTTTATTAGGATTTCCTAAGGCATTAAATAACTATCTAATTGGAAAGAATAGAATGTGTGTCAGTGGGTGAAAGGTAAAGCCAGCAAGCTCTGAGAGAGAGAATTATTTAATGCCTTAGGAAATCCTAATTAAAAAAAACCATCACTCCTATCTATCCGGGGATTGCCGTGAGGGACTGAGGCCATTTTTGCCATAGCCCCAGACCCACTTTGGGGGTGCTGCCGCCCCACAGAGGTGGGTACGGGGCTGCCCAAAATCCCCATTCTAGCCAATGGGGAATTTTTTTTTCTTTTCAAGACATCCACCAACAATGCTAGGGGCACCCATCAATTGCCACCCCAGCTTTTTTGCCCCTCTCTCTGGGCGCCCTATCACTTAACACCTTAATACCTACCTACTACCTACCCAAGCAACTAAGGTGACACTCAGAGAGACAACAGCAACTCTCTGATCTAACAAAAAGGCCACTGCTGCTGCTGCCTGCCAGCAGCAGCAGTGGAGCAGCACACTAAGCACAGCACACACAGAGAGAAGAAGCAGGAGGCGGAGCAGAGCAGCAGATCTGCTGCTCTGCATGATGGGTGATGTGATGCCCAAAGAAGCCACCGCTTCACTCAGTGCCTGCCATTGAGGCCTGACAGACAGAAGCCAGCCAACCTGCTCTGCTCTGCTGCTCCTCCTCCCCATGGATGATGCACACACACCCTACATCTGTGTCCAGGCAGGCCAGAGGGACCGATCCAAACCAGACCAAGCACGCAGAGTCAGCACAGGCCAGCCCAGCCAGCAACAACAACTACTACTACTACTACTACTACTACCCCCACAACCAGTGTTGCTACACCAACATTGCCAGTCACACGCACCACAGCCTGAGCATAGCACACAGCCAACAGCTGCTGCCAGCCAGTGCCTAGCAAGCCAAGCCAACAAGAGGAGAGCTAAGTAGACGGCGCACGCACACCAACACGTCACGACGCAACTGCAAGGGGAGAGGGCACAATTACAGGCAGGAGGAGGTGAGGCAATCCTAGCACAGATTTGAAAGTTAAAATCCAGGACATCTTCTACCACCAGCTGTAGTGTGTAGTGATGCAGTGAGTGCAGCTGAGCTGAGCTGCGTGTGAGGATGATAGTTAGTTTAGTTTCAGTAGACTGACTGAGCATTGAGCATGGGCAATGGCATTGGCAAGCAACACAACACAACACTCACCGGCTGCTGCTGGTTCTAGTAGTTGTCTCTTGTCTTCACCTCTTCTTCGTGTGTGCAAAGTGAGTGCATGCCTTTTGCCTTACTTGAAAGAAATGGTTCTCTGGTCCACCACATGATATTTGCTCAAGGACACAGAGAGGCCCAAGGCAGGTGGTGGCACCAGTGTGAGTGCATGTGTGCTGGTGTTTGCCACCAGGTGTTGTGTGTGTGTGCGTGTGTGTGTGCACTGCTAGCTAGGAGGGGGGGACGGGGGGAGGAAAGGGGAGGGGGAGTTGGAGGGGGAGAGGGATGTAGCAGAGGGGATTGAAGGGGGAGGAGGGTCCGGCTCAGAGTTGGTCAGCCACATATTATGCACACACGTGATCACGTGTGTGCTTCGGTGGGAGAGACCAGATTCTCATCATCTTGCCAGACCGGGGTTTGGGGGCAGGTGAGGTGGGCGTGGAAGGGAGGATGGAGGGTGATGAAGAGGGAGGATGGGGGGAGGGATGGAGGGAGGCATGGGGGGGAGGGAGTCTTGGAGGGGGGGAGGAGAAAAAACATGTAGACACATAGCACAGACAGACAGACAGACAGCACACTACAGAAAGCATCCACACACACAGACAGTGCTAGGCATCCATTCACACAGACAGACAGACACACAACAGAAAGAAACAGCCTGCACCGCACAGGCACACACACACAGACCCAGTTCCCTCCCCTGCATAGTTATCAAACAATATGTTGTGTTGGCAGCCAGTTCATTGCTATTCTGATGGTTTTTGTTTTTTCGCCATCAGCCAACATCAACAGTGACCACAATCAAGAACATAAGATAATTCATTCGTTTCATTGAAAAAAAATATTAAATTCTTTTTTTCATGTAAACCAAGCCCCCCACACATGATTTTTTGGTAACATTTTCAATAAAATCAATTCATTCAGCATTCATTTTGTTATCCCTTTGTTACCATTTTTTTTCTTTTGCATAATTTTGAGGGTTGATTTTAACATTGGATTTTAAAGAAAAAATTATTTACATGTTTATTTACATACTAATATTTACATATTTACACTGCATTAGAACGTATACCCGCTGCTGCCGCTGAGTCTAGTACTATTAGGGCTGTGCTACTTTGGGGGGGGGGGTATGCCGTGCCCACACCAGGTCCCCAAATGCTGACAGGTGGAGATAAGGGCCTGTGCTGGTCAGCAAGCATTGGGTTTCTTTTTAGGTGGGCATTGAAAACGTTTGGCCAGTCGCAGCACTACTACTACTCCTACCACTGCATCTGTGTGGGCACTGCACACGCTGCAACTGGCTGGCACGGCTCAGCATCCGTCACGTCAGCTCAGCTAGAGGTGGAAGGGGGGAGGGGAGGGATGAGCACAGAGGTTGAGCCAGGCAGGTGACCAACCATGGGGCAACCACGGTAATCACTCACCCGGCTCAAACTCCAGCTTGGGGTAGCCCAGCAGGGGGAGGTTGACCTTGAGGAAGACCAACTGCTCCACCAGACCAGCGTCCAAGCGTGAGCGAGTGGGTGTCACCACGTCCCCGGCATGTGAAAACACCCGCTCTCTCTGGACACTGGTTGGGGGGCAGGAGAGGAGGCGCACAGCCACCACCGCCAGGTCCGGCCAGACTTGGTGGTGGGTCACCCAGAACTGTGCGCAGTCCACGCCGTCTTCCTCCACAGGCTCCTCCAAGTACTGCGCAACGCATTGCTCAGCACTGGAGGGGGGCCTGGCAGGTCGAGCCTCCCGCATACCAGGCATGGCGCCATAGCAGAACCGCTGAAACCACTGGGTGGATCTCGAGTCGGTAGCAAGTGGCTGCTGCGATGGCGCTGCCTGGGATGCCACGCTGCTGGACTGGGAAGAGGGAGGGGAAGGGGAAGCTGACGCCGGCTGGCCGCCCATGCTACTACTGTGTGCGGGTTGGGTGGTGGGGACTGCCCCCGCACCACTACCAACATCCTGGTCTCTGCGGGCCCTAGCGGCCTCCTCCTCCCTCACCTTCTGTACCAGGATGTCCCTCCACCTGAGCAATTTGTCGGCACTCACGGCATTGCCCTTGATGGCTGGGTTACAGAGACAAGCGAGGACATACTCCTCGATGACTCCCAGTGCACCAACGAGCCGCCTGTCAACCCCAGACTTCAGCCTCCCAGCCAGAGCACGACCCTCTGGCGTGGTCATAGAAATCTGGAGTTCGCCCATCAGCTTATCCAGACCCATAGCTGTGGGCAGCGCCTGGCTCAAGGGAGTGGTGTCGCCACACAAGCCCTTCGTGGCGAATTGTAAGGGCTCGAGTGCCGACACCGCCTCAGACATCTGCTTCCACTCTGCGTTTGAGAGGTCGCAGACGTCCAAGGACATGTCCCTCGCCAGGGCGACAAGGGCTCTCTCCTGCTCCAACAGGCGCTGGAACAGGAGGAAGGTGGAGTTCCACCGTGTCTCAACATCCGTAGGGATGAGATGGCGAGGAAGCCCAAGGTCATCCTGTTTCTGGCGAAGCAGTCTCCTGGACTTCTCGCTGCGGTGGAAGTGGGCGGCCAGCTTGCGAGCCTTCTCGACAAGCGTGGCCGTGGCAGCAACAGCACCTAGGAGGGGGCGGCCTTTCTCCTGGGACGCCTTCAGCTCCTTAAGGCCGAGGCTGTCCCTGACGGTCAGATGGAGCGTGTGTGCCATACACCGTATGTTCACACAGTCCATGACTGTCTCGACAGCGGCGGTAATGTTGGATCCATTGCCTGTGACAATGAATTCCCTGGAGAGTTGTGGACACCCGCCAATCCACTCCTCTATCTGGCGGTCGAGTACGGCCGCCACCTCCTCCCCGGTGTGCCTCGTGTCCATCGTCTCCACGTGCAGAACGGCAGTGGGAGCCACGCCGGACCGGGAAGCATCGCCCGAGGAGGTCCCCTCACTCTCAGTCCCCACCAGTGGGCAGTGAAGGCCAGGAAAGCAGCGTGCATCCCACTGACACTGGTCCAGAGGTCAGTCGTGAAATGCATGCTGGTGCCCGCCGGAGCTGCACGCAGCCGGCTGACACGAGCTCCCTGCACTTGCGGTACAGGGAGGGGACCACGTTCTGGCTGAACGTGGTCCTTGAGGGGATGACGTAATCAGGAGCCAGGTACTGGAATATCCGGCGGAAGCCGGAGTTCTCGACCACCTGAAATGGCTGGAAATCGGTGGAAATCATCTCCCCTATGAGGCGGGTGAGGTGATGATGGTCCACACAAACAGTACGCTGGCTGCCCGACAACTGTGTCCACTGCTGGACTGGCAGTGCAGCCTGCCTTTTGGCTGGCGCAGGCACACTGCCGCTGTCTGCCCTAGTGGCAGATGCACAAGGCGCACTAGCGCTGCCAGCCTGTCCACGGAGACCTGGGTGGTGATGCTCCATGTGCCTCCACATGGGTGTCATACCCAGGTGCCTGGGATCCTTGCCACGGCTGACCTGCATCCTGCAGTGGACACAGCGGGCATGGAGTGGGGGCATTTTCAGGCACCTCAAAATGCTCCCATACGCCACTGCCTTTGGCCTCCTGCACCCTGGGCGCTGTCCTAGGCTGTTTCTCTCTGGGTGGCTGCAGTCCTGGGGGGGGGGGCACCGCTGCCTGCCCACTGCTGCCACCCAACCCGCCCCTTCCGCCCTCCACACGAGAGGAAGAGCCCGGCTCCACGGGCAGAGGAAAGGCAGGCCTCTCCTCCACCACCTGGGCAGACCACTCCCCAGAGTGGCGGGCTTCACAAGGGGGGGGGCCACTGAGCGGCGAAAGGATAGGGGGAAGGGGCCCCAGAGGGAGGGAGAACCTGGCTGCACGGTCCTCACTGCCCTCTACCTGCTATTCCACATCCACAGTCTCCTCCACCACAACCACTGGCGGTACCCCAGCAGCACCTGGTGTCACCGAGGAGGGACCCGCCACAGCCCTACCAGTGCCTATGCCCCTGCCACGATTGCCAGCAGCAGGCGGGGGGAAATCAATCCTGTGGACCAAACCCAGACCTGGGGCGAAGATTTGTCCAATGGGAAAGAGCGGGGTATCCACAGGCTCCCTGCGTCCTCTCCGACTCCCTCTCCACACCGCAGGCGCACCCTGCACATGGCCTCTCCCTCTGCCTGGCAACCTTGCGCGAGGCCTGGCCGGCACATGGCGCTCACATTGTTCAGACATGCTTAGGTAAGGAGGGAGGGAGACTTTAAGACGAAGGCCAGAAAGGGGCAAGAAAATAATTTGGAGGGGGTTGGAAGGGGCAAAAAAAAGACAATTGATTTGGAGCCGGCGGAGGGGGGGGTTGATTTGAAAAAGCCAATTGGGGGGAAGGGAAGACTTTTTGATATGGGGGGGGAAGCCAATTGAATTGAGGGGGAGGGTAACCTTTTGAAATTGGGGTGTTAAGCCAATTGAGGAGATGGGGCTGAGTTTTCTTTTTTCTTTTTAAATTGGGGAAAGGGTGGACCCCTGGGGTGGGTGGCACGGGCAGTTGGGTGGAGTAGTTGTGGGGTGGGGGGCAAGTCTTTTTATTTTTATGGGGAGAATGGATGGGGGTAGGGCACAGCACCTACCGGGGGGGATGCAGTCAAAACTTGGGAACCTGCAAATCAAAGGAAACCCTTCTTTAGTGAACTGAACACAGTGTGGTTCTGGGGGGGGGGTGGTTTCAAGTAATGCTTTGGGGGGAGCACCAACCTTGCAATGCAGCCTATTTAGTGACTTTAAATCTCACAAAACCCAAACTGCACTTCCAGAACCCAGTCGCACTTTCACAGAACCCACCCACTCTGACTCTGCCTGCCCATGGCAAGCAAGCAGCAGACACTTGATGGCACACAAATGGCAGCATGGAACATCATCATTATATACCTTCAAAACATAACTGAAATGAGCCCAGGAAAACCTTCTCTGGTGAACTGAACACAGTGTGTGTGGTTCTGGGAGGGGAGTTTCAAGTAATGCTGCTGCTGTGGGGTATTAGCATCAACCTTCTTGCAATGTAGAGCCTATTTAGGAACTTTCCATTTCACAAAACCCAAATTGCACTTTCAGAACCCAATTGCACTTTCACAGAGAGAACCCACCCACTCTGCCCAAGGCAAGCAAGCAAGCAAGCAGCACTTGATGGCATGATGGCACATCATCATATATCTTCCAAACACAATGACCTGGGGTGTGGTGTGTTGGGGAACCTGTTGGAAAACCACCTGCATGCAATGCAACAACACACACAGCAGCAATTTCTTCATCAAGCAAGACAGGACACAAGTTACAACAGTAGTACATCTCCAAGGGCCCCTGCCTCCCTCCTCCCCACACACAAATGCATTTAAAATAGGGGTGCCCCTATTTAAAATCGGCCGCCAACTAGCTAGGGAGGGAAAGGGGGCAACAAAAGGTGCACAATTGCACACGCACTAACCCCTCTTCTTCCGGTCCTTCTCCTGCTGCACACTGCTGGTCACGGATGCGCCACCGCCAGCCAGCCACCCTGGGCTGGGACACAGACAGGGCGGCCGCACGAGGCACACGCAGCCAGGGTAGGTCAACGATGGAGGGACAGAAGTGAGGAGACAACACTATTTGTGTCGCTCAACTCACCCCCAAGCAGAGACAAATGAAATGAACAGCAACTTTCAGAAAAGAAAAAAAAAACCTGATGGCAGGGACCTCCAGGTGACGTCAGAGGTGGTAGGCTACTGTGTGGCTGCAGCTGTGGAAGAAGTGAAGGGATGGAGGAGAGAGAGAAGAAAGAGGGGGGGAGGAGAGAGAGAGAGAGAGGGAGGAGAGAGAGAGAGAGAGAGAGAAGAGAGAGAGAGAAGAGAGGAGGAGCAGCAGGGGGGGGGAGCTGTGATGTAGCAGCAGGGAGGGGGGATTCAGGTGTGGGGGGAGGACAGCAGCAGCAGCGGTCCCAAAAGGAGGGACCAGAGGGTGTGTTTCTGGGGGGTTAGTGTGGCAAGGGGTCTGGGGTGTGTATAGGGAGTCAGGGGCGCAAGAAGAGGAGAGGCCAGAGGGTGTGTGTTCTGGCAAGGGGTCTGGGGTATGTAAAGGGAGTCAGGGGGGGCAAGAAGAGGAGAGACCAGAGGGTGTGTTTCCAGGGGGGGTAGTGTGGCAAGTGGGGGACAATCAAGGAATCAAACCAACCAATATGCAAAAAAGTTAAACAAAGAAAACCTTAAACCAATTAAGAGAATCAATCAAAAATTGGTGGAAAGTCTCGAGGGGGGGGCGCGAGGGAACCAACAACCAACAGGGAGGAAGGGACACACACAACAAAACCAGAACCAAAGATGCAGCTCAAAGAACTAAAATCCTAAAGAAAGCGGAACTCGGGCAGGCAGCAGCGAGGATTAGGGAAACAATCTGGGTGGGAGGGGGCAGGGAAGGAGTGGAGGTGGCGGTGGGGGGTTTCTGGATGGGAGGGAGGGGGGAAGCTAGGAGCAGGGCCACACAGAGGGGAACAAATTAACAGTCAGAATCCAATGAATCAACAAAGGAAGAAACCCAATTTAAATCAATAAGAACAACACAGCCAGCAACTAAGGGCAGGAAATCTCAGGGGGGACCAACCAAAAACTAAGAAAGACCACTCAGAGAAGCAAAAAAGACAATAAATCAATTACAACAATAATACAAACTAAATCCTCAGTCTGAACAAAAAGAAACAGAACTCAGGTGGGCAGCAACACAACAACACAGGCAATGGCACAAATTATTAATTAACAATCAAACCAACCTAAGCAGCAAATATATAAATTAACACAGAAGCAATAAATAATCAAATTGAATGAAAATCAAAAGGTGGAACAAAAACAAGCCAGGCAAAGCACAAACAGCAATAAATGAAAGCAATGCAGATGGGTGGGGGTGGGGGAGGGGAAGCCAAAAGGAGGAGGAATGAGAGAGAGAAAAAGGGTAGGGAGGGTGGGGAAAGGAGGAGAGAACAGAAGAAAAACAAGTACAACAGGAAAAGTTGGGGGGAAAGTTGAGAAGAAAATAAAGTAATTAAACAGAAGAGACAGACAGACACAGGGCAGATGGACAAAAGAAGGTGGCACAACAACACACACAGAGAGAGAGACACACACACAAAGACACACACTATAGGACACAGTCAGGGACTCACACAGAAACCAGCAGCGAAAGCAAGAGTCTCAGATGATGATCTCACAACTGCAGCCAAAGAGAAGTTTCTAGGCAAGAGGCTTGGGTTTATATAGGTTTGAAATTCCCTCCTTTGGGAGCCCCCACCTTTGCACTCCCCCCCCCCCCGGTCAACAGGGTGCCAGCTCTCAACAGTGCAACAGCCAAGCAGCCTACCAGAGCGCAAGACTCATTCTGGCCAATCAAAGGATCAATAGCACAGCCAATGCAATGCCTGAAAAATAGCCTCACAAAATGGATGCCAGGAGCAAAAGTTGCAGGAAGGAGCCACAAAATGGAGAACACACTTTAAACTTTAAGGCAAGTCAATAGAAGGCTATGGGACATCCGAACCGGTTCGGATTTTCCGAACCGGTTCGGATCCGAACCGGCCCTGATTCGGTCCGGATCCGGACCGAAAGGGCCCGATTCGGTCCGGATTCGAACCTCCGAATCCTAACCAAACCGCACATCCCTACTCCTGGCTTGCTGCATGGAGCCAGTTCCCTCTCCTGGAGAACTCCTGGCTCCCATACTCAGAAGCAGCCCCTCATAATCAGCTGCCTTGTCTTTAAATACCCCAGTGCAGAGCTGACAGGGCTTAAAGTCTACTTCCAGCCCCACCCTCTTCCTGACCTTGTTTCCTGTTTCCTGCCACACCCAACCTAGCTGTCTTCCTGGAGCTGTTTCCTGCAGCTCTCCCTGCCTTGCCCTCCCAACCCCACTGGGATCTGACCAGCCTGGGTCACCCTTCTCATCCCTACTGCCCCCTGAAGGGAATGAAAGCCCCACAGGAGGAATGCCACGCCCTTCTCCCGACTCCACAGGAACACCCAAGCAACCAGGTAACATGGCATCCCGATAGGACATAAGAGGTCACTTTCTGGTTCACCCAGCACTTTCAATTATTATGTTAGAGGGTGAACATCCAGTAATTGAAGATTATGAGATTATTCAGGAAATCCTTCATGATTTCAGTGGCAGCACCGCTTCTTTTGAATAAGTAAATAATGGGCCTCCACAGAGAAGGATTGCAAAAAAATTCAAAGAGCAACCGCAAAACCTGGAAAGAGTAAGTGCCACTGCAAATCTCTGGACTCAATACTTTTGTATGGTTACTATTTTGAAGTATTACATGCATCAAAAAGAATGGTCTATTTGAACCTATATATTTGTTGGGTGCAAGACATGCTTCCATATTTCCATGCCAATGGCCGCTTCCCATATGCAAAAGCATGCCAACTGTACTCGCAAGAGATGTTAAATTATGAAGCAAAAACGGACAAAGAGGAGTACAAGAAGTTTGTCAACAATTGATATTTCACAGGAGGATAGACAAGTTTTGGGGATGAATTTGGTCTGACATGTCCATCAAACAAACATTGATGTGTTCTATGAAAACCGCAGGACTTATTCATTGAAGAGGAATATCAGAAAATGTGCCGAAAAGGTGGATTCTGGGAATGTGTTACTAGCTATTTCCACTATGCCATGTTTGGGGTGCTTCAATGTACCTTTAAAACCTAGCCTTTTAGCCATTTTCCTTCCCTTGCCGGCTTGGAAGAGAAACACTGGCTACATTCCAGACAAAATATCATTTTGGCAAGGTGTATCCCTAAAAGTGCCTTTCAGGTCTATTTCCAAAGGACTGCAAAGGGCCAGAGGAAATGTCCCTCTCTGATTGCACTGGAAAATAGGCAGAGAGAAATTCAGGGCGTACTCTAATTGAAGCTGAAAGAAGGCAAAAGGGAAAGGAATGCAAGCTCTCTTCCTCCCATGTTTCAAGGCTAAACAAATCTTCTCGCCTTGTTACCTCCCACCCTTATCGGAAGCAAGGGAGCAGATGCCAGAATGTGTGATCTGCCTCCTCCCATATCTATTCAGGTGACTGCCCAAGGCAATATCTCTCTTTCATGAAACTGTCTAAAGAAGCATACACAGAAGCCAGCCAGATTATACAACCTGATCAATAACAAATACCTGTACCTTATTTGGATTGAGTCTCCTAACATCAAGAGGACCTGTAGTCCATCAGTCATGCCTAAATCTCCCTCAAACATGGCACCTGGCTTGCTCGTGCCCTTGCTGCATGCCACTGCTTTTGCCACAGTCGCCATCAGACACAGCACCCCATGCGAACCGGGCACACCTCATGAGCTCGCTTCACTCTTGAGCTCCCTGGAGAGAAGGATTCCCCCAACCAGATTCAAGTAGCTATGACCAATGCATTTTCTCTCTCTTTTTTCATCCTCAAGCCAATTCTCCTTCCAGTCGTGCCAACATGCTTCAAGAATAACCCATCCCTTTTTCATTTCCTGTACCCCTACTATCCCTCAATAAAACTTACAACAGTGTCCTTGACATCTGTACCAATTTTCAAAACTTTGGAATATTTTTCCAAAAAATGACCTAAAATGATTAGACTATTGGACACATTTAAATTTCTACTGTACAGGTCCCTGTTTGCCATTTAAATTTCTACTGTACAACAGGTCCCTGTTTGCCAATCCGGGTATCCCCAGACTGTACACTGGGGCACACTGCTGTGCTGTGAGGGGGAAAAACCTGGCCAAAACTAAGCCATCATCACTCCATGGCCAGTTCAGATGATCTACTACCTATGGTCAGTTATGACTGATTTCAAGTTTCTCCCTATAACTTGAATACGGACAGATTCAGGCTTGGTTGAAAAGGATGCTGACCCAGAATTTTTGATGCTGGAGACCATCTGGGAGCAATTCTCTCTCTCCAACAATCCCATGCAGAAAATGTTGACACTAAATATGAATTGTCAGTTCTGAACATCTCTTATGCTTATCTTGCCACATGACTTTCTCTAACATATAACCAAGCAACTGGCAGGATTATATGCCTAGCCATGAGGACTTAATGCTGTCATTTGCAAACCTAAGAATGTGACGCAGTTGGTATGCATGCTACTCCATATGTACGTCCAGCAATACTAAACCTTCTCTATTTGATGTTCTTCTCGTAGTGTTTTCACTTATTCTTGCCCATTTTCTACCCCATATAAAGTTGACAATTATTTTTTGCCTGACAAAAGCTAGTTTTTAGTATTATTGGAAACATTTGAATAATAAATTTAAAAATATTAGCTAATGTCATCTTAATTGCTTGTGAGGATAAAGTGTCTCCACACAGATCCAAAGGCTGCCTTTCTATGAAAAAGGTTGGGGTTCCCAATATCTATTTTGCAACGGAAGCAGGCTTTCATATCAGGAAACCTTATGAAGCGATGGGTGGGCAGCAGGGGCATAGGTGCTGGTGCCATTTTGGCAATGCTTCACTTTCTCTATTGCATCCTTGTTGCAAAACTGTATAGGACTTAGCCACAATGCTTTTTCTCTCCTCATAAAAATCACCACTGGGACAGCTTTGGTAATAAAACAAGAGTTTACTGTGGCCATTAGACCATAATTTAAGTTTATTTTGTAATTTTTCAACATTAATGATGTATACTCCATGCTGTTTGAGGATTTCCTATAAGCTGAGCAAGTCAACTGTTCTGAGCAATGGCTGTCCGTTTGATGGAGTCTGGAGAACATAAAAGACACTGTTGCCATTGGTGCCGGTATATATATAGTCTGTCAATAGGAAGTAGCAAATGCCATTGTAAATGAAAACTTGGTATGCACAGAGGCAGTTCTACATTCATCTGTACTTGATTCAGCTATGCAGAATAATGGGTTGTCATGGAAAAATTGCTGCCATGATAGGGCTCATGACGTCAAGTTAATTCAATGAGATTTTCTATTGAATGAGAAAAAAATTTCATCCGGGGAGTGGGGGGGGGGGAATCCCAGTGATTGGATTCAAGGAATGAAGAATGCTTTTAATACTTAATGAATGGGAAAGTACCACCTGAATTACTTGTACTTGGTCACGGACCAGATGGGACTATTCTAAACATCTGGCTATTTGTTCCCATCTGTGTGCTCAGAACAACCGAAACTAATTGAGAATGGGTCATTCTCCATTCAAGCAAGTAATGTATAAATTTCTTACATACTTGCAAGGGGCTTCTAGTCATTCTGAATTCAAGCAGGTAATTTATGAATTTTTATTAGGGATGTGCATGAACCGTGGTTCAAACTGCGGTTTGAGCACATTTCGGCAGCAGGGCCCAGGAGCTGTAAGAAAGAGAACAGGTCCTTACCTGCTCTCTGCCTCCCCATGCAGCTTCCTTCTGGGGCGGCGCACAGCCCTAGAAGCCCCACACGGCCTCAGCCCTCAAATGGCGCCCACACAGGCACAGACGCCTTGTGCTTGCTGACGCCACGTGGGGCTTCTTCTGCACAGGGTGGTGGGAGGGCAGGTAAGGACCAGTTCTCCTCTTTCTTAAAGCTCCCACGTCCTGTGGCCGAAATGTGCTCGAACCATGGTTTGTGCACATCCCTGATTTTTATGTACTTGAAAAGGTCTTCCATGCAGTTCAGAAGAAGGTGCTTATTGCAAGGAATAAAAATGAATCATATACACAGACACTACACACACACTTACTTTTCTACTCTTCTTAGAGGAGACATATTTCAGTGAAACCTAATGGGCAGCACCCAAACTAATGCTTCTCTTGAAAGTTGCCCACACACAACAATTTTTTTCCTGAGCACCCCCACCCCACCCACAGCTGATGTATATTCCTGAAGGTCCCCTAGTGCTCAACGACATGTTTTTGCAAGACATCTGGGGCAGCAGAGGGAAAGGGAGCTTGGGGAAAATAGTTGTGCATGGGCAAAGTTCACACATGAGGGAAAGAGTTTGTATCCTGCTCATTATATGCAAAGATTGCTGTTGTATGTTGGCTTTTTTGCGTAACACCATGATTTTACCTGTGAACTATTCCACAATACAGTATTGTGTGTATCTGAAGGATCATTTTTTAGAGCACTGAAATGTTGTTGGATAGAAAGTACTCCCCTATGACAAGGGAAAACAAATTGTGTGGGTGAACCTCCCTGTGAAAGTAAGAGGGAAGGCAGAAATGCACAGTGATAGGGTACCTTTCTAAGTAAGACAACCTAAGGCTAGCCTTTGTGCAGACTGATACCATACACAGCCTCCTTGTGGTGCTGAGGGGCATATCACTGCAATACAACCCACTTTCAGCTAGCAAATTCCCACCCCCTTACTACTCACAGGCACTGCAATATATGAAGTAGGTGGAACCTGCCTGTTGTTGAAAAAAGACAAAGTTGGCAGGAACCATGACTAAGACGCCAGATAGCTGACAAACAGAAATTGAGATTATCTGTTCGCCTGGCTTACTGAACATAACAGTTCCCAACCTCAAGCACTATTTCTTTAGGGAATTCAAGAAGGCCAAGCTAGATCCATTGGCAGTAAATCAATTTGTTTAAATCCAGACCTGCCCCACCAACATTAAGCAGAGCTACAATTTTTAGAGCAAAAGGAAAATACAAAGGAATGACAAATCTTCCCCTCATCTCTTGCACTGGAGTTCAATTGAGGGGAAAGTGTTGGGTGGGGAGAAGGGACTGCAGGGAAAGAAACAGAAGCGGAGGGTTCCGAATTAGCGATGTGCAGAAATAGAGGTGTACAGAACCAGCTCAGCCGCACAAACCAGTCCACCACAAACCGGGTCTGTTCAAGCTGTTCCAGACCACACTCCAGGAAAGTGGGCTGGTCCAAAATTGAACCTAACTGAACCTGGTTCAGAATAAACTGGTTCGACTCTTCGAGCTCCAGTGAGGGCAGCTCCAGGGGGCTGCAAGAGGCAACTAGAAAATAAAATGTGAAGGTCCTTACCAGTGGTCCTGGAAAATGCCAGGAGCAGCAGCACTTCCCCAGCAGCCCGTGCAGCAGTGGCGCGGCTACAGCACTTACCTGGCTTTCACGCATGCCAATCAGTTTGCTCAAACCGACAGAGAGGAGAGCTGGTCTTGTGGTAGCAAGCATGACTTGTCCCCTTAGCTAAGCAGGGTCTGCCCTGGTTGCAGATGAATGGGAGACTTGATGTGTGAGCACTGTAAGATATTGCCCTCAGGGGAGAGAGCTACTCTGGGAAGAGCAGAAGGTTTCAAGTTCCCTCCCTGGCTTCTCCAAGAAAGGGCTGAGAGAGATTCCTGCCTGCAACCTTGGAGAAGTCACTGCCAGTCTGTGAAGACAATACTGAGCTAGATAGACCAATGGTCTGACTCAGTATATGGCAGCTTCCTATGTTCCTAAACTGGTTTGGTGACCCACAGTTTGGTCAGAATTTGGTTCTCATTCGGACCGAAGCGCAAAAACTGGTCCATGCACACCCCTATTCAGAATCTCTCTGTTTCATGCAGCACTGTCCTTTTGCACAATATTTCAAACTCAAAGAAACAAGTGAAGATTAAGTGAACTCTTTATCTTTATTCATAGAATACTTCCACAACTAATACAGCTACTGCCTGTTCTCATTTCTAAATCTTCTGAACTATTCTTAACTAATTTTTATAATTCTTAGCCTTTAGCTTTTTTAAGAATTTAATTTGAAATTTTAAAAGCTAATTCTGATTGTGGTTTTAGCTTGGATTTTTAACTTGTTTAATTTGGTTGATTTTATTAGTCTGATTTTATATTGTAATTATGTTATAAATGTTGTGAGCCACCCCAAGCAATAATGTACTGGAGGGGCAGAGTATAAATATTTTAAATACAATAAATAAATAAATATTCACTCCACCCTTCACTTCACGCCACTACCACAAGACCAGCTCTGCTCCCCATTGAAGGGATTGAAACTGAGGCCTCTGTTTTGGGGGTTGTTGTTTTTTTGTGCTCTTATACTGAGCTAAGCCACATCCCCAAAATTCTGGTAATAAACCCTTCAACAAACACTGGCCCTTTAAATATAAATTAACTGAAATAATTTATCCTTCAAATCCTCACAGTTCATGTGGCCTTGACAGAGTAACTATTTGTCTTCAAGAAACACAAATCTTTAGCCCAAATGTATGGATAAGTAGACCT
Source organism: Hemicordylus capensis (assembly GCF_027244095.1). Lineage (NCBI taxonomy): Eukaryota > Metazoa > Chordata > Lepidosauria > Squamata > Cordylidae > Hemicordylus > Hemicordylus capensis. Next base: position 256,052,026 of record NC_069657.1, read on the forward strand.
TTTGCCTCTGTGAACCAAATGAGTAACTGCAAATTGCCTGCTTTGAGCCTGCTGTTCAGTATTCAGAAGCTTCGGTGTCATCATAGCCTTTTTCAGAAAGATCCCTGAGAACATGAAGCAATTGTGTTTCTGTTAATCTATACAGCTATGCACCCAATGTCCTTTTAAAGGGCCAACAAGGGTTTTGGCGAATTGTTTTATCTCAATAAAAGTGTGAAATGCACCTGGAAGGTAGATTGCTCATCTTGACTAGCGTGACATCTCTTTCATGAAGAAGCTCATTCTGACCATCTCACACATTGCTAGGAGATTTAATAAGGAGTCACATCAAAGTGTCCTTAGGAAACCTTTCAACATTAATACATCTGGAAGCTCTAAAATGTGCATCAGGGTAGACCTGTTGTAAATGGCACACTGTGAAATTTATTATGACAATTCTCTAGACCACCTAAACAGTAAATTAATTAGATAACCACCAGAATTATGCACCATGGCCATCTGTCATCATCTGCAGCCTGTTGAGAGCTCACAGAGATATAAGCAACATAGCTAGAGTAGGACTGTTACAGATGGATTTGGGTGGCATCAGGGAGAAGGTGAACAGGGGAGTTGCTAGGTACTAAAGAGATCTGGACCAGGGGCGTATCTATTGTGGGGCAGGCAGGGCATGTGCCCTGGGCACCACTTGAAGGGGGCACCATTTTTAAAAATTAAAAATTAAAAATTTTAAAAATTAAAATTTTTAAAAATGGCCACTGAAAACAAAATGGCCACCGTGCATGCTCAAATGGCCTCTGTGAGCCCCTAGGCCATCCCAGGCCTCGCAGAGGCCATTTGAGCATTGCGGTGGCCATTTTGTTTTCAGTGGCCATTTTTATATATATATATATATATATATTAAAAAATGGCCACCACACAGGCTCAAATGGTCCCTGCGCAGCCCTAGAGGCCAGCAGGGGGAGGGGGAACCTTTGAAGATCCCCCCACAGCCTTTAGGAAACCCCCCAAAGGGGCTACAGGTTAAAAAAAATAAAAAATAAAAATCTAATATGTCAGTGTAAACATATTTAGTTTGGCACTATGTACAGAGCATCAGGGCTTGTGAATACTGAGCCGAAGCTTATGAGCTAGGATTTTATTCAGTTGCTCTTATTTTGCTTCTTGTGATAAGTGAGTTAAATGTGATGTCTTAATAATATGGCTATTAATGGCGAGTTTGTCTTTGAATCAGTGTGAAATTCTTAGTATTAAGGCCCGCTGGGAGTTTCTTGCTCTCTTTCTCTCATTTTAACTGTTTTTCTGAAATACTAGAATATATTCCAAGCAGTGACACAGTTTACTCTGCATATCCTTTAATTATTTTCAGAGTATCTGGGAAAAGTCAAATTCTCCATTTATTTTTAAAACGTATGTAATAGTGATGCTACAATGCATAGTAGAGAATTAGACAGGCACTTCTGTTTAGTTTTCCAAGTACACCTCCATAAAGTATTTGGGTATTTCATGAGCCCCAGCATACTGAAATTTGTAGTTTTCCAACATTTTTTGGTCTAGCTACGTCAACTGCTAAATAGTTATTGAAATATTAAAAATATTAGAAATAGAAATATTAAACTATTAATGAGCTTGACTTGTGTTTTTCAGCTGATATTATGGTAAAGTTATCTGAAAGATGGCTGTTAGATGTTTGGACAGGGGGCGCAATTTCAGTGCTTGCCCTAGGCGCTATTTTCCCTAGATATGCCCCAGGTCCACAGCGCCCCCACCCCATTTGATAATTAAACTCAATCATTCCATCCCCAGAATAATTATATCCAACTCCTCCTCAACGGAAAACTGGAAGAGACGTGCTATACTGGGGATAAAGCATCTGTTTTGTCCCCAGCACGACACCTTTCAGGGAGGAGACAGAGATGAGACGCAATCGTCGCTGCTGGAGCAGCAGAGGCAATTGTCCACCCCCAACTGAGGAGGTGGCTGATAAGATTCCGGGCTCTGAGCCATTCATAGGGAGTCCAAGCCCCATTTACCACCCACTCATGATGTCCATGACTATGGCACTGCAGAGCAGATAGGCAGAGAGCAGGCAAACAGAGAAGAAGAGCAAGAACATGGGGGAAGAGAATAGGCTCTGCAGTAGAAGCTAGCACAAGGGACCAACAGGACATGAGAGAGGGAAAGAGGAAGAAGACAGTCACATTCTAAGGCTGGAGGCCTTTTTTCGTCGTCTTCAAAAAACTAAAGTATGAAAGAGGGATTGCTGCTCAAGCTGAGTATCTTCATCCCACTTTTGCTTCTAATAAACAGGTTTTGCAGGATTTTTATTATTTCAATTCAAACAGGCAGGCTGATGCAATGGCCAGCTTGCTGGCCGAGGGGCTGGAACAATAAGTGTACAGCAGGCACCGCCACTTCCCTCCACCATTGTGGTGCTGGTGCTGCTGATCTCTTGCTGCTGCTCTGCTCCTGTTAACTACACAACCACTGCATGGCATGGCATGGCGTGGCGTGGCATGGCATGGCAAGAGCATGCCACATGCCTCACTCTGCTGCTCTGCCCGCCACCTACAGCAGCAGCAGGCATGCACATGTGTGCAGCCGCTGCCTCCTCTTCCAGCTCCGAAAACTCCATCTCCCACTTTTTATAAGCAACAGAAGAAGGGGGTAGAGGGAGAATAAGCAAGCCCTCCACCTGCCAAGGACTAGCAGGCACAGCCACCTGGCCAAAAGAAACCCCGAGGGGGCGGATTGACCCTAGTGAACCCTACTCTCACTGCCATGAGGCCCTTCGGAATGTGCCCCCAAACCTATGCCTGAAGCAAGGTGCTTGTTGAGGTTGCTTCATGAAGGGACTGGCCTAATTAGCCTCGCAGGACTTAAACCCTCAAAAGTATCCTCTGAGGTGAATTCCTTCCTTCCCTACATTAAGCTAGCCCAAGCCTTCGCAATGGCTTCAGAAAGCAAAGCCTGGGAAGGAAGCTGACACACAGGCACCCTTCAGAGTCATCACAGGGGATGGGAAAAAAGTGACCACTGCCTCTCTGCCCGAACCGAGCATAACTCAAGCAGAAGGTCCTGCTTGACTGCATGGACCTGGCTCTGAAAGCAGCCACTATTTGACTGGAAATTGCCCAGCTAGGTATTGGAGGAACAGTGGTGCCTGCTGTTGCCAAAGCTGGCTCCATGGAGCCAAGTCCGGAGAGACCTGACACTGCCTTGGGCTTGTGCTGGGTGCTTCTTGGCTTGAGCAGAGGGGCTACAGAAGCAGCAGAGCATGGAGTCCAACGTGGTAAGGGGTGGAGTGGGAGAGGCAAAGGGAGGAGAGGAGAATCTCCTCTTCCTTTTATCCATTTTAATTTTTTGTGTTCAATCTCAACAGGAAGAAATTTGTACTCATGAACTGGCCTTGGAGAGCACGTATAAGCTTAATAAATAATTAAACACTGTGAGGAAAACTCTGACTCATTCGCAAAGCCATTGCTCTTCTGCTACTAAATTATTAATGTAGGTATAGAAACGCATAGAATCTCCAGGCGCTGGCTTAGACACTCAAGCTAGTCAGTGTTAGGAGTAACCGCCTTTCTGGCCCAAACTATATGGGTCTCCCAAGCAGAATCAGGACTTTTCAGATCCACCAAAAAACAAAGAGACATTTTGCAATGAAATTTGAGAGAAGTTGGCATCAGTGTCCCTTTCCTCTACTTGATACCCATGACAATAAGTCTGAACACATCTTTGAGCAATCAAATATTTGGGATTTCCCTGAAAAGGAAATTAGATGCCACAGTAGCAAAATTTGGTAAGCATATGCTAAAATAACTTCCCTAGAAAATCAAAGGTAATTATAGAAAAAGGAATTACTCAGCAGAGTAATTACACCCCCCCCCCCCAAGTGTGAATACAATTTCCTACTACTGATTCAGGGGCATAACTATAATACGCCAAGGAGAGAGAGTTGTCTTGGGGGCCCCCTCCAGAGGCAAGTCACATGACTGACTCCCCCAGCCGTGCACCTGCCCAGGCTTCCTTCAATTGTATTCATCCTCTGAAATTGATGTGAGTGTTAAGACCTGGAGCTACCAGAACTGCATGTCTTTCTCTAGTACCATTAAATGACTTGCATCGTCCAGCATTTACAAAATCTTTTAAAAAATGATTTAGGATGATGTTCTGTTGTGGCACATAGGATATAGATACAGATATGAATATAGATAACTATGCTTTTTGTTACCACTATTCAGCCTCATTTAAGATTTTTTTACTTTCTGAGGGGGGGCATTTTAAAATCTTGTCTCTGGGCCCACTTCAACCTTGCTATGCCACTGTACTGATTGAATCAGCCCTGAGCACTAGCACCTCATGAAATCTTGAAGAGCAGCTGCACACTTAGAGTGATCTCTACCCCTAGTCGACTCAGCCAGTCTGAATATCTCAAAACAATAGATTCAAGCACAAGACTTTATCACTACCTCTCAGTGACACTCAGACAGGAATTCTCACTTTAGAAAAACTAATCTTACTCCCACCTTCCTCTTTGAATAAGAGCAAGGTGGAAGGCACTCAACCCTTGGGTTGAATACTATATGCTTAATTTGAGAACGTAACTCTCCCCCTTGAGCAAGTACTTTGAACAGCTTCACATACAACTCCATATTCAGCTTCGCACAATTCATGGATTAGCATTTGCCCACTATCCACACAGCTGTTCCCGGGGACTGAGGCTGTGCCACCCTCGTTACTTGGACCGTCCACCCCATTGCAAAGCCCAGATAGAATGTGTGTCCTGTGAAGGAATCCCAGAGATTTTCAACCCTGAGACTCTCTGGTTCAAAGAGCTGGTTTCACTATTTTTGAGCTGATCTTACTATTTTGGCCCCCTCAATTCCTCACAAGCCACTAACCTAGCTACCTCAGAATCCCCTCACCAAGCGGATCTCCAGCTTCATCGTTCCAGTCCAAGGCTACAGGACAGGTAGATACACCCCCTGCAATCACCCACTTTAGGACAGGGATTCCTTTCCCCTCCTTCTGTTTCTTTTCTATCTTTTAGTAGCAAAGTGGAGTCCCTGGCCAGGGAGGGACCCCTTAATTAGTGTTTCTCTGATCACAAGCATTGTGATGGGAGAGGAACTAGGATATAGCCTTTGCCCCTATGGGAACACTCTCCCAAGGCCAGCATAATGGAGATCCTTTCATGAATAGATTTCTCCAACTACATCCAAAGTTTAACTTAATTCTCTAAAAAAAAATCTGTGTCCTGACCTATTTTGCGAAGACCAGTTATAGTTATAGTGACCAGCACGGGAGAAATGCCCTCTTGTGTTTGTCATCTCTCTAACCCCAACCTCCCCTTCTCACTTAAACCAGTGTTCACCTGCTGCAGTGCATTAACTTGTTTTGCCTATCCCCTCCTTTTCTAACCACTTGGTTCCACCAACTTGCTGTTTCTCTTGTCAATTAACTCCCTGCCACAAACCATCCCCACATAGCCTAGCAAAAGCTAGCAATGGCACTTACATCAAGTGGACTTGCTAGGAGTCGTGCCTCCCAGAACTCTTTGGTTACTCCATTCATTTCAATGGTTATTATTGAATGCATTGTTTTTCTATGGTAACATTCATGCAAGTCTATCAAATTCCCCACATTAATTATATGGTTTGCTAGTATTACCATCAGAGACTTATTTTACTGCTTCGCTAAATGAGCTTGTATATTTTGATTACTTTTTAACAAATGTTGAATATTTTGCATTAGAAGTAGGTTTGTGCACAGCTTCAGCACCGTGGGGAGGGGAGCGGCACCATGAGCGGGATCTTTTTTTAAAAATGAGAGCAGGTCTTTACCAGCTCTCTGCTGCTGCATGCAGCTTCCTGCTGCACAAGTGCTTGTCCCAAGTACCCACACACAGTGCCAGCACACATATGGCTCCCACGTGTGTATGGATGCCATGTGCATGCTGGTGGCACACATGGATGATTGGGACAAGTGCCAACACAGCAGGAAGTTGCATGCAGCAGCAGAGAGCAGGTAATGACCTGCTCTCCTTTTTCAAAAAGATCCTGCTTGCCCCTCCCCTCCCTGTGGCACCAAACTGGTTCAGACCTCGTCCAATCGGTTCAGCACCAAACCTCTACACAAACCTCAGTCCGTGCACATCCCTGATTAGAAGCTTGTTGTCCCCATTTGTATCATTCCCATATCTATGTCCAGGTTATCTATCTACCTGTCTATCTACCTGTCTATCTATTTTTTGATTTGATTTGATTTCTCTACCGCCCTTCCAAAAATGGCTCAGGGCAGTTCACACAGAGAAATAACAAATAAATAAGATGGCTCCCTGTCCCCAAAGGGCTCACAATCTAAAAAGAAACTTAAGATAGACACCAGCAACAGTCACCGGAGGTACTGTGCTGGGGGTGGATAGGGCCAGTTACTTTCCCTCTGCTAAATAAAGAGAATCACCACATTAAAAGGTGCCTCTTTGCCAAGTTAGCAGGGGTTAGCCCCAGCTATAAAAATTCCCAAGCAGCCTTCCCTCTAAGGCACACGCCCGGGTGCACATGCACACACCCTCTGCGCTAGGGGTGTGCACAAAACCAGCTTCGCCTGTTTGGTTCGAATGTGAACCAGCCTCAAACCAGGTTGGGTAGGTTTGGTTTTGGTTTTGCTCAAAACCACCCATTCCCATTGGTTCAGTTCAAATTCGAACCCAAGTCGAACCAGTTCTGAAAGGTTCTACATAGGGTATAATGGGGACTCGAACTGGCCCATTACTCCCTATGTAGATCACCTAGGGGCACAAAACTGGAGTGGGTGGTAGGCACCCATGGTGTCAACCACCCACCAAACCCCAAAGCAATCAGACACTTCTTGTGATTATTGATGAATTTCTGAAGATTTTTTCCAATTTTTGTATTCTTCCCATAAGGAATAATGAGGATTTGAGGCAGCCCCATTCCCCCCTTTGGGGAGTGCCAGGGCCCCCCAAAGTGGGTCTGGAGGCACAGCAGGTATGGCCACAACTCCCCCCAGGCACCCCCAAGTTTGTAGGGTTTATTGTTTATATTTAAAGAATTGTTTAAAAGAATTTCCCCCTTTATTGCAATGCATTAGGAGGAATTCTCCATTCATATAAGTACTACAGTTGAACAGTGTGTGCCTTTAATTTGCTGTGAACTCTGAACTCAGAGTTCACAGCAATTAAGGGCACACACACAGTACTTATGAATGGAGAAGCCCTCCTAATGCATTGCAATGGAAGGCAAAAATTCTTTTCAACAATTCTTTAAAAATAAACAATAAATGCTACAAACTTGAGGGTGCCTGGGGGGAGTTGAGGCCATACCTGCCGTGCCACCAAACCCACTTTGGGGTACCCTGGGCACCCTGCAAAGGGGAGAATGGGCTGGACGGGCTGCCTCAAATCCCCACTATTCCTTATGGAAGGAATACAAAAATTGGAAAAATCCTCAGAAATTCATCAATAATCACAGGAGTGTCCAATTGCTTTTGGGGTAAAATAATATAATAAATCTGTATTTATCTCCTGTACTGTCTTTGTAACTACATCCCCCCACCCATGTACCCACCTTCCAACCAAAAGCACCTCAAGCAACCATTAAGTTTTGCATAGATCACACCCTCTTACTCAGAAGCAGAGCTAGTAAGAGTCTGGATGATTTGGAACAGGAGAAAGCCGGGATGCCTCCTTGTGATGCATCTTCTGCAAATGCATGTTGGATTCTAGTTTCAGTGTTGATTAATAAGCTGCAGAAGAAGAAAGGTGGGGGTGGGGAGATTTAAAAAACTGCGTGGCACAGTCTTTGCAAGGCACAGTATTAATATAGGAACATAGGAAGCTGCCATATACTGAGTCAGACCATTGGTCTATCTAGCTCAGTATTGTCTTCACAGCCTGGCAGTGGCTTCTTCAAGGCTGCAGGCAGGAGTCTCTCTCAGCCCTATCTTGGAGATGCGCTGGAAGCAACTTGGAACCTAGATGTTCTTCCCAGAATGGCTCCATCCCCTAAGGGGAATCCCATTCATATGCAACCAGGGCAGAGCCTGCTTCGCTGAGGGGACAAGTCATGCTTGCTACTACCAGACCAGGTGTGTGTGTGTGTGTGTGTATGTGTGAATTATGTGCACACATTACCTTGAAACTGCCGCCCAGGACAAAACTGCTTCCCCTCACTGACGATAAAAATTAGAGGGAACACTGTTCCCAAGTATGCACGAGTCTTGCCCACGTGTTGTAACATCACTGAAGTCATCTCCTCAGGAGCTCTTACCTTCTCACACCATCAAAAGGATGCCACAAATATCAGGTTTCTCCTGCTGAATGTTGGAACTCCTGATCTGAATTCTATTCACATTCCTATGCAACTTCACTTACTTTAGAGATTCTCCTGGTTTCACTCTTCTGCACCTACAAAAGACACCATCCAATAGGCATGGCATCACACAAGCCAATCATCATATATAAACCACTTGTGTTTCAACCAGATAAGGAAAAAAACATGACAAGCAACACTTCTTTCATTATAGAATAGTAATAACAGCTGCAGAGCCATTGATAACGTGCCTTTTCCAGACGTACAAATTACAGTACGGCCACCTCGGAATATTGCAAGAACTATGGAGAGGTTGGGATGTTTGTGGATTACCTTCACAGTGTATACAGCACTGAGATATGATTGCACTGAACACATTAGAAAGACACTGGTATCCTAGGTAATATTGCACTGAGCACAATAGAAAGATAGTGGAGATTGCGACTCATTCCTTGTAAAGAAAAAAAAAGTGAATTTCTGTTCAGTTCAGCACTAACCATTGTTGCCAGTGTTTTATTTGGGTTCTTTTCTTGTACTTCATAGCACAAATAAGATCTGCATTACACAGATGCAGACTCATGTTTCATCATAAATGCTTTCATATAAAAAGCTTTAATATTTAAAAATGGTTATTAGGACTCCAGTCACATCCCCATGAACTAAACCGCAGCATACTCAAGAACTTGGTCTACTGAATTATTGATATAGTAAACTATTCAGAGCCACACAGTAAATCAAGATTAGGGTTTGCAATGGCTCTCTTTAGACAGGCTTTCCAGAGTTGTGGCTTTAAGAATTTCAGTCTAAAAGGGCAGTTGGTCTGTCTGAATGTTAAAGCTACAACACAGCTCGGCCACTAGCAGAGATTTATATGGCAAATAATGAATTTGTGCAGGGACAGACAATATGCAGTCCTTGAAGCATTTTTATTCAGAGTTCCTTGTTACATTTTAATTGGACACACAGTAGAAATGTGTACAAATGTAACAGAAATAGAGCGAACAAATAAAATACTTTCAGAACCACATGATCTAAAAATTCAGAAAATTTTAATATAGAATTTGTATGCAAGTATTTTCAAAAATCAGTCGTAGACAAGATTGAGACTCGAACTGAGAACCTGATACTGACACTGGAAATACTGAGAAGGCACTACAGACAGATGAGGCCCTCAAATAAACATTCAGCCCTCAGGCTTCTCAAAGGGGGCCTGCTGGAACCACATGACTAATCTCATGCAAAAGCAAAATGGCGTTGAGGATAAGCTCTTACTTAAATCCAAGGGCATAGCTAGAGGAGAGGGGGCCGTGTTCACCCCTCTCTCTGGCGGCCCCTCAGAGTAAGGGAGATAATGAAGAAAATAGGGAGGGACATGGAGCTGGGGGCCCCCTCAGGAGCTGGGAGCCTAGGTTCTTTGAACCCTTTTGCTCAATTATAGCTACACCCCTGCTTAAATACCAGCAATGTTCAAAGATATTTGTTATTAATGGCGAAGTTAACCAACAGAGCACCTTTGGCAAAGATTCTGTTGGTAGATTGCTTGGTATAGCTTCTAAACCTTATGACACAGACTCTATGGCATTACATCCTTTAGTTTAGCTATTATTTGAAGGTGCCTTGCCATTTCTAAATATATCCTTAGAACAGTTTTCACCTTCCTCATACAAGTACACTCTTGAAAAAATGACTATTATTTAGAAGGAATGGGAATGGTCTGTGATTCTGAATACCTTTAAATTGCAGCTCTTTTCTTCTTCCTGAAGTGAGACAACAGAATTAGGAGAAGGTTGGAAAGATATGGTAAATATGGCAGTGTGATTTCACACAAATCTGAGACTGAACAAGAAATAGCATGCATGCCATGAGTCTGGCCAGCACCCTGGGGTCTAAATGGTTTATCTTTACCTGCAGCAAAGTAAAGCTTCGTGACTGTGATAAGCCTCATCCTTTATGCTGCTTTGAAGATATTTTCTTCACATGACACATGCAATCTGATCTTTTCCATGTTTACTCAGAGATAAATCTCACTAATCTCAATAGGACTTCCTCCGAAATGTGCACGTAGGATTGCAACCTCAATAAATCTTTAGAAAACCAGATTGGTCTGGTTGCAATAGCTGCCAGTATGTTTCAGGGCAAAATATAAAGTGCTGGTTATCACCTTTAAAGCCCTGAATGGCTTAGGCCTGGATTACTTAAGATAACACCTTTCCCTGTATTTCCCTGTGATTATTAAGATCATCAGGAGAGGTCTGTTTTCAGATGCCACCAGTTCATCTGGTGGCAATCTGGGATCAGGCCTTCTCAGTTGTCACCCCTTGATTGTGGAATGTGCTCCCTGTGAGTATAATAGGCTTACTGTCTTTGGAGGCCTTCAGAGGAGCCCTAAAGACCCATCTTTTCAGCTTGGCTTTTAATAATATTTAATTGGTTTTAAATGGTTATAAAAATGAGTTTTATGTTCATTTTAACTGTTTTTCTTTTATGTCTTTTATGTTTTTGTGAAAAAAATTTTAAAAGTTATATATAGTATAATATATCGTGTTAACCGCCCTGAGCCATTCTGGGATGGGCGGCATATAAATGAAATAAATAAATAAAGCAATTTTGCTTTTCCAGTATCTGTAGAACACACATGGGCTAGAAGGTATGTACAGTACTTCCAAAAAAAGTTGCACATTTTTACTGGACATCACGCACAACAATAGTGATAATTCACATGCTGCTCTTCTTCCAAGGAGTGCAGGGTGACATTCATAGGTGTGCCCTTTTTATTCTCACAACAACCCAGGCTGAGAGATAAGTGATTGGCCGAAAGTCACCCAGTCAGCTCCATGGCTGGGTAGAGATTTGAACCCAGATCTCCCCAGTTCTAGCCCAACACTCTAACCACTATACCACACTGACTCTATATAACAGCATACATAGAACATCAGATCAATTCAAATTAAAAATCACACTCAGACAGCTGCATGTGCATTTAATTTAAAAAATTCTCTTTCACATTTCATCCCGCCTTAACAGCATTAACATATTATACACTAAAATGGCACACGAAAAGTTCAAAAGCTTTTTTGTGTGTATTGTGCATAAATGCCATTATACACTGATTTCAGCCTGAACTGCTTTTAAACAATTGGTCTATTTTTGCTTATCACAGCTACACTGCCCAATAAGCACACACAGTACAGACTAACTCCAGTTGTAATCAGTGTTCCCCCTAACAGGAATTCCCAGATGTTGTTGACTACAACTCTCATAATCCCCAAGCAAAAGCCATTTCATTGTTGTAGTCAACAACATCTGGGAGTCCCTGAGATGAAACACTGGTTCTAATGATATGTACTGCAAGCAAACTAGTTTAATTGGATGTTGTTTATATTAGCCAGCCAGACCATTCTGAAATTTCACATCGGAGCTGCATAACAACGAAAGTAACTATTGTGTATTCTTCCTTTAGCTAGTTAATGCAAAGGTCATCCAGACCTGTTTGAACAGTTTTGAGCAGACTATAAATAATCCGGCATTGTCCTGAAGCTGTGCTCATTATCCATGGACAGTGCTGCCTTATTTGGATTCAACAAAATCACCTTATTACTGTTCATGTTGGCCAGTCTTAATCTGGTACTGTGCCTATAAAGTGTATATTGTCAATGCAGGTTGGATAAATAATACATCTGAAAGAATTTGCTGCAAGGCAGGAAAATCCCCATATCACTACCTTCCAGAGATCAACCCAGACAGCTCACATCTCCATCTATAATAAGCAGGTACACTGCAGAAAGGGACCTGAAGAGCAGCTGCCTGCAGGCAAAGGCCCAACACAACAACCAGTCATTAATTCATTTTATTGGGGGTGGGGGGTGGATTTTGTCTCTAAATAACTCAGTCACATGCTCAGAAAAAGCAACACCTGATCCCACCAAGTTTTCCTTAGGAAATATGCACTGATCTGCAGCTCTGTACCACCCAAGATCCTGTGGGTAATTATGACTGTTCCACACTCCCTGGTTATGAGGGTAGGAAATGGCTTTACCAGTGGGCCATCCCTCAGGCTTTAGAATTACAGCTGAGGCATCCGGCTGTCAAATCATGTCAAACCAGTTTTTCGCTCCCACTTTCTCAAGCAAGGTTAAATCACAGCCACTGAACATCAGAAGTACTTGAAATGTGTGATTTCACCAGAGCGTGCATAATATTATTCATGGAAGGATTACAAAAATGCCTAACTACAGGAATTAAAAGTTTCTATTAAAAATGAAAAATAGAAAGGTACATTCACCTTAAAATGTGGCCTTATTACATTTTGAATAGTAATGCTACAATAAGTTAATTGAAAGCACATCTCTTCCTATAAGAGTCAAGGGCGATTTTCACCAATTCTTGTCCCTCAGCAGCTGCTTTGGCAGCCACATCCCATTCTGCTCCAGAGGCTCCCAAACCTCCAAGAGTGGATTTTTAGGGGAAGAAGGGGCAATGTTGTTCCTTTGTAGAAGTTTTCTTCAACATTTTGTTTTACATAGAAAAATAAATAACACATGTGTAATAATGTAATAAATAAAATGTAAATGTAATAAATACAAATGTAATAATAAATAAATAAGATGGCTCATAGCAGCTCAGCCCCTCACAGAGGCTTCTCCTACAAAAGTTAAACTGTTTCCTTCATCTCCTCACATGGCCTCTCTCACCCTCAGAATTTCTGGACTTTACTCATAAGCAGGCAGTACACAATACATTCTACCAAGTTACCAGAGCCAATATCAAATTATCCTCCAATATGAAATAAATAAGATGTTAGTCATGACTTAAATCTCATTAATTTCAATGGCTGACATGATTAAAAATTACTCAGAATGGTCCAATTGCAATTAAAAGGTTATTTTCTTTCCATAATAAAATAATTATACTGTAATAATAAACTTGATTTGTTAGCTGCCTCATAACAAATTGTTCTCTGGGCAGCTTACAACAGTGGTTTCCAATGCAATTAATTTGAGTAACTTTGAGTAACCGGCTACCAATAGGTTTCCAGGCAAAATACAAAGTGCTGGTTATTACCTATAAAGCCCTTAATGGCTTGGGCCCATGATATTTAAGAGAACACTTTCTTTGTTATGAACCCTGCTGCCTATTAAGATCTTCAGGAAAGATCTATCTGAGGTTGCCGCCAGGTCATCTGGAGATGACTCAAAGGCTCAAAGCGTGCCTTCTCTGTAGTTGCCCAAGGACTGTGGAATGAATGTACTTCCTGCTGAGATTAGAGCTGCTCCATCCCTTTTGGCTCTTAGGAAAGCTAAAGACACATCTCTTCAGCGAAGCTTTTTAGTTAGTTGTTGTGTTTTTATGGATATTTTAATCTGATTTTTTTCCCCAAATTCAATTTTTATTAATTCTAACAGTAGTAATATTATCATTCATTGCAAATACACACAAAAAGGTGGACTTCCTGCACACATCTCTTCGTGAATCATCAACTATAAAATTTACCCTTGCTATAATAATAATTCAAAACATAAATTCAAACCCTTAAAAACATAGCTAATCTACCCAACCTGCAGTTTTTTACTAAATTTCAAACCCTGCTGTAAAGTCCATAGTAGGAAAGTAATTCTTTAGATACAACAAGAATGGTTTCCAATCTTCTTTAAAACATTCCAAGTTTTGGTCTCTTATTAGTGCTGTAAGTTTTGCCATCTCCGCATATTCCAAAATTTTTATCAGCCAGTCTTCTTTTGAAGGCAGTTCATTACTCTTCCGATATTTTAATCTGATTTTAATATGTTTTAAGTTCTTGGTTTGTTTTATGCTGTAAACCTCCTCCTAGAGACTTCAGTAGTGGGAAGTATACAGATTTATTAAATAAAAATAAATACATAAATAATTTTCCTCATCAAGTCAACCACTGAGATTCATTCATGAATAACTTTAATCTGGATCCTGCCCAGGGTTTTCACATGTTCTTGAACACTAGAAAACACTGCTTTTCCTATTGCAGTTGCCTGTGAGAAACATGATTTGCTGATAAAGAACCCTGTAGATATCAAACTGCAACTGATAGTCACATGGCATATTTTCTACAATATTCTTACAGAAATGTGAAAATATGACTCAACCATTAATTAGACATGTCCTTGTTTCCAAACATTCAGCACACTTTGACATCATCGTTTCAGTGTTTATTAACCACGAGTGCAAGAAAGTTTTGTTTATATTCTTAAATGAAGGCTACTACTATGAATATATGTATACGTATATATGTATATGTATATATGTATATATGTGTGTGTATATATATGTGTGTGTGTGTGTGTGTGTGTGTGTGTGTATATTCATAGTAGTATATAATACCGCTTTTCAACAAAAGTTCCCAAAGTGGTTCACATAATTATAAACAAACATGCAAACAGGCGGTTTTCTTACAGGAAAGAAGAACTTTCCGTCTATTAGGTCCCTAACCCTAACCAGGCTCTGAGGGAAAAGAGGGCTTAGCCCGCTCTCCCCACAGACGAGCAGGGAGCTTGCCCTGGGCAGCTGGATTGGCTGCCCACATGACTACCAGCCCCATCATGGAGCCGGTAGGGGCAGTGGGGATCGGGGGCCACCTGTCCCCAGAAGTCCAAGAATGCCCTGTGCCAGTGCTTGTTGGAGCCTCCCGGTCAGGGGTCTCCTCATGAGTTGCTGTGGTGTGGAGACTCACGATAGCCAAAACGGGGTTAGCGGAGCACTCATTCTGCTAACCCCGTTGAAGGGGAGGGGGACTTTTGGAGGTTTGCTGCCGGGAGCCACGCAGCTCCCGTTGCAGCTCACAACCTCCCAGCTGTGGGCTGGGCTCCCTTAACCCGCTTTTGGGAGATTGTGAGAAAAGCCTCATTACACGTTTCCTTGCAATACGAGCATTCCAGGTGGAGGAAAGATCCCAGCAGTGATCTTCCTGCAGCATTGCAGCACTGAATCCGCAGCCATATTTTAAGCTATAGTTTCCCCAAGACTTTTGAGACTTCTGGAAGTTTTCGAGTGAAATGCCCTGAGACTCTCAACCTCAGAGTAAAATACGCAGGGGCAATCTGACCACGAGTGTGACTTATGGCCTTTTCAGTCTGTTGCCATACTGTGTACAGTTCATTTCTCTCTACTAGACAAATATTCTTCGTTACTGGGTAAATCAACATTTGCTTGCTGGAGAGTGTGTGATAGCGAGAGGGGTTAACCTTCTCCTTAATGACTTTGCATGCAGAGCCTGGCAAGAGAGCTGTTATTAGATCCCGCTTTTGCCTTCCCAGTTGTATTCTGTCAGATGATAAATGCTTTTTGCAAGAGCAAGCACTGTCCGCCATTGTGGGTTCTGTTTGTACTTTTGAAGCTTCTGCAGAAAGTCTCTCGGCTTTTGTTTGCTAATTATTTTAAATTTGCTGCATGACAAGAAGTGTTAGCAAATTGCTGATAAGCTTTCCTCTACACATGAAAGGAATCACATGGTAAGATGTTCAAGCCATTAATGAATAGCCCCTGTCTATATGCTTTGTGAAACACAGAATAGGTCCTTACATAAATTATGGATAAGCTACAAGAGGAAACCTCTCAAAAATGAGGGGACTAGCAAGAAGGAAGCTGAAAGGGAAAGAAAGGGAGAGTCAAATCACTCCAGAAAGTATGGAATGTATTTAAAACCACAATAACAGGAGCTCAGTTGGAATGTATACCAAGAAGGAGGAAAGGTTTCACCAAGTTCCAGAGAATGCCAGCATGGCTAAGTCAGGGAAGCTAGAAAACGGAAGTCCTGCCCAAATGAAGAGAACAGAAAGGAACATAAACTCTGGCAAAATAATGCAAAGAGACAATAAGGAATGCAGAAAGAGAGCTTGAGGAGCATATTTCTAGAAGTGTCAGATGAAATAACTGGCCCTATCCACCCCCAGCATTGTACCGCCAGTGACTGTTGCTGGTGTCTGTCTTATGTTTCTTTTTAGATTGTGAGCCCTTTGGGGACAGGGAGCCATCTTATCTTATTTATTTAGTATTTCTCTGTGTAAACCACCCTGAGCCATTTTTGGAAGGGCGGTATAGAAATCGAAATAAATAAATAAATAAATAAATAAATAAATAAATAAATAAATAAATAAATAAAACTTGTTTAAATATATCAGAAGCAGAAAACCTGCCAGGGAGGTGGTTGGACCCTTAGATGATGAGGGCATGAAAAGGATAAGGAGATTGCAGAAAAGCTGAATGAGTTATTTGCATCTGTCTTCACGGCAGATGATACTGACCATATACCTGCTCTGGAAATGGGTTTCTCAGGATTAGAAGGCCAATTTGAGGTAATGACAGGGGATATTCTCAACTGCCTTGAAAAACTAAAAATTAACAAATCGCCAAAGCCAGATGGCATCCACCCGAGAGTTCTGAAGGAACTCATATGTGAAATTTTATCTCCTAGCAAAAATATGTAACTTGTCCTGTTACTAGCCATGCTTTTCTGCAGGCTTCCTGAAGCCCCAACCCCACCCCCAACCCCGCTTGTGTTTGAGTCTCCAGACTTGGAGATTTCATGGGATAGTGAGCCGTCAGCTTGTGGCATATGGGGACAGATCATTTAGTTGATAGTGGGCCAGTCGCCCCTAGATTTGGCTACTAACAAACAAATTGGAAAGGGGATCAGATGCATGCCCTCCCTATGCTGGGATACCCTAAGTAGACCCCAGAAGTTAACTAAAGCAGGTTAATTTCCAGTCAAGGCCACTCTGCACTTGGAGTGAACTGCCTCAGTCTCCCCTCCTTTTGTGAAGCCAGCGTGGTGTAGTGGTTAGAGTGCTGGACTAGGACCGGGGAGACCCGAGTTCAAATCCCCATTCAGCCATGAAACTAGCTGGGTGACTCTGGGCCAGTCACTTTTCTCTCAGCCTAACCTACTTCACAGGGCTGTTGTGAAAGAGAAACTCAAGTATGTAGTACACCGCTCTGGGCTCCTTGGAGGAAGAGCGGGATATAAATGTAACAACAACAACAACAACACCAGAATTAATAAGGGAAAGAGCAAAGAAAATTAAAAATTGGACTGCTCCAGGCAACGATGAACTGCATGGCTTTTGGCTTAAACACCTAACAAGCCTTCATAAACAACTATCAAAACAGTTCAATCACATTTTGCAAGGAGGTGATATTGAACAATGGCTAACAACTGGGAAAACTCATCTCATCATGAAAGACCCAGCAAAAGGTGCAGTTCCAAGTAATTACAGACCGATAACCTGTCTGCCAACCATGTTCAAATTATTAACTGGAATAATAGCAGATGAAGTGATGCAACACTTATTAACTAACAAACAGCTTCCAGTTGAACAGAAAGGAAATTGCCCAAACACCAGAGGCACAAAAGACCAGCTGCTGATGACAAAATGATTTTAGAAAATTGCAAGAGAAGAAAAACCAATCTAAGTCTTGCATGGATTGACTACAAGAAAGCCTTCGACTCATTGCCTCACACATGGATACTAAAATGTTTAGAAACAACTGGTGTCAGCAAAAACATTCAGATATTTATTTAAAAAGCAATGAGCATGTGGAGTACACAGTTAACAATCAATGGCGAGACACTTGGACAGTTTAGCATTAGAAGAGGCATTTTCCAAGGGGAATCACTATCCCCTCTGTTGTTTGTAATCGCCATGACCCCACTTTCACAATTACTAAACAAAACAGGCCTCGGATACCAAACATCTAAAACATCAAGTAAAATCAACCATCTGCTGTACATGGACAATCTGAAGTTGTATGGAAAGTCCCAGTCAGAAATTGAATCACTGCTAAACACTTTCTGTATATTCAGTAGTGATATAGCAATGGAGTTTGGACTAGACAAGTGTGCTGCATTAATAATGAAGAGAGGAAAAATAACAAAAACAGAAGGACTAGAACTGCCCAATGGAAGCAAGATCAAGAACCTGGAAGAGAAAGAACTTTACAAATACTTGGGCATTCTCCAGGCTGATAACATCGCACACACTGAAGTTAAAAGAAAAATTGGAAGTGAATACATCAGGAGAGTTAGAAAAATCCTCAAGTCCAAACTCAATGGCGGGAACACCATACAAGCCATAAACACCTGGGCTATACCTGTTATCAGATACACTGCAGGAATAATAGACTGGACCCAGGCAGAGACGCTAGACAGAGAAGCTAGATCGTAAGACCAGGAAAATCATGACCATCAATCATGCTCTGCACCCCCGCAGTGATGTCAATAGGCTATACCTCCCTCGCAGCTCAGGTGGAAGAGGAATGCTGCAAGTCCATCAAACAGTCGAGGAGGAGAAAAGAGGCCTTGAAGAATATATCAAGGACAGTGAAGAAGATGCACTTCAAATGGTCAATAATGCAAAACTATTCAACACCCATGAAACAAAGCAGGCCTACAAGAAAGAACAAGTCAAGAACCAAGCAGAAAAATGGAAAAATAAGCCCCTGCATGGTCAATATTTGCACAATATAAGTGGAAAATCAGACATCACCAAGACCTGGCAATGGCTTAAGAATGGCAACTTGAAGAAAGAAACAGAGGGTTTAATACTGGCTGCACAAGAACAGGCACTAAGAACAAATGCAATTAGAGCAAAAGTAGAAAAATCCACAACAAACAGCAAGTGCCGCCTTTGTAAAGAAGCAGATGAAACAGTGGACCACCTAATCAGCTGTTGTAAAAAGATTGCACAGACTGACTACAAACAAAGGCATGACAAAGTAGCAGGGATGATACACTGGAACATCTGCAAAAAATACAAGCTACCTGTAGCCAAAAATTGTTGGGACCATAAAATTGAAAAAGTGGTCGAAAATGAAGATGTAAAAATATTATGGGACTTCTGACTACAAACAGACAAACATCTGCCACACAATACACCAGATATAACTGTAGTCGAGAAGAAAGAAAAACAAGTCAAAATAATCAACATAGCAATACCAGGGGATAGCAGAATAAAAGAAAAAGAAATAGAAAAAATCACCAAATTGAAGTTGAAAGGCTGTGGCAGAAAAAGACCAAAATAATCCCAGTGGTAATTGGCGCCCTGGGTGCAGTTTCAAAAGACCTTGAAGAGCACCTGAACACCATAGGGGCCACAGAAATCACCATCAGCCAATTACAAAAAGCAGCTTTACTGGGAACAGCCTATATTCTGCGACGATATCTATAACAATTGACAATAAAATTCTGGCATCCCAGGTCCTTGGGAAGGACTCGATGTCTGGATAAAACAAACCAGTCAATAACACCTGTCTGACTGTGTAAACAAGAAATAATATGGGACTTCCTACTACAAACAGACGAACATCTGCCACACAATACACCAGATATAACTGTAGTCGAGAAGAAAGAAAAACAAGTTAAAATAATCAAATGAGCAATACCAGGGGATAGCAAAATAGAAGAAAAAGAAATAGAGAAAATCACGAAATACAAAGATCTACAAATTGAAATTGAAAGGCTGTGGCAGAAAAAGACCAAAATAATCCCAGTGGTAATTGGTGCCCTAGGAGCAATTCCAAAACAACTTGAAGAGCACCTCAACACCATAGGGGACACAGAAATCACCTTCAGCCAATTACAAAAAGCAACTTTACTTGGAACAGCCTATTTTCTGCGACGATATCTATAATAACAGCAACAACATTGATAATAAAATTCAGCCATCCCAGGTCCTTGGGAAGGACTCGATGTCTGGATAAAACAAACCAGTCAATAACACCTGTCTGTGCAAGTAAGTAAGTAAGTAAGTAAGTAAGTAAATAAATAAATAAATAGCAGGAAGCTAATGCACCAATTAACTCAGCAGGAAGGACGCAGATAAGGCTCATGGAGGTTACTCTCCCCACTCACTAAAGAGGTAGAGGGGCACCTATTAAAAGTACTGATTGGATTATTGGTCCTCCTCACCAACATAGGTAGCTGGTTCCACAGAGACGCACCCCTATCACCTAACCCCTCCAATCTTCTCACCCCTGCTTCTGATCAAGCTATCCATGAGGAACGAAGTCCCTTGGTTGTTCAGGCAGCCTCGAGATTTCTGTTCCAGTAGAAGCTCAGGTAATATGAATGTTTGCCCCTTGCTAGGTCCATCTCTATCCCTGCTCCTTTTTTCTTAAATCCATCTGCCTCCTTTTCTAAAGCCTCTTTCCCTAGCCCAGCTGGGAATTTATACAATTAGGACTTCAAGCTAAAACACCTCTTTGCTATTGAACGTATCTTTAATAGGATTGCTTTAACCACATTTTTTTTCTGCTGTACCCCTCTCTTCAACCCTTTTTTTGATTTTTGAAACTTCAATCTTGCTTCAGTCCAGTTATTTCCTGGGTCCACAATTTTGTGCAAATTTAATCTGATGGGGAACTGTTCTTGTCCCTGAGCTAATTTCCCCACGTGAGCCCGAATGCAATTTCTGGGGTGTTTACCCATTACCCAGGAGCAGTTCCATTAACTGTCCCTACAATCAGGTTCTGTGCCAGAGGACTGGAAAGTAGCCAATGTAACTCTGATTTTCAGAAAGACATCCAGGGAGGATCCAGGAAACTACAGGCCAGTTAGCTTAACTTCTGTGCCAGGGCCAGGCAAATTCTGTGCCAGGGCCAGGCAAAAGCATTCTCAAGGACAGAATTATTAAACATATAGAAGAACAGGCCTTGCTGAAGGAGAACCAACATGGCTTCTGCAAGGGCAAGTCTTGCCTCACTAACCTTTTGGAGTTCTTTGAGAATGTCAAATGGGCACGTGGATAAAGTTGATCCAGTTGGCATAGTATACTCGGACTTCCAAAATGTTTTTTACAACATTCCTCACCAAATGCTCAAGTAAACATAGCAGTCATGGGATAAAGGGACAGGTTCATGTGTGGATTGGTAACTGGTTGAAGGACAGGAAATAGAGGGTAGGAATAAATGGACAGTTTTCACAATGGAGAGAAGTAAAAAGTGGGGGTCCCCCAGAGATCTCTACTGAGACCAGTGCTCTTTAACATATTCATAAATGATCTATAAGTTGAGGGTAAGCAACAAAATGGCCAAATTTGCAGATAACACTAAACTATTTAGGGCAGTGAAATCCAAAACAGATTGTGAGGAACTCAAAAAGGATCTCTTGAAAATAGGTAAGTGGGTGACAAAATGCAAAATGTGGTTCAGTGTAAAGTGATACATATAGGGACAAAAAAGCCAACTTCACATATATACTGATGGGGTCTGAGCTGTCAGTGACTGACCAGAAGAGAGATCTTGGGTTCATGGTGGACAGTTCATTAAAGTGTCGACTCGGTGTGCAGCAGCTATGAAAAAATCCAATTCTTTTCAAAGGATCATTAAGAAGGAGGTTGGTAATATAAATGCTGATATTATAATGCCCTTATACAAATCTATGGTGAGGCTACATCTGGAGTATTGTGTTCAGTTCTGGTCACTGTATTTTAAGAAAGACATTGTAGAATTGGAAAAGATACAGAAGAGTGAAAACTTGATCAGGGGCCTCATCTGATCAGGGGCCTAGGGCACCTTCCTTATGAGGCAAGGCTACAGCATCTGGGGCTTTTTAGTTTGGAATAGAGGCAGCTATGGGGAGATATGATAGAGGTGTATAAAACTATGCATGGAGTAGAGAGAGTAGACAGAGAGCAATTTTTCTCCCTCTCTCACAACACTCAAACCAGGGGATATCCCATGAAACTGAAGGCCAGGAAATTTAGGACCGACAAAAGGAAGTACTTTTTCACACAGTGCATAGTTAATATACGGAATTCTCTGCCATGGGATGTAGTAATGGCCACTTGCATAGATAGCTTTAAGAAGTAATGTTCAAAGCATTCATTTGCATTAATTGTAACCTTTACAACAACCCTGTATGGTTAGTGCTGCAGATTGCAGCTGAGGTGCTGAGACTGAGAGGAGTTAGCTTGCTTAAGGCCACCTAGTGAACTCCTGGTAGAGATGAAATTTGTCAGTTTGAGTCTGGACCAGACCTGAACTGGACCAGGCCAGTTCGGTCTGGCACCCCCTCAAAACCCCCACCCACCCCAGTCTAGTTTGGTCCAGTCCGGGGGGCGGAGGTTGCAAACTCCTCCTCCTCCTCCTCCTCCTCCTCCTCCTCCTCCTCTTCTTCTTCTTCTTCTTCTTCTTCTTCCTTACCCCCTCTGGGGGAGTTGCCGAAGGCAGCAGGGAGGTGGGTCTGTGGAGGTTCTCCCTCCCCCCACTTGCTTCCCTTGATGCCCATGACCCCATACAAAGGCCAATTGCACAGGCACAGTGACCTCCCAAATGGCCACCACGCCAGAGGAGGAAGTCCTGAATGGGCCGAAGAGCCAGCCAGTTGGCCAGTTTGGGCATCAAGGGAGGCCAGCAGGGGGTCCACGGAGGTTTCCCCCACCACCACCGGCCTCCCTTGATGCCCATTCCAGCTGGCTGGCTGATTCTTTGGCCCATTTGGGCCTTCCACCTCTGGCATGGTGGCCTCCAACAACTCCCCTAGAGGGGGTAAGTAAAAAGATTTTGTTTTTTGTTTTTTACCCAAAAGAAATGTCTGCAGACCCCCTGAACAGTCGAGGGGGGGCGTGTTCTGTCCAGGGTCTGAACGAACAAGGGATGGTTTGGTTCGACCCCAAAGATCAAACCAAACTGATGTTCAATGTTGAACCTGTTTGCACATCCCTATTGTCCAGTACGGGAGGGTAACTCTTAACCCTGGTCATTCACCCTATTGAGGATTTCCCTCTCCTACCAGATGAATGACCAGCCCTCATGGCTCAATTACAGTTGGGTGAGGCCAAGAGGCCACTCCAGCTTGTTAGCATGAGCTGCTACTGGCAAGTTGTAAATCGAGACAGAATGTGGGAGAGGAAACTGAAACAGAATCAGATTACTTGATGAAACTATAATGTGTGTGGGGGTGGGGGGAATCCTGTGACGCCCAGGTCTGTCTGACTCGAGCAACAACATTTAATTAGTGTGTGCTGTATGTAAAAATAGTGCTTTGGTGAACTAAGATGCAGAGATTTGGTGTGGCTACAGGGAACACAACTGTGAACTATGTCAACTGAATCCATGTTGGAGTGGGTATTTCAGCTAATCAGCAAACACGCCTGGGCACCTTGATTCTAAAGACAGCTGCAAAGAGAGCCATTTCACTTGCGCTGCTGTGGCTAAAGCAGCACTGTGCACAAAGCAGACTGTCCTACCTTGCTTACGATCTTGCCAATCTGCTTATGAGCAGCTCTTAAAGCTACATTTAGATTTGCACTGCCATATGTTTCTGCAGGTAAACTACCTTTCTTTTGAATGGTGCATGAGGCCCATTTTAAACCTGTCCTTGTGGGACAGTCTCTTTCTTCCCCTAGAAAACACGCCTCCCAGTTTCACTTACCAGCTGCAATCTGGCCAGGAAAGGCTGAGGAGGAAGTGCACAGGAAGAAGGTGGAGCGGGGGGACCCTTACACCATCACGAGTGGGGCCACTTCACCTCTTCCTAGGAGCTTCCTCAGCCTCTGTCTGTGCCACAAAGAAGCACCTCATGTGCCACTCTTGGCGCACATGCCAGGGGCTGCCTGCCAACCCCTGATTTTTAATGTGGATCAAGTATTTTCTACTCTGGCAGTGGCTTTCCAGAGTCTCAGGTAAGGATCTTTGCCATCACTTGCTATCTGATACTTTGAAATGGAGTTGCCAGGAATTGAAGCTTGGACCATCCTCATGCAAAGTATGTGTCCTGCCACTGAGCCCTTCCCCAACTGCTGTGTATGATGCAGTTATGCTGCATCTCACTATGGAGGCTGTTGCCAGTGGGATGGAAAGATATGTAATTTCTCTGGATTGTGTCCAGTTTCTGGATCCTCGTTAAAAATTCAAAAAGCAAGTATTTTGGTTCACATAACCCAACTGAGTTAAGATAAAATGGTCAGATTTCCAAATCTCTGAAAAGAAAGAAGCAGGGAGCTGAACTGTGCTAGATGGTGAATGTATTACCATTTCAAAGCCCTTTTTATGTTTCTAGAGCTTTGAAATTATAATCATCATAACACACAGCAAAGCCTCAGTGCGCTCTTAATGTTTCTTATTCTTGTTTTCATTTAAAGTCTCATAATTCTGAGCATTTAACTCATGAGGTTTGAATGGCATGGAAGAATGAACTAAAGAAAATGGAAAATAACCAAGAATCACAGTTAATTAAAAGCTAATAGAAGAAACCAGAATGGGAAAAGTGATTATAGTTGGTTGTCAGTAAGTCCCTGAACTGGCTACCAGACATAAGCCTTAGGGCAGAAGTAAACACTCAAGGGTTTGTTTGGTGTGTGCGGGTTTTTTTTAAAAAAAATTCAAGATAACAGCATTAGAATGCCATCGCTGGAGGGCCATGACTTTTTCTATTTTCTTTTTGTATATTGTTTAGTTTTTAATTTGATTTTGTTTATATTTTGACATTATGTTGTATACCAACTTGAATGCCTTTTTAAAGGCAGAAAGGCAGTATTTTAAACATTCAAATAAACAAACAAACAAACAAATAAAGAGTTTCAAGGAAAGCTTAAAGGGTGTTTAAAAGATTAGTGAAATGTGTCAGGGAGGCTTTGCGCATCCCAGGGTGGAACAGATTGTGGAACAAAACAATATAGAACCTACAGTCTACAATTTGGCTATTTTAGGAATACAAAATATCAAAGATCACACGTTTTTAACAAGGTTAAAGAATATTCTGGGGAGTACATTATGGCAGAAGAGGACATCTCTTATTGCATCTTTTCCAGATTCAGTGTCAACCTCTCCTTAAATCTCCTTAAACCTCTCCTTCACCAAAGGGCCATGTTATTGTGAATCCTGCAGAAATTTTAAGTTAAACACAGCTGCCTCTGTCATTATATACGAACTGAGTTTCTAGATAATTCCTTTTAAAAGCTGTGATATCCGAAATAAGGGGGTCCATTATGTTATATGACATCATGTTGAAATGGAGGCATTGGCTACATCTGGCAGCCCTCATCTGTTTGAAGTTGTGCAATTTTAGCTGTTTATAGGCATTGCTTTGACTTGCTGGGATGACTGTGTGAAGTACAGGAAGATTTAATTTTAATGCCACACTGTGGCTGGTTGCCTGCAGAGTGCCTGGATTTTATAATGTGTGTTCTAAAACTAAAAACCTTTACAACAGTATGGATGTGAGAAACTAAATCTATTGCCTCTTCTTTACCAAACAATACAGGAAGTAGACTTTCCTTCAAGAAGACTCAAATTACTTAGCTAATCCTGTTTTCCTTGGAAGAATGGATGTAATATACCCTCCAGGATGTCACATCCAGATACAATTTTACATTATGAGTAGGCCATTTGTTCGTGTGCATTATTTACAAAGGACGTAGTTAGCAATGGGGACCATCATTCTTATATTTCTTGTCCAAGACTCAGATAATTGGAAGAGACTGACAACTCTAGTCCCATCCTCAGCTCAAAAGGTCCACCACACACACACACACACACACACACACACACTCCAAGATGAACATATCTAATCCAGTGTGCAGCATTCCACAATCAAAGAGCAAGTGCCCCACACAAAAAGTACCTTCAGCCAATGTTACTTCCCATGGTAATGGATTTTTAGTTCATAATGTAATTATACTGTAGCCATATCTGTAGGTGCAGATGTAGATATGGCTACATCTGTAGAAACTGATCTTATCTTTCTTAAGAAGAGATAAAGATGCCTTCTAATGTTTCCTAGCAATTGATACCATTCCCAAGAGATGCAGGGTACCTGGTTTCCACCCTGACACCACGTTTTCAGTGCATGAAGATGACAAATGCAGACAGATAAACACATATTCTTCATAGGACTAGTGACAGGAAAGCAGGAAACGCCATCAGTACTGCAAGCACAGTGCCTATGAATGATCATCTCAGTGCTGAGGCTGACAGTACTGTAATTTTAAAATATTTTGTTATATATGTGAGCTCAGAGGTATCATAATTTTCATCTTGGCAAACAAAGCCAAAATCATTAGATTTTTTTTTAACAGAGATGTCACCTCTGAGGATGATTTTCTAAATGCTACAATAGCAAACAGAAGCATTCTGAAATGCCAGCAGATAGTCATTAAACCAATGATGTAACAATTTTATGGTCCAAGATTATTAATAAATAATGCCAAAATTTCCATAAAGATTCCCCTTCACAGCAATTGGGAGTAGCCACCAGTGTATAGTCTTTTGTGAGTCACCACAGTGGTCAGGGCCAGCTGTTATCTCTGTGGTGCAAGGAGCTAACCCAACATGAAAGCAAATGGACCTCTAAAAGTGTGGCAGAAGTGGTTGCATTACCTGCCTAGAAAACCATTGCTTTGGAATACAATGAACAAGTGTGGATTTTACCACACTTAGAATGCATGCCTTCTCCTTAAGTAGGCCTGGAAGCAATATGATGCTGCCAATGCTAAGGCAGGGCAAGAAATGCCTACAAGCCAGGATTAAAGCCAGGGAGGAAGCAGGGAGGAAGGAAGGGGATCTGAAAACAGATAAGTAGATTTATTTTTTTTTACTTGCAGAGAGGGGCTTCATGCCTGATCTTCCAGATGACATGCCTGCATGAGAGGACTTTGTCCTACCTTCCCTCTGGACTCTTGAACTGTAGCCGAGGTCAGGGGACAGAAGTCATCTAAGCTATTAGACAGTAACCATCTGATTGTGCTAAACAACCTACCAGTATCTGTTGGGTAAAGCTGAGTGCATTCCCCCACCACACCCTGGCTCCAAGGCACTGGGTTTCCTTTTCCAGACATAGCAGACTTCTGAGCCTTCAAGAGTTGATTGTCATAATTCCATTCATTCTTGGCACCAGAAAAATATTTGGGAAACTATTACCATAAAGAAGAATACTCAACAAGTACAGTGGACAAGAAACCCTACATTTAGCAAAGATTGTTTGGGATCATTTTTTAAATTCATTCATTCTTTCATTCATTCATAATATTTATATACCACTCAAAACCTATGTCTCTGGGTGGTTTACAATAGTACAAATTAAAACAAAATTAAAACATTGAAATATTGTTAAATTTAACACAAGATTAAAAACTGTAAGTCTAATTAAAATTTAACACAAGGTTAAAAACTATAAGTCTAATTAAAAATATAAGTCTAATTAACTGCCTTTTAAAAAGTTGTCAGAGATGGGGAGGATGTTATTTCAGCAGGGAGCACTTTCCAAAGCCTCGAGGCAGCAATGGAGAAGGAGAAGGCCCATCCCTCAGTGGTTTTGTTTTATAATGAGAACAAGGGGAAAGTGCTGCTGAAGATTGGTCAGGTGGGGAAAGTCCACTGAGTTCAGCAAGTGGCTTCTTTGTTTGCACCAAATGTGGGGATTTTGCACAATGCATTCCAGACCATACAGGCTGGTATGATTCAAAGCATCCCTTTTTATTTCTACTTCTTTATTAAAGCATTTAGCATTGTGTTTCCAGTGTCATCAAAAGGTCAATTGTCCAGTCAAGAGAAACTGTCAGTGGCTCAGCAATGACAGATGTTTTAAATTCAATATGAGATAGATAGATAGATAGATAGATAGATAGATAGATAGATAGATAGATAGTATTTCCCCTAGAATAAAGGGCCCATTTGGCAAGGGAAACATTTGCTTGCAGAAAATGTGGTCTTTGGGCCACGCATTACAAGCAGCTGCATGTTTGTTTCCCCTGGCTTTTGTTTTTTAATTGAGAAGCCACCTTGACAACAGCATTTGAGAATGGAAGAGGCAGGGGGGAAGGAGCTTCTGAACCATTTCCCTATTCAAAATCACACTCCCCAAATGCTTTTCTTCCTGAAGTGGGTGAGTGGATAGATGGATGCAGGGGCGTAGCCACCATTGGGCGACCAGGTTCAAAGAACCTGGGCCGCCACCCCTCAGGGGACATCAGTCTGACATCAGATGTGGGGGGTGTTGGTTTAGCTCCTAAGCGGGGCCACACAGCCCCATTCAGGAGTTAAATGGCCAGCGCTGCATTCACAGTGCAGCCAGGAGTGGCTCTTCTCTGCCTTAAAGGCAGGGAGAGCTGCTTCTGGCTGCACTGCGAACACAGAGCTGGCCCCAATCTAGCTCCCAAATGGAGCTACAGAGTCTCCCTGCAACGGGAGTTGGATGGCCAGCGCTGAGTTTGCAGCATGGCCAGAAGCGGCTCTCCCTACCTTTAAGCAGCGCTGGCCTGGATCTAACTCCCAAACGGAGCTGCGTGGCCCCATTCGGTAGCCAGACCACATGCCCCTGCATCTGAAATCAGATGCGGGGGCGTGGCTAATCTCCATGTCTCATGTCAGATGTAAGGGGTGGGGCGGGGTGAGAGGGGCCATGGCGGCCGGACACGGGCTGCCCCTGGTCTGGCTCAGCTAGTGAATAGATAGATAGATAGATAGATAGATAGATAGATAGATAGATAGATAATCTTTTATCATTTCCTGCATGGATGGAAAGTAGCTGCAAGGAGAATTTGGAGAAATGGCTGGGAAGAAAAATATTAAACAGCCCTTATCCTCTCCCCACCCCCACTCTCCTGTTAACAACATCCCCCTCCCAAGCTTTTGGGGGATATCCACATGCAATTACTTGTAATAATATGTATTTTATTCCCCCCACTCCAAGGTCTGAAGGAAATGATGCAGAGCTGCATCTTTCTCTAGCCACATCAAGCAAGCACATTTTAATTGTCAGGCCTGTTTGTGCAACAGCGCACAGCCTGTCAGCACATATCAGTGCTCGATGGAAAGCATCCATCCACCCACACACATTTTAGTAGTCAGATACATCAGTCATGAACCTTCTTTAACAAATCTTGACAGCACTGAAGTCTGAGACCCTTTTCTTTTTATCTCTTAGGCAAGATGCAGGCACAACCCTAACTAGGAATTAGTAAACCAGTTCCTGGAAGTGAAGCTCTACTCAGGGGGAAATTCACATAACAGTATTGCTTTTCCACAGGAGAGGGCTGCGCATTGGCTTTGATCAACATGCCCACACTGATGCAGCTCTGGAATGGGACCTCATCAGCAGCCCAGTCAAGTCAAATAAACAGTTCTTTAGCTGAATTCTGCATAGCTGCAGACTAGCGTTATCTGCTTCATGCCAGCTCCATTTTTCAAGGTTCCAAGTATCTCACAACCACTCAGTCTTCTAGGCCAGAGCCGCACAACTTTGGTCTTCTAGTTATTTCTGGACTACAACTCCTTCCCAGCCACAGTGACCAGTACTCAGGACTATGGGAGTTGTAATCCAACACCTGGAGGAGGGCCCAAGTTGTGCATCCCTCTTCTAGGATGCTGCAGAAAGGGAACTGGCCAGATAGAGCTATCCTTAACTTGTCACACTGAACATCTGAAATCAGGATCTGATCCTCTGTACACTTGGATGTAAGATCCATTGTATTCCATTGGCCTTACTGCCAGTCAGGTAGGTGTGCATAGGGGATTGCATCTCTGTAGTATGATCTTACGAGTGTTTACTTGGAAATGAGTTGCACTGCATTCAGTTGAGCATATTCCCTAGTGCACATAATGAGGCATTTCACACCAGTAGTGTGAAGCACCATGAGGGCTTGTGCGGGCAGAGTGGGCTTGACCCACTCTCCCCACACGCGAGCAGGGAATGTGCCACCCACACTATTACTGGCTCCATCGTGGAGCTGGTTGGGATGGCGGGAATCAGGGGCCACCTGGCCCCTGGAAGTCCCAGAATGCCCCATACAAGTGTGTGAGGCATTCTGGGGAGCCCCCTGACGCAGGGAGGCTTGTTGTAGACTCCCAGTTGGGGCTTTCCTCATGATTCGCTGCAGCACGGAACCGCGCCATGGCAACTCATGATCACAAAAACGGGGGGCATTTTAGAGGGCTGGCCACCGGGAGCTGTGCGACTCCCATGGCAGCACACAACCATCCCAAACAGGGCCGGGGTCCCCTTGGCTGGTCATAGGAATAGCCCCTTCTTTATTTTTTTCGGGGCATTTCGATAACAGAAACTGTCTCACTATATTATTATTTTCTCTCTTTTAGCTTTAGTGCGCCAGCTGCGTCCCTTTCTCTAGAAGGCAGATCTGGCCATGGTTACCCATGCCTTAGTCACGTCGCGGCTGGATTACTGTAACGCACTCTATGTGGGGCTGCCCTTGAAGAATATCTGGAAACTGCAGCTAGTGCAAAACGCAGCAGCTAGGGTTTTATCTGGAGCTGCCCAGTGGGAGCACATCACACCCATTCTGAAAGAGTTGCACTGGCTGCCGGTTCGTTTCTGGGTCCAATTCAAGGTGCTGGTTTTGACCTTTTAAGCCCTTAACGGTTTGGGCCCGGGGTATTTGAGGGACTGCCTGCTCCCAAGGGTTGCTGCCCGCTTGATGAGGACATCTGAGGGGGCCCTGCTCCGGGTGCCCACAATGAGGGAGGCCCGGCTGTTGTGCACTTAGGACAGGGCCTTCTCTGTTGCTGCCCCCAGACTTTGGAATGCTCCCCCAGTGGCCATTCGCTCCTCGGACTCCATCACGGCTTTTGGAAAGCTTGTTAAAACTTGGCTTTTTATCCAGGCTTTTACATAATCATTCTTACTGCTGCTTCTGTGTATTTTTACCTGTTGTATTGTTTTTATGCTAGTATTTTATAGATTTTAAATTTGGTCTGTTTTTATGTATTTTTTAGCTTAATATTTTTATTGTCTTTTATTGTATGTTTTAACTTTTGTAAACCGCCTTGGGGTTGTCTTTTAACGAAAGGCGGTATATAAATGCAACAATAAAAAAATAAAAAAATAAAATTTAGTAATTTTAGCTTTTTAGCTTATTTAATTTTAACCAGTATATTCTATCTATTTTACTTTTTAATCTGCAATCATTCTTAGTTTTAGCCTTTTGGTGTTATGTACTAATACGTATTTTAACTTGCCTTTTAAATTGCAATCATCCTTAATTTTAGATTTGTCAAGTTATGTACCATCATATCATCATAACAACATCACATAACATGTAATTTTTAAGCTGTATCAATTTTATGCTGGTCTCTGGCCGTAATAAAGGATTGCTTGATTGCCTCAATGTCTTCTTATGGCTGTGGGTCTCTTGGGTGTACTCACTTTGTGGATCATCTTTGTTGTCTCTCCACTAGGCTCTTAGGGCAGAATGAGTAACCAGATCACCAGCTTGAAGCAACAGGCTTCTTTACTGAACAAAAATAACAGGATAATTCTGTAGTTATTCACAAGACCAGGACATTAAAAAAATATCCCAAGCAAACTCCACCCATGCAGTTCTGGAGGGAAACTGGCGGGGTTATATACTTTCTTAAAATGACAGTACGCCAGCTGCGCCCGTTTCTTGAGATCAATGACCTCAAAACAGTGGTACATTTGTTGGTAACCTCCAGACTGGACTTCTGTAATGCGCTCTACGTGGGGCTGCCTTTGTACATAGTCCGGAAACTTCAGCTGGTTCAGAATGCAGCAGCCAGCTTGGTCTCTGGGTCATCTCAGAGAGACCATCTGCCAGAGTGCATATGTTCAGGATTTCAACCTAAGGCCGTTTTTTAACCTTTTCAAGCACTCAGTGATATCAGTAAGCACGCAAAGGGTCAGCGAAGGCTTGGTTGCAATCTTATGTACATTTATTGGAAGTCCCATTGATATTAGTGAGATTTACTTCAAAGTACGCATGTCTAAAACTGGGCTGTTGTTAGGCTTCTAATCCCAGTCTTGGCCTCTTGTACTTTTGTCCATACCATCTGACTTACAATGAAAGTAAAGGAAGAAAACTGTGGTAGATCTTTGAATATTTGCATTGATGCATTCACTGTTACATTGTCCACTTTATACTGATGAAAGAGATTTATTTTTATCTCAGTATCTGAAAGATCTCAAAAGCCACTCAGTGGAGACAATTCTTATATGTTTATTAGAAGATAGGGACCCAACAATATCCCTGGCGGTTGCTAAATACTGTTACACGTTGACCAAACAAAGAGAAGCTAGAGCACAGCAATCGGTTACTGTCAAAGGTTCCTGATTTTATGTATTTGATGACATTTTAGACTTTGTTTCTGTTTTTGTTTTCTCTCTTTACTGTGTATATTCTGTGTATAGTCTGATGTTTGATCTAAGATCGTAAATAAACAACTACTACTACTGCATTCCTGTAAAGCATGTTCCTAAGAGCAAAAAATAAATATGCCTCCTACTCATTTGCCAAGAATCAATATATTTTGATTCTATTTGTCCCCTTTTCTCCATAGTTTAGCCAATTTTATGGCTAAACAGGAGACTTCAGTACTAATAATACTAACCATGTAAAAAAATGTTGACAAAGACAACATATATAGAAAAAAGCATTCTTACTCAGTGGTTGCTTCCTAGCATTTGAATTATCTCTCACACCAAAGCTCAAACCTGAACATCTTTGGGCAATGAAAGGCCTTAATGTTTGAACCAGCATTCATTCATTAATTTGATTTCTATACCGCCCTTCCAAAAATGGCTCAGGGCGGTTTACACAGGGAAATAATAAATAAATAAATAAGATGGAGTAGTATTATATTTACACTTGCGGACTGAAAAGATTTTAAACTCTTAACCTTTTTTTAATAAGATGGAGAGCTGATCGTGCAGTAGTGAACATGAATTTTCCCCTTTGCTAAGACCCCAGGGTCTGCCCTGGTTTGCATTTGGATGGGTGAGACTACCTGTGAGCACTGTCTGCAGTAAAATATTCCCTTTATCTGATGGGGCTGTAGCTCAGAGGTAGAGCATCTGGCAGAAGGTCCCAGGTAATCTCTGGCATCCCCAAGTAAGCTGGGAAAGACTCCTGTTTGAAAACTTAGAGTGCCACTGCCAATTGGATGTGTTCTATCCAATTATCTTTTGTATTTAATTGTTTGGACGTTTGTCCCAGTGGGGATGCTATAGAGAGTGTGGGGGGTGGAGTCAGAAAGGAAAAGGGAGGGAAAGGAGAAGGAGAAAATGGAATTGTTGCTAAGTAAACCTTTTGTTAGAGCTACACAAGATTTCTTTGTGTGTGTGAGGGAAGCAGCTATAAAACACAATTCGTGCAGGCTATACTGAGCTAGATGGATGAATGGTCTGCCTCAATATAAGACAGTTTCCTATGTTCCTAACTCAGAGCATAAATCAATCAGGGTAAATTGTAATTAAAATTAATAATATTCTGCCATAAATTCTGCTTCAAGGAATCTCCAGCTTAGACTGCTAGGCAATAGAAGCTCAGGTCAAAAGCGTGAAGAATTGCTATGTGTGTTAATGCAGCAAAAAGAGTCTGTTAGTGTTGGAAGTTAAAGGACTTTGCGCTGTCTCTTTGCCTCAGACAGTGGAGGACAGACTAGTAAGAGGGCTAGAGGGTCAAGACATTGGTCATCCCTTCTCCACTGCTCTGATGCTATCCCTTTGAAATGTAGATTGCTACTCTTAGGGAATTCAACTTCCTCCTTCCTCTTCTCTCTTCCTACCTGGCCTCCTACCTTGCAACATGGCAAGCCTCTCTCCCTGCACCATATGTGCAGAGAGGATGCAGAATCCATCTGCATCCAGCTAGATAGATAGATTAGAGATCCTAACTCCTCACTTTCCTATCTAGAATAAATGCCTTTTATATTGATTTGAAACTATGAATTGGCTCCAAGTTACTTTACTCTCAGCATACATGCATGCCTAACTAAATTTCCGCTGTGTTGTGCCTCTGTGCACTCTGCTATAATGAGAAAGAGATTCTCTCACCACAGAGAATTTCCAACAGTTAGAATAGCCATCAGATTTTGATACAATGTATCAATCAGTACACCTACAGCTATCAGCATTCAGGCTAGTTTCAACACACTGTGCCCCATGGGCACCCTCCTGCTGCGGGACCTGTCAGAGTCGCTCTGCCGTCACCACGCAAAGATCATGGGGGCAGAGACGGTGTCAGCAGCAGCCATTCCAAGAGCCCTGGGCCCAATGCAGCTGGACCCGGATGAAGGCCCTGGCTGACACACTTTCTTCCAGGTTTTCTGGTCTGAGTTGAGCTTCACTCTTAGTTGCTTATTATTCTATTTGGCCCCTTTTCTCTGTGGTTTTTATTTTGTTAGCTGTTTTTGTTGTGTTCATAGGGTATTTTAAATCTTTTTAAATCAATTACATCTGTTGCTCTGAAAGTCTGAGAATATTAATTGCCATGTGCTGCTGAGGTGAATCTGGAGAGAACCAACCTGGTGCCGCTATCCCCAAATGGGGAGCGTTGGTTATCTGAAGCAGGTCTGATTGAGTGTATTCATCTCATCCCATGAGTAGAGTGCCCTGTAACCTTTTCTTTCTCAATAATCAGGTGTAATAAGACTGAGGTATTTTAATCGGGTGTAGTAAGACTGAAGTGTCTCACAGATTAAACAATCTCTTCAATTTTTCATCTGAGTAATTTCCAGTTAATCTCTCAAGGACAGAGGCATATCTAGGGAGAATAGCGCCTAGGGCAAGCACTGAAATTGCGCCCCCTGTCCAAACATCTGACACTCATCTTTCAGATAACTTCACCATAATATCAGCTCAAAAATACAAGTCAAGCTCATTAATCTTTTAATATTTCAATAACTATTTAGCAGTGGACGTAGCCAGATCAAAAAATGCTGGAAAACTACACATTTCAGTATGCTGGGGCTCATGAAATACCCAAATACTTTATGGAGATGTACTTGGAAAACTAAACAGAAGTGCCTGTCTAATTCTCTACTATGCATTGTAGCATCACTATTACATAAGTTTTAAAAATAAATGGAGAATTTGACTTCTCCCAGATACTCTGAAAATAATTAAAGGATATGCAGAGTAAACTGTGTCACTGCTTGGAATATAGTCTAGTATTTCAGAAGGACAGTTAAAATGAGAGAAAGAGAGCAAGAAACTCCCAGTGGGGCTTAATACTAAGGATTTCACACTGATTAAAAGACAAACTCACCATTAATAGCCATATTATTAAGACATCACATTTAACTCCAATGTGCCAATCTGAATATGTGTACAGTGACTCATATTATATTAAATTTTTTAAATTTTTTTAACCTGTAGCCCCTTTCGGGGGCTTCCTAAAGGCCGTGAGGGGGTCTGCAAAGGTTCCCCTCCCCCCACTGGCTTCTAGGGCCTCACAGGGACCATTTGAGCATGTGTGGTGGCCATTTTTAAAAATAACATTTTTTTAAAAAATGGCCACTGGAAACAAGATGGCCACCGCACATGCTCAAATGGCCTCTGCAAGTCCTGGCATGGACTAGGGCCTCACAGAGGCCATTTGAGCATGCACGGTGGCCATTTTGTTTTTGCTGGCCATTTTAAAAAAATTAATTTTCAAAAATGGCGCCCCCCCAAGTGGTGCCCAGGGCACGTGCCCTACCTGCCCTACCCTAGATACGCCCCTGCTCAAGGAC
Organism: Hemicordylus capensis; assembly: GCF_027244095.1. Lineage (NCBI taxonomy): Eukaryota > Metazoa > Chordata > Lepidosauria > Squamata > Cordylidae > Hemicordylus > Hemicordylus capensis. The sequence goes on from NC_069657.1 coordinate 256,087,806, forward strand.
ATCCAAAGCTTGTAGGCTAGCCTTAGGAAGAGGATAGTGAGCACAAAGGAAGCAAAAACGGAATGCCAGGAGGGCAATTCCAAACCACCAGTTTTGCCAAAGGAAACTGGATTCTGGCACCATTTAGCAAAGCAGTGTGAAAGTGCCAAGCAGGCCAACAATGAGAGCGTAAACACAGCAAATTACTTCCACCCAATTCTCATGTTTAAATTACTATTGGTTTGTCATTAGGAAGATTGCCAAACTGGCTGTTCTTAGTGCTGATTTTCTTAGTGCTGAATGCATATTTTCAAACCACTTTCTCTTTGACAACATTTCATAAATAGCCTCATGGTATGAAATCCTTTTTATCATATGACAGAAAGTCAGATAAAGAGGTAGACAGTTGTGCTTGAGGGATGTTATCACAAGGATTTTAAAAATAAAAGGGTAATAGAAATGTAAGGAAAGGGACAGTGATTTAAGGGTAGGTGCACTGGGAAAACTGAACAACTAAGTTTAAAAAAGGGAAAAGGGAAATGGAAATAGCCTCAAGGATTTGACACTGAAGGAACTCCTGAAATGTGAAATTGTTAAAAGTTGGCATGACATATGATACTCAGTATGGATCACAAATGGCATTTTAAATATTGTGTGGATTGCCAGCACTTCCAGAAGGGAGAAAATGGAAGTTTTTCATCTGAGTATATGAATGGGGGAGGGGGAATTCCAATTATTTAGCATGGAGGCCAATTAAAAATAAATAAAACCATTACTTCTTCCCATGCCAAGGTCACGCCCCACCCCAGAGAACTGAAGCAACACGGGAGTGAGAAACAGCTGTAGCAAGAGCTCCCCACATGTGACCTTGGACTTTTATCACCTCAGGAAAGAGCTACACTACAACAGCTTCTACACCACTAAAAGCAATGTCAGACAGGACCTGTGGAGTCTCAGACAACTGCCTCTAATGTGATACCAAATGAGGCAAGTGACAATACATACATTTTGTTTGATTTCATTTTGCTCAAAGTACCTTCAACTGAGGGCGAGCGTCTGCAGATCTTAAATCCTGCACCTGATTATAGCCCAACATCACACTGGGCCTGTTCACACAACCACAAACAGATTTGGGAGCTGTGTGCGCTCCCAATTTTCATTTGTGTGGGATCAAACAACTGAGGAGGAGTGGGGAGGAGTGATTATCACCCTAGCCACCTTTCATACCCAGCATTTGACCAAGGTAGAAGGCAAAGGTGTCCTACTCAGCTCCTGTCTCTCACTCAATCACTTCTCCTACCTAGTTGTTTACTTCCCACACAAGCGAAAACTGGGAGCACACACAGCTCCAAACCTGGACAGGACATTTGTCCTGCCCAGTTTTTGATTGTATGAACAACCTCACTGTCTTGCTTGGACCATAACAGTAAGGCAGTTCTCACAAGCCGTCTAGCACAACCTAAGACTTGGGTCTCAGTTGAGCTTCACTCTTGGTTGCGGACTCTGGCACTGCCCGCCCAGCTTTTTACCCCAGCCTTTTTCCTTTTTGCAAGTGCACCCTTAACCCTGGCACAAGGGTCATGCGGGTGCTTGGGCTGCTTGCAGCCCAAGCACACACAGAGATGGGTGTCTAGAGCACCCGTCTCATGAGGGTATCCCCCAATGCTCAGCACGTGGTGCATTGTGGGATATGTGGATGCATCAACCAGCCTTCAGAGATTGGCACTGCATGCAGCAGCACAGATAGTCTGGGAGCACGGTCTGTACTTCCCACCAACATCGAGGAATCATCTGGGGATGCTAAGTTTAGTGCAGCCTTCCCCCTGCCCACCTTTCAGTTGTGTGAATAGCCTTAATTTCTTGTAATTTCTGTCTCATAGCCTTGTGGCTAAGCTTTGTAAGACTTTCTGCTTTAAAAAGCATCTTTTCAAGGACCACCTTACCCATAGGCTATTATAGGATATTTACCACAGGCCAGATACTTTAGTGCCTATAAGCCCAGAAACATGCACTAATCCAAGACTTATGTAACCTGGTTTTCAGTTTTGTAACTTTGGGGAGCTGGAACTATGAGGACATCTAGAGGTGAAAGGATGTACAAATTCAACTTAAACCCAAAAAACTTCTTGTTTTCCAAAATAATTATTGGCAGCTGTACTTGTTTCTCTGTTGTATACCGGTTGTTGATAACCAAGTGTGTACCCAAAATAGGAGCCTATGTGCAAACTCCATCTATTTTGCCTATCACTATACATTCTACCTTAACAGTTTTCATAAATTTGCTATTGTGTACTGCAGTGGTTGGCAAAAAGTAATTGCAATCTGCCAGTTGGCCATTGGTCGGTTTCTGGTGGATTACCTATCACCTATTGATTGCTAGGTTTCTTGCAAAGAATGCTGGATGTGATGACTCTTGGCTTGATCCAGTAAAGCACAATAGATAGTCTTAATTATTCTGTAACTCTTAAAAGATTGTGAGTATACACTCCTGGTTTGTAAGTTTAAAAGCTATCAGTAGACCACATGAGTTCTTGTAGTTAAAAATTTAAAAGTTGATTATGAAAGACTTAAGTCAGTGAGCCGCTGTGGTCCTGAATTTTGAAATTCTAAACATCTTAGTGTATGGGAAGTGCTTGACAAGTGCACATTTATATTGTCAATTTGTAATAATATTTAAATAGAATAGTAGAAAATTAATGAAAAAGGTGAAATACAGTGTAAGATATATTCACTATTAATCTTCTACTGGCTGGGCGCAGAACATCTGCACCTTCGGCCGGCCGGCCCACCCACCGCCACCTTCTTCCCCTGTCAGCCTGCATGCCTTTTTCTTGTCCCCCCTCCCCCCGAACTTTCGGGGGGGCAGGCAGTCAGGCTTCTTCCTTCCACCCTGCCCCCCCTTTTCTGGCCAGCTGGCCCGTCACTTTCTGGCTGGCTGCGTGCCAGCTTTTTCTTCCCTCTCCACCCGCTGCTTTCGGGCAGGAGGGTGGGCTTCTTCTCCCGTCCCCGTTTCTGGCCAGCTGGCCTGCCTGCTGCTTTCTGGCTAGTCAGGCACCAGCTTCTTCGCGACCCCCACCACTTTCTGGTGGGTGGATGGGGAGGCTTTTTATCCCCCCCCCCCATTTCTTGCCACCCACTCCCCCACTTTTTGGCCAGTCTGGTTTCCTTTGCCAGCCACAGCCGCCATTTTCCTCCCTCCCACCTGTCCCGTGACTATCCGGCAGCTCTCCTAACTCTTGCAACAGATGCCATGCATGAGGTTAGCCACAGGTATGCCTTAGAGAATTAAATATGTTGATTAACTGAAGCGCATCCTATGCCTACTTATCTGGAAGTAAGCATAGTAATCCTCTCTAATAAAAGGCTTGGTGTCCGTCCGTGGATGGACACCAAGCGTGTGTCCGTGCCTCCCTGGGCTGTTCTGGGCATGCGCGAAGTGCATGCCCAGAACAGAGCAAGGGAGACATGACCGCCAGCACCCGGCGGCCATCTTGGGTGGCCAGAAGCGGCCGCCCCGAAGAAGCCGGGTAAGCGGCGGCGGGGGAAAGTGGCCGAGGCGCGGCCCAGGCAGCGGCGGAGCCATGGCCGAGGCCTGGCCGTGCCGCCGAAGCCGGGCGGGGGGAGGAGGAGGCGGGGGAAGGCGGCCGAGGTGGTGGCAGAGCCGCCGCCGAGGCCTGGCGCCGCCGCCAAAGCCGGGCGGCTGGGACACGCTGGGGCCCTTGCCCGGCCGGGGAGACGGAGGCCGGGACCAGGGGCCTAGCGGAGGCCATAGAAAGCATTAAAAAAAAATGCAGCCGCCATTGCCGCCGAACTCCCACCCTCCCTCCCAACTTCCGAGACCACCTTACCCCGGCCCATGTCAGTTGGGCAAAAAAAGTCCTTAATTGAAGAGGGAGAGAGGAGCTCGCAAACAGAGCTCCTCTCTGAGCAAAGGCTCTGCCTGAACTGACACTATGGACGCGAAGGACCCAATAGGCGTCCTTCGCGCCCAAAGCGCCAGTTCGGGAAGAGCCTTTGCTCCGAGAGGAGCTCTGCTGGCGAGCTCCTCTTTCCCCCTTCAATTAAGGACTTTCTTCGCCCAACTGACATGGGCCGGGGTAAGGTGGTCTCGGAAGTTGGGAGGGAGGGTGGGAGTTCGGCGGCAACGGCGGCGGCTGCATTTTTAAAAATGCTTTCTACGGCCTCCACTCGGCCCCTGGTCCCGGCCTCCGTCTCCTCCGTCTCCCCGGTCTCCGTCTCCTCTTGGCAGCATTTTCTTTTTTAAAAAACCACACAGACAAACACACACACACACACACAAAAACCATAAAGGGGGGGGAAGGCTAGCGCCCGTTATTATAACGGGCTTAAAAATACTAGTTCATAATAATAGCAAGTGCCACTGAACACAGTGGGGCTTACTTCTGGGTAAGCCTGCTTAGGACGCCTGTGTTCATTTATCATAATTTCTGTTTACACAATTGATTCTTTGGGACACAAGCAACATAATGTAGATCCCATGATATTTATTAAGCAGCTTGCCAAGCTATCTGCTGGGATAGCTGCTGGAGAGTAACCCATACAGCTACCTTTGGAACTGGGATACAAATATACACAGAAATTCTCCCTCAAAATGCCTCCTCTTATACCTAAACTGGTAGCTCTTTGCTTTTTTTATTTTTGTTTTAAATGTCAGGTTGAGAGTACTGCAGTAGAATATAATGTTAATTTCATTCTAAAACCTAGAGCACAATACAGCCACTGGAGGTCAGCACAAACCTACCGAACAATTGCATATACTCTCCAAAAGTAAAACGCCAAAACCGCCTCAGCAAATTATTCTTCATACATTTCTAGACATGGAGGAAGCGAACAGGGATAAAATACAGATATAGGCAGTTGGTCGGTGGGAACTGCACATGACACGAGACAAAACAAACCTTTTCTTTTCCCAGAGGATTGCTCAGAAAGATGGTCAATGCACAGATTAACAACACAAAGCGTGTAGCGTCCTATCTAAAATAACACCACTTTATTACACTGAAGCAAAGTGTAGTAGTTTAAAAGGCAACAGCATGTCTGACGATGATTAGTATCAAATGCAGAAAAGTAAATAAAAATTACATAGGACTATTCTTAGTTCATTGTTTTCCTTCCTTTAATTAAATAAGTTCTTTAGTAAAGTAATACTTTCTATATTTCTCAGTAATCTACAATAAACAAGAACATATTTGTCTTTTGTTCAGCTTTTCTGGACTTCTGTTCTGTCAGTCTTTCAATAGCAACTTGGTTGGGGTTCACATTACAGGCTTCTATTCACAGAAGAAATCAATGTCCTGAAAAAGAAGTAACATTTTTTAAAAAAAATTAGGTCTAGCTGTATAGTTTGAAAACAATAAGAAATAAAATCTTTTTTTTTAAGTTCAAGAATTCAGTTCTGATAAGACAATGGCTTGGATCTAAAGAACTGCACAGTGTCACTTGCTGAGTTGGACTTTCCCATCCTTCTCTGTCCTGTAGCCCTCATCTCCCCCCAAAATCCAATCCTGAGGGTCTGGAGATTCCCAGCAATAGTGTAGTATATGACAATGAGTTTGCAGAAATACTGCCCCCCACAGACCACATTAATAGAAAAGCTGGCCTGCTTATGCAAACCCGTGTTAGGATTCACCAATGCCTCTTAGAGCCATTTCTGGACTTCACTTTTTGAAAACCAAAAACCTAAGTTATGGGCAGAAATAGTGTACGATACTAGCACTATGTTCAAAAATCCCAAGTTCCAGCCTTGCTATTGTATATGGTCAGCTGCACTGGTGTTACAAATACAGGGGTTGATCTGAACATTTGTAGGATACTACATGCCTGCTTCTCAGCTTCCAAAAAGCCCCTTGTACTGAACAGCTGTGATGCACAGGAGTTTTTCTGGAGCACTGCAACAGGAGAGTTAAACTCTTTCTTAAAAGACTGAGAGGGAGGTAGAGGAGAGAAGAGTTTGAGCAGATGGAGGGAGTCTGCCCCCACAGAAAATAGGTCTCTCAAACTGGAGCAAGGGGAGTAGAGGAAGAGAGATCTTTTGACTGTCCTGACTATACCAGCTATTTGGGGGTCCATTATTTAATGTTATTAAACCGAGGAAGCCAGTCATGAAAGGTGGGGGTGGGGAGACAAAAAACATTAATTTGGAGACTAAAAGAACCTACAGTCTCACTCTCAACTGAGGCCTACTTTTCACTGAGATAGTAAGCCCATGTCTGGGCTGTACTACTTCAAACTGCAGGTGTGGGCTCATATGACTAAAGGCTCTTCCATTAATAGAATAGAATATCCGCACACACTGAAAACTAGATGTCAGAAAGAAGGGTTCTAGTCTAGCCTTCTCCCAAATATGCTTGTTGAGTTTTTTTTGGTATGACAGTGCCTTCAGCCAGATGAAGGCCAAATTACATATTATACAGGAGATCCATGACCGGATCTCCAGTCACTGGAGATCTCAGTGTTTTAACTTAAAAGCAGCTACTCCCTCCACAAAATTGGATTGAGACAGTGGCAAATTGGTGGGGGGGCTGGAGGGTACATTAGAACTTTGTCCCATGCTTTTTTATCCCTTGAAATCCCTGCTTCCTGTGCTGCCACTAGCCTGGTAGAGAGAGAGAGAGAGAAATACAAGCCTCATGCAAGTACCTGCATTTTTCACCCCTGTGGAGTTACTAGCAGGTGGAAAGGCACAATTACAGTTAGAAAAACGCACCATGCAAAAGGTTTTTAAAACCCTTCCTAGTGCAGCTGCCACAATCTGAACCCCCTCATCTGCTTCTAACTTAAAATTAAAACACTGGGAGATCCAATCATGGATCTCCTCCATTAGATGGGGCTGGTTTGAATGATACCTCCCCTGCCCCCAGAAAGGACCCATGTGGTTAAAAGGGGGACGTGCTGAGAGAGTGCCTATTGTGATGTCTTCTGTGGACGTCCTAACATCCTCCGGGTATGTTCCTTTTTGCTGGGAGGGCAGTGGGGCAGGATTGTCTAAACCACTGCTCTACATACATGCACTCCAAATACTGGTCTAAACTAGTATTCGGAGCATGAGAGGGGCAGTTTGGACAATCCATCCCCACATATGATAAAGAGATATGCTGGAAGGATGTTGGAATGTCTTCAAAAGACATGTGGGCTGGAAAAATATTGTTCAAACCACTCCATGTACATGTATTATCCAAAGTGGCCCCAAAGTTTTGCCTGCAGTGGTACAACCCAGGTTTGCCACCTTATGTAAGAATTAGGCTCAAGTTTTGTTTAAGAAACCACAGGGCTTCCAGAACTGAAACAAGCAAAAACTCAGGTTCTCTTCTGCTTCCCTTAAGAGGAAGGAGCCCAATAGGGCAGAAGCAGAAAATGTGGCACACAGCCCAGCCAGAAAACAGAAAGCTTCTAGCAACAGGAAGCAGCCTTGCCAAGAACCACAGTGCATACCTTGTGCTCAAAGGAGTGCACCTCTCAGTATACCCAGGGTCAGAGCCAATTCAATCAGGAAAACTCTGCAGAGGTTTATTTAATAATTTCAGTGAAGCTAGATTGTCACACAATTAATGTTGCTGAAATATTCATCTGACTTATAACGCCACCAATGACCATCATTTCTATGATTACCCAAACCATGAGATTCTGACAATAAACCAGCACTGACCAGTTCAAAACATTCATGGAGGTAGCAGGGTACAGCTCATTTCTTACCTTTGTGGAAATTGTGTTGTTTGCTTCCTGAAAGACATGCTGTTCTGTGACTAAACTCCCGGGGAAATAACCAACAGTGCCCATCTGGTCCTCGTATTGTTCACCATAAACCTTACAGGTGACAGCAAACAAGCCCGGAATTAAGCACAGCTATTATCCAGAGTAAACTACCTTGCTTTTTTTGTTGGGAAACAAAGACTGCCATTTCTTTTTTGAGATAATTTTGGCCACCATAAGGTACTAACAACATAGATCATGTTATTTTAATAAATCACATTTTCAACCTCCTTTCTTTGTTTTTGTATACATGCATTTTCAAGTAACACAGAGTCAGCTTTTTTCTTTTCTTTTTTAAGTGTATGTATAGCCTCCAAAGGATTTATGCTTAAAAGCCCATATTACTGGAAAGGTTTGTCCTGGAGATTTCAATAGATGCTAACAAGTAAAACAAAGTTGTGTTATTGTTTTGGTAATTATTTCCTTTCTATAAGTATATATATTTAGTCTCTCTCATACCAACATGTAGAATAGAAATTAATTCAATCTTTCACTGCAACCTTTTAACTTCATGCAAAAGTAGTCCAAAAACAATGCAATCCCAAGCATATTTACTCAGAAGTCACTGAATCAATGGGGCTTTCTCCTTAGTAAGTGTGCTTAGGATTTCAGCCTATCTAAAGGTTTCTGATAGTACTCTAACTCCAATCCACTTGAAAAAAAAATTTTTGCCCAATGTTTACCCAAGTATTACCACTACCACTACTAATAGTTATATATTGCTTTTCAACCAGTTTGCAAAGCGGTTTACATAGAAAGCTAAATAAATAATAAATAAGATGATTCCCTGTTCCAAAAAGCTCACAATCTAAAAAGAAACACAAGGTAGAACCAACAGCAGCCACTGGAAGGATGCTGTACTGGGATTGTTGCCCTCCCACTGCTAAATATAAAAGAACCACCACTTTGAAAGGTGCATCTTTGCTCAATTAGCAGGGGGTCCTATGTTGACTATTGGTCAACAGCCACAGATATTGGTCCCATCATGAAAACTCACATGCTCCTCATCAGCAAACATCAGGAGGAAGGAAACTGCAGTGATTTTTCTTGCTGAAATACAGATTTCCAGTCTCTCTTGAGTAAGCATGACTCCTACGTCCCCACCCCATTAACCACTTGGCAAGAGGAGAGAGATGTTTCTAGGCATACGGTTGGGCCTCCCTTAGAGAATGACCCAGAATTATTCTGTCCCTTGGCTTTTCAAGAACTCTGATAAACTCCATATAAAATTAAAAAACAAAACAAAACAGAAGAATATAGCTGAGGTAGGATAGTGTTTAAGTATTGAAGGCCATCTTACACTTCCAGCCCAGAATTCTCCAGATCCTCTTTCTTTCACCAACTTTGAATAAACATAGATCAATTGCCCCCTTTTAATATTAATGAATCTGCAGTCTGGTGCATTGTAATCATCTTCTGCTCTTGCCAGAGAAATGGCGTCTGAAGAAAAGAAAGAGAGAAGCAAACTTAAATGAGGGAGATTGATTTTTCAAGGACTTGAAGAGGAGGAAAGGATATCCCTGCAAGTCTCTGCAAATGCAACAGTGCTTCACATAATCAAGAAGCAGATTTTTACCCATTTTCATCAAAGACACGCAACTCAGCTCTTGCAGAAGTACAGAACACCTGGACACTTTGCAACAATTATAATTATTTTTTTAAAAAATGTTTAACTCTAGGAAGTGATAAACTACCGGTGAAATGCACCATCCTCTCCCTCAGAACACCAGGCATTATGTTGTACATTCGGTGCACACAATTTAACAAACAGATGAGAGACTTACACAAACACTCCTCATCAGCACACTTCTTCTTACTGGCAAGTTTGTCCATAAACACTCCCTTCACAATCGGGAGAGTAAATCCAAGATATAGCAGAAATATCAGCAGGCAGACAGTGTGTGACATTGTCTTTGTCAATCTTTCCTTGAACGTTCCTCCTCACTCTCCTTGATGCAAGTGAAAGGCAGGTTGAGGAATAGCTCTTTTTTATACAGAAACCCTAATATATGGGGAGGGGGGGAGAGAACATCTCAGACCAATGGGACGCCATGAAGGCAGCATTCCATCACTTTGAAAAAGCTGCAGAAATCCAGAGCAACCCTCATGCTTTATTTACCAGTCAGTCTAAAATGCCTCTCTGTTACACAGACAAGAAAATCCAGGTTCTTAACATTACATCAAGCACATTTTTCATAAGGATGGAAAGTTAATCCACTAATTAAAGAAGCTGCTCTGTCCTACAGGTTGGTTTAACTGCAGTGGCTGGCCATGGGCAAGAGAGGAAGTTCCACAGCAACAGCGCCAAGGTCAGCCGCCAGTACAAAGGGACAGCTTGTCCTCCCTCACACTCCCACACAAGAACTTCAGCCCTCTCACTACAGCAGTTTGTAGTAGGAAAGTGAAAGGTAATCCATTCCAATTGGCAAATAATGAATGTATTTAAACATGTTAGTGATTTCTTCTCAAAGCTGACTGTTTTAAAATAATAATTGGGCTACTATATACAAAGGGCATCAAACAGAATGGCACAGGACTTACTGGGCATTTAGGGGGATCTAATGCACTCAGCACTTCACTCTTACCTTCCAGAGAAACCAATGGAACATTTTCAGGGCTATGAACCAGATAACATTAGTATCGATTACTCTCTCCTTTCCTTCTAAATCAGAAGCTGGAAATCAAAGACAGAAACCATCAAATCCAGAAGAATAGTCTAAGAATTATGGGTTAATACAACGGTGGTGCGTTAAGGTGGAATCAACATTTTTAAGTGAAGTAATTGTGTGTGCCCCCCCCCGCACATGTCCTGCTATGCTGCCTCATTGTGGCAGTGGGGGGAAGGTGTTCCTGGGAGGGATGAGCACAGTACGCCGAGAGGTATACTCCCAGTAGAGTCACCCAAAGCGCAAAGGTCATCACAGTTGCTCAGCTAAAGCAAGCAGGCACCTATATTGGGCAGCAGCTATATAGGAAGGTGCTGGAGACGGACGATCACTTCAGTGATAATGACAAAGGCATCATTTCATACTGCGTGGGAGAAGGCAATGGTAAACCACTCCTGTATTTTACCAAGAAAACCACATGGATAGACAAAATAGAATGATGGTTAATGTAGTGTTAGATGATGGGCCCCTCAGGTTGGATGGCACTCAACATGCTACTGAGGAAGAGCTGAGGATCTTTCAGAGTACCGATGGTGTTTATGATGCAGTTAGACTAAAACTTTTTAGATGTCTAGCAGCTGATGTTGTCATATGGGAAGATAAAATCCGAAGCTGCAGAGGCAGAATTACAATGGGAACATGGAACGTAAGAAGCATGAATATGGGAAAGCTCAACACAGTGAAAGATGAAATGAATTGACTGCAGATTGACTTCTTGGGCATCAGTGAATTAAAATGGACTGGAATGGGACACTTTCGGTCAGAAAATCATACTGTTTACTGCTCAGGACACGAAAACCCAAGAAGGAACAGTGTTACTTTCATAGTCAGGAAAGATATAGCAGTGATAGCACTTGGGCACAATGCAGTCAGTGACCAACTAATATCAATTAGATTTTGTAGACAACCCTTTAACATGACAGTTCTTCAAGTCTATGCCCCAACTGATACATAAGAGGAGGAAGTTGATGAGTTTTATGCTCAAGTTCAGTCTGGAATTGACAGAACATGCAAGCAAGATGCAATGCCAAAGTTGGAAAAGGTAAGGAGGGAAACACAGTCAGTCTATATGGCCTAGGAAACAGAAACGAAGCAGGAGAACGACTTATTAGTTTCTGCCAAGCCAATGATCTCTTCATTGCTAACACATTCTTCAAACAACCACAGCCTATACACATGATCACCAGACGGAGTACACAGAAATCAAATTGAGGAGGTGGAAGAGCTCAGTTATAACAGCAAAGTCATGGCCTGGGGCCAATTGTGGAACAGATCAAGAACTGCTCATGTGCAAATTCCAAGTCAAGTTAAAGCGAAAAACAAAACTATCCAGCTTCCATGATATGATCTTGAGAATCTTTCTATGTGGTTGCTAAGAGTCGACACCGACTTGATGGCACTTAATCAATCCTGTGTGTATCCTCTTGGGCATCTGCTGGGTGGGGAATTTGACCCTCCAACCCACTTGAATGTGTGAGCCCTGAAACACCTTTCAACGTGCTGATTCTCTTATGTTTAACAGGGTGAGAGCAACTATCCCTATCCAAGCACAGCACCTTCCAGTGGTATCTACGTTATGTCTTTTTAGATTACGAGCTGAGATGTGAAGTCTGGGTGGGGGAACCGTTTTCTCTGGGGGAATTTTTTGTTATGCCCCCATCCCCACACATCTCTAATTATGAACCATTTGGGGACAGGAAACGATCTTTCTTGTTCCCCTATGTAAATGTAAACCGCTTTGAAACTTTTTGTTGAAAAGTAGTATATAAATAATGGTATTAGTAGCGATCCTTGGTATAGTCTTCTTTCAATTTGCAGTAATGAAAAGATCACTTCACAGGAATGTGACACACACACACACACACTGCCCCCTTGGATGAAGTACTGATGCAGCACAATTCTGTTTACAGTGTTTACTTCCAGGGCATTACCATGAGTGCAGCAGCTGAAAAAACCACAGTGCAGCACTCATGTGAATTGCCACTAGGAAGCACTGTCTAGAGTGTTACAATCCCCAGAATGAGTAAGGCTATATATATTCTGCAGTACTGAAAAATAAAGATCAAAATTCTCCATCAGGAAGTTGTTTTCTATGACCTAGGCGATCATATTGATTGTAATACTTTGCATTCTTTTATATTGTGCTGGATTTAGTTAAGTGTATCCACAAAAGTCATTTAGTTTAGGAACTTCAGAATACCAAAAAGGTAAGCTAGACACCCAAAAAGAAAAACAAACATTTTTCAAAATATATCTCATCTACTAATCATAGTACCTTAGAATTGTGTTTCCACTTACACTATGTAGAAATCCTTTTTCTTTGCTCATAGTAGGGCTCATGACAATCATGTATTAAGCAACTTTAAGATAAAATGTTGCAGTAGCTTATCTACTTATTTTCAAACTGCTTATCAAAGGCTATGTGAAGCTGTATCAAGATGAAAACTGATGTTGAGAATTTGTATTGCAAGTGTTTGGTATGAAAGAGGAAGTTAGTCATGACTACTTGTCTCATTTATTTCAATGGAGCTTAGTCGTGACTAAAACATCTGGAAGTGTGGAAATGCCCAATGTATTATCAAAAGTGGGTCTCTTTCAGTAGTTAGAAAGCAAAGTAGCACAGTAGAACCTATGTGAAAATCCTTCAAATATTTGAAGAGTGCCATCATATCCATTGTTGGTGACACCTTGACCCCAACATTAAAACCAGAGTTACCAACCCAGAATTATATGGAATCCACGCCTGTGTCTGACTCCATTTTATTAAGGAATCAATTAATGCCTGAATTCAGATGCACTGACCAGGGCATGACACCCAGGTCTCATGACTGCCTCTGCTAATTGCTTTGTGAAGGCAGAGGCAATCCAGCATTGCATACTCAATGTTTGTGAAAGGGTACTCAAAAGAAACACAAAGGCCAAGCTTGGTCTTCTATCCAAATGCTAAAATTTAACTTGCTGTCAGATAGTGTCTCTGGAAGAAGCTAGGAGCTGAGCTCGCATTTCCTCCTGCAAAAAGTTGATGTTAATCCTTGTTAATGATTGCTCTGCTCTGACCAAAGGGGATAATCTCTCTAAGTGTCATTTGCTATGTAGAATTAGAAGTATTGTTACAGCCAATTGCTGTCTTTAGGAATCCCACCCTAGGTAGATGCACACAAAGATAACACCTATAGCTCTGATTCTTTTGTTAACACCTTTTAACACTTTCTGGGACCAGGTGCCAGAAATCTGGAGACAAGAGATGAGGCCCATTTGCAAGCTCAAAGATGCAGATTTGTTTTGAGAATGTCAGTAGAACAATACTCTGCCCAACACACTTAACAGAAGATGGGATTCAGATCTCCCCAGACTGAGCTAATATCAATAATTAAAAGAAGGTATTGATTGGGTAACGGCAAATTGTCACCTTTTTGTGATCTAGGAAGGATGATGATATTTTGAATAAACTCTATAGAGATCAAAGGAAGAAACAACTATAAAGAATGGAGCTCACTGAACAGAGAGCTAACAAGTTTTGCCTAACCAGCAGATTTTGCTCAAGAACAATCCTGGGGTTTGCTGCTCCAAGCTGCAAGGCTAAAGCAGAAACTCTTTCTAGGGAGAAGGGACTGTCTGTGACCTCTGCTGCACAGTGAGAAGTCAAGACTTCCCCCAACCATGCTGCTCTCGCTCCCCACTTCGCTCTGAGCATCTACCTCCAGCCTGCTTGAAGCTTGCACCCCAGGCTCCTGTTCTCCAGCACCCACATGTCTCCTCCATCTGAAGCCTGCATCGTTTCCAAGGTCCAGCAACAAACAAGTCCTTTGAAACCTTCTTCGTGAACCTGGTGAGATGCCTATTCAATGCACAGCACAGCCTGCTCCCCACTTCTCTTCTCCCTACTAAATTGACTGCCATCCCTCTCCTAAGCCCGCCCTTCTTTCTTCTTTCTCTGCTTCTCTCTAAATGTTTGTAATTACTGATTGCACACACGTTTTAGCTAGGCACATTGCACTACACCTTGAATCGGAAACATGTGTGTTTTTTTTAATTTGGATGACCTGTTTGAATTTTATCCTGATGAGTAACTTTCTATAACAAAGCCCATTGAACTTTCTGAGTGCCTCCCCCTCTATCTCTGTTTGTGTACCCAGATCTTACATGGTCACCATCTTCGAGAGCCAATTCAGTTTGTGACTTTGCTTCTTTCCCTCTGAGCATATACAGAGTGCAAAACCAGGTGTAGTTCACACAACACCATCCTCATTCTTCTACTCTCCAGGCTAAATATACACAGTTCCTTCAGCCTTTCCTCACAGGACTAGTTTTTCAGATCCCAACCATCTTTCTTAGCTTCCTCTGAACATGTCTACATTCTTCTCAGAGTGCAGCTTAAAGACATCAGTTTTTACGAAATACACAACTTTATTGTTGAATATACATTTCTTAAAGAGAATTTTTCACTGTGAAGAGCACAGTGTATAAATTGAGCTATGAACATCAACACAACTGAACTTTAAGGAAGAAGAATATCAGCACAAGCCGTTAGAACTCTCACAGGTGTCTTTGTACATTCAACAAATGCTATTTGTATGACCAACACTTTGCAAGAAGTTTTCCTTAAATTTAAGAAACCACAGTGGAATCTATTAAAAAAAAAAACTGGTGTCAAAAAAGTTAAAGTCTTTGAGGATCCTAGTTTACTTCCATTACTTCTTGGCATAAGTGATTTTCATGGCATGTGAAGGAGTAATTTTAAATCCTTGGAGGGCATCTCGAGCAGCTCCTGCTTGCCCTTCGTTTTCAAACTCCACAAATGCAATGTCATGTCTGCCAGGTACCAGGCGGACCTCTTTGAAACCCGGGAACCTTGAGAGAGAGAAAGAGAAATGTTCAAGAAGATTATTCCTTGTCATTTATAACTTAGGGGGCAACTCTTTCCTCCAACACCATCACCTAAGCTTTTATTTGGATCTTAAAACTGAAATTCATAGTTGAATAAAACTGAACGTTACAGGCAGATTTTGCCGAAGCAAAACATATTAAAAGAGCCAAAGATGTATTTGCAGCACAATGGAAATGAAGCAGTGGATATGCAGAAATCACAAGATTATTTCGATACAAAAAAACAAACATACACCACCCTCCTTCATGGTTCACATGCCAAATTACTTTTCAGTTAAATCCCATTCAGCAGATATGGTTCCCAGAAAGAGGCTTTCCTTCCATTTCCAAACTCTTCTACTGGGTTAATTCAGTATTCTCCCTATCTCCTATTAATTCTCCCAGAATAAATCTACATGTATGGCATGTACTAACTTAAGATATTTGAAAGATTTCCATATTCCTAAGCAACAGATTCTACAAGTTGTAGATACACACACACACACACACACCCCAACAGAACATGAATACAGTGCATTTTAATACAAAAGGTTTTTAAGTCTTTATCCAATATTGTACTTCCTACACGTTGGTCAAACAGGGCCCATTGCTAGTGTCCCAGGTTGTTTTGTTAGAGGAAAACCCTCAAGCTGGTCTATTCTATAAGCAAATAGCTAAACAACTAGAGAAGAGACAGAAGGTCAACTTTTAGCACAAATCATTCACACACAGTGGAAACCTGAATTCGTTCAACTTGAACATAATTACTGTATGTTCTAAGGGAGCCAATTCTTAACATTATGTGTTGCCATAAAAAGTGGTTTTTATTTGAGTGCATATGAATGGCAGGTGGGCATCTAATGGGCTTTGGATCTTCCTACTCTCATCAGTTTTGAACTGTTGCACAAACGCCATCTGTCTCTGTCTATCCACAATGCAGACACAATGGTATACAAAATCAGCACAAACCATGTTGTTTTCAAGAGATTTTAGCTCATAATTAAGTGGCCTACTTTGTCTCACATTCTACACCTCCAGTCTAGCACAAAAGCACAAAGTGAAGAGTGTGGGAAGCCATCACCAAAAGGCAAGAGACAGATAACAGTGATGAGAATATACAATTTCAGCACATGACAAATCATTTAAATGTACAGGGAAGAAATGTGTAGGTTTAACTTACTGATTAAACAGCATCGACAACATCATTTCATTTGTCTCTTCTGGCAAGTTGTTGAGGAAAAGTATATAGTTTGGTGGGTTATCAGGCACCTGCACCAACAGAAGCAAACTATGTGATACAATATTCCAGACATGATTTGCTTTAGCTTATGTAAATGTTTGCAATGGTTCTATAGGCAGAGATAGTTACCTCATTTACCTGAATCCAATACTCAATTTTTTCCAAGTTTTTTTTATAATAAGAACAATACCAGTTGCAGGGGAGCAACAGCAGGAGAGAGCATGCCCTGACCTCTTGCCTATGAGCTCCCCAGAGCTATCTGGTGGGTCACTGTGTGAAACAGGATGCTAGACTAGATAAGCCTTGGACCTGATCTACCAGAGCTGTTCTTATGATTTTAAAAATGAGGGGGGCCCCTCATAATTCAGAGTCCTCTTCCTTTTTGGAACATACAGCTATAACCTTTATTTAATCTATCTATCTTGATTACAGGGGGTCATCTTAAATTCAGAGTCATCTTCTACTCAGCTGAATATGGTATTCACAATGTTGCTAATTCTCCATTTGATGAAAACAGAATTGGGAGAGGCATCTGCAATTTGTTTCTGAACCCCAAATATTTCTCTGGTCACCCAAGCAGCCTAGCATAAGTGAAATAGAAGCTGCTTCGTGATTCTCCAGGTAACAGCAAGTCTAAATAGCACACTGGCACTTTAAGGGGTATACTCGTGGGTCAAATGGACCATAACCTAGAATTTGGCTTTAAAAAAGCCAAATCTGGCAACAAACTGTTTGGGTCCCAAACAGTTTGTACACGAGACACTAAACTGCTACTTGTCAGTTCAACAACACAAACAAATCTAGATATAACAAGTATTCAGTTAATACTGGTTATGTCACAATTTTTACACTGTCAGGACAACAACTGGGACAATTCAGATTTTTAGGTTTTATTTCATGCTTTTGAAATAAAACATTTCAATTCATTTTATAAATAATAATAAAAGCAGGAAGTTACACAACATTTACTTAGATTAAGTATAACATAAATATGATTAATTCCTTCACAAGAAAATGCATTATCTGTATTAAAAAATGTGTTGCTTTAGAAAGCCAAATGAATCCCTCTGAAATCTGTTTACTTGCATTGAGAAACATGGTAAGAATTACCTGTTGGTTTTGTGATGCATTTGCTTGGGCATTTCCTGGATTCTGATTTGCACCCTATTCAGAAAGAATTATAAAAATCTGTTTAGTCCAAGTCTATATTTTCCTTTACCCTTACAGAAACTGTAGTGCAAAAGGGGCAACTTAAACAAACATACATGGGATTGCATTTTGAAGAATTATCAGCTTTCTTTTTTAAATCATTGAGAACATTTGTGGACAGAATACAGAAACACACCAATTTGCCATACACAGGTGGCTTCAGGAGCAGTATATATAAATGATTTTGCCTGCTATGCTACTTCCAGCATCGCTATTGCCTTCTGGCAAGTCTATGCCTTACAAGCAAAAAAATAAACAAAATTGTTTTTTAAGCAGAGGGAGGATCATTGGAAGGCAACATAAAATATTTTCTTACTCAGCAAAACAAACCCTTAGGACCCCACAGAGTACACTAAATATAAAGGGTTGAATTCCTTAAATACTTCTTTGCAATAGTGGCCATGATACCCAAACAGGTGGAATCTGAAGGGCTTTTTAAAAAACCTATGGCAACAATTTTCCAAAGCAAGTAGCATGCTCTCCGTTCAAGGGTCAGTAATTTGAACAAGGAAGAGCAACTCTTTTAACTCCAAATTGCATGAAGTTGGGGAAAAAACAAACATTATCATCAGACTGAATTTCACAACATCCAAAATTCAAATAGTGCTTTTCAGGAGACAGAAACACTTGTTTACAGGTATGTCTTACCTGATTTGGCTTTTTGTTTGCAGCATTTGACTGTTCCAAGGATCTTGTCTTCTTTTTCTCTTTTCTCTTCTCTTTATCAGCAAATGTACCCCGCATTTTAGAAATGACATCCGAGTCTGTTTTTGCATACTGAATGCGCTGTTTAAAAATTGGAAAGTTGTGTTAAGCTCCATCAAAGCTGCATGTTTGATGAGATGTTCAGGAGCAGACTAAGCACAGATGGGACTGGATCCAAAACCACAGAATATCCAGTTCTCTTGTGTACTGACATCTATGTTCCAACAAGCTCCTTGGGTCTGGGTTAAGTGTAGTGGTGGCATTCTGACTACTGAAACACATGGGTAAACAATGGACATTGGTGGCACAACTGGGGCTCACTCACAACTCCCCCAGGCCCTCTACAGAGTGCTGTTGCACAAGTGGGCACAATGTCCCTATTCTGCCCATGCTCCGGAAGTTTGCTTTATGACTGGAAAGACATTGCTGACTCTCAGGGATGGTCCTCCGTGATGCATTTCCAGTCTCAGAAAGCACTTCCAAAGTGCTTTCAAGCCTTAGCCCTCTGGTGCAACTGGGTATGTACAGGAAGACTGGGGTAGTTACACGAGGCTCATGGTGCATCCTCGCAGTCCCTCTTAACACGCACTATTTGTTAGCTACTGAACTACACAAACTATTCTGACAGAATTGAAACTCAATCTCTTTTTTACTTTTCTAGAAGATTTGTTTCAAAAGTTTCCTAACAAGTGGAAAATTAAAATTATTTTGGTCTACAGTATACACTACAGTACACGAATAATGAAGGGTTTTGTTATAAGGCATCATATCCCTCCTGCATAATGGGAAAGTTTAACAAAAAGACAGCGCTTTCCAGGTACTTAATTTTGTTCTACAGGAAAGAAACACACCGCAGTATCACCACATCATTATACTCTTTTATATTTTCCAGTAAAACAAAAACACTTACCATTGGTTTCCCATAAAATGGAAAGCCTTGTAATTGTCTAAGGGCATTGGTGGATGATCCAAGCTCTTTAAAGATCACAAAGGCCTGTCCTCTCATCTTCATTGTTTTTAAAGCCACAATGTCCACCACATGGCCAAACTGAGAAAATAGTGCATATAATGATCTTTTCAGTTCTATTAAGAAAAGGAAAAAGAAAATTGTTACATGGCTTGTATCCATCTCCTTCTACAAAATCATTCTCTCTCAGTGTGGGGTGGGTATCAGGGCAGCACATGCCTTTATATAATTGCTGTTACTTGCCCTGAATCCTCAGACTACAGCAGAATGGAAACCTTGACTTATTTCCATACCTTCCTTTTTAATTTTGTCATTAACATTATTGATGTAAAGGGTGTGGTTTGGTCGGATATCCATTTTCTATGTTCTGAAAGGCCAACCTAAAAGACAAAAGAGCATGTTTATGAAGGCTGAGAATGAACAATGAACCCCAGGGGCCGGGCAGAGAAACCACAATGGTTCTTTGTAGCAAGGTATAACATGTGGCACATTGTGGCAGAGGATGATGGGAGTTGTTGTCCGGCGACGTGGGGGTGGGGAGGGCATAAGTTTGAGAACCCTGCCTAACAGGGGTGCTGGAAGAGCCACTAAAAGAAAAAGAGCATAGAAGATGTTTTGAATACTCAGAAGTGTTCCATTGAAACAGGAATACCGAGTATTGGCTTGAGCCGCCTCTCAAAAACTTGCAAGGAGTTCGAGTGGTACTGCAGGAGAGGGAGGGAACGCAGGGAGAGTTTTACTGAGTGGTGAGGCCGTGACTAAGCCCCTTGCGCACCGAGGACTCCGCCCAAGCAGGCTTTTCACTCTGACCAAGACACACCCGAAGGGAAAGGGAGACTTGTCAGTCCCGAATTCTGCCTAGAAAGCCAGAAAGCCCAGCGAAGCTTTGCCTCCCCAAAGCCTTACCCTGCACTATACTGGGCCAAGGCCGGGGATCCAGGACCTTCCACGCGCAGCAGCAGCAGCCGCCGCCGCTCCCCCTTTCCGCTTCCGCCTCGACCAAGGCCCACCCCCGCATCGCCGTCTTCATCAGTACTTCCGGCATTACACTGAAACGGCAGCGACCAACTTTCATATCGAACGCTATCATAGAGATGTCGGTCATAGAGAGGTCACAAGTAGCACGGCCGCAGTCTTCCTCAGTCCCATAAAGGTACCATGGCGCGATCACGTTTTAACCACAGGAGTTCGATCTGCGAGTGACTCGTATATCTTTTTTTACTTATCTCTAGGTTGACTGACGCGACGCCTCATAGAGACAGAAAAAAATGATCTCTAGACACGCAGCCGAATCTTCCGGGGAAACCTGAAAGCCGCCCTTGCACAGGGCTCCTAATTGACTATAAGAGCCAGTGTGACCCTCGCCTTTTTCTACTTCCCTACGCCCTGATTCTCAAGGGGTGCAGACTTGTTTCGCTCTAGCCATGCCTTCTCTAGAACAAAAAGCCTTGTACAGTTTGCACGGGAAGTTACGAGGGGAAATCAAATTCAATCTTAGACCGGAAGTGCCTATAAGCACCCTTATTGTCATCTCTATGGTTACTCGAGTCGGCTTTCCCTCTCTCTATACCTGCTCCCGCATTTTTTTTGCAGCCTTTAGCCCTTTACTACGCGTGCGGGAGAGTAGTGGAATGGATCCCATGACAATCGATGGGCGAGACGTCCGCAAGGACGAGCTCTCAATCATCGATCGGTCAATCTCCACTCCCTCCTCGCCTCCTTTTATGAGAGCGAGTTAAATTTGGTTAAATGTGGTGTGGCATTTCACGCTAGAAGATATTACTTTACTCCGACAGACGTTCTCAAAGCGTTTTGCATGGAAACATAATATATAAAATGTTTCCCTGTCCCAAAAGGCATCACAATAAAAGGAACATGAGGTGGACGCTCGCAAAAACCACTGGCAGGATTTTGTGCAGGCGTTGGATAGGGACAGTTGCTCTCCCCCTGCTAAACTATTAGAGAACCATCATTTGAAAGGGTGCCTCTTTGCCCAGTTAGGGCAAAACCTTAATGCTAGGAAGCAATCCTAAGACATGCATGAAGAAAAATGGCTCTGAGAATGTACAGAGTACCTGTCTGCCTATCACCAGACGCTGCCATAAATGCCTGAGTTTGAGACAAGCACTTCTTTCCCCAAAACATCCTTTCCACTCATGCTTGAACAGATCATCCAAGTACTATTAAAAGCATGTAAACATGCATAGAATTGGACCATAACTTTGTATCAAGTCCCATTCTAATCAGTTTGACTTACTTTTGAGGAAATGTAGATTAGATTCATAAAACCCATACCTTTTCTTAGAATAATCTTTTCATCTTTTGGTCTTTATACAGCTTCTCAGTCAATTCCAACAAATCTCTCAAGGTGACCTAAAATAAAATCTTTACTGCAGTAAAATTATACTAAAAACTGATAAACTGCAGCATCAAGCTCCCAAACTTGGCATACACCAGCAAGTAATCTAAAAATAAATGACGTTTTATTTATTTTTAGATTACTTGCTGGTGTATAGTTTCTATCAGAAACTATTTAAGGAGATGGCCAATCTAATATTCTGCAGAAGAGAGTTTCACATAGTGGATACCACATCAGAGAAGCTCCTGTTCTATATTGCTCAGTTGTAACCAGCACGAAAGGAAGGACACAAAGTAAGTCTTCTTTACAGATTATTATAGGCAATGTCTCTCCTATTTATTTTATTTCCTGGTGCTGCCACTGCAGAAGCCCTAAGTGAGCAAGGAGGTATGGTAGGAACCTGGGAGATTTTAAACTGAAAGGCAGGTTATAAATACTTTAATAAAGAAAACAGCCACTAAAGGCTTTAGTGAGACTCAGTCCCTTGAACTGAGTCTAAATGCCAATCCGAAACCAGAGCTAGGGATGTACATGAACCTGTTTTACGGGCCTCTGAACGGGTTTGAACACTGGCCGGTTCAAAAGTTCAAAGGCAGGGGGTGTCTGCCTTTAATGGCGGGGGACAGTGCACTTACCCCTCCCTCCACTTTTCCGCCAGTGCTCGGTTTTCTCAGAGTCCATCAGGGAGGCAGTGTACCTCCCTGCCGCTCCGTTGCCCCCTTTACTGGATGTAACCAGAAGTAGTTGACGCGCTTGCGTGCATTGGGCGTGTGCACGTGAGGTGAGCGACACGTACAGGCGCATCAAATACTTCTGGTTACATCCAATAAAGGGGGCAACGGGGCAGCACAGAGGTACCCTGCCGCCCTGATGGACTTTGAGAAAACCAAGCACCGGCGGGAAAGTGGAGGGAGGGGTAAGTAACCCTCCCCCGCCTTTAAATGCAGACACCCCCCACCTCCGAACAGGGCCCGCCCAGTTCCATGCACATCCCTGCCCAGAGCCATGCCAGTATGAGCATTTCGCTTTACTCCTGTCAACAAATGAGTTTTGGCATTCTGCACTAGCTGAAGCTTCTGAATCGCTCATGGGGCAGGGGAACAGTCTAAAATTCCAGTTTGGGAAGTAAACTGAACCCTGTGGTTTGGTTGCATACATTCAGACATTACACGAAACTGGAGTTACAGATTTGCCAGTAACCTATAACTCTGGTTTTGCACGATGTCTGAATGCAGCCTAAGGACAGCTCAACACAGACTACAGTAAAGCAAACATGAGGTTACAAATATGAGATTACCAATGCATGAAGAATGGAAGCAAGATATTAACAGGTTATTGTATAGATAAATGTGGTAGGCCGTTCTGAACAGGGCAAAAGTTTCTAATATTAATGGCCTCCATTTTAAAAAACTCATTATTTGATCATAATTCAACATGCTACTATCGCAATGAATGTAATGGTTACAGGCATGCACCAAGCCTGATCTTTGAGGTCACACTGCATCCTTGTGGCAGCAGCCGCCGGATGAGTGCACTGAAAAATTAACATTTAGACTGAAAAGCAGCATTTGCCAATTGTGTGCATTGTACACTCTCATGAGAACATCCAACTTGGTTCAAAGATGCAAAGGGCCAGTTAAGCAGCTGAGTTTTATTTTGAAAGCTTTGGTAACTATAATGTTTTGTGTTGTGTGTGTTTTTTTAACAAAACAATGATCTGCATAGAACACATACCTGTAGATCAGAATAGTGATCCTCAATAGAACCACTGGTGTTAAGGAGGCAAACACACAATAACCACATATGACATTCCAGAAGTTATTTTGGAGATATGAAGAACAGAAGCTTTGTTATGTAAGAGAACATTTGCCAGTGAGAGTGGGATCATAGTTTTTTATTACTGTTTTCCCCTAGGATTCATATGTGACTCAGCAACTTCTGAAGAACCAATGAAGGAAGCAGTTTAGAAATGCCTAAGCCAAAGAATGTTTATTCAATAACATTTGTCTTGGAAAACTGAAAAAAATAAAGGATTATCAACATAGTTTAAACATTTCTCTGAGTTCCCCACAGGAATAAACATTCCTAAAAGGACAGCTGAGCTGTTGGATGCTTGAAATCATTTTGCTGGCAACAGGCCTTGGTTTCTCTGAACAGACAATTATGAGGTATTTTCCCAAAGGATTTTGTTTTGAGACAGGACATAAGCAACACCAATATATATTTTAAAAAGGAAATTATAAGGGATCTGACATGTTGATTACTGATTGGTACACAATGAAATGTTTTTGTGCAGATAATGATGTACATATTATGGCTATCACACTTCACATGCTGGGGGGAAATCATACAGTGGCTCATATTTTTCAGAGGCTTTCTGTGTTTTCCTTAACAGAATTGAAAAGTTGGCTTAAATCATTTCTAGAAGTAAAGGTACTTTCATATCAATCTTGCAAGTTCAGGAAGTGATACCAAGAGATCTGGTGTATTTCTTCATTCATATATATTATCCTGCCTTCCAATTAGTGCTTATAAAGAATAAAGTGAAAAACTTTATTTTTTCACTTTGTTAAAGTTGAGCCAGTGTGGTGTAGTGGTTAGAGTGCTGGACTAGGACCAGAGAGACATGAGTTCAAATCCCCATTCAGCCATGAGACTTGCTGGGTAACTCAGGGCCAGTCACTTCTCTCTCAGCCTAACCTACTTCATAGGGTTGTTGTGAGGAGAAACTTAAGCATGTAGTACACCGCTCTGGGCTCCTTGGAGGAAGAGCGGGATATAATATGTAAATAATAATAATAATAATAAACAAAAACAAACAAACACATTGGCCACGAACCAGTAATTGTCATGTGCTATATATAAAGTGTTACTTGTGTGACCAGTAGCTCAAGCCAGTGGATGGAAATGTGTATTTCCCTTTATCATTACAGAGCTAAATCATTTCATTCAGATGGCTGGATTCATTACACTGCCACATCACATTTCCCCCTTTCTACTTGTATTATGGCATTTCATGCCACTTTTGACACAGGCACTTGCAGCACTTAAAACTTCTAATTACTTTCGTTAAATGAACCGGGATGAATAAAGTTGTGTCATCTTGACATTTGAGGCTAATTGCATCTAGTGCAGAGTGTGAAATCATGCCCCATCTTTGTGTTTTCTCAACCATGCAGAAATAAAATATCACTTCAAAGGAGGAATGGAAAGAAGCAGCCAACAAATGTCACTCACTAAAGCATAACCCCAGCACAATTTGGGCTTCTGGATTAACAGTGCTGTCATATGTTAATTCCCTATGTGTTTATGGAATGTCCTTTTTCCATAGCTGGCAATGTGAACACAGTGGGTATGTGACTCTCTGAAGAGATTATTATGCATTTCAAAGGTGAGAAATCTCAGGACTGTATTCCAAATCTTCCCCTTTTACATGTGGTCTTTCACAACTTTTTCTTGCTCTTTGTTTGTTTGTTTGTTTGTTTGCCCTTCCAAAAATGGCTCAGGGCGGTTTATTTTGGCAATATCTTACTTTTTGCTTTGAGTTCATCTCTGTAAGTTGTGCCATACCATTGCAAGCTTTCTAATGTATATGGACAGAGTCTGGTAAAATGCGATTTCTAAGAAAAAGCGGAACATAGGAAGCTGCCATATACTGAGTCAGACCATTGGTCTATCTAGCTCAGTATTGTCTTCACAGACTGGCAGTGGCTTCTCCAAGGTTGCAGGCAGGAATTTCTCTCAGCCCTATCTTGGAGAAGTCAGAGAGGGAACTTGAAACCTTCTGCTCTGCCCTGAGCGGCTTCATCCCCTGAGGGGAATATCTTGCAGTGCTCACACATCAAGTCTCCCATTCAGATGCAACCCGGGCGGAGTCTGCTTAGCTAAGGGGACAAGTCTAGGGATGTGCACGGAACCACGGAGGCGCAGTCTGGCACCGGCAGGGTGTCTCACTTTAAGGGCGGGGGGGTAGTACTTACTCCTCCTGCCGCTTTCCCCCCTCCGGTGCTCCTTTTTTGAGCAAAGCTTTTGGGGCGGCAGCGTTCCTCCCTGCCACCCCCGCCCCCATCGTTGCCCGGAAAAAGCGGAAGTAGCTTCCATGCATGCCCCTGCTGCGGTGCGTGCGTGCCCGCCGCCGCACGCACGCTGCACACGCCACACATTGCACGCAACGTGTGACGCGTGTGCACGCAGCAGCAACAGACACACGCGCACTGCGGCGGGGGCATGCGCGGAAGCTACTTCTGCTTTTTCCAGGCAACCAAAAGCTTTGCTCAGAAATGGAGTGTCGGAGGGGGGAAAGCGGTGGGAGGGGTAAGTACTAACCCCCCGCCCTTAAAGCAAGACACACACACCCCACCGGACCAGCCCAATTCCGAACCGGTTCGGAGGCCTCTAACATGGCCTCCGGACCAGTTCTGTGCACATCCCTAGACAAGTCATGCTTGCTACCACAAGAGCAGCTCTCCTCTCCTCCTTCACTGAATAGTGAAGGCAGCAAAGAAACCACACAGAAATACATGCTTAATGTTTCTTAGCAGCTTCCATTTGGTCATTGGTCACCACGGCTGGTACTGATGGAGAACGGAAGGATCACCTGAGGAAGCATGTATGCGTGCAAGAGTACAGGTGAAACTCGGAAAATTAGAATATCGTGCAAAAGTCCATTAATTTCAGTAATGCAAATTAAAAGGTGAAACTGATATATGAGACAGACGCATTACATGCAAAGCAAGAGAAGTCAAGCCTTAATTTGTTATAATTGTGATGATCATGGCATACAGCTCATGAAAACCCCAAATCCACAATCTCAGAAAATTAGAATATTACATGGAACCAAGAAGACAAGGATTGTAGAATAGAACAATATCGGACCTCTGAAAAGTATAAGCATGCATATGTATTCAGTACTTGGTTTGGGCCCCCTTTGCAGCAATTACTGCCTCAATGCGGCGTGGCATGGATGCTATCAGCCTGTGGCACTGATGAGGTGTTATGGAAGACCAGGATGCTTCATTAGCGGCCTTCAGCTCTTCTGCATTGTTTGGTCTCATTTCTCTCATCCTTCTCTTGGCAGTGCCCCATAGATTCTCTATGGGGTCAGGTCAGGCGAGTTTGCTGGCCAATCAAGCACAGTACACTGTACACTTTTCAGAGGTCCGATATTGTTCTATTCTTCAATCCTTGTCTTCTTGGTTCCATGTAATATTCTAATTTTCTGAGATTGTGGATTTGGGGTTTTCAGGAGCTTACGTCATGATCATCACAATTATAACAAATTAAGGCTTGACTTATCTCGCTTTGCATGTAATGCGTCTGTCTCATATATCAGTTTCACCTTTTAATTTGCATTACTGAAATTAATGGACTTTTGCACAATATTCTAATTTTCCGAGTTTCACCTGTAGGAAGAAAAGTAGTTTAGGGTTTCAAGGGGGCACGAATGCATCTGCAAGCCACATTTGGGAGCAGCATTGACAGAAAACCCTCAAAGACAGTGGTTCTATCTACTAGAGTCTTCTGGAACTCAGTTATTCTACTTCTTCTATAATTGACTACTGTGATATGGATGTAAGAGCGAAGGGATCTGTGTCCTCAGGAACTCATATCTTCTGTATAATTGTGTGCTTTTTGTAGTGTAATAATAAATATGCCAATTTTTGAAGGAACAAATTGATCACATTTATATCCCACCATTCTTCTCTGGAGCTCAGGGCAGCAGAACACTAGGGTGGTCATCCAGACACAGCCGTGCTTAGTGTGAGCAAGGTTCCTGCATCATGTTGCTCTGGGCTATAGCCCTCCCCTCCTGACAATCTGGCCATGATAATAATACCTTCTTCCCAGCACCCCATCAGAACTCAGTGACTGAGAACCAAACTAAAATATTCCTGATTATTCCTACTGAAATTAAGTACTCCTTCAGTGTAATAAAGTAAAGGTAACGAGTGCCGTCAAGGCGATTTTGACTCCTGGTGCCCACAGAGCCCTGTGGTTTTCTTTGGTAGAATACAAGAGGGGTTTACCATTGCCTCCTCCCACACAGTATGAGATGATGCCTTTCAGTATCTTCCTATATCACTGCTGCCCGATATAGTACCAGCAGGGATTCGAACCAGCAACCTTCTACTTGTTAGTCAAGCATTTCCCTGCTGTGGCACTTAAGGTGATTCAATGTGATAATGTATATCATATATGCCAATGTATATCATATATGCCAGGGTTTACTTACAGATCACTGCTGTACCACTGTTCTTTATGTATAAGTATGTTGCAGGAATCTGCAATAGATGGGTACAAAATGTTATGCAGACCTAAGCAAAATTCTGTTCACAAAAAGTTATATTTGAACTTCAGGTCCTTTTTTGTTTTCCTTGTAGCCATATTTCCCATCCTAAGCATAAATGTCTTTCTCTAATTACAATCATATGAGACTTATAAGACTTCCACAAAACACAAGTGTTCTCTTTTCAGTCCTATTAATATAAGCACACTCAGTGATGAATGTTTGCATTTTGCATCTTTGCTCATCTCATCATTCCCACATTGAAGATGAAACCTACTCATGCTTTTAATTTCATTCAAATAGTTAAAACATTTGTTTTAGGTTTGCTTAGAGGGTCATTGTTGATTGGACACAGTGCCATCTGGCTCCATTATAACATTGTTGGAAAGATAGGCAACACACTTCTTTGATTTCCTTGCTGAGAGTGTGGTATCATGCTCATCAGTCCACTTCTGTTACAATTTTTGTTATAGATCCCAGGGCAAAGTCTGAGGATACATGATACAGCCACCTTGTTGAAAGACGCAGAGCAACTGTCCTGATGATGGTGCTGTGCTGCAGCTGATGGTGGAGGAGTCCACAGCTTTGTTGCAGAGTACATGTTTTGCCTGCAGAAGGGCTGGCATTGCAATTAAAAGGATGGTGGGTAGCAGGACTGGGAAAGACTTTTGCTTGAGACCTTGGAAAGTCTGTGTTAAATCTGAGCAGATCATACTGAACTAGACAGACCAACAGACCACCTAATATAGACTATCTAGTACAATGCAGGTTACTAAAATTTTATAGTATTGGACTCTGCCAATTGGCTCTGGAATTGGCTCCACTCCTAACCTTAGACTTTGGACAGCAGCCTTTGTTGCCTCCAACACAATGGAAGTGCATGAGGCCATTTGCGATACAATCTTGTTCCTGGGCAAAGGCCAGCGAAGGCATTCCAAAATGGCAGCTTACGAGCCTTTAAGCCTCATTAATACTGTGGCAAAACTCTGCATAGTCTTTACAAAGCCGTGTTCTCAGCAGGTATGTCCCTCACTGAGGACAGAATGCCTTCAGGTATTTCCATGATATCTAATGAAAATAGTTTCCTTGAACTCAGTAATAGAAGCCCCATCATTGTCTGAAAAGTTAGTATATCAAGATATTGTCTTATATTATTTATGAAAAAGCAACTCATACTATCCAGTGATAATCCTAATTAATACCTAACAGACAGAATCTACAATTTAGGTCTGATTGAATAATCCGTTCATTAATTTCTTATAACATTGACTTCAGTGCCCACTACACAATATATTAAAATAATAAATGTTGAAGGTACAGATTTGTTCCACATGGTGGCGGTGTGTGTGTGCGCGAGAGAAAAGAAAACACGTAATTTCTAGGTGGATGATATTAAATGTCAATAGTAAACCAAATAGAGAATTTTCATCTGTTCACTAGAGAAACAAGTGTGTATTAAAGCCGGAAATTCAGTGGGCTGCTAACACTTCACTTAAAAAGCTATGTTATTACAATGGATAAGAATGGTTAACATTCTTTAGAGCACCTTAGTGCTGTGTTGCCAGGGAACCATAATGAGTCTTCAACCCTTTGAAACAGTTGATACGAGGTTGCTGCATTAATCCTAAATGCTAGAGATATGGGATCTATTTCATTTGGAAACATGGAAGCATCTACTGTCTAATAGGAACTTGGGAAGGTCACTTCAATAATAAATCTCTAGAAGAACAGAACATCTTCTTTAGAAATGACACCAAATTGGACCTCAAAGAGGATTTACTACCTATAAAGAAGATGCAGTCTGATAAAAAAATAGATTAGCTTGAAGTTTCCTGCCTGCCTCATAAATATTATTGGTGTGATTAATATTAATATCAGGCCACAATGGTCACAGATAATTACTAGTATGGAATATTTGGATTGATTTGGATTACCAGTTTGACGGGTTTGTAATCTAGGACATATTACATGTACTCTATTTTCTCTTCAAATTGTATAAATCTTTTGCCTTTTACAAATAGAGACTAATTTCCCCCATAACTTCTTCTCCAGCTCCTGTATATATGCAATCGGAATTCAGATAACTTGGTATGTGCAAGATTTTCTTTTTTTATGTTAGCCCTTTTTCTTGATAAAACTCTGTCAATTGCTGTGAATTAGGTGACCAGACCACCCAACCAAGGAACCTGTTTTCTTGCAAATATTTTATGTGATCTTTGCCCCTATCCGTATCTAAAATCCTCTCATGTTCTGGGTTATGTGTGTTGATTGAATTTCCAGGTGGCTTTCTGTCATGGCTGGCAATCTAAAATTCTCAGAGGCAAGATGATAATGAACAGATTCACACAGCACCAGCAGTGCACATGACCAATACTACAAGGCAGAAAACAACTCTCAGAAAACATGCAAGCTTTTCTGAAAAATTTCCAAGAAAGCTCATAAATACTGAACCAGTTCAGAGTCTTGTCAGGGAGAGTTCACCCATCACTAATTATTACTATGTTGTGGAAATAAATAAAAACTCAGCACATCATCCTTTCTCTAATAGTGTAAAGAGAAGAAATGAATTCTCCAAGCTGCAGATTTTGAAATGCCACTTCAACTCTTTGAAGTACAGAGTACTCTTGATTAGCTCTCAAACATATTTAACACTCACGGGTCTGGCTGATGTAGGCTTTTAGACTGATTAGGAAATTGGAAGATAGAGTCGGATTTTCATTCATTTTGGAGTCATGATTTGATTCTACAAACTGATATTACACTCCTTTAAAAAGAAAAACACAAGTATATGACTTTGGACATGATCATTCAAATTGCAGTGTTAAAACCACCAGTCAACTCTGACTGAAGCTATTCCAACCCCCACCCTCCAATATCTTTCACAAAAACAAGCTATCAAAGTCTTCAGAATTGCCTGGAAATTAAGGTGGTGCCAGCAACCCTACACTCATATAAAATACCTGCCAGGCACTCACTTGTTCTCCTTACCCCTACCTGCCACATGTTTTTGGGTTTTTTAAAAACATTTATATCCCTCTATTCCTCCAAGGAGCTCAGAGTGGTGCACTACATACTTGAGTTTCTCCTCACAACAACCCTGTGAAGTAGGTGAGGCTGAGAGAGAAGTGACTGGCTGGCTGAATGGGGATTTGAACTCGGGTCTCCCCGGTCCTAGTCCAGCACTCTAACCACTACACCACTCTAGCTCTCCTTATGACCACCCAATACATCAATGGGAGGGATGTAAGCAAAGAAGACAAAAAGAATACACCCTAACACACTGCTAAGGGGTAGGCCTTATGGCTCAAAAGAATGAGGACCAAGTGTCTCAGCAAAAGGAAGAGGACTCAGGGAAGAGTATCCCTTTGATCTCCCTTGACATCAACCACTCCTGACACTGTCAAGCAACAAAAGCTTCAAACTTCCACTGCATGCTCTTTAATTCTCCCCACTACCACAACTTTCACATTTGTCCTGCCCAGGCTTCTGCCTTCTGTCAGATAAGCCTGACATCACCTTGGTGCTTTGGTCTGGTTTGCCCCAGGGTCCAAAAGCCCAATCAATAACCTGAGTTGCTTTTCTGTTCTCTCGCCTTATTTTCCGTCTCTCGTCACACTACCATTAATTTCAGATGGATTTATTCTCTCAGATTTCCATTTATGTATTAAAAAATCAGAGGTTCTATAGACAGAATGACTGCATTCAGATGCATAGATATCTGTATGTGCAGACAGAGGGGGAAATTCTCTGGAATTTTTTACTATAAGGCAGAAATACAGGCTAACCACCTTACAACCTCAACCAGATATAGCCCCAATTAAAAGAGGGAACTAAGGCCATTGTGCCTCCTCCTGTATTTTCCTGCCATGGTCATGTCGTTTGGGAGTTCTGCTCACCACAAGAGAAGAGAGACACAGAAGGCAGGATCATAGAAAAGGGTTACATTCACTCACAGCCTGGGGGTAGAGTGGTGTCACTTTTGGCATCTCTATGGTGAAAATCCTACCCTATTTACCAGAACCCAAGACTAAGTTTCCTCCGGAGTTCTTTCATGTTAGAAATTGGGGTGGGGGGTTGTCTTAAGTTCTGGGTTCTTCTCTTCCTTTCAGGTAAATAGAAGTGTAACTTGTCTTTAACCTGTATTTTTTAAGGGGGCTATCTTAAATTCAGAGTTGTCTTCTGTTTGGGTAGATATGGCATGTACTTTGCACTGAGGGTAGAAAACCAGGCTGGAAGTAAGACTGCACTCAGATTGTACCAACTTGAATGGCCAGGAGAAGCAGCAGCTGCTTCTCTACCACTTTAAGAAATGTAAAGGACTGTGCCCTTCAACCAGGTTGCAAAGTGGCAACCCTAATCTGGATTTATCTCAAATAATTTGCTCTGGAATAATCTTTGTGCTGTGTACCTATCCTTTTCATGCAGTAAACCATCATCTGAACCCCAGAGGTGATCTTTGATCCTCTGATGGGCCACTATGCGAAATAGGATGCTGGACTAGATGGGCCATGGGCCTGATTCAGCAGGGCTGTTCTTCTGTTTGATGGGTTGGAGGATTCCACCTCTCAATAGGGAATTTGATTCAATAGGCTTGTGTAACAACAGACTGGCATTTTCTCAGACTCATGATCTTTCAAATTAACATACCAACAAAACACAGACCAAAAACCAATTGACAGCTAAATGGAACATCCATGTACTCAA
This sequence comes from Hemicordylus capensis, assembly GCF_027244095.1. Taxonomy (NCBI): domain Eukaryota; kingdom Metazoa; phylum Chordata; class Lepidosauria; order Squamata; family Cordylidae; genus Hemicordylus; species Hemicordylus capensis. The sequence continues at coordinate 256,120,557 of NC_069657.1, forward strand.
GCAGTATATCTCTGCGTGCCAGCTGCTAAGGACAAATAGAGGAAGGCCATAATCCTCCTGCCCTGCTTGGAAGCATTCAAAGGTATCTGGCTGGCCACACAATGCTGAACTAGATAGACCTTGGTCTGGCCCAGCAAAGCAATTCTTACAGGCAAGCCTATGCCAGAAATCAATGATTCTCACCATACATTTGCATCCAATCATCCACTGACGGACTGTTTCCAATTCAGGCTTCATATAATAACATGTGCTGAAAGATCAATATCAAAATATGTCCCCAAAATCTGAATTTACAAACTTTGTTGTGACAAGATTTTATTTATTTGCTTTTATTATATTTCTATCCTGCTTTGCAGCTAGCTGGCTCCCAAAGAAACTTACAGCTAAGTAAAGCAGCAGCCTTAATCATGAATGTTACTACTTACTTCAGGAAAAACAGGGCCAAGCCTTGGGAAGGGAATCTCAAAAAAAGTGAATTATCTCCTGACACAACCTTAGACCATATGGATCTCACAGATGCTTGATATTTATTAGCTAGTCAGTACATCTTACAGTTTCTGCACGCAATGTTTTTCCATGGCTTGCTGCCAATTTGTAGCCTGTATATATCTACACAAGCATCTGCTGAGTGTCTCTGAGTCTTTATAGACATAAACGATCATTTAAACAACATTAATAATACATTTCCTTATCCACCCTTGTCACTTGTTCTTCTGGGCAAGGACAAAATGCCTGGACTTGACTAAAGTCAATGTAGGAGTTTGAGGCAAGAGTTTGGCCAAAACTCTCAGGGGTCCTGAGGGCAGATAAAACATTAGATTACCCCTACCTGTGTGAGTGAGTGTTTCCAGACTAGATTTGTCAGCTCTTATATATTTATTTATTATTATTTATTTTATTTGTTCGAGTTCTAGACTGCCCTTACAGAATAGCTCAGGGCAGTTGAGACATGTCCCTTACTTGAAAGTGATGTGGATCATTCTAGAGCATCACAGTCAAAAGAACAAAACTGAAGCTCTTATTTACAATGCAGAATGAATGTCACTTACTTCAGGCCACTAGAACACCAGCGCATCTCTTATTTTTGAAAAGTGAACTAGCAATCATACTGGAAAGTAGGGGTGTGCACAAATCGGATTTTGTTATTCATTTCTAGCTCAAAATGAAACACAAAATCCTTGAGTCAATTTGTCGAAACAGTGGTCATTACTGGCTGTTTCGACAAATCACCTTGAAAAGATTTGAGTGATTAGGCCATAAAGAACAACTGAGAACCCCAAACACCCCATTGTTCCGCACAAAATAAATAGGCAAGTGGGCAATTTTTAAAAAAAATTAGCCTCCCCCCCCCCAAATCCCATAGGATCCTATGTGGGTTTGCGGAAAAGGTTAAAAAAAATTAAAAATCACTCGCTTGTCCATTTCTTTTGTGGGTTAGGTGGCAGATAACACTCACCATGCTGTACCACACTTTGGTGTTCCAAGGAGCTACCCATGGGGAACAATGGGGTGTTTTGAGTTCCCCATTGTTCCCTATGGCTGGAACAAGCAAATGCACAATTTTGCAACTCTGCCTTGAAAAACACTGCAGAAACACATAGTAAAGGGAATTTCTGTCCCTCCCACCACAGGACACACATTTCAAATATAGTCCAAAACTGGCCAAAAATAAACATTTAAAAAGCACTGATCCAGAATCCATTGCTAGCCACAGTGTCTGTGTTGCAGTAACATCATGGGCACAAGTTGCTCAGCTCTCTCACATACAATTATGACTCTGTCCTTACTTCCTAGCATTGCAGCAACTGCCACAGAAACACTCTTAGCAGCAAGCATAGCCATAAGCTGAACTGGAGCAACGTCTTCAGCCACAATTTGACTGAGTGGGTAAACCTTGTAGTTCAGAATGCAGATGGCAGAGCAGTGAGTGAAGCAAAATGGAGCTCATCTCACAGCAGTCACCATTCCCGCCTGCCTGCCTGTGTCTGGATAACAACATGGCCTCAGCTTGGTGCTGGGCCCCAGCTGACAGCCTATCACATGGGTCAGGGCACCAGTCCATCATCTCATCATCTGGCCATGGTGGTGGCATGCATGCATGCATGTCTGTGTATGTCAGCAGCACTAACAGGCAGACTGTGACACATCGGGGCTTGGGGCTGGCCAGAGTGTGACAAACTGCCAATGATGTTGCAGTGGGTGGGTGGGGGTGGGGCATGGGTCACTTGCCCTCCATGGCCAGCTCTGGATTAGGGATGTACAGACAGGTTCGACGTCGAACGTGTTCAAGGTCAAACCTGTATGGTTCGACCATTCAGGTTCAAACTGAACCATCCCCTGTTTGGTCCGACCCCGGACTGTTCGGGGGCTTTGCAGATTTTTATATATATATATATATATATATAAATTTTTTACTTACCCCATTCGGGGGAGTTGTTGGAGGCCGGGGCTTTCCCCCTCCAGCGTGGCAGCCATTTTGAAGGCTGCTGCACCTGTGCAATTTGCCTCTACGTGGCCTGGGTCATGCAGAGGCCACTTGGGCAGGTGCAGCAGCCTCCAAAATGGCCACTGCACCAGAGAGGGAAGGCCCGAACAGGACGAAGAGATGGCCGAATGGCCGGTGGCGGCATAAAGCGAGGCCAGTGGGGGGAGGGGGGACCTCCATCGATCCCCCCAGCCACCTCCAACAACTCCCCCAAAGGGGGTAAGTTAAAAAATAACTTTTTTCATGTTTTAAAAAATGTTTGCACCCCCCCAAGACCAAATCAAGCAGGGGGGGGTTCAAGGGGGTACTGGACCAAACTGGCCTGGTCCAGTTTGGGTCCAGTCTGGACTCGAACTGAACTGGACCAGCCGGTTCTGTGCACACCCCTACTCTGGATAGCCCAGCAGTGGGGGGGGGGCTAGCCTTCAGAAGGACTAGCTGCTCCACCAAGACAGCATCCATGTGTGCATGATGGGGTGTCACCACATCCCCCACCATGGATAACACCCTCTTGCTCTTGACGCTGGTTGGCAGGCACCAGTAACTGCTGTGTAACTGCTGCATCCAGCTGGACTTGGTGATGTGTTGCCCAAAACTGGATCAGCTCCAACTCCTGACCCACCACCGGCTGCTGCAAGTACTTCAGTACACCCTGGTCAGCACTGCTGCAGAGCTTGGTGGGCTTCTCCCGTACCCCTGGCAAGGCACCAAGGAAGCCCTCTGTGAACCATCAGGTGGAACACTGAGGTAGAACTACCAGCCACCTTGGTCCTGCCAGGGACACCATGCTGCTGGACCAGGAAGCGGTGGTGAAGCTGCTGCTAGGGGTAGACTGCGCACTAGCTGTAGGCTCTCCAGCACCCTACTCCTGGTTGTGCCCCAGCCAGCTCTCCTCATCTGGCCTAACCTCTGCAACCAGGAGGCCCCTCCACCCCATTAGGGGTGATGGCTTCTGTCACATAGACAGGACAAAATATGCTCTGCTGATGCACCCAAGGGTGTCCAGAGCCAATCCACCACTCTAGTCCTCAGCTGACCTGCCAAGGCGAATGCTACCTCAGTGGTCCACGTGGTGTGTTTTGGGGTTTTGTGACTATTTAGCAAAGCACCAAGGAAGCTACCACTCCAGTTACAGAGTGCAGAGTTTAGTTGTTGCAGCTATTTAAGTAACACGCATGGAGATCACTGTAGAGTCTAAACTAGCTTGATTTATTGGTGAAGTATATGTGCAGCAGGGAAACAACTTGATTAGCAAACAAGAGGTTGCCAGTTTGAATCCCCCGCCGGTGTGTTTCTCAGAACACCTATATCAGGCAGCAGTGATATAGGAAGATGCTGAAAGGCATCATCTCATACTGCGTGGGAGATGGCAATGGCAAACCCCTCCTGTATTCTACCAAAGACAACACAGGGCTCTGTGGTCACCAGGATTTCACACAGACCCAAACGGCACACTTTACCTTTACTTTACAGGTGAAACTCGGAAAATTAGAATATCGTGCAAAAGTCCATTAATTTCAGTAATGCAAATTAAAAGATGAAACTGATATATGAGACAGACGCATTACATGCAAAGCGAGATAAGTCAAGCCTTAATTTGTTATAATTGTGATGATCATGGTGTACAGCTCCTGAAAACCCCAAATCCACAATCTCAGAAAATTAGAATATTACATGGAACCAAGAAGACAAGGATTGTAGAATAGAACAATATCGGACCTCTGAAAAGTATACAGTGTACTGTGCTCTTGGGGCATTGCCGAGAGAAGGATGAGAGACATGAGACCAAACAATGCAGAAGAGCTAAAGGCCGCTAATGAAGCATCCTGGTCTTCCATAATACCTCATCAGTGCCACAGGCTGATAGCATCCATGCCACACCACAATGAGGCAGTAATTGCTGCAAAAGGGGCCCAAACCAAGTACTGAATACATATGCATGCTTATACTTTTCAGAGGTCCGATATTGTTCTATTCTACAGTCCTTGTCTTCTTGGTTCCATGTAATATTCTAATTTTCTGAGATTGTGGATTTGGGGTTTTCATGAGCTGTATGCCATGATCATCACAATTATAACAAATTAAGGCTTGACTTATCTCGCTTTGCATGTAATGCGTCTGTCTCATATATCAGTTTCACCTTTTAATCTGCATTACTGAAATTAATGGACTTTTGCACGATATTCTAATTTTCCGAGTTTCACCTGTACATTTGAGATAGGAAAGACCTATCCTATCTATCAGCTATATAATGAAGAGAGGGAGGGAGGGAGGGAGGGAGAGGTTTCCATCTTCTTTCTAGGAGCAAAGGAAGAGGACTGACTCACTACAGGAAGTACTGAGGAGTCAAGGCAGGGGTCATAGACAAACAGGGACAGGTAAGGAGACCCTCACTAGCTACCTCTAATCCCAATGTCCCTAGTGGTCATTAGGATAGTTGGTGCAAAAGATTGATGCACTGGAACACCATCTCCAACAGTCCAGAGCTCACCCATAATCTTCTCAAGGAGAAGAGCGGTGGGTAAAGCCTGGCTCAGCATAGCTGTCTGGGCACACAAACTGTTCGTAGCAACAAAGAATGGCTTGAATGCCAAGACAACCTAGGAAAGGAGTGCCAAATCCTGGTAGGATAGGTCGATCAGTTAGAAAGTACACAAATTAGCCCACTTGAACCTCAGATGTTCATGCGTCCACCATCTTGGATGGGGGTAGATGACATCATCAAAAACTATGCCATTGAGGTGTCCCTATGTGTCCCTACAGCTGCAGCAAATTTGGTTCGAATTGGTTAAGCGGTCCACAAGTTAGCCCTCTTTGGCCTCAAAAGTTTATGTGTCTGCCATCTTAAATCGGCTTCGACAACATCATCACAAGCTTTGCCATCAAGGTGTCTGTGTGCGTCACTCACTGCAAACATACCCAATTTGGTTCAAATAGGTTAGGCAGTCCACAAATTAGCGCACTTGTGCCTCAGATGTTCATGTGGCCACCATCTTAAATTAAAGTGAATGACGTCACACACACCACACCATTAGGACATGCCTATGTGTCACTACAGCTGTAGTAAATTTGGTTCAAATTGGTTAAGTGGTTCACAGGTTAGCACACTTGAGCCTAAAAGTTAGTCCATCCGCCATCTTGGATCAGCGTGGATGACATCATCACAAACAATGCCATTGAGGTTTTCTTATACGTCACTCACTGCAACTGTACCTAATTTGGTTTAAATTGGTTAGACAGTCCACAAATTAGACCACTTGCTCCTCAGATGTTCACGTGGCTGCCATCTTGAATATGATGATGATGATGATGATGATGATGATGATGATGATGCATATTTTAAAGAAAAAACAGTGCAATTCTGGGGGAAATTATGGGACAATCCAATAGATTATAATAAAAAAGCAGACTGGATGAAAGAGGTCAAAAATGTAACCAACAAATGCAAGATCTAATAATAACCAGAATTAATAACTGAAAAAGCAAAGAAAATTAAAAATTGGACTGCTCCAGGCGACGATGAACTGCAGGTTAACTTCCAGTCAAGGCCACTCTGCACTTGGAGTGAACTGCCTCAGTCTCCCCTCCTTTTGTGAAGCCAGCGTGGTGTAGTGGTTAGAGTGCTGGACTAGGACTGGGGAGACCCGAGTTCAAATCCCCATTCAGCCATGAAACTAGCTGGGTGACTCTGGGCCAGTCACTTTTCTCTCAGCCTAACCTACTTCACAGGGTTGTTGTGAAAGAGAAACTCAAGTATGTAGTACACCGCTCTGGGCTCCTTGGAGGAAGAGCGGGATATAAATGTAACAACAACAACAACAACAACAACACCAGAATTAATAAGGGAAAGAGCAAAGAAAATTAAAAATTGGACTGCTCCAGGTGATGATGAACTGCATGGCTTTTGGCTTAAACACCTAACAAGCCTTCATAAACAACTATCAAAACAGTTCAATCACATTTTGCAAGGAGGTGATATTGAACAATGGCTAACAACTGGGAAAACTCATCTCATCATGAAAGACCCAGCAAAAGCTGCAGTTCCAAGTAATTATAGACCGATAACCTGTCTGCCAACCATGTTCAAATTATTAACTGGAATAATAGCAGATGAAGTGATGCAACACTTATTAACTAACAAACAGCTTCCAGTTGAACAGAAAGGAAATTGCCCAAACACCAGAGGCACAAAAGACCAGCTGCTGATTGACAAAGTGATTTTAGAAAATTGCAAGAGAAGAAAAACCAATCGAAGTGTTGCATGGTTTGACTACAAGAAAGCTTTCGATTCATTGCCTCACACATGGATACTAAAATGTTTAGAAACAACTGGTGTCAGCAAAAACATTCAGATATTTATTAAAAAAGCAATGAGCATGTGGAGTACACAGTTAACAATCAATGGCGAGACACTTGGACAGGTTAGCATTAGAAGAGGCATTTTCCAAGGGGAATCACTATCCCCTCTGTTGTTTGTAATCGCCATGACCCCACTTCCACAAATACTAAACAAAACAGGCCTCGGATACCAAACATCTAAAACATCAAGTCAAATCAACCATCTGCTGTTCATAGACGATCTGAAGTTGTATGGAAAGTCCCAGTCAGAAATTGAATCACTGCTAAACACTGTCTGTATATTCAGTAGCGATATAGCAATGGAGTTTGGACTAGACAAGTGTGCTGCATTAATAATGAACAGAGGGAAAATAAGAAAAACAGAAGGAATAGAACTGCCCAATGGAAGCAAGATCAAGAACCTGGAAGAGAAAGAACCTTACAAATACTTGGGCATACTCCAGGCTGATAACATTGCACACACTGAAGTGAAAAGAAAAATTGGAAGTGAATACATCAGGAGAGTTAGAAAAATCCTAAAATTCAAACTCAATGGCGGGAACACCATACAAGGCTAAGCCATAAACACCGGGGCTATACCTGTTATCAGATATACTGCAGGAATAATAGACTGGACCCAGGCAGAGCTAGAGATGCTAGAGCGTAAGAACAGGAAAATCATGACCATCAATCATGCTCTTGCTCTGCACCCCTGCAGTGATGTCGATAGGCTATATCTCCCTCGCAGCTCAGGTGGAAGAGGAATGCTGCAAGTCCATCAAACAGTCGAGGAGGAGAAAAGAGGCCTTGAAGAATATATCAAGGACAGTGAAAAAGATGCACTTCAAATGGTCAATAATGCGAAACTATTCAACACCCATGAAACAAAGCAGGCCTACAAGAAAGAACAAGTCAAGAACCGAGCAGAAAAATGGAGAAATAAGCCACTGCATGGTCAATATTTGCACAATATAAGTGGAAAATCAGACATCACCAAGACCTGGCAATGGCTTAAGAATGGCAACTTGAAGAAAGAAACAGAGGGTTTAATACTGGCTGCACAAGAACAGGCACTAAGAACAAATGCAATAAGAGCAAAAGTCGAAAAGTCAACAACAAACAGCAAGTGCCGCCTTTGTAAAGAAGCAGATGAAACCGTGGACCACCTAATCAGCTGTTGTAAAAAGATCGCACAGACTGACTACAAACAAAGGCATGACAAAGTAGCAGGGATGATTCACTGGAACATCTGCAAAAAATACAAGCTACCTGTAGCCAAGAATTGGTGGGACCATAAAATTGAAAAAGTTGAAGAAAATGAAGATGTAAAAATATTATGGGACTTCTGACTACAAACAGACAAACATCTGCCACACAATACACCAGATATAACTGTAGTTGAGAAGAAAGAAAAACCAGTCAAAATAATCGACATAGCAATACCAGGGGATAGCAGAATAGAAGAAAAAGAAATAGAAAAAATCACCATACACAAAGATCTACAAATTGAAATTGAAAGGCTGTGGCAGAAAAAGACCAAAATAATCCCAGTGGTCATTGGCTCCCTGGGTGCAGTTCCAAAAACCTTGAAGAGCACCTCAACACCATAGGGGCCACAGAGATCACCATCAGCCAATTACAAAAAGCAGCTTTACTGAGAACAGCCTATATTCTGCGACAATATCTTTAACAACAGCAACAACATTGACAATAAAATTCTGGCATCCCAGGTCCTTGGGAAGGACTCGATGTCTGGATAAAACAAACCAGTCAATAACACCTGTCTGACTGTGTAAAATAATAATAATAATAATAATAATAATAATTATTATTATTATTATTATTATTATTATTATTATTATACTGCCCAAAACTTACATCTCTGGGCCGTTTACAGCAAGATAAAAGAGTAAAACTTTAATTAAAAACAAAAATTAAAAGCCAGAAATTTAAAACACAATATAACATTTTAAAACAATATTCTAAAAACATTAAAACAATCAAAACAATATCAGTTAAAAGCCTGGGTGAAGAGATGCATCTTTAAAGACTTTTTAAAAGTTGTCAGAGATGGGGAGGCTCTTATTTCACCAGGGAGTGTATTCCAAAGCCTCAGGGCACCAACAGAGAAGGTCCGTCCCTGAGTAGCCACCAGATGAGCCCGTGGCAAATGCAGATGGACCTCTCCTGATGATCTCAACAGGCAGTGGGGTTCATGATGAAGAAGACGTTCTCTTAAATACCCAGGGCCCAAGCTGTTTAGGGATTTATAGGTTATGACCAACACCTTGTATTTTGCCCGGAAACATATCGGCAGCCAGTGTTACTCGTTCAACACGGCAGTAATATGGTCTCTCCTAGATGACACAGAGACCAGCCTGGCTGCCACATTCTGGACCAACTGTAGTTTCCGGACTACGTACAAGGGCAGCCCCACATAGAGCGCATTGCAGTAATCCAGTCTGGAGGATACCAGCAGATGTACTACTGTTTTGAGGTTGTCTATCTCAATATGCCAGCTGCATCCACAGAAATGGACGCAGCTGGCATATCAGCCAAAGCTGATAGAAGACACTTCTGGCCACTGCCTCAAACTGGGACACCGAAGAGAGACTTGGATCCAGAAGCACCCCTAGACTGCATACTTGTTTCTTATTGGGAAGTGTGACCCCATCCAGAACAGTCAGATCAAAATCGTCTCTTGAGTTCTGACCCCGCACAATGAGTACCTCCATCTTATCTGGATTCAGTCTCAGTTTGTTATCCTTCATCCAGCCCATTACCACCTCCAGGCAGGCATTTAGGGAGGTTATGCCCTCTCCTGATGATGCCGACATGGAGAAATAGATTTGGGTGTCATCAGCATACTGGTAACACCCAGCTCCAAATCTCCTGATGATCTCTCCCAGTGGTTTCATGTAGATTTTAAACAACATCAGAGACAATACGGAGCCCTGAGGGACACCATACCGAAGTTCAGATTTTGAGAAACAACAGTCTCCAAGAAACACCATCAGGAACCTGCCTGAGAGGTAGGAGCGGAACCACTGCAAAGCCGTGCCTCCCACCCCCAACCCCCTCAGACGCTCCAGAAGGATACTATGGTCAATAGTATCGAAAGCTGCTGAGAGGTCCAAAAGGACCAACAGAGTCACACTTCCTCTGTCCATTCCCAATTGGAGATCATCCATCAGGCCGACCAAGGCAGTCTCCACACCATAGCCAGCCTGGAAGCCAGTTTGAAATTGGTCTAGATAATCAGTTTCCTCCAAGACCATCTGGAGCTGGGAGGCCACCACCCTCTCAGTCACCTTGCTCAGCCACGGAAGGTTGGAGACAGGCCTCTAGTTACTCAGCTCTGAGGGATCCAAGGTAGGCTTCTTCAGAAGTGGTCTAATAATTGCCTCCTTAAGATTAGGAGGCATCCTACCTTCCCTCAGAGATGCATTTATGATCTCTACCAGGTCTTCTACAACAACCCCCCTGCCTGATAGTATAAGGCATGTCGGGCAAGGGTCAAGAGGACAGGTGGTGTGCCGTTCCAATCAGTTTGTCCACATCCTCAGGAGTCACAAACTGGAACTGATCCAACCTAACCACGTAAGAGTCGCTGGATACCTCCACAGCAGATACTGAAGTAAGTGTGGAGACAAAATCCAAGTCGGACCAAATACAAGAGATTCTTTCCACTAAAAATTCATTAAACACATCATAGCGGGTAATCGATGGTTTCAGATTCTGATTCAAGGGAGGAGCGGCACATACTAGTCCTCTCACAACCATGAACAACTCCGCTGGACGTGAACTTGCGGATGCAATACGGGTAGAAAAGAATCGCTTCCTTGCCGCACATATCACCAGAGCAGGTCTTCAAATGAGTTCTATGTTGCAATCTGATGGATTCAGGTGAGTTTCTCCACCTGCGCTCTAGTTGTCTACCTCGCTGCTTCAGCCCCTGTAGTTCTTTCGTATACCAAGGGGCCAGTTTTGAAGCGGGTCAGAGAGGATGCTTAGGAGCGATCATGTCTTCTGCCCCGGTGAGTTTGCTGTTCCAGTTATCCACTAGGACATCAACAGGATCACCGGCAGAGCCAACACTGATTCCCTCCAAGGCTTCTTGAAATCCTATGGGATCCAATAACCTTCTCGGGCGGACCATCCTAATAGGTCCCTCACCCCTGCGAAGGTGGGGTGTGACTGTGAGTCCAACCTTAACCAGATGGTGGTCCATCCATGACAATGGGGAAATCACAGGAGTCCCCACCCACGGAACACCACCCTGATCAGAGTGAAAGACCAAATCATGCGTGTGACCTGCAATGTGCATCGGTCTCAAGACCACCTGAGATAGGCCCATAGTCGTCATGGCCGCTATGAACCCCTGAGCTGCCCCAGACAAATTGGTCCCGAAATGAACATTGAAATCGCCCAGCACCACAAGCCTAGGCGACTCCAATACCAAACCCGAATTGGAGTGGATGACATCATTCATTCTTTCATTCATTCATTCATCTGATTTCTATACCGGCCTTCCAAAAATGGCTCAGGGAGGTTTGCACGGAGAAATAACAAACAAATAAGATGGAACCTTGTCCCTGAAGGGCTCACAATCTAAAAAGCAACACAAGATAGACACCAGGAACAGTCACTGGAGGTACTGTGCTCGGGTGAATAGGGCCAGTTACTTTCCCCCTGCTAAATAAAGAGAATCACCACATTAAAATGTGCCTCTTTGCCAAGTTAGCAGGGGGATGCCATTTGGATGCCATTTGGAAATCCCTATGTGTTTCAACAGCTGTAGCAAATTTGGTTCAAAGCGGTTAGGCGGTTCACAAGTTAGCCCACTGTGCCTAAAGGTTTACATGTCCGCCATCTTGGATTGGGGTGGATGACATCATCACAGACTATGCCGTTGAGGCGTTCCTATGTGTCCCTACAACTCTACTCAATCTGGTTCATATTGGTCCAGGCGTTGCGAAGTTGATGGGGGGCGGGAACACACGGATGGACAAACACACGGACGGACACACAGACACAGAATGCCGGGTGATCTCATAAGCCTACTGGAAAGTAGGCTAAAAAGGTTCTAAACTAGATCCTTCAAATTATAGACCTATAAGTCTCCTGTCAATAACTGGCAATCTGTTGGAGATTCAGCTCCACATGGCATCAACCTTTTACACTAGTAACTCTAATGACAACTAGGACATTGGGAGTAGAGATAGTCAGTTAGGGTCTCCTACTCTTTCCTGATTATCTCTGCCGCTATGACCCCTCAGTTGATTGAATGTACTCAGAAACTTCCTGGGAGTGACTTCCTCCTTCTCCACAGAATGCTTCTAGCTTGCTCGCTCAGCACCATGTTTCTATAGGTCTCTCACTGACCAACATGGAGCCAGAACCTAGACATAGGTTCATTTCATCGTAAGTCATTTCCTCTAACACAAAATCTATGCTATACATCTTAATTAAAAATTAGTTGAGGGGTGAAGTGAATAACATCTTTAGTACTGAACAAACTGCATTCTGAAGGGGCTACTCCACTTTAGATCATGCTACTGAAAGTTTCTGGAATGTAGGGGGTTGCCCTCAACCAATATTAGCATCCTGGTGTCTACCTTATTTTCCTGTTTAAATTATGAGCCCTTTGGGGACAGGAAACCATCTTAATTTAAAAAAAAAATTCTGTTTAAACCGCTTTGAGAACTTTTGTTGAAAAGTGGTATATAAGTAGCAGCAGCAGCAGCAGCACACTTGAACTTGCTTGTGTGAGTTGGGGGCTCAAGTACTTTTATTTCAGGCATCCAGCCTGCCTGGAACTGCTGGTGGTAGCAGAGAAAACCCTTCTTGGAGGAATCTGGGGGTGTAAAGGCTTGGAAAGTAACATTTCTCACATGGGTGTTGCTGGTGTTTCAGTTGTGTTTATTTTTTAGATTGTGAGCTTCCTCCCTGCTGTGGAGGAAGGGTTCCACATGACATGGGTTCCACAGCAGGGTTCCACATGACATGTCATATAGGACTGTCACAGTGATATTCCCTGTGAAAATCAGCAATGCCTTTCCCTACCGTCATGATCTTACTGCATGATACTCAGAATTAAGCCCCATTCAGCACCTGCTCCTTTATTTCATTTCTGCCTCCTCAGTCCTCACTCCTTTCTTTCCAAGTGGCTTCTGCAACTTGGGCTGATTCAGGGGCACACAAGTGAACAGGAAACAACTGAGACAAGTGGCAGAAGCGGAGAACAGAAGCCTATTTAAGGATTTCCTTTAAGGGACGGTAGTCCTGGCAAGCCTCCAGAGTGCCGTGCCTGGATACTCTGGCTCTCCCCTTGCATTTTAACTCCCAAATTGCACCACAAAGAGGGTGTGGAAAAAGACAAGAGGGCATCCTTGGAATTACTGGAAAGTGCTGGGTTGCCCTGCCCTCAGTGTCATCTGGATCCCCTGAAAACACTGAATGGATGAAATGTGTGCCTCCGGGACAAAATGACTGGAGCAGAAGCAGCCACGGAGCCCAGAACAGTTTCCATAGTAGCCTACAGGATCCCACCCCTTTTGATTCCATCCCCTTTTCAATTCTGCCATCTCTCTGTGCACTCGCAGAATGCTATGCAGGGTGGGAAAGTCCTCAATTCCTCTCTTATTCAGAGCCACCGCGGGATGGGTGCTGGACCCTATCAGAATGTCTTCCCTTACCTAACTGCTTGACTCTCTTGCAACTTCAGAGAGCCAACTATCAGGATGAGGATGTCCATTTCCTCGCTGTCATCTGTGCTTGCTGCAAGGCTGCATATAAGAGCGGCCAGGAGACTCTGGATCTCCCCTACACCAAAGGACAATTGATAAAGGCAATCGTGGTGAGTAGGAAAGAGGACCAGAAATCGAGTGAAAAGATGGAAGTTAAATAAGGGGTGGGACTGGGAGGTCAACACATTTGTGTAATCAATGTAGATTCCGCCTTTTAATACAAAACTGCTCCCAGGGCAGCTCACAAGCTTATCTTGAGAAGGTTTTGTACAAGTAAGTCTTGCGGATTTGCTAGAGAGTAGGACAATGCAGCCATTTGGAACAGGACCACTAAGTCCACTTAAATACAGCCACAAGACTGCGGAGGACTTATAATTCCCACTCAAGGGAGTTAAGTGGTCGATCAAGATATAGACAAGTGCTTTGGAAGGAAGGTTGGAAGGTTGGGTGAGGTTGGCAGGAAAGTTCAAGAGTGGGCTGAAATAGCCCCTACCAGGAACCACCATGAATTGATGCTTCTCTGCTCTGTTTTGACCCTTGGTCTTTCTCAGGTGGTGATGGAGAAATCCCCTGTGCAGTCTGGGCCTACCATTCTCCTGCTTTATGCCATGGCTGCCGTCTCCTGCCTCAGGTATCTTTTCTGGGAGAAGGGGGATCTCTCTTCACAAAAAGCCAAGATGACTGGCAAAAAGGGGTGCAGTGAAAGGGGCGAGTGAGGGGAGAAAACCTTCAGACTTGCACAAAAGACACCAGAGCAGTTAAAATAAAGGGGAGAGACATGGGCAGAAAAGGAAACACAAATTGTCTATTAAAAAGAAGGGGTCTTCCCTTTGGCCCACAACACTATCAGTACAAGTGGCTGGAAAAAGAACGGGGATGTATTGGCTCTGTGATGGGCCCCAGAGGAGTTTTGATTCCTCTGGAAGCTGCTGAAAATCAAGGATTTTTTAATGCTGGACATATAGTAATTTGGGCTAAGCCAGAATGCGCAGCCATAATTTGGGAGGGAACAGAGTCGTGTCTGAACTGGCCCGATAGCCTGCAACAACTTTGGGGTAAATCCAGCTGATATGTGGACTCACGCTCTCTATTCTGGAGGAGATTCGAACTAAAAGCCATGTGTGTAAAAGCTCCAGGTAGGACTTGTGGGGGAGCAAGGTGAGGTAGCAATTTGCACCTCACCTCAGGCTCCCAAATGCCTTGGGCTGCACCTGAGGATGACAGCCTCTCCCCCACCCTGCATAACTTAACTTTCCCCACTACCCTGCCAGCAAAATCAAGCCTCCAACTGACCCAGAGCTAGAGTCTGCGATCCTGCGCTTCGCTGTTCGCGGGGTCATAACAGTGCAAGCAGGAAATGTCCACAAACAGGTACATTCTTATTGAATTCATCAATGTTCTGGCAAACACACCTCCTGGAGCCATGATTGTTAAATCCCTGAGATACCTTCTATCTTCAGGGGTGCAGTGGGCAAACAAAGCAGAGGAGGTGATTCACAGGTGCTCACACAGTCTCTTTCCATCTCCTTCATTGCATGGCCCATGGGCCGCTGGTGGCCTCGACTTTCCTGTCCTCACCCCCGGCCGACGAGGCGCATGCTCCCCCATGCCTTCTGCTGTGCCTTCTGAGTAGCAGTGAGAGACGGGAAAGACAGGAAGGTGCCTGGAGAGCCCCCTCTGTGCGCGCACACACGCACACACATGCACCACTGGGTCACATGCTGCTAGGGGTGGGGGGCACTGGACCAATCACAGGCCTGCGGCAGAAGGCAGAAGGAGTGGCAGCAGGATGGGCGAGTGCCGGCAGCCTCTGCCGCATAACCCGTGAAGGTCACTGGTCTCTTTTGTCATCCATGGAATGGCTTTGATGGAAGGCTCTCGCCTTGACTGTGCTGAGCTCCTATTTGTTGAGATGCTGGAGGGCGGGGCCTGGGGGGAGTGCCGCAATTAAACACTGGCTCTCTTTTTTCTTTCAGGTTCTGCACAAACTAGCAGCAGACAATCTGGAGGTGATGTTGAAGGGCTTTTTGTTGGAGGCCCCAACCACACAACATCTCTTGTACCTCCTGGAGGTAAGAACATTGAAGAGGTGGTGAGGTGGGAAAGAGAGCCCGGCAGGGAGAGATGGACACCTGGGCCACATGTAGTCAGCGGGAATGCCCGCCATGCACCACTGTGGCTCTTCTGTGATTGGCAGCCCAACGGAAAAGGCAGGAACATCATGCGCAATCTCATACAACCTGCTGTTGAACAGCATCACATATGCTCTACACATCTCTGAATAAAAGCTTGATCAGGAACAGTATCCCCAAATCAAAGAGACGCAGGAGAGGAACAACTGAGCAGACTCACCTGTTCCATCCTAGAGATCTCTGGGAAGCCACTCACTGCCTCCCCTGGACACAAAGGGCTAGACTATACATGCACAGACTCAAGAGGTAAAGCTTCTCCTTGAAAGCACCACTTCAGGGAGCAGGTGGCTGAGCAGATACTTAAATGCTCCCTGTGGCAAATCAGTACTGCCCTTGACCCTGACTCCCCCAAAAAGGATTCTCAACTTGACTCTTAGCCAATATAAGGGCATAGGGGAAGAACTGCCTGCCACCAGCTCTGTGAAGAAATTTTGCTATAAGTGTACAGGAGTGGCTGGAGGAATAGTTTCAAATCCAGGCAAAGGGGCATGAGAAAGCTAGATAGGTCCCTCACAGGTGCATCACACAGGCTGCTGACACCTCAGTATGAGCAGTTGACAGATTCCCACAGAAAAAAAGAGGGCAGAGGAGGAGAGGTGAGAATGGGAGGAAATCCGACTCCTTCCTTCCAGACCAGAGGCTTCACAGGAGTTCCTGACTAAGTCCATGCGGGAGGCAGTTGTGTGATGAGGCACGGGGATAGTCAAGAGTTCAGAAGGCATGACAGAGACAAAAGGAACTTAAAAACAGGACTATGAGTTTGTTTCCTGTAAATAGCCCTGAGAAGCCAAGCATTCCTTGTATACGAAACATACCTGTTTGTTTGTTTGTTTGTTTGTTCGTTCAATTTCTATACCGCCCTTCCAAAAATGGCTCAGGGCGGTTTACACAGAGAAATAATAAATAAATAAGATGGATCCCAACAGTCACTGAAGGTACTGTGCTGGGGGTGGATAGGGCCAGCTGCTAAATAAAGTCAGGCTTTTGGTTTATCATTTTAAAGTTTTAGGTTTTAGAGTTTTTAATCTGTGTTCTAAACTCTTTTAATTGGGTTAATATGTTAACGGTTGTGTTTTTAGATTGTGAACTGGCTAGGGACTTGCATCTGGGGTGGTATTAGACCATGTTAAATAAATAAATAAATGTTAGCTGCATGCAATGAGATTCTGTGGTGCTGCTTCCTCTTTCAGCACATCAACATCTGGATCCTCTCCAGGAATGCCCAGGAGAGAGCACGAGCCAGCAAACAATGCGCCAGCTTGCTCCGCTTTAGTGTCCTGATGCCTGATTGTGATGTGAGTATTACCACACACAGGTTGGCATAACTTGGTTTTGAAGGCCAAGAGAGTCCTTATTTTGGGAGGCAACAGTACCAATAGAAGTGAGTGGAAATCCTTTTTCTCTTCTTGCTTTGTGGAGTGAGTCTGAAGGCTGGACTCCAGTGGCCTGAATCGAAGTGGCCTGAAGACTTGTCCCAGTCTCTGGAGCTGTTTCCTTTTGAGCTCACATTTGTCCCTTCGATTTGAGGGGAACAGAGGGAAAGCCAAGAATCAAAGTGGGGAAGTGAGATTGGCCTTGTCTGCACCTTCCTCTGGTCTCCGAAGACCAGAGATGCATTTCATGGAGCTCTGAAACCAGGCACAGTTCTAGCTCAGGATAGCGGGACTCTGTGTACTAAATTCAAAGCTAACCAGTCACTTGGCTGATTTTTAATATTTTTTTTTCCTGACAGGGAGTGCATTTCACTTTTTTCTTTTTTAATTTCCCCGTTGATCTTGCACAAGACTGCAATCAGCCACCAGGTGGCAGCCTTGTGCAAGAGCAACAGGGAATGCACCCTCCCTGTCTAAAAAATTATTAAAAATCAAACCATTGTCTCAAGGGCTTCAAATTTAATACACAGAATCCTGCTATCATGTGCTACAACAGAGCTTGGTTTAAGAGCTCCATGGCCAGCCCTTCCCAACTTAAGAATTTTTTTATAATTTTCCATTGATCCCTATGTTAAAAAAAAAAAACAAAAAACACCCTTGTAGCTGGCAATAGAGACATGTCGCAGCTTGGCCAAGATCCATGACAAATTAATTTAAATTTTTAAAAAATGAGTTGAGCTTTTCAGGAAGGAAGAATTTTTAAAATTAAAGAAAAAATAGAAATGAATGAATGGAAGTTGATTCCAGGGCACAGGAAACAAGTCTACCCAGAGTGCTATCATGTCAGCAAACACTCGGCAAAGCCACACCTCCATCTCATCTTGATCCACTTTATCCGTGGGGTCTCTCCACACATCAGCATCGTATCAGCAGAATGACAGAGTATCCCAGGAAAACATTTTAGGAAGTACAACTATTTTTGGATGCAGATACTCTGAATTAAGCTCCATTTGTAAAGATAAAACCTGTATAATTCCGCTTGCTAGATGAACAGTACCTTGCTGTCTCAGTAATGAATTTGGGCTAAATCCTACCCTCATAGGAATGCACCCCAAGTCTCAGCATGCAAAAGCAGTGTGAAAGCCCCACGTGGAAAAGCTCCAGGAGGGAGCAGGCAGAGTAAGAGAGAGGTGATAGTTAAAAATCAGTTGGATGACAATTGGTCAGACAATGAAGAGGGGAGAAGCTAAGCTGGAGGCTTGGGTCAAGAGAGGAGTAGTGAACAGGAGGGACTTTTCTAGAGAAGGAAGAAGTGAGGCTTAAGGAGAGGCAGAGGATAAACCCAGAGAGGCGGAGGGTAGATCTGAGCGTCCTGAGAGGGGAGGCACATCAGGAAGAAAGCGATCAAGTTAGGCACCTAACCCCTACGTGGAGAGGAGGAAAAGTAAGAAAGAAACTTAACTCAGAACATTTCTGTAAGCTGTAAGTTATAAGAATTTTAACATCATTCTGAAACCACTATGCTAATGTACATCTGAAACCTTGTTGTAACCATCACACTTAGATCTTTTCCCCTCCAAACAATAAAACCTGTTACTTAGGTATGTTTTATTTCCTCTCTCTCAACACCAGCAGAAGGACTATGCTATCACACAAACAAGATGGGAAACAAGTGAGAGTTGGTCTCAGATCCTTTCTAATTAGGTCTGAGTGGTGGCAGCAAAGTTACTCTTGGCAGCAACGTTACTCACAGGCCCCTCATCCTTCCATCTCAGAGCTAAATGGGCTTCTTTCAGCCTGATGTGCGGCAGAGTTTGCTCTTCTGGCAATATACCTGTAGGTCAGGGGCGTAGCAAGGTTGGAGTGGGCCCAGAGACGAGATTTTAAAATGCCCCCCCTCAAAGTCCAGGGCCTCCGCACACCCCAGGCCCCCAAGGATTTAAGTCTGATATTTCAAAATAAGTATGCTGCCTAGAAATACATTTCACTGAAGACACACACACACACGTCACAATATATAGTGATATACATTGAGTCCTACATATTTGTGCTACTTTTAATGCCTAGAACACACTAGAAACACTAATTATTAAAATGGGACCCTCGCTGCAGATTAGCAAAGGAGACTTTCAACCATGCAGGGTGAGCCTATGTTTGTTTTCTCAGAATTCTGAACAAATTCAGTCAAGTTCGATTGCAGGAGATTTTTCACAGGAGGCTTTTAAAGCCCTTTAACACACATCTCCTCTGGAATGGAGGTGCTGCATTCACATGTTGGCCAGATTGACCCTGAAGTCCCTGCAAGTTATTGGGGAGCAGTTCACACACAAGAAAAATAAAATAAAATAAAAGCAAAAGACATGCTTCACAGTTCTCACACAGACCTTCTGGGTTGCAAAACAACTTGAGCATAAGTGCATTTATAAATGAATGAATGAATGAATGAATGAATGAATATAATATTGTTTGTTCCAGAAGTTTTTATAATTTTCTGCCATGAAACAAGCCACTTAGAGGACTTTTTTTTTAAGCCAGCAAATGTTTTTAAGCCAGCAAATTTTCCAAGCTGTTCTAAATTAAATATTCAGAGACTTCTCAGTCTCTCCCCCCTCCATATCAAAGCCCTATGGCAAGCAGATCCCTATATATGGGTGGGGATGTGTGTGACCACAAAATGGAGTTCACATTCTACCTGGCAAATGCTGGGCTGGGCAGAGGGTCTGCTGAAGAGAGCTGTGGGGGACACTCTGCCTGCCTGCCTGCCTCCTTCCTTGCATGCTTGCTTGGGGCCTCCCTGCAAGCCTACTCCAGTTCAGGCTTCACGGAGGCCTACACGGAGGCCTCCCTGGAAGCCCTGCCCACCTGCCGATCAGCTGAGAGGCGGGGAGAAAAGGAGCTCTTTGCAGCTGGCCTGCTGCTTAGATTGCCCGCCAGGAGGACAAGCAGGAGAGAGGCAAACAGGGCAATTGGCTGAGGGGCCTTGGGCTGGGCAGGGGGCAATGGGGAGTCATGTGAGGTATCTCTGCGGGGGGGCCCGAGGCAGTGGGGCCCCCAGGCAACCGCCTCCCCTTGCCTAATGGTAGTTATGCCCCTGCTGTAGGTATAAAGTTCATCCTGTCACCAACCCCTTGCCAAGACAGAGAGGAAAAGGCACCCTCTTGGAGGGACCTACTTGTCTATTCACGTTAGGAAGGGAAGAGATGAATGGTTTACCCAACCAAGGAATATCAATTGCCCATGAAAGAAGGGGAAGGGCTGACAAAGAAATGTCGATGACAGAGATCCCTCTCATTTTCCTTCCTGCTAGAACTCTGCAGAACTCCCCAGTTTGGGCCACCATGTGGCCAAACCTGGAATCTGCATTATGGATTCCAGGAGGGATGTGAGCCGATACGCCAGGGAGGGAATCTACCGGCTCCTAGAGGTGCTTCTAAACCACAAAGGTAAGGAAGCTGGTGAGACCAACACCGCTCTCTAGATTATTATGTGTTCTATAACAAATGCCTTAGTTTCAAATACCAGTAAATAAGATTATAGCCCCTGGTCTTTTGTCTTGGTCCATTTATATCCACTGATTTCAGCCAAGTCCCTTGAAAGGTTCTTCAATAAGGGTGTGTCCTCCACAAAGATGACTCTGCTAGTGAGTGACCAGCAGCTGATTTAGCTGGATTTCCTCATCTCCCCTTCTCCACTAGACCCCATCCTATAAGCAAACATGGAGACAATGAGTATACATGCCCTCTCATAAACCAGACTCGAACCTCTTATTTCTCAAGTCTGGCTTTGTACCACTGCTGCAGTGAGCCATGGCGGGGTTCAGGAAATTCCTCTTTGGGGCGAATCCGGAAAGACTCCCAGCCATTCTGTCAGAAACCCCCTATGTCATCAGGATGTATAACTATTTAGCCCCTGATGTTTCCTTCTCAGGCCAGAGCAGCAGAGACACTTGGGATCTGTGGAGCCGGAGATGGCAGGAGGATGGAAGAATTCTGGCCAATCTCAACACAACCAGAGTTGGGGAGGTAAGAATATCCCTCTGTGTGGCTCCCTTGGGTGCCAGAATGGCCCATTGTCTCCCTTTTTGGGAGTGTGAGAATGGGCAGAGGCGTCTTCATCACTTTCTGCATTCAAGAAGCGCCAGAATCAGCATTAGGACATCTTGACACAGACCTCTCCAGAGACACAGTGGGCTAAATAACTGCAGTGCATGTTAGTTCATGGAAATGCAACTTTCAGCCTGCTGTAGTGGCATGACACCTTGATAAGATAATGATGATTGCTTTAATTTGGAATATCTACATCTCTCAATGCACATGGTCCTTTACTGAGTAGCCTGAGCAGAAGAGCAGGTCCTTCCCCAAGCAGCTTGTCATCTCAATTCTGACTGTGGAGGACATAAAAGAAGGAAGCAATGAAGAGGGAGAATAGGAGAAGCAGTGCTTATGAGCTGAATGAATGTGAATCAAGTTGCACATCTTTGGGCTTCAGGGGAATTAATTGAGGCTGATTCTTGATTTTAGGTTTTCGGGGAGATCTTTAACAAAGATCAGAGATTCCTGAGGACCACTCTTTGGGCCATTGATCATCCCCTCCACAGGATTAAAGAGGCTGGTCTGATTCTGCTGTACTCGCTCCTTGGCAAGGCTGATGCACTGATGGGGTATGAGGTGAGCCACTGGTTAAGCTGCATGGCAGTGGGGGTGGGGGATGGCATGTAATCAAAAAGGGCCTCTGATTCTGGTGGGTTGGGCATTTTCCCCATCTCCCCAGGAGGAGGAAATCAGGAGGAAAATCTGGCGTCGTCTCTGCTAATTCAAAGACAGCAAAGGGCTGCCTGAAGAACTCCAAGCTTTCTATGAAAACCAAGGTAATCTATATATCCAAGGAATTGGGGAGGGTAAAACCACATCCCTGGAGTCACAGTGCAGGTAGAAGTACTTTCCCCCACCCAAAGCCATCCCCTGTAACCTTAGCTGGTCTCAGGCGTTAAAGGTCCCAAACATATTGCTGTAATGTGTGTGACCCAGACTTCCCAAGGGATCATGTCTTGATTAGTCAGAAAACCTTATGCAAGTTCTTGCATTAAGTCAATCCTTTTAAGGCCACATGCACAAGTGCAGTGCATCCTGGGAAGATGGAACTTTTGGGAGAGAAATTCCTATAGTTCCTCGCTTTTTCAAGGACTACAGGCTCAAGGCAACATCCAGGGACCTCAGATCTAAATCTAGTAATCCTATTATGAATGTCACCCTCCCAGCCACCCTCTCCTCCTGCTGCCAGAACCCAGAAATTCAATGTGGACCTAATGCAGAATTCAGGCAAAATTTATGAATGTGGATGCTTATCTAGAAAATGAATCCACTAACGTGGGATTATTTTCAGAGCCAGTTTTTAGTGGCCCACCTAACTTCCATGGCACTTAATACAAGCTACGCCTATGACTTGCTTTCTAGCCGCATCTTTTATATGCTGTGGCCTAAAATGATTACTACCACAGTATTATTCTAGAAAAAATACCAGCCATGACATAGGTCCAACAGGGTTCTTTCTGTGAAAGAACCTACTGCTTTGGAAGCAGATGGTATTATTTGCTTTGAGAGCCTGAATGCTAACACCAGCTCCACATACAACTCCTCCACTTATTACATTAGGAGTTCTACAGCGATTCCCATCCCTAACACTTTCCTTAGTCAAATGGTGCTGGCATCATTATATTTTTCCTTCTCTTCTCTCCCATTCAGGTGACTTACTGATGGACCTTGGCAGTGTAGCTAAGCCGACTTCCCTCCCACGACACCTTCTTCCTTCCCTCCCATGACACCTTTCCTTCTTTTCCGTATGAGACACTCATACTTGAACTATAAATCCTTCCATCCTAAACATATCAAGAGAAAAATCATATAACATCTTAATTAAATGTATTATCATAAATGTATGTATCATATGTATCATATCATAAATGTATTAATCATGATCAAAATTCCTCAAAGGAATCAGGAAACTGAAATAACACCTTTTAAAATGTGGATACCCTCAATGATTACAACATCAATAGGACATCAGCCATGTCAAGAGATTCTCTACAGAGGCAAAACAAATATGCAAAAAGAAGAGAGGGTCCCATTTTGGTAGACTTTCATCCTGCCTCACCAAACTATCACCAGGCAGTAAAAAGACAGCCACCACCCTGAGAGCTTTCCCCAGAAGTTCAGAATTTGCTAACAGCAATAGCTGTCAGAACATCCATGTGTTGCTTTCCATCAACCACCTAATCCATACAGACGATTACTGAGAGCTGTCCTAAAATAACTGATCAGCAATCCTGGATCACACCACTGTCAATCCAGCCGCTGCATTACTTTCACTTTTCTAAACAATACCATCACTTTTAGCAGTACCACTACCAAAAAAACCTATTACGTCTGGGGGAAACTCATCTGTACTTCCACCTGTCGTATATATTAAAGAGCGCAGATTGCCATATGCGCTATGTAGGCAAAACATCCTCAGACTTGAAGCCATCTTTCAGGAACCACAAATTTGCCATCTTAACAAAGAACAACCTATGGGCAGATATTTCAACTCAGCCAACCATCGTCTCAATGATATGGAGATCTAAGAGTGCCTTTCATCCAACTGCAACATCTGGCCATCATTCTTTTCTTGTCACTTGCCCTTGGACTCTGCTAACATGGCATTCTTCACTGCCATCTTATGAACTGTATGTGCTCACACACATCATGATGAACGATAATGGGAGCCACCATGGGACATCCACACCTACAGCTTCTCTTGCTGCATCATTTCCCCTTTGTTCTAACCACACAGGAGTCTTTTTGCCAGGAAGTACTGCAGGTATAGGCAATATAAGTAATTCAAGCACCCAGAAAGAAAGAAGAGAAAAATTGATTAGAAATACATTTAAAAATGTCGCATAATAAAGAAATATGCAAACCCACTGAAATAAAACCTTCATAGAGTATCCACATAAGAAATCCACCACTTAATGGTCCGCATACAAAACAGATCAATAAAATCAATGAATGTAAATTTCCCCACTCCAACTTATTTATTCAGAATTATTCAGAAGCTTTCAGAATCCTGAGTCTAACAGAAAGAGATTTTTTTTTTTTAAAAAAAAATTCTCAATTCTCCATTAGTGGAGCTAAACTAAAAAACGGGGGTGGGGGGACTAAACATCTAAGAAAATGTTAGAAAAATTCAAAGTCTTTTAAGAACCATAATTCTAATAAGAAAAGATCAAGAAAAAGAAAAGCTCCTGCCTGCAGACTTCCCCAATGAAAGCTGTAAATTCCATCTCCATAGGTTCAATGCTGTTAGTGAAAGTTCTAAAGTGAGAATTTAGTTATCTGGTCATAAAACCCTTTATAATGCAAACCAAATAAAGCAGGAGGATCCCTCAAGGCAGAACTTAAGCTGATTAACATAAATGCAGAACTCTGTGCCAAAACTATGCAGCCAGATCTTAAGCAGATCACATTAATCACTTCCTACTGGCTCTCTTCTCAATACACAATAAAGCATAGTTACCTCCTAAAAAATCCATGGGAGGTTACAAAATGGGGAGGTTAAAAAATGATGCAAACACAGAGACTGAGGAACAAAAATGCAAGGAATCCTGTTAGTACTTACAAGCTCAAAAGGTATTCTCAATTGTGGGAGTGTCATTAAAAACAAAAGGGATAGCTACAAAAATAGATCTAAAGTCTAATGAAAAAGATTTTAAAAAACGATTTTGAACTTCCCATTTGACTCTCCAGATAATCCAAGGGTTTAGGAAAGAAGAAAGTTAATTATTAGAGAGGAAGAAACTCACCATGCGAAGACATGAAGTATGGATATTTTAAACCCAGAGCCAAGACAAAATTCCCAACGCATGCACACCAAATATGAAATGTTTTGGCAAACGTTCATGACTGGCATCTAGAACCTATCATATTTAAAAGAGATAAACACCAGGGAGGAATTTGAGAGAAGGGAAAAAGTTAATTTAAAGAGAAGAGGAGGTCTTATGAAATACTAAAATGAAATTCCTCAATGAAAAATTAAAAAAAACCCAAAAAAACAAAAAACCCTGCATCTGGAACTCTCAATCTTCTGAAAACCAAATACATCTTCAGTGCCATACCATCAATACCATCAAATACCATCAAATCATACCATCAATGCAATACCATCAAATCAAACTTAAGTTTTAACCCATGATTTGAAAAAATAGAGAAAAAACAATACCCTTTAGTATAAAGATTTTCCTCTTCACAAGAATTTTTGATAACAGCTTTTAAATTAACAGGGAATCCATAAAACCTATTTTTCATATTGGAAAAGACTAATTACACATACAGGACAAAAATATAACAGTAATTATAATTATAGACGAAATGTATAAATGTATAAATTAATTTCCCTAGTCTCTATAATACTTTTGGAAATTACAATAACAGGGAATCC
Source organism: Hemicordylus capensis (assembly GCF_027244095.1). Classification (NCBI taxonomy): domain Eukaryota; kingdom Metazoa; phylum Chordata; class Lepidosauria; order Squamata; family Cordylidae; genus Hemicordylus; species Hemicordylus capensis. The sequence goes on from NC_069657.1 coordinate 256,146,166, forward strand.
AATGGGGCGGGGGGGGGATAACCAGCTTTCAGTAAAATCTATCTCTTATAACTAAGTTCAACATAATAGCTTCAACAAATAAATTCACCTATATGCCTTTAAACACAGATTTCCCTATTCACCAATATCATACATTTGCTATTTCATCAGAGGGAATAAACTGAATATGTTCATATTAGATAAGCATATAATAATAGCTAAAATAACAAACTAAACATTATAGTATAAATTGTGATAACCTAAATGTATACATTTTTATCTTGAAATAAAGCAATAGGAATTTAAAATCTCATTAGTGTAAAAAAAGGATAATAAAAGTAATGGATTTAAAAGGGGGGGAAGGAAAGAAAAACATATTATTTAATTCTCAGGTATCATTTACTTCCCACATCAAAGCAAAATAGTAAAGAGTCCCAGAGGAATTCAGATCAAATAAGTAGATACTATTAAGAGTCTTTCATAGTCCATCAAGGGGTTAACTTGAAAGTCTTAAAAACATTCCAGGTAGAAAGATAAGAGGAAACTCTGCTGGGAGACTAAACACTGCCGGAACTAGCTCCATACGAAAGAAAGCTTGCGCATGGGAAAATGTGTTATCAGGTTACATGTAGTAAATATAAAAAGTCTTAGGTCTTCTATTTGTAATCATTCCAATTTCAAATGTCGACTTTCAGGCCAGACTTCTGAATAGGATTTACAATGCTGGGTAATATTATTACTCCATCAGTGGTGGTAGAAGGTATTCATCCAATTAGTCAACAGCAGAAAATAAAGAGAGTCCAAAATTCCCAAAGGATGCCGAAACGTTCAAAGTCTCCCCCCCCCCCGTTTTTCCATCACCATAATCCATAATATAATGAAAAGGAGGCATCAAAAGCTCAGAAATTAAGAATCCCCTTTCCATTTGTCTCTACAGTCCCAACTTCAATAATGTTGCTAAAAGTTCCAGGCAGCAAGCAAGAGACATAAACATAATTGTACCACAAGAGAGCTTCTGTATTCAAACTTATATATACATACTGTATTCAAACCGTTAAAAACTAAAAAACCCTCATTCATTTATCTATTCCATCCTAACTTCAATAACGCTTCTAAACGTTTGAAACAGAGAGTCCCACACAAAGAGCAAAGAACTTAATTACCAGCCATAAAACACTTTTATCAGTGCCAGAATTCCAGTGCTGTGATGATGATGATGATGATGATGACAATGATGATGATTAATTCGATTTCTACACCGCCCTTCCAAAAATGGCTCAGGGCAGTTTACAAAGAGAAACAGTAAACAAATAAGATGGCTCCCTGTCCCCAAAGGGCTCACATTCTAAAAAGAAACATAAGACACACACCAGCAACAGTCACTGGAAGTACTGTGCTGGGGTTTGGATAGGGCCAGTTACTCTCCCCCTGCTAAATAAAGAGAATCACCATGTTAAAAGGTGCCTCTTTGCCAAGTTAGCAAGGAGATTAGAGTTCAAAATGAGAGTAATTAGTAACTAGAGCATCAAACGCTTTGCAAAACCACTCGCAGGAATTCTTCAAGGTAAAACTAAAAACAGATTGAAATAAGATGCTGGGTTGTGCAAAACAGTAAGCAGTAGAATCACACATTGGTCATGTAAGACTTCATTCCTCTCCCAGCCAAGCCTCTTCTTAATGCCGTTTACATAATGCCCTCTGGAAAAGTCAGAAGGGGTCTCAAAAGTAATAAAGACAAAAAAAGGGGAGGATGGGGGCAGGCCTGCCCGCTCATGCAGAACCTCAATATCGAAGGCTGGGGTGCCTTCTGCAGCATTCCTCCAAGCATGAGGCTCTGGAGCCCTTCCTCTCTCTCCTGCTGACCTGTGCTTTAGATTCCGACAGGAACATTGCCAAAGAATCCATTAAGACCCCCCGGACTATGTTCCAGCACTTTGACACGGAGGATTTTGTGCCCATGGTGAAGACCCTCATCTCTCACCTCCTGCAGTACATGGATGATGACGACAATGAATTACGAGGTGCCTCCATTGGTCTCTTTGGGATGCTGCTGAGGGGGATTAAAGATGGCTCCAAACAGAGCCCGAAGGGAGAAGTTTCCAAAGCGTATTTTCCCCTCTTAATTCAACTGACAGACCCTTTGACCAGAGAAGTCTCTAAGGGTGTGTTTGCCAACTGTCCCCCCGGACTGTTCGGGGGGTTCGCAGATTATATTTCTATATCTATATCTATATCTATATCTATATCTATATCTATATCTATATAAAATGTTTACTTACCCCCTTCGGGGGAGTTTTTGGAGGCCGGGGCTTTCCCCCTCTGGCGTGGCAGCCATTTAGAAGGCTGCTGCACCTGTGCAATTCGCCTCTACGTGGCCTGGGTCATGCAGAGGCCACTTGGGCAGGTGTAGCAGCCTCCAAAATGGCCACTGAACCAGAGAGGGAAGGCCCAAACAGGACGAAGAGCCGGCCGAATGGCCGGTGGCGGCATAAAGCGAGGCCAGTGGGGGGAGGGGGGACCTCCATCGATCCCCCCAGCCACCTCCAACAATTCCCCCAAAGGGGGTAAGTTTTAAAAAAAACCTTTTTCATTTAAAAAAAAAATGTTTGCAGCCCCCCCCAAGACCAAACCAAACTGGGGGGGGGGTTCAAGGGGGTACCGGACCAAACTGGCCTGGTCCAGTTTGGGTCCAGTCTGGGACACCATGCTGCTGGACACCCTGGACACCTCCAGGGACACCATGCTGCTGGACCAGGAAGCAGTGGTGAAGCTGCTGCTAGGGGTAGACTGCGCACTAGCTGTAGGCTCTCCAGCACCCTACTCCTGGTTGTGCCCCAGCCACCTCTCCTTATCTGGCCTAAGCTCTGCAACCAGGAGGCCCCTCCACCCCATTAGGCTTCTGTCACATAGACAGGACAAAATATGCTTTGCTGATGCACCCAAGGGTGTCCTGAGCCAATCCACCACTCTAGTCCTCAGCTGACCTGCCAAGGCGAATGCTACCTCAGTGGTCTACGTGGTCTGTGTCGGGGTTTTGTGACTATTTAGCAAAGCACCAAGGAAGCTACCACTCCAGTTACAGAGTGCAGAGTTTAGTTGTTGCAGCTATTTAAGTAACATGCATGGAGATCACTGTGGAGTCTAAACTAGATTGATTTATTGGTGAAGTACATGTGCAGCAGGGAAACAACTTGATTAGCAAACAAGAGGTTGCCAGTTTGAATCCCCCGCCGGTGTGTTTCCCAGAACACCTATATCAGGCAGCAGTGATATAGGAAGATGCTGAAAGGCATCATCTCACACTGCGTGGGAGATGGCAATGGCAAACCCCTCCTGTATTCTACCAAAGACAACACAGGGCTCTGTGGTCACCAGGAGTTCACACAGACCCAACGGCACACTTTACCTTTACCTTACATTTGAGATAGGAAAGACCTATCCTATTTATCAGCTATATAATGAAGAGAGGGAGGGAGGGAGAGGTTTCCATCTTCTTCCTAGGAGCAAAGGAAGAGGACTGACTCACTACAGGAAGTACTGAGGAGTCAAGGCAGGGGTCATAGACAAACAGGGATAGGTAAGGAGACCCTCCCTAGCTACCTCTAATCCCAATGTCCCTAGTGGTCATTAGGATAGTTGGTGCAAAAGATTGATGCACTGGAACACCATCTCCAACAGTCCAGAGCTCACCCATAATCTTCTCAAGGAGGAGAGTGGTGGGTAAAGCCTGGCTCAGCATAGCTGTCTGGGCACACAAACTGTTCGTGGCAACAAAGAATGGCTTGAATGCCAAGACAACCTAGGAAAGAAGTGCCCAATCCTGGTAGGATAGGTCGCACACTTCTAAGCCACTCCTCCTTGCCAGGACATGGCTGGCTGGCTCTTGCTCCTGCGCTGAGAGCAAGAGAAAGATAGAGTTCCACCAGGTCAGAACATCCTGAAAGATCAGATGTCCAACTCAAGCTGCCTCTCCTTGAGCATCTGCCTATTCTTTTTGCTCTGGGGAAAGTGAGCTGCTATCTTGTGGCACTCCTCCAATAGAGCAGCCATGGCGGCAGCCAACAGGTATGTCTCGCCTTGTCACAGTCCCAGAAGGGCCAAGCACATCCCACACAGCCAGGTTCAGAGTATGTGCCACACAACAGATGGACAAAAAATGACCATGCTTGGTTGTTTTAGTTCTGTTCACAGCATTGTCAGTAACCATGATCCCTCAGCAAAAGTTTGGATGCCTGGAAAGCCACTTTGCAATCCATGGCAACTGACAGATCATCTGCCATGTAGTCGGTGTCCAGCACCTGTACATGCAGCACAGGCCACCTGTGTTTTGCTGCATGGGAGGGACTGGCCACGCTGCCACCACCAGCTGGGGGGAAATGGGAAACAGCACCAGACAGAACACACTAACCTGCTAAAAAAAAAGGAATCCAGGCACACAGCAACAGCAATGGTGCAACTTGGGGCTGCAAAATAAAAATTTTAAAAATCAGCACAGCATCCAGGTTATTAAAGCCACTGGGGGCTCCTAGATACAAGGAGGAAGAAGAAAAAATCAACGGAAGAAGAAAAAAATTCAAAGACGCACCCAGTTAAAAATTAAAAGAAGCACCCAGCCCCACTGGGGCTGCTGGTGCAATTTAAAACAAACAGGGGGAGGGGATCAGCACAGCACCCCAATTATTAAAGCCACTGGAGGCTGGATACAAGCAAGAAGAAGAAGAAAATCCAAAGAAGAAAAACATTTCCCCTCCACAAAAGGCACCCAGTTAAAGCTACGGAGGCTGCTGGTACAATTAAAAAAGGATTGGGGGGGGGGAAGAAACCAGTTATTGGCATTCCACGGTGGGGGAAAGAGAGAGAGAGAGATAAGCAGCCACACACACTCTTTCTCTCACTGGGCCAGACAGGCCCCAGGCCACCACTCTGCTGTGCTGCTGCAGTCTCTGTCCCTCCTCTGTATCCTTCCTCTTCAAGAGGCACTGGCACGGTAAGGGCTCTCTGCAACCCAGACCCTTAAATACTTTTTGAAACTTCCTCCTTTGGCCTCCCTCCTCCCTGCTTCTTCCCCACAGCCAATGGGGGTACAGTTGCCCATGCCAATACTTTATCTGAATGATAACAAGCCAACCAAGAAGCAAGGAGATCTCAAGCCAATTGGAAGCCAGTGCCAGAAAATCAATCAGGAATTTGGAAAAACAGGACCCAAAATGGCACTTGAATCAATTCAAGCTCGAATCAGGGTAGTTTCAATTCAACCTTGAACCAGGCCCTTTATTTCAAGAGTATTTCAATCCAGGTTTGAATCACTCAAAATAGGCCATTTCAAGCATTTTCAGGAAAAGGATTGTAAGTTAAAAAAGCTTAACTGAAATACAAAATTTGATTAGAGATTGGTTTCAGTATCATCAGTTAAATGAGATTTATAAGAAAGACTTTAAAGTTGGATTTGAGGATCAGATTTCAAATTTGAGAAAGAATTATGTCAAAACGATGAATAATTAGTTTCTAAAATGTATAAATTACTGCTTCTGGAGGAGACAAGAGAGGAAGTGGTTAAAATGACCATGATAAAGTGGGCTCAAGATGTGGGGCACAATATAGAAATGGCAGCTTGGGAAAAGTTATGGAAAAATGATTTAAAATTCACTGCATGTTATGCTTTAAAAGAAAACTATTATAAAATGATGTATAGATGGTACTTGACACCAAAAAAATTGGCGTTAATGTACAAAAATGTTTCAAACAAATGTTGGAAGTGTGGACACTCTGAAGTGTGGGCACTTTTTTCATATGTGGTGGACCTGTGGGAAGGCTAAGGCCTACTAGGATATCCTATATAATAAAAGGTTAAGTGAGTGGCCGTGGCTTTGGAATGTTGGGGATCTGCGTCCCTGCCTCCCTGGGTTGTTCTGGGCCTGCGCAAAGCGCAGGCCCAGAAGAGCCCAAGGGACACAGGACCTCAGACACCAGTGTCCCACAGCCACGGGCGGCCATTAGCCGGTGTGTGGCGGCGGGGGAAAGTGGCCAAGGCGGCGGCGGAGCTGCCGCCTCGGCCATGAGCTGAGGCACGGCAAGAGGAGGCCGAGGCAACCAGAAGCGGCCGCCCTGAAAAAGGCGAGGGCAATGGCGACGGGGGAAGACCAAGACGGGGGACAGGGAAGCTGGGCGAGGTGGCGGCGAAGCCGCCAACGAGGCCCCCGCCCGCTCACAGCCGTCGCCCCCGCCTGCTCACCCGGCCTCCCAGCTGCCCAAAATGAAGCTGGGCGAGGTGGCGGCGAAGCCGCCAACGAGGCCCCCGCCCGCTCACAGCCGCCGCCGCCTGCTCACCCGCCCTCCCAGCTGCCCAAAATCACCTTCCCCGCTCCCCCCCCAAAAAGATTAAGGGCCAAAATGGCCCATGAGAAGGTTGCCGCCCCCGCCTATCGCCCTCCCAGCTGTCGAAGACCATCTTACCCGCTCCAGCCCGAGGGAAAAGAGAGGAGCTCACGAGCAGAGCTCCTCTCTGTGCTAAGTCACTGCTCAAACTGCCACTATGGACGCAAAGACGCCTATTGCGTCCATTGCGACAGTGTGGGCAGCAGCTTAACACAGAGAGTAGCTCTGTTCCCGAGTTCCTCTCTTCTCCTTCAGGCTGGAGCGGGTAAGGTGGGCTCCGGCAGCTGGGTGCGCGGGAGGGCGATAGGCAGGGGCGGCCACCTTCTCATGGGCCATTTTGGCCGTTATTCATCCACCCCCCCCCCAAAGTAAAAGCAAAATAAGGAAGAACAAAAACAGAGACAACAACAAAACAAAAAACAAAAAGAGAGAGGGGACAAGGGGGGGGAAAAAGAGACAGAAAGAGAGAGAGAGATAGAAAAGACGGGATGGAAAGCTAGCGCCCGTTATCATAACGGGCTTGAAAATACTAGTGATATATAATGAGTTAAAGAAAATATTTAAAATGACATTTCCTAAGAAGCCAGAATCCTTCCTACTGGGAATAACACAAGGAGTAATTTCTACAAATAACTTAACACTCTTTATGTATGCTTCCACGGCGGCCAGAATAATATATGCACAGAAATGGAAGAGTAATGAACTGCCTTCAAAAGAAGATTGGCTGATAAAAATTTTGGAATATGCGGAGATGGCAAAACTTACAACACTGATAAGAGACCAAAATTTGGAATGCTTCAAAGAAGATTGGAAACCATTTTTGTTGTATCTAAAAAAATATTTTCCTACTATGGATCTTACAGCAGGATTTGAAATTTAGAAAAAAAAATGCAGGTTGGGAAGATTAACTGTGTTTGTAAGGGTTTAAATTTATGTTTTGAATTATTATTATAGCAAGGGTAAATTTTATAGTTAATCTTTCATGAAGAGAGGTGTGCGGGAAGTCCATTTTCATTTATTCTGTTTGTTATGAATGATAATAATATTATTGTTAAAATCAATAAAAATTGAATTTGGAGCTTGAATCAATTCAAACTGAATCGATTTGCACATCCCTATTGGAAAGCTAAGTGTTGCAGGTGAAGTGCCAATTAAACAGTTCCACTGAGGGTACACCAATGCATTAAATGCAAATGTGGTGCAACAAAATGATGACTGCCACTTCAATTATAGCAAAAAAAAATTTTTTTTAAGCTTTAGGAGATAATTTAGGGTGGAAAAATGGTAAAGAGGAGATGCTTACCTTGTCCCCCACCTGCTTTTTTTTAAAAACTGCACTCCCACGCCCTGTGATTCTAAACATGCTCCGTTTAAGTGCCTGATCAGATTATTCAGATGATTTGTTAAGTGGTTTATGTATGCTTTGCCTCTGATCCAGAGACTCAACCCAGTTTCACTAACTCACTTAGTGGGGACATGGTGTGTCATCATTTTGCATAGCCAGTTATTTTAAAAAAATGAATTTGGCATAGGATGTGGAGGCATAGAGATGGAGGAGTTGCCTTTCCTTATAGTGTATGGGTTGAATGCTTGAATTATCTGCAGTGATTACTTTGCAGGACTTCACAATGGGGTGCCTGTTCTTTTTCTTGTGGAACACTGACATCTGGATTCACCGGATGATCTGTGAGGGACTGGAGTAGGTGAGCCTCTGGTCTCTTACAAATCAGATAGTTAACCCAGTCTTATGACTGATTCTGGTCCAGGAGAATCAATGAGAATCCAGAACCTTCCCAGTCACCAGCGGCTTGCCTTGTTAATGTCAATGAAGGATGTTGATCTGTGTATGCATTCCATTAAAATAAGTAGGGAAGCAAAGAAGAGTTCTAGCCTGAGGCACTTATACATCTATAAAGTGCTGTTGTGTGCCTGGGAACATTAATATGGAAGAAACAGTAATGATACCACTGTTGTACTTGATTTAAAATTAGATGTCTTCAGTCTTCCACTCTAGTCTACACAATTCATGCATTCATTCAATTAATTCACGGGGAGTCATTCTGATATTTAAATCAAAATAATATGCTCATTTCTAAAGAGCTGCCTAAGGTGCAAAAATTTGCACACATTATAAGCTTTAGTGGCATATTAAGAAGGGAAAAGCTTCATGGATGAATCTGTTTTAAAAAGTGGCTGGAAAGGAGTCATTAACAGAATTATAGCTAGTCTGCACTTCTCTTCTGAAAAGCCCCAGGCTTCTATTGTGGAATTAAAGCAAAAATGGGATTTCTTCTAATTACAATGATAATCTACTCTGAAATAATCCTTGCCTGGATCTAAACCTTTGGTAGAAAAATATCCATTGTCTTTAATGATATGTTGACCAAGGATGTTCATGATCTTCAAGTATTTCTACATCTATTCCATGTACTCCAGTCTTCTTTGCAGTATAGAGTTTGAAAACTGCTGTTGCTTATCAAGTTGTATGTTTATGTATAGATGTTTATTTTGCTAAAGGTTGCTCTAATAGTGTGCTGTTAAATTTCCTTAATGTTGCAATAAATCTCCTTTAGTTTTACCAATGTTGTCATATTCTTGGAACAGTTTCTGCACCAAACAGGCCACTAGAGGGAGAAAAAGTTGTTTGTTTTTGGAAACAGATACTGTATTTAAATCCTTGCATAAAGTTACAGAACAGTGAAATGTTGATTCTTCCTGGGTGGTTTTTTTGTTGTTGTTGTTTTGTTTTTTAAACACCCTGGGATCTTAATATCACTTGATATTCATTATCACATTTGATAGTAGTTAATCTGGAAGATAATGCAGAAGAGAGACATTTGAAATGCAAATGAGCACTCTGGCCTATGTCAGTTTTACCACCTGATTAGAAAGGATTGAAGCAAGAGTCAATTTAAACCTGCATAGTGCTTGACATGGGACTGCATATGTGGTTGGGGCCGGGGAGAAGCAGTCTGTTTGTTGAAGAACTCTCTCCCCACCTGGAATGTAGTGCCGTCAAAATATTTCCCCCCTTCACTTCACTGCTGTAACACATAGGAACATAGGAAACTGCCATATACTGAGTCAGACCATTGGTCCATCTAGCTCAGTATTGTCTTCACAGACTGGTAGCGGCTTCTCCAAGGCTGCAGGCAGGAATCTCTCTCAGCCCTATCTTGGAGAAGCCAGGGAGGGAACTTGAAACCTTCTGCTCTTCCCAGAGCAGCTTCATCCCCTGAAGGAATATCTAGCAGTGCTCACACATCAAGTCTCCCATTCAGATGCAACCAGGGCAGACCCTGCTTAGCTATGGGGACAAGTCATGCTTGCTACCACAAGACCAGCTCTCCTCTCCTCTCCTGAAACTTTACTTTTTTGCACTATAGAAGGCCATTGGGGAGCGGGGGCAGGGGGATGAGGACAGATTGCTGAAACACAGATATGAGAAGAATGAATCATGTTATCTGCTGCCACAAGTTATTAGAGATTCCTGGCTCTACCAGAGTCCCATCTAAACTGGCAGTATGAATGCTGGAGTTAATCTTCTTATGGTGTGATAACTGGAAACCACTTCAGAGCATAGTTTTTGTGTGTGTGTGTGTGTGTGTGTGTGTGTAGTATTCTGTAATGGTATCCCATCTCCTTACTTCAAGCTTACACTGATGAATTCATATGGATATTTATGTAGATATTCATCTCTGAGTGACTCTATGCAGAAGAATTAACAAGTCATAAAGGGGGCACTCTACTGATGGCATTCTACTGCACTCACAAGCTACCTAGTGGCTGAGGAACTTTGCATCATCAGCCACTGGTGTCCATGCTCATGCCAGATATCAGGTGCTCCCATGAGAGGCCCTGTTCTGTGCCTCCTTGTATCCAACACTGACAAACCTGCCACAGCAGAGAAGAGCATACATGTACAAGATAGGCCAATGACGCCAGCATGAGGCAACTCCTTACTGGAGAGGAGCCACAATTCACTGGCAAAACCCATGATCTGCATGTATTACACCTCCAAATGTATTACACCTCTACTATTCCGACTCCTACTTACATACCACCTTTCAACAAAAGTTCTCAGTGGTTCACACTGATAGATACATATACATTACCCCAGCTGAAATGATGAATTTTACACCACACTTCTTCTTGCAGATAGGAAATCTTCTGTTACACACAAGGTTGCTAAATTTTGTGCGGCCGCTGTTAAGATCCGCCAACAATGATTTTCTACCCTTTAGATCTTCCCATAAAACATATATACTTTTGTTGGTATGATAGATTTCGTATCTGAATGTTTTATAATTTGTTGTGCTTATGTCTGACCTATGATCGTAATAAAGCTACCCATTCATACATAAAATATAGTTCCTGTCCCAAAACTTTAAGCACTCATAATCCAAGAAGAAACATAAGGTAGACATCAGCAACAACCAGTGGAGGAGTTTCAGCATAACTGTTCTGGAGCTGAGGAGGGCAGTTGCTTCCTAAATAAAAGAGAATCATTACTTGAAAAAGTACCTTTTTGCTCAGTAGCAGTGTGCACGGTTTTGGTCTGGCCTCATTGGCCAGACCGCCGGACCGGTCTGGAGGTTCGGAGTCCCCCCCCGGTCCGGAGGGGGGGGACTGTGACTTTAAGCGGGGGGGTGGTAGTACTTACCCACCCCTGCCGCGCTTCCCCCTCCGGCGCTGTTCCTTGTTAAAATCTTCTTGGGGCGACGGAGCTCCGCTCTGCTGCCCCTGCCCCCGTCGTCGCTTGCAAGGCTTTTAGAAAGACGAGCGCTAGTGGCGCGCATGCGCTCTGCGCAGCGTGCGCGCTCGTCCCTGACGCTGCGGTGCGCGCGCCACAGTGTCAGAGACGAGCGCGCGCGCTGTGCAGAGCGCATGCGCGCCACTAGCGCTCGTCTTTCTAAAAGCCTTGCAAGCGACGACGGGGGCAGGGGCGGCAGAGCGGAGCTCTGTCGCCCCAAGAAGATTTTAAGAAGGAACAGCGCCGGAGGGGGAAGCGCGACGGGGGTGGGTAAGTACTACCACCCCCCCGCTTAAAGTCACAGTCCCCCCCCTCCGGACCGGGGGGGACTCCGAACCTTGCACACCCCTGTTGCTCAGTTAGCAGAGGTTAATCTCTAGTTAAGGGATCTTGGGTCTTGGAAAGACTTCTGCCTGAGACTTCAGAGAGCTGTTGCCAATCAGAGTAGACCGTAGTGGCTAGCTGGATTTAGTATACAGCAGCTTTTTTTTTTTTTTTTAAAGAGATGCAACATTAAGAGGTGTGAGGGAATAAACGTTACCCCACCACATGTTAAGGACATCTGAGGAGGTCCGTCTCCAGTTACCATTGGTTCGTTTGGTGGCGACTCAGAGGCGGGCCTTCTCTGTAGCTGCTCCCGGGCTGTGGAATGCACTCCCAGCAGAAATTCGCACTTAACTCCTTACTGACCTTCAAGAGAGCCCCTTAAAATCCATCTCTTTGGCCTGGCCTTTCAGGGTTTTTAATTAGTTTCCATTGTTTTAATGCTAACCTGGTTTTCAGGGTTTTAATTGTTCTGATAGTTTAATTGTTTTTAAGATGTTTTAATTGTTAATTGGTGTTTATATTTATGTTTCTGTTTTAATTGTAAGCCGCCCTGAGCCATTTCAGAAGGGCGGTATAAAAATCGAATAAATAAATAAATAAATAAATAAATAAAGCGAGCCATATTGAGCCATAGAAACTAGAAGGCATGTTTTGTTTTGTGTTTGCTTAGGGATGAGTGCAAGGGAATACAGTTACTAACAGGCAGGCCAAAAGTAACCTGTACTAAGAATTAACACTGGGGTTCACTAGAATTGTCCAATTTTCAGAAGAGTCTGTCATAAATCTGTTGGCACGACTGACCCGACAGGATTTACGATTCCTCCAGTTCCACTTCTGCGAGTCAAGATGGAAATTCTACAGATAAGAGTAGCAGCTTAGTTGCACGAACCAAAGCAAAAAAAAAAGACTCTCAAAAATAAAGTGGTATAAGCCAAAATAAAGTCCCTTAAAACTAAACTAGGTACCCCCCTCTATGATAACACCGGCTTGTCTGGTGGCCACTCAGGGACGGGCCTTCTCTGCTGCTGCCCCGAGGCTTTGGAATGTGCTCCCTAGTGAAATAAGAGCCTCCCCATCTCTGATAGCTTTTAAAAAGTCTTTAAAAACACATCTCTTCACCCAGGCTTTTAATTAATGTTGTTTTAATGGTTTTAATGCTGTTTTAAAATATAATTTTAAAATTTTTAAGTTGTTGTAGTGTGTGTTTCCCCCTCCCCATTTTTGTCTTAACGAATGTTTTCCTTTGTTTTTATCCTGTTGTAAACCGCCCAGGGACGTAAGTTTTGGGTGGTATAAAAATGTTTTAATAAATAAATAAATAGATAGATAGATAAAAAATAAATAAATAACTGAAATAAAGGAGCAAGGAAGGAACAGAACAAGGACAGGCTGAAACAAGAAAGGTTGAACAATTAATGTACGAGGAACACTGTCTGCGGAAAACAACATTGCTGACAGTATCGTCTCAGGAGAAGCGTCTGCTTGATATAGGGCTCGAGATAACCGGCAACCAAACAGGCTTTCCTGACTCAGCATTTCTATTTCCTCTCCTGTAAGATTTTGCGCCTGTGTGTCTCCCACTGAGCCTTTCTCTTGAGATGTCTTCTTAACAGAGGTGAAATTCCAGCTTCTTCCTGATCAGTCTCCTCAGCCCTCATCTCAGCCAGTTGTCCAGATTCTCCTGCCTGCTGCCGTTCCATCTCAGCTTCAGAGTTCGTTTTCACAGCAAAGTCCTCCTGCTGTTCTTCTGAGCCTGCTCGCCCAACCAAGTCCTCCCACTCCTCCTCTGACTCTTCTGACTCAGAGGTCTGAGCCATGACAAAGTCCTATAATGCCAATATATAAAGTATGGGACTTTAATTTTGTTTGTTTGTTGCAATGACATGGACTGGGGAATATTCGATTGCTGTTTTTCCCCATGGAAATTTCCCACTTAATTATGAAACCATGCAACATATATAATGGATACCAATACAATATCAGGCAAATGGAGAAGTTTCAATTTTGTAAATGCCCCCCCCCCCGCAAGTGATTAACCTAAAAGGTGTCTGTCACACACACAATATCCTATTAATATGGAAACTGGGAGAGGGTGTGAAATAAAACAACTATGCATAATAATCCAAACCAAACATCAATTTATGAATTCATCTCATTTGTTTTGATTTGCCCAGCCAAAGCTAAAACTGTTGTTCCATCTTGGATTGCAAGTGAAAGCAAAACTAAAATGCTGATCTTTGGTTTTACTTCCAGCAATTACATAGAGCAGTGTCTCATTTCTTTGTTAAGCTGGGACAGTAAAAAGTGTTGGAATGAAACATGCTTTGGGTAGCATTCAGAGCAATGTTTGTGCAACAAATATCAGCACAAGCCATTTCCCCCACTTCCTTCTCTCTACTGAAGTTCCCTGATTTCCCTAAAAAAAAGTGCTGAAAGTTGGGGAACCTTCAGCAATGGTGTGGAATGTAGCACAGCGAGTGGCTGCAGGCGAAGGGGGATACCCACGAGAGACACTTTTCCACTCTCTGTTTCTGAGTATTCACTCCTCCCTCTACATGCTCTTGTGCTGTGTCCCACACTATTGCTGAGGGTACCCTGAGTCTCAAAAATGGCTTTTGCAGGAGATAGGGACTACAGTGAGAATGTGGGGGAAATGGCTTGTACCACCTGTGACCATTGAGAAAACTTTTAAGGTATGTATACAGCAGTTGAAATAAACACAATGAGGCATATTTTTAGATGCCTCATCATGTATGTATGATGAGTGTATGTATGTCATATAAACATGCCAGATGAGATCACACTCTATTTAGGACATTGGCTTTCCCCCCAATAAAATTTTCAATTCATAATTTTTCAGAAAAAAACCCATCAGTGCTTTCTTGATACAGTTGTGCATGATAAGCAAGACTCTTAGAGGGGGTTATTTGTTCTTCTAAAATCTGTCAGGTTATTCCACCAGAAAGAGGCAATTGCACTTTATGCTCCATTACCTTGCACTTGATAGGAAAAGAAGAGTCATTGCAACAGTATGTAGAACACTTGTGTAGAACTATTTACAGGGCAATGCACTGCACATGCTGGCTCTACTGGTATTTAATGTAATTAATGTTCTCCTCAGTGGAAAGCTGACTGAAAAAATATTGTTTTCTGCTATTATTCTACTGGCTAGAAGTGTGAGAAGGGATAGAACTAAAGTGTAGGTACAGAACAAAAATATCCTAAGCAAAGATAATTTTTTAAAATGCCTATAAGTGATTGCTGATCAAACAAGAGTGAACCTGAGTTAGAAATGAAGAATCAACATCCCGGTGCTACACATCAAAAGAGATGTAAACATCCACATGCAGCCCACAGATGATAATGCTGAGAGAACAGGTCAGCTGATGAACTGATCTTCAGTTTCCTTCCCCAAAGAGTTCAGGAGGTTCAAAGGAAAGGATAACTTTGGAGAGGAACTAATCTGCAACTGTGATAAGATGACATGGTCTTCAAAGCTTTTGCTGAATAAGAGTGTCTTGCTGATTTCTCATGAACCAGAGATCAATCTTCTTAGAAAGATGGCAGTTCTGCTGTCGGGAGAAAATTGAGAAAAACATGCTCAAGCTGCTTGCTCAGAATGGTGCTTTCTGTGATCCATGACAACTGTAGGAAGCCCTGTCAACTAGGCTGAGGGATCAACTTTGACATCTTTATTCATCAGGTGTAAAAATCCTGCACACAGGCTGTTCCTTATGTTAACACCCACTAGGCTCTCTGCTCAGAAGAAAATATCAAAACCAGGTGGGGGGGGGGGAGAAGCATTTTACGCCCACCCAACACAACCATTTTAACATGCATTTACTGAATACTGGTTGAATGGAGACCCCCTCGTTATTATACACCAATAATGAACAGCACTGAAAAAGTTGCTTCACTTTTAGTTCCAAAATGGTCTTCTCCAAACTGCAGACTTGCTCTAAAGTATTTCTCTGACCCTTTCATTAGATGTAGGGTGACACCTACCCAAACTCTGATGGATATCACATACCAGAGGCAGGAGAGAGATTCCCAGTATCTGAATATCTCCTATCATTAGTTCATATTGATGGAACATTAACCCATCATTCTGGACTATTAGTAAATCATTAATCTAACAAAGAATGCCCTCCCAACATCCATAACATTTATCTGATTTAAGCTGTTGAACTGCCAGGGCTTTCCTCAACCTTTAAACGCCAAGGCCCTAAAACAAGACCTTTCACCACCCCTGCCTCCTACATCCTAGAACATTTATCATTTTCCTCCTCCCTTCTTTTTTTTAACCTTCATTCATCATCTACTGCATTCTGCAACATAATTTCCTCTTTTCCCATCATGTGATAGAGACACTAAACACTGCCTTTTTTCTTGGAAATATCTGGCTATGCAGCAGAACTCCCCCTTGCCCTCCTCCATCTTTTATGATCAAACACAAGACCAACATTCTTCAGATTCCTGTCCGGAGGTATCATCTGCTTCATGTGTGTGGATTCTGATAGCATGCACCAGTTCGTAAATCCTTTCTAATATCCCCTAGCTATTGTGGTAAGCATAGCTTTATTGGACAATGAATTTATCGCTTATATTTCAATCATGCAGGAAAATATAAAACTATCCAGTATGAAAATATAGCTAATGATATATTTTGACATCTGTAACAAATGATGGAATTATTATTTGTTTAAAGGCAGGTTTTCTCATTGACTCCCAGAATTATGGTCAATACAATAAGAAACGCAGAAGCAGGCAATCTCCACTTCCATCTTCCAGCTGGAAGGCCACCTAATGACCCAGCTGAGAAATGATGACTAGCAAGCCAGAGGCTGCCTGTTCAAATCCCGGCTGGTATGTTCCCCAGACTATGGGGAACACCTATATCGAGCAGCAGCGATATAGGAAGATGCTAAAATGCACGGGAGATGGCAATGGTAAACCCCTCCTGTATTCTACCAAAGACAACCACAGGGCTCTGTGATCACCAGGAATCAACACCGACTTGACAGCACACTTGACTTTAAAGTGACTGTCACCAGGAAAGAGCTCATGGCTCTCTTAACTGCAAGCCTGCAGTTTGCATGCACTAATGCTACACTCTCCAGAATGCTACACTCTGTCACTCATATTTGATGACTGAGTGGACAGCAAGAATTCCAGTCGCCAAATATTATTTTTACAGTGCTGGACACTGCAGGAACAGAACACACAAAGTTGGCTCATGCTTTGTTTCTCCAAACAGTGAAGAACAGTAAGTATAAATGCCCTATGTTGTATAGCCACATTCAGAATATTTTGCACAATATTTTGGTTACTTCGACCTGAAATGGATAGCCTAGAACTCAGGAAGACACAGAGAAGTGACATACAGCTGGGTCCTAAGCATATTTACTCAGAAGTAAGTCCCATTTTGTTCAATGAACTTATTTCCAAGTAAGTATGCATAGGATTCCAGCCTAAGATTATCAAAGCCTTGGAGCACCTTCTTATAAGGAAAGTCTAATGAAGTTGAAGCTGCTTAGTGGGGTTTGTTTGTTTTTAAGACTAAGGATAGAACATGACAGAGGTTTATAAAATTATACATGGCTATATTATTTATTTATTTATTATTATTATTATTATTACTACTACTACTATAAATATTTCTATACTGATTTTCAATAAAAGAGTTGTCAAAGTGGTTCACACTGAAAAGAAATAAAATGATTCCCTGTCCCAAAAGGGAGAGAGAGAGAGAGAGAGAGAGAGAGAGATATTATTCTCCCAGCTTCATAATAGGAAAATTTGGAACATCCTCTGAAGTTGATTTATTTAACATACTTGTATACTGCCCAATAAGTCTCTAGGTGGTTTACAGCAATTTAAAAAACCCAAGAAAACAGTTAAAACATATAAAAGTTCAAATTAAAATAACTAAACCATAAAAACTGCTAAATAGCTAAAAGGCTTGGCTGAAGAGATGTGCCTTGCTTCAGTTGCTTCCTAAAAGCCAACAGGGATGAGCAGCTCTAATCTCAGCAGGAAGTGTGTTTCACAGCTCTGGGGCAACTACAGAGAAGACTCGCCTTTGAATTGTCACCACATAAGCCGAACCTCCCGTGAAGATCTTAATAAGAGGCGGGGTTCATAATGAAGAAGGCGTTCTCTTAAATACTTTGGGCCAAAGCTGTTAAGGGTTTTATAGGTAATAACCAGTACTTTGTATTTTGCCTGGAAACCAGAATAGTTCTTTTTAAACTGGTGTTATGTGGTCCCTTCAGGTTGTTCCAGAGACCAATCTGGATGCTGCATTCTGTACCAATTGCAGTTTCTGGACTACGTACAAAGGCAGCCCCATGTAGAGTGCATTGCAGTAGTCAAGCCTGGATGTTACCAGCATGTGCACCACTGTCTCAAGGTCTCACTTCCAGGAAAGGGTGCAGTTAGTGAACCGGTTGAAGCTGATAGAAAGCACTCCTGGCAACCACCTCCACCTGAGGTATCAGAGAGAGGGATGGGTCCAGAAGTACTCCCAAACTGCAGACCTGTTCCTTCTGGGAGAATGTAACCCCATCAGAATAGGCAGATCTATTCCATTTCCTGGATTGCAGCTTCCTACAATGAGCACCTCCATCTTGTTTGGATTCAATTTGTTTGTTATCCCTCATCCAGTCCATTTTACTGCCTTGTGGCAGGCATTTAGGGAAGTTATTTATTATTATTTACTACTTTTTAAATACCGCCTTTCTGCTTTTACAAAGGCACCCAAAGCAGTTTACAATATTATGCCATTGCCTGATGAAGCTGACATGGAGAAATAGATTTGAGTGTCACCAGTGTACTGATAACACCCTGCACCAAATCCCCTTATTATCTCTCCCAGTGGTTTCATGTAGATGTTAAAAAGCATTGGATATACAATGGAGACCTGAGGGACATCATACAAAAGTTCTCGCTTCATAGAGCAACAGTCTCCAAGTAACATCTTCGGAAATCTGCCTGAGAGGTATGGGTGGTATTGGAGATCATCCATCATGCTGACCAAGGCAGTATCCACCCCATAACCTGCCCTAAATCCACTTTGCTTCATCTAAGACTACCTGGAGTTGAGAGGCAGTCTTCTCAATCAACCTGGCCAACCAGAGGAGATTGGAGACAGGCCTATAATTCCCTAACTGAGGGATCAAGTGCAGGCTTCTTTAAAAGAGGTCTAATACTTGCCTGCTTTAAACAAGAAGGCATCCTACCTTCTCTCAGAGAAGCATTTATGATCTCAACCAGGCCCTCTCCATCAATTGCCCTGTTTGATAATATAAACCATGTCAGACAAGGGTCAAGAAAAAAGGTGGTAGGACGCACAGTTCAAAACACCTTGTTCACATCCTCAGGAGTCACAGACTGAAACTGATCCAATTTAACCACACAAGAGGCGCTACTGGATATCGCCACAAAGGACTCTGCACCAACAATGGAATCCAGGTCTGTTCGAATATGAGAGATTTTGTACACAAAAAAACTCATTAAAAGCTTCACAGCGGCTGATGGCTCCAAAGCTGGATCAGAAGGGGCCTGTATAAGTCCCCTCACCTCCCTCAACAATTCCATGAACCTGAGGATGCAGTATGTGCAGCAAAGAATTGATTCTTTGCCGCATGTATTGCCAGAGCATAAGTCTTCAATTGTGCTCTGTGCTGCAATCTGTCAGATTCAAGCCGAGTCCTTCTCCATTTGTGCTCTAGTTGTCTACCTAGCCGCTTCAGTTCCCAGTTCTTCTGTATACCACCGACCTAATTTAGAAGCAGGTCAGAGGGGACGCTTAGGAGAGACGGAGTCTATCACCCTAGTAAGCTCATTATTCCAGTTTTCCACGAGGGTGTCAACAGGATCACTGGCATGTATTCTGTAGGACACTGACTGAATACAACAGTATTCTGTAGGACACTGACTGTGGATAACTGCCTGAGACAGCTCCAAAAGCAGGGAGTTCAAACTCCCTGCTGTTTGAAGCTGACTTGTTCCATAATACACCAAGAAGAACATAGCCTTCCCAGTGCATAAGGGAGTGAGTTTAAGCTTCCCACATCTGGAGATGGCTTGCTTCATTATACACCAGGAGTGACAAGTCCTTCCTAGTGCTTTATGGGGTAAACCAATTCCAGGAGTGACACAAGAGAAAGCTGCGAACTGAATAAACATTATGTACTAAGAATGAAGAAGAGGAACATAGCTATAACAAATTCATAAAAATTATGTGGAAGCTTTGCTGTTATGTGCATGGGTTGGAACAATGTGCCTATGTGTGTGTGTGTGTGTGTGTGTGTGTGTGTGTGTAAGTGTGCCTCAGAATGAAAAGTGTTGGGAAACACTGCCCTAAGATGTGGCAAGAGCTACTACTTTAGACAGCCTTTTAGAAGTATTCAACACATTCATGGAAAATAGATCTATCAAAGGCTTTTAGCCATGGCAACTAAATGGAACCTCCATGTCCAGGGGCAGCACATCTGAGTACAAGATGCTGGGGACAAAATAACAGGATGGCTATCATGTCCTGTCCTGTTTGTGAGGTTCCAGTGACATTTGACTCAAAGTTGTGGCAGCAGAAAATGGAATTTTACAGACCTTGATCTCATCTAACAAGATAATTCTTATGTTCTTGTTTTCGTTTTTATTGAGATGAGGATCATTGATAAAAGGCAGGGACATGGGCTTTTATCTAAACCCATGCGTCCTAGAATTCTGAACACTCTGAGGAGCCATAGTTCAAAGTTATAATCCAAACAAGCCAGATGTTTCTGATTCTAAAAAATCAGCCACACTCTATTTATCAAATGAAATATAAATCTCTTTAAATTTTAGAGTAGCGTACAGTTTAAATAGATTAGCTACTTCTTTGTCTTTATCCGTGAAAAGCAGTTTGGATTTGGGGTTGAAGTAAATGCAGGAAACAAGAAGACTACTGATCCCAGAACCCTTTCTCCTGCTCCTACCAGTCTCTTCTCCTCTCACAATTATGTGGGTAACAAAACTATTTTGCCTCCCTCTCCATTACTGTGGGGACGAGAGGAGGCTTTCCTTAGTATTCTCCAGAGAAAGTGATCTTTATAAGAATGCAAAGAGCCACTAGAACACTCTCTTCTCTTCCTTCCCCAGAAAAAAACGATGGCATGACAAAGCTTGGCATATAGGGCTAATGCTACTGTTGCCCTAGAATAGGGGTTGAATCAAACAGAACAGGGGTTGAACTATCAAACCGAAGTCAGCAAAACAGCCGGCTGAGTCGGCTCCGGTTTGCGTGAGCAATCAACCGAGGACAAGGCTCCGAGCTCCCACCCTCGCTACCACCTAGGGATGCGCTCAGCCGCAGCCTCGGACGCTGAGCACACCGCGAGCAAAATTTGCTGACACCCCGTGGTGGCTGATAACAGGGAGGTTTAGTAACCGCTCACGTCATTTGCACGGTTTGCTACGTAGCTGCCACCAGCCTGTGATGGACGAGTCTTTGCAAGCACGACACACCGCTCTCTGTCATGACAGGTACTCCTCCTTGGGCAAAGAGCGCGCTACGCGTTCGGCAGCAATTTGTCCCTCCGCAGCACCCTTACTAGAGCCTAGTGTTTGTTAGTAGGGCTGGTGGAGCAGCAGCAGACAGTAGTAGTGTTGGGAACTGAGCAGGGCGGGCAGGAGTTGAGTAGGGCGGCCAGCCCAAGCAGAGCCGCCGCCAACACCACCATCGCAGCAAGCGCCAGGAGGTGGATCCTAGGGCATGGCGTAGCTCCCCCCCAGGAGGAGAAGATGGGAGGGAGCCTAGGGACGTGACCCGCCCAGCTCGGGGAAAGCGCCCGCCCTCCTTCCTCGCGCTCTCTCGCTCGCCCTCCCTGAGCCAGTGGGAGCCCCCGAGCGAGGGGGGGGGGCACTGCGTGATGCGCCATGGCTTCCGTGAAAGTGGCTGTCCGAGTCAGGCCCATAAACCGCAGGTGAGACAGCCTGAAAGCGGCGGGGGGGGGGGCGGAACACACCTGTACCGATCCCCCCCCCCCGCGCTTCCTCAACTACAGGCATCTTCTTCTCCTTCCTTCCTCCTCCTCCTCTTTCCCTGTCCCTACTTGGCAAGTCTGTGGGTGCTCATCCCTTTTGGAAACACTCGCTCAGGTCGCCCTCCGACTCTGTACCAACAGAAGCGCAGTATCCGGATTATTATTTTTATTATTATTGTAATGGCGAGCGTACGCCAACTCCTGGGTGTGTGCCTTGTTCTTGAAGCACCCCATCAACTTTGCTTCTCTGGCTGGCAGAGTCCCTCGATTCCTGGCTCCACACTGCAGATCAAAACAACTGCGCTAGTGTGAAACCTGGCAGTGACCTGGACAGGTGCAAAGGAGGACGGGGCTCCTGCCGCTCTCACTGTTGCGTGGCAGAGCGAACTTGATCAGGTGCGCGCATATTTGTTCATTCAGCTCTGTATGACAAAGGTGCGTCTGTTATAGCTTTCTCTTCTACAGAAGTAATCAAGGCACAGGAGCTCTGCAGTTCTTTGTAGCTGGTCACGCTATAAACAAGGCTGCAACATGGGAATAGATCACACTGTATACAGTGGGACTTACTGTGTGTAGGATGACATTGCACAGGTTTTAATCCCAGAAATTAGACTTCTTGAGCACTGTATAGTTGTACAGCACATTGATAAATCATACTTGTGGTTTTCAGATGTAAAACTATTTTCTACTCTTCCAGGGAGTGTACTGTTATTTCAAAAGATAGATACTTTATTTACGGTCAATGGCCAAAACAGCAAAAGTATATGTCCTCAAACAAACAAACAAAAACAAACAAACAAACCCTTCAGTAGTGCATGACGGCTGTGAGCTCGGTGAAAGTAGTTTATGATGCTTTTTCTTTGCTCACCTTGAACTTTCATAGAGACTGAATACTGATGACTGCTAGTCTGCCGTATGGTGGCTGCTTGTTGACACTCTACAGGCTGATGGAGACTCTGTGAGGGAGCCAGTTGACCAGTGCATGTAGTGAAGTGAGCTTTCTCACACCTCCATGACTCTGCACTATCAGTTGGTTCCAGGAGTGTCATAACATTAATAGTATGGTCAGATACTAAAGGTGAGTGTATCTCATGCTCAATTGTAGCCTTCCCATGATGAAGCTAGAGGTGATTACCACAGAGTAAATAATGGTCTGTGATTGATTAAGTGCCGTCAAGTCGGTGTCAACTCTTAGTGACCACGTAGATAGATTCTCTCCAGGATGACCTGTCTTCAACTTGGCCTTTAAAGTATCTCAGTGGTGCATTCACTGCTGCTGTAATTACAAGTGAAATTACTGGAAACTTGCATATAGGTTATCCCCTGCTCAGCTGGGGTGAATGAGAATTTCCTCCAGGAGACCAAACAAACCAGCTCTCTATATAGCTGCCTATTGAGGGCTCTTGTTCCCACGCCATTCCACTTCACTTCACTCACAGAAAAGGGGAAACAAATAGCCTGATAGGCAGTCTCCCTGACTGATTTCAGTTTAAGCCAATTGATATCACAGTTCTGGAGACAATGGGTGGGACTGGTTCTCTTCCTTCTTCTTTCCTCTAAGCTGAGAAAAATGTCTAATACCCCATCTAGAACAAAGTCCCCAGCCCTACATTATGAAGTCTGCATGCTGCTGACTCTTTTCTTCTGTGAAGGGCTATGGGGGCAGTGGTGGAAACCAGCCTCAAATGCTGCCTCTAGAATGGAGCTCTTCTTACTTCTCGGCCTTGTTTAGTGGGAAGTTTTGGTTGCAGTGTGAAAAAAAGACCACAGAATTAAGCTGAGCCAGCCAGAAGAAAAGACAGCGCCTGAAGGAAAAGGTGCCATCTGGTGAAAGAAGACCTGAGATTGGAGCCACCTCTGCCAGATTACCCAGAAGGGAGCTGTGTCTTGGGCAGGGCTCAGTTCTAAGCACAATGTGCCAGCTGGCTGGCCTGAAAGAGGGACAAAAAGAGGATGCAAGTCCTGCCAGCCCTGGTGTGCTTGCCCAGCTGGACAAATGCAGGAGAGCTGCCTTCTTCGTTTCTCTTCCTAAGGACAGCAAGAAGACATTGGCAGGGCTGGCTATGTTTTCTTTCTCTCTCTCTCCCTTTCTGACAAAATGCAAGCCCATGCTCAGTCTCCACAGTGATGTTATGGAGGCTTTCATCTGGTCCAGTTTCTCTTGTTCCCTCCCAGACTTGACCGAAGTCTGGGAAGGAGAAAGGGAGCCGTCTCGGCTCTGCACTGGAGAAGGAGCTCAGCACTAATGGCAGCCACTGTCCCCTCTAAGGTGTGCGCACATTAATGCGCTCACTAGTTTTTGGATGTCCACTCAGTTAATTTTAGATTGCGCTCAGGTTGAATCAGAAAGGCCCCATTCTGAATGCAGGTGTACACACACTGCCTTCATACTGCCACCCAGAACAAAACTCATTCTGCACAGAGGTGAAAAGAATTAGAGGGACCGCTGATGGCAGCTGCTCCTGGCTTCCCAATTCTCCTAGGAAGAGGGAGGATTGTAGCTCCCTCACTGTATTCTGGGAGGAGACGGAAGTAATGTGGGCTTGAGGTTTAGGTGAGTGGTTCAGGATGAGGGTCTGCCCCATTCCTGCTTATTTGCAAGCCTCCATTCCTCTTGGCTAACTTTAGATTCAAATTGATAAGAGCGTTGTTTCTCTCCATCTCATGCTTCTCAGAATTTCTTCTTCTGTGTCACTTGTTTTTACCTTTGCTCTCTCATACTTCATGTAAATGATTGGTTAGCTGTTAAGCCAGTTAGGGAGTTTTGACAGAGCTTCCCTTGGGCATAGGTGATCTCAGGTGTTAATCCTTGCAATTTATCTGTGCACTTGATCCCTGCCATTATAGAAGTCTTGCTGTTTTTGCAATAGAGGAGTAAAAATCTCTTGCTAAGTTGGAGTAAGGATGTGGATTAAGGTTTCCTGCCCCTGGTATGGTACTGGATTGTCTGAGGGGTTAAAAACACAACTAATTCTGCACTACCAAGCTTTTCACAAACTGAAGGCAGATGAAGTTGTGCTGTTGCGGCTAAGCAGGTTTGATCCTATAAGCTTCAGCACTTGCTTAGAAGACTGCTGACTGGGACCAAATGTGTTGAGTCATTCTGAGCTCCTCAAAGGAAGAAATAAGTGACAAATAAAAACACAAATCCTGCTTGCCAGAAGCATAGTGAGACCAGCCCTGTAACGCATCCTTCTGATAATGCAGTCCCATGTACAGGACATCCCATTGTGCCGTGTCTACAAAAGTCAGTGGAGAATGGAAGGAAAAGGTATTACTGGAATCACAAGTAACAATCAGTGCACCAGGTTACCTGATGCACTAGAATTATCCACAAGATGCTTACAAAGGAGTGCCATCATGCTTTCAACACACGATAGAAATCCGATTTGCCAAAAGCGAGGTGCCATTGGTTATGCAATGTGTTCTTTTTGGATAATGCAGCTTTGCATAATACTACTTAGGATTTATATAGTATTTCTGAGTGTTCAGAGCATTTCATGTATGCTACCTTCTTGTAATTGCATGTATTACATGTATGGTGTACATCTCATGTGTACTATCTTCTTGTATTTGCTCTATAAGCACTAGTGTAGGGGACTTGCTGGCGGCCCAGAGACAGGCTGCCACCAACCCCCTGCCACTGCTGCCCGTGCTTGCCAGCCATTCCCCTTGCACCCAGCATCAGATGCATGTTGATGCAGGGGGCATGGCTGGCACTGGGAAGGGGGGACACGCACCCTCTTGCCCGCTCCTAGCCAGTGCTTCGTTTGCCAGCTGGGTGCTTTCTTTCTCTCCCTTGCTAATAGCGAGGGAGAGAAAGGAAGCGCCCCACCAGCGAATGAAGTGCCCCCTGGGAAGGACTGAAGGGCCATGTTTCTGCTTCTGATGCAGATGCAGGGGGCATGGCCAGCTCTGGGAAAAAGGGACATGCGGCCCCTCGCCCTCTCCCAGCCAGCACTTCATTTGCCAGCTGGGTGCTTTCTTTCTCTCCCTCACTCAGAGCAAAGGAGAAAAAGAAAGCCACCCACTGGTGAGCAAAGTGCTGGTTGGGAGTGGGGGACGGGCCGTGCCTTGTGCTCCCAGCCGGCAATCACTTGGTTCACTGGCTGGTTGACCCCAGTGGCCCAGCGACATTTGTCATCCCAGTCCCCCTTGTCCAATGATGGCTACATCACTTTCTGGAAGATAGATGAATATTATTGTCCCCTTGTTGCAGATAGGGGCTGAGGCTGAAAGAGAACGTGTTCAAAGCCTGCAGTTTGAACCAGGGACTCCGGTTCACAGATCAGTTAGCCACTGTGCTGTACTGGTACCCCACTGTGCGGGAGTAAAAAGTCACTGTGCAGGGAAGAAGAAAAGAATTAATTGAAGTCAAGCTTGTGAGGTACTGAAGATATCTACAGAAAGCTTCCAGTACGATGTTCAGACTCAGGCAGTAGCTCTTAGTCTTATCGTAGGGATTATTGAGAATCTGATGTGAGCATGTCTGTCCCACAGTTGTTTGCAGGATGACTCCTTAGATTATCTGGACTTCCTTGCCACTTGCAATAGTCTGAAATGTTATGCATTCAGAAATTTGTATTATTCTGTGGAAGCAGACTGGGTAAGATGATTTAGTGTTCTGATGGAGACCAGGTATAGATATGGTGGCTGGTTTGTTTTTTAAAGTATGTGCACAAGTTTGAGTTGCCAGTGGCTGGCAGTTTTGACTGGTCTTACAGCTCTCCTGTCCTTTGCAAAGATGTGGGTTTTCTGGGGGGGAAATGAATTTGGACATATTACTGTGCAAATTTCTGTATTTGCACAAAATCTGCATGTTTTCTTTTAAAAATTTCTATGCAAAAATTCTATACAGAATTCTTTCCTGATGCCCTAAATAGACTGTGATCTGATCTGGCATGTTGTATTAGGGATGTGCATGGAACTGGCAGGGGCTGGTTCGATGGCGGGGGTGGGATTACTTTAAGGGTGCACTTACTCCTCCCTCTGCTTTCCCCTCACTGGCACTCGCTGGAAAACCGGTTGGGCGCGTGCACATTGTGCTCACGCCAACATGCACAAGCTGCTTCCGGTCTAAAGAGCAGACGGGGTGGCAGGGAGGTACGCTGCCACTCTGCCGGACCAGTTTTCCAGTGAGCACTGGTGGGGGGAAAGCGGAGGGAGGGGTAAGTGCACCCTCCCTGCCCTTAAAGTTATCACACCCCGCTGTCGAACTCTTAGAATCGGACAGTGTTCAAACCTGTTCGGAAGCCCTTGAAAGGGCCCCCGAACAGGTTCGTGCACATCCCTATGTTGTATGTCTTATTTTTACAGTACAACAACAATAAAACCACCATATTAATTTCCCACATTGTATCTCAAAGGTTTTTCAAGTAGCCAAGTGGTTGAACTTAAAAATTTGATGTGTGGGGCTGGGAATAAATAAAAACACTTCATGTTGTTTAGTCGTTACACTGAAACAAGTTCAAAGCTTTGAGTGGAAAGACTTTTTTATTGGAATACTCAGTCAATAAAAACATGTGCCCTCTCACACACTTCTTAGGGATAATCACCTGAAAAACATTACAGTAATTACAACTTTGAAATTGTTGCACTTGCCTAAATATTTCATTGGCATCCATAGGAACATCGGTAGCTGCCATATACTGAGTCAGACCATTGGTCTATCTAGGTCAGTATTGTTTTCACAGACTGGCAGCGACTTCTCCGAGGTTGCAGGCTGGAATTTCTCTCAGCCCTATCTTGAAGAAGCCAGGGAGGGAACTTGAAACCATCTGCTCTTCCCAGAGCGGCTCCATCCCTGGGGGGAATATCTTACAGTGTTCACACTTCTAGTCTCCATTCATTGTTACTAGTGAATTTTATGAAGCAATGCTGGACATCTGGACTTGCATTGCATGTGTGCAACAGTGTATGTTCCAGACTACTGCTGCACTATCTCTTGGGGGGGCTGATTTTTCCCAATCTTCCCTTCCCTCTAAAGCCCACTTTGCATCACCAAAATATGTCCCTGAGCGTCATGCCTGCACAGTTGCACATGTGCAATGCTAGTCTAGATGTCAGCCAATGAAATTTTAGAAATGGAAACTTTTCTTTGGAAAATTTTCTGTTTTGGAAAATCTTCCACTGAAAAGTTTCCACCTGGTATCTCTTGGTTTCTTGTAGCTTGAAATAGGTTTCACCAGCTGCTGAAGTTGAGGAATACCCCAAAACATAGTATTATGCTTCTATATATATTTAGTGGAAATATTTCTATGCAGGCAGGAGGTTTAGATACCTGCCTTTTAATGTAAAAGCTGAGCAATTCGGATTCTCATAAGAAGTAACTGGATTTTCTAGTGTAATTCAGGATTGTATGCTGCTACTCCTCATTCTGAGATCCAGACAAATATTTTAAATGGCTGATTTTTCATATAAATTGTGAAGTGGTGTTTGTTTATCTCCCTCAACCTCATAGCAAAGCATTTAAAGATAGAAAATCCCTTGATGATAAACTGCATATCAGTGCAAATAACTGATACTTTGAACTTTATTTCAGCATTGCTGTTAATAGTGCTAGTGTGTACAGATGAATCCCGGTATCTGTGGGGGTTCTGTTATCTCCTACAAATGCAGATAATAGAACCGTGGATACCTAGTCAATGGGACTTGGGAGTGGGCGTAGGTTTCTAGGGGCTCCGTACAAGGCAAAAAGGGCCAAGGAAGGGCAAAAAAGTATCCATGTGGGTCTCCACAAGGGTGTCCAGCAATGCCCCCTCCCCCCATCTTAAATCCAGCATTTTCTCGCAAAAAATCAGTTTTTATTGTTTTTTAAACAAATGTGCCACAAAACGGCTTTTTTCCTCTAAATGGTGGATGGAAATGACCTCGGAAGTCATTTCCGGCCACCCTGAACCCGTGGACATATGACATTAATATTTTATGAACCTCTTATTTTATGTATGCCAAGGCTGGGTGTCAATTACCTGTCTGCGGATATGCAAAACCTTGGATTTTGGATCTGAGAATGGTGAGGTTTGCTTGTATTTACAATCCTTTTCTCTTGTTGCACGATAGTTTTGTTAGAACCATAAATGTGTTTGGATGCAGAATCTTACTGAAATGCACACTGCTGAACAAAATACTGAATGAAGAACTTGGAACAGTATGCTATGGTTAATGGAACTAGGCTGGATTATGTGTACTTGGCTGTGTTTTCATTATGCTATTTAGCTGTGCTTGCATTTTAAAAACACACACCACAAAGTTGGTTTGTTTATGTAACTTATTACATACAGTGCCATGGAAGTTTCTGCTGATTGATTAGATTATTGGGGGGGGGGGGCATTGCTGGATGCCAGGAGAACTGTGGAACACAGTAGGGCACTTTATTTGGCCTATTTTAACATTTTTTAGGTGATTTTCCTGCATTTTTATTTTGAAGTCTGGGAATCTGACCCCTGCAGTCCTATAAGCTTCAATGACTCATTATCCACTATTTTGTTTCCCATGGTAATCTGCGGGAATGGAACCCCCATGGATAATGAGGTCCGCAACCTGTAAACATGCTTAATGTGCATAGAATGATGTGCACATATATATACAGGGCTCATGATAGACCATGATCTTTATGGCCCATAAATAGAATAACTTAATCCATTTATTAAAATATTTATACTCTGCTCTTCAGACCCCAAAGGGACCCCTGCTGGGGAATATATTTGGTTTAAAACATTGTAAATAAAGAATGCAGTGTTACAGGCTTTATTTAAAACATCTTGAAAATGTTTAAAAGTTCTTGAAAACGCAGTGATTTTTGACAGCTACTGCTCTGTTTCTTCTGTTCTTGTAGAAGAACGGAACAACAACAAAAAAACCATTGTTGAAGCAGAACATAGTCAAGGCATAGCTGCGCACAGGAAAGCCTAATTAGGCTAATATTAGATGCAAGGGTAACTCAAGTTGCATTCCCTCTCAATGACCATAAAGCTGCTTTGGGACTGATCTTGTGACCTCTAAAAGCACGTGCTCCTTGGTAAATGCTGACTCACAAACAGAAGGAAAAAAAGAGAAGGGGCTGCACTAAGGGAACTGAGAGCCAAGTAAGGAGGCAGCATTACCACGGTAAATGGAAGAGAGATTTCTTTGCCCGTGAAGAGGCAGTACACCAAGATGCATTGGAACACATTGCATTACCCCCAGTACATTTTCTACTTTGAACTTCGTTTTGAGACTTTGCCTCCTTTTTGGCTTCCAGACTTTAAACTCAAGTATACTACTACTACAACAAATATTTATATACTGCTTTTCAACAAAAGTCCCCAACGTGGTTTAAAGCAAGGTTGTGCCATCAGGTTGGTGTCGACTCCTGGCGATCACAGATCTATGTGTTTTTCTTTGGTAGAATATAGGAAGGGTTTACCATTGCCTCCTTCTACACAGTATGAGATTATGTGTTTCTGTGTCTTCCTATATTGCTGCTGCCCGATATAGGTGTTTCCCATAGTCTGGGAAACATACTGGCGGGGATTCGAACCACTGACCTCGTGCTTCCTAGGCAAGTTACTTTCCTGCTGCACCATTAGGTGGCATGAATAAATAAATAAGATGGCTCCGTGTCCCCAAAGGGCTAACAGTCTTAACAAGGAAACATAGGAAAGACACCAGCAACTGCCATTGGAGGGATTCTGTACTGGGGATGGATAGGGCCAGTTGCTCTCCCCCTACTAAATAAAGAGAATCACCACTTTAAAAGGTGCCTCTTTTGCTCAGTTAGTCACGGACTTAGACTTTTGCTCCTCCTTTTAAAAAGACCCTGTCCCTCAGTCCCCTAACATCTACTACATAAAAGGGCTGGGAGAGATCATCAGGAGATCTGGTACAGGATGCTATCAGTATTTTGATGATGCCCAAATCTATTTCTCCATGTAACAGTCATCGGGGAATGGCATAACCTCCCTAAATGCCTGCCTGGAGGTGGTAATGGGCTGGATGAGGAATAACAAACTGAGACTGAGGTGCTTATTGTGCGGGGTCAGAACTCAGGAGACAGTTTTGATCTGCCAGTTCTGGAAGGGGTTACACTCCCCTGGAAGGGACAGGTATGTGGTCTGGGAGTGTTTCTGTATCCAAACCTCTTTGGTGCCTCTGGCAGTTGCCAGAGGTGCTGTCTATTAGCTTCAACTGATATGCCAGCTGTATCCGTTTCTTGAAATAAATGACCTCAGAACAGTAGCACATGTGCTAGTAACCTCCAGATTTGACTACTGCGGTGTGCTCTATATGGGGCTGCCTTTGTATGTAGTCCAGAAACTGCAATTGGTGCAAAATGTGGCAGCCAGGTTGGTCTCGGGGTCATCTCAGAGACCATATTATTCCTATATTAAAAGAACTACACTGGCTGCCAATCAGTTTCCAGGCAAGATACAAGGTGCTGGTTATAACCTCTAAAGCCCTAAATAGTTTGGACCTGGGGTGTTTAAGAGAATGTCCCCTTCACTATGAGCTCCATCATCCATTGAAGTCATCCAGAGAGGTTCTTCTATGGTTGCCACCATTTCATATGGTGGCTACACAGGGACGGGCCTTCTTTGTTGCTGCCTTGAGACTTTAGAATGTGCTTCCTGCTGAAATAAGAGCCTCCCCATTTCTGACAGCTTTGAAAAAAGTCTTTAAAGACACATCTATTCACCCAAGCTTTTAACTAGAATTGTGGTTTTAAATTGTTTACATGTTTTTAATTATTGTTTTAATTTGTTTTATGTTGTAAACTGCCCAAAGACATACGTTTGGGGTGAGCTAAAATATATATATAAATAAATACTTCTCTGATGCCACAGCTTTTATGCTTAGCTAGTGATAATTATTTTGGGTTTATCTTGTGATATCTAAAAGTGCTCCCCCCATCCTACTATGCTGCCTTATCGTGGCGGGGTGTGTGTTTGTGTTCCTGGGAGGGATGAGTGAAGTACGCTGGGAGGTATACTCCCAGTAGGGTTACCCAAAGTGTGAAGGTCATCCCAGCTGCCCAGCTAAAGCAAGCAGGCACCTATATTGGGCAGCAGTGATATAGGAAGGTGCTGGAGGCAGACGATCACTTCAGTGACAACGACAAAGGCATCACTTCAGACTGCGTGGGAGAAGGCAATGGTAAACCACTCCTGTATTTTAACAAGAAAACCACATTGATAGACAAAATAGAATGATTGTTGATGTAGTGCCGGGTGAAAGGCCCCTCAGGTCGGATGGTTCTCAACATGCTACTGAGGAAGAGCTGAGGATCTCTCAGAGTACTGATGGTGTTTATGATGTGGTTAGGCTAAAGCCTTTTGAATGTCTACCAGCTGATGTTGCCGTGAGGGAAAAGAAAATCCGAAGCTGCAAAGACAGAATTACAGTGTCAACATAGAATGTAAGAAGCATGAATATGGGAAAGTTCAACACAGTGAAAGATGAAATAAATCGACTGCAGATTGACATCTTGGTCATCAGTGAATTGAAATGAACTGGAATGGGACACTTTCTGTCAGAAAATCATACTGTTTACTACTCAGGACACGAAAACCAAAGAAGGAATGGTGTTGCTTTCATAGTCAGGAAGGATATAGCTATGACAGTACTTGGGTACAATGCAGTCAGCAACCAACTAATATCAATTAGATTTTGTGGACAACCCTTTAACATGACAGTTCTTCAAGTCTATGCCCCGACAACTGATGCAGAAGAAGAGGAAGTTGATGAGTTTTATGTTCAAGTTCAGTCTGAAATTGACAGAACACGCAAGCAAGATGTGATGCTTTTGGCTGGAGACTGGAATGCAAAGTTGGCAATAAGGAGGAAAACACAGACTGTATGGCCTTGGAAACAGAAACGAAGCAGGAGAACAACTTACTAGTTTCTGCCAAGTCAGTGATCTCTTCATTGCTAACACATTCTTCAAACAACCAAAGTGGTGCCTATACACATGGACATCACCAGATTGAGTACACAGAAATCAAATGGATTACATTATTGGTGCAAGGAGGTGGAAGAGCTCTGTATAACAGCAAAGATGTGGCCAGGGGCCAATTGTGGAACAGATCATAAAATGCTCATGTGCAAGCTCAAAGTCAAGTTAAAGCGGAAAAACAAAGCTATCTAGCTTCCACAATATGATTTTGAGAATGTACCCACCCTTTTAAAGGAAAACATCCGGACAGAACATGGTGAAACAGACTGGTTCCAGATCGGCAAAGGAGTAAGACAAGGCAGTATACTTTCTCTTTCTTTATTCAACTTATATGCTGAACATATACTGAGAGAAGCTGGATTGGAAGATGATGAGCGTTGCTATAAAGTTGCCACGAAACATCAATAACTTGCGCTACACTAATAACACCACTCTGATAGCTGAGAATGTGGATGATCTGCAAGCTCTAGTAATGAAAGTCAAGGAGCACAGTGAAAAAATGGAACTACGACTAAATGTCAAGAATACTAAACTAATGACAATGGGTACAGCAACCAGCCTCAGAACCGACAATGAAGACATTGAAGTGGTGGATATCTTCTGCCTTTTAGGATCGACTGTCAACAGTAAAGGATCCAGCAGTCAAGAAATACGCTGGAGATTAGCACTTGGTAGGGTTGCAATGAAGTTCTTGGAAAGGTTATTTAGATCCAGTGACTTGTTTATACCTACAAAGATTAGAATCGTTCCGACAATGGTTTTTCCCGTGACACTCTATGGATGCAAAAGCTGGTCTTTGAAGAAGTAAGATAGAAAAGGCATTTATGCTTTTGAACTTTGGTGCTGGAGAAGACTTTTGATGATACCATGGACAGCCAGGAAAACAAACACATGGAACATAGAACAAATCAATCTAGAATTTTCACTTGAGGCACAAATGACCAAGCTCAAACTATCGTACTTTGGACACATTATGCAAAGACCCAGCTCCCTTGAGAAATCTATAATGCTGGGAAAAGTTGAAGGAAAGAGAAGAAGAGGACGACCAGCTGCAAGGTAGATGGACTCAATTACGACATCAATGAATGCACCGCTGAGAGACCTTAAAGGCTAAGCTGAAGACAGATCATCCTGGAGAAAATCTATCTATGTGGTTGCTAAGAGTTGACGGCACTTAATCAATCAATCAATCACAAGTGCTTGGCCGTCATGAATTCTTAATTTTTATAGGTTTCTTGAGACTTAGTGACCTTGGTCACTGCAGAAACTTGATTTTTCTATTGAAACAAGTTTAAGATCTGTTCCTGAAACTTTTCTTGATGTGGTTTCTCTGACTGTTAACTGCCAGTTTAACAACAGAGCTGTTGCTGGCTTAGCAATATTAAAAATTGCTGTGCTCCCTTTTGGAAAAACTGCTTGAGGAGAAGTATTTCTGATATGGAGTTTATTTAACTTTGATAACACTTCCTCAAAAATAGTGAAGCTGCTGGACTGAGGATTTTCTATTCTGTGCCTGTTCTAAGCAAGTGCTGGCATTGGTAGGTACTACATCATCTTGTGCCAATGTGCTTATCTAATATAAAGACCTCAGTGGAAATGGAAGGGAAACTGCAACAAGCTTTGATCAGTAATGCATCTCTGCCTAGACTAAAGTGCAGAATTTTCTCTCTCTTTCTGAAGTTCTAAAAGACTGGGAATCTCCATTTATTTCTGTGGTTAATGCAGTTATTAGTATTTCCACCACTGACACCATACTTATATATCTTTGAGTTCTTAAGGCTGGTAGGGACTGACTGAATGTTGTCCTTCAGTAGCCAGACTGCTTGGCACTCTCCACTATTGTACTTAATGTCTGAGAGGCACCATATTTCAGGGTGTGACTTTTGAGGTGTTCTGGCCTGGTTTACGGTAGCAGGTTGCCTGAGCCCATCTGGTTCATCTCGTTGCTTCAACAGAAGATCGTCCAAAGGTTCTGACTACAAGGCAGCTGTAGCAATGAATAAACCATTGTAAAATATTCAAGCACACTGCAGATTAGGTATAAAGGCAACTGGCTAAACTGGCTTCACAGGTACAATACTGAGTTCTCTGTCTGCTACTCCTCCCTTCCTTGAATTACAAACAGTTGCCAGGCTAAGATGAATCTTCATTTCAGGTAGCCAAGTTGTTAGCATGTGTAAGGATCAGAAGTTTTGTTCAAAGCCCACCGTGATGCTGTTGGCTTCATTCTACTCTTACTGCTAAGGAGCTTCTTGTTATGTTATGATTATTCTTTAATGGGGCATATATGTGTGGGGCATAATCTCTTCCCCCTCACCAACTTCCATATCTGTTGTAACTATCAGTGTATTTCGTCTGTGGTCTCTTCCCCTCAGCATCTCCCTGAGCCTTGAGCTGCACCAGCTACTGTATGTGGCCTATTGGGCAGCTTGCCCATCTCTCCTCCTTAGCTTTCCTCCTGCAAAACGCCAAACTAAGCATCCGCCTTAATAGCCTAATGGTAGGGCTGTCTCCTTGATTCATAATGCTGTAGGACTGTTTGACTTTATTTATTCTTGACTTTCCTTTATTTGTTCTTGACTTTCCTTTATTCATTCTTGTTTTTTGTTTTTAATTAACGTTTTACTTTTGTTTTTGTCTTGTAAACCGCCCAGAGACGGAAGTTTTGGGTGGTATAAAAATATGTTAAATAAATAAATACATTTAAACTTCCTTGTCTGTGTAAGTAGATGGGATTGCATTGACAGTTGGAATTTGTGGCAATGGGATTAGAGAAATCGGCAAGAAAGTCCACCGCAAACTGTATCAAATACCAGTGGGGGCGGGGGGGGGAACAAAACAGTAAGATAATGTAACATCTATATTCAACACTGTCTCAGAAATGTAAAATATACAAAAACATATACCTCAAGCCTACAGGTTTTTCCTGCATTTTGTATATTTGAGACAGAAGTATTAAGAAGGGTCCAGATTAAGTTAGTCATGACTAACTTGTCTCATTTATTTCAGTGGTGCTTACTCTGAATTCTGCCCCTTTTGCAACAGTTGTTCTTCACTAGTTCACGTATTTTCTTGCCTATTAATCGGTGCATTGTCTGCCTTCTTCTGCCCACCTTTGGTTTTTCCACTGTGGGAATTGGAGAAGCCATCTTCTTCTCTCGATTCATTCTTGAGCTAAAGGGATGAGGTCAAGACTGTCTTTCAAAGCCCAGCTAGCAATGTACTGTAGTAGTGGAAGCTTTTCTTAAAACCAATAAATAATTTATAGTTGGTTTTGTTTTAGCTTTGTTGCTTCTGATCACTTTCATTCTAAGGAATTATTCTATTGTAATAAGCAGGTGAGCAGCCAGGAAATATCCCTGAGGAATTTGCCTGACACTGTTGATTGTTTGTCTTGGTTATAAGCCAAGAAGTTGTTTTGCTGTGATTATGGAACTCAGTACAATGTGTGCAATGGCAATAGAAAGAGGCTTATGGCTAGATTTGAGAACAAACCTTATATCATTTCAGCAGCACCACCAGACATTGTGAATGCAGTAAATCCATCAAGTGTCTAGGTTGACATGCCAGCCTAGTCTTTTAGCTCCCATTATTCAAAGAAGAAAAATGAAGGCTGATGGCTGTCTAGAAAAGTTATTTCAAGATTGCTGAAGGACTTCATAGAAGCTTTAGAAAATGGGGAAGGTAATAGGCTCTGCTTGGGGAGCCTGCAACTTGTTGCTTCCCCAAAGCCTTTCCACTAGATGCTGCTGTGTGTCCTTGATGGTTTTAGGGAACCATCAATGTCTTTGTGACAGCAGTAGTCACTGAACCGTTCCTACATAATATCAGACCTATTTACACGTACCCGTTACATAAAAGAAAGGGACAAAGATTGCCATTCTTAACTTGTCTGGAAACAAAAGACGGCATCCAGATCTTCTGCAGAGAAGCTCCTTCTGTGTGCAGAAGGATAGTTAGGGACATAGGAAGCTGTCATATACTGAATCAGACCATTGGTCTATCTAGCACAGTTTTGTCTACACAGACTGGCAGTGGCTTTTCCAAGGTTGCAGGCAGGAATCTCTCTCAGCCCTGTCTTGGAGATGCCAGGGAGGGAACTTGGAACCTTCTGCGCTTCCCAGAGCGGCTCCATCCGCTAAGGGGAGTATCTTACAGTGCTCACATATGTAGTCTCCTATTCATATGCAACCAGGGCAGACCCTGCTTAGCTAAGGGGACAAGTCATGCTTGCTACTGCAAGACCAGATCTCTTCTTCCTAATGAGTTGTGCTCATGCAGCAATTTATACAAGTGGAATCTCCAACTGTTCACAGGAAAAAAAACTTTTGCCGGTAGTGATGCTCTGCATGAGAGGTCTGGATGTTCCCCAAAGGGTCTAGAGTGTACATTGATGTACAGTGATGAGCAATAATCAGCACAACTAGTTGGGAAGTGCAGCCGAGTGACTCTGTGACACTTGTAGAAGCAGGAGGTGCATGCTTTGGGGCGAACAGCAACACCGTTCATTTACACAGGATTCTCCTGCTTCAAGACATGTTTCTGTACACATTTACACCATTTGCGGAGTGTCTTGCTAAAAACGGCCACAAGGATGGACTACAGTAGTGATGTACCTGGACTGGTCCGGAGGCCATTCTACAGGCCTCCAGACACGGGCGGTTCAGGGTTTGGATGGATTGGGGTGAGGGGTTCCTTTAAGGGGGGGAGGGTTTACTTACCCCTTCTGGCGTGCATATTCTCGTTAGTAATCGGGGCGGCAGGATACCCCTTTCCCTGCTTGGCTGCAAAAGGCTTCAAGAAGGCTTCAAGTGTGGCAAAAGGCCACATGTGCCAAAGGCTTCTTGAAGCCTTTTGCAGCCAAGCAGGGAAAGGGGTATCCTGCCGCCCCGATTACTAATGAGAATACGTGTGCCGGAGGGGGGAAAGCGGCGGGAGGGGTAAGTAAACCCTCCCCCGCCCTTAAAGGAACCCCCACCCACCCAATGCTGGACCGCAGCTCCACGGTTCCGTGCACACACCTAGGCTACAGCTGGGTAGGACTAAAGAGAAGGGAAGGATGCAGAGCTCTGTGAAGGGTGCAAACGAGGCAGTGGATAGAGGCAGAGATCCAAAGGGATGGAGAGTGAGAGGAAGTGGGGGCAGGGGTGTGGAAGGTGGGGCAAAATGATTGGAAAGGGAATTTTGAGGCAGGCAGTCCACCACCCATTGGCTAGGGCAAGCTTGCACAACATAAACCCCAGGGGCTGTATCCAGGCTGCGGGGACCTTTTTTCCTGACCCACAGGTAGGAATGTGCTAAGCCTGCTAACTGAGCAAAGAGACACCTTTTTAAAGTGGTGATTGTCTTATATTTAGTGGGGGAAGAGGAACTGGCCCTGTCCAACCCCAGTACAGCATCCTTTCAGTGGCTGTTGCTGGTATCTGCCTTATGTTTCTTTTTACATCGTGAGCCCTTTGGGGACAGGGGCCCATCTTACTTATGTATTATTTATTTTTCTGTGTAAACTGCTTTGAGAACTTTGGTTGAAGAGTGGTATAGAAATAGCAGCAGCAGCAGTAGTAGTAATATCCTGCAGCAACAGCATCCTAGAAAGATGGACAGCTGCTCTTTGGGTCAGTTTCCTCTTCCTCTGTCCTCTTTAAAACTGCTCTATAGAACCAACCTATACATGTTTACTCAGAAATATTCCAAGTGTTCCCAGTGAGGCTTATTTTCCTCTCCTGGAACCTAACCCCCATGATCCCATTGCACCAATAACCCAGTATTTGCGGTTTCCATATCCACGGTAGTGGCGGAGAATGGAACCCCTGCAAATACTGAGGTTCTCCTGTAGTAGCTACTGCAAATTGAAATTCTTTTAAAACAATTAGATTTTGCAACTGTAATTTCGAGGCACAAATAACCAGGCTCAAACTATCATACTTCGGACACATTATGTCAAGATCCGGCTCCCTTGAGAAGTCCATAATTCTGGGAAAGGTTGAAGGAAAGAGGAGGCCTACCTGCAGCAAGGTGGATGGACTCTATTATGACAGCAATGAATGCACCACTGGGAGACCTTAAAGGCCAAGTTGAAGACAGATCATCCTGGAGAGAATCTATCTATGTGGTCGCTAAAAGTCGACAATGACTTGACGGCACTTTGTCTATCTGTCTATCTGTCTGCCTGTCTGCAAACTAGTGTTATTTAGTACATAATATTCCTTTTAAAAAGGAGACTTAGTAATTTCTTTCTCTGTTCATACAAATTCCATGTTTGAAAATTTGTGTGATGAGGAAGCTGATTTAGGCTAGGCATTAGGAAGGATTTCCTAATTTTAGGAACAGCTTTTCAGCACTGGAGCAGTCTGTCTCATGCAGTGGTGGTGTCTCCTTTTCTAGAGGTTTTCAAGCAGGCTGAGTGGCCACCTGTCAGGGATCCATGTACTGACTAGTGGGTTGAACCAGAGGACGTCCAAGATCCCTTTAAAGATTCTATAACCCTGAGGGGATGTGGCAGTTATTCAGATGTGCAATAAGTGCCTGGACATTTTAATGCTGTTATCCTATATAATAAAACCCTAAGGTACCTGCGTCTGTGTCCTGCGTCCGTGTCTCTGGCAGGTGTTCTGCGCATGCGTGGCGCGCGCGTACGCAGCAACGGACGGCGTTGAGTCCCATGGGACTCCAGGACACCCTAGGGAGCCAGCCAGCCACACGGGGCGGGAGAAGGGGAAGAATGAGAGAGCGAGGGCGGGTTGAAGTCAGGGCCGGGAGAAGCAGGCTGGAGCCGCCAGGCGCAGGCAGTGTGGCGGCGGCGGCAGGAGGAGGAGGAGAGGACCAAGAGCAGTAGGCGGCCTAAGGGAGGCGGGCAGGGAGGGTGCCGGCCTTCCCGGCTATCGTGAGAAGCGCCGCCAGCAGGGGAAGGGAGGGGAAAGAGTGAGGGAGAGGCAGGCGAGGAAGGGAGCGAGTCAGTGGCTCTCCTGCTACCAGCAGCTGAGGGGTCTTGCAGGCTGCCGTCATGGTGGGGGCCAACGGCGGCGGAGCAAGCGGCCCGGAGAAGTGGGCCACGGCGGCGCGCCTGATAATCATCCTCCTAGCGCCCGTTAATGTAACGGGCTTAATGACTAGTACTAGTATAAAAGAGAAGGGGCAGGAATTTGAAACAGGTGCTCAGGTAAGTTCATTGAAAATGGTAGCAAAGGTCCAGAATGAAACATGAAACTAGAGTTTATTGTAATATAGTGTGAAGCCCCCCCCCGCATGTGCTTAATCTAGTACGTTTATTTTTCAGGGAGAAGGATCTGGATTCTAAATTTATTATTTCAATGGAGAAAAATAAAACAACAATTACAAATATAAAGGTGAGTGTTTTCAATCATATAGGTAATATTTTTCCTACTTTATTTTGTCTCATCTGCTTTGGATTCACTTCCTGGCAAACTGTGCTACAACACAGGAATGCTGGAACCTGCCCTATACTGAGTCAGACCATTTAGCTCAGTATTGTCTACTACTCTGATTGCCAGTGGTTGTCCAAGGATTCAGGCAAGAGTCTCTCCCAGCCCTACCTGGAGATGCCAGGGATTGAACCTGGGATCTTCTGCATGCAAAGCAGATGCTCTACCACTGAGCTACGGCATCAAGTGTCTGCAGCTAGAGGCACACATATGTAAGCCTTTTTACCATAGAATAGGCAAAAGGTAACCTGAAGATTACAGGATGTAATCTGTGATGTGATGCTATGTTTGGAAAATAGTACTGTACTTGGAATGTTCTTCTAGCAGTTCCGGAAGACTGAAAAGGTTACTTTCGTGTCTTTATGCATTTTAGGTTGATTTGTTCTCTTCACGCTATATTAAACTTGTTGTTTCACTGCGGTTAACTGTATTTAAGATTAGTTTTGTGATTTTAACTATTAGTCTGGGAGCATAGTGTACAAAAAACCTATTTTGTGGCAACATTTGTGAGAAACTTGTACAGGTGGTTTTGTTTGATTTGAAATCCTCTCTGGATGAAGAATTACAATGGTGCCATTCTTGCATGCATGACACTTGGCTGTGATGACATCATCAAGATGGCCACCAACACACACGTATTAAACCTCATTATCTCCATAATGATTTGGTCAATTTTGTTGTGCAAGGTGTGATTGGAAAGGTATTTTCACAAGCTATATAACATTATTTCTGGTGATTTTTTTGGCCTTTTTTTACATACCAAAAAGAGGAGAGAGTGATTTTTAGCACCAATCTTGAACTAATTGGTCAGGATCAGACCAATTAGTCTTAATCAGAGTAGACCCATTGAAATAATGGTAGTTCATTTGGTCAAGACAAATTTAAATACCATTATTTCAATGGATCTACTCTGAGTTGGACTAGGCCAGGATAGTGGCCACTGTGTGTTAGGGAAGTGCACAGAACTGGTTTGGAGGTGGGCGGTTTGAACAGCGGGCGGTTCCACCGGTTTGAAGGCGGGGGGTTTCTGCTTTAAGGGTGGGGGAGGGTGCACTTACCCCTCCCTCCGCTTTCCTCCCGCCGGCGCTCTGTGTTTTAAAAGTCCACCAGGGCGGCAGTGTACCTCCCTGCCGCCCCGTTGCCCTCTTTACCAGTAGTAGGAGGAAGTATCTGATGTACCTGTGCATGCCAGATGCATGTGTGGGCACGTCGTGGACGCGTGGGTGCACATCGGGCACATAACGATACTTCCACCTATTTCTGGTAAAGGGGGCGGCAGGGAGATACACTGCCGCCCCGGTGGACCTTTTAAAGCACAGAGCACCGGTGGGGGAGAAAGCAGAGGGAAGGGTAAGTGCACCCTCCCCCGCCCTTAAAGCAGAACCCCGCCACCTTTGAGCCTCCCCTGCCCGGTTCTGTGTATATCCCTACTGTGTATAGCAAGGCTGTAAGTCTATACACACTTTCCTGAGAGTAAGCCCCAGTAAACACAACTGGGCTTACCTCTGAGTAGACATGCATGGGATTTTACTTTATGTAACAATAGGACAGTTGGTGAAACTGGATTCCTGTCCTTCTCCAGGTTGTTGCTACAATCTATAAAATTATTTACAATAAGGTACTGTATATTAGGTCTGTGCACGAGAAAAAACATGGTATTGGATCTGACACGATATAATCCAACATCGAAATTGTCAGAATTGGAATTCTCATATTTTAAAAAATATCATATGGTTGGATTGTGTTAGATTTTCAGTTGGAAATTCTGACAAATCAGATTTTCCCCCTTAGGGATCAATGGGAAACAAAATTTAACAACAACTTTGGAATGGTTTTAAAAATTCACATGGTGGTAATACATGATGAGAGCACTAAGTGCATTGAATTTGAAGGTAATCGGTCAATTAATCGATTTTTAATGATTTTTTGAAAAAGTTCTTAAAACTTTAAAAAGTGCTATAAATTTATTGTTTCATGGAAGAAAGTGCAGGAATTGAAGCCCCCACTCAGAGGAAAAGCCAGAAAGTTGAACCGTAGCAGCTTCCCTGCTAGCATCTTGTACAAAAAGCCAAACTCTATTTTTTTCCTACTCCAAAGCCGTAACTCTGCAATTGGAGGAAAAGAAAATAACCAGATCATATGAGACAACAACACAGACCATAAGTTCTTTTCCAAACCATAATTATGGCCACATTTAGCTAAGGACTGATCCAAGAAGTTGTCTAACTTAAAACAATGTATCAAAGCAAGATGTATTCTAACTGATAGAGAGGGGAGGCCTATCTCCATTCTTAAGTAAGC
Source organism: Hemicordylus capensis (assembly GCF_027244095.1). NCBI lineage: Eukaryota > Metazoa > Chordata > Lepidosauria > Squamata > Cordylidae > Hemicordylus > Hemicordylus capensis. Next base: position 256,188,301 of record NC_069657.1, read on the forward strand.
AACAGGAGTACCCTGGGGGAGGCACAGAATTTTCCTTAAAAAGGAGTTTTGAACAGTTTCCAGCTGAGTGATCATTTGTTCTTTCCAACTTCATATCTCAACCCTATAAAGCATCTGGGGAATTACCTGTCCCTGAAAGATTTTTAGAGCTGGGGCAATAAGCAGTTCATCTTTAGAAAAGAATTTCAAAATAGCCCCAACGGAATGACATGCTGCTATCAAAGTGGCATCCAAATGGCTCTTCCAAGTAAGAGTTTTATTAAACTTGATTCCCAAATACTTAAAGGAAGAGCTTTGCTCAATTTCATGTGAATTGATTGACCATCTATGCCTGATTTTACTATCGCCAAAAGCTACTACCTTAGTTTTATTGTAGTTAATTTTCAACTTTTTGTTCTCACAATAGTTAGCTAGGTTAGAGAATATCCTACGAGGAGAATGAAATGCTGCTTGTCCAGGGCCCCCGCCCCTTTAATTAATACCTCCAGGAGTTTTTGAGTTGAAAAGGGGGAAAGTGCACAAATAAAGGATCTGAGAGAGTCCATAGGAACTAATCTGGGGTGCCTTTTTACATACCCCAGATACCATCTATGTAGTATTGTCTTCTGTGTTATAAATAATATTAAAAATATTTAAGAGTTAAAAAATTAAATGAAGGCATTGTCAAATACATCTTCTTGCTTAAAAAAAAAATTGGCTGTGCTAAAGAAAATAAACAAACTTATGTCAATAATCCTGTATTTTCCCAGAGGTGCTGAAAATGTACACCTAGTCTGTCAGCATGAAATACAGTACTTGACTTGGTCTTTTTCTGTAGATTCCTGAGGGAGGAAGTGGAGACATGGGACGAGAACGGACTAAAACATTTACATATGATTTCTCCTACTTCTCAGCTGATGCTAAAAGTACAAACTATACATCTCAGGAAATGGTAGGCAGATATATACCTGTGATTCCCTTTCAGAATTAAAAGATAATGCTGTGTTCCTGCTTTTTCCAACTGAACTGTACAATTTGGAGGTGCCACTGATGTTTGAAAGAGAAATAACTATATAAACACTATAAGTGCTTCCATAATATAGTATATTATGTAAGCTATATATTATGTAGCTTTTTTGTATTTGGGGTGCATGAATCTTGTACATTTATAGGAGAAATTTCAGGTAACCCTTGTTTAAACCAAAATATTTGGAATAAACAGGTGACGGGTTGCATTCACCTCCAATTTGCATTGGTATTTATATATATATATACCTCCTAACTGAGCAAAGGGGGTACCTTTTGAAAATGACAGCTCTCTTATATTTAGAACGGTGAGAGCAACTGTTTCTGTTCAACACAGCATAGAGTCCCTTCCCATGGCTGTTGCATATCTTGTGTTTCTTTTTAGGGGGTGAGCCTTTTTGAGACATGGAACTATGTTCTCATTCTTTTTCCTATGTAAGCTGCTATGAGAGCTTTTTTGTGGTGGTGTGTGTGTGTGTGTGTGTCTAAAAGTGGTGTATAAATATTTTAAATATATGGATTGCCTATGATCCTGTTGGGTAATTAGGGTTTGACAAGATATATTGAACAATTCAAATGAACCTAATCTTAAAACTTCCCAAAGCCAGTAATGAGAAGGTCTCTCAAGCATTCAGGAAGCTACTGAGAAGCAACACAGATATGTTTCTTGGATTTCTAATTTAAAGTCTTCAGTTTTTCTTTCCTCCTTGGGTTATCTGATGAAATATAGCCCATAAAGAGCCCATCTGATGAAATATAGCCCATAAAGAGCCCCTGGTGGCGCAGTGGTAAAACTGCCGCCCTGTAACCAGAAGGTTACAAGTTCGATCCTGACCAGGGGCTCAAGGTTGACTCAGCCTTCCATCCTTCCGAGGTCGGTAAAATGAGTACCCAGAATGTTGGGGGCAATATGCAAATCATTGTAAACCGCTTAGAGAGCTCTGGCTATAAAGCGGTATATAAATGTAAGTGCTATTGCTATATTTTCAAATGTGATTTTTCAAATCCTATCCATGTTTAATTTGGAAATGAGGCCCATTGAATAAAGTAGGACTTTGATGAGAATATGCACAAAATCAAGCTGTAAGTGTTCACAGAGAACTTCATGTAACAAGAATATGCTAGGTATTGGTATGCATATTGTGATGAAACAGGGGTTACTCTATGCTTTTATGGCATCTACCCTCAGTAGAGAGATTGCTCTGATCTCAATCTAGGAGCAACACTGCTCCTTCGAGTTAGGCTGCCACCAGTTGAAGACTGATCTAACGCCACTGACCAGGATTAGGAATGGCTTCAAGAACCTAGAACTGTCTTGCTTGGGACTTACAGGTCCTTTACAACCAGAGTCCACACAACCCAGTTCTAGACAGTATATTATTCTGAAAACAACTAGACAGTAGTGAATGATCTTACGAGGCATATGGGGAAAAGGTTTGCAAATAACTCTCCAGAGCCTTTTAAATCAGACTGAAGCCGCTTCTAAGTATATGAACTTTATTAAGAAACAAGGGTAGCACACAGAATAAGGAATTGGAGGGAAATATTTTGAAACTGGAGATAAAGAAAGGCACACTGAAATTCAAAAGAAAATACAAAAGCATTAACTGACTAGTACTGACTTTTACCTTAGTCTGTCAGTAGGCAGGTCCTTGACTGAGAGAGCATTAATATCTACAGGTTCTTTTCTGGAACACCCATTTGCAGATGGAAAAGGGTGAACACTGGCCAGGCCTTTGCCCTCTAACTTTAAAACCATGACAGGGGGTGAGTTGGGCCCAGGTGAATGTGGGTCTCACACCTGTCCATAGTTCAAAGAGTATTCCAATTTCCTCCCCTCCGGAAGGTGAGATGTAAAGTGTCCCTATCTCCTATGTCAGATAAGATTAGGGAATTGGTGAAGGGCGGGTCTGTTAGACATTGTGGAGTGATGCTCTCACTTCATGATGATGGAGGTCTGTGATTCGTCACACATGTATACCAAGGAAGTTATAGAAATATGTGATCTTAATGATGATCTGGTATCCTTCACAACATGAGCTTTATACCTGCACAGTAGTCCACGATGATGGATTTTAAGCTCCTCATAGTGTTCTGAAGCTCTGCCCTTAACACACAGAGCGTGCTTGGTATCTTCAGCGGCAGAGCACTTCTCAACTCAGTTCCTTCTTGACCTCTGTTGTGAATAGTTACCTTGGTTTTTTCTCCTTGTGTTTGGTTCCTGAAATTCAAAGTTCATGGCTTGCTTTACTAGTTTTCTCTGACCTTGGACTGTTTCTGACCTTCTCCAACTTCAACGGCATCGACTTCGGAGGCCTCACTTAGGTCACGACCATCAACCTGGTTATCGATCTGGATAGCAACATCACACACCAAACTAATTACCACAGAACAAGATGAATGAAACTATGAAGCGCATGAAAAAGTCCAGGTTTATGGCTAGGTTCTTCATCACCTCCTCCACTCCTCAGTCCTACACTCAAAGGCTTAAGAGATCTGACAAACTGTACATAGTTGTACAACCTCTATGACAGGAAGGATACCAGAAAATTCTTCCAATATTCTCAGAAATGCTCTTTCTCTCAAAGAAGTAGACAACAAAAGATCAAAACCCAGGACCAATCGAAACAACATCTTTGACTTTGAAGTCCCCCTGCCATTTGGGACTTCTACACCCATAAGATGTGCACCCTTCCTTTAAGCTTGGGGTCTTATCACACCCAACGCCTGGGCATTAAGTATCATTTGCACTGGCTATGCAATAGAATTCCATACAACTCCCCCTTTCATGGGAATAAGACTCCTCCTACCTTCCTAATGGAAGTTCAAGAACTGTTGTCCAAAGGAGCAATAGAACTGGTTTCACAGAAGCACCAGTGGGCAGGGTTCTACTCCAGATACTTCCAAGTACCCCCAAAGGACGGTGGTCTTTGACCTATTCTAGATCTATGTTCCCTCAACAACTTCATCCTCATGAAAAAAAAATTTGAATGCTCACTCTTCAATAACTTCTCCCACTCCTAGCAGAGGAACAGTGGCTTGCCATGCTAGATCTAAAAGATGCATATTTTTACATGGGGATTCAACTGATCCTGGACAATGCATCTCTTCCTCTTCCTGCCCTTCCCTCTCCTGTCATGTGTTCTGAGTAAAATCCTGCAACACAGGACCTAGTGCATAATACTCACGCCATGGTGGCTGAGACAGCATTTGTTCCTCCTCCTATGGCTGTCTCGGGACCTCCATCGCTGCCTCCACTAGCGTCCCGACTTTCTCTCGCAGAATGGGGGCCAGGTGCTCCATCACAGCCTCCAAACGTTGAACATAACTGCATAGAGGCTGAACTTCTAGACCAGATCTTGCTCCACAAGTGGAAAGCCTCAACCAGAAGCAACTACTGTAAATGGAAAAGATTAGTAAGCTATGCAAAGCCTAGCGGCTTTGAACCAACTTCTGCCTCTGTGCGCCAAGTCCTCCTATATTTGACCTCCTTGGAACATACTGGCCTCTCCAACTTATCAAGGCTCATAGGTCAGCCCTGTCTGCAGTACATTCAGGACAGGACTCTTAAGACCTTGTTTTCCCACCCTGACTGCAAAAGATTTTTAAAAGGCCTTAACAACTCTTATCCTCCAGTGAGCCCTGGAGTCTCTCCTTGGTTCTTTCTACCCTTACTGAAGCACCCTTTGAACTGTTATCCTTAGCTCACTCACTGCCCTCCGAATTGACATTCCATTTACTGTGTCTCCCCCGCCCCCAACAAAGTTATGTACACTGATCCCGCTTTCCTACCAAAAGTTATCTTGGAGTTCCACATTACCAAGACATTGTCCGTCCAACATTTTTCAGGAGCCCTGTCTCTAACCAGGTGGTTAGTGGAGAGCCAGTGTGGTGTAGTGGTTAGAGTGCTGGACTAGGACTGGGAAGACCTGAGTTCAAATCCCCATTCAGCCATGAGACTTGCTGGGTGACTCTGGGCCAATCACTTCTCTCTCAGCCTAACCTACTTCACAGGGTTGTTGTGAGGAGAACTCAAGTATGTAGTACACCGCTCTGGGCTCCTTGGAGGAAGAGCGGGATATAAAATGTGAATGAAAAATAAATAACTAAATAAAATAAATAAAATAAAATAACCTGGGGCTCTATCTCCATTTCCTAGACATGTGGAGAGCTCTTGTCTTCTATTTGAACAAGACTAAGGACTCTTTAGAGAGTCTAATAGGCTCTTTGTTACCTTCAGTGGTCCTCATAAGAGCCAACTCATCTTTTGTCAAAGACTTTCCGAATGGCTGGTCCAGCTGATTTCCATCTGCTATGACAAACAAGGTGTTGCACCACTGGACATTATCAAAGCCCATTACGCCAGATAAATGTTCATTTGTACTGCTCATTTGTCCAACATTGCCTTTTCTGAAATACATAAAGCTGCTTCCTGGTCTTCCAGCTTACCCTTTGTTAAGCATTACACCTTGGACATCCACTCTGCGGCCAAGACTGGTTTTGTAAACTGACATCCTCTATTCACCTCCTTACTAAGAGAGCTCGCTAATTGCCCATGTTGTGAAGGATACCAGATGACCATTAAGATAAACAGGTTGATCACCTTTATCTTATTTTTAAAAAACTTTTGGTGATCCTGTATCATTCACAACACCCACCCAGCCTCCCTGCTTTCTGGTTCTACCCACTGCACTTACCTTGATTACTTTGTGAAGTCCATTTCTGCACAGCAGCCACTCAGGAACTGAGCTAGGAGGTGCCCTGCTGCCAAAGTTGCCAAGTGTGTGAAGGGTGGAGCTTCAGAATGCTATGAGGAGCTTAAAATCCTTCTGTGGGGACTATTGCACAGGCATAAAGCCCACATTGTCAATGATACCAGATCACCAAAAGATAAAAACTTACAGGTAAGCAAACTGTTTTTCTAACCTGGCTAAATTACTGAACTCTGGTAGTATTTTAATTTCTTTCTCAGATTTCCCAACTAACTTGAGTGAAACCAATATTTCTCCCTACTTATGGTCATTCAGAGGGCCAGTCTTTGATCTTCAGAGTTGTTTGTTTTTGCTTTTGGGAATGCATAGAAACAATGGGTGGATCGAAATCTGTTGGTGCAGTGGCACACTGTCCATGGAAGCTCTTTACATAAGCAGGAGAGTTGCACAAGGGCCCCTTTCACTTGCAGAAGGACCCCTTGAATCAGCTTCTTTTGGGTATACCCCTGCAGGAGTCTCTCTCTCTCTCTCTCTCTCTCTCTCTCTCTCTCTCTCTCTCTCTCTCGTAGGCATATTCGTCACTAATCCCATGTGTGGCAGCTCTTGCGAGAGCAGCCACCTGGGAGATAGCTACGGGAATGGGGAGACAATGGCAGCAATGGTGGGCCGGGCCAGCCATCGGGAATGGGGGAGACAATGGAGGAGGAGGAGGAGGAGGTAGGCCGGCCTGGGTACACGACCCTTCTGGGTACCTCCCTCCCTGTATACACACACTTTTGAGTCCCAGTGTGACTGCAGAACCATGGCCCTGGATCTGCCCACCAAGATTTGCATGCTGAGAGGAGCTTTGGACCTCTTGTTCTCAAACAGCAGCATCCTATACCACAGGGCAGATGTTTTCTGAAATGGAGGGGAGTTTTAAAAGCTGTTTGTGATATGGAATATAACTTTGACTTTCAAAGGGGAAAATAAATTAAAACTTTAGTGGGGTAGGCCCAAGTATTTGGGTATGCTTAAATTAGTGCTCTCCCTCCCTCCCTCTATTAGAATTCATTGAGTCACTGATGAGGCATCATGCATGACTGTTGGGTCACAAATTGTGAAGGACTTTCTTTAGACACAGTTGCTTTGCATTGTTTTTGTGTTTTGGAAATATTTGTATCCACGACACAGGCTGACGTTCTAATATGGTGAAAAATGTAATGTAGCCCTTCTTAAGGAATTTCCCCCTAATTAAGGGTCCTGAGTTTCCCCCCCCCCCGCAGGGAGAAGAAATAATTCTTCTAGGCCCTGCCCATTTATAATTTCCCCTGGTTTCTATACAATAACTAAATACAGACAATAGCATAAATAATAAATAGATTTACTAACCAAGTTATTAAATCAGAAAAAACATACGAGGTATTAATAAGATGAAATAGGGGAATTGTCAGGAAAATGTACATCAGAACCAAGTTTTTCTACAGTCAGTTTAAAATACTTGACTAAGGACACATGAATGATGTCATGAGGATTCATAGCTTCTAAAAGGTGACACGTTGTGGTGGAGCCCATATGCTCATTGCACTCTGTTCTGTTTTCTCCTTATTTCTTTCTGTCTTCTCTTGTCCTTCTCTCTCTTCCTCTTCTTATATTCTTTCCTCTTCTCCTGAGTAACCATTGGCCTTTCAACTGCTGTGCACCATTTTTTCCTTCTCCCTCCTGAAGATCCCAGACACTTATTTGTTTGGTTATAGTCCCCTCCTTCTGACTTTCTTCTTCTTTTTTTAGACCAGGTGCACTGGCTAAAGCCAAGCACTCTGGTTACAGTAACAAGTGGATTGGGCAATTAAAAAAAAAGAAAACCTTTGAGCAGATGGTGTGCTACTGTGGATTCCTTAGTGTGCACTTGTTTGGGCTCTCAGAAGCACCACATAATTAATTTTTGGTTTTTTATGCTTTAGCCATCATCTGTAGTGAATACTTTACTAAGCTATTTCCTCTAGTACGCTATAGTGCTATAGCAGTTGTGGTACTTTATGGATGAGAACAAATTAAAAGTTGAGATTTGAATTTCTATTAAAAATATTGCCAGGTTTTCTTTCTTTTTAATCCTTTAAAAAACTTTTTCCATTCTTCCTTCCCAGGTCTTCAAGAACCTTGGCACTGATGTCCTCAAATCTGCTTTTGAAGGTTATAATGCTTGTATTTTTGCATATGGACAAACTGGATCTGGGAAGTCTTACACTATGATGGGAAACACTGTATGTCATGCTTTTCAGTTTTGATGTTTTGGAAGTGCCTCTTGCAAGTTTTTCTTATCAATGATATAATTGTATTGCTTTTCCTATGTTCTAAATCAGGAGTCTCAAACTTATGAAACATTTGCCATCTGTGGCCCACACAATTCCACAGTCTGGACCACATTAATTTAATCAGGCCTATAGGTGGCCTGCATTGGCTGCATGTGGACTGCATTGGCAAGCCAGAGGGGCTGGTTCAGAGCAGGAGAATCTGAGCTGCCAGTCAGAGCAGGCAGATCCAAAGAGAATCCAAGGGATGATGTTGGGGTATTGGAAGGGAGGACTGTAGATCAGGCTTCCTGTGTCAGGGCGGTCTTGCAGGAGGATGAGCCCTGTTTGGATTGGGGCCTGGGGGCTCATCTTCTCATGAGATATATGCTGGTTACTGGGAACGGTTTAAAGCCCAGCTGATGATGAGTGGGGTGAACAGAACGCTTGAGAACCCGAGGAAGCAGATATCTGGTTTCACCTGCAAGAGCACCCAGGACAGACAGAGAAGGACAAGGAGACTAGGAGAGGGGTGTGGGGAAGATGGTGGGATCTTTCTGCTCCCTGTTGGACTGCCCCTGAGTTCCCCGGCTACTTGTAGGACCCAGGCCTTTATCACTAGCCTGACACACACAAATTCAATAGGTGGATTTTTTTCTTGGCACAGTGCTAAAATAGTGGAGCCACCCTCATCGCGGCTTAATGTTGGTCTCATTTGTTACTGCTGAAAGGACAGGAGCAGGGTCAATAAAGAAATGTTGCCAGTTCTGCCAGTCAACTGAATGGAAGTAAGGTAAAGGTAAAGTGTGCCATCGGGTCGGTGTCGGCTCCCAACGACCACAGAGCCCTGTGGTTGTCTTTGGTAGAATACAGGAGGGGTTTACCATTGCCATCTCCCATGCAGTATGAGATGATGCCTTTCAGCATCTTCCAATATCACTGCTGCCCAATATAGGTGTTTCCCATAGTCTGGGAAAGATACCAGCAGGGGTTCGAACCAGCAACCTCTGGCTTGCTAGTCAAGTCATTTCCTGCTGCGCCATTAGGTGACTCTGAATGGAAGTATTCCAGCGAATTGCTAAAAACTCTCCGGTCTGTGAGGAGTTCTATACAATTGTGTGATGGTTCCACTCCCCCTTCCAAGAAATTGGAATCTATATGAAAATTAAGTTGTTGGGGTTTTTTTTAACACTGATGCAGTGACATTCTTGGTACTCCTAGGAGGATTTAAGGACTGGCATTGGCCCTGTAGTAAATTGAGTTTGAGACCCCCATTATAAACTGTCAAAAGGAATCTTTTAATTTCCCCAATGGTTCTATATTGGATGGAATAATTTCAAGGAGTCTTTCTATTTAGCACAGGTAAAGGCAAGAATTTACAAAATTGATTTTGTGGGTCCAGTTACTCCACAGGTATATCTAATCACATATACAGACATTGTGGATTTCCCAAATTATGTACTTTGTAGCAAAAGATGCAGGCTTTGGGGAGAAAAAGATGCACAGACCTATACATTTTTATTCAGAAGTAAGTTCCACAATGAAATTTGCTGCTTAGTAAGCAGGTCTAGGATTACAGATTTAAAGCTTAATGTTAGTGTTGGAAAAACAGCCCCAACAGACTATTGGAATTTGTATTTGCTGAATTAAAATATTTTAAAAATTATTTCTGCCTGAACTAGAGACTCCAAATTTTCTGGCTTTGAATTTTTCAAATCACTCTGGCAGTGATTTTTTTTAAGGTGGCAGCTGCTGTATTATTATCTATATATCTATCTATATATTTAATTCTCTAAGACGTACCAGTGGCTAATCCCATGTGTGGCAGTTCTTGCAAGAGTTCACAAGCAGCTGCCCAGCTAGCCACAGGTACGGCAAGAAAATGGTGGCAGCAGCAGTAGCTGGCCGACTGGTGAGGGAAAGAATGGTGGTGAATGGCCACTGCCAGGCAGAGTAAGTGGCCAGTGGGTGGGTGGGCAGCAGAGAGGGCAGCACACTCCCTCTCTGGCCTGCCTGCCGGCTAAAAGAAAAGATGGCACAGCCTGCTGGGTGGAAGAAGGTGGCTGCCGGGCAGGCAGGCAGGCAAAACAGGCGGAGTGGGCGGTGCACTTCATCTCTGGCCCGCCTGCTGGCCAAAATGAAGGATGGCCCGGCCTGCTGGGAAAAGCGGCGGGAAGGAGAAGCAGCGGCCAGGCTGGCTGGCCACCGGGGAGAAATGGGGCTGGGGGGGGAGAATGAAATGGGGCTGGGTCGGGAAGAGACAGGGAGAACTAGGGGCGCAGATGCTCTGCACCAGGTCAGCTAATATACTATTAAAACAGCATGCAGTGTACAAGCATATTAATGTCTTATGTCATGATGACTTTTGCCTTTTCCTTGTTCTATGAGGTCTCATGACCCATGCTGTCCATTGGAGAGTTTTCCTGATTTCCCCATGACATTAATGTATTTTTCCAGGGGTTTAGATTTTTTCTGATAATGTGGGCGAGGTCTAGAAGCTACCTGCCAAAATGGCATGTTTCTATCTTTTGTGGTTTGGTCTGGGAGTTTCACATCAGAGTGTGTGAGGCCCAAGCAGCTTTATATTATAGATAGTGAATTTTTGATGATTGCTCCTGTTGTAGGGGGATGCTGGTTTAATACCTCGGATTTGTGAAGGGCTATTCAACCGAATAAATGAGAAAACAAGATGGAATGAAGCCTCTTTTCGAACAGAGGTCAGGTATGTTTGTATAGCAAGTGTGTGCCTATATGCAGCCAAGGTTATCTGCCTGCCCTTCTGTCTATCCCTTCCTTTTTTGCTGTCTCAGCTCATTAGATGAGAACGAAGTTCTTCTGTCTGTATTTCACCATCATTTAGTTATGACCACTTCTCAAACCTGTTTGTTCCGTGTGGAATCCCAAAGCTAATTTTGTATTATGTTCTCTTGTAGCACTCTGAAGAGACTCCACCTGCTTTGCCCCTATTAGGTGCTACCCATAAGGGCCATTCCACTCGGCCTACACAAGACAGTGTTCTTCATTGCAAGGCCTGGGAGTCAGTGGCAACTCCTATTGACCCCAAGTCTGGCTCCCTGACTAATTGTTTGTTCAACCTTGGCACTGTGCAGAGACAACGGTTTCCACTGCACAGTGTTGTGCTTTGCCAAGTGCCAGTGGGACTCCTCTAAGGGGGAACAAAGCTCTCTCATGCCCCAGCACCATTTTGGACAGCATGCGTGGAGTGCTGGGAAATGTAGTCCTTTTCAGTGCTTTATCCATACAGCCCTAAGGGAAAAACACTGGGAAGGACTACACTTCCTAGCGCTCCAGGCACACCTTCCAAGATGACATTGGAGCTCAGCAGAACTCTCTTTCTCTTAAAGCTGCCTAACCTCCACCTCCTGACACTGAGGAAGGTACAGCACTATGTGGAAGTCGGCACGGTAGAAAATGGTTTTTGCTTTGGAGACTTTTTGCTAAAGTGGCCCCCTCTTGATAAATAGTGAATATCATTGACATAAATCCTTGTAAATTTCATAGAATATCTAAACTGACAGTTACTCAAGTCTGCTGGCATTTTTTCCTTTTTCTTGGAGTGAACGTAGCTGGACAAATTTTCTGTGTACGGCTCTAAATTAACAAAAAAATTCAAATGCATGTTGGAAATCACTACTCATGTACTGTAACCAGTGATCATTCTATTGCTGGACCTGGGAATATGTTTTAAGAGCTTCACAAAAGGAGGAATGATGGTTTGCAGGTTTTAATCTGGGGCTACACATTGTAAGCTCTTGTGTCTCTTGTTGGCCAAAATGTCTAAGCAAATAATATGTATTTTATTTTATAGAAATTTGGCCTCACCTCAGTTGAGATAGCATTGCTATTTAGCAATAGCAATAGCAATAGCAATAGCACTTACATTTATATACCGCTCTATAGCCGGAGCTCTCTAAGCAGTTTACAATGATTTAGCATATTGCCCCCAACGTTCTGGGTACTCATTTTACCGACCTCGGAAGGATGGAAGGCTGAGTCAACCTTGAGCCCCTGGTCAGGATCGAACTTGTAACCTTCTGGTTACAGGGCGGCAGTTTTACCACTGCGCCACCAGGGTGCTATTTAGTTGGGGAAATCCAAGCTCTCAGCTGGTTAAGTCTAGCTGAAGGAAATGGGGCTTGCAAAGGCTGCAGGAGGAAGGGGAAACTGCTGAAGTTGCCTCAGTCTGCTTTCAGCCGATTCCCATCTCCCCTGCAGCCCTTCAGGACACATTTTTATAGGGGTATGGGGGGCTGCGGTGGGGAAAAGGGCAACAGAGGAACTCTATTGCATGAGCTTCTTTTGTCCAAGCTGGGATACAGCCCACTGTAATGATTCCTTAAAATAATACATCAGTGCAAATTGTGATTAGTATAGTTTTAGTAGAGAAGTTGTTATACCCCCCCCTTTTTTTAAAGCCAGCATGACAGTCTATGGTCTCTGTGATATTTGCACTTGCAACAATGTGTGCATGCAAAGTAGGCAGTTAACATTTCTATTTTACAGGTAAGCTGAGAGAGAGTGATTTGGCCAGGTCACCCCATGAGCATATGACAGAAATGGGACTCTCCCAGAACAAAATCTTACTCTCCATCCACTGGGCCACCTTGACTCTCACAAATCTATTGTGAGGTCTTATGCCTTAAGGCTATCTTTTTATCTGTATGTTATTAATACATGAGAATAACCCCCTTGACTCATTTTTACTTGTGGCTAAAGTCCCATGTACCTGTACCTTCATGGACATAGTCCTTGTGTAGGATAGATTAATTTGCATACTTTGGTTTTTAAACTTGAATAGTCATCTTCTGATTTAATTATCTTTTGTTCCAGTTACCTGGAGATTTACAATGAACGTGTCAGAGACTTACTGAGGCGCAAGTCTTCAAAAACAAATAACTTAAGAATTCGTGAACATCCAAAAGAAGGCCCTTACGTTGAAGGTGAGACTTAAACAGTCTGTCACATCCATATATTGGATACCCATGTTGTATGCTTAATTGAATAAATTTGTCTTGGTTATAAATTGAAGGCTAGTGTAAATGAAATTATAAAAGTCTATGATCCCTATTCAGGTCTGCTAATTTGTGTGTAGTTTTTGCTCTGTCACTATGAAAATTTAAAGATTTCTTCTGGTGTTTGATGGCCCTGCTAATTGATTTGAGACTAATGATGGGTCTGACTTATAAATCAAAGACACTTGTGATGGAAGAGCCCTAATTAGAAAGTAATTGTCTTAATCCATCCCATTACAATGTATGTTAAAGTCTCTCAAGAGTACAACATCTGTAGGAAGAGTGCAAATTTCTTCAGGGTGTCTTTCTATACATTTAACAGGCTCAGCAGTCTTCTGTTCAATATGGCCTCTTAAGCTTGCCATTTAGGTACATTCCTAAATTTTATTTTACTGAATAATCAAATTTGTTTGTATTTTTGTCAGACTTGTCTAAACACCTGGTACAAAATTATAGTGATGTAGAAGAACTTATGGATGCAGGAAACATAAACCGGACCACTGCCGCAACTGGGATGAATGATGTCAGCAGTAGATCCCATGCCATTTTCACAATCAACTTCACTCAGGTTCGAAAGGAAAAACAAAATAGTGTTGCAGCTATTAGTGAACTATGAAATGAAATGTCTCAAATCTCAACTGAAGCTCACTGAATTTGAGTAGAGGATTGAAATGTGATTCAAAGGAACCACCTCCTAGATTCAAAGGAATGTAGGCTTAGTGCTGTGCTTAGTTTCTAGAACACGAGGTGCTTTGGCACAAGCCTTTTTGGATATTATGTCTCTAATCCAAGAGTGCCTGGGAGTCAGGCGAGGTGTGTGTTTCTCTCCTTCACCTGAGGGCTAAATTGCACAAGACATGGGAGAGCTGTATTGGGTCACCCAATGTTTTGATTCTTTTTTTAAGCGATTGGAGCACCAGAGTAGGAGTGGGGAGAGTGTTAATACAGCCCCCTCCACAGCTGCTGTTAGCCACACAGCTGAATATTTTGCCCCCTCCCTTAATGTTGTGATTTAAATCAAATTTGGAGCCTCTCAACCTGCTTTTAAAAAATGCTAGGAGTTATAATCATAAGTATTTTGTATCATGTGTAGTTTGGTCCTGAAACTGAACACTGGGAACAGAGAGGGGAGAGTTCAGGGGAAATGGGCAGAGTGACACTTTTTCTTTCCTCTTCCTCCCCCCCCCCCCAAAATAATCCCATCCAAGTTTAATGTATGGAACAGATGGCTAACTGCAGTCCCTCAGCTCAGATGTGTGTGGAATGATTGTGATTACTCCGTTGAGATATACTCTGCACATTCTCAAAGGCACTCTCTTCTTTATGGCTTGCATGTTTCAGGCCTGAGCCCTGGCACTGAAATCAATTTGCAGAACTCTGTGCTGTTGAACTCTCGCTCTGTCATTTTTTCTTCTAGGGTGGGGGGAAGAGAAGAAAAGTTGATTTAGAAGAAATGCCTTGTTTCTCTTCTTTCCCCTCAATACTTCCCGTTTCTCTGCAATATCATTTACTGAATTACTTTCATTATGAGTTTAATCTCTGCAGCAGAACAAAGTGAAACTACCACTGTGGTGCAAGCCAGGCTGTTAGGTTGCTGTCTTGTGCTTTTAAGTTCTGTTGAAACTAATGGGACATGAGCATGTGAACATGCAGGACTACATGTCTTAGAAAAGGGTGAAAGGCAATGTGTTGTATGGCTAAATGGAACTCATCAGCTACTATGGTCAATTACTATAGCAAAATCAGTACTTTGATAATGTCTGAGATTAAAAGTAGGACAGAAGTAGGGAACACTTTCTTGTGCTGGCAAATTTAGAATAAAACAGTATACATGGGACCTCTAAATAGAAACCATAAAGTCCCGTCCACTCCCCCCCCCCACCCCAGGGCTTCAAATGGAACAATTAATTATGCATGTTGAAAGCACAGATTTATTTGACTTCAAGCTATTTCACTCCAATTTCTCTAGTATAGCAATATGTTGAAAAATGAAGACACTCTTGTCTGATTTTGTTTTTAAGTTAACTTGAATGTTTGGAATAGAATTGTTACTCAAAGTTGTACTCCTAGTATATGCCTATTATAACTGTGAAATAATTGTGTCTTTGTAATAGGAACATAGGAGGCTGCCTTATACCGAATCAGACTATTGGTCCATCTAGCTCAGTATTGTCTACACAAACTGGCAGCAGCCTCTCCAAGGCTTCAGGCAGGAATCTCTTTTAAGCCCTGTCTTGGAGGTGCCAGGGAGGGAACTTGGAACCTTCTGCATGCAAGCATGCAGATGCTCTTCCCAGAGTGACCCCATCCCCTAAGGGGAATATCTTACAGTGTTCACCCATTTAGATGCAAACCAGGACAGACCCTACTTAGTTAAGGGGACAGTTCATGATGCCTCAAGATCAGATCTCCTCTGTCCACCCATCCATCAGAACAAGAGCAATATGACTGAATAAATTTTAGAGTTTTATAGCTCTATACCTTGTTCTTGTTCTTTCTTCCCTCTAGGCCAAGTTTGATGCTGAAATGCCATGTGAGACTGTTAGCAAAATACACTTGGTAGACCTTGCTGGCAGTGAGAGAGCAGATGCCACTGGTGCTACAGGCGTCAGACTGAAAGAAGGAGGAAATATTAACAAATCCCTGGTTACTCTGGGAAATGTAATTTCTGCCTTAGGTACGTTGTGTTAATTTGTTGCATATTTAAGTGAGATTGTATTATACTTGTTATCTGGGCCTCTCTAACGATAAAGTTGCCTCATTGTTTCCCTCCTTTTCAGCCGACTTATCTCAGGATGCCTCAAACCCACTTACAAAGAAGAAACAAGTATTTGTGCCTTACAGGGACTCTGTTTTGACTTGGCTCTTGAAAGACAGCTTAGGAGGAAACTCTAAAACAATAATGATTGCAAGTGAGTGTGTTTAAGTTATCTTTATTCACAATGCTTTACTTTTAAATAGAGACATCCTACAAATCCAATTGATTTGATAATATGAAGCGGAAGGGCTATCATCACATCAAAACTTTAACAATAGCCTGCTTTGGGAGCAGAGAGAAGAATAGCCTGCTTTGGGGAGCGAGAGTCAGTGCACATGCTGGATGAAGAAACAGTCTGCAACTTTATTAAAACGCTACTTTTGACAGTTTGGCATTTGAGGGTAGAGGATTGTGCCATGCATCACACAGCTCCTTCTGTTGTGTAAATGGAACGTAGGATACAAGCACTAACAAATGAAATAAAATCCTCTCATTTCATTTCAGTTCGTGCTTATATTTTGCTTTTCCATCCAGTAGGGTGCTGAAAGTGGCCAACAACAAGCATAACAACAACCTGGCAATAAACAAGAGAGAACAGTTGAACAGCAGCTCATAACTCATATTGGGCAACATCAAGAATACTGCAAACCTATTCAAGTCAAATGTTAAGATGACTGATGCAAGAGAGATTCTACTACCCTTAGCCATCTTCTCAGGAGTATAATTTGAAACTTTTCCCGGGGGCCCCACCACCCACCCACCCACCTTCTGATGGTTATTTTGTAGAGTGCCCCACTCAGCTGCTAAGCCAGAGGCTGTACCTGATGAAGAATAGCTTCCCAAGGGAGGTCATGAGCTCATGGGCTTTTAGAGGACTGATGCTCGCCATGTAGCCTTGTTTTGAATTCATTTCATTCATTCATTCATTCATTCATTCATTCATTCATTCATTCATTCATTCACTCAATTTTTATACCGCCTTTCATAAGGCATCCCAAGGCAGTTTAGAAAGGTTAAAATACAATAACACTCCATAAAAATCAGTTATCACTCCCTTAAAATCAGTTCAAAACAATAAAAACCATAAAACAAAAACAACCATTAAAAAGACAAACAGAAGCAGGAGGGGTAAAAGCCTGAGCAAATAAAAAGGTCCAATTGTTCTTTAAAAGCAGCCACAGATGTCAAAGAGCGGACATTCACTGGGAAAGCATTCCAGAGCCCTTGG
This sequence comes from Hemicordylus capensis, assembly GCF_027244095.1. NCBI lineage: Eukaryota > Metazoa > Chordata > Lepidosauria > Squamata > Cordylidae > Hemicordylus > Hemicordylus capensis. The sequence goes on from NC_069657.1 coordinate 256,205,307, forward strand.
GGGCAACAACAGAGAAGGCCCTGTCCTGTGTGCATGACAACTTAAGCCTCTCTGTGTCGGCACCACAGAGCAAAGGCCCCTCTGATGACCTTGTTAGGCAGGCAGAAACCATTGGGAGCAGGCAGTCCCTTCATAGGTTAGAGACAGATAGACAGGTCCAATCCAGCCATGTCTCATCCCAGAAAAAGTACTCTGTGCATTGCTAGCTGGGGGTAAGTGGGGGACAAATTAAGTGAGTGAAGTGCCTGGCCCTGCTCTGGATGCAGCATGAAGCTGGCTGCACTTTTTACTGCTGTCTGTTTCTGATGAGTAGCACTCTTCAGCTGAGAGCTGCTAAGCGGCGTCTCTGAAATCTGCCTGTTACCTATCCTAGGCATTATTTGTGTCAGACACCAGAAAGTGAACCTCCTTCATTGTTGGAAGCAGGACAGAAAGCAAAATACCAATGTCAATATATTGCGAGGAGTCTTGTTTTAAGTAGTGTCTGGGTTGTGACATTATAGAATTGTAAGGCTACCACACCTTTTTCTTTTCATAAGAGCTTGTAATGGTCTGTATGGTGAAGTATGCTATGCTTGCCTTTACGTATGCTATGCTTTGCCTCTGTGGTTGCATAGAAATGGCAACCAAATTAATAACAAAATAGTTGTGGAAAGGTTGCCATCATAGCAGTAAAATATACCACTTCCCTTCTGATCTGGGACTTGTAAAGAAATGGAGTATCTGTATAACCTATTTCTGCATTTTTCTCAGCTATTTCACCTGCTGATGTTAATTATGGAGAAACCTTAAGCACCCTTCGCTATGCAAACCGAGCTAAAAACATAATCAACAAGCCTACCATTAATGAGGATCCAAACGTCAAGCTAATTCGTGAGCTTCGAGCTGAAATAGCTCGACTGAAAACCCTGCTTGCTCAGGGGAATCAGGTTAGCTTGTACTTGTGACATGAGTACTTTGTTTGAGCAACGCCATCTGTTTCTCTGTCTTAAGGAGATGGCTTGCTTTAATATCATATTGATTTGCATACAGTAAGTCAATCTAGAGCAGGCATTTTCCGGACACCATTTGCCTTTGGGTAGTGGGTAACCTACTGCAGTGTCACGCTAGTTAATTCTTTGTACTATTACATCTTCTACTATGAAGTGTTGATGCAAACGCATTACAAGTAAAGGCACTAGTTTAGTGCTTTACTGTGTAGGGAAAGGTCCTGGGCTAAGGGGTTGCACTATTAATGCAAAAGGGTACAGACCTTGTCCTCCTGGGTATAAGCATTTGCAGCCATCAGTTTTGCTTCAGTGCAGGGAGAAGCTGTTGCACATTGCAGAAGCACTAACAAATACTTCTCCAGATTGATATACAGTGGACAGCTCTGTGAAATCTGGAAATCCTTTAAAGCTGGGGCTTTTGCTGGTTGTCCTCAACCCTGTCCCAATCATATCAGGGATAAATCTTCACTCTCAGTTCTCTGCATGCAAAGGAATTGCACAGAATCCTAGGGATGTGCACAAATCGATTTTTTTGATTCGATTTGTGCCCAAAACAAATCACCCCTGATTTGTTTTGTATCCAAATCTACCTGCTCCAAATAATCCCAGATTCGATTTGTATTTGCTTTGCTTTGATTTGGATTTAGACCAATTCGGACCACTTAACAAGGTCTTAGGGGCACCAAATTTGGTTGGCAGGTAGGTCCCCATGGGTGCACCTACCTTCAAATTTCATGGCAGTGGGGCAATTGGTTGATTTTTAATGATTTTTTTTTAGTTTTTACTGATTTTGAAAATTTCCACCATAGGAAACAATGGGGATTCGAAGTTGCCATATCCTAACCCTAAAAAGGATCCCCAGCTTTCTAAATAATAATAATAATAGCAATAGCAATAGCACTTACATTTATATACCGCTCTATAGCCAGAGCTCTCTAAGCGGTTTACAATGATTTTAGCATATTGCCCCCAACATTCTGGGTACTCATTTTACCGACCTCGGAAGGATGGAAGGCTGAGTCAACCTTGAGCCCCTGGTCAGGATCGAACTTGTAACCTTCCGGTTACAGGGCGGCAGTTTTACCACTGCGCCACCAGGGGCTCATCAATAATAATAAAATCTTAGCCCTTGTAGAAGTGGAGTTATGGAGCAAAATGTGCAGTCATTTTTTCAAGTTTTTGGATTCTTTGGTATATAATAACTTTTCCTCATAATGAATTCCTATGAGTATTCATTGCACACCTTCATTTCTTCTGTTCATTTTGACTGTCACTGGGCAGTGCCAACTGTCAACTGCCATGTGCAAACTATACCCTCCCCCCCGCCGCCCCCACACAGGGTACTCAGTTTATTTTTTAGGTATTTTTGAAGTTTTTAGACTCTTTGGTGCTAACTTGGCAAAGAGGCACCTTTTACTGTGGTGGTTCTCTTTATTTAGCAGGGGGAGAGTAACTGGCCCTATCCACCCCCAGCACAGTACTTCCAGTGACTGTTGCTGGTGTCTATCTGATGTTTCTTTTAGATTGTGAGCCCTTTGGGGACAAGGATCCATCTTATTTATTTATTTATTATTTCTCTATGTAAACCTCCCTGAGCCATTTTTGGAAGGGCGGTATAGCAATCGAATTATTATTATTATTAATTATACACCTTCATTTCTTCTGTTCATTTTGACCCCACTGCTTTGCAGGAGGGGGTGGGGAATTAGTGGCATCCCATGTTCCAACTACCCCACAATCCACAAGCCACTGGGCACTCAGTTTCAATATTAGGAATTTCTGAGGTGTTTAGACTCTTTGGTGTATAATGAATCATCATAGGGATTCATTTAGAGGAAATGTTATTAGACACCAAAGAACCTAAACACTTGAAAAAAGTCCTAGAACATAAACTGAGTAGTACCCCACTGCCTTGTGGGTGGGAGTGGGTTGTCGTTGGCACATGGCAGTTGACAGTTGGCACTGTCGAAAAGACAGTCAAAATGAATAGAAGACATTAAGGTGTGTAATAAATCCTCATAGGGATTCATTGAGGGAAAGTTATTATACACCAAAGAATCCAAACACTTGACAAATAGTGACCACACATTTTGCTCCATAACTCCACTTCTACAAGGGCTAGAGCTTCACTTTAAAAAAAGAAAGCAAGCAAGCAAGCTGGGAATCTGGGGAAATTAATAGGAGAGATCCGAATCTTGAACTGATTCATATCTAATCAGGGGCAATTCAATTTGTCTCCGAATCTAGCCAGTGGATCACAGGGGTGATTTGTTTTGTCTCCAAATCACCCGAATCAGCTAGATTTGGGTACAAATTGATTTGTACCTGAATCAATTTGCACATCCCTACCAAATCCACTGTGTTGCAACTGGTGCCTCAAATGGAAGTGCAAGCCATCACTAGCACAGGAGTACTAGAATTAGATAATGCATTCACTTGTGGGGCCATGACTGCTGATATTGCTGGTATGGAAATTACGGAACGTACCAAATGACCTACTAGATCACCAGCTTTTAAGGATTTTCAGCCATCACAGAGCACGCAACCAACCAATTTCATTATTATAGGGAACTCTTGTTGGAGAACTATTCTAACAGGAGTGTTCCTTCTCTTTTCTTTTAATTGATGAACTTGCGTACTTCTGCATACCTAGGGAGTGACCTGATTATGTGGAAACCACTACTTTTATTTATTTTTTTGGTGGTTGTATTTCACTGATAGGAACTGGCACAATCACATTTATTATTAGAAGGTATGTTTAAAAAGCTGCTTCATTTACGTGAAAGTTTCCAGAAGGGATGGAGAGCTGGAAAAACTTGACTTGTGTAGCGGTGTCTATCAAATGTGAGACACATTTTGGAAGATGTGAAACAAGTTGCAACTGATGATCCTGCTTATCACATAAAGGAATGGAGGACAATATTTTGTTTAAAACTTCACTGTGTGTGTCTTAAATTATCCAACAGTCCTGATCTTCAACTTAGTAACTAGCACAGAAGCCACCAGGATCTATCACTATAAAACTGCTTTCAGGACAGTGGTCTAAAAATGCAGTAAAGGTAACTTATGTTTTGCGATATAATCATGTTTTTGTTTTGTTTTAAATCTGCTTAATTTAGATAGCACTTCTGGATTCTCCAACTGCTCTAAGTATGGAAGAAAAACTTCAGCAGAATGAAGCAAGAGTAAGTTGTATGTAGCATAAACATGCTGTTGAGCTTTTCACCACTAAAGACCTTCTCCAAGACCTCTTTAGGGTCCAGGTTGGGAAGCCCCTGTTAGATTCAAATCTTTTTGTTCCAGGTCCAAGGCAACCTAGTCTACAAAAAAAACAAAACCTGTTTCCTGTGCTTGACCGGCATTCTTATACTCAAGGCTATAGCCCATTTCTCACATTATGGTTTTAGGTATAAGATGCTTTTAAGTGGACACCTTAAAATGAAAAAGCTTGTTGCAACAAACATGTTAAGAAAGGACGTGTAAACTCATTGCTGTGATTGGCTACAGCTACCTGTTGAGTAGCATAGCCAGATTTGCCTCTCTAAGGTGTGAATCGCCTTACATGGCCAAATTTTATAACAAGAGATAAGTATGTCAGCTGAGCATATCTATTTATTTCTTATATTAACCCATTCCTTCTTCTTTTCAAGTCTCCGCCTCCATTCCAACACATTATTTCTTGTTTACACAGTCAGACAGGTGTTATTGACTTGTTTGTTTTATCCAGACATCGAGTCCTTCCCAAGGACCTGGGATGCCAGAATTTTATTGTCAGTTGTTATAGATATTGTCGCAGAATATAGGCTGTTCCCAGTAAAGCTGCTTTTTGTAATTGGCTGATGGTGATTTCTGTGGCCCCTATGGTGTTGAGCTGCTCTTCAAGGTCTTTTTGAACTGCACCTAGGGCGCCAATTACCACTGGGATTATTTTGGTCTTTTTCTGCCACAGCCTTTCAATTTCAATTTGTAGATCTTTGTATTTTGTGATTTTTTCTATTTCTTTTTCTTCTATTCTGCTATCCCCTGGTATTGCTATGTCGATTATTTTGACTTGTTTTTCTTTCTTCTCGACTACAGTGATATCTGGTGTATTGTGTGGCAGATGTTTGTCTGTTTGTAGTCAGAAGTCCCATAATATTTTTACATCTTCATTTTCAACCACTTTTTCAATTTGATGGTCCCACCAATTTTTGGCTACAGGTAGCTTGTATTTTATGTAGATATTCCAGTGTATCATCCCTGCTGCCTTGTCATGCCTTTGTTTGTAGTCAGTCTGTGCGATCTTTTTACAACAGCTGATTAGGTGGTCCACTGTTTCATCTGCTTCTTTACAAAGGCGGCACTTGCTGTTTGTGGTTGACTTTTCTACTTTTGCTCTTATTGCATTTGTTCTTAGTGCCTGTTCTTGCGCAGCCAGTATTAAACCCTCTGTTTCTTTCTTCAAGTTGCCATTCTTAAGCCATTGCCAGGTCTTGGTGATGTCTGATTTTCCACTTATATTGTGCAAATATTGACCATGCAGCGGCTTATTTCTCCATTTTTCTGCTCGGTTCTTGACTTGTTCTTTCTTGTAGGCCTCCTTTGTTTCATTGGTGTTGAATAGTTTTCGTTATTGACCATTTGAAGTGCATCTTCTTCACTGTCCTTGATATATTCTTCAAGGCCTATTTTCTCGTCCTCTACTGTTTGATGGACTTGCAGCATTCCTCTTCCACCTGAGCTGCGAGGGAGGTATAGCCTATCTACATCACTGCGGGGGTGCAGAGCATGATTGATGGTCATGATTTTCCTGGTCTTACGATCCAGCGTCCCTAGCTCTGCCTGGGTCCAGTCTATTATTCCTGCAGTGTATCTGATAACAGGTATAGCCCAGGTGTTTATGGCTTGTATGGTGTTCCCACCATTGAGTTTGGACTTGAGGATTTTTCTAACTCTCCTGATGTATTCACTTCCAGTTTTTCTTTTAACTTCAGTGTGTGCAATGTTATCAGCCTGGCGTATGCCAAGTATTTGTAATGTTCTTTTTCTTCCAGGTTCTTGATCTTGCTTCCATTGGGCGGTTCTATTCCTTCTGTTTTTCTTATTTTCCCTCTGTTCATTATTAATGCAGCACACTTGTCTAGTCCAAACTCCATTGCTATATCGCTACTGAATATACCGACAGTGCTTAGCAATGATTGAATTTCTGACTGGGACTTTCCATACAACTTCAGATCGTCCATGTACAGCAGATGGTTGATTTTACTGGATGTTTTAGATGTTTGGTATCCGAGGCCTGTTTTGTTTAGTATTTGTGAAAGTGAGGTCATAGCGATTACAAACAACAGAGGGGATAGTGAGTCCCCTTGGAAAATGCCTCTTCTAATGCTAACCTGTCCAAGTGTCTCGCCATTGATTGTTAACTGTGTACTCCACATGCTCATTGCTTTTTAAATTAATATCTGAATGTTTTTGCTGACACCAGTTGTTTCTAAACATTTTAGTATCCATGTGTGAGGCAATGAATCAAAGGCTTTCTTGTAGTCAATCCATGCAACACTTAGATTTGTTTTTCTTCTTTTGCAATTTTCTAAAATCATTTTGTCAATCAGCATCTGGTCTTTTGTGCCTCTGGTGTTATTTCTTATTTTGTATCTTCTCTGGTCTGCTAGCCTTTGTTCTGTTATTTCTGTGTCTGGATGCTTTTCTTTCCAAATTTGGTACATTCTTAAATAACCTCTTCTAGTTGGACTAAACTTGAAATAGCAGATCATTATTTCCTTGTTGGCATTTTTGGTATATTTTTTCCGGTTAAGCAATGTTTCTTCCGGTAAGTTTGCTGTCTTCAGCCCTGGTTGCTCAGCTGAAGATCCTGAGTCCTGTTGCCCAATTGCCACCAGATGTCCAGGGACTATAGCACCTGGCGCGGTCCTTGTTGACCTTGGCGATGACCGATCCGGTATAGATTTATTAAAGTTACGTCTCACCATATTGTTGATGGGAGAGGCACTCTTTGTCTGGCTCCTCTGGTGAGACCTGTCCAGTATGGTTGGACCTCTGGCATAGCTCTCACCTTCCTCAGAGCACACAAGCCCCACAACCACGCCAAGGTAGTGCCTCACTGGGGGATGATGATGATGATGATGATTTTTACATTTATATCCTGCTCTTCCTCCAAGATGCCCAGAGCGGTATACTACGTACTTAAGTTTCTCCTCACAACTACCCTGTGAAATAGGTTAGGCTGAGAGAGAAGTGACTGGCCCAGAGTCACCCAGCTAGTTTCATGGCTGATGGGGATTTGAACTCGGGTCTCCCCGGTCCTAGTCCAGCACTTTAACCATTACACTATGCTGACTCTCTAACACCCAAATTGTGATGGCATTCACCGAAAGTTAGAACTATGCATATATATATATATCATCTCAAAAAATTAGTTCAGAATAAATAGTTGACTTGTCTTAAAAAAAATATATATACAAATATAGTTTTGCACACTTTCTTGAACAATAATAAGCTTATATTCAGTTATTATTGTGAACATTGTTCAGACCAGAAACAAGAATAGGTGTTAATTAGAATATATTATTCATGATGTGACAGTAATCTTTTCTTGCCCTGTTCAGAATTTGTTTTCTGTACAAGTAGTATATAGAGCATTATCTGTATTATCTTTGTTAACCTCATTTAGTATGTTGTATGATTATGATCCAAGATAATTACTGCAAGCATAATTACTGGAAATGCTAACCATACTTTATGATAGTGTCTCTAATTTAATGCAGTAATTAATTAGTTTCACACATTAAAGCCTTTACTCACCATGTTTAACTGGAAAAAAATTGGAACGTTTTTCTTTTAATTGAATGCATTGTTTAATTAATATATGTTCTCTAGATAGAAATCCTATCTATCTATCTATCTATCTATCTATCTATCTATCTATCATAGGAGAACTGGAATTAAAGCATAAAAAGAAAATAAGAATCTCTCATAAACTAACTTAAATTCCTTGAAGGACAGGCACAGGGTTGATTTTATTTAAATCAAATCTGTTTTAAATCATGATTTAAAGTGCTTCACAGAAGGACTCAATTTTTATGATTTAAATCACCAGTGATGAAGATTCTGTGTAATCATTTTCTTGTAAAAGCACATTCTTGTCTAATATAACTTCAAAACATATTCAGAGGTAGGAACACACTATAAATAAGCTACCTAATGGCACAGTGGGGAAGTAACTTGCATAGGGAGCAAGAGGTTGCTTGTTCAAATCCCTGCTATGTTTCCCACCTCAGTATAACCTCAATTCAGAAACACTCGTATCGGGCAGCAGTGATATAGGAAAATGCTGAAAGGCATCATCTCATACTGTGTGGGAGATTGCAATAGTAAAACCCTCTTGTATTGTACCAAAGACGATCACAGGACTCTGTGGTCACCAGGAGTCGACACCGACTCAATGGCACAACTTTACCTTTACACACTGTAAATAGGTACACACTTCTCAGAATGCTGTTTCATATGGGCAGTTGTGCCTTCATTTCGTTGCTGTATGAGCGTGCAGCTATCTGTACATTTGTACACATGTTTATGGAAATGACTATACCTGTGTTCATTTAAAAAGTGAACCTGGATACAGGCCCTTCAAATTCATGGTGTAGATAGGAAGTGTACTGTACCTGCATTCAGCATAACCTGTTAATGACTGTACCTGTGCACACTGTGCATACATTGTATGAGTGTTGAACATAATGTGTGAATGAGTCTCACTTTTAGAGACAGTGGGTGTGGGGCACCAAGGGCTTGATGCTTTGTGTGTGCTGCATGTACACCACCTGCAGAATAGGATTGATCAGTTTTGTTGTCTCTCATACCCATAAACTGCTGTTAACATGTTCATAGAATATAATTAGAAGTTATGATTAACATTCATGATGAAATATTTGACTAGGTTCTTTTTTAATGAATTGTTAAAAAAATTAAAATCCAATATTAATTTAAACAGTCCAATTCAAATTTAAAAAATCCAATTTTATTATTTAAAAAAATATTGGATTTTTATCAACCCTGGATAGGCAGAATATGTGTGACCATTTTATAAACTGGGATTTTATTTGTGAATAATATTTTTGTTTCTTTTGTAGGTGCAAGAGCTTACCAAAGAGTGGACCAACAAGTGGAATGAAACTCAAAATATTCTAAAAGTAAGGATCTTCAGTTTCAGAATGCCTGATGTGGTATTACAAGAGGCATAATACAAAAATCTTGGTTTTTTTAGTATTCCTTCAGAAGCAAAAGCTCAAGGCCGTTGTTAAATTGTTGTTTCTGTGAGCGATTAAATTAGGATCCTAAGAGAAAATGTGATTTAGTAGTCCTATATTATGTGAGGAATTTAAAAACCAAGCAAAACCACTAGTTCTCAGGGTAGCAAATCATCAGATTTGAGATCTTCATGCATTGTGTGTATCCCACACCTTTTTCTTTAAACAATACGTAAATCTTTCAGTAATGCTTATTTATGGAATTTAATCTATTCTGGTTCCATCAGCATGCTTTTTTAAAGGAATGCTAACTTTTGCAATGTAGTAAAAAGATTGAACTATGAATAGGCACATCTGAGGCATCATGAAATACTCTGAGGAGATTAAAGACATTTCTCCCACCAGTACATTGATAGCCCTTGATCTCTGGTGCTCTGACATTCCAAAGATACAGAGGGAAGGTCATGATTGGGAAGAGGCTTTTAAACATATAATAATTTTCCTTCCCCAGGAGATAACATGGGAAATAAGGAATGTACCTGCTCACTGTGCTTATTCTCCTACAGGCATAGGAAAATTTGGGGGCATTTATTTTAGAGCAATCCAATATTTATTCAAGAATCATTTAATGTGATTAGGAGGGGTATAATGTTCTGACAGTGTTTGCCTGTGAATGTAAATGCTGCACTAAACCCTTAATGGTTCCAAGATGGTCGGGGTTCAGTATTATTAGTGTATAAAGCTGGAGTTAGTAGTATTGGCCCATTAAAAAAAACAACAACACTTTATTGGGATCAACTGAAAAGTCACAGAGAGGTGAGCAATCTTTCAAGTTCATAAGGCTGGATGTTAAGCAAAATAAAGTAATGTGAGGGGGAGAGTAACAGATGGTGAGCATGATGGAGAGCTCAAGTCTGCAGTTTATAATAATTTAAGATGGAATAGAAGTGGTATTATGCAGAATTAATTAGGCTAGGCCATGCTTGATGCAAAGGCTACAGGGGCAAAGAAGCATTACCTGTCCTTCATTTGAAAATATAACTGCCGCCCTGTAACCAGAAGGTTACAAGTTCGATCCTGACCAGGGGCTCAAGGTTGACTCAGCCTTCCATCCTTTCGAGGTCAGTAAAATGAGTACCCAGAATGTTGGGGGCAATATGCTAAATCATTGTAAACCGCTTAGAGAGCTTCGGCTATAAAGCGGCATATAAATGTAAGTGCTATTGCTATTGCTAATGGTTATTTGGATGTGCCTCTAATCAGAGGCATAGAAGCACCTTGTAAGGTTGAGAGCCTTATTATTGCCTTATAATAGCAAAGCATACTATATGCTCTATATTACAGTAGCAAAATACTGTAGTAGTAGTTTGTACTTGTATTAGGAGAAATGTTTTTGTTAATCCATTTGATGGCAGGCTTATCAGTTGTGCTGGTTCTATTTTACCATGAAACCGCCAAATTAGCAGAAGCCCTGTGAACTCCTGCACTCCTGTCCAATTAAAACAAAAACTATTGGTCATGCATCGCATTACCACCTTGTTCTATATCCTTTAGCCTCAGTTAGGAAAACAAAGGAAGGAATTGCAAGATGGGCGGAGAGATCAAACATTCTTTCTGCATGCCATAGTTACAATTCTGAAAGTGAATTGGGGAAATCTACGAGGTTTGATAGGGAGTGTACTTCATGACAGCTCTTTTCTACCCAGCCCTAAGTTGCATTGTGAGATGGTAGCTGCAACTGCTACTGGGGCTCTTCTGAGGTTTTCCTAAAGGGATTCACTGAATGTATGGTCCTTATTCATATTTGGGACATATTGCTCCACACATTACGCAGGTTTGGGAGAGTAGAGCAAGAGCTCCACCCTTGCAAGGAGCCAGTAAACTAGTTACTGCTATTACTGTGAATATTTATATACTGCTTTTCAACAAAAGTGCTCAAAGCAGTTCACGTAGGGGAAAAAAACAAGTACACAGATAATAAGATGATTCCATGTCCCAAAAGGGCTCACAGCCTAAAATGAAACATAAGGTAGACACCAGCAACAACCATTGCAGGAATGGCATGCTGTGGTTGGAGAAGAACAGTTGCTCTCCTGCTACTAAATATAAGAGAATCCCCACTTTTAAAGGTGCCTCTTTGCTTAGTTAGTAGCACTCAAGGCTTGCCTTGCGGTGTGCGGAGAGGAAGATGAGGATGCAATTTTTGCTTCTCTCCCCTCCCCGCAAATGTCATTGCCAGGGATATATCACTGAGGGTCTTGCAACCTTCTTGCTCTGCCGTTCTAAGCGTGCATAACACGTGGGCCATTGATTTCGCCATCTCATCCCCCCCCCCACTCCATCATAATAAAAAGTAAGCAGCTCGGTGTTAGTATATTTGGTACTACCTGATTTGCCAATAATATAATGGCTTTATATTTCAAAACAAAGTACACACAGTCTGGGATGCAATGTTGAGCTGAAAACTGCATGGCAGATGGCATGACAGAATGAACTGATTTGTTTAATTTCTGTCCAGAAATTGAATTGGGAGTTAGAATATTCATATTATTCAAAACTCTGGTGCAGTTTTTACATTGAAAGGGGTTTATAATTGTAGTATGGTGTTTACTAAAAATAATAACTTCGCTTAAAAAAAAATGCTCCCTTTTGTTTGGTTCCCCATCCCCCATTTTGATGTGCCAATCATGTGAATCTAGCTTATGTTTCACATTTTAACTGGCATCTGTACATGCTTGCTTTAGGGGAAATGGAAGCATCAGCTAATTTATCTGTTCTGCTTTACTACTACTGCATGCTGAAATTCTTTGTCTTGGGAAGAAGGAAACTTTAAGTGTGTGCTATAAAATATACTGCTTCTGCAACATAAAACAGTGGGGAATGCTGGTTTTTCCAAAGCTTACATTGGCCCCCAGTGTATTTGCAGTTAGAATTCCGTATTCTCTTTCTGTACATTTGCTCTCCTGGCTATGCCCATCTTGAGGAAGGCAACGCACTGGCCCTGTTTCTTACTTTGCAGAATGAGTACAATAGGCACACGTAGCTGCTCCTAACAGTGTATATCCTTAAGTAGTTCTTGTGATATGCCCCATAACTAGCTTGGGATGGGAGGGATCCAACATCAACACCCTAAATATTAAGAAGGAAAAGCAAAGGATTCTATAAATAAATATGATTTATTCCGCCACCAGAGCCCCTGGTGGCGCAGTGGTAAAACTGCCGCCCTGTAACCAGAAGGTTACAAGTTTGATCCTGACCAGGGGCTCAAGGTTGACTCAGCCTTCCATCCTTCTGAGGTCGGTAAAATGAGTACCCAGAATGTTGGGGGCAAGATGCTAAATCATTGTAAACCGCTTAGAGAGCTTCCAGCTATAGAGCGGTATATAAATGTAAGTGCTATTGCTATTGCTATTGCTATTCATTTCAAGCTTCCCACTGCCATACAAGAACACAACCAGCATGTACAAAACCTCCCCCCACTTTCCACAGGCACGTGTGTGCACACACACACACACACACACACACACACACACACACACACACACACAGAGTTTCTCCTGTGAATGTGAAACACACTGGAAATCTTAGACTGAACAAAACTTGTGTACATCCACATGGATCAGTGATATTTCTGGGAAATATTGTGCTTATTTCAGGCCTCTAAAATGGGGAGGTATTTTTCTGATCTATTTTTTCTGGAATTAAAGAGAGAACTTAAAGTATTATTTTTACTACCCTTTCTCATGTCTATTTAGCAATAAGGCATTGTTCAATTTTTTTTCTTATTTTCAGGCTAATATGTTTTTAAAATACAGCCCAAGGCCATGATAATAGCTGTATCATGGGTGTAGCACCTATTGGATAAACGGACAAATATCCCTGGTCCCAGAGGGTCAGGGTGCCTCTAAGCAGCTCACCCCTGCCTCTGGCCAAGCGGCGGTGGCTGAGGCAGGCCAGCTTCTCTGCTGGCCTCTCCGACCGAACTGTGCGGCTGCCACCCCTGCCCCACGGCCACTATTTGTCTTGGCCTGGGGGGTAGGGTGGTGAGCTGGGTGGTGGGTGTTCTTGCCGGCTGGCTGGCCTCTCTGCCTGAACTGTGCACCTGTGCAGTTTGGATATGGACGTTGCATGCCTGTGACATCACAGGCCTGCGACTCCATATCCGAACTGCGCAGGCATGCGGTTTGGGCGGAGAGGCCGGCCGGCCAGCCAGAAAGCCTGTCACCTCTTGGCTCATCCCCAAGGCCAACACAAATAGCAGCAGTGGGACAGAAGCAGCAGCCGCACAGTTTAGCCGGAGAGGCCGGTGGAGAAGCCGGCTGGCCAAAATGGCTGCTGCTGCCACTTGGCTCAGGCCCCTGCCCCCAGCCCTAGGCCAACACAAATAGCAGTGGTGGGGCAGGGGCGGCGAGATTTTGTAGCCCCACCCCTTGCGTCTGATGTCAGAGGCAGGGGGTGTGGTTTAGGGAGCTGGGGACACACGTGCTTCGCCAACAATGGGGAGGCCCCCAATAAGATTTTGTCCCCTGGCCCCCAGGGGTCTCGATACGCCCCTGAGTTATATGCTGCTTTTTCAAGCACGCATCTTTTCTGTTGGTTAAAGTTGTTGCCTCCAGTGAGCAGTGTTGGCTAGCTGAATCCATTTGAGAGCAACTGCCGACTCCCTGCATAGTTAGGGTTACATTTGCGACAACTGCCGACTCCCTTTGTAGTTAGGGTTACATTTACAAAATGTTGGCTTAGATCCCAAATAACCACTTGTGGAGGCTCCTTTTGTGAATGAAAGGAGAGCTGCCATCTTGTAAGGATTGTTTTATTCCCCGATAAGCCTCTTATGTGAATGCAAACTTTTCTTCTGTTTATGGCTGGAGAAGAATGGTAGTTGGGATCCAAGCCACAGTTAAGGTTTTCAGTACTTAGAGCAGGGCTCAGTTATGCTGAGGTCCTAAGCTGTGTCAAGCTTAAAAGACCTCATTGCATTACAAAAAATAGTATTCTAACAAAAAGGACAACAAAAATGGAAATAATAAAGCTTTGTTTTTGCTTGGCAAAGATGCAATAACAAACTAATAATCTAACAAAAACAGTTATCTTGCAGTAAGCCTGTTTACATTAGAAATACCTAGAAATGAAAATACATTATGTAAAAATTGAAATTTAGTTGTTGTTTTGTGTTCAGAGACTATTCATGATATGAGGCCCTAAGCTGTAGCTTACTTAGCTTGTGCCTAAATTTAGCACTGACTTAGAGACACATAGGCCTTAAGTAAGAAATATTTTGATAACGTCATTCTTACCAAAATAAACAAGTAACAATTCGCCCTTAAATACAGCATACAATTGAAATAAGATGTCTGGTTTTGCATATGGATTGGGCTGTTGTTTAACTTTGAAAGATAAAATCACCTTCCCTTTACTTGACACTAGAAATAGGATTTTTTCTGTCTCTTCCCAATCATCTGGCTCTTTTTGTCATAATATTTTAAAACATCAGCGACCAGGATGATAAAAGATGAGTGTGACCTTTGGGCTTTTATTCTTCTGCAATTCTTTTTGCAATCCTCTTATTTGGCAAAACTGCAGTTCTGTATTATTACAGCCTGACCTTCATGATTTAGTATTAAACTCACAAAGAGAGATCTGTCTACCTACTTGTGCTTTTCTGCCATAATTTGTGTGCTTGCTGTTTAGAATTGTGTGAAAAGCTGCTTAGCTTTGATATCCAAGTAGATGTTAACTGTGCTGACCCCATATGCTCTATACTGTCTCCTTAAATGCCACCGTGAATTGTGATTTTTTTAAAGGCTCTTGTGTTTTCAGGTGTCTTATTAAACTGTGAAGCTCTCATAAGATTTCTATTAATGCCAAAGATTAACCTGTTGGGGAGTCAAGAGGGTAGCTTCTTGCTTTTAATGTTTTGAGACTTAGATAACTATGGTTCTAAAGAACCTTGCCTTAAACTGTTTGTCAAGCACTGAATGGGCTTGCCCTCACATATGTCCCATGATGGTTACAACTATCATGTGAAAACTCAATTTGTTGATATTTTTCTCATGTATTCGCTATAACAAACACTCCTCTTGCCTATTAGGGGAGGGGAGCATGAAGGTCATAAGTGTATTCATCACAAAGTCATGCTGTATGAAGCCTGCATTGTACTTATTGTAACATTAAGACTGTTTCTAAGTCAGGCTGAGTACAGGTGGACCTAGATATTCATGGGGGTTCCATTCCATGAATGGAAATGGAAACCACAAATATCGGATCATTGAGTCCTATGGGATCATGGGGGTTAGTTCCCAGTCGGCCATTTCCGGACAAAAATTTGCCAATTTTCACGATGGTAGTTCCTTACCTGTCTCTGCTCCGCTCACAAAAAAATTGGAGTTTTGTTGCTCCGATTCACAAAATGGTGTCTGGAAATGACCTCCATGGTCATTTCTAGCCACCCCCAATACGTGAGGTCAGCATGTCCCGCCCCCCCCCCCCCCACATATGCCGAGGTTGGGTGTCATTTTCCCGACTGCAGATATGTGAAACTGCGGATAACGAATCTTCAAGCCCACCTGTATTGATTTGCATAAAATGCTTCCTTGGCTGCCTCTTAATAAGGGGATGTTCTGAACCACAGTTCCTTGGATAGTAGGATATTAACTACTTCATAATGATCTCCAAGACAAGAAAAAGGTAACACATTGTTATATTTGTTTAATAGCTTGATCTTAATGTTGTAATGATTTGATTCCAGTGAAGGTGACAATTAAAACTAGTTTAGTTTGAGTATAAAATTTGTTTCAAATTGATCAACAAATTTCTGAAAAATGTTAGGTCATAATTTGCTGAGGACCACCAGTCTTTTCAGCCCCCACCCCAGTAGCAAAATGCCAAAGATGGTGGCTGAACTTCAGGGTGATATTTCTAGAAGCCACAAAGTACTTTTGGAGGGAGGGGAGAGCAGTGAAGATCCCCTTCCTGTATGCAGGCTGTGCTGTTCGCACACTGCACATCACTGTGCAAGCTCCAAAGCAGCTTCTCTATAAGGGCCCAGCTCCTGCTCCACCCTTCCAACACTGCACTAGATGTCAGCTGCTGTATTGTTTCTTCACTTCCTTCAACTCAGGGGCGTAACTACCATTAGGCAAAGGGAGACAGTCGTCTTGGGGCCCCACTGCCTTGAGGGGGCCCCCAGAGGCATGTCACATGACTCCCCATGCACCTGTGTTGCACCCCCTATGAATTATGTTGAGTCTCTTGGAGATCAGCAGTAGCAGAGATAAAAAAAAAAACTAGATTCAATGTGAACTAGATATTCACCGTATTCGTAATGGGGATGTGAGTGTGAGTGCACTATATATTGTGAAGTGTGTTTGTGTATATCAGCGAGGGGCCCATTTAAAAATCTTGTCTCTGGGCCCACTCCAACCTTGCTACGCCCCTGCTTCAACTGCTCAAGCTTGTGTTTCTTTTCCTCTTATACTTTGTTTGGTTGAATTGGGGATGGCCAAATTCTTCAGCCTGATGGGTTGTATCTTCCCATGATGTCATCATTCATTCCACTGCACATTGGTCAGAGAGGGTTTTGGCCTTCAATACTGAACAGCTCTGCAGTGCTGAATGATTGAAGATTTCAGGCCTCACTAACAACATAGAATCTCTGGAACATTCTCTTTCATAGCACTTAAGAATGGTATGCATTCTTAAGCACGCAAGTAGAAAAGCTATGCTATTACTGCTATTTTTACTATCAAGTTTTTGAAGAAATGTGCTCACACTTGTCCACATTGACTTCTTCTCTGGACCATCATATAGCCACTTCATTCAGCTGCCAACATCTCAATTATTTGAACCTGCAGTCCTGGAGATGCCTGTATGTACCCACACAAAAGAACCAAAGGAATCCCAGTAATTTTGGGAAGTCAAATATGGTGGCGCAGTGGTAAAAACTGCCGCCCTGTAACCAGAAGGTTACAAGTTCGATCCTTACCAGGGGCTTCAGGTTGACTCAGCCTTCCATCCTTCCGAGGTCGGTAAAATTGAGTACCCAGAATGTTGGGGGCAATATGCTAAAATCATTGTAAACCGCTTAGAGAGCTCCGGCTATAGAGCGGTATATAAATGTAAGTGCTATTGCTATCAGGCAACACATAACCAAAGCAGCAGCATGTATGGGCTGAGTGTGAAAAGACCCAAGGCACAGAAGGCTTTTTTAAAAAAAAAGTAAGATTGGTTTTATTTAAAACAACCGGAGTTTACATTGCACTGAAAGCAAAAAAGAAGAAACTTCAAAAAATGCCAAAAAGACACCAATATAGGAAACATAATTTCTTTGGCATTTTCCTTCACTGTTTTGAGAGGTGATT
This sequence comes from Hemicordylus capensis, assembly GCF_027244095.1. Taxonomy (NCBI): domain Eukaryota; kingdom Metazoa; phylum Chordata; class Lepidosauria; order Squamata; family Cordylidae; genus Hemicordylus; species Hemicordylus capensis. Next base: position 256,222,899 of record NC_069657.1, read on the forward strand.
GCTAGATAGGGTCCCATGAACTTACTTTGCCCCAGTATAGTCTATGCCATTCTCAGTGATGGAGACAAGAACATGCCCTCTCAGAAGAGAGACAGATGAAGAGCCCAGAATGAGTTGAAACACATCCACTCCTGGGTCTTGGAGGGAAAGTGAGAGGCCAAGAAATGTGCCTCTCAGAACCCCTCCCTCTGAGAGAAAGAGGACAAATCCACTTTTGAACATGAGCCAGTTTCTGTCCTTGGGCCAAGCTTCTACCAGTCATTCAGAGATTATAATTTTAAGTTCTGCTTGATCAGAAACTAAACTAAGCATAATTTAATCACTGAGTTATTGAGTACCTTACATCACCTCACAGGGCTGGTTCTGATAACATGCTGTGGTTAAAGACTGGTCCCATGCAGTGTCTCTGAAGCTCAGGAGCACATGCTCCCCCTTCTCCTGCCCACATGAGCATCTCCTGCTTTAAGCCAGAATAAACCAAGATTTTCCATGAAATCTGGACCAACCAATCTTGGTTTATTCCAATATACTTAGTTGAAATAAACTGTTTTGAAGTGAGTTACAGATTATGGTTTATTTCGGTTAAGTAGGTTATTTAAAAAACAAACAAACACAAGATTGTTCAGTGTAATTGTCACGAGCAGTCTTGGTTTATTCTGACTTAAATCAGAAGTAGATGCTTGCACAAGTAGCGAAGAGGGAAGTATGCACTCCTGAGGTTCGGGGATGTCATGGGGGAACAGGCTTTTATTGTGGTTCCTTGTGATGTCTGAACTAGCTCACAGAAAGGAGGATAACATGTGCTCCAAACTGAATTAATGTAAGTTAACTATTAGGATAACCAGGTGGCAGTGGGGGTAGATCTGGAATACTCCCTGCTGCTGGGTGACACACTGATTTACAAAGAGAAAGACGTGTGTGTGTGCACGCACGTGCATGCGCGCGCACACACACGTATGTCCAAGAAAACAGACTGTTTCCAGTGAGGTTGTAGTCTTCAGAAACAGGGAGCTGTTATTGTTTATTTATTTCTTCAAGTTTTATTCTGCCCTTCCAAAATGGTTCAGGGCGGTTTACAACTAAAACAAAACCTTTAAAATCAGTTAACAGTCAAAACAGAAATTATAAAACAGCGTAAAACAATCTATCTGTCTATATACTTATTTATCTAAGACGGGCCATGCGTGGAGATGTGGCAGAAAGGAGGCGTCTGGCTGACAGAGTGGCGGAGGCAATTGGCTGACAGCACGTGAGAGTTCGGAAAGCGAGAAGGCAGCAGCCGGAGAGGAGTGTGGACGGCTGCTTCAGAAAGCCAGGGAGTTTGCCGGCTGGGGTCATGATGCAGGGACTTTGGGGACTGGGGATGGAGTTTGCCGGCTGGGGTCATGAAGCAGGGAATTTGGGGACTGGGGATGGAGTTTGTGAAAGGCAGCAACATAAAGTGCCAGGGAATTCGGAAGAAGGGGGCAGGTGGCAGTTTGCCGCCTCCAAATGTGCTAGGGAGCTTGAGGCCACCTCAAAACATGCCAAGGAGCTTGAGGGCATTGCAGAAAGCAGTTGGGTGGCAGGGAGGCCGTTGTTAGTGCCTGCCTGCCACACCCGCCGTCAAGAAGGAGTTTGTTGGCTGCATGAAGGCGATGCGGAGGAGCGGAAGGGAGGCTGTTGTTACTGCCCGCCGTGTTTGTGGTGGGCTGATACATAAAGCACCAGGGAATTCGGCGGAAGGGGAGGGTGGCTTGTCGCCGCCTCGAAACGTGCCAAGGAGCTTGAGGCTGGCACGAGGGTGCTGTGGAAAACAGTTGGATAGCAGGGAGGCCGTTGTTAGTTCCTGCCTGGCACACCTGCAGTCGGGAAGGCAATAATGGTGGCAGCCAGGAGGTAGGCAGACAGCGGGCGAAGCTCCGCCGACCAGGAGGAGGAGGAGGTGGTTGGACAAGCGGCAGCGGTGGGGAGAAATAATGGTGGTGGCAAGGAGGTGGGCGGGTGGTGGGTGAGTGAAGCCATGCCGGCCAGGAGGAGGCGGGAGGCGGTGGTGGGACAGACTGGCCCAACTAGAGGCGCAGATGCTCTGCGCCCGGCCCCACTAGAAACAATTAAAACATCATAAAACAGCAATTAAGCCAACAGAACAATTTTTTAAAACTCTGAAAACCAGGCTACAACATTATAACCAATTACAACTATTTAAAAACCCTGGAACGCCAGGCCAATAAAGGCCAATAAAGGGTTCAGGTTAGTTGGCCAAGTTTTTAACAATCAAGCTTTCTCTCAAAGGTCAACTTAAACATTTATATGGGGCTTTTTTGGCAGGATATATTAACAACATTGGCCAAAATCCTGACTAACAAAGCGCCAGCTCTCAGTGAAGAGCTCTGGCACTTCTTAACTGCAGACTAGCAGTGTTCAGCTGGTCTCACAGGAGGGGCTATTTTCTGCAGCCTTCCCCACTCTCAAGCACTTCCTGTGACCTGAAAGTAGGTCCCCGAGGACTGAGTTCCAGGGAGTGCTTCCAGGGTCAGAAGAAATAAGCAAAAATCCCCCCTTGAGTGAAGGCATGCGTTGCCTTAGTCTGGAAAGCAGCAGCAGTATCAGCATGCATGAAGCACTGGCATTTCGTTAGTTAGGATGCTGACCATTATTAGTAACAAACAAAATAAATACTATAACAGCACGCAGTCAAACTATATGGAATCATTTCAGAGAAAATTCAGATCTTTTAAAACAAATGATGATTATTTTCAATGCCTAGGAGCACTTTGTCATCCCCCCCCCAGGCCTCCATGGTCAGCGTTACTGTTTCTCTTTAGCACTTTCTTTTGCACTTTATCTTATTTTCCTGCTAGTACCTTTATTGTGGGGTGTTCTTGCTACCAAATGTGATGTGTGCTGCCCTATTACAATCCCACCTAAACATTCACCTCATTTTCGTTACACTGAACTTGCAGAGTTTGATGATGGTTCCTTTCAGAGTTCAGACCCCCCACCCCTACCCCCTTGCATAATCTGCTTTCTCACTCTCTTGGTCACCTTCCCCGATCCGTCTCCTTCCCCCACTAGTTGATCTAATTTCCTCTTCTTATCCTTGCTCTATTCTTTGCTGATTTAGTATGCTTAGCCATCTGTGTCGTAGTCCTCCACCCTCCCGTCTTTACCTTAGGAAGTTCTGCATGCTTGCTTGTCCTCCCACCAGCATGCTACCTCTCTTTGTGCCTTAACAATACCAGCAATAACTATGCCAACAAGATGGACTATAAAGCCAGGATTTAAACTTTAAAGCCTTCCTCCTCCTCATCTCCAAACCTTTGTCTAGCTGCTCTCCCATCAAAATGCATCCTTTGCACAAATATGCCTTGTGCTTGCCTAGGGTTTTATTGTCATTAGGTCAACGATTTAATGCTGGGCAAAGTCTTCTCGCATTCTACTTTACCAAACTGTTAGATGTCTAAAAGGGTAACTGCCTCTCAATATGTGAATAAGCCCAACTGTCTCTTTCTTTCTACTGAAACAGAGGGCAGATTCAAAAGGCCAACACTCTGGCATGCTGTTGTGTTGGTTACTCTGCACATGGATCTGGCTGCATTTGTCCTGAAGCAGTCACCAGCTTGCTTCACGACAGGCACAAAATGCATTACCTCTCAAATCTTGCAAAAGTGAGCTGGGCAAGGATTTGGTGACTTGCTTTCTGTACTTGTTGCGGAGCTAGCAGATGACACTGTAGTGTGATCCCAGAGTGTCAGAAAAACAGTCAAAACATGGTCTTGTATCTAGCTCTTAATAAAAGACCATGCCTCATTGGCAGTAATGAAGGCTTCTCTTCTGAATTATAATAAAGTTCAAAGCTGCCAGGTTGTTGGCAGCAGCCAATAGCTGAATTCTCTACTGCTACTCTTTGCATACTAATTCTGAATTCAGTTAATGACAGCCCATTGAAACACAGCATTTCATTTTCAAGTTGTATAATTCCTGGGTGTGTAAGTCCTGAATATTGACATTACTTTTTATTCTTTTGTGTGCCAAATAGACTTTTTAAAAACAGAAATGAATGCAGTTTATTTGTGTTGCTCCAGTTAGACAATTTACATATGTGCCTGATATTTTATATAATTAAAGAAAGATAGTGATAGGTTCTTAATAATTCAGGAGCAGGATATATGAAGATGTGCAAGTACATATATTTCTGTGTGCATAGTTGCATATATAATACGTTTCTTTTGTACTGAAGCAGCTTCTCATTAGCTAAATTATAGTATTAGTGCATGTTTCCTCCAATAGGAATGTTAACGCCTCAGATTCCTAAATACTCAGTTGCTTTTTGTCATTGTAATCTATTATCTTGGTCCATAAGCTTCCTAAAGAAGAACTAAGCTTTCCATCTCTGATACTTGCTACATGGGATGGTTTTTTAAAATTACTAATATCTAATTATAATACCTAAGGATTGATGTATACAATATGAACTAACCACTTAATGAAATCTGAAAATTCCTTGTCACTTGGAGTGTGGCGGGGAAGTAGGACACCAACATCCCATCTTCATCCCATCCCTTTTATTTTATCCCAGTACATTCCTTTTATTTGCACCTGGGGTTTTTAAAGTATCCCCACAGCTGAGGGAAGCTCCAGGTCTACCTAGCTAGGTTTTTAACAGGAGGCTGGGTGTTTGGAGGGGAACTGGAAAACAGCACTAGACATTGCTTCTCGTTCCTGAGGCTTTCCTGAGAGGAATGCAGCTTCAGCCTGAATTGTCCCTTAGCTGCAGCTTTCGCAGCATAACGACATAAGAACAGCCCTGCTGGATCAGGCACAAGGCCTATCTAGTCCAGCGTCCTGTTTCACACAGTGGCCCAACAGATGCCGCTGGGGAGCCCACAGGCAAGAGGCATGTGCATGCTCTCTCTTCTGCTGTTGCTCACCTGCAACTGGTACTGAGAGGCATTGTGCCTATGAGGCTGGAGAAGGCCCAAAGCCACCAGACTAGTAGCCACTGATAGACCTGTCCACCATGAATCTGTCTAAGCCCCTTTTAAAGCCATCCAAGCTGGTGGCCATCACCACATCCCATGGCAAAGAATTCCATAGATTAATTATACGCTGTGTGGAAAAAGTACTTCCTCTTTGTCGGTCCTAAATTTCCTGACCTTCAGTTTCATGGGGTGATCCCTGGTTCTGGTGTTGTGAGCGAGGGAGAAAAATTTCTCTGTCCGATCACAGAGAAATGTCTCCCCTTAGTCACCTCTTTTCCAGGGTAAAGAGCCCCAGATGCTGTAGCCTAGCCTCATAAGGAAGGTGCTCCAGGCCCCTGATCATTTTGGTTGCCCTCTTCTGCACCTTTTCCAGTTCTACAATATCCTTCTTAAGATATGGTGACCAAAGCTGTACACAGTACTCCAAGTGTGGCCGCACCATAGATTTGTATAAGGGCATTATAATATTAGCATTTTTATTTTCAATCCCTAATGATTCCTAGCATGGAATTAGCCTTTTCTAAAGCTGCCATGGACTGAGACAACACTTTCAATGAGCTGTTCAACCCCGCTACCAAGATCTCTCTCCTGATTAGTCACCGACAGCTCAGATCCCATCAGTGTATATGTGAAGTTGGTGTTTTTGCCCCAATGTGCATTACTTTACACTTGCTTACATTGAACTGCATTTGCCATTTTGTCGCCCAGTCTCCCAGTATGGAGAGATCTTTTTGGAGCTCCTCACAATCCGTTGTGGATTTTACTGCTCTAAATAGTTTAGTGCCATATGCAAATTTGGCTACTTCGCTGCTCATCCCAACTTATAGTTATAGAGCAACAAGTTAAAGAGCACTGGTCTCAGCACTGATCCCTGGGGGATTCCACTTCCTACCTACCTACCTCCATTGTGAAAACTGTCAGTTTATTTCTACTCTCTGTTTCCTGTCCTTCAACCAGTTACCAATCTACACATGAACCTGTCCCCTTATTCCATGACTTCTAAGTTTACTCCAGAGCCTTTGGTGGGGAACTTTATCAAAAACTTTTTGGAAGTCCAAGTATACTATGTCAACCAGATCACCTTTATCCACATGCCTGTTGACACTCTCAAAGAACTCCAAAAGGTTAGTGAGGCAAGACTTGCCCTTGCAGAAGCCATGCTGGTTCTCCTTCAACAAGGCCTTTTGTTCTATGTTGTCCTTAAGTATGCTTTCCATCACTTTACCCAGCACTGAAGTTAAGCTGACCAGCCTGTAATTTCCTGGATCCTCCCTAGATCCCTTTTTGAAAATCGGAGTCACATTGGCTACTTTCCAGTTCTCTGGTACAGAGCCTGATTGTAGAGACAGAGTTATATATTTTTGCTAGGAGATCGGCAATTTCACATTTGGGTTCCTTTGGAACTCTTGGGTGGATACCATCTGGCCCTGGCAATTTATTAATTTTTAGTTTTTCAAGACAGTTTAGAACATCTTCCCTTGTCACCTCAAATTGGCCCAGTTCCTCAGTCAGTTCACTGACCTGAAAAGCTCAATTCTAGAGAGGGTAATATGGTTAGTATCCTCCGCCGTGAAGACAGATGCAAAGAACTCATTCAGCTTCTCTGCAATCTCCTTATCCTCATTAATACTCACTTTCACACCCTCATCATCTAAGGGTCCAGCTGCCTCCCTGGCAGGTTTTCTACTTCTGATATATTTAAAGAAGTTTTTGTTATTCCTCTTGTCACTTCTAGCTATGTGCTTCTCAAACTCTCTCTTTGCATCCCTTATTTTGGCTTCTGTACCATGCATTTTGCTCTACGGATGTGCACAAATCAAATTGTCAGAATCAACTCAAATCAAAACTGTTTAATCAATTCAAATTTGAATTGGCCTGTTTCAGGCCATTTCAGATTCAAATTGAATTGGTCCAAAAGAGGGCTGATTCAAATTTGAATTGATTTGACCTATTTTGGCACTTTTTGACCAATCAGGGTGTCTGAATGGTTTTTTTAAAGGTGCCAAAATGTCCCTAAACTGTTGCTGAATCTATTCAAATTTGAATCTAGCAGAGTCGATTCAAGTTACACGTTTTAGGGGTGATTTGATTCGGGTTCAAATCGGCCAGATTCAAATTGAATCGATTCACATATCCCTACTTTACTGGGCTTAGAAGCATCTGTCAGTATCTCTCAACTCACTCTTCTTGTCCCTGCTGTGTTGGCTTTTTAGTCCTTACACAGTTACCAGAGACACAGCTTCAACAGCAATAATGAATTTCTTGTCCTATATTAATATTTTGTTAAGTTCTCTATTTTCTCTTTATACTTCTATTTGCAGTTCTTAGAAGTTGTAGAGGAGAGCATGTAAATTTTAAGAAGCCATCAAAGGAGTTTATGAGTTTAGTTGTATCACTTTAGCCATGAGGGAAAGTATCATGTTATCTAGCTTTCCAAAACTTGTTTCTGTGCTTTATTTTTCTCATCACTAGATGTCACTGCAGATAGAGAAATTTGCTTTATTTGTAGATACGACTTGGATATATTAAAGTAAAAAGGACTGGAATGTTCTGGTTTCCTGTGCTCTCTAGGTGTACTTATACTGCAATTTGGAGAATGGAAGAGCATTGTTAAGGGGGCAGATTGTAACCAATTAATATAATTTTGGCTAAAGAACATGCTAACCATTGTGGTTCTTTGCTACAAGCAGATATTGCTATTGCTATTGCACAAGAAGATATTTATTAGTTTTCATTGCCCCATTCCAAACTCCAGGATTTGCAATGTTAATAAACATTAGATCCATTTGCTACAATTCTGACAGCTTTTCAGTTTGTAAAACAATAAACCAGCTTGATGAGATTTCCCCATATTTTTGAGATTTCTTGTAATTAGGATTCATGCTAGCATTCCTAATAATTGCTGCTAGATACAGATATTTATCTAGCCAAAAACCAGCTGAACAGCTGGATCCCTTGCCTATCATATTCTCTTTCCCACCATCTGTCTATCTGTTTATTTAACTAGCATATTTGTAAAACAAACCAAGAAATTTAAACAATTAAAATATATAAAAATGTCAAATTAAGATACCTGTACCAAGTAGCGAAAAAGCATAGCTGAAGAGACGTGTCTTTACTTGTTTCCTTAAAAAAACAGGGTTGGAGCAGGTCTAATCTCAGCAGGATGTGTGTTCCACAGCTCTGGGGCAACTACAGAGAAGGTTCACCTTTTGCATTGTTACCAGACAAACTGGCGGCACCTTCAGATGAACCTCTCCTGAAGATCTTAATAGGTGGCGGGGTTCATAATGAAAAAGGCATTCCCTTAAATACCCTGGGCCCAAGCCATTAAGGGTTTTATAGGTAATAACCAGCACTTTGTATTTGCCTAGAAATGTATTGGTAGCCAGTGTAGTTCTTTTAAAACCGGGGTGATATGGTCTCTTCAGGACATCCAAGAAACCAATCTGGCAGCAGCATTCTGCAGCAATTGCAGTTTCTATACTACATACAAAGGCAGCCCCATGTAGAGTATTGCAGTAGTTAAGCCTGGAGGTTACCAGCATGTGCAAGCTCACTCACTTCCAGGAAAGGGTGCAGTTGGCGAATCAGCAGAAGCTGATAGAAAGCACTCCTCCCACCACCTCCACCTGAGATATCAGAGAGAGGCTAGGTCTCCCAAACTGTAGACCTGTTCCTTCTGTGGGAGTGTAATCCGTGGGTGTAATCCTGTGGGTTTTGTTGTAAACCACCCAGAGACGTAAGTTTTAGGCAGTATAAAAATGTTTTAAGAAATAAATAAATTAATTACAAATAATCCCATCCAGAACAGGCAAATCTATCCATTTTCCTGAACAGTGGCTTCCTACAATGAGCAATTCCGTCTTGTTTGTATTCAGTCTGTTGCTTATGCCTCACCTAGTCTATTACTGCCTCGAAGCAGGCATTTAAAGAAGTTGTGCCATTGCCTGATGAAGCTGACATGGAGAAATAGATTTGGGTGCCATCAGTGTACTGATAAAACCTTGCACAAAATCCCCTGATGATCTCTCTCAGTGGTTTCATTTAGATGTTAAAAAGCATTGGAGAGAAGATGGAGCTCTGAGGGACACAATACAAATCCACCCATTATTTTGGGTGAACTGCACTTAATGCCAGTGACATAAATTTAAAGGAAGCCCTGCTTCAACTGGATTCTGGGAAGTTGGACTAAATCTGAAATCTATACCAAAACGGTTATTTTTGTTTCTAGACTGTTCCAGCCTGTTGATGACTCTGCTGGCCTCTCTTTGACAATTGTACTACTACTGTTTAATGTACATTAATTCTGTTTCTGCTTTCATTGAGAGTAAAGTTAAGTAGCAAAGTAGCAGAATTGTATTTGTTCAAGTTGGGCCCACTGTATGCTTTTATACTAGAGTCTCTCTGTCCATCACAGAGATCATGTGAGATATCTTCCTCCTGTTTCTGTTTGTGAGGCACACAGTTTTAAGGAAAGCTGTGGAATATCTCAACATAATTTCAAGAAAACAAAACCAAAACCATCGCCTTCTTTTGGAGGAAAGCTTCATGATATACTCTACTACATAAAATGTCCACAAGCCATTCAGAGGCAACTCCAGAATAATCCTCTAGATTGATTTAATTAAGTGCTGTCAAATCGGTGTTAACTCTTAGTGACCACACAGATAGATTCTCTCCAGGACGATCTGTCTTTAAGGTCTCTCGGTGGTGCATTCATTGCTGTCGTAATCAAGTCCATCCACCTTGCTGCTGGCTGTTCTCTTCTTCTCTTTCCTTTAACTTTTCCCAGAATTATGGATTCCTCAAGGGAGCTGGGTCTTCACATAATTTGTCCGAAGTATGATAGTTTGAGCCTGGTCTATTGTGCCTTGAGTGAAAATTCTGGATTGATCTGTTCTATGATCCATTTGTTTGTGTTCCTGGCTGTCCATGGTATCCCCAAAAGTCTTCTCCAGCACCAAAGTTGCTGGAGACTTTGCACCAAATCCACTAGATATAGACCTAATATTGTTCACCTTCATGTGAATCGAGCTTGTGTGCATGCAGGTATAGAAGAGCCCCATACTTAGAAGCTCTGTCTGCCATTAATCAATCATGTGGTTAGGGCTCTTTTGTTGGTCTATGTCAGGGATAGGCAATCTTTGGCACTCCAGCTGTTGTTGAACTATATCTCCCATCATCCTCAGCCCAATAGCCAAAGGCCATTGTGGCTCGGCATGGTAGACGTTGTGATTCAACAGCTGGAGTGCCAAAGGTTGCCAACCCCAGCCTTATATTATCATAATCACTGGAATTACATGATTTGTTCAGAAAATCAAAGCTCAGTTATGGCCATTCCTGTGTCCAATGCTCTCAGTTGTTTAAAAAAAATTGTGTTCAGGATACTTTACTTAGCATTGACTTCAAGACAATCAGTTGTTGAGGAAGAAAGATGGCAAAACACAAAGCCAGAATCTCAGTTTTGTTTCTGTCCTGCCCCCTGCCAGTCCACCTAAATAACAGCAGCTGTAAGTGTCCCAGCCACCTGTGATATACACTGACTGTATCTATTTTATTTTGGAAACGGGTGCTTCCATGCCTCCTACTCATATTAGTAGTAAACTTGCTTCTTTCTCTGTGTTAAGCTATGTTTGAGGAGGAAGAGAAGACTGACTTGAAAATTGCCAGTGGAAGACCCACTGCCTGCCTCGCTAGGAATTTCGGGTAGCAAACAAGAAGCAGGCATAGCAAGAGGAAGTCTTCCTATCTGTGCATTGAAAAGGAGGAACTGATCTCAAAAATCGGAAAACAGACAATGCCTGCCTTGCGTGCATGAAAGATAGGCCTGTGACTGACCAGGGAACAGATGGTCCAGTTGTTTGTGTGGAAATAATGTCATTGTTGTGGTTACATTACTGTCTTCTGACTGCACAGATTCCCATTCTTCAATGCATGTGTTGGTATGAGGGATCAATAAGGTTTGTTTATTTGTAGAGGTTCATGGATACAGATCGATTTCAGAAGTATATTGCGGGGGTCGGGGAAGACTGTTGGTGCTCTTGGTGGCCTTTTTAACCTGTGGAACAGCCGTGTTACCTGCTGCTTGACTTCTGCTTGTCCTCATAATTCACTTTTGAAGTATTGGGTTTCTTATTTTTCCAAGTACAACCTTCATTTTAGAAGGCTCAGTAGCATTTGTTTCATATTATGGGTGACACTGCAGCCAGGTCTTCTGCCAAGTATGCTAGGGTCATATTAAATATGACATAAGAGGTCCTTGATTGGATTTCCAGAAGTCTTTTTCTTCATTTAAAGCAGTTGTGGCTGGTCAGATTGATGTTTTTAAAGATCTCCGAGTTTGGCTTATATTCATTCATTCATTCGATTTCTATACCGCCCTTCCAAAAAGTGGCTCAGGGCAGTTTACACAGAGAAATAATAAATAAATAAGATGGATCCCTGTCCCCAAAGGGCTCACAGTCTAAAAAGTAACACAAGATAGACACCAGCAACAGTCACTGGAGGTACTGTGCTGGGGGTGGATAGGGTCAGTTACTCTCCCCCTGCTAAATAAAGAGAATCACCACATTAAAAGGTGCCTCTTTGCCAAGTTAGCAGGGGGCGTATATGTTTGTTATTTAGACTTAGATGAATTTTATTTTCCCCTACCCCACGTTAGTGTGTTTTTTCTTATGGGAGTGTGAAAAACAATTCTGGTGCCCTAAGCATGGATATAAGCTTGCTACATATTGCAGTCATGTGCCTATATTCATAAGAACATAAGGAAAGCCGTGCTGGATCAGGCCAAAGGACCCATCCAGCATCCTGCTTGACGCAGTTATGAACCAGGTGCATCTGGGAGTCCCTGACAGCCCAACCTTTCTTTGTAGAGCTGACAAATTTTAAATAAATGTGCATATCATCAGAAGAATCCTAATACATGTGCCTCCTTCAGATATTGTATTCATGGGAAGAAATCACATCTTCAATATTTTCTTTTCCATTCCCTATTGCATTAACGCAACAGAAACAAAATCACCTCAAAAATAAACAGAAGTGCCCTTAAAGAGTATCCCGAACAAGTTGCCATTTGTCTTTCCCAATCAAAACTTGCAGCCCTACATTTGATCTCACTTAAACATTTTACATGTCTCATTCTAACAAACTTCCCCCCCCACTGAAACAAATTAAATGTTCACATTTTTCTTCATCCTTTGCCACTGTTCTGATTTCTTAGATTATAGGTCATTTCATCTTCCAGTATATTAGCACTGAAAGCCTTTCTCTTGCAGTGCAGATGAATACACTTTGACAAAGTATTAAGAAAAAACCCACCCACCCACCCCAAAAAAACCCTTGAGAAAAGGCAAGTGTGCATTTGGAAAATGAGTGTCCTCCAGCTTAGTTGCCATTACTTATAAAATTCCCTGCTCTGATTCTCCCCTTGTTGCAGATTTCCAGTTGTTGGGAGTAAGCAGTGTTTATACAGGGGAAAAATTGCTAATGAAATTAATGAAAGCTTTGCCTGTGCAAATGCAGATTATCTTTTTTAAAAGACACTTATTTATTTAGTCCACATCCTTAAATTAAGACTTTTTTCTGCAAAACTATTTGTATTAAACTATTCATAATGGGAAACAGAGGTGGAACATTAATTATGCTAGCATTCATGAGTGTGGGATGATAACTTCTTCTGTATGCTAGCATACAAATGCTGATGTTTGTTAACAGCAAACAACTCATGAGAGAGCAGAGTAATAAATAATGGAAGGAGTAAAAGGACATTTTAAGATCTGAAATAGGTCTGTAATTCTTCCCCCCACCCCTGCCCTGTGGAAGGAATGGCATAATTAACTGTACATTATTTTAACATCACTGTGCCAGTAGTTGCTCATTTGGACAGAGCTGCATCTACCTCTTTTAATGGTCATTCATTTTGGAGGCCTGTTGATGTTGGTGTGGGCTGTCTTGGCACCACTTGTATATTTACAGTAAGCCCTTCAAAATAGTGCTGTGTGTGTTCTTTTTTCCCCTCTAATTTAGCTTGCTGCTCAATCTTGAATGAGCTTGCTTGATTGATGAGGATAGTATGACCTGAAGCACCAAGGGATGGGAAAAATTGCATTTATATGCATGTTTGACTTATGTTTGCATTTTATTTTAATAAGCAGCATAATGCTTTCATGGTCTTCTATCCTTTTAAGAAGCAAAGAGCAATCAGTAGTTGGAGTGACAACTGGCGAATTGTCCAGAGACCAGAGGGAGAACTGATGTGGGGTACAGTGTTGGATTTGGGTTGGAGAGAGCAGAGTTCAAATCTCCACTCAGTCACGAAGCACACTAGGTAACCTTGGGCCAGGCAGAGGAAAACTGACTTTCCTGAAACTGGAATAAGTGTGGCAGGTATCAGACTGGGTCTTTCCAATGGCAGCATCATGTAGGGCTCTTTCACTTGTTGTTTTTTAAATGGTGGTTGAAGACTTTTTGTGTTCGTCTGATTTGGGGTTGTAATTTTATTAGATCATTGAACTCTTAGTTGTTTTTAGACTGCTCCTTTTAATATTTTATTTACATTGTTTATTTTAATCTTATATGGTGTTTGTTTTTCATTATGTTTTGTATTATAATATGCCTTATGTCTTTTCAGTCTCATGCACTTCACAGGGAGATTATGAGGGAGAAGTGCTCGAACTCCACCTTGAGCTCAGTGGAGGAAGGGTAGGAATACTAACACGAAGAATAACAATAGTATTCACTCTGATCTGACAGAAGAGATTTCTAGTGCTGACTTGGATATGTTGGCTGGCACTTTTCATATTGAACATTTCTAGATTTTAGAGGAAACTTTTAAATATCTGATTTTTTCCTCCACTACTTTTTGAGCAAGCAGTAGAATAAGTGCCAGAACAGAGCCCCTTCAATTGCCTTTGTAGATATTGACGACAACATTGATGACTGTATATGCTGTGGTTCACAAGTAAGGTGACAGCTAGCCTGTACAGCATAATAGTGCAGCCCAGATAACTGTTAGCAGAATAACTAAAACAAAAACATTGAGGTGGCAAGGGCCACTGAGTTCGATTTCTCCCTAATTAATTGGCATCTTATCACTTCAAGAATATCAAATATGTCAAAACAACTTCCTCACAACAGGTTTTGGTATTTAATTATTTTATCAGTCCTACCCAGATGCTATTGAATTTTTCTTCAGTTTCTCAATATGTTATATTAAGTAGCCTGGCTGAAGGCATTTAAGATCAAGCCAATTCTTAATTACCAGGCAAGCTTTCAGTAATAATCTATATAGTATTTATGCTGTGTGTGCTTTGCATTGCATAGCTCAGCTGTCATCACAATGGCTGTGGGGTAATCAGGAATATTGCAGTTTTATGAATGAAAAGCTGATCCAAGTAGGTACTTAGTGAATTCCAAGACCTCTTACATGCATATATTGATTTTCAGTCTTTGAGTCTTAATTCTTCCTCTGTACTTCTCCACTAGGATTTAGACTGTTACTGCGTGCCTGGGTGCTCTTCTCCTACATTCTTATTGTTCATTCTCTTTCTATGGCTATAATACAATGATTCCAGTATAGTGTGCATATCTGTAATGCTCCTTGCAGGCCAGCCTAAGAGTTTTTGGTGCCCTGGGCAAATTATGATTTTGGCCTCCCCACCACATTAAGAACATAAAAACAGCCCTACTCTATCAGTCCCAAGGCCCATCTAGTCCAGCATCCTGTTTCACACAGCAGCCCACCAGATGCCATTGGGAACCTATAGGTAGGAGCTGAGGGCATGCCCTCTGTCCTGGTGTTACTCCCCAGCAACTGGTATTCAGAGGCATCCTGCCTCTGAGGCTGGAGGTGGCCTATAGTCCTCCGACTAGTAGACGTTGATAGACCTCTCCTCCATGAAGTTATCCAAACCCCTCTTAAAGCCATCCAGGTTGTGGGCTGTCACCACATCTTGTGGCAGAGAATTCCACAAGTTGATTATGCATTGTGTGAAAAAGTATTTCCGTTTGTTGGTCCTAAATTTCTTGGCAATCAATTTCATGGGATGACCCCTGGTTTTAGAGTTACATGAGAGGGAGAAAAATTTCTCCATGTCCACTTTCTCCACACCATGCATGATTTTATAGACCTCTATTATGTCTCCCCGCAGTTGTCTTTTTTTCTAAACTAAACAGCCCCCGGTGTTGATATCCTTGCCTCATAAGGAAGGTGTTCTAGGCCCCTGATCATCTTGGCTGCCCTCTTCTGCACCTTTTCCAGTTCTACAATGTCCTTTTTTAGATGTGGTGACCAGAATTATACACAGTACTCCAAGTGTGGCCGCACCATAGTTTTGTATAAGGGCATTATAATATTGCAGTTTTATTATCAATCATCTTCCTAATGACCCCAACATGGAATTGGCCTTTTTCACAGCTGCCGCACATTGAGTTGATGCTTTCAACGAGCTGTCCACCATGACCCCAAGATCCCTCTCCTGGTCTTCTAGATCATTTATGAATAAATTAAAAAGCACTGGTCACAGTAAAGATCCCTGGGGGACCCCACTTCTTTCTTCCCTCCATTGTGAAAACTCTCCATTTATACCTACCCTCTGTTTTCTGTCTTTCAACCAGTTAGCAATCCACACATGTACTTGTCCCCTTATCCCATGACTGCTAAGTTTTCTCAAGAGTCTTTGATGAGGAACTTTGCCAAAAGCTTTTTGGAAGTCCAGATATACTATGTCAATGGGGTCACCTTTATCCACACACCTGTTAACACTCTCAAAGAACGCCAAAAGATTTGTGAGGCAAGACTTACCTTTGCAGAGGCCATACTGGTTCTCCCTCAGCAGGGCCTGCTCTTCTATGTGCTTTACAATTTTATCCTTGAGAATGCTTTCTATCAACTTTCCTGGAACAGACATTAAGCTAACCGGCCTGTAACTTCCCAAATCGTCCCTGGATCCCTTTTTGAAAATGGTGTTACATTGGCTACTTTCCTGTCCTCCAGTACAGAACCTGATTGATCTAGCAGTTGGGGTAAGCAGCGAGGTAGCCAAATTTTCAGATGATACCAAACCCTTTTGGGTAGTGAAATCCAAAACAGATTGTGAGGAGCTCCAAAAAGATCTCTCCAACTTGGGTGAGTGGGCGACAGAATGGCAAATGCATAGTTCAGTGTTGGCAAGTGGTTCAACTCCTGCCTGTAGGCTCCCAGTGGCATCTGGTGGGCCACTGTGTGAAACAGGATGCTGGACTAGATGGGCCATGGGCCTTATCCAGAAGGGCTGTTCTTGTGTTCTTATATATTTTTGCAAGGAGGTCAGCAATTTCACATTTGAATTTTTAAGGACTCTTGGATGGATGCCCTGGCGATTTGCCAGTTTTCAATTTTTTCAGACAGTTTATAACTGTTAGCCTGAAACAATCCAGAACAACTTTATAACACGAACACTCCATTGGTCGCATGTTTGCTTCTCTCTTCCTGCATGATCCTCAGTTTCTTGGTAGGCAAGTGGCTACATTTCACAATCAGCGTGACTATATCTTTTTCAGATTCCATAGGTACATATTCAAAAATGAAAAAAGAGTGGCAATTCAAGAATTGGGCCCACATTTTACCCTGAAATTAAGGTCTCTTCAAAAAGGCACATTTGACTCCAAATTTGGTGAATAGGAATGGATTCATAAGCGCCGTGAAATTGATACAAATTGGAGAAAGTTCCATCCAGAATAGCAAGCTAGGAATGAAGAGTTGCTGTTTGATCTGTTGCGTTATTCAGCACCTGGACTGGTGGTGCCTCAGACCTACTCCTGCTCTTTGTGGAAAAAACTCCAAAAGAGAAATGGCTATTCCCATCAGGCTTTATACATGAACAGACTGGTTCATGAACGGGGATTCCCCAATTCAGTATACAGTGTAGAAAAAAGAGAGGTCTAAGGCGTATTCTCCCAGCAACTAGGTGAGGAACTAGCTTGTGAGTCTTAGTGAATCAGAATTCATACCCAGTGAGTGAGTCTTGGTTTAAGGCAGTGAACAGGAAGAAGATCAAGAGCGCCGGCTCAAAGGAATATTTGACTGAATCTTCAAGCCACTTTGCTTTAGAAGAATTGCATGGAAGATTTCCCAAGACCAAGCTGCTGAACTTGGTTCTTCAGGGCAGGCTGGGGTCATCTCCCCTGTTTCTTCACTTTGTTGAGGGACAGTTGTGGGGAACGGGTGTCTTATTTTGAGTTGTTATAATCCACAACAGCATTGTGCATGTTCCTCATGTTAAACATCCCGCCCCCCCACCCAACAATGCCTCCCTTCCTTTGATTTAAGCTCGTATCTCTGCTAGGAAGTATGAACAGTAGCCCTTCATGTTTGACACCTGCTTGCCAGCCTGGGTACAGTTGGGAGGAGGAGCAAGAAAGCTTTCCACCATGCAGTTTCTTTATTATATGTGAGCTGGAAACTACCAGTGTGTCTCCCATTTGGCATGGAATAAGTAAGTTTTTGCCTAGCAAACATGTCAACATAAAAGTCCCCGCCTTGGTGTGGCTGGCTGTGTCTTCTGGAGGGCACTCCATTCTACTTGCCTGCCCATGCCTCCTTCAGTGGTTTGCAGGCATGTGCTGCAGATGCAAATGGTCCTTCACTCCCCCTGCTGCCTGCCCCATCCCGCCCCACTGCTCACTTTTTCAAACAGCTCTTGCCTAGAGTTTTCATTTTGAAAGCTTGCCACCCACTCGAAATCTGGCTGGATTTCATAACAACAAGGCAGGAAAATGTATCAGCATCTAATCTGACACCCCTTAAAGCTTGGCACTCTAGGCAGCTGCCTGGTTCATCCATATGTCCATCTGCCCGAGCTCCTTGTCCACCTTCTCTAAGAAAAAAGCAAGGAAGCATTGTCATTACACCTTCCTTGGCTCAGAATACTCAGTTGACAACACTTGGTTTTTGAAACTCTAAATTCCATATTCTTATCCTGACATAACTGACCATGAACGTGATTCCAGAGGTGATAGTGCTGTAATCCTGAAAGATTTTAGACACCCCTTTTGTCAGGCTGTTTTCTGCTTGTAATAATGTTAATGTTGTCAACCGCTGCAAAACCGTAGTAGTGAGCATAGCATTGTTAACAGGTATAACCCAAGTTGAAACAGAAGCCTTTCAGTTCCTAATCAGTCCTTTGAACATATGAACAGGTCTGCCTAGCCTTAAATGCTATCTTTGAAGAATTCTTTTTTTAATGGACAGAGAACTTTACTGACTGTTCTCATCTCTTGGCTGATGTAGGACATCTTTATAATTTTGGCTCCTAACCAAGGGACAGCTTAATGTTCACTTGATGTTATTATGGCATTTTAACATATTACGCTTAGTGCAAGAAAGTAGAGTGTGCTGCATATGTCACATTTTTAAGTGTGTATCCAAGATGTTTTTAAGTATAAACACTTAAAGTGTGAATAGGACCAATACATACTTGAAAAGATGTGTATCATATGGATACTCTTGTCAGAGAGATTTAGGAAATCCAGATTTAGGGACATAGGAAGCTGCCTTATACTAAGTCAGACCATTGGTGCATTTAGCTCAGTATTGTCTACACAGACTGGCAGTGGCTTCTCCAGGGCTACAGGCAGCAATCTCTCTCAGCCCTTTCTTGGAGGTGTCAGGGAGGGAATCTGGAACCTTCTGCATGCAAGCATGCAAATGCTCTTCCAAGAGTGGCCCCATCCCCTAGGGGGAATATCTTAAGGGGTGCTCACACATGGCCCTCTGTAAGCTGCTTTGTAATGTATGAAACAGCCCTATGTTGCAATGGCAGAGGTAATGTGCGCTTAAGATTGCAGTCTTGATTTATATTATAAAGCACATTTCCTTTACGATACAAAATATTGTTGATTTTAGTGTCTTTTGAGGCTCAAGACTTGTCTTATTTAAGAAATAATGTCCTTCTAGGTGAGGGCAGGAAATGAATCCAGGGCAAAGTTTGGTGAAGTGTGATCAACCACAAAAATCTTTATTAGGTTTGCACTTTATTGACTTTTCAGACCCCTAATAGTGGTTACCTGTCTGAATACAGTTTTACAAGAGCAGTAAAATAATGGGCAATTGGCAACCCCAGTAGACTTTTTATTAGCAAAGACACGGAGTATATTCACTTGACAGTTGCTTTCATGAATTCTTACTCATTTGTTCTTGCAAATGCAAGTGTTTTGGTTACAAGACTGAAGCTATTTAGAGAATGTATAATTTCTATTTATCTCATAGACAGAAAGATAAGCTTCTGGTTTCCCCCCTCATCCTGTACTGTGTTAAGTATGTCATGTACATTTCCCCAGTCAGTTATGAATATAGTGGACCCAATAATGCTGAGGGAGGGGGCTACTTTATAACTTAATTATACTGCATCAGTAATGGAGCTTAGCGAGTTTGGAGAATGTGATTGTCTTAATAAACAGCTTCAAAATGAAAAGCACAATTTGCATACTTGTCGAAATACAAAAGACATCAGCAAAATCTATAGCTATCTGACCATAGCCAATCTATAGCTATCTGACCATAGCTATCTGACCATAGCCAATTACCTATGACATTTGAGAGAGCAAGTGCACCAATTATTTTATGGTATGGGTACACAAAATCAAACTGATAGGTTTTTAAAGGCCATTTCATCTGTCTTTGTAAAAACACTTGATCTTTTTACTTGAGACCAACACATTTTTTTCTTTTGCTGTGTTTTGACCTTTTGATGGTCATTCTAATTTTGTATTAAGCTTCCAATAACTCACAAGTTAAACATAATGTCACTGCAGTATGATCTGGTGGAAATGAGCCAATTTATTTCAAGGAGGAAGTATTAGTTGATAATGACTTCATCAACTACCTGAAAATATGCTATACATTCTGATCTCTACCCAGGATTAATGTAAAAGATGGTTTAAAAGTTTGTTTAAAATATTTTTTGTGGAACTAACTCTAAACACTTCAGAAATGGTAGATTCAGAGATGTTACTCCCACTTCCTTTTATTGTGCTACAATGTCGGTGCCCTTTGTGTATCTGAACAGAGACAGAAGTGAGGAATTTCCAAAAATTAAGGGGTCATTTTTTCTGTAGTAATGATTAGGAAGATAATTCAGAGGAACAGCTTTATATAAAGGCTGGCTGGCTGGCCGGTTAGTCTGTCTCCCCCCCCGCCCCGCCCCCGCCCATTATCTCCATCATGGTCAAATATATATCAAAATATATACACAGTATAACATTTCCTGGTCATTGCTTACCTGAGCTTCCTTATATCATAGAATTACCACCCCAAATCAGCACAACTTCACTATATGCCCTGATGTTTGAACTTCTACAGTATGATCATTCTGATTGTAACAAATATATTTACAACAGTGTTCCACAGTATGTAAAGATATCTGCCCGTTGCTGCTTTGTGCCATGAGCTAATTTGAGCTTATTATGTTCAGTTACATTTCTAAGATTTGTGTTTTGTGTGTTAATGTGGTGGCTGTCTTATATTTATCAGGGGGAGAGCAACAGTTGCGTTTTAAACTGTCAGTCTTTTGGGGATATGGGGGGAAAATCATTTTCTTTTTCCCCCACACCAACTTGATGGCACTTAATCAATCAATCTTTTAATAACAACGAGTTAGCAAATTAAAATGAAGTTGCTCAAATAACTAAATATACCATCCTCTGATGATACAAATCAGGTAAGGCGTCAGCTCTTTCCTCACAGAGTCCTCCTCCTCCTTCCCCCACTCCCTGATTACACTGTAAAGTGGGCTTTTCTTACTCATTTTGTTAAACCACTTTGAGAACCTTTTTGTTGAAAAGCAATAGATAAATAATTCTTAAGAGCAATGTATTACATTTTATTTTTTATCTGTGGCTGTAAACATATAAAATCCTCTGTTAAATTATCAGAAAACAAAACATTGCTGACAATTATAGTGAACATACTAAAGTGTTCTAAGAGCATTCATAATCCTACGTGCTCGGCTAGTTTCTCTTTATAATCTGTTAACTTGTAAATCTCTCTGTATTAGCTGCACAATGCCAGGCAGCCATAAAACCAAACAGCCAAATTAGAGGTAACTAACATTTTATAGCACAAAATAAACTGGTTTCTTGTGTGGCCTGCTATTGCTTTTGCTTAAATCATTCAAATTAACTCAACCATCTTGCTTTGTTTAACTTCTTTAAACTAATCATGTGTGAAACCTGCTGGAGAATGTTGTTTTCAGTTCTATTTTCCCCAAACCTGGGCAGATTTCCTTGGAAAAGCAATCTACCTATTTGAAGTTAGGCTGGTTCTTTTGCTTTGACGTTCCTATAGTGTTTCCAGGTAGTACAGTGTGTTCAGCTTAAGGCCTGAGTGCTTCCTATTCCACTTTTTGGAAGGTACTTGGAGAAAAGATCAAGGTGTTGTGTTGTGTTGATTTTCACCTTGTTCTTATTCCATTATTATTTTATGTTGATATACACCTTGTTCTTACTGCAATATTGTCTGTTTATGTCTCCCGATGCCTTTTCTGCTGCATTTTAACATTATAAAAACTACAGACATAAGAAGAATTAAGTTTTTCTGTGGCTTTAATTTTTTATTAATGCTTTTCTAAGCCAACTCCTTGGCCCAGTTTGGCTTGAAAGGTGGCCTAGAAATTGGGGAGAGAGAAAAGAGACAGCTTGCTTGGGAAAGAAACAATGCTCACCTGCCTAAACATGTTCATCATTCTAGAGAGGATGTTCTCCTCAATTATAACACTCCTAAGCTGCATTTGAGATTTATAACCCACTTTGCAGTGTAATCAGGGAGTGGGGGAAGGAGGAGGACTCTGAGGAAAGAGCTGGTGCCTTACCTGATTTGTATCATCAGAGGATGGTATATTTAGTTATTTGAGCAACTTCATTTTAATTTGCTAACTCGTTGTTATTAAAAGATTGATTGATTAAGTGCCGTCAAGTTGGTGTCGACTCTTAGCTACCACATAGATAGTTAAATTGCTGTCGTCCTAATGGTGTGCACATGTAGCCCAAAAAGGTATGAGCTCAGCACTAGTTACCTTACTTCTGATGGGTGTGTTTTCATGGGGTGGGTCCAGTTTTTGCTGGAAACCTCCCCCCCGCAAGTGCGCCCTAAAACCCAGTATTAGGGACCTACTTCCAGGTCGCACGGAGCACTTGTTGGGGGTGAGGTTCAGTAAAAATGGTCTGGCAATTATATCATCCAGAGGTAGGGTTGCTGGCACTGCACACATGCTTTTTTTGGTTTGCACATGAGCACCATTAGTAAGCATGTGATAGATAGATAGTATCAGCTTAACTCATTCCTTCTGGACTTGGGAATTTCATCTCAAGGACTGCAGTTTCATGGAGTTGGAGTAAAAGCCAAATAATATGGTATTTTAGAAGTACTGTATGTTGTTGCTCAGTTGGGTAAGTGGGGGAGGCGTTTTGAAAAATATTTTGCCTTCTCTGGAACAGAGTCCCCTTTCAGCAGCATACAAACAGCAGCATGATGATTATTTTAAATTACTTATTTATTTTTATTTTATTTAACATATTTCTATACCGCCCAAAACTTGTGTCTCTGGGTGGTTGAAGCAATTAAAAGTTGCTTCTTTAGAGAAGGTGGTGCATAGTGGTATTCCTCCAACCCACCCCGCTAGCCTTTTGACATAGTAGTGCATTTTCATATTTTTTTTGTCTCCTCCAAAAGATCAATTTTTGTGCTGAACATTGGACCCAGTGAAAGGTTTTCTTTTTAAAAAGCTGGATCTTGACTGGGGCCTTCAGGATAGGGTAAAAGAAAATTTATCTTTTAACTGAAATTTATCTTAAGCATCTGACTTGGTTGTACAAATTGTGCTCCAAATTGCTAAGAATAGTTTCCGGCCTCCTAAACATTTAAAAATGAAGGAATTAGCCAGTTAACTTGCTGCTTCTGCTGTTTCCTTAAGTGAAGTTTTTAATATTGGAATTGGTATAATTTGTGTCAGAGAAAGAGTTTATTATATAATATTTGTCTTCTGGGATTCTAAGTGGGGTAAGACTGGGCGTAGACCCCTACTGCCCTGTGTATTCCCTTCACTCTGGGTTGCAATGAGCAACTCAGCTAATGCCCAACTCTGCTCTCACCATAGATCGAATCCCCAGGTCCAAGTAATGAGTAGAGACCCAAGCCAGGAATTTTGGACATATTTCCATAGTGCTTCATAGCACATAGTATGATTCAGAAATCCATGCTTTACCATGAATTTCACTCTGTTAAGTAAAATAACTTTGCTTAAGTATTACATAAAATGAAATAATTACATCCCATCTTGCCACAAAAAGTGCCCAAGTCTGCTTTTATAGACTGAACAGTAAAAATCCTAACAACAACAATAAAATAAAACCTGCAAATCATAAGTCAGTTTTAAAAAATCAGTCTGAAAAATGTTGCAATGGAGCTTATCTTAGATGGCCATGACTCTCTGTCAAAAAGCTTCTCAAATAGGTTTTTAGACAAAAAGGGGAAAGGGAAGAGGCCATTGATACCCCTCTTTGGGAGTTCCAGGTGCCGAGAGCCACCACTGAAAGGACCCTGTCCTTCATTGTTATGTGTTTCATTTAGGAAAATATGGCCTGTGATGATGACTGCAACATCATTTAATATTTTGTGTACTGTATTGTCTAAAGAATGCCAGTAATTGTTGAATTTCCACTAACCTGTAAAGCTTCTAGTCTTCAGTTTTCAGTAATCTTATATGTGAACACTAATCATACTGTTGATCCATTCTGCTGCTTTAGAACAATAGTTTCTGAGGAATAACAGTAAAAGAGGTTTATTGCCATCAAGCCCTGCTTGTGGGCTTCCCAGTGTTATTGTACGGTGCAGCAAGCAGGATACTGGACTTATTTCGTCATTTAGCCTGATCCAGCAGGATTCTTATATAAGATAAAGAGTGCTCTCCTGCCTCTTCCTTTCTCTGAAAAGTCTGTCTTTCCATGGCAGCTCATAGGCTGTAGTTGGTTATTTGTCTTAGAAACATGCACACAGTAGGTACAAGCAAGGAGAATGTAATATTACTCTTTTATACAACTTTCAGCCCTTGGAACTCATTACCATAGCATGTTATGGAGCTCCATAGTTCAAAAAGTATATATGGTTTAGTGATCAGAGTTTTGGAATAGGACCAGGGAGCCCTTTAACTACTCAGCTCTTGAAGCATACTAGTGATCTTGGGGGTAGGCCACTCACTCTCTCTTAACCAATCCTACCTGTCTCAGTTGTTATGAAGATAAAATGTAGTGCTGGGGAGTCATGTATGCTGTACTAAATCCTTGGAGGAAAAGTGGGATATAGCTATAAAAAAATACATTAGAGGAGGATGGATGTATCGGTTACTACGAACCAAGGTGGTGGGGCAGATCCTTTTCCTTGTCTTTAGATAAATGAATTAAACGTTGGCATTCAGATATTTTTGTTTAGAAATAGCTGTCCTGTTTTTTGAACACAATCTCTGAGATTTCCAGTAATGGAATGTCCACAGTCAATAGCAAGTTTTTGTGTTACGCTCAAATGTCATTCAGACACTTGCATGAGCACTTCTCATTCTCCTGTGGTGCAAATAAGAACTTCCCCATCCCCTTCCTCTTTCCATCTTGATAATTTCACTTTTAGTTAAAACAAATGAGATGCTCAAAGGAAGAACTACCCTAAGAATAATACAACATCACACTTTACAAGCAGAAATAAATTAGGTATGTGAGATTTGACTTGTTCTTGTTTTTGTAGGAACAAACCTTAGCTCTGAGGAAAGAAGGAATTGGTGTTGTGTTAGATTCGGAGCTTCCTCACCTAATAGGCATTGATGATGATCTTCTGAGTACGGGTATCATCTTGTATCACTTGAAGGTAATTCAATATTTATCTGCCTTCCAGTTCCTAAGTGGACAACTTTAATTGTAGTGTTAATTTGCTGTCTAAATAAGCTAAGCATCCATTACTTCTCTGCAATACAGTGACAGCAGCTAGTTAGATATTCTAATTTGTTTAGTATTAAAGTATCTGTCAGCTACTGCCTAGATCTGTCTTGAGGGTCAATGATAGATGAATGACATTCTTGCGGAGTCTATTGGTTTTTCATTCATTTTGCTTTAGCCATAAATTGATGTTGCTTGGATGCTTTCAAGGTACTTTTTCTCAGTAAGCACAGAACTCATAAGAACTCAGTAAGCATAGAATCATGGAATTATAATAATTTAAAATAAAGTTGCTTTGATAAAAGTCCTTAAATCATTAGATATTTTAAAGCCATTTCATTCTACATTCTTTTATGATGACAAATGTTATTGATTTGGTTTAATTCTGTATTCATACAGTAATAACTCACTTCTCCTCTGCAGGAAGGTCAGACACATGTTGGCAGAGAAGATGCTATGACCGAACAAGATATTGGTAAAAAAAGAAAAAAGGCTGCACTGCTCATTCTCTCTCTCTCCCTCCCTCCCTCCCTTTAAGAAGCTGACTCTTATATCTTCTGAAGACTGAGAGGCATTCCCCATGCTTCTTTTAAAAGTTAATAGTATGCTCTTGGGAGTCAATGAACTATAAACATTGGGGCTTATGAATTATGAGCTTCAGTATTTCTAGACTGGTACCATCCCTGCGCGTTAAAGCACAGTGTGCAAGGAGGCAGAGGGTCCACTGCAGAAAGTTGCTTGCAGATTGAATAGTTCTAGCCATCTTAAACAGTGTATGAACTTTAAGATATGTTTTATATACATAACACTGCAAATATCTTCACCACAGTGTTAAGGGATTTGGAGCAGGTCGTGCACTTTCCCCTCTGTTTTGTGAATTCCCTTCCCACTCTTCACTATGTTTAGTCATTATGTCTACACTGGTATTAACTGTGGTCAGGGAATTCCCTAGGCTCCACTCTCCAAATTATCTGAATACTGTCCCCAGTGATTAACTTGTTAGACACAGATAATACTGGAGTTGGGGGAAGAAGAAGAAAACATTGTTCTTGGCTGGACATTTTGAATTGAAAAATTTAATATACATTTAAATTATGACGTTGTTTTTCTAGTGACTGAAAGCAGTATCTCATGGAATGACCATGAATTGCACAGATACTGGCTTGTTTTCCTCTTCCCTCCCAGCCCTTTTTCTCTCTTTTGTTTTGTGCCTGTTAAATTGTAAGCCATTATTTTAAAGGAATGCATTGGTAGAAAGACAGTATATAAATGTAGAGATTAAATAAATAAAGACTAGAACTCCCAGATGCATGAGAAGCTACTGAAGATGAATGCACTACATTTGAGAATTAAGAGCACTGTGCAATCTTACCACAAGAAACCATGAGATGCATCTACACATAGATGTAGCTAACTTCAGTTCGTATGATATTAAAATATAAGTTAAATCTAGTAAAATGACTGCAATTGTCAATTTGGGGGTGTCTCTTGAATTTCAGGGAGCTATGGACTGAGAGTTGAGACCTCTCACTTTGAATGAGATGACCATATGAACAATTTTGCTGTGGTGGGACCATATGAACAATGTTGTTATGGTGACACATAGCTTGAGCCCACATCCAGATGGGACATCTCAGTCTGTAACTCTTCAAAATGCAAACACCCCACCTTTAATTTCAGTTCCTGGGGAAAACATAGACTGTGGTTAATTTTAATCAGGTCTAACTAGAATTTAAAAGCAGGGTTTGAAGCTGCTTGTGGCTACTTCCAGCTTAGAGCATGGCAGGATTTTGGCTGCACTCGTCCCTAGAGATGGATAGATAATAAAAGTGTTTATTTCAGAGAGTACATACAGGGCAAGATTATCGAACACACTCTGAAGCTGGTGTAGCTTTTCTCCAGAACAATGCATTCATTACAACTTGAGCACTGCATGTTTTACAAATATTAAAACAAAGCTTTCACTCCACATATGAGGTTACATGAAAAATGTTCCTCAGTGTCCACTGATACTTACTTATTTTTATGCATGAACTGTTATTAGAGAAAAATGCATGCATTTTAAAATTCCTGTGATTTTAATCTAGGTCAGATGACTCTGCAGATAATTGATCTAATGAGATCACTTACTTTACTTGCTGTTGTTACGCTCTCTATTATAAAGAGCACTTTCTCTATAGGTGGATTCAGATGACCAAATAAATCATAGGAGATTCAGTCCTGAATGCACCCAAACCTGCACACTCCCTCCTCCCGTATTCCCTTGCCTTCTCGGCTCTCTTGCTTAGTCATGATGTTGTAATCGTGCTTTGTCCAAATCCAGAGCTCTGCTTTAACTGTGTTTAAGAAACCAGGATTAAACCAGGATTTGAACCCAAGGGATAAACCATTATTTATATGGTTATCTGAACCTACCCTGTTTGTTTGTCTGCAGGCAGGTATACTTAACACGTAGAGTACTAGAAGAAGATATGAAAGCATCTAAAAGCTCTTTTCACATTTACCAGGACAAGAGTCAACTATTTAAACTCTAGAATAAGGATCATAGGAGAAATATTCAAGTGCTGGTCATATTGGTTATTAAAGTGAATGCATCTGTTTCTCTGTATTATAGTACTTCACGGCCTTGATTTGGAAAGTGAACACTGCATCTTTGAACATTTCAATGGAACAGTTAATTTAATACCGCTTAGTGGAGCACAGTGTTCTGTAAATGGAATTCAGATCACAGAGGCCACACAACTCAACCAAGGTATTTGTCTAGGGGGAAAAGGGTTTTAACTTCCTTTCCTTTCACAATTACACTGAAACCTAGTGTACTAAAAGAAATAAATTCCACCTTCTGTTCTTTCTCTGCTCTATGTACTTTATCAAACTTCTCTGTTAAATATTTATTTATTGCAATATTGATGTAGTCTAAAATCATCAGAAGCCAAGTGTAACATGTTTATTATCCCCTGTGTATGTGTATATGAAAAACATTTGAGATATGTTAGGTGTGGATAAATTGGTTTGTGACCTCCATCTCCACTCCAAAAATGAGTAGAACTTTTGTTAAAAAGTCATCTCACTCCTATGTTTTTGTACCAACATAGGAAGCTGCCTTATTACAAGTTGGACCATTGGTCCACCTAGTTTAGTATGGTCTACACTGAATGGCAGCGGTTCTCCAAGGTTCCAGGCAGGAATCTTTCCCAGCCCTACCTGGATATGCTAGAGATTGAACCTAGGACCTTTTGCATGCAAAGCAGATGCTGAGCCACTGAGCTACAGCCCCATCCCCAGCAAAATAAAAAAATAAAAAAATGCCAGCCTAGAAGGAGCTGGGAGCAGTACAGACTGTATGGCCTGAAGAAATGAGACAGAATATTTGCACTAAAACTGTCACTGCAAGTGTTGATTGACTGTTCAGTTCCATTTTCACTCTCGTTTGAAGAACATAGGAAGCTGCCATATACTGAGTCCGACCATTGGTCTATCTAGCTCAGTATTGTCTTCACAGACTGGCAGCAGCTTCTCAAAGGTTGCAGGCAGGAATCTCTTTCAGCCCTATCTTGGAGATGCCAGGGAGGGAGCTTGGAACCTAGATGCTCTTCCCAGAGCGGCTCCGTCCCCTGAGGGGAATATCTTACATTGCTCATACTGCTAGTCTCCCATTCATATGCAACCAGGGCAGACCCTGCTTAGCTAAGGGGACAAGTCATGCTTGCTACCACAAGACCATCTCTTCTCTCTGGGACTACACTTTTCTTTTGCCATCCTTCTTCCAACATAAAGCCCGCTTTGTGGCTTTTGAACCTTACAATGAAGAGAAGAAGGTGCTAGACAGGAGTTTCCAGCCTTGTGTCTCCAGAGGTTGTTAGATTACAACTCCCATCATTCTGAGACACAGTGGTGTGGCCATAGATTATTGAATTCTTTGACTCACAGGCATTAAAGAGCCCCTGGTGGCCCAGCGGTAAAACTGCCGCCCTGTAACCCGAAGGTTACAAGTTCGATCCTGACCAGGGGCTCAAGGTTGACTCAGCCTTCCATCCTTCCGAGGTCGGTAAAATGAGTACCCAGAATGTTGGGGGCAATATGCTAAATCATTGTAAACCGCTTAGAGAGCTCCAGCTATAGAGCGGTATATAAATGTAAGTGCTATTGCTATTGCTATTGCTATTGCTATTGCTATTGCTATTTCCTCTGTGGGGAAGAAAATTCTTCCCTCGATTTCTGCACCAAGCCATTATTCTATGGATATGCCTAAGCGGGCTGTTTAATTCCTTTGTTGTTTGAGCTCTGATACCCAATACGATCTGCTTATATTGTTTACATGTTTGCCTTCATATTTCTCTCAAGCGTACCTCAGGTCTTTATTATCCTTCTTGCTAAATTTCCTTTGAATCTAACTACCTGCAGGCCTGAAATGAGAATCAGTACAACTAAAGGGGTGACTCTCTTATATCCCTAAAAGACCAGGCTTACAGTCTGGGGTGCACAGTTATCCAGCACTTTTATCTATCTATCTATCTATCTATCTATCTATCTATCTATCTATCTATCTATCTATCTATCTATCTATCATATTTTTATACCACCTGATATGTACATCTCTAGGCAGTGTACAAATTTTAATATTAAAAATCACAGATTAAAATACACAAAACAGTAAAAACAATATAAAACATATTATTAAAATTAATTCTAATTAAAAGCTTGCAAGAACAGGAGAGTCTTGAAGGTCTTCATGAAAACAAACAGAGAAGGATACACTCGAATTTCAGCAGGGAGGATATTCCAAGACAGCCACAAAAATTTAACACATTTAAAAGTCAAAACAAATTAAAATACATGACACAATAAAGATAGCATAAAACAGTTAATAAAACAAATTGTTAAAATTATAAAAAAAATCCATTCTAATTAAAAGCCTGCAAAAACAGAAGAGTCTTAGAGTCTTCCTGAAAACAAACAGAGGAGAAGATGCTCTTATTTCAGCAGGGAGCAGATTCCAAAGCCCTGGGGCAGCCACAAAGAAAGCCTGGTCCTGGGTCACCACCAAACGGGCTGGTGGCAACCGTAACTGGACCTCTCTGGAAGATCATAACAGGTGGAGGGTTCATGACAAAGGAGGCGCTCTCTTAAATAGCCTGGACCCAAACCTTTAAGGGCTTTATAAGTAATAACCTGCACTTTATATTTCATCTGAAAACATATCGGTAGCCAGTGCAGTTCTTTTCACACCGGTGTTATGTGGTCCCCTCATGTTGTCCCAGAGACCAATCTGGCTGCCACATTCTATACCAATTGTAGTTTCCGGACTACGTATAAAGGCAGCTCCACGTAGAGAGCATTACAGTACTCAAGCCTGGAGGTTACCAGCATATGTGTGCCCTGAGAGGAAGGCATGGAAGGAGGCACCCAGGCCAGGGGAGAGCATAACATCAGATGAGATAAGTCAAGTTGGACAAGGGTCAAGAGAACAGGTTGTAGGGCACAAAGTCTAAAGCAGTTTGTCCACTTCCTCAGGAGTCACAAACTGAAAATGATCCAATCTGATCATTAGAGGAATTGCTGGACACCTCCACAGTAGACTCTGCAGTAACTGTGGAATCCAACTCGGCCCAGATATGAGAAATTTTATCCACGAAACAGTCATTAAAAATGTCACAGCGAGCAACTGATGGTTCCAAGTTTAAATTCAAGGGGGAGGGGGTACATACTAAACCCCTCACAACCCTAGACAATTCAGTTGGACATGAATTTGCGGAAGCAATCCGGGCAGAAAACAACTGCTTCTTTGCCGCCTGCACTGCCAGAGCATAGCTCTTTAAATGTGCTCTGTGTTGTACCCTATCAGATGTACACGTACATGCGTGCATGCACGTCACATGTCTGAAGTGCACCAGGGCAGGCAGCCCCCACAGGATTTTTTTTTTTTTACACAGCACCTGCGAGGGAAATGTGGCTAGGGGTTGCGGGGTAGTAAAAGCACCCTCCCCAGTCCTTAAAGCTATTCTGCCCCTTCGAACTGGCCTAAACACCAGACTTTCAAATCGGTTCCAAAGTCCATAAATGGGCCTCTGAACTGGTTGGTGCACATCCCTATTTCTAACTGGAATAGAATAGCAATTCCTTTTGACACTACATTATTGTTTATGGATAAGGTAAATGCCAGTCATCAAAAACTCTCAGTGCAACATAGCACTTAGCAATAGCACTTACATTTATATACTGCTCTATAGCCGGAGCTCTCTAAGCGGTTTACAGTGATTTAGCATATTGCCCCCAACATTCTGGGTACTCATTTTACTGACCTCGGAAGGATGGAAGGCTGAGTCAACCTTGAGCCCCTGGTCAGGATCGAACTTGTAACCTTCTGGTTACAGGGCGGCAGTTTTTACCACTGCGCCACCAGGGCCTAGAACTATTGGCTAGAACTAGAACATAACTAGAACTAGAACATGGCCTAGAACTATTTTCTTCAAATACGTCCATCCCAAGTTTTATTTTTGATGGTTATTTGCCCACTTTGTTATAGAAATTAAAATGGAATAAAGGTTGTAAAACAAATATACTCTACAGACTATGCCAAATCATCCCTTGGAAAGGCAGAATCCAGTGTTTTCTTTCAATTTAAAATTATGCTAACATTGTCTATTTCACTTTATCGCAGTCTAATCTTAAAGAAGATTTACTGTTCATAAAACTTTATGCTGCAGAGCCATTTCAATACTATTGCTGTAATTTATGCGATGCAGCAGGTTGGCCTTTCTTTCAATCGGTATACTTTTTATGAAAGTATACTGAAGGGGGTCCCAGCTGGTTATGATTCTGCCAGCTAACACTGTAAAATGCTTTTTCTTTTTAACTCTTTCTTATGTTCATTACTTTCCAAAGTATCTCTCTCTCATATCCCTGGTGCCAGCCTGAAAGTTAAAATTGACTATTTTTCTTTTTAAAAACTCCACAAATGATTTAAGTACACCCACTCAACTGTTCGGGAGCAATGGCAAAAAGCAATTCTAAATGACACATTTATATTCCAGCCCCATAAAGATCCACACACATGCTTCCCCAAGCATACAGGGAATCTCAGACTTCAGCGTGACTTTGTGATTGAAGCCCATATATCTTTTCAGGAACAGATCTTGGCTGTAGTATTTACTTCAACAAATAATATGAAAGTAAATTCTAAAGACTTAATGGCTTGAGACAAAAGACTGCACCAATGTACACACGGGCGGAGCCACCATTGCACCAACAGGTTCGAGGAACCCGGGCCGCCATGCTTCAGGGGCCGCACCTCGTGCCCCAGCCATGCTCTAGCATCTGGTGCCCCAGCCACTCCCCTGTATCTGATGCAGAGTGGCCAGAGCAGCTCTCCCTGTCTTTTAAAAGCAAGGAGAGTTGCTCCCGACTACTCTGCACAGCCCCGTTGGCGAGCAAAACCTGCGCTACTTTCGCAGCATCGCTGGGAGCGAATCTCCCTGCCTTTAAAAGGCAGGGAGATCCACTCCAGCCATGCTGTAAATGCGGCGCTGGCTGGACAGCTCGCAAAAACGGCCATGCGGCCCCGTTTGCGAGCTAAGCTACGCCCCCTGTGTCTGAGATGCAGGAGGCATGACTTAACTATGCGCCCTGCATCTGGGGTCACATGTTCACGTCAGATGCAGGGGGGCTAGGGGGCTGTGGTGGCAGGCTGAACCCTGTCCGCCGCTGGTCTCCCTCTGCCTCTGAATGTACAGATGTAGACAATGAAATCTCCTTCACAGATAACACACAAAAAGGGAAGAATTCCCTTCTAATCAAGGTCTGCTGGGAAGGACAAAGGGGGTTTGGAATTTGATTTTCTCTTAGAGAAAACAGCGAAGTGTAAATAGTGTTACTTTATTATTCAAAGAGCAAACACAGTGGTCTGGTGCACACATGTATGCTCTATGTTTACACTCCCCCTTCCCCTTGGGTGATCCAGTTCCCTCACTTAACCATAGTTTGCCTTCATATTCAAACCATTCTGGTTTGCAGGCTTGCCTGCAAACAAGGATAGAGAACAATGTAGTTCCACATTTATTAAATTCAAAAAACCCAAACCTAGCTATGTTTACTCAGAATCAAATCCCATCGAGTTCAATGGGACTTACTGCCTAGTATCTTTAAGATTACAGTCTACAAGTTTAATTTTCCATTTTAAGGGGTAGCATTTGGATTAACTCCTGATCCAATTCAGTTTGGGCACTATTTTACTGAATAAGTAGAACTAAGGCTAAAATCTGGTTTAGACACTGCTGAAAAACAGTAAAGTGAAAACCTTGCATTCAGTGATGCCTGAATCAAAGAGACACATTAACACTAACTCACAAATATGTGCAGTTAATTTGGACAAAGAAGTGGTAATTAATTACAAGGTGTACTTCCCACAAATATCCTAGAAGAGTCTTAAACTATTAACACATTTCAAATGAACAGTAATTTCAAATGAAAGGACACAGTTAAGCACATAAACAGCTAATCAGAAATACCTGAAAGCAGATATTTAAAGGTGCTGTGATTCTAGACTGTAATTAAACACTATTTAAGAATCAGTGCTAAAACATGCATATTAAAGGCTAGCATTAACACTTTTCAGCTTGTGAAGTGTGATTTGGTGTACATATAGCTGCCATCTGTCTGCATTTAAGTCCTTGGGCTGTAATGTTTTCTTCTAAAGCACAGGGTCTCAAAGTGGGAAAATACAATGGTGTGAAAAGCCTGTTTTGAGCCTCCTCAAATTTATTTATATTTAATATATTTATATTTAATATATTTACATTTACATGTATATTTATATTTAATATATTTATATCTATATTTAATATATTTATATTTATATCTATATTTATATGGAAGATTGGTGGTTGTTGTAGTTATCATCATCATCATCATCATCATCATCATCCTCTCCTGCAACAAAGTTCTTAAAATAGTTTATATAAGAAAAAGAATAAGATGATGCCTAGTCCTGAAGGGGCTCACAGCTCAAAAAAGACACACGGAAGATACCAGCAACAGTCACTAAAGGAATGCTTTATAAGGGTTGAATAGTAGACATACTGATATATCTATGAAGACCATTATACACTGGGGTACCGTAATTGTATGGACACTTGGGTTTTATCACTCATTTTTGTATAGACATTTTGTACATGTATTAACCATTTTGTGACTATTTGGTATTAAGAGTGGTTTACATATCATTGTTTATATTATAATACTATTTGCTTCTATTACTAAATTGTTTATTTGTTGTAGAGTTTTGTCATAGTATTGATTGATGGATCTGCCCATTGTTTTTGCAGTTCATTCCATATTCTGCTATACATTGGTTTTTGGGGGTTGAATAGGGACATTTGCCCTCCTTTGATAAATCATCATCAGTTTTGTTAGCAGCCCCATAACAAAGTCTCCTCTGAACATCTCACAACACCACAGCAATAAAAAAAATATCCAACAAACACACATAAAACAAGACAAAATACAAAATATTTGTAAACTGTTTTTAAAAAACCAATTTTAATAAGCCTGAATGAACAGAAGGGTCTTCACCTGGTGTCTAAAAGAACAAAGCGATGATGCCAGGCAAGCCTCACTGTTTCTTCAACTATTCCTTAAATGGGGTGCCCTGGGGTGCCTCCACACCCCCTGCCCGCCCCCCCAATCCTCTTTAGTCTGTCCTGGGTGGTGAGGTCGCTGCTCCAGGCAGCCAGGCTGTGCTGGGGGTCCTAGCGTGACTTCTGCTTTAGAGACAGAGTGGGGAAAGAAATAAGTGGGATGGGAATATTGTGAGTTAAATTGTGAGTTGAAATGTTTCTGCTAATGCATATTTGCATAAATAGACCTGTTTTATATTACATTCTTGTGAGTTCTGTTGCTGTCTGTGCCTTCAAGAACCCATGTGCTAAAAAACTGTGTCACTGTATGTGTGTGAGAGATGATGTTTAACTTGGCGGGGGGCCTCTAAAGGGCTTTTGGTCCAGGCTCCAAAACTGCCGGGGTGCCAGCACCGGAAAGGCCCCTCTCCCTACTAACCACCCACCTCAACTCGTGTGGCAGGGGTACTTGGAGCAGGGCCTCCCAAGAAGATCTTAAGGTCCTTCAGAACATATGGGCAAGGCACTCTCTCAGTTAACCTTGTCCCAAGCACTTTGAATTGGGCCCGGAAACAGATGGAGTTAGTGCAGCTGATGAAGCACTGGCATGATATGATCAAAATGCCCAGCCCCGATTACTAATATTGCAGTCCTGCTTTGGACCCACTGCAGTTTCTGGACCATTTTCAAAAGGTAGCGTCACATACAACGCATTGCAGTAATCTAAGCAAGAGGTTACCAAAGCATGGGTCTAACTATCTCTGTCCAAATAAGGTCACAGCTGGCATATCAGCTGAAGCTGATAAAAGGTACTCCAAGCCACAGAGGCCACTTGGGCCTCTAATGAATCATGGATGAAGGAGCTGACTTGGTACGTGTCACAGAGACCTGGTTAGGAGAGGCTAGTGCTCTGATTTGGTCCCAGCTTCTCCCAGAGAGTTATTCCATGGTGGAGCATGTGAGAAGATGTGGGCGGAGAGGTGGGGTAGCTGAGGTCTATAAGAATACCATCTCCCTTACCAAGATCCCTGTCATATAGGCATTTGGCCTATATCAAATATGTGTACCTTAGTCTAGGGACAAGGGATAAATTGGGACTTCTGCTGGTGTACTAATCACCATGCTGCCGAGTGGAGTCCTTAATTGAGCTGACTGCCTTGGTTGCTGAGTTGGCACTGGAGTGGCCCAGGTTGTTTTTGGCAGGACACTTCAATGTTCATTTTGGGACCAGGTTGTCAAGAGAGGCTCAAGAGTTCATAGTGGCCATGACAACTGTGGGCCTATCCCAATTGGTCTCTGGACTGACACGTGATCACATGGTCACACGCTCGATTTGGTCTTTTGTTCTGATCAGGGTGGTGTTCCATGGGGCGGGGGGACTCCCGTTATCTCCCCACTGTCATGGATGGATCACCATCTGGATAAGGTAGAACTTACTGCCTCAACCCACCTCTGCAGGGGTGAAGGACCTGTTAAATTGGTCCACGCCTGAGGAGATTATTGGATCCCATAGGATTCCAGTGTAGGCTATGGGGCTGAGACTGCCTTGGTCAGTCTGGTGGATGATCTCCAAATGGTTATCGACAGGGGGAGTGTAACTCTCCTGATCCTTTTGGATCTCTCTGTGGCTTTCGATACCATCAACATGGTATTCTTCTGGACCTCCTGAGGGAGGTGGAATTGGGTGGCACTGTTTTACAGTGGTTCCACTCCTACTTCTCTGGTAGATTCCAGATGGTGTCGCTTGGAGATGGTTGTTCTGCTAAGCAAGAACTAAAGGGTGGAGTTCCTCAAGGCTCCATACTGTCTCCAATTCTCTTTAACATCTACAGGAAACCACTGGGAGTGATCATCAGGAGGTTTGGTGCAGGGTAATATCTATATGC
The DNA here is from genome assembly GCF_027244095.1 of Hemicordylus capensis. Classification (NCBI taxonomy): domain Eukaryota; kingdom Metazoa; phylum Chordata; class Lepidosauria; order Squamata; family Cordylidae; genus Hemicordylus; species Hemicordylus capensis. The sequence continues at coordinate 256,259,319 of NC_069657.1, forward strand.
TGATGACACCAAGATCTATTTCTCCATGTTGACCTCATCAGGAAAATGGCATATCTTCCCTAAATGCCTGCTTGGAGGCAGGAAAGGGTTGGGTGAGGGATAACAAACTGAAGTTGAATCCAAATAAGACAGAGGTACTGACTGTGGGGGGTCGGGACCTGAGAGATGGTTTAGAGCTGCCTGTTCTGGATGGGGTTACACTGAACTGAAAGATCAGGTACGTAGCTTGGGAGTGCTCCTGGACCCAAAGCTCTCCCTGGTTTCTCAGGTTGAGGCAGTGGCCAGGATTGCTTTTTATCAGCTTCAGCTGATACGTCAGCTATGTCCATTCCTAGAGATGAATGACCTTAAAACAGTGGTACATATGCTGGTAATCTCCAGGCTTGACTACTGTAATGCACTCTATTTGGGGCGGCCTTTGTACGTAGTCTGGAAACTACAATTGGTACATAACACAGCAGCCAAATTGGTCTCTGGGACAACATGAGGGGACCACATAACTCCAGTGTTAAAAAAACTGCACTGGCTACCAGTATGTTTTTGGGTTCTCACAACTGCACTGAGGAGGGCTGGTAGAGAGGCAGGCAGGCTCCTACCTGCCTCCCCACACGTGCACGGCACATGAACAATGCCACAGTGAGTGGCAGAGCCAGGAACCAGAGGAGGAATTCATCCTGCATCCCACAATGCATCATGCCAGCAGTGTGGGGCCTTGGGGCATTCCCGTGCTGCCAGGAGCTCTTGTTGCCCAGCTTTGTGACAGCCCAAGAGTTCACACTAACAGGGAGTGGGGTAGAAGTTTGCACTTGTGCCCTCCTATCACCCTATAAAATGTGCCATTGAGTTGGTGTTGACTCCTGGCGTCCACAGAGCCCTGTGGTTGTCTTTGGTAGAATACAGGAGGGGTTTACCATTGCCATCTCCCACGCAGGATGAGATGATGCCTTTCAGCATCTTCCTATATCACTGCTGCCTGATATAGGTGTTTCCCATTGTCTGGGAAACATACCAGTGGGGATTGGAACCGGCAACCTCTGGCTTGCTAGTCAAGTCATTTTCACGTTGTGCCATTAGGTGGCTATCCTACTATAAACCTGGGTTAAAAAATCCAGGCTGCCCAGTCAGAGAGCACCAGGATTGAGACCAGTCCCAGCACTTCTCATGACTGGCTCTACCCAGGTAAGGCTGCCAGTTGTGAGAAGAACCCTTATTATATAATCTAAAAAGGATTCAGCATAGAGACAGTTCCAATTTGTGAGGAATTCCACCCACTCACCCCAATCTGCTTCTATTGGCATTGTCTTTTGAGAGAGAAAATATGTGAAAGTGTGTGTGTATCAATCAGCTGGAAATAACTGACAGCTTTCAGAAAGGAGATCATAATTTGCCAGATGATGTTTATGGAGACTGAAATGGTTTGTCAACTATTCTACTTGGATTACTTCAAAAGGTCCTTGAGGGCACATATAAGAAAAGTGCAGAAGGACTTTTACTGGCAATAGGTTGTTTTCACTTGCTCTTAAACACCTCAGCAAGACCTTTTACCCATTTTCTGTTAAAGGCATTTTAAAGTAGTAGTGAGGAAGAATCTAAAGGTAGTATATTACATTTAAAATTGTGACAGCTCCATTCCTACATTAGTCTTTAAAAAAAAGACTTTTAGTGTTTTTATGTGCTCATTTAACCTATGCCTTTTTAAAAAAACAACAACTAGGTGCCGTTATATTACTTGGAAGAACAAATATGTTTCGTTTCAATCATCCTAAGGAAGCAGCAAAACTGAGAGAAAAAAGAAAGGTAAGTTTAGTTAAGTGCTTGGGAAATATTTGACTAGTGAACATTTTGCCACAAGACAGATGTAATCTCATTTACATTATGAGATTAATGCATATTGGGTGGGAAACACTTGAGTAGTTAGTAGGGATGTGCACTAACCGCGGTTCAAGCACCAGTTCGGTGCAGGGAGCGGGAGCATTAAAGAGGAGAGCAGGTCCTTACCTACTCTCCACCGCCCCATGTAGCTTCCTGCTGGGGTGGCGCTTGGCCCAAGTACCCCCATGCTTCGCCAGCACACATGTGGCATCTGCACATTTGTGGGCACTGTTTGCTTGGCCAGCAACACCATGCTAACCGCGCAGATTGCGCCCATAGGAACAGTCCTGCTGAATCAGGCCCAAGGCCCATCTAGTCCAGCATTCTGTTTCGCACAGTGGCCCACCAGATGCCGCTGGAAGCCACAGGCAGGAGCTGAGGGCGTGCCCTCTTTCCTGCTGTTACTCCCCTGCAACTGGTACTCAGAGGCATCCTGCCTTTGAGGCTGGAGGTGGCCCACAGCCCTCCTCCATGCATGCGCAGATGCTGTGTGTGAGCTGGCACCATGCAGGGGTATTTGGGCTGAGCACTGCCCCAGCAAGAAGCTGCATGGGGTGGTGAAGAGCAGGTAAGGACCTGCTCTCCTCTCCCTTAAAGCTCCTGCTCCCCACACTGAACCCTTGCTCAAACCACGGTTTGTGCACACCCCTGATAGTTAATGCAAACATATTTAACATTGGTAGTAAATAATTATTGAATCTTCTGCTGTCTTGTTAGAGTGGACTGCTTTCTTCCTTCAGTTTATCAATGTCTGATCTTTCAAAGTCTTGTGAAAACCTCTCGGCAGTCATGCTGTATAATCCAGGGTGAGTACATTCCATTTAGCAGTCCAACTGATATCAATAGCTTAATTGTCTGTCTTTAATGTTAACATTTGAAAAGTGCAGTTTTTCCAGATGAGTTCTGCATGTATGTGTTTATAGTTATCACATGAGTGGAAATGCTGCTTATTGACTTGAAAGAAACTGGAGGTACTCAGATCTAGTTTCACTTCTGGGAGTTTTAGAAATGTATAGATCTGACCCAACATGTAACAAGTGCATCCCTTATTTTCAAAGATTTTGAGAAAGTTTAAATGCAATCTTACTAGCAGGAATGTTTATGAATAACACTTCAGTTTCATACCAAGAAAAGGATGCAAAAGTAAAGAACTGAAAGGCAAATGAAAGAGAAAATATGGGACTGCAGATTATTATTATTCAGAAATGCACAGATAAGAAATGGAAAGTGTTTAGAAGCAAAATAGTGTTTAATTACTTGTGCGCACTAGATCAAATAATTAAATTAAGTCATGTAAAGCAAAAGCCTTCATAACTTTTGCCAGGTTTCCTAGCTGTCATCCTGAATTTAGTCTGTCTGTCTGTACTGGCTATAGAAATCCCATGACCCTGTGTTGACATCTCCCCACTCAAGCTGTCAGCCCTGACAGTGTAGTCCGTTCTTTGGCGGGTGTGTGGCACTGGGGCAAGACTGATGCTAGACATTGCATCCCTTGCCTTCCCAGTGGTTCATCAGCAGTACTGAAGGTGATAGTTCCTCTGCTCAGTATCAGGGATGGCTGCGTAGATAAATTAAGTGGAGTCCTAAGAAGGGAAGCTACTTAAGGAGGCATGTGCCATAATAAACTAGTTAGTTTCTGCTGTCGACTTTTTATCACCTCTCTACTGCAGATTAACACAGCTACTCCTGCATTTTGCTTTTGTCTGTTTGGTATGTTTTGGACTTCCAACTAATAGAGTAGATTTGTATCTGGATGTCTGCCCATTCAAGTGTTCCCATATTGGCTTGCCTTGAATCTCTTCATATTGCATTATTCTGGGTGGTAACAAAGTAGCCAGTAGACTCCAACTTTGCTTCCACATGTAGGTAAAACTACAATATCTTGTGAAACAGGGAGAATGAAGAGGGGGGAAAAGTGTACAAAGCGGGATGGTGAAGGGCTACACACACAATAGCCTCTCATCATAGGCAACATAAGAAGAGACTTGCTGGGTCTGACCAAGTGTCTACCTAGTGCGGTGTCCTATTTCTGATCTTGGCCAACCAGATGTTGTTTTGGTTGGCCCAGAAGCAGACCATGAAGGCAACAACCTTCCTTGGCCTCTCAGCAACTAGTATTCAGACGATTTGGAGGTTCCATTCCGTTCATGGGTAATGGTCCTTGCCGAATCTTGGGGGCATAGAACAGTTGAGATATGGTGCCAATTGAAAAGAGAAACACAGGAAAATTGAGAGCAGGGATTGGAGGGTTAGCCTGCTTCTAACTGCTTATAGTAAGCTTCCAGCTGAAGGAATATCCTGTTGCACCTTCTTTTCAATGTGGGACTCCACCCTATATGTGCTGAACTTCTGATAAAATATTGGTTGGATTCTAACACGTACAAGTGGAATTGTTGCTCCCTCCTCCCATTGCAGCCCTCTGTGCAGCCCCACTCCTGAGGATTGGGGAACTCTTTGGAACATTATCTAGTGTGGTGTAGGGATCTGCAGCTGGAGGGAGGTAGTCAGCAAGAATATTCATGCTTGAGTGAATGGAGATGCCTTTCTCTCATGTTAGGGTCAGTGTTCCCTCTAACATGGGTTCCCATATGTTGTTGACTATAACTCCCTGAATCCCCAGCTGCAATGGCTTTTGCTTCGGGGTTATGGGAGTTTTAGTCAACAACATCTGGGAATCCCTGTTAGAGGGAACACTGGTTAGGGTCCCTTTTTAAGTCAAGCCTCTGTACATCTGTATTCGTATTTGTTGTTCTCTGTAAATAGGATTCAATCATTTGTTGCTGCTTTCCCCTAAAATCTTATTTCTATAAACTACTTTCTTAACTGATGACTTTGTTTCTCTCTACCTCCTCTGGCAGTCTTTTCCCTATAAAAGGACCAATCTGTCTAAGGTAGAGAAACTCGATTTCTTTTATTGCTATACCTGCATGTACCTAACTTGTAATAGCAGTGCTAATTATTCATCTGTTTTGTTTAATGTTGTTATCTTGTGGTTATAAATTAGACACATTTTGTTAATTTATCGAGCATTTTCAATTTTATAATGCATCAATTATAATTCACAATTATTTTTGTAAAAAAATTTACTTTTTCTTTTTTCAAAAACCAATAGATTAGAGTTTGAGAGACAGCAACGAGAAGAACTAGAAAAACTAGAAAGTAAAAGGTAAGGTGTGCTGATGTGTATATGGTAGATGGAAAGGGCTATATTATTTCCTTTGAACATATATTTTGTTAAAATGACAAATTAAACCTTTGAGAGAATGGTGGAAAATTAAAAGGAATATTTCATTTGAGAAAGATTTTGTTGTCTCAAGATTAAAGACCTTTTCTTTTCACAAGTCTAATTTAGAGATGTGCACGAGCTGATGATTCGAAAGGTATGGTGGGGAACCTTTAAGAACGAGGAGACCAGTTCTGTACCTGCTTCACCACCACTTGCTGCAGCAAGAGGTGTCGCGCTCCCCAGCATTCCTTCTGCAGCAGCACCCCTGCTGACCATGCAAATGGCCACCGCGCATGTGTGTGGCACCATGCAAGGGGTGCTGGGGAGTGCAATGCTGCAGCTTCCTGCTGTAGCAAGCGGCGGAGGAGCGGGTTCAGACCTGCTCTCCTTGCTCTTAAAGGTTCCCCATTACACCTTTCGAATGATCATTTCGTGCACATCCCTAGTCTTAATTTTTGTCATGGTACTGCATTTATGTTCAAAATTATTTTTACTTAACCTTAAGACTACATGAACAGGTTGCTGTCTTGAAAAAGACTAAAACTAACATGCCTCCAGGCACAACTATGTCTGAACTTTCACTACAAAACATGATCTTTATTTTTTTAATTGTACATTTTCACAATTATTTTAATTATGTTGTACTATATCTAACTTTTTACACTGCTTTGGACTTTTTAAAAAGTTAAAGCAATACATAAATTCAATAAATAGGACACAAAGGAAAATTAGGGAAATCAACATAAGAACAAAGTGCAAATCCCTTCTTTAGTTTTATGTACCGTACCTTACATATTTAACAACCAAATCTTTACCGTTTTTTAAATGTTTAAATATTTAACTTGAATATTTTTAAGCATGTGTTTGTACTGTATATAGTATTGTACTTTATTCACTATATATTCTTAGTAAATTATTTTAAAAATATATCACATGTTCATTTTAAAATTAAACCATTTTCTTGTGCATAGTTATAATTATGATCCAGGGCTTCCTCTTTCAAAAGTTCCATAATAGTCATACATCTCTCCCTGTGTAAGGAAATAGAATGAAAAAGAGGCAAGTTTGTAATATCTTAGAGGGAGAATATTTGAAAAAAAATTCTTTATTTAACTCTTAGAAAGCTGATAGAAGAAATGGAGGAAAAACAAAAATCAGACAAAGCTGAAATTGAAAGGATGCAACAAGAGGTGGAGTCACAGCGCAAGGAAACTGAAATAGTTCAGCTGCAAATTCAAAAACAAGAGGAGAATCTTAAAAAGAGATGTTTTCATATAGAAAGCAGGATGAAGGACTTGCTGGCAGAAAAGGAAAAATTTGAAGAAGAGAGACTACGCGAACAGCAAGAAATAGAACTTCAAAAAAAGAAACAGCAAGAAGAAATTTTTGATAGAGTTAAAGAAGAAATGCAGCGGTTACAAGAGCTCAGTGAAAATGAAAAGGCAGAGAAAATGCAGATTTTCCGAGCACTGGAAAAGCTTAAAAAGGAAAAAGAGGAACAGTATATCAAGCTAGAATTGGAGAAAAAGAGGTTGGATGAACAGGAGAGAGATCAAGTAATGCTGGTAGCACATTTAGAAGAGCAGCTTAGAGACAAACAGGTCATGATACAGTTGCTCAAAAGGGGAGACATGCAACGGGTTGAAGAAGAGAAGAAGGACCTTGAAGACATCAAAGAGTCTCTCTTGCGACTCAAAGAAGCCAAGTCTGAAGGTGATGAAAACGGTGAAGAGTTAGAAAAGGCACAGCAAAATTTCATAGATTTCAAGAAGAAACAGGTAGAACAGCTAATTAGTTTAGAGAGAGAGTTGGTTCAACAAAGGGATCATCTAGAAAAGGAAGTAGCTGATGAGCATGAACATCTGGATCGTTTAAGGCACACACAGTATTTGAATCTTGAGAGAAATGATGAGAACACCTCTGATGTTGCCCTAGGTGTTGAAGAATGTAACAAAATAAAATCGAGTGAATACAGACTGCAGCATAAAGAACGGCAACTTCAATACCTGTTGAATAATCATTTGCCAGCTTTATTGGAAGAAAAGCAAAGAGCTTCTGAGGTACTTGACAGAGGCCTGCAAAGCTTAGACAATACTCTTTATGAAGTTGAGAAAGAAATGGAAGAAAAAGAAGAACAGCTTGTACAGTACAGGGACAGTGCCAGCCAACTCCAGCAGCTTCAAGAAACATTTGAATTCACTGCCAATGTAGCTCGTCAAGAAGAAAAGGTCCGGAAAAAGGAAAAAGAAATTCTTGAATCAAGACAAAAACAGCAGCGAGAGGCACTGGAACAAGCGGTAGCTAAGTTGGAAAGGCGGCACTCCGCTTTGCAGCGCCGTTCCACCATAGATCTAGAAATTGAAGAGCAGAAACAGAAACTTGCAAATTTGAACAGCAGTTCCTGTGAACAGGCAGGCCTACAAGCTACTCTAGAGGCAGAACAAAAAGCCTTAGAACAAGACCGAGAACGGTAAGAAGAAAATTGTTTTTATTATTAATGTGCCCATGCACACACACACACTTAATATAAAGAGATATTATTTAATCTTTAAATTAAATGTTCTCTTTATAAATGATCTTTGAATTATTGATGATCTGCAAATGGTGGAACAAACATGAGTTGTACAAATGGTGTTAACAGCTGTTTCAAAGAAGCATACTGGTTTATTTCTATGACTCTATAGCTGCAATCCAAGAGAACTTTGGGGTTTCAGTCCTTATGACATGCATAAACTAATATATTTTATTAATCTCAAAATATGCATCATCACTTACTCTTTGAAAACTGCTCACAGGAGAATACTAATGTCCTGCTTCCCTCATATCAGTCCCAACAGGCTCAGCCTGGATCTGGGTCTTTGTCATGTTTTCAGTTTTACATTTTTTGGCCTGCATCCGAGTTGGTTTTGTAGAGTACACATGACCTGGAATTCCCCAGTCATTTCCACATTCATCAGAGGACATCCAAAGTGAAAAGTAGAGCAGGATACTTCAAACTGCATCAAACATTCCCTTCTTTTCAGCCAAATAGATGGGCTCTTTCTGAGGGGAGGAGATGCAACAGTCTCTAAAAATACTTAAGTACCACAGCAGCAGCATGTTATGCTTTCTCTATGAATAGTTTGTTGTTGGTAAAGCAGGAGGAAAGGGAGGGAAATCCTCATACCATCAGTATTCTCTTTGATTGTTCTGCATAATTGCAGTTGCTTACTAATTATCTCTCTGGAGCCACCTAATGGCAGAGCAGGGAAATTACTTGCCTAGCAAGCCAGAGGTTGCCGGTTCGAATCCCCGCTGGTAAACACCTATATCAGGCAGCAGCGATATAGGAAGATGCTGAAAGGCATCATCTCATACTGCATGGGAGATGGCAATGGTAAACTCCTTCTGTATTCTACCAAAGAAAGCCACAGGGCTCCATGGTCGCCACATGTCGACACCGACTTGATGGCACACTTTACCTTTACTTTACCCACCAACCAAACAAATTGCATGACAACTCAGTTTTTCAGCTCTTCTCTTTTAAACTTAGAAGATGTGACTGAACCATCATACAATTTTGTTTGGCTAATTGATAGACCAACATTTCTTGCTAAAAAGTTTTTGTCAGTTTTGGAGTGAGGGAAAGTGTCATACGTTTGAATGAGGAATGGTTTTAGCAGCGTGAGCCAGCAAAATCTGTAGACCCACCTACCCTTCAGAATATATAATTGACATCATCTCTTTCCATCCAAGATTGAGCATTCTTGTCTGGATCAGAGTAAATTTACTCCTATAATAAGCAAACATGTCCACAGATCACGCAAAAGCTAGGTGGAGCTGAGGAAGCAAACTTTTGGAACTCTGTTCTGGTTTAAATTCTTTGTTTAATACTTTTCAAGTGCAAATCTTAGATGTTCAGTAATGTTTGTACACCATCTGGAGTGATTTCTGTTCAGACCGTCAGGAAATGTGAGACTACTTGAAATTTGAAAATAGTGAGCCTTAGTATTCCAAAAAAAAACCCCCTGCCTTGAAGTTTTTGCATACTAGTTTTATACTAGGTATTTAAAGAGGCACCAACAAATAATGAACTTCAAATATATAGGAAAACTTCTGTATTTCTTCAACAATACTTGAAATATATTTTTAAAATTGTTGTCTGCATGCCTTTGAATCTAGTAGCATCTTTTGATTTGTACCAGTTTCACTTGAGGCTGAGTTGTTGAAATAACTGCTGGCACTCTAAAATAAAGCGAGGTTACTCAAGTGGTGCTAATGGTCCAAGACTCATGAATCAATCTAACTTTAATGAGCTGACTAAGATATTTGCAGTGAAAATTACTGGTGTTCATTTGTTTAACTAATATATTTACATCCTAATGTAGTTTCCTGTTGACAAATGGGTGCTTTGCTGTTTAAGTAGTTGCAACATTCTTTTTGTTAATACATATGTGTAGCTAAAGAAATAAAAATTATGGGAGAATATCCTGATTTTTTCCTTTGGCTTTATTGACTCTAGACTTGGATCTACAAAATGCACTAGAAAACAAGGGAACTTGACAGTCAGTTGAAAGTACTATAGAATATGGGTCTGTTTAAAGTGAAATGAGCAATTACTTAGGAGATCTTCGCCCAGTCCATCTCAACATGTGGCTATATGTTCCACACCTTTGCTGGCCTGGACTATAAAACTGTCCCCTACTTTCATTGTTTGTTTCTTTGTTTCTTTGTTTCTATCCCGCTCTTCCTCCAAGGAGCCCAGAGCGGTGTATTACTTAGGTTTCTCCTCACAACAACCCTGTGAAGTAGGTTAGGCTGAGAGAGAAGTGACTAGCCCAGAGACACGCTGCTAGTTTATGTAGAGTCTCTCTTTAGGGGCTTGATTTGGGCAAGCTTATGACAGCAGAACTTGAGTAACCTTCCTATGAACTGACACACTTAAATAATATGCATTGAAAATTGCTGACAGATTGGACTTGCAAATACAGCAGCTAAAGCAGAAGATATACGATGGAGTTGAGAAAGGGTGCCTTGGATCCATAGAAGAGAAGGTATCTCATAGTGGTTCACCTTCTAATGCTACAAAATCTCAGGCTCACTTTATTCCACTGGTTGACGACAGGTATGTATTCTTGTGTTATCCAAGTTAAATGACAAAAAGAGAAAATTCTGTGACCCCATTTTCTACTGAAGTATTTTTAGATGGATGTCTTTAATTAAATTGCCAAAACAATACTCTTGTAATTGAAGGAGAATGGCACATTTGTTTGCTCTGAAGAGTTTGAAATATTTCCCAAATAAGACTATGGCCCTCCTTTGATTTTACTTGGAGTAGCTCATGAGTTTTTAAGATTAGGGCCCAGAGGGTTTATAGCATTTTATGATCATACTTTCCAATGTCTACGAAATCTACTTAATGCCATGTAATCAAGGGAATATGAAGTATTACCCAATAGCATACACAGAGCCAAATCTCTTTTCTTCTTTCCCTAACCTCCCTGCAAATGTCCTTGGGGGTTATATTTTAAACAACATCATCACCATACACACATAATTTCAGTCTTCCTTCCATTGCTTTTAACCAAAATTCTGCTCTCTCTAGCAACTATAAGATAATACTATCTCCTATTATAAATAAGCAAATTTCACAGTGGAAACTAGAATTATATGCTGCAAGCTATTGAAGCAATCCTGTTGCTTTTGAAGGCAATAATAAAAACCCCATTGATTTTTAATGGAGAATTGAAGCCTATGGCTGCAGCCATATGTTTGAAATTAATGGGGGCATTGACTGTCACTAATTCTTCTCTTTCCTACAATTAGTAACCGTAGCAAACTTAAGAGCAAGGCAAGCAATTCCTTTTGTGATTTCAGTGAAAATACTTACTTTGAAACCTGCCCCTATCCCAAAGGCTCTGAACATGTGAAAATATATGAAAACCATAAATCCATTACTGTTGTTAGTCTCATGCTATGATATCCCTGACCACCAAAAGCTATTGTGTACTGTATCTAGTCAATGGAAATGTCATTCTTAATTTCCGTGTTCCAGTATACCCAGGTGTCAGTGCTTTGCTGGCCCTCTTGCATCCTTTTGTATGGCTGTATGCTGTGCACATGGAGGGTCTGTATGTCAATATTTGAATAATTCTTCTGTCTGGTTTTTTTCTTTTCCATTTTTAAAATTTCTAGAATAAATGCCTTTATTGAAGAAGAAGTTCAAAGACGTCTTCAAAATATTCACTATATTTCTGGAGAGAACAATAATAGTTTGTTGCAATCTACAGAATTTATAAAGGTGAGCAAATATAATGGCAAGGTCCAAAACATGAGTTTATGATCAATTTTTTTTGGGGGGGGAGTGTCTCCACAAAGTGATATTTCCCTGATGCTCTTCATGAGTTGATGGCTGCATTAAAAAACAAAATATAATTTATTGCATTTTTTGCCTTTACTTCCTTCCCCATACAAATCTACTCTTACTTGCTTCCATCAAGCATGAAAAAGTAGTAAATTGAGCAAGAATTTGAGTTGCAGATGTTTTGAACTATGTCTTGTCTTTGCTTTCTAGGATAATGAGAAGTTTCATAATGGTACTGTTCAGCGCAAGTTGAAGTATGAGGTAGGTTATAGCTTGTCAGCTTGAAGAAGGGCTAATCTTAAATTATAGCATGCTCTGTAATTAAATTTCTTAACATTTTGCAGCATAATTAGAACTCTGTATTCCAGCAAGATTAATGGCCAATGGGAAAAGGTTTTAAATTAAAGTTTCTGCTCTTGTAAAGCTTTGGGTTTCTATAACTGATTGTGATGGTGGTGGTGATCAAACTTGGTTTCATGTTTTTATGCTGCAACAGTATCCCTTTCAAAGTCATGACAGAAACAAAGTTTATGATCAGGAGTAATTAATTGCTTACAACCCAAATACAATGAAGCATGACTCAATTCCTGTCATGTCAGTGGTGTGAGAGGAATACATGTTTATAGCCAAATAGTATGGGTAAATTAAGGTTTTCAAAATAACTTGGCACAGTGCCAGAGTTTCCAATTCCTGCTTGTCATAGCAAACTTCTTTGCAGATACATCTTCATTGTTCTGTTCTAAGTAGATTTTTTAAAAATGTTTTTCAACGAATTCTGGTTCTTAAACATTTTTGCCTCTTCGGGGCATATAGGGAGTATAGGTTCCACTCCTACTTTGTAAAATCAAGAGAGGTATTATCATGGCCTCTGGGATAAGGATTGGTCCTCCAGAACTTATGAAATGGATACTGTTCTAAATGCAAGATGGTGGCAAAAAAATTTATAGCTGCTTTTCTTCAATCAAAACTGATCCCATTCAATCGAATTCAGTTTTGCTACTATTTAATGGAGAATTGCACAACACAACTAAATCTACTTTAAAAAATTACATCAGCAGTTTTTCTGTTAAGCAAACAAAGCCACCTCTGGGTTTTGTTTTTGACATTTTAAACAGAAAAGACAGTCTTGGTTGCCGAGTTATGGCTTTCTTGCTCCACCTAATGATGACAGCCAATGCTATAACCTGATTGGTGAAGATACAAGAATAGCAGGCATCAGTAAGCAAGTGAAAAGCATAGACACACTTAATCCTAATTGGGGAAGAATCCTGCAGTTCTGCATGATGCAAGGACCTACAAATAAAGGGAGACAATTAGAACAGGAATCTGTCGGCTGGCTGTGCAGTCATGAATGTGACTTGAGTCAACCTAGGCCCATTAATAGGAAGAGAACTTGCTCTACATATGTCACAGATTCTTCTTCTCAAATTTGTGACAAAGATGGTATGATTCATTCATCGGCTATAAAAGCAGCACTCCATCATTCTGGAAACACAAGCTTACACGTTGCTTCTGTGGAACTCAGTAGCTCAGAAATGGAATCAGGTTCCTTCCATGTACTCCATACACAGTCCTCAGAGCTTTTAGTCTCTGATAAACGTGAGGCTGGTTTTTATTCCTTTTCTCATGGACAGCAGAACAACCAATTTCCCCAAGCGTGTGAGCAGCAGATTCTAAACCAGCAGCTCAATGAAAAGTCTAAGCATGCTATCCAAAGACATCCCCCAGAAGCAGATGTAGGAACAGAACAAAATTATGGCCAAAGACATCTGCTCAGCAAGTTATCCGGTATATACAGTGATATCAGCCGTCAAGTCTTTAAAAGAAGTTGGTTCTCTAAACAGATCCAAGATCTAGTCAATCTCTGTGACAAAAATGAGAAGTTCACACACATGACTTCATTTATTAAAAGGCCGTTTATTAAAAAAATGTTAAATTTGCATTTAGATATGAAGGAGAATGGCCCTCATTTAATGGATGAAATCAGGACTTTTGATGCAAACATCAGCCCAAGAAGCCTTATGCAAAAAGAAGATCCCATGAAATTCTTGACCTCCAAAATTTCAATTGATATCTGTACAGCTAATCACTATGAGGGCTCTAGCAACTGTTGCAGTAATGAAACAGTGAAAACTAGCCTTGTGCTCAAGCAGAATTTTGTGTGCTTTTCCAATGGACTTCTCAAACTGCAGCTATGTCCTGTAGATGAACTGCTGCAATATGTGACCTGTAACTTTCCAGAAATTTGTGCCAAGCCTGCAGAGTTGAAAGGAGTGTACTGGATTGCTGTGGGAACCTGGAAAAATCCTAGACCAGAGCCTGCATGCTTACTTTTATTTAGTTCTGTTATGTATGCCCTTGTTCTATCAGCCAATCAGCTAGAGAGCAGTCAGAATTCTCTGGAAATTTTTCATGTTCTACCTGTCACTACTTTAAGAGAAATCCAAATTGGTTATGCTGGACAGAGCATCAGACTTCTGTGTTCTAGTGAAGACAGTGTAATGAAAATATTTACCTTTAACCAATATTTCACACAAAAAATATGCTATGACATACTCAGCACTGTGACACCATCATCAGATTATGTTTGCTTAAATCACCCGCTCTTGAAAGGCGATTTGTTGCTACTTTCACTTGACTGGACTTCAGCAGTCACTGATGTAGTTTTTGAAAGTGGTGTGCGGCTGTCGTGCAATTTCGAGGCCAATTTAGCTGATCTAGTTTACTTGCTCCATGAAAACATGGAAACCAGCAAACCCCCTTTAGGAGAGATTCAAATACTATTCTATACAACAGTGAAACTAGAGGGTGAAATCAGATCACTAGTCCTTACTAGTAGTCACATAGGTCTTGTACAAGAAGATAGTGTATTTTGCCCCACTCCTGGATCTTTGCATTTCTTAGCTGAACAATCAAAGCATGAAAGAATTCAGTTGAAGTGTTTGAGTGAACTCAGGTGTGTGGCTGTTCCAGAGAAAGGGAATCTAACAGAGATTGAGCTTGTGTTTTCTAAAGCTATTAAAGTTGGCTGTGATGCAGTCAGTAGCTTGCCTTGCTGTTCTCAAAGAGTGACTAATATCCAACTCAGCTCTGTCTCATCCTTTTGTCGTGTCAAGCCAAATGCTATGACATATATCTGGAAATTGACATTCAGTTCAAATGAAGATGCCATTAAGCTAATGTTGCATTTGATGGGACAGTAAATCTAGATGCTCTTTAAATTTCAAGTAGAATAGTAAGTCTACGGAATGCTGCTTTAAAATCTAGCACTCAGCCAAAGAAAGAAACCAAACTTCTTGTAGTTTTGTCTCTATGTGGAAAGTATATTGGGTCTTAGCAGGTTGGGTTGCATTCGAAGAAAAATTGTAATGCAAAAATTTCAACTTATGGTTTCTTTATTGTATACAATTCTCAATTGTATTGAGAATTGTTCCTGAGAGTAAGTGTCAAGCATTGATTTTAAGTGGTGTTCTTTATTAGGATAGGAAGTAGAAGAGGCTCTCAAGCTCTCTACTACTAGCTTGGTAGAATGTATACTACATTTTGTGTCACATGTACAACTATTTAAGAACAAAAAAATTTAGGAGCAGAGACCTGGGTACACAGGGTAGGTAGTTCAAATTTAGAATATTCTATTAGAAGGTATGACTTAAGATTCAGGTTCTAATTTTATTTTATTTATTTATTACATTTATATACCACCCCATCCAAATGACTCTGGGTAGTGCACAGCAGCAAAAATAAAATCCACGAATCAGTCCTTTAAAAACAATCATTACTAAACAATTTAAAGACAGTTTAAAACCATTAACAATTAAAACATTTAAAACAGTTTAAAAACCTTGGAAGGCCAGGCCAAACAGATAGTTTTTAAGGGCTCTCCTGAAGGCCAACAATGAACCCTTAACTAACGTGTTGTAGGAATCATGCAGAAGAAGGCGCTCTCTAAGGTAAAGGTAAAGTGTGCCATCAAGTCAGTGTTGACTCCTGGCGACCACAGAGCCCTTTGGTTGTCTTTGGTAGAATACCATTCAGGGCTTTAAAGGTAATAGCAAGCACTTTGTATTTTGCCCAGAAACATATTGGCAGCCAGTGCAACTATTTTAAAACAGGCACAATATGGTTTCTTCTGGTTACCCCAGAGACCAGTCTGGCTGCCACATTTTGAACTAACTGGAGTTTCTAAACTACATACAAAGGCAGCCCCCATAGAGCGCATTGCAATAGTCAAGCCTGGAGGTTACCAACTGACACACCACTGTTTTGATAGCAGCCACTGGTAGATGTAAGTTAAACTGGTGTGGGGAAGGGAATTGATACTCATCTAACAACAAAGACCAAACGTGCCAGTTGAATATTTGCTTTTTTTCTCTCCTTGTTTAGGAAAGACTTAATTTGAAAGCAGCAGCTTGTCTGTGGATTTAATTATAATGCAATGATTTTCACCTCGCCCTCCATTTATTACTTTTGAATAAAATTCTTGTTCCTTTCCCATTCACTGATACATGACCCTCAGTTCCTATTGCTAGGATGTTTTTCTCACTTGTTCTATAGGCTGTTTGGCATGTTATTTGCAACTGCCAAAAAACCATTTGCTTTCTTAATATAGCAATAGTGAATCCTGAGGTGGATAATAGTGGGGGGGGGGGGCCAGGGGCGGTTCACATGATCTACTTTTCAAACATTTTGCTGTGTATATGGAGATCAATCTTCTTGTGAGAAAAAGTAATGTATTTGTGTGTGTTGGTGTAATATCAAAATGTATATTATAGATAGCAGCCTGAGAGAGAATATGTTGAATCAGTTTTACTGGTGGTGGGAAACTGCCTATTATAGCACAATACAAAATCCTTGGGAGAAGAAATGATTTTGTAACTTTTGTTTAAATAGAGGGAATTAAAAACACTACTCAAAATATGCTCATGTTTCTCACTTGAATGGTTTGTGATTTTTTCCCCAGTGTATCTTGCTAGTTGTTCACAATAATTTGTTTTCTTCCTCAAACATTACTTTCCTCCAGACTAACATGTTACCTATAATGTTTTGTAAGAAAACTATAGGGAATGTTCCAAAAGGATTTGGACTACAGATGTGAAAGCCTGGGGTGGGGGTGGAAAAATTCGAATTCTTTTTTTGCTATCTACCCTCCCCTAAGGAAATAGAAATCTGGACATGTGAAAAAGCGTCTAGTGAAATATTTATTCCCTCAGAATAAGTGATTTTTTTAAAAAATCAATCAAAATAAAATTACAATTTGCAGCTGCTGCCAATCTAAGATTTGTTCTTCAAATCTAAACTAGTCCTATTATCAATGATTGCATTGCTACTGTGTTTGACTGGATTACTAATCAAGTAATGCACTTTAGACTTTCAAATATTCCAGAAAACAAAAATGTTTGGTCCAGAAGTGCAGTCTAGGAGTCGACCAGGCATATTGCTCTAGGGGTGCGCACAAACAGTTCGATGCCGAACTGGCTTGGCAGCTTGATCGTGAACCAAACCTCAGAAGTTTCATCTGATCCCCCACTATTGTGAAATCTCTTGCACCCTTCTCTTGAAACCAGTAGGTTTGGGAACAACCAAATGACAGAAACCAAAGACCTCATTTTTAAAAAGGAGGGTTTTTCTTCCCGATGCACCCTTCACATAGAATATGGTGAAATTGCACACGTGTTCATCAGCTTTCTTAGCACCAGAATTTTGGATTTCAGCTTGTTTTCACATCAGTTCTGGTTACTACAGAAGACTTGCACAGTTTCCCTCCATGTTGCATTTTGTCTGCTTTCCCACTGCCACCCCCACCCCCATCATAATGTGCAGCAGGATAGGGAACAGCTCCAGAAAGAATAAATAGACCCAATCTGTGTCAAGAGCAAAGCCACCATTTGCACATTCCAGTGTTCTGCAGAATACACTAAACCAATATTTTCTTTAAGCAGAATCATGCTCCTCAAGAATGAAATCCCTTATGACCTGCAATGAATAATAGTAGTAGTACTAGTAATATTTAGCATTTATATAGCACATTTAGATTACAATCATGGACATCATATTGTGTTAATTCTTACAACAACTCTGTAAAATAGTATTACTATCCCCATATTGCTGATATGCAACTGAAATAACAGCTTGTCTAAAACTACTTGTGAGTTAAGGGCTGAGGTGAGAACTGGAACTGGAAACTCCCTGATTTATAACTGTGTGTCTTTCCAACTATACTATACCAGCTCATAAACCACATATCCTTCTACATTTCTTGTTATTTTGAAGTGGGACCATAATTGTATCACTGCCAAACAGTATAGCTTTGCTGGCTAAGTCTCAATTCACTACACTTGTGCCTGGAATGTTCTTGTGATGTTTTTTGATCAATCTACTTGCCTTTTCATTATTATTATTATTATTATTATTATTATTATTATCATATAGTAGGGCTGTGTGGAGCTTTGGTATCTGATTCACTTTGGAAGAGATTCGGCCTCATTTGACCACCAAAGCTTCTATTTGGTTCCAAACGGCTATGCCACTGGTTCAGTCTGAATAAAAGCAAACAGTCACACCAGGCAAATCTTTCCCAAACAAGTTGGCCACTTCAGTCCCAGCCCACCACATCACCCTCCCCTGACCCCTATAGGTACTTCCTGGGCAGGTGCAAAAAGCAAGGCTGGATCTATTTCAATTTTTTTCTGTGTGGCTTAAAAAAATGCATTTCTTGGGGTCCTGGGAAAGTCACATGTCCTGGGAATTCTAGCCTTTTTCTGGGGCTGGAGCAATGGCTGCAGAAATACTACAATTCCCAGGAAAATGGGAATTCCCAAGATCCTAGGGGAAGAAGCTTTTCTTTTTTAAAATGACACTGTGGAAGACTTTCTTGGCTTATTACACTCAGAAAAATACAGAGCCAGCCTGGCTCCTGCCCATGCTCAGTCAATATCGAGAGAGTAGTGGGGCGGGGGAAGAGCTTCAGTGTCACTTCAATCTAGGTCAAAGCCCCAAACCTAATTGGGAACCCCGAAGCTTTGAGGTGCCCCTTGAATCAAAGCAGAGTTACAAATTCACACATTCATAATATGTAGTGCTTTCTTAAGTCCTGAAAACACTTAATATACATTATCTCAGTAATCCTTATTAAGGTATGCCAGTGCTGATATCTCCTTATTTATTTATTATTTATTTATTGTTAAATTTATATATCACCTTTCATTAAAACAATCCCAAGGTGGTATACAGCAGAATTTAAAAACAAGGTTGTAAAAATGACACAATTAAAATATTAAGCTAAAAATATAAAACAAATCTGATTAAAACATTTAAAACACAAGCATAAAAACAATACAAAAGTACAAAGAGCAGCAGCAGAGACAATCATATAAAAGCCTGGGTAAAAAGCCAGGATTTTGCATACTTTCTAAAAGCTGTGATGGAAACTGAGGAGCGAATAACCACCGGGAGAGCATTCCAGAGTCTGGGGGCAGCAACAGAGAAGGCTCTGTCCCGCGTGCTTGACAATCGAACCTCCCTCATTGTCGACGCCTGGAGCAGAGCCCCCTCAGATGACCTCGTTAAGTGGGCAACAACCCTTGGGAGCAGGCGGTCCCTCAGGTATCCCAGACCCAAACCATTAAGGGCTTTAAAGGTCAAAACCAGCACCTTGAATTGGACCTGGAAACAAACTGGTAGCCAGTGCAGCTCTTTTAAAATGGGTGTGATGTTCTCCCATCGGGCAGCTTCAGATAAAACCCTAGCTGCTGCATTTTGCACTAGCTGCAGTTTCCGGATATTCTTCAAGGGCAGCCCCACGTAGAGTGTGTTACAGTAATCCAGCCGTGATGTGACTAAGGCATGGGTAACTGTGGCCAGATCTGTCTTCTCGAGAAAGGGACGCAGCTGGTGCACTAGCCGAAGCCGTGCAAAGGCACCCCTGGCCACCACCTCTACCTGAGCTTCCAAAAGCAGAGCTGGGTCCAGCAATACCCACAAGCTGCGTACTTGCTCCTTCAAGGGGAGTGCAACCCCATCCAGAACCAGTAAAATCTCCTCATCCCTATTGGCTCTCCTACTGACCAACATTATCTCCGTCTTGTCCAGATTCAATTTCATTTTATTAGCTCACATCTAACCCATCACGGCCTCCAGCCTCCGATTCAGGACATCCACCGCCTCAGGTGACAAGGAGAGATAGAGCTGAGTGTCATCTGCATATTGCTGACAACTCAGTCCAAGTCCCCGGATGACCTCTCCCAACGGTTTCACGTAGATGTTAAACAGCATGGAGGACAAGACCAAACCCTGCGGTACCCCACAGGCCAATGGCCATGGAGCCAAGCAGCAGTCACCTAGCACCACCTTCTGGACCCTCCCCCCCAATAAAGGACCGGAACCACTACAACACAGTGTCTCCGATTCCTGTACTCAAGAGGCGGCCCAGAAGGATACCATGGTCGATCATATCAAAAGCCGCCGAAAGGTCCAGCAGAACCAACAGGGACACACTCCCCCATCTGGTTCCCGGCATAGGTCATCCATAGAGCGACCAAGGCAGTCTCAGTCCCATCCGGGGCAGAAGCCAGATTGAAAGGGGTCCATATAATCCATATTATCTAAGACCCTCTGCAGCTGGGATGCCACCACACGCACTTTCACCTTGCCCAAAAAGGGAAGGTTAGAGACTGGTGTATAGTTGTCCGGGTTGGAGGGATCAAGGGAGGGATTTTTTACCATTGTCTCCTTGAGGCACAATGGCATTCTGCCTTCCCTTAATGAAGCATTAATTATCACTTCCAACCATCTGCCTGTACCCTCTCTGGCAGTTTTTATTAGCCATGAAGGGCAAGGGCTAAGAGAGCATAGTGGTGCCCACACACTGCCCAGGATCTTGTCCACATCCTCAGCCTGCACCAACTGAAAAGAATCCAACACAATAGGACCAGACGGTACCAGAGGCACATCTGCCGGAACTGCCAAAACTCTGGAGTCCAAATCGGCACGGGTGCGCGCGTCTTTATCTGCAAAGTGGCACGCAAACTGATCACAACGGGTAGTAGATTATTCCTCCCGCATTACCTGGGGGGATGTGTGCAGCAATGTCTTTGCTACACGAAACAGCTCTGCTGGTCCACACTGAGCAGATGCAGTGGAAGTGGAGAAAAAGCATTTCTTTACTGCCCCCACCACCACGGAGTAGTCCCTAAAATGGGCTGTAGCCCATGTTCGGTCGGATTCATCACAGCTTTTTCTCCAGTGTTGTTCCAGCCGTCGCCCGAGTTGTTTCATCGCCCTAAGCTCCAAGGAAAACCAAGGAGCCGAACGGGCTCCACCAAGCCGGAGAGGGTGTTTAGAAGCAACTGTGTCAGCAGCCCAGGCCGTCTTTTCATTCCACAGATCAACCAGGGCCTCAACAGGGTCACCAGCTCTGGACACTGGAAACTCCCTGAGGGCCATCTGGAATCCAAGCAAATCCATAAGCTTCCGGGGGCGGACCATCCTAATTGGTCCACCACTCCTGCAGAGGGCAGACGGAGCAGTCAAACTAAACCCCACCAGATAATGATCTGTCCATGACAAGGGAGTTATCTCAAACTCTTCCATCTCAAGATCATTTATTCCCCAATTGGCAAAAACCAGATCCAGAGTATGTCCTGCCATGTGGGTAGGGCCCGTTACCAACTGAGACAGGCCCATGGTTGCATGGAGGCCATGAAATCCTGAGCCGCACCTACTAGGGGGGCCTTAGCGTGGACATTGAAATCCTCCAAAACAATAAGCTTGGGAGAACCCAAGGCCACCTCCAAGACCACCCCTGCCAACTCAGGTAGGGAGACTGAAGTGCAGTGGGGTGGTTGTACACCAACAGACTCCCCAGCCTATCTTGGAGGCCCACTCTCAAGGACAAACACTCAAAATTCTGAGATTACCTGACCAGGCACCTGGAAATGGGAAAGGTCTCTCGATAGATGACTGCAACGCCTCTCCCCGACCCTCCATGCGGGGCTGCTGCATGATCAGGAAACCTGAAGGACAGAGCTGAGAAAGACCAACTCCACCCAGCTCATCCAACCAGGTCTCCATCACACATACTAGTCAGCATGCTCATCCACAACCAAATCATGGATTAGAGATGTTTTAGCGTTAAGTGACCTGGCATTCAGCAGCAGCACCCTAATCCTCGACGGAGTGTTCTCAGAGCTCCCTGGGGTCAGAGGGTTGGGAGAAGAGCTGGAAAAAGAAGCAGACTTCAATTGCCTGGACTGTTTCCCCCTGTAACGGCCTGCCCATCTCCCACCGCCATACCTCCCTCTGCCCACTACCTGTGATATTGCTGCCGCCCCTCCATCCCCACTTTTCTGCTCTCCCAGACACATCCCCTCAACCTGACCAACCACAGCTCCTTTGTTTGATAAAAACGAGGCCCAGGACTCGAATGCTCTCATTCAAGCTCTCATACTGGCTTCTTGATGGAAAATGAGGAAGGTCTTCTGGGCCCCAGGCAGCTTACCCCACAGCTGAGAGCCACAAGGATGAGAGCCCTTGTGGTCTCACCCTTCGGCTCGTGCCAAGAGACTTGCGCCCTTGGGCCAGCCTGCCCTGTATAGCAGCCGCAGCAGCAGCCCAGAGATGACACACACCTGGAGAAAGGTGGGGCAGAGGCAAAAAACAGCAGAGTCAGTGCCCCAGCCCAAGCTGTTCCCTTCCTTCCATATCACAGATTGGGAACTGGGGCTGAGTGTGTGTGGCTTGTGAAGTCTGCTCATTATGTATTTAATTAGTCTTATCACTGAGCTGTTGCTGCAGAATATCCACTTGGCACATAAGTAACCCCTTTCATATCTTTCTAGGGCAACTGCCCCAGGGCTATCAAGTACCTAATTCATGGAGAGCAAGGAAAAATAATGTTCATAACCCCCATGTTTATGATCAGTGCTTTAGAGTTGACTGTATATTTGACTGTATTGCTTAAATTACATCCTTTGATGCAGCTGCAGTGCTTAAGTGCATCTTGCGCTGGAAATGTGTCCGGCCAGGAATAAGGCTAATGACACAACTAATGGAATAGTGCATGGCCACACTCCCTGTGAAGATTCAATTCAGGACTGTCTTTTTGGACTTCACATGATTAGAGGATTCACTTTCACAATAGATTTTTACCCTTGTGCTACTGCAACTTTACAGCTGTTTTACTTGTTCTACAGCTGTAAATATGACATCCATTGAATTTTGGCAAGACATTAATGATGGATGCTTCTCTTAAAAGTAGAGCATGAATATGTATTTCTTCTGGACATGCCTCTGAATTCCAAACAAAAGCTTTTAATGTAAATGTTGGTGCTAATTTGGAGCCAGGCCCTATGTACTCACACCCCACGTCTATTGGCAATTGATATGAACATTGCAACTTCAGAGGGTATTCTCAAGACTCCAGTCTATTGATAAGCTTTTGTAAATAAGATGAACTCCAAACTAGAAATTTATAGAGCCTGATTTGCAGTTTGGTGCATGCTTCTGATGTTTTATTTGTCACATGAGCAGACCATGTATGATGCACAAAAGACCTGGAAAAACTGATGTATTTACACATCCATAGTGTTCATTCTTAGTTACAGTTTGTAGGATTTGCCAAGACAAAGTTTTTCTCTGATTTTAGAAAAGTTTTAGAAGTTTTCTCTTGTTTTTAGTCTCAAAAGTGCCACTCATGCTTCTGATTTCAGAGTTTTGAAATCCTACTGGCCTGCAAATTACTTCAATATTTTAAGGCAGAACTATTGCACATACTAACCCACATCTCCATGTGGGCAAAGCTACAACAGAACAGGGATGAGGAGCTACAAATGTCCCTAAACTCCAGAGGCGGGGGGGGACACACACACACACACACACACACTGATGCTCTGCTCTTTCCTTTGCACCTTTATGTAGGGTGCAGGGGAGTATGTAGTATGCTACTTTATGCAGTAGCAGGGGAGTGGGGAGGGGCCCATCTTCATATTTTGCCTGAAGGCCCACTTATGCCCCTGGTCATAACACATCAAAAGCAGAGAAGAGAAGACAAAATGGTGTCCATTCTAGAGGTGCATGCCTGTTTGGGTTTTTGTTTTAAGTAATAGTGTGAATCGGAATGTACACTATTTCAACCAAGTGAGCTAAACAACGCACTAAACGAGAAGGCAAAATCACTGTCTGTCTCTCCCTTCCCCACCCCACCTCTTTGTGGTGAAATGCTTTCCACCTCATTTTCTCTAATATCCAATAGGTTGCTTTCTAAGAATGCTGAGGTGTCATCAACAAGCTAATGAAATTATAGCACAACATCATTCATTCATTCGATTTCTATACCGCCCCTCCAAAAATGGCTCAGGGCAGTTTACATAGAGAAATAATACATAAATAAGATGGATCCCTGTCCCCAAAGGGCTCACAATCTAAAAAGAAACATAAGACAGACACCAGCAACACCCACTGGAGATACTGTGCTGGGGGTGGATAGGGCCAGTTACTCTCCCCCTGCTAAATAAAGAGAATCACCATGTTAAAAGGTGGCTCTTTGCCAGGTTAGCAGGGGTTACAACATACTGCCATGTTTAAAGACGCAAATCCTTTTGAAATTCCCCAGCTTCATTCAAGCTTTGCCCAGTGACTATTAGGCAATAAAGATTTTTATTTCTGGTCATAAAGGCTTGTGACCATGTGCTTGTTACGTGACCTTAACTGAAGTATAAAGTTTTGATTGCATGTTTTCCCCCTTGTACAAAAAAAGAGTAAGCAACACTTTGTAGTGATGCTTTCCCTGCTACATTTCTGAAAGAAACACTAGACTATTCATAAGATGGTAATCCTTTGCTTGCAAGTAAATACTACTGCTGCTGCTTCTTTTTAAAAACACACACCTTTATTATTATTTTCTCTTTTCTATTAGGAGACATATTCTGGCTTCATATGATATTGTTCATGTAGTGATTGAAGTTTTAATTCTTCCTGTTTGATATTCACTTAATAGCGAATGATCTGTCGCTCTGTTAAAGCAAAGCCAGATGACCTAAAGAATCCAATTAAAATTAGTATTCCACGCTATGTCCTTTGTGGGCAAGGAAAGGATGAGCACTATGAATATGAAATAAAGGTAAGATGTGTGGCTTTTTAATATATAAAATATGCTTTGCCATTTTTCATTTGTGCGATTAGTTACAATAGTGTTAAGTTGCAAATTGTATTTTCTTCTTGAAGGGCCTTGCCTTTTTTAAAAAAAAGAAGGGGGGCGGATGAGGTTTCTTACTATATAAAGAATTCTGGTTTACTTTTCTCAATCTTTCTTTTCCCCCATGTGCACACTCATTAAATCTCTGCTCTTAAACTCTGAATCTGATGACCTCTCTAGGGCATGGGGGGCCACCAATGTGGAGTACAAAATGCCTTTGCATTTCTTGATGATACAAACTTTATGATCAGTCAAGATTCAGGGTTCCCAGAATATAGCCCTTGATCCTATTGGAATCACTGAAAGAGAGAAATGTGTTTGCAACTCCAGTTAAATCAAGATGGAAGCCATGAGTGGGGAAAAGGGTGACACATATGAGCCAGGAAGTGAAGCAGCACAGGGGTGTGTGTGTGTGTGTAGACACAGAGAGTCTAATTGCTGGATGAAGATATCCAAATAAATGGCTAGTTTAGGTGGTACAAGATCTGGTATGCTTGGAGGAGGGTTTGATCTCATAAAGCTTGAGAAAAACAATATTAAAACCCTTAGTTCTGTCACTGATGTTACTGTTAGAAGATGCTCCCTATTGTCATTTTAGCCATGTGAGCACTTGGTGTGGTTCTAGGTTTCTGGAAATCCATTATCGGTGAATACATTTAGTTCCCATGTACTGCACCTACTAAAACTGGTATGTACATCATCCATTTCAAGAGGATGTGCGAAGAAGTATGTAACTGCACCACAATATATCTAGAAAGTTATACCAACACCATTCTCAATAAAGTTGGTGGCAAAATGCCTATTAGTGTTCACGGTTTTGTTGGAAATTAAGCTGTGTTTGTCTCCATATGTAGCTATAGTGGTATGGGAGTCCAGGCTGTTGTTTCTGAATGGCTCAACCATGTACATGGGTCCTTTCCTGCTTGATTGACATCCTTCCTCCTGATTATGAGCCCCTGGTGGCGCAGTGGTAAAACTGCTGCCCTGTAACCAGAAGGTTGCAAGTTCGATCCTGACCAGGGGCTCAAGGTTGACTCAGCCTTCCATCCTTCCGAGGTCGGTAAAATGAGTACCCAGAATGTTGGGGGGCAATATGCTAAATCATTGTAAACCGCTTAGAGAGCTTCCAGCTATAGAGCGGTATATAAATGTACGTGCTATTGCTATTGCTAGATGCCATTCAAGTGGAAAAGACCACAAGTCAGCACTGCCCAGAAAGTTAGGTCATTCACATACATCTCAAAGCCATGTGGGTTAGTTAGTACAGTGGAGAAGTAGCTTCTATGATCCTGCAGCTACATTTTGAAGGAGTTTAAATCTGCACTTTCCCCATGTACTAAATATGCAAGGTTATTCTGTTCCCAAATCTAGCTTGTAATTCAGAATTTGTCATTCTTTCGGTGATTATTTCCTGTAGTTTAATTGGAGAAACATACAAATTGTAGGAAGTCTTATAAAGGTGACCATCTGAAACCTGTATGCTTCATTCTTCTTAACATTTCCCCCTCTGAATAACAGATAACAGTCCTGGATGAGACGTGGACGGTATTCAGGCGGTATAGTCGATTTCGGGAAATGCATCAAACATTAAAATTAAAATATCCAGAGGTGAGTTGCTAGTTAATTTTTAGCTGCAGTTTTATTAATCTTTGCTATTAATTGCAGAAAGGATTTTCCATTTGCTTTTCTGGAATACGTAATTATGGAACTTCTATAATAAATAGCCCTTGCTGTGTCATCGTAGTCTCCCTTTTTGTGGGAGGAAGCTTTAAAGGGATTTGCTGGGCTATGCTTTTCAAGACACCGTATGTCTGGTTCATTGTGAACACCACCACAGTTTATATGGATTTTTTGATGTTTATAATGGATCCAGAGTTTTGAGAGCAGAAGTCTATTTGCTCAACCGGCTCCCGGGAAGCCTTTCCAGAGCTGGAGGTGTCTTTCAGAAGAGTGGGGGGTAGGATCATTGTAATGAAGCAGAAGCTCCCTGTGTAAGCAAGGACTTTGACTTTGACAATGCTACCACCAGCCCCCCACACACTTCCTGTTCTAGGCCAGGTTTAATGTAGCTTGTAATTTAGCTATATGAATGCAGTCGTAGAGGATCAGTTCAGGTGATGCCAACTTTATGGTAGGTTTTCCACTATCAGTATGGGAATGTCACAGGGAAAAGGCTGCCTTTTTCTGGGATGCAGCTACATTTTCCATATGATGATTGCAGTACTCAAGGAAGCCAGTCGTTTTTTCGAAATAGATGTCTAATCCATTAAGAGCAAAAGTAGTTGCTTGGAGGTTTTCTTAGCCTTTCTTTGACACTTTCTTCATTAATGTAATTACAATAATTTCGCGGTATTAGGGTATTATTGCTGCCTTAGATTTAAATTGGTAATTCATAGTAATTTTCCTTTGAGGCTCTTTCTTTACTTGTTTTATTCACAAGCTCTCATTTTCCCCACCCCTTATTTATATTTTAATATTTGAGAATCAATTTCCTTTGCATTCTGTTAAAATTGTTGAAAACTTTTATGAAGCATACATTTGTATCAGTACAAACCAACCTGTTTTTCATATGGTTGCATTTTTTCAAGTGATGCATCTTTGAACAGTGTTTGCTTACCCTGAAGACAGATTTTCTCAAATACTTAACATGTCTTCATAGAAAACCCGTTCCCCGCCCTTTTCGCCGCATTAGCAGTGATATTGGGCGAGCGGGGGGCGGAGTTGTGGGCTCAGCGCGAGAGATGGACATGCAGGCCACCATTTTCGTCCCCCAGCATGTGTTGCTGGTGGACCAATCAGAATTTAGGAGTGCCTGCATAAGCAGCCTGCTCTGTCACTTTCCTCTCTGTTGCTCTGCTGAAAGGCACCCGCCAGCCTGTCCCTTAACTCAGTGAGGGATATTCCAGTCGCCTTCGGGGGACAAGTAGGAATGGGTAGCTGCTGATTGGCTGTGGTTGTGGCCCTTTTTTGCCTACCGTATTTTACGGACTATAAGACGCATTTTTTCACTCGAAAAATAGCCACCAAAATTCAGGCGCGTCTTTTACTCGCAAGCCTGCCCGAGGGGGGGGGTATCCCCCAGCAAACAATGCTAAATGATGCTATTAACTCTGTGCAGCCTGGGGACTGCCGCTCCAGCTCACCCTCCGCCGCTAGGCCTGTGAACTCCCCGATCGTGCAATTACATCACCACCAGCAACACCATTGTTTTCAGCTTTCTGTTTTACTTTCTGCAAGCATATTCAGCTGAAAAAAGTGTAAAGAATTAAGAAAGCCGAAGTGGTAGCCGCTCCCTCCTCTGGTATGTGCATACTGATGAGAAGCGGAGCGCTGGAAAACGAAAGAGGGTGGTGTTTGTTTTTTTAAATAGAGTCAGAAGCAGGTTGAAGAGAAAACTAGGAGTGGAGTACCAACAATTGAAAGAGGACTTATCTGAGGCGAGGAGAACAAACTGAAGCAAGGCTGAAAGTCCTTTCCTGGAGCTAGCAGGAGTGAAGAAAGTGAAAAGAATTAAGAAAGCAGAGCTCCCTCATCTGGTATGTGCATACTGGTGAGGAGCGGAGAGCTGGGAAACGAAAGAGGTGTTGTTGTTTTTTAATAGAGTCAGAAGCAGGTTGAAGAGAAAACAAGGAGTGGAGTAGCAGCAATTGAAAGAGGACTTATCTGAGGCAAGAAGAAAGGAGAACAAACTGAAGCAAGGCTGAGAGTCCTTTCCTGGCGCTACCGGTAGCAGGACTTTTCGGTACAGTTGATAACAGTTTAATATGTTAAAACCCTGAAAAACTGGATTAAAATTAAGGTGCGTCCTATAGTCTGTAGCGTCTTATAGTCCGTAAAATACGGTACTTCTCACTGATTTTGTTGAGGTTGACACGGGGTTTGTCGGGTCACTTTGCAGATGAGTGCTGGTTGGGGTAGGTTAATTGCATTGGTGTTGGGCTTGAGGGCCGTTATGGTGAGTGGGAATACAGAAGAAGGCTTGGTGTTCTCATGACTCTCGGGCTGGAACTGCTCCCACTTGGATGCATGCCAGCAAATGCTGCTCTGTGCCTCATGACACTGAGTTGAGGTGGGCTGGCATGCATCCCCTTGTCAGGGGTAACCTCATGGTTGAGAAGAGGTTCGGTCTGGTATCAAGCTGAATCAAAGCCCAGTCGTTCGTCCTCCTGTGGGCATACCTCCTATGAGATTGACCCACATAGGGGATACCCACACTTTAGTTTAATTCCTCGTTGCAGGTTTTGTATTTATTCAATAAAGCGGCCCTAGTTTCTTCCAACTATGCGTGTCTTGTTATTTGGGTTTGGGTACTCAAGTCTGGTTGACAGAAATCCAGGTGGAGACTGTGATATTCCACCAGTCCCAAAGTGGACTAAGCGAGCAAAGAAGCACTTTCTAAAGTGGCAGTTCTCTTATATTTAGCAGAGAGAGTGAAACTCTCCCTGTTCAACCAGTATAGCATTTCTCTCAGTGGTGGATGCTGATGTCACTGGTGTTTCTCCTTAGATTGTGAGACTTGATGGAAGAGGTAATCATCATTCCTGTTGCTATGTAAATTGCTTTCACAATTCTTTTTTGTTGAAAAGTAGTAGATAAATAATGCTGCTTTACACATAGTTTCAGATGAGAGACCCAGACTAGCCCAGTTTTTAAAATGTATTTTATGCATTTATATACAGCCCCAACTCGCATCTTTAGGCACTTTATATTCTAAAACAACATAACTTTTTAAACAATAAAAGATTTTAAAAATGATTTAAATGTTCAGGTAATTATTGGTTGTACCTAGACCCTAATACAATCAAACTTACTATTTATGGATTCATATGCTTTTGATGAGAGTCCTGAAAGCAGCTCACAGCTTCAGAAAATGTTACAATTCCACTATAAAACCTTACAATTTAAAAATTAAGCAAAGTGAGCTCCACAAAAAAAGAAAAATTTCCCATACTTTGAGAGCAATTAGTTCTTCTGGACATGAAGATGGCATGTCTGAGGGCTTGGGTGAAGCTGGCCCTCAGACTAACCATCCACTGCCACCAAAATAAGATCTTTAGCTTGTGTTCCACTCTCAGTCACTGAACCTTCTGTCTTTCAAAAACAATATCAAAAGTCAGTAGTGTAGGGAATAAAATAGGCAGGTAGGCATAAGGTGGGACCAAAATAACAGACAGAGATGCTAGTAAAATAGTATAAAAACAAGAACAGGTTTACCTAGAATAAAAGGTTGCAAAAACTAAAAAAATTCTACAGGACCAAATGTTGAAAAGTTCAGTTGGCAAGAGTACAAAGTTTAAAAAAAAATTAAGGGGGAAAAAGAATAAAAAACAAGCTTCCTAGCCTTCTCTCCCAAGGCCTAGCAGGTTCCAGTAGGACCAGTTCGCTTACTGCTACCTCCCCTAGCAGTTTCAGCCCGACCCTACTCAGCTGGTGTCCCAGCCTTCACACCACGCTCAGCAGCATGCTCTCTCACACACAGAACTCTTTGCCCACAACCCTTCTCCACCTGGCTTTTCAACCCTCCCTTTTATCCAATTCCAAAGGGATACATTTAACCAGTCAGCAAGTTATTTCCCTCTGGCAACCTTCCGTCTCTGCCTTGAAACAACCAATCACAACACTTTGTAACTTTCCCTCCAAAACCCTGCAGCGGACAACTTTTATGTCAGACTTGACTGTAAGAGGTTGCTACCTTTTAACCCCTGCAATGCCTGGAAGGGGATACAGAACAAATTAAACAAAACCTAAAACCTAATGGGAAGGAGTCATTCCTTCACAGCATGTGAAAGCAGCAACTGTGTGTTTTCTCTTGCAGGGCAAATAGAAACTTTGGGGAAACAATTTTAATCAGAAAAATAACACAAGAGGGAAGGGGTGTTTTGTTTTGTTTTTAAATCAACAATAAGGTCTTGATGCAGTTTCTCCTAGTCGGGGTGGAACTGTCATTGCTTGATTGTGTTTAGTGTACACAGGCCACTCAATGGGAACAGGGACAAAGTTGCTGGCCTCGCTCCCTCCCTCATCAGCTCTGACAAACAGCCAGCACACATGGGGCCAGGGCCAGAGGGCCGCCTGACCATCGCGAATGTTCACCCTGCACACACCTGTCTGCCTGCCTCTCACCCTCCGCCTTCACATGCAGGTTAATTGCATCACTGCCAAGTGGCATGCCCCAAGTTGCGACTTAATTGGCTCACACATGAGGGCAGAGGATAAGCACAAGAGTGGGACAGCTGGCTCCTCTGGTCCTGGCCCCTTGTGTACTGGCTATTTGCCGACACTGATGAGGGACAGAGGCTGGCAGTGCAAGATGCCAAAAAATCTAGCCGCGTGTTGCTACCCACATCACTATGACACCGCTCCTAGTGACTACTCTAAACAAAACAAAAAAAAACCAGTGGCAGATCCAGATCATGGATATCTTGAGTGACATCTGTTTACACCTTCAGCATGTCTGGGCATAAAAATATATTGGTATCGTCACCCAGCCTTCTGTTCCAACCCCTTTCCACATGTTTGTTGGCATTCATAGTTGCTGTTGTGGGATAAGGTGCCAGTCCAGCTCATTCAAGAGCAGATGTGCAATGCTGCAGACTTGCCGTCCTCTCCTGGTATTGATTTAGTAATTCAGCTCTACACTTTAGAGTTTAGCCATTTCTTCTAGAAGTCCAAAGTTAAAATGTTACATGCATATTTTCTTCTCTACAAGGTTCTATTCCCCCTCTAGCTATCACTATAAGTATATACATACAGGAGAACCTCAGTATTTGTGGCGGTTCCATTCTCTGCAATTACCGCGGATAAGGAAACTGCAAATACTGAGTATCAAAGGTTTTTTTAAGTGTCGAAAATTGGTTAAATTGTCCTAAAATCGCAGGGAGAATTGACCTATTATGCTCAGTTTGTCCCCAGCTGTCCAGCAATGTTGCCATGTGGGGTTTTTTGGTGTAAAATTGTAGCTTTTTTCTTTTACAGAAACAAGCCAGAAAATGGCTCCCTTTCACAAAATGGTAGCCTACCCCCGACCTGCAGATTCATGAAAATTAACCCTCCCCCCTACTTTCTTTCACGTATACCGAGGTCGGGTGGCAATTACCCAACCGTGGATACACGAAACTGCAGATGTTGCATCCGCAATTAATGAGGTTCTCCTGTACATATTAGTTGATTATTGATATTTGCATACATTATAAACAATGAATAAATAGTTGGCTAGGTATCACTTTAATGAATAATGTTTTTTATTCTAGTGTTGTCTTAATGAATTCTAATTTATATTTAAAGACATTGCTCTTTCTTTGCCATAGATAACACAATGGAACCTTAGTTCTCATTACTATCGTGTAGTGAAAGAGCCATTTTCTGATCAGAAGTTTAAGCATGTTCATACTTAGTTTTCTGGTACTTGGTATCTGTTTTATATCCTAAAAATTCTCATTACACTGAAAAGAGATTTACTTTGCCATAAAAAGCCCTTTCAATCCAGGAATGGCTTGTTCATTCAATAAATATACCTCTCAGTTTGTCCCCTTCTCCCTTCAACAAGTTTAAAAACAAAAAACTGTTCACAATCTTTTCCATGTCAGATTTGTCTCCAGCCTTGGAAGCTAACCAATATTGCCTTTCTCTCCTCTTGAAACATGTCAATAGAGTAAGTGAAGGAGAAGCAAGCCGACAGAGAAATATGCTGTTGTGAAAAATAACAAATGATTATTAATGTGAGGCAAA
Organism: Hemicordylus capensis; assembly: GCF_027244095.1. NCBI lineage: Eukaryota > Metazoa > Chordata > Lepidosauria > Squamata > Cordylidae > Hemicordylus > Hemicordylus capensis. Next base: position 256,291,677 of record NC_069657.1, read on the forward strand.
CATAATGAATATGAGGATTTTTGTGGAATTTGAAATAATACTCCTGTTATTTAAGAAGATGAGTGGTTAATGTTCCATAAACACCAATCCTATGAATTCTGTTGGTTTGGGGTTAGTTCTATGGCATGAAGAAGAGACCTTCTTAGGATTAAATGCATTCTGAATCATGCAGATAACATTTTTAATCCCTTGTTGATAGCATTTATAATTAAACACAATTGCAATACGCTTCATTTTGAAGACATTGTGTTGATGTTCTTCCTGATGCCATTTCAGCAAAACAGAAAACAAAAAAACTCAACCAAGATTATGTGCAATCATCATATTATTTTAGTAGAATTTTCACAGTGAATCGTCTGACTAAGTTTATATTTATTATAAATAAAAAAGTATACTTCCTTAATATATGCAGTGTCCCATAGAGGTGAACTTTATAGCTCATTAGTTGTTCCGTTCTGGACTACTGCCTCATTATTTTAATTTGAGGCTGTATTTCATGTTTCTGCCACCATGTTATCAAAAGAAGAATATTGATTTATTAAGGTGGTAAAATTCTAATATTTTGAAATTGAACGGCTGCTATCTTATTACACTTTTAACATTTACAGTAGATCATTTTGTTGAGCCCTGCATATAAATCAGATAAAGTATCATATCACTAGTGTCATCTGCAAGATAAATAAGTTGATATTGAGAGCCATATGAATGCTCTGATCAAAATGTGGAACATACACATTTCAAGACTAATATGGCTCTCATTGAAAAGTTGTAAGTGTTAGCAATAAACATACTGTATAGTAATTATGCATTTTGTATTAAACCATGTCTAGATAAGAACATAAAATAAGAACAGCGCTGCTGGATCGGGCCCAAGGCCTGTCTAGTCAAGCATCCTGTTTCCCAAAGTGGCCCACCAGATGCCTCTCAGAAGCCCACAGGCAAGAGCATTGCCCTCTCTCTCTTGTTGTTGCTCACCTGCAACTGGTGTTTAGATGCATCTTGCCTCTGGGGCTGGAGGTGGTCTATAGCCACCAGACAAGTAGCCATTGATAGACCTGTCCTCCATGAATTTGTCCAAACTCCTTTTAAATCCGTCCAAGCTAGTGGCCCTCACACACCCCATGGCAGATAATTCCATAGATTTTGTGCTGTTTGACAAAGTACTTCCTTTTTTTGGTTCTGAATTTCTTGGCCTTCAGTTTCATGGGATGACCCCTAGTTCTAGTGTTGTGAGAGAGGGGGAAAACTTTCTCTCTGTCCACTCTCTGTAATCCATGCATAGTTGTCCACTGTCTCCAGTTCATGCATAATTGTATCACCCTTTAGTTGCCTATCTTCCAAACTAAAAAGTCCCAGATGCTGTAGCCTTGCCTCATGAAGGAGGTGATCATCTTAGTTGCCCTCTTCTACACCTTTTCCAGTTCTACAGTGTCCTCCTTAAGTTATGGTACCAGAACTGTACACAGTACTCCAAATGTGGCCACACCATAGATTTGTATAAGGGCATTATAATCGTACAATTCTTATTTTAAATCCCCTTCCTAATGATCCCTAGCATGGAATCTGCCTATTTTCACAGCTGCTGCACACTGAGTTGACATGAGCTGTCCACCACGACCTCAAGGTCTCTCTCCTGGTCAATCACTGACAGCTCAGATCCCATCAGTATATATGTGAAGTAGTGTGGGGGGGGGGAGGGTTGCCCCTATTTGCATTACTTTACACTTGTTTACACTGAACCACATTTACCATTTTGTTGCCCACTACCCAGTTTGGAGAGATCCTTTTAAGTGTCATCTGCAAATTTGGCCACTTCACTGCTTAACCACAACATCTATATCATTTAAGAACAAGTTAAAGAGCACTGGTCCTAGTATAGATCCCTGGGGGACCCCACTTCTTACTTCCTGCCATTGCGAAAACTGCCCATTTATTCCTACCCTTTTCTGTCCTTCAACCAGTTACCCATCCACACATGAACCTGTCCCCTTGTCCCATGACTGCTAAGTTTACTCAAGAGCCTTTGGTGGGGAATTTTGGCAGAAGCTTTTTGGTTGTCCTATGTCAACCAAATCAGTAGATGTCTACTGGGCAGTTTAGAAATGCATCATTTTCTGACCTAGTAGCATGATAAATAAAAATGGCACTTCACAATACAATTTGAATTCCCTAACAATACGAGAGTAGCTTCTTTAGAGTTGGGATTGTGTTGTGAAGTACCACTTTTATCCATTGTGTTACTAGGTCAGGACCAACTGTGTAAAATCAACACTTGAGGTAAGTGGGCCATAAATTGAAATGGGAAAAAAATTGTGGAAGAAATGAAGTTTGTTTTTAGCTTGTTTGATCTTAAGGATACACACTGATTTGAGACACCACCTGATTTGCAGTCCTGGTTTCTAGAGAGTACTTAAACCACAGTTTCCTGGTTCAGGTATCATGGCAAACTGTGATTTAACTGAAGAGTCAAAATCAAATGTAAATAAACATGAACCCAAAACTGGTTCAGAGAGGTTTTTTCAGTGAACAGGAACTGAATCCCTAAGCACAAGAAATGGTAATAAACAGTTCTATAATAAGGCACTCCGATGTCTTTTGAGGGGTGGTGAGAACTCTGTCAGACTCCCAAGGGATGAGGTGGGCTCCTAGTGCTTCTTGAAACCCAGAATGACTGGAGCACCCTGAAAAATGTCAGCCTCAGGAACAGCCAGGGGAGGAGGTTAGCTTGTCACCTGAGTCGTCCTCCTGGCTTGTTGCATTCAGCCAGTTCCCTCTCCTGGAGAACTCCTGGCTCCCATACTCAGAAACAGCTCCTCCTCATCAGCTGCCTTGTCTTTAAATACCCTAGTGCAGAGCTGACAGGGCTTAAAGCCTACTTTAAAGCCCCACCTTTAAAGTCCCTAGTTTAAAGCCCCACCCCCTTCCTGACCTTGCTTCCTGTTTCCTGTCACACCCAACCTAGCTGCCTCCTTAGAACTGTTTCCTGCAGCTCTAACAGCCTTTCATGTATTCCTGAAGTCAAAAAGTCCTTTTGGAGGGAGGAGAAGCAGCTCAGATCACTCCCACTTCTCCCCCCACCCCACCCCAGAGCATTTTCCTGCTCTGCAACATGCTGGGCTGAGCCTCAATGCAGAATCTTCCTCTGATGCAGCTCCAGTTACTCAGTTCTTATACTGTGCAGAATATTGTCCAACTAAAAAAAGCCCTACTGTTAATAAGGGTCAAAATCTATGTGATGCTAAAAGCATCATTAGTCCTTCTGTCTTTCTTTACAGTAAAATATTTTTTTTACTGCACATAGCTAGAAGTGTCAAGGGGAATAACAAAAACTTCTTTAAATCTATCAGAAGCAGAAAACCTGCCAGAGAGGCAGCTGGACCCTTAGATGATGAGGGTGTGAAAAGGATTATTAAGAAGGATAAGGAGATTGCAAGGAAGCTGAATGAGTTCTTTGCATCTGTCTTCATGGCGGAGGACACTGACCATATACTCTCTCCAGAACTGGCGTTCTCAGGCTTGGAGGCTGAAGAACTGAGCCAATTTGAGGTGTTGAGAGAGGATGTTCTAAACTGTCTTGAGAAACTAAAACTTAACAAATCACTAGGGCCAGATGGCATCTACCCAAGCGTTGTGAAGGAACTCATATGTAAAATTGCTAATCTTCTAGCAAAAATAGGTAACTTGTCCCTACAGTCAGGCTCTGTACAAGTGGACTGGAAAGCAGCTAATGATTTAGCTGATTTTTAAAAAGGGATCCAGGAAATTACAAGCCGGTTAGCTTAACTTTGGTGCCAGGCAAATTGATGGAAAGCATACTTAAGGACAAAATTGTTAAACACATAGAAGAACGGGCTTTGCTGAAGAAGAACCAGCATGGCTTCTGCAAGGGCAAGTGTTGCCTCACTAACCTTTTGGATTTCTTTGAGAGTGTCTACAGGTGGCCTGGTTGACATAGTATAATTTGACTTTTAAAACGATTTTGACAAAGTTCCTCACTAAAGGCTCTTGAGTAAATGGAATAAGGGGACAGGTACATGTGTGGATTTGTAAGTGGTTGAAGGACAAGAAACAGACTGTAGGAAGAAAGGGACAGTTTTCACAATGGAGGGAAGTAAGAATTGGGATCTGTACTGGGACCAGTGCTCTTTAATTTGTTCATAGATGATCTAGAAGTTCTGGTAAGCAGAGAAGTGACCAGATTTGCAGATGACACTAAACTATTTAGGGTAGTGAAATTACCATGTAAGTTTTACATAAAGTACATAACTCCTCATAACTTATGTAACACCTCATAACTACCCTGTGAAGTAGTAAGCTTCCTAAGTTAGTATAGATTCGAACCTGATCTTCGTTAACTTCATGATTAAAGTCTTATACAGACATTGAGGTCATTCAAACAAGCAAAAACTGTGTTCTAACTGGGTGTGGGAGCTGTGTGTGCTCCTAGTTTTTGGTTGTGTGGAAGCAAGCTAGGAGGAAAACCTGGGTAGAAATGATTGTATGGAAGCAACCTAGGAGGAAAAGCTGGGTAGCTTTTCCTCCTACCTTGCTTATACACAATCATTTCTGCCCAGGTTTTCCTCTTACCTTGCTTCCACACAACCAAAAACTGGGAGCACACACAGCTCCCACACCCAGTTAGAACACAGTTTTTGATCGTGTGAATGATCTCATTGTGCAAAATGTTGTCAAACATGCTTGCAAGTGCTGAAAGAGGGTCTGGAAGTGTCTACCCACTGCATATCTCTCTCTCTCTCTCTCTCTCTCTCTCTCTCTCTCTCTCTCTCTCTCTCTCTCTCTCTCTCATATGCACTCACACACACACACATCATCACACCGCTCACAGATATGGCACTGCTCTTCTGAAGAGACAAACACCATAATCGTGATTGTGGGGCACCTCTGCTGATCACACCTGCCACTTGCCCCAGGCTGCCGATCACAGAAGCACCCACCATCACATGTTACACACCAGGGTGAGACTTCCAAACACGCTCTCAGCACTTATAAGCATGTTCACCAACATTTTAAATAATGCCTATATAAGGCTTAAGTTGGGATCTGAATTCAAGTCTCACTGATCCAAGCAAAACCTGATCCACTACAGTGTGTGAAAACTGAGAATGCTTGTTTTGTTTTTTAATTAGGTTGTGGTTGTACTTCTATACTCCACCCTTTCTACATTGGCCTGGGAAGCCTTATCGCCTCATAACTACCCTGTGAAGTAGTAAGCTTCCTAAGTTAGTATAGATTTGAACCTGAATTTCTCACATCCAACCCAAAACTTTGCCACGACATCACACAACTTGTAAAATTTCTGACTGTCTCATTAGGCTAGATATGTGAGAAGAAGCAGTGAAGCAAGAGTGTTTATAGCGAGCCTGACTGCTGTATGACCCCACTTCAATTCAGCCAGGTAGTTTGGGTTGTATTACTATGTAATCATGGAGTATCCCTATTTGAGCCTAGGCAATTGAGCTGTCACACTTCTATTGTAGATTGAATTCATAGTTGCTGGTAAATATATTCTTTATCAGGCAATAAAGACTGTATTTTATAACCTTTAAGAAAATATCATTGCACTAGCTGCATTGTCAATGACTTTTTAAACTAGCCCTTTTACAGTAATGGCAGCAGATTAAGTAATGGTCATATTTTTCTTGGACTCCTGTGTTTTTATTCCTGAAGTTAATGGCCTCTGCTTCCCAGTGGACTCCTGTGTTTGTGAGACAAATAGTCATATTTTTGAAGTGATGGGCTTAAGGAAATTGTCAGTACCAGCAGTAGTTGTTATAAAAATGTCCACTTGCTGTGCATGTTAAGGATACTTTGACTCGTTGAAGTTTCCCTCAAGAACTTCAGAGATTACTTTATAGCTGTCCTGCAGATGTGTGTAGATGGATTTTGCCCCCTTCGTCTGTGTATAAGCAGCCAAATATTTTATTGAAAAATATTTCAATAATATTTTGAATTTGACATCTGAAAACTTCCAGTTAAATCAGATTATGCAAGGAAGAGATCACCATATTTTTATATGAGTTTTTTTGTACACATCTATTTTATCCAGGCTATTTTAAGAATACAATGATGTGTCTAATCTGCTGGTGATATATAGTTTTTTATGTCTAGAAATGACAGCCTGAATGAGTATGGTAATGATACTGAAGGGCTGCAAATAGTTCAGCAAATGGATATAGTTCAGCAGATGACTTATTTTAACAGAGGGATCTCCAGGGCACTCCTTGGCGCTTTCCAGATTACACCCTGCAACAGGGTCATGGTGGATCTCGGAAGTGTGCTTCCACTCTTCCTGTGTTGTGACACCGCAGTGCCTATGCTGACCGCAGGGTGCCGTTCACATTTCCGATGCCTTGTTTTGAATTTAATTGCTGCAATATAATGCTATGATGCCATGTATCCAGTGTAAAAAGGTTGCTGTTTGTGCAGGTTGTTCGTTTCCGCAAGACTGCTCCCCCTGCTGTTTAGGTTTCAAATGTGATTTGCCTGAATGGAAGCATTTTGCTGCTTTTGAGGAGCAAGTCTGGAAAGTGCCCTGTGCAGGGGGACCCACCCAAGGACGCCCAGGGCAGTGATTCAGCTTAGGTTTCAGTAATTTCACTCGGGGGAGAGGACGCAGCTTCTTGTCTCACATGAGCCTTTGAGAGGGATAAGGAGGCTGAATATAAACATGAGCAATCACCGGAGCAGAGCTTCAAGCAGTAAAGGAGTACAGTGATTTGCCACCACGATCCCTCGTCTGGATTCCCACACGTTCATGCAAACGCATAAGTCTCCAAGCAAAGACTATAGGTTTCTGTTCAGGGGTTTCCTGGGTAAAGTGCACAGGTTACAAAGGCAGGAAAAGAGGTGGTGGTGTGGTTTTGAAGAGAATTTGAGGTTGAAGTTTATTGGGGGAGTGGGGGGAAATGCATAGGCAAGGTTCACTTTTCAGGTGGAGATGCCAGCACAAAAATGGCCCTAATCTGCCAAATGTAATTAACAGTCTGGAAGCTTTCTCTGATTGCATTTTAGTGTGTGGTTGATTGGTCTTCCTTCTCTCCTCAGCCACCTGTTTACTCCAAATGGAAATCTAGCTTCATTTAGGATTCAGGAACCTCTGATGTGGGCTCTGCTTTTCCCAAGCTTACTACACAGACGCTTTCATAGACCTAAAATGGAAGCTTGTGTTTCTGCCACAGATTGGCACTTGGTGAATGCTAAGTTCCAAATGGAGGGGAGGCTATTTGTAACAAATCCTTCCAACTCTCATATGTTTTTCAGCACTTGGAAATCAGGAAGTCTCTAAATATAAGACACATTGAGGCTCTTCTCACAATAAGTGAGAAGAGTCACTAGGGGGTTTGCAGGGAGAGCGGGCTAAGCCCACTCTCCCTGCACACGAGCAACAGTCTGCTCTGGGCGGCTGCAGTGGCTGCCCACCTGACTGCCGGCTCCGTCACGGAGCCGGGGAGTTCGGGGGCCGTGTGGCCCCTGAAAGCTCCAGCATGCCCTGCACAAGCATGCATGGCATGCTGGAGAGACCCCTGAGCTGGGAGGCTGCTTTTCAGTCTCCTGGTCCGAGGTCTATTCATGAGTAGCCATGGCGCAGAGCTGCACTGCAGCTACTCGCGATTTTGAAAACCAGGTTTGTGGAGCGCTCACTCCACAAACCCGGTTTAAGAGGTGGGCTACCTAAACGGGCTAGCCGCTTGTAAGCCAAGGTGGGCTTGCCTGCGAGCCCGGTGGTTTACACGAGCAGCAACAATCGGGCTAGGCTCTCCAAGCCCAATTTTTGCTGCTCGTGGGAACAGTTTCATTGAGATGAATTTAAGGAAGTATAGGAGGAGTGATTGGTAAAATTCCAGGCTGCAAGATTGTGTGCCTGTGCAACTCTGCCCCTTTATGCATGAATTTCCCTTGCCCTTTTACCATTTTAAGTTGTTACACAATAGTTATAAACATTGCAAAATTCTGAGCGCAGCCTTTGAAGTTGATAGCATTGTGTCTGCATCAGCACTCTTTATTGTGGGTCTCTGAACCAGGATAAATGTATTTAATAAATCCTATGCAAATCACCAAGGTTATTTTGCTCTCTAAGCAGTGTGGGAAAATGAAAAGGGTGAACATTAGGCGGCATTATATAGGAAATTAGTACTTTATGAAAACCCATTTGTGTTAGGTGTTTTCATTGAAGAAGAGATCCAAGCTTCATATGCTTTTGATGTAACTCTTTAAAAATAAGCCTGCCGGGCACATTTTAAGTATGATGGAGTTGTGTTTTTATTTCATTGCCTTCTACTGGGTGTGTGTGAAAGAGAATTTCCTTCATTTCCAAAGGATATGCACATTCCCCTAAGGGCAGAAATCAAGCCTAGAAAAGCATACAGTCCTGAGGTGTAAGCACTTCAGAAAATTCTCAGAATGCAAGCATAGGGTTTGGAACTGTCATGGTTGTAGTGTTAAATATTAGTGTTTATAAAAACACTTTTAAGTAATGTTTCATTTGATAATGAAATGTTATAATAGCTCTTTTAAAAAAAAGATTTGCACATCAGTTCTCATCCACAATTAATGTGAGCAAAATGTATGTATTTAGACTTCTTACCTTTTTTGGCTCAAGACAAATATAACAATTTATCTGAAACATGTATAGGTAGTAATTTTAAAATGAATGAACCCCCAGTATAACAAACTATATAGCCCTCTCCTTTGGCTGCCTGAACTTCGTCTACCAATAGTAATGCTTTAATCTTGACTAATTTTATTTAGATCTAGGAGCCACACACAAAAAGAATCAATTCATTCGATGGCTGGCTGGTTTGATAAACTGAATAGGAAACTCATAGGAAATTTGCAATGCACCATAGGGAACAATGAGGAACTCTAATCAACCCATTGCTCCCCATAGGTATGTCCCAGGGACACCAAAGTGGGTTGGGTGGTACGGCCTGGTGGGTGCTGCCTACCACCCAACCCATACAGAAAACTGGCAAGTAAGCAGTTTTTTAAAAATCTAAACTCCCCCCCCCCCAAAAAAACCCATATGATCCTATAGTGTGCCCATTTCTTGCCCATTTCTTTGTAGATACATCATGCTGTACCATCACTTTGGTGTCCCTAGGAGTCCCCTGTTGTTTCCTATGACTGAAACAAGTAGAGTGCACACATTTGCAACCCTGCCTTGCAAAAAAAACAAAAAACAAAAAAACCCCAAAGCAAAACAGACTCAGACATAGTCCCTCCCAACACAGAACAGAACACCACAAGTTGCCACACTCACAGTCCAAAGATGACCAAAAAAGAATCACTGTCCCAGAATCCACTGTCAGCCACAGTGCCTGTGCTGCAGTAGCATTGGCACAATCTCTCATACACACAACACCATCTCACAAACAGACCAAACCGCAGCTCAAGGTAGGAAGGAAGGCAGTGCTTACCTGTGTCTGGATAACATCATGACCTCAGATTGGTGCTGGACCCCAGCTGACAGCTTGACGTGGGTCAGGGCACCAGTCCATATCTCATCATCGGCCATGGCAGTGGTGTGCGTGCGCGCCTGCATTGAATGGGGTGATTCAAGTTCCCCATTGTTTCCTATGGATAAAATGGCACACATTTTGCAGCCCTGTCTTGAAAACAACACTGCAGAACAGAAGCACACATAGTCCCTCCAACACAGAACAACACATTTTTCCAAACACACAGTTCAAAGATGGCCAAAAAAGAATAACTGATGCAGAATCCACTGCCAGCCACAGTGCCTGCGCTGCAGTAGCACCATTGGCACAAGTTGCTCTCTCACACATAATTATGACTCAGCTGACCTGCCAAGGCAATTGCTTCCTCAGTGGTCAGCGTGGTCTGGAGCTCACCCATCATCTTCTCGAGGAGAAGAGCAGCAGCCAAAGCCTGGCTCAGTGTTGCTGTCTCGGCACACAAGCTGTTCATGGCAACAAAGGACACATTTCTTCCTGTAAATGCAGTAGTCAAGGCTTGATACAATAAAGGAATGCCACAAGCTTAGAACTGTCAGTTCTGAACATTTAACAGGCAAAAATGGCATCAGTTAGTGTATAATTTATAGCCAAACAGAGTTCCATCTAACAAGGATTCCCAGATGTTGTTCACTACAGCTCCCAGGATCCCCAGCTGCAATGGCCTTTGGCTGGGGATTATGAGAGTTGTAGTCAACAACATCTGGGAATCCCTGTTAGAGGGAACACTGCAGACAAAGACAAGGAAGAATACTTTCTATTGCATGGTGGAAAAATAAAATAACTAACTCTTCTGCTTTCAAAGAAAGATGACAGAGTATGCTTTGAATTTTAACACCATTTATTGAGTATATGTTGAGATGGTCACAATTTCTGAAAGAAAGTTGGGGGGGGGGCTCTTGAGACAGATAGTTTTTGTGAATAGGAGGATACTGCAGATGTGATATAAGATTGGCACAGATTTGGGACTGGCTCAAGCACCCATACTGGCGGAGTTGAGCACATGCGCTGTCCAGAGTTGTCACCACTCTTTGCTGCGGCCACCTATCACCATTTTCCAACTGGCAAGTACCATGCTTGGAGAGAGCAAGAGAGAAAACCCATCCAGTTACCTAGCACATCAATAGGTGGCTGGGAAATGGAGATGACTGGCACCTGCACCATGATGCTGACAATGGCCTCTAAGGTCAGCACGTCCAGGTGCAACCGTGGCCTGTTGGAGGCCAGATCAACTTGGAGGGGGCATGCTAGCACCTGCAGGGTGCAGGTGCTGTCTAACAAAGCACTTCAGAGTTGGATGGGTTATTCACTCACTCACTCTCTCCAGCCACATAGCAGTGCAGTGGCTGGTTGGGAAATGGCAATGGGTGACAGTGGCAAAGAACAGTGAGTAGCAAGGCAGGTGAGGCAATGACTCCAGGCTAGAGGGAGGAAGGGTGTGATGCCCATAATGCTGCCTGAGGCTGTCACCTCACCAGCAAATCAGTCTTCCACATAATTGCAAATACTTATTTGAAAAAATGTAGATTGTTCAACCTGAAATATGCCTTTCTTCATATGCATATAGTTAGTTTAAGGTAAAACCCTCTGGTTATAATTCTGTCCACTTTAAAAAATGAAAACAGGCATGAAGGATAAATCTGTGCTTGGATAAGATGAGTTAGAACAGAAATGAATGGCAGATGGATATTGGAGGCATTTGTGAACTAGCATGGTGTAGTGGTTAGAGTGCTGGACTAGAACCTGGGAGACCCAAGTTCAGATCCCCATTCAGCCATGAGACTTGCTGGGTGACTCTGGGCCAGTCACTTCTCTCTCAGCCTAACCTACTTCACAGGGTGGTTGTGAGGAGAAACTTAAGTATATAGTACACCGCTCTGGGCTCCTTGGAGGAAGAGGGGAATATAAATGTAAGTAAGCAAATAAGTGGCATAGAAAAAGCTAGAACAAGAAGAGAAATGTCAACCAGGAGCAGGTGGTGAAAGTGAGTAAATATAGCAGCATATATAGGGCATAGGAAGCTTGGTCCCTCTGTGTGTGTGTGTGTGTGTGTGTGTGTGTGTGTGTGTGTGTGTGTGTGTGTGTGTGTGTGTATGGATGGCATAGGGAGCTTGGCCACAGCAGCAGATCCCCCAACCCCTTGGCTTCACAGTTGCACATGCCCCAAGCCACATCCCCTGCATCTGACATCAGCTGCAAGGGGGCAGGGCCAGGGCTGAGGATGGGCCCATCAGCCCTTCTTGAGAAGGCAAGGCAAGGAGCTCCCAGTCAGTGATTCCATGAACACTGACTTGGGACGCTCTGCTGGGGCTGATGTGCCCCATCCCCGCGTATGATGTCAGATGACCATTCAGACCCTCTCCCATTCTCCCCAGTCATTGAAATGCTGACTGGCAAGGCATTTTCCCCCTAGCACAGCCAGCATTTCAGTGAAACACTGGCTGGGGGGAAAGAGGGGTGTGCCTCATGCTCCTAGCCAGTGAGCGTTTTGTTCGTTGGCCGCTGTATAGCATCTATATGCTGAGAGTTCTGTAGTAGTTTGTGGAGAAACAATTCAAGAAGCTTGTGCAAATGAAAACAACCCTGAAGGGGAATTCAGTTCTGAGCAGGCTTTTAGTTCTATTAAGCACCATTTTAATTCTGTGCTCCTTTTTAGTTCTATTAATGAAGGTATGTTAGCAGACTTGTTTTGCAGTCGCACAAATGTAGCTGCAAAAATGGTATATTCACACGGGGCCATATCGGAAATACTGAATCACTTCATATTCAAAGAAGTTGAAATATGTAGCAGGAAGTCTAGCTAGAATTAGTTGTGAGACTGGAATAATAATAATTAGAGCTTAAAATTTTGCCTTGTATATCTTTTAAAAATCAGGAACTAAGAGGGCAGTCTCTCATAATACAAAAGTTAGGTTAAAGCAGATGGGAATATGAGAACAAATGCTACCAGAAATGTTGAATTATGGAACAGTCTTTCAGAAACCGTTGTGAGGGCAAAAACTCTTCTTAGCTCTACAGAAGAGTTGAATGAATGTTATGAAGGATAAAAATCTTTGTCTATATTAAGATAAAAATAAACAATATAGATGTTATAAAATTAAATATTTAAAAATATTGTGAGTAATATAGATGTATTCCTCTCCCCCTCTCGCCTACCCGCTTCTGTCTGACTTGTTGTGTTGCTTTTTGTTCACAACAAATTAAACCTGGAGGAGGGCTGCTTATTTGCTTGCAGGTATATTTCTATGTGACAGCTGTTCTTTAAGGCCCTGGGACCTGCTATTAATTTTTGGAAGTCAGAAACATCTATCTCATCAACACTAAGAATTATTGCTGTCCTTTGATGAATTTTCATTATTAGCATTTCTCAGAGGCAAGGGTGGCTGAAATTTACAGCACTGTTTGGTCTCGGAAGACGAGAATGTTTCATAAATGCTGCCAGATGTTATTTAGCTGAGCTTCTGTGCAGCTGGAAAATCATCTTTGGAGGGGATTGTTAATGCTGTTTATGGAGATTTTTGTTTCACTTAGAACTTGGAGTGAGCCACCCTATCAATTTCAGGGCAGCTAATGGAATGCAAAATTACCACACTAATCTGAATCTAGTGATACAGTATGTGGAATGCTGTTGTCATTACCAATTTAGGGGGGAAAGGCAGATAAAGAGCATGGCATTATATGCTCTTAGCTTTATGATATCTTCTGAATTGTTCCTTTAAGGAAAGTATCTGGGGTTTTTGCTCTTTTCTTCAGCTGTGACAAGTAAAGGAAGTAGCTTATCTCTTGCAAGTGCAACTCCTCATGAAGCATCTAATCCTAGTATGTTACAGCTCTTATGTGGCTCCTTTTGATATGCCACACTCAAGTGTTCTATATAAACTGGCAAAGGAGCTGATATTGGCCCTTTATGAAGCATTGGCAGTGGGGTGGGGGCTCATATCTTTCATATATCTATTGTTTAGAATGTTCTGTCCAAATTTATCAAGATACGAGATCACACTTTAAAGGAGTATATTCCTATGTAGAAGAAGGTTTACATTTTACTTTGCATTCGTTGACTATTTTGTTTCTTATGGATAAATGAGAATACAATAATTGCAGTTCAACTGTACCTGAAAGTGTAAACTTATATTTGACCAATGCAGGTAAACATTCAGTATCCCATATTCAGTTGACACTGTAAATAGCAATTTGATTCAAAAAATTTCAAACAATAGTTTGCAATCCCACCTTTGTTTATATGGAATTTAATGGGGTATAATTCAGAGAAAGTGCATCTGTCTGATGAAACCAATGGCACTTAAGTGCCCACCTTATCACCTAAACACCCATCTTTCTCCTGGGCACAACAAGAAAAAGTATCAAAACAATAACATTTCAAAGCATCACTTTCATAAAATGTCTCAATTAATACTTAAATGCTAGGTGATTAAATTCCTGTTTCTGTCATCATCAAAGAAAGACTCTTATTTTCCTTTTTAAAATTTTCATAAAGAAAATGATTACTCTCACACATTTGTGCACACACTATATGAGCTCTGGAGAGCAGTGGAACCAAGCGATGGGAACCCTGGACTACACTTGGATTTGTACATAAGAACAGCCCTGCTGGATTGGACCCGAGGCCCATCCAGTCCAACATCCTGTTTCACACAGTGGCCCACCAGATGCCTCTGAGAAGTCCACGGGCAAGAGGTGAGGGCATGCCCCCTCTATTGCTGTTGCTCCCCTGCAATAGGTATATAGAGGCATCTTGCTGCCTATAGCCACCAGACTAGTAACCATTGATAGACCTGTCCATGAATTTGTCTAAGCCCCTTTTAAAACCATCCAAGCTAGTGACCATCACCACATCCCATGGCAGATAATTGCATCGATTAATTCTGTGCAGTGTGAAAAAGTACGTACTTTTGTTTGTCCTAAAATTCATGGCCTTCGATTTCATGGGATGACCCCTGGTTCTAGTGTTGTGATAGAGGGAGAAAAATCTCTCTATATCCACTCTCTCTACTCCATGCATAATTTTATACACCTCGATCATGTCTCCCCTTAGTCAACATGACTAACTTTGTTTTCCAAAGTAAAGAGCCCCAGATGCTGTAGCTTTGCCTCATATGGAAGGTGCTCCAGGCCCCTAATCATCTTGGTTGCCCTTTTCTGCACCTTTCCCAGTTCTAAAACATCCTTCTTACTATACGGTGACCAAAATTGTACACAGTACTCCAGATATGGCCACATCATAGATTTTTATAAAGGGATTATAATATTAGCATTTTTATTTTCAGTCCCCATTCTAATGATCCCTAGCATGGAATTGGCCTTTTTCACAGCTGCCGCACACTGAGTCAACACTTTCAATGAGCTGTCCACCATGACCCCAAGATCTCTCTCCTGGTCAGTCACTGACAGTTCAGATCCCATCATCGTATATGTGAAGTGGGGGGGGCATGTTTGCCCCAATATGCATCACTTCACACTTGCTTACACTGAACCACATTTTCCATTTTGTCGCCCACTTGCCCAGTTTGGAGAGATCTTTTTGGAGCTCCTCACAATTGGTTTTGGATTTCACTACCCTAAATAGTTTAGTGTTGTCGGCAAATTTGGCCACTTCTCTGCTTACCGGAACTTCTAGATCATCTATGATCAAATTAAAGAGCACTGGTCCCAGTACAGATCCTTAGGGGACCCCACTTCTTACTTCCCTCCATTGTGAAAACTCTCCATTTATTCCTACCCTCTGTTTCTGTCCTTCACTTTCAATATGTGAACACATGAATCCCCACATGAACCTGTCCACTTATCCCATGACTGCTAAAGAACCTTTGATGGAGAACTTTGTCAAAAGCTTTTTGGAAGTCCAAGTATACTACATCAGTTGGACAACCTATATCCACATTCCTGTTGATACTCTCAAAGAACTCCAAAAGGTAAGCGAGGCAAGACCTGCCCTTGCAGAAGCCATGCTAGTTTTCCTTCAGCAATGCCTGTTCTATATGTTTCACATTTTTGTCCCTAAGAATGCTTTCTATCAATTTATCCGAAACAAAAGGTAAGCTAACCAGGCTGTAACTTCCTGGATTTCCCCCACCCCACAATCCCTTATTGAAAATTGGGGTTACATTAGCTACTTTCCAGTCCTCTGTTAAAGAGCCTGATTGTAGGGACATTACCTACGGTATTTTTGCTAGATCTGCAATTTCACATTGGCATTCTTTCAGAACTCTTGAGTTAATGCCATCTGGCCTTGACAATTTGTTAATTCTTAGTTAACAAAATTTGGATTCTAGGGCATTCCTTACCTAAGTTTGGTTGTTACAAAGACTTGAATGCAGATAATGTGCAGCAGTGATTGGGCCACAGGACATCTTCAGATCCAGTGGATGTAACTGAATGTGTCCTGAACAGAAGTAAAAATGGAGTAGGGGCAATGAGCACACTTGCTTGGTGCTTTGGCAGTGATTATTTGTACAATAACTGTACTTTTCCCTTAGCTGGGTTCTGGATGGAACTGGTATGGCTTTAGGACATGAACTTATGGCTTTAGGGAATAAACTTAGTTCTGTGGTAAATTTATATTTGTAAGTAGCTTGTGGCTTTACTAGTCCTGCCTTTTTTGTAAGCAATTTAAAATCCAGTTAAGGCTACATAGTGTTTATAGCACTATAAAAGGTTTGCATGAACTTCTAAATTGCACTGCATTCACATTTTATTAGCATTCTGCATATAAATGCTACCATACTACTTACAATGAGTAAAAAGGTGAAGTAATTTATCATATTATGTTACCCATCATAGCTGATACTACCACTGTTTACTACTATATCCAGCTAGGTCCCAAAATTGCTTTTGGGAATGAAAGATGCCCCCTAACTCAGATAAACTTTTTTTTTTCCTGATGAATTTAATTTGTTTCCTTAATAGCAATGGGCAGACTGAATGATGTTAGAATAATGTAATAAACCCTACTGTCTGGACTTCTCTTAAATAAATGTCTGAGTGAAACTGGGTAGGATTCTAGTCAATGTGTAGTCTAATGGCTGAAATGAGCCATACTGTCTTATTTTGTTTAAGAAATGGTCCTATTGTCCATAAGGTGATTAATAATTGCACATTATTAATAAAAGAATTGGTAAGTCTGTTGTCTGGAAAAGGAAAGAGGGAAAATACTCCGTATCCTATAATGGGGCTGGAAGAGAGAGTCAGCCTTTTTTGTGGCACAGATACCCTAAGAAGCTACCTGCAGGCAGGATCCAGCTACCTCTTTTTCTGGATGCACATCTGTCTGCTTTATTTTCAGCCTAGCCGTTCTGTCAGGTCAATGAAAAGGGAATAATGTAGTTGCTAGGCAATTTTAGCCTTTTAGGCAACTGAAAGCACATTTCACCCTCTTTGACCTGACAAAATTGACTGGGCTGAGAAGGAAGAGTAAGTGCAAGATTCTGAGAGAGTTCGGACCTAGACTGCCACACATGAATGGAGATAGGTTATGAATAGCAACGATTTTAACAATGCCAGTGTCCACTCACTAGTGTTAGTGAACATTTGCTGTTTTAGAACAATAAAAAGCTGAATTAATGGGTCTGCATAACTCAGAAAGAAAAAATGGAGGAAACAGCCGGGAGCAGCTCAGGCCTAGTTTTCACTTTTTAAGATGGGAAACCTGTACCATTTTGGACTGAAGCTGGGGGCACGCCTGATTTAAGGCTTTCCTGTTCAATATTTTTTAAAAAACTGTGACATCAAGAAGAATGTCAGGCTGGAACTCTTCTCCCTAAATTCTAGTTTTCTCAGTGCAGAGATTTTTATTTGATTATGGGAAAGCATTCAGTCATATGAACCCTCATTGGTAGTTCGCAGTATTAAAGCTCAGAGAGCCTCAGTGAGGATTCTTAGCATTTTTTATCTTTAGTTTGTTTTGGGGGAAAGATAGGGTTGACTTAGTGCAGCACTTCATAAATACAAGATATTTACACCACTGAAAATGAAAGCAGTATTCTGAG